>NC_138748.1:48050652-49483827 GCF_965113315.1 Podarcis vaucheri | reverse complement strand
CAGAATGTGGGAAACAGAATTCATTGCAGGCAAAATAACACAACAGGTATCTCCTCTGTAAGAAGTATCTGCAGTCAAGCTAATTTGAATAATAACTACAGGCAATCTACATGATTTGCATATTATGAGAATGAAACTGGGATATATTAGAGGATGTATATAGGTGTTTTGCCCAAGTTTAAAAGATTGGTACCAGTCCTTGAAAATTTTTGCTGTATGTACTTAACGTTTTTGCTCAGTGGTATCCATTTATCAAAACTATTGAAAAAGAATTAAGTCACATGAAATATTTAGCCCCCAACTAAATATTCCTCAAATGGGATTCTTTAAGTGCACCTTCCAAAGGTCTCATGCACTGTAAATAAACTTTTCCTTGTACGTCGCTGTCATGCCTGCTGCAAGATGAAATGAAAATTGACATTAAACGTGTTGGGTTCATTTGCCACACAGTTGTGTGAAATAATGTGTCAGATATTTTGAAGTTTGTGGCTTTAAATGATTCCACCCCCAGTAAAATTAGTTTCAAAAACCAAAATCATACAGGCTTCAGCCTTACAAATCTTTAGCAGTTATTTTATCTGTCACATTTTCAAACCTATATTTGCAACCACCTGGGACTACAAAAAGCAAATAAACAAAAGGGACACTCAGGATTCTAAGGATGCTTTTTAGCCAGAAGTGTGACTAAGGGCTGCCCAGCAACCCATAAGATAAAGGGGCACAGTACGAATCTGCCTGCAGCTAGTGACTGGTTCCTAGGTGGAACAGTGACTGCACGTGAAGCACCCTCCATACACCCCATGCAAGAAAATTTATATTTGAAGTACTTTTTGTTCAGCTCACCTATGTTTGCACTACAACGACAGGAGAAGCAACTGTCTGGATAGGCTCACCTTAACATGCTTCTGAATTTGCCTTAGATTTGAGATTTTCCTTGCAGCCCGTTCACACAATAAGCATTCTGGAGCTACACTGCTGGTATCCCATGTATATTTGTAGGGATGCACGAGGAAACTAATAATTGTCTTCCAGGATCAGACCAAAGGTCCATCACTCTGTCTTCCATACAACTAGCCATTGAGGTGCCCCCAAGTAGGCAGGGCTAGCATCAGCAGTTGGCATCCCTGGTTACCTGTTCAGGCCCGCGCTCCAGTGTGAGGCCTTGGAGCCTCCTGGTCCTATTTCCGCTCCTCCTCCTTGCTATTGCTGCCAGTTCAGCTGCCGTTTTTTCAGCAAAGGAACCTGCAGCAACTCTTAATAAATGGTGCATTCACTGCCCTACCATTGAGGCATGTGCTCTTATATACACTGCCCCACACTGGAAGCAAGGGACAGGTGCAACTATACAGCTACCAGGTGTGAAAGACTCACCTGCTAACCATGTTGGAGTGGTTAGTTGCTGATGTTGTTGTTCTGTCTGTTTTAATTATTGATGCATTGTTTTATTGAACCTTATTTGTTCTTTTAACTTTGTTGGTTATCCACTCTGGGTTTCTTTGGATGAAGCAGGGAGGATATAAATGTATTTACATAAATAAACAAAATCAAGATATTTGTATACTCTTGTTGCGGGTCTGAGCCAAAAACTGTGTTTTTAAGTTTCCAGCCTGTTTTACCTTTGCCCCCATTGCTAAATTCTGAGCAGAGGGCTTTGTTTTTTAACTTGTTAACTCGTGAATATTATTTGCAGATAATAAGGCAGCAATTTCCGCAGTTAACAACAAGAAGACTTGGAACCAGAGGCCAGTCAAAGTAAGCAATAATGTGTGTTTCATAATCACGGAAAGGCTAAGTATGGTCGTAGGTTATTCACTGGGAGCCTTTTTGTAATATGGCTTTTGGTGTGTGTTGGAGGGAGAAACACCAAACAAATCTGACCTTTCTTAGGTCCAGTAAAGGGCACTGGCTCTTTTGTTTGATATGCTTTGTTCTGTGGGATCAGCAGTGCTACTGAGAGTCTGATATACAACAGAGCGACAGAGCTCCTAAACTTCTAATAGTTGCATAGAAGAGATTGTTTTAGCAGCAACCAAAACTCTTTTCCTCTTCAAGGCTGTTGTTCAAGGTGTAGAAACACTGCCTTCTGCTGCAGTGGGTCACCTTGGACTCAGATTTGGGCGGAAAGAATGCCAGGGCTTTACAATTCGCAAAAGATAACAAGATGCTTGCTTTCTCTTCATCAGAAGAAGAGATCAGTGGCCATGTTGCCAGTTTGCGCATGGCTGTGTCTGGATGCTTCCAGATGGGGAGGGACCTTAATCCTGTAAATGGGTTGTCCATATATAACAAACAGGTTGTTGGCAGCAGGTTCTTTAATTGGATTTTCCTGGTTTTTCAGATTAAATTGGAGGGGGATATAGACTGGGATTTTTATGCCAACAACATTGTGTGGGTGGGAGAGAAGTTCAATTCAGTTTTATATTTAAAGGTAAACCTTATTCACACTTTCTGAAACACTGTGCAAACCAAAACACAGCCAGTCTTTGGAATTTGCATTTCTCCAAATTAGCAGTGCACTTTTCTCCAAATTAGCAGTGCACTTTTCCTTGCACTATGGCAAGGAAAACCTGGCTTTGCTGCCATAAGTAAGCTGAACAGGCAGCTGCAACTACGTACTCACAGGTCCCTGATTTCTGCCCCCGCCTGTTTGTCACAACCACACATTTCATTTTAACATGTGCACCAATAGGATTTGCGCAAATATTTGCTGGCAGCCTGAAAAGGAGTGGGGACCCAGGGCCTTTCCTGGAGGGCATCAGGAAGAAGCTCCAGGTGCACAGTATTTCAGGACGATGCAAGTTGCAGGAGGTTGAACTAGATGACCCTCCCAACTCTACAGTTAATGGGATGCAGGTGGCGCTGTAGTCTAAACCACTGAGCCTCTTGGGCTTGCCAATCAGAAGGCGGGCGGTTCAAATCCCCATGACAGGGTGAGCTCCCATTGCTCTGTCCCAGCTCCTGCCAACCTAGCAGTTCAAAAGCACACAAGGAGATAAATAGGTACCGCTGCAGTAGGAAGGTAAAACGGCGTTTCCATGCACTCTGGTTTCCGTCATGGTGTTCTGTTGCGCCAGAAGCGGTTTAGTGATGCTGGCCGCATGACCCAGAAAGCTGTCTGTGGTCAAACACTGGCTCCCTCAGCCTGAAAAGCAAGATGAGCACCGCAACCCCATAATCGCCTTTGACTAGACTTAACTGTCCAGGGGTCCTTTACCTTTTAGTTTGATTCTATGATGTGGTGTGGACAAGGAGCACAAAAAGAAAAGAAACACTGGCCCTCTTCTTTAATGCAGTGTCCTGCTGCCATAGGGAAGGGGTAGCCAATGTTTTGCTCTGCAGATGTTGCTGGACTTACCTTCTATAATCCATGATTATTGGTCACATTGTCTGGGGCTAATGGGGGGTTTGAGTCTAACAACATCTGGAGGCCCCACTTTGGCTACCCCTGCCATAAGTGGCTTTGTGAGACGCTGCTAGAAGCCATTCTGTCATGGCTGTTCTTTGTATCCTCCTAAGTAACTGTATAGACCATTTACCAGGAACTAAAGGGAGGTCTGTACATCTGTGGCTTAGTTTGCACTCAGCACCTGGACAGTAGGCTTCCTCGGGCAGGAGGCAAAAGCACTGGGCTCTTCCACATTTGGCAGCCCTTAGGAGACTTCTCCAGCTGGACTGGGCAGTGAGCTGCTTTGAACATTGGAATTACATTCCGTTGCTGGATTTGCACTCGTGCATCAACTTGTAAATTGGCGTAAAATCTGCTTTGTTAGCGGTTTCCTTTTAAAAAATCATACTGAATGAATAACTCCTTTCTGAGGGTCCCTACCCCCTCCCGCTAACAAATGTGTATTTCAACATTTCAGGTACCATTACTATGGGATTGCAGTAAAAGAAAGCTCCCAGTATTATGACG
This sequence comes from Podarcis vaucheri, assembly GCF_965113315.1. Classification (NCBI taxonomy): domain Eukaryota; kingdom Metazoa; phylum Chordata; class Lepidosauria; order Squamata; family Lacertidae; genus Podarcis; species Podarcis vaucheri. The sequence goes on along the minus strand of NC_138748.1, from coordinate 49,479,914 downwards.
TGATGTATTCTAAGAAAGGAGCAGCCTGGGTCAATGAAACAGGAAAAAAAGAAGTCACCAAACAGACAGTGGCGTATTCACCACGATCCAAACTGGGGACGTTGCTGCCAGAGTTTCCAAATGTCAAAGATCTAAATCTGCCAGCCAGCTTGCCAGAGGAAAAGGTGACTCTAGTGAAATAGTCTCTGGCTTGCCTTCCCCCCACCCCCTTTTGCTCCTCTGTTGAGGAATGGTTGGTCAGTTATATGGTGGGGGTCACCCTTTGAAAAGAGTGAGTTTAAGGATGCTCTGACTTTATTTATGGGGAGGGGCCTTAACTGCTCGCTGCACCAGAAACAAGTATACCCCCCCCCTTTATCTTAAAGTGTTTGTCTTCCATTGTATATGTGGCGGGATGCTTGCCAATCTAGACATCATGTGGGAGATCTGTGGCTATGTCTTCCAACTGACTTATTTGGGTTAAGAACCAACCACAGGGAGCGGAGGAGTATGTAGCTCAAGGCCAAAGGGCAGGGCGTTAATCCCCTCTGCCTATTCCATTTCCCTGACTTAAATTGCAACCCCATCACGTATCTTCCACATCATGTCTAGTTGGGCAAGTTGGTGGTTGTGAAAAATACATACAGTGGTGCCCTGCAAGACGAATGCCTCGCAAGACGAAAAACCCGCTAGACGAAAGTGTTTTCTGTTTTTGAGCTGCTTCGCAAGACGAATTTCCCTATGGGCTTGCTTTGCAAGACAAAAAGGTCTTGCGAGTGTTCCGATTTTTTTTCGCTTTCCCCCCCTTTTTCTAAGCCGCTAATAGCCTTTTAGCCGCTAAACTGCTAATAGCGCTAAGCCGCTAATAGGGTTGCTTCGCAAGACGAAAAAACCGCTAGACGAAGAGACTCGCGGAACGGCACCTTGCGAGGCACCACTGTATATATGTGTGTGTGATCCTTTTGATCATAAGGCTGGCTAGATAGAGAGAGAGAGACAGAGAGAGAGAGATAGCAGATTGCCCATGATTTATTTATTTTTTATCTAGAGGAGAAAGAGCCCCTTATCGATATATTTCCAACACTCATCCTGTCTGCAAACGGAAGCCCATTGGGCCAAAGCAGCAGAACCTCAGGCAGCTTCAAAGAGACCGTTTGCTCTGATGAGGTCCAGAGCCCAGCCGGACCCTCTCAGGCTCTGCTCATGTGCTGGGGAACACAGAGTTTTGAATGGGCCGCTCTTGCAACCTGGACCCTAGCCTAGTTTTCTGTGACTTCTCCATTAGTTTCTCACTGGCTGTGTACCATATATTGGTCAGTATAATTGGGGGAATTAATACAAGAGTCTTAGGCTTAGAGTTGTTTAGCGAAAGGTTTCCAGCTCAAGGCGTTTCTCTCTGTGTGACTTGGGCCTTCCACAGTCGGCGCCCCCGGCCCTCCTGACTTAGCCAGACTCTCACTCTCTGTGTCACGGAGAAGGATCTTAGCTCAGTGGGAGAGCATCTGCTTAGCATGTACAAGGGCCCAGAATCAATTCCTGGAATTTCCAGGTAGGGTTGGAAATGTCTTGTGTCTGAAAGAGAGACAGCAGCTGCCAGTCAGTGTGGACAATAATGAGTTAGATGGAGCAGCTCGGTATAAGGCAGCCACTTCCTGTTTTCCTAATGGCCAAGTCATTGCCTGGAGTCATGGCCAGGATGATCTTAGATTATTGCTATAAAAAAATATCTTTTAAAAATATTGTTTCCCTCCCTTGCCAGGTGTCCACTTTTATTATGATGTACAGAACACACTGTCAGAGGATACTCGACACTGTAATAAGAGCCAACTTTGACGAGGTTTGTAGGAAAACAATAATTCATGGGCAACAGAGTAGCCATCTGTATTGTACTTGTAGATAGTGGGGAAGCCTCTGGTATTTATTGTTGGCTGAGCTGCTGTGATGGTTTAGAATGCTGAATTTCAAACACGGACCTGGTTGCACATCATGGTAAGCCACAGTTTGTTTTGAGCCATGGTTTAATCATGAACATGCCTCCCACTGCCGCAAGGGCCTCCACACAGCTTCTCCCCCTCCCCATGTGGCTCCTACATGGTTCAAATAAGCCATGATATGGCTTATCATGTTGTCTGAAGCCATGTCATCGCATGTTTGCTTAAAAAAAAACACAAGTGGTAAGCCAGAAATAAACCAAGGAACGTTCACAATTAAGCAATGGTTTAAGATAAACAGTGGCTTACTGTGATGTGAGGATGAGGCCATTCTCAACTACAGAATCCTCTCCCTCCCAGTCAGCCCACCTAACCAGTATCTGTGCACCAGTATCAACACATTTTCCTAGAGTAGGCTCTGTTGTTTAAAGGTGTGAGAGATAGAGTTGTATGCACAGGTCTGATGCAAAGTCTTTAACACAGGAGTAGCCATTGTGGAGCCCTCCAGATGTTGTTGGGCTACACCTGTTGTCAACGCTGACCATTGCAATGCTGGCTGGAGCGAATGGGAATTGGACTCCAACAACATCTGGAATCTATGTTGGCTACCTCTACCTAAACAGTTTGGGATCAGATTACATAAGGGATCACCTTGCCTCATACATAGAATCATAGAAATCAAATCATACCTTTGACCTGTGGAACTTACACTTTTACAAGCACCACATAATGTTCTGCATTCTAATGGTTGTTGTATGTATGTTTGGGGTTTTTTTAAAAAAAGTTTTTAAAGTTTTGTGGATTTTCACTGCATTTTATCTACAGTTTTATTATGTACACTGCTTAGAGAGCTCTTTGACTAAGTGGCTTCTGAGTCTTTCTAAATAAATGAAATGCAATAAAAAATAGTCTGCAGCTGACAGCTGCACATATGGAATAAGATAAACTGGGGGTGGGGGAGAATCTGATAGCTGTTTCTCTGTACCCTGAGTTCAACTACCTTCCTGCTGTGAAGTGATGTTATTGGTAGTGGTCGGTGGAGTAACAACACTTAACCTGACCTCCCATTGCTGATGTCATTGAGGAAGAAGGAGAGGTGCGAGGGGACCACAAGGTTGGTGCTGTGCAAACGCATTGGGGTGGGTGGGTGTCTGATCAGCTCCACTGGTGCATTTGCACTGCACTGACCTCTCTTGTCACCTTGCCCCTCTCCAAGTAAGGGCCACCACCCCGCCCTGCCGACCACTAGTGGATGTTGCTTGGTTATCTAGCCAATAAAAAAATATTACCAGTTCCATTTCTTCCTTATGTCTTGGCACACCTCTAGGTTCAAAGTTTTCTTCTGCACTTTTGGCAAGGGATGCCACCTCACATGCTTCCTGTATTGGGTTCTTCCACAGTAGTAAACATTGTTGGAGTTTGCGATTCAATATTGTACAAAGCTATTTCCGGAGTCTTGATGCCAACGGTGTTGCAGGCGTTACCTGATAGGTGAGTCTGTTCTGATAGGCCGGTCTGTATGTGCATCTGTGTTCATACACATGTATTTGAGTCAAAGAATGTTGCACTTGCACAATGTTTAATAAAGCGGCTTTCCAGAAGTGGCTCGTCCCGTGTGTCACAGCTGTAGGGTCATTGCTGCTTGACATTTTCCAGGAGGGGAAGGGGTGAGGTGGTAGGATGCTGGATTGATGGTGGGATACTGGATTTGCCCACACCGTGCTGACCTCCCAGCTGCATAGCTGCTCCGCTTTTTGGTAAGTGATGCCATTACTGGGAAGCTGGCATTGCAGCTCCAGCCCACTGCGTAAGCAGCTTCCGGGGAAGTGTTGGTGCTGACCTTTAAAGCCCTAAACGGCCTTGGTCCAGTATATCTGAAGGAGCGCCTCCACCCCCATCATTCAGCCCGGACACTGAGGTCCAGCACTGAGGGCCTTCTGGCAGTTCCCTCGCTGCGAGAAGCCAAGTTACAGGGAACCAGGCAGAGGGCCTTCTCAGTAGTAGCGCCTGCCCTGTGGAACGCCCTCCCACCAGATGTCAAAGAGAAAAATAACTACCAAACTTTTAGAAGATATCTAAAGTCAACCCTGTTTAGGGAAGCTTTTAATGTTTAATAGTTTATTGTATTTTAGTGTTTTGCTGGAAGCCGCCCAGAGTGGCTGGGGGGACCCAGCCAGATGGGCGGGGTATAAATTATTATTATTATTATTATTATTATTATTATTATTATTATTATTATTGAAACATATATTTATAAATAACATTAACATTATTATAAAAAGCCACCCAAATGTATCTGATACAGTATGTTGTTTCGGACTGAGTTCAAAGGGGAAGGAGGGGAAAGGGGAAGTTGCACATACAGGAACATAGGGCAGAATAGCCTGGAAGAAACAACAACCTTTATATTCTGTGCAGATTTCACAAGCAAGATAGTTATATGTTTTAAATACTAAACACCTGCATGTTTGAACTACCCCGTTTCTCTTTGACTATTCTGACAAACTACTTGCCTTCCTTCCTTCAAGAATGAGTAGAGTTGATCGGTGTTTTGTGTGCACTTCAGATTGCTCTTGTTTTGCCACACATTCTGGGTACAAACCTATACACACATATTCAGAAGGAGCAAGTCTCACTGAGTTCAGTGGGGCTCCCCCAACCCTGTTAATTGTGTATGGGACTGCAGCATCAATAACTTAAAAGGTCATTGGGGCAAAGGGTAGATTAGGTGAGCCATTAGTTTTTCATGGCTGCAGGCATGAATGCAGCAAAAGAGGTTCAGCATAGATTTCTGAAGTGGTACATTCCTTTTCAGCTTGACACAGGTGATACGCAAATTTGCCAAACAACTGGACGAGTGGCTAAAAGTAGCTCTTCATGACTTGCCGGAAAACCTACGAAATATCAAGTTTGAGCGTATGTATTGTATAATTTCTTACTTTGGTCAGGAAAACAACATGGCGTTACCCGTTATTGGTAACAAACATAGAAAATATTTCCCCCCAAAAAACATTCTATTCCTTTTGGCGGGAGTTCCTTGCTCATTCATCTTTACATCATTTCATTAGACCATATGCCATCCCACATCAGTACAAGTGCCCACATACTTATTTATTTCCATTTATGAATCACTTCTTGGAAAATACCTTGAAGGGATTTAACAATTTAAAAAATCAACAATAAAAAATGTAAAAAGCTCATATATAAAACAATTTTAAACATTTCATTTGAAAAACCATTTCAAATTTGACACAGGCTGGGCTAAAAAAAAAAATTCCACATAAAAGGCTTGTTGAAAAAGTAAAGTTTTCTGAAAGCACCAAAAATGCGATAGAGATGGTGGCTATCTGATATGAAACAGGAATTCCAAAGGGAAGGTTCTTCCATGCTAAGGGCCAAATTCCAGCATTGTATAGGATAGATTTGAAGGAGTTCCTTTCTTACAGAGCACAGTGATCACGAACCCTCCCACATTTCTCCGATGAAAATAGGGACGTCCCATTCCAGAATGATAATTTTACTATTTATACCCCACACATTTTACTGAGTTGCCCCAGCCACTCTGGGCAGCTTCCAACATATGCAAAAAACATAATAAAACATTAAACCTTAAACAAACTTCCCTATATAGGATTGCCTTCGGACAGCACAAGGATTGGATAACTCCATACCCTCCAATGAAAATAGGGACATCCTAAGGAAAAGTGGGACATTCCGGGATCAAATCAGAAACCGGGATAGTTTCTCTAAATCAGGGATGTCCCTGGAAAATAGGGGCACTTGGAGGGTCTATGATCAGTCGGGTATATAAGGGGTGTGATAATCTTTTAGGTATAACACTTGGCACAGCACTGAGTCAAAATGAACTGATAATTCCTTTTGGCTATGTGAGCCAAGCTGAACGTTCTCTTCCGTGATGGCCTGGATGTAGTTTTAGCAAATCCAAAACCATTAAGCAACTCTCCAGATTTTCGGCTGTTTGATTACAGCTTGAGGCCTTTGCTCAGAAAAGGTGGCAGAGTTAAAAATGGAGGCGATCAAATTACCCTATCTCCACGGGAAAGGGCACCGCACTCTTTTCAGGCATGCTTTGTAGATGCCTGCAGTGCACATCACCTATTGATAAAGTCTGCTTTATTTCATGGCTCTCAATTCTTCTCCTTTTATAAGTGCCAAATTCCACATCACAAAGTTAAAAAAGAGGGGGGAAGAAGGAGAAGGAGATGAAAGGGGAGGGAAAACTAATTTAGGGAAAGGATTAGGCATTGATTAGCATGAAAAATTGAAATAACCTTTTGTCGAGGAGACTTGGGATATAAACTTCTCAATAATATTTTTGTAATTTCATAATTTATTCAAATGTTACAGGGTTCAGTCCTTCTCTCAAAATTAATTGTGGTTTGCTATTAGCTTTACTAAAGCAGAACTGCATCCAGAGAGAATTATTTGGAACGTTTCCCCCCTGGTTATGTCAGTACTAAGAATATGATGTATTCTACATTTGTTTTACGGATGAGATTTTTATTGTTGATTTTTTGTCGTGCGCTACCATGATGATATATATATTTAATGTCGGTGGCATAGAAAATTTTGCAAGAAATAAATAAATAAATACATAACTTGCTACAGAAAAAAGTTTTTTGTGACTCTAGGTCTGTGCAATTTATAAGTTTTGTTGTTGACCTAATTAACCATTTAAATTTTTTTGTACAACAATATTCAGTTGTAGATTACTGCAGTGATTCAGTATAAAAATACTCTTACCATGTTTAGTTTATTCTGCAGAGCTTTGGATGCATCAACAAGTTCATAAACATCAACAAATATTTGTTTACATTTTTCTTAAAAGAAAATCATGTAAATTACATTATTTGGATTTATTCCTGAAAATAAAGATGTAAATTTATATACCAGTAATAAACAAACACCCACCAGCAAATAATGTGGATTTTTCTTGCATAAATGGACCCAGATTTCAGGTGATAGGTGTCCTACAGTTACTAGCCCCAAATCAGTCCCACTTAAGTCCACTGAAATCAACAGGACAGGATGGTCACAGTGAATCCTGCAATCCTATACCTGGTTAACCTGAGGGTATGCCTCATTGTACTCAGCAGAACTTACTTCTGAGTAGATAGGATTGTGCTGTACCATGAATTTCAGTGGCAGATTGGCCTTGGTCCATAGAAAATTAATTGTGCTGATTTGGATGCTAAAAACAGGAATTTTAGAAAAAAGTCAAAAAGTACCATCCCAACTAAGATGCAAAAAAAAATTATACATTTTGTTTGTTTGGTAACGAAAATAACCAGTCTGGTTTATTATAATAAATATCCTCTTCATTGGCAGTATCCAGAAGGTTTTCTCAAATTCTTCGGAGACAGACATCCTTAAATCATCTTTGTCAGGTATTTTGTCTGTCTTTATTACAAGGTCACTTGATCTGTGGTTTATTGATCCTTTGCTTTGGCAGCTGTATAAACACCAGGGCCGAGTCAAATTTTCTCAGAAAACATTTTTCTGACATATTTTATGAGCTCCTCTCCTCTACTGGAGAAATTCAGACATCTCCAGGAGAATATTTGGTAGAATAGCCTCTCCAACGTTGCCTTCCATGGTCTCTGGACACAACTGTTTTAATATTGTTTAATACTCCGCAGGGCCTCTGGGGAGTCTGCCTTCCTCCTCCCACTCAACCTCCCTACAGCTGAGGGGGAGGCGGTGGGCGGACCATTTGGGGCTGCATGGAGCCTGCGGGCGCCCAAGCCACCTCGTCACTCCCAGGAGAGACACGTGGCCCAGGCACGCTGTGAGTGCCGCCTGGCATTTTGTCACCCCCCTCAGTAGTGACACCTGGGCGTCCCGCCCCCCCTTCCTCCACCCCTGCTCACATTATGATGGGCCATCCCAGTTCATTGCTAAAAAGAGAAGTGCCAGGAAACAAGCATTCTGCCTTTTTCCATCCTCTTCCCTAAAAGCTGCCCCCCTCCCTGGAGCATGAGAGCTAGTTATGGTCATACTAGTCACTATCATTATTTCACATATGGGGGGTGGGGCAGAGCTGCAAATGTGTTTGTGCTACTGTGCCTGCAGCCTCAGTTTCACGTGGAAGGTGTGTGATTTCAGGTGCCTCTTTCCATGGAACTGAAGTAGCAAATTCACAGTGTGAGGATTTTGCTTTCGATGTGAGAAAAGGTATGAATTAGCCTTTGGTGTGTCTAAAGGGGTAAGCCTACCGGCAGGGCCCTTGCAGGCACAGTTCAAGGGCGGCGATTCCGACTCCAGTGTGTGTTTGTTCTTCAACGGATGTGGAAAAAGAAACAGCATTTATTTGCAATTAAAAAACAACAACACTGTAGAGCAAACAACACTGTAGCACAAACAAATGGAGGTGATCTGTTTAGGTGAGTAGAGAAGGAGGGAAAATTCAATTCAGTTTGTATTTAAAGCCAAAGCTATCAAATTCTCACTTTTCAAAACAATTTGCAAGTCAAAACACAGCTATCCTTCAAAAGACGTACCCAAATTTTGTGATGCAATTCTTCAGCCAACCATTGTCGGGGAAGTGTGCAAGATGTTCATGAAAATAACATACAAAAATGCATTAAATTGGGGGAAATTGCTTGCAAAAATGTGCACATTGGCCCAAACTGCATATAAACACGTGTTTATTAGGAGAAATACAGACTTAAATGCTGTTGAATTTTCATGCAGATTAAAAAAAAAAATGCAAACTGTTGCAATGTGGAGAGCTCAATTTAGGATTGTAAAAATGAGAAACTGATGGAACCGAAATGGACCGATCCTTCCATCCCTAGTAGTGAGTAGATAGATGCCTGTTGTGACCCACAATGCTTCTAGATTAGAATCCATGAGAAAATCAATTTAGTGAGACTTGCCAAGGAAGCGTGTAAGGGGATAAAAGTCTATTTTTCAAGCTAATAAACCGTGTGCTAATGAGTTGCTTGGACTGGATTATAGGCCTCAAGAACCGTGATCCACAGTGCGGACATCACATTCCAAATGCTGGAAGACTGGAGGAATGTGGACCTTAACAGCATTACCAAACAAACGCTATACACCATGGAAGACTCGCGGGAGGAGCACAGGAAACTTATAATTCAATGTAAGGATATAAAAACCCTCAACTCTGATGAGAGAGGGCAGCTCTGGACCTCATGGCAAATACAGAGCGTGCCAAAGTAGTTGCTCTTTGACATCAGCAAGGCTCCTCCGTGCATCCTAATCTGTTGATTAAAAGCGCAAAAGACAACAAGTGGCTGGCAGTAGGAAGATCCTTGGGGAAAGAGCAGCTGCTTAACCCTTTCCCTCCCTGCCGTTTGTCCATTCAAATTTCCTCCCCACTCTCAGCAGCTCTCCCACCTGCAGGGCAGAAAGAGAAGAGGAAGTGAGTCAATTACATAGGAGAGTCTAAAATGCTTTTATTCCTCCTGCCTCTTCTAATGCACTTGTTAAAATTTATGTAAACTAAGTACAGGACCCAGATGCGAGATAGTGTCTTGGAAATGCAAAATGGTGACTCAGGAGGTGGAGTTTAAGTTTTCTGGAAAACCATATTAAGCAAGTTCAGAGTAAGAATACGATACAGTAACTCCCACTCTGTGCAATGGGGCCTACTCCCAGGCTGGTGTATTTAGAATTGCAGCTTTAATCACATTTTATTTTCCTGCTGTGTTTTAAATGGAATGTTGCTCTTCTTGGTTTTGAGCCACTTCGATCCATTGCGAAAAGCAGCCTGAAACTTTTCATAAGCAAAGCCATTGCAAATACACATCTTTAAAGTTTACCTCCCTGTGGCAAACCTGAAAGAGGGCATTCGTCTTGTAGATAATATCCATTAGTCTCTTTGAAGTCATTAAATATGACAGTTTTGTAGGTTTTGATAGGAAATAGCTTGCCTTTTAGCTATGGCAAATAAATAAATGTTGTTAGCCTCAGTTACGTATTTGTGGAGCATTTGCTGATGGGAAGGCCGTCAGCCGCTCTTAGGTTCCAATAGCATCTTGATGCATTTCTAAATCAATTTCATGCATGACCTTCTTTATCAAAAGGGTCAGAGCCTAGCTTTCGCTCTTGGAAGAAAGACGATCATTACTGTGTCTCTAATTTACTTATAGGCAGGCACCGCTGGAAAAATGGGGGGGGAGAGAGAGAGAAAGAGTGAGGGAGATCAAATGCAGCAAATGTTTTTTGCTTTTCCATGTTTTTAAAGAAAGAACAGCACATGTTTTGATAAAGTGAAGAAACTGTCAAAAAATGGTGTGGAAAACAAGGAGAATGTTACCGATTTTCCCCCTCCCCATTTTCCTTCAGTAAGAGGGCAACAGGAATTTATTATTTGAATTTGGGGTTTTTTTCTGCTAGTATATCAAGAGTTTGATCACCTTCTGGAAGAGCAGTCGCCCATTGAATCCTACGTGGAATGGCTGGATTCCATGGTGGACAGATGCGTCGTAAAGGTCAGTAGGAAAAAAGAATGAACACTCAGAGTGTGGAGCTCTGTGTCCAGCCATTTCCTTTCTAAAAACAAAGCTGCCGCGCATGGTTAGCTAGGAGAACGCTTAACCATGTATCCTTGTTCAGACGACATGCTCAGCCAGGCCTTAGCTTAGGTTGGTGCAGCAGTGAAAATGACCAGGGAGATGCAAAGCAGCTGTGAGCTCCTCTGTGACAGCTTGCATATGCATTCTCACTAAGCCATAGTTTGGCTTATCTTGTTGTTCATATCAGGTCTCTTACTATGTCTCATTGTACTGGTGGGCCAGAAAAGTAGCTCATGTGGGTGGCCTTGACTCTGAAGAGGCTAACGATAAAAAGTGATTACTAGTTGCCGGCTGTCAAGTGTTGATTTTTAGTTATCCTGCTAGCAGAAAGCCCACCAAACAGCTGGAATGTAGCTAAGGCTGTTGCATATATCTCTGCACACATGCTAATTTTTGACCCTTTGCTTCCAGGCCTGGTAAATAGGGCAGTTTCCCCTTTCCTTGATGCAAGGTGTCCTGGTTGTTTGGCATGCAAATAGGTCTGAGATGAGCATGACAATTGGTATAATGATTGTTGGTGTCATGGTGGCACTTCGGATACCCCCAACGCAGGGGAAAGCAGAGGGAAGGGGCACTTTGTGGTGCTCTCCTCCCCTGGATGAAAGATTGGAGGTCCCCCAAAGACAGGGGGACCTCCCCTGTTGCCTCTCTGCTTTATGTTAGCATCTCTCCCACCCACACCAGTGAAATAATTCAAAAGGAGAAGGTAGACTTGCAGACTTTTATTTTTTTTTATTAAAAAAATCTTCTTTATAACTATTCATATGAAATTACAATTGGACGTAGCTATCTAAGAAAGAAGATAGAAGAACACATGGCTGGCCGTAAGTAAGTACAGTGAAGACGCATCTGATCTGAATCACATCCATTTCTTTTTATTGGCAGGTAGCTGCTAAGAGACAAGGCTCTTTGAAGAAAGTTGCTCAGCAATTCCTCTTGATGTGGTCTTGTTTTGGCACCAGGGTTATTCGGGACATGACGTTGCACAGTGCTCCCAGCTTCGGTACTTTCTCTTCCTATCCACAGTAAAAATATTTTTAGAGAACAATTTTAAAATAATAAGAAAAACAGGAAGTGGAATTAAGATTTTCAAAATATGCAATCTAGCTGTTTTGTTTTCCAGAGCAAAAGGCTATTTTTTTCACCTTCATAAGGATCACCAATTACCAAAATTTGGTCTGCTATCAAAACTGCTGCCGCTCAAATGGCTACCTGATTTGCTCATAGAACCCTAAGATTTAGACTACCATTCAATAGTGCCCCATACCCAATTTCTTTCTGCATTGCCACGCACAGCCTGACGAGTCAGCAAGCTTCAAACCACTGCCCATTCAGTTCTACTCGAAAGAAGAGACAGAGGACGAAAATGGCAATAAATATCTAGTTCCTAGAGTTTCCATCTTTTTCCTCACCCTTTCTTTTTCTGGTAGTTGGTTGCAAAAAATGGCTTAGTGAGGCTAAAAGTAGATGTTTAACTGCTGTCAAAAGAACACAAGATGAGACCTGCTGGATCAAGCCAGTGTCCTCTTTTCACAGAAGGAACATAACACTCTGCAAATCTGGAGAGGTAGCTCTCTAGTAGCAACTATAGTTACCCTTGCAGTTCAACTGAGTGGGGAAGGAAGCAGATGGGAGAAACCAAAGCAACGCAAAACAAAATTCCACTTCCTCTAGTCTGATCCCAATTATGTTTGGGCTTCCCTTTCATAAAGTGACCAGTAGAAGGACTACATAGGACCAATGAGTTTCTAAATGCCACGAGGATTCCATTAACTGTTTTATGCTCATGCTGTTTTGTCATCAGGATCTTTTCACCTTATTCACCTGATGTTTGATGACTACGTATTGTACCTGTTAGAATCACTCCATTGCCAGGAAAGAGCCAATGAGCTCATGAGGGCAATGAAAGGAGAAGGAGGAACAGGTAAGCTTCTTTATTTGCGCTTAAGAACATAAGAGGAACCTGCTGAATGCTGCTGCCATTGGCCCCTCTAGTTCTGTATCCTGTTCTCCCAGTAGCCAACCAGATTCCTGTGGGAAGCCTGCAAGCAGGGCACTCTACACACCTGCAGTTACCCGCAACTGTTATTCAGAGGCATGCTGCCTCTGATGGAGGAGGTAAAGAAAAGTCATCAAGGCTAGTAGCCATTGAAAGCCTTGTCCTCCATGAATTTGTCCAGTCTTTTTTTTAAGCCACCCAAATTGGTGGCCATCCCTGCCTCCTGTGGGAGTGCATTCCATAGTTTATGCGCTGCATGAGGAAGTACTTCCTTTTATCTGTCCTGGATCCTCCATTATTCAACTTTGTTGGCTGTCTACAAGTTCTAGAGTTAGGAGAGAGGGAGAGAAACTTTTCCCTTTCCACTATCTCCATGCCAAGCATAATTTTCTTTAACCTAAAAAGTCCCAAATTCTCAACCTTTACTCACAAGTGAGTCGCTCCATCTCCTTTAACCTTTTAGGCTGCCCTGTTCTGAACCTTCTCCAAATCTACTATACCCTTTTTGAGGTGGGGTGACTTGCATCACTATTAAGCACAAAGATAAACTAAGTGGTCCATTGGGGAAGGGCCGTAAGTCATTGGCAGAACATGTGTTTTGAATGTAGAAGGTCTCAGGTCCATCTCATGGTAGGGCTGGTAGTGTCTCCAGCCTGAAACTCAGGGGGCGGAGGCTGTTACCAGTCAGTGTCCACAATCCTGAGTGGGACAAATGATCTGACTCGGTAGAAGGAAAGCTTTCTATGTTCCTAAATGCATCTCCTCACCACTATTCTGGTGGGATGAGGGAAGCCACAACTAAGAAACCTACTTTCATTTGTGATGCACATGCCCCAGAGTTATTCTTCATTCATACCACCTACTTATTTTTAAAAATTGCAGTATTGTAGTAGAAAAACCACAATAGTAGTCATTGGTGTCAGATCTTACAATATACAGTATTCAGTGCTTGGCAAGGTGGGCCATACCTTTGAACCCAACAATAGTGGATCCTGAGTAAATCCCTATTATTAGTAGTAGTAGTACTAGTAGTAGTAGTAGTAGTACAATGTAGTACTAGTAGTAGTACAATTGAATTTTGAAGTCCATTGTCAAGGTACTCAGAGCTTTAGATTTTCCCTCTGTAAAGAGAAGCGCTGAGCCAGGCAGCTGTTCGGGAAGGCCATAATCCTAAATGTATGTGGACTGGCCATGCTTGGTCTGTGATCAGACACTCCACATGGGCTTTGAGGAAATTTTCTTTTATTATGACTTCACAGGTTCTTGGGCTGATCTCTGGGGCAAACTAAGGGTCTTCTTTAGAATCCGCTGGAAGAAGAATAGTAATCTAGACATTGTTATTGAAGTTTAACATTCTTTTTACAGAAAGGAAATAAAAAAGGAAAGGTGGTGTGGTATTTCAGCATCTGTTTCTCCCCCCCCCCCCACTTCTTTGCAGTGGAAGTACGAGAAGAGATAATACTGGCAGAACCAGTTCCTCCAAGTCCTTCCCCAGTGCCTTTCTCTCCAGCTAAATCTGCCACCTCAGTGGACGTCCCATCTGCACCCTCGCCTGTAAGCAACCAGTCTCCAGAGTATCTTGGCATAGCAACGACAACAGGTTGGTAAGGCTGAAGGTGTCTGATTGGTAGTTCACTTTTCAGGGGGAAAGTAACCTTCAAAACCTGAAAAAGCGTGGTTGTGTGTTTGCTGCTCATTCACAGCAAATGAAGAAGATGGATCTTTCTTAGGACGTCCAATCAGGACAGGGCAATGCTCAAATTACAGGAGGGACAGGGGGAACTACATTATTTTTGGGGGGTGCCCTTAGCTACTGTCTTTGAAGGCCATGCGATGGGGGCATGATTTTGACTCAAGTCTCCCCCGTCATCATTTGAGTTCTGGATCCTATCAGAGGGGGACCGTGTCTGGGAGGCTAGCTGAAACGGAAAAATGGCAGGCAAGGAAAGCATTAAGCACCCCTTCTCCACACCACTTCTTTGGTCCCCTCCACAACTTGCTTTTTATTTGAAAAGCAGCTGCAGGAGTTCTGTTGCTGCACCTTTGAAATCTTCTCTTTCTGACCTTCAGCCCTTTATCTGTGCAATAGATCAATAATATAGAACAACTTTGCAGGGCTGTTGTACCTCTTGCAGGGAAGGCCCACATCTCGGTGGTGGAGCATGTGCTTTGTGTTTCATAAAGTCCCATATGCAATCACTCCTGGCATCACCACTTAATGGGTAGCAGCACTGAGAAAGTCTTCTGGCCAGAGCAGGCTTCCTCAGCCTCTGCCCTCCAGATGTTTTGAGACTACAGTTTCCACCATCCCTGACCACTTGTCCTGCCGGCTAGGGATCATGGGAGTTGTAGGCCAAAGACATCTGGAGGGCCGAGGTTGAAGAAGCCTGGCCCAGAGATTTGCCAATGCTGATTAGTTGGACCATTGATCTGACTGAGTCTGAGAGAGCTTCATCATGGAAAAGAAATGGGCTGCATAACACCTTACATTTCAAGCACATGGCTTCTTCAAAGAATCCTGTAATTAGCCCCCTCATAGAGATGCAATTTTCAGTATCTGTAACAAACTTAAAATCCCCAGGATTCTTTAGGGGAAGGCATGTGGTTTAATTGTTTGACATATACACAGCCTTGCTGAAAGAACATATATGAATCACTCTAAATGCATGCGAGTATTATATAACTGTCAGCGTTATTAAGATTGGTTCCGGTAAATTTAAAACTGAATACCTTTGTATAACTCGGAAGCTAATCAGATTTTATTCCTAACAGATTGCTATTCCCTTCTTTCAGCTTTCATTAAGACACTGCTGCTTATTGGTAGCATTAACTATACATGTTAACTCTAAAGCCCGGCAAAGTACAATTTCTGTAGACAATCAGTGACACACACAAAAAGGCAATTAAATCCTCGAGTTTTACATGACAGCAAACTCCCTAAAGGCAAGCCATCGCCAAATTGCTCCGTTGTAAAACATCTGGCAAGACCCAGCAACCTTTTCCCCTAAATCTTTTTGTTGAACTTCTGCATTCTGGAAAGGGATAATTAGGCCTTAATTCTTTTTTAAATTACAAAGCCTCGATTAATGATTGCTCAGACAACATCAATTCTGGAACAAAAGCAATGGCTATATGGTGTTCTCTCGCCCTGCTTTCTAAAGTCCTGGGATTACTCATTTGCCAGGTTCATTGTCCTTTGATGGGCCTGAACCCCTTTATAGAAATCATAAAACTTCACCAATGGATAACTAATAATTTTGCTGCCTACTTATCAGTGTGTCTTCTTGTAGTAGGCAGAATTAGGCTCAATATACATTACAGGTTGTGATCCTAGAAGCACACCTGGAAGTAAGTTCTACTAAAATCATTTCTAGATAAAGGTCATTTCTTATAAAGGTGCTTAAGATTTGTATGTCAGTCACGAAGTGAAATCACTCCTCAAAAGGCATAGGGGGAGATGTTCAATTCAGTCCATATTTTAAATGCAAATCTACCTATTTTGCACTTTCTGAAACAATGCATGAACCAAAACCTTCCACCTTTTGAAATTTGCACCTTTCTGAATTTTGAAGTGCAGTTATCCAGCCAAGTAATGTGTACAAAAATGCATATACCAGCACAAACTGTGCATATTAGTGAAAATTATATACACAAGCGCATTCCATTAGGGAAAATTGCTTTGCACGAATGTCCACACTATGGGAAATGACAAACGAAACAAAAAAGTGTGATTAAGATAAATTCACACTAAAATGCTGATGAATTTTCAAAATTAGAAAAATGTGCAACTGGGAGAAACAGGAATTTGTATATTCAGCCATCCCTACTCATGAGGGGCAACAGGTAATTGGCTCCATCTCCTAAGGCACTGTTTTGTGTCTGGTTGCATATCCTAAGATACTGGCTTGCACCAAGATCTCAGTTAGTTGACCCACACACCTGGCATCTGCCACATCTGTAGTGCTTGCATATTTTAGTGGAGGTTCACAAAATAACATGAATGCTAACTGGATCTTTCTATTTTACGCAGGGGCCATGCAGTCTTATACATGGTCTCTCACATACACTGTAACAACAGCTGCTGGGTCACCTGCTGAAAACTCTCAACAACTGCCTTGTATGAGAAACCCTCATGTGCCTCCTTCATCCGTTACGCACAGAATACCTGTTTATCCACACAGAGAAGAACACGGGTAGGTCGCTTAGCATCATGTTCATCCGCTGCATTTTTCAGCATAGCCAGTGAACAGCCATGCTTGAATTCCCAGGTTTGTTTCCTGGTGCAGCAGATACAAATATGTATGGGGGGGACAGAGAGAAAGCTATCTCTTTTGAAAACAGTAATATCTGTATTATCAGATATACCGAATGCTCACCCTAAATTAGACTGTATGTCTAAAGGGACAGATTTGCTGCATGTCTGTGTGTATTGTGGAGGGCCTCATCAATATTATTATTATTATCATCAATGATCACTTTCTGATATGTCATTGCTCATGTCAAAGTTCCATCTATTCCAGTATCTTGTTTTCTACAGTAGCCAAATACCTACATGAAGCCTATAAGCAGGAGATGAAGGCAATAGCCCCTTCCTGCTGTTGATACCTTGCAAATAGTATGCAAGCACAGAAGAACTTGCTGGTGGATTGTGCCCCTTTTCCATTAGTGGATGGGGTAGTGATTTGGAACTTTCCACCTAAGGTACGACTGGGGCCTCCAGTTGTGGTTGGACTACAGTTGCCATCATCCCTGACCATTGGCTGTTCTGGTGGTGAGGCGCCTGATGAGAGTTCAAATCCAACAACATATTGAGGGCCAAAGGTTCCTCAGCCTTAACCTAAGGAATAAAAATGTCCTAAGGGCATTTGCTTCCAGGTTTCAGCCATGTTTTAAGGAGTACCATGAGTATTTGCAGGGCCAGGCGCTTGCTGTGTTTGTCTTGGGGGAGTCGGGTATGGCCTGGCAGGTGTGGCCAGATCAGGAGATGTGCAGTATCTGGAGATGTGCAGTATCTGGAGATGTGCAGTATCTGGAGATGTGCAGTATCTTTCCCCTGGTTCTTTGCCACAGCAACGTGGTTTATACCCTGCTGTTGCCAGTTCCTGCTTTCGCTCCTGATCTGCTCCAGTTCCTGATCCTGCTTAAACGCTCCTGTCCTTCCTCCAGTTCCTTCTCCTTTTCCAGTTTCTTTTCCTGCGTTCCAGCCTCATCGAGTTTCCGTCCTCCATTGAACTGCTGCTATTGTTACCATCCATACCTTGGTCCCAGCATGTCATATCTGGACTGCTGCCACCTACAACCCGGACCGTGACACATGTGGTGCTGAAGCTGGCAAAGCCCTAGTCCTAGTGAAGTAAAAGTGATAGTAATGGATATGTTTTGAAGATGGAGAAGAAAAATATAAAAGATGGTTAAGAGAAAAGGAAGGGAGGAAATACCTCAAACACAAAACAACTATAAGGCTACACTATGCTCTGGTGTGAAAATGCAGTGCAGGTATCTTGCAGCCAACCCTAACCATGTCTATTCATGGCAGTAAGAACTACTAAATTCAATAAGACTTACTTCCAGGTCAGTGTGGTTAGGATTACAGCCTTTGTAGCACATGAGGCTTTTTTAAATATAATGCTAAGGATCTTCTGTTTCTTTTTAGGTACACAGGGAGCTATAACTACGGCAGCTATGGAAACCAGCACCCCCACCCAATGCAGAGCCAGTATCCATCCCTTCCCCACGACACCACTATTTCCGCACCCCTCCATTACTCTGCTTATCACAGAAGCTCTTCGCAGGTCAGTTCCTTGGTCCGAGTGCTGATCCTTTCATTATTGCTTAGGATATCACAAACAACTCAAATAGACCGAGATTCAATATGACGGCTTTTATTTTTTTACAGGGGAGACAGTAAAGAATTCCCCATTTTTATTTATTTGAGCTTTTCTATCCCGCTTTCAAAAGCAGGAATTCCCAAGACAGCTTACGACTTTAGCGTTTCTACATTTCCAAATCAGTTACAGTGGTGCCCCGCAAGACGAATGCCTCGCAAGATGGAAAACCCGCTAGACAAAAGGGTTTTCCATTTTTGAGCTGCTTCGCAAGATGAATTTCCCTATGGGCTTGCTTCGCAAGACGAAAACGTCTTGCGAGTGTCCCGATTTTTTTCACTTTCCCCCCCTTTTTCTAAGCCGCTAAGTGCCTTTTAGCCGCTAATCTGCTAAGCCTTTAATAGCCGCTAAACCGCTAATAGCGCTAAGCCGCTAATAGGGTTGCTTCGCAAGACGAAAAAACCGCTAGCCGAAGAGACTCGCGGAACGGATTATTTTCGTCTTGCAAGGCACCACTGTACTCTCTTTTTGTTGAGATAAAACATCACGTTCAGTTCAATAGGGCATGCGCAAGAGATCCTTCCCTCAGATTGTGTACCCTTCATCCTTTGCTCCCATCTGTAGTTAGGTATGGAGGAGAATTTCGTCTATTTTGCCTGCATTTTTAGGAATGTAAGTAAACCCCTGCTAGATCCCCCGCCAAAGGTCCATCTAGTCCTTCATCCTGTTCTCAAGGTGCCAGTTGGAAGGATTCGAGCAAGACCTGAGCACAGCAGTGCTCTTTCCACTTGCGATTCCCAGCAGTTGGTATTCAGATGCATCACTGCCCCCATCAGTGGAGGGAGAATTTTTAAGTGAACCAATCTAATTCACACCACCTGGACTCATAAGCAAGTGAGCAAAGGAGGTTGGGCCACGACAACATCAGGACCTGCTCCACACAGATTATGTCTTCCTCACCGAAGGGCCAACTTTGTTTTATTTTAGTGCTTTAACATTGTAAAATGCCTTGGGAGAAAGGCAGTATATAAATGCAACAAATACGTCTTGTTAAGGCTGCTGTTAAATGCACCCAGGAGGAGATCCATGTAGCGGTCCTGACACACAGGACAAAAAGATCCAGTGAAGCTGAAAAGGCTGTACTATATGTAACCCATGTACACATCAATCCATAAGGATAGAAAAGAGGAAGGAGGCTAAACATTGAGATCCTAGGCAATGAGAGAGACCATCTCTCCTGTGAATCCTAAAAGACCCACTGCTCACGATGCTGAGAAACTATGGTGAAGGAGCTTTTGTTGGGGATCTAGATTTAATTTTGCAGGTGTTTAATTTTTGCACTTACTGATACTATGTTTTTATCTTTATTGCTAGGCCTAATGATGAATTATGTGGGGTTGTGTAATCTCATTGCATATTGATATGTTTCATGTATTGTTTATGGCTGCTTAAGTTTTGTATTTTTGTAAGTCTTCTGATGTTGTAAACTGCCTTAAACATGGCTTAACTATCTAAAGATAGCAAACATCATCATGATCCAACATCACCTTGAGGTTACCAGCAGAGTTTTCATTGATTTTGATGGATGTGGGTTAGAGTCTATACTACTTTAAAAGCACTTTGAACGCTTTTCAGTGGTTCCATGAAGGGACGTAGAAGCAATAGAGACAGAAATATGTTTATATGCATCCATCCATTTAAGATTTATCCTAAGTCTGTCCTGATTTTGCAGACCAATTTTAAATGTAGTTAATAGACCTTTATTCTGAAGGTGGCTGGATGCACGTTATAGCACCACAACAAGACCAAGATGTTGAGAGTACATGTTGATGTACATTACAAGGGCAATAGCACGCTTTCCAAAGTATGAGTAAAATCAGCATAAAGTTAGAGCCGCATTCAGAAGGAAAATATTTTGCTGTTTGAACAGAGACACCTTTCACCTCTTTGCATAATCAGCCGGCAAGCTGAAGGACAAGAATAAAGGGATTATTATTCAGCCTGAAACTGAAGGAACTCAGGCTTCATTGGGTGGAGGAGACACTTAAAATAGTATTTTCTGAAATAATAACGGAAAGAAACAGAGCTAATTTTAATTTGGGGCGTAGGGGGAGAAAGAGCCTTAACAATAATCGGCTTAAAGTCACCCCAACTTAAAGGGGTTAGTGTTTCTTGTCAGGTCTCAACAGCGTGGTGGCGGCAAGAGAGTTGACCCAGAAAATGGTAATTTCCTGTGAAGGGCTCTCCAACAAATGTCGCCTTTATATCTGGCAAAGATCACTAGGCCCCAGTGTTTTGAGATCAGCATGCTTAAGCACTCTTCATTAAACCGGATGCAAAGTGTGAAAGGTGATTCAGGCAGCATGGGCCGGCATCCGCGCAGATGGCGAAGCTTTGGACACTCCAACAAGGCTGAATAGATGCTTCATTGGTTGAGCTAATAGGCAGGCAGGGGCCAAGGCGGACTTTAAAAATATTGTCTCTCAATGGTCTCTTCACTGCAAGGAAAAAGAAGTCACTGACTCATTTGCAATTAGTTGACCCACCATTACAAATCTTTCCATGTTGGGGGTTCAGCCGTCACAGATTTTATTGTAAAAATAGTCGATATTTGGGAGTCCGTATTATTTTTGAGCAATTATTCTTTTTTATATTCATGACACATTCATAAACACAGCTGCATCTGGGGGTATTTGGCCACACAGAGAAGCAACACACTGTATTCCTGTTGCCGCCGGCCCCCCCCCCCTGTTTTTGCAGTCATTTATTAGCCCTTCCTTTCTGGTCAGGCATGCTCACATTGGAATGTTAATGAAAAGTGGAAAGGCAGATCAGCACGCCACACCAACAACACATTAGGAAGTCTGTTCTTCTCTGTGCCAAATGGCACTGCCAACGAGACGAATGAAATGTGGCCCATGGCTAGCCTAGGGCTTCATAGACTTAGGCTGCAGTCCTAACCATATCTGCTCAGGAGCAAGTCCTATGGAACTCAGTGGGACTACTCCCGGGTAAGTGAGTTTAGGATTGCACTGAACTTGATGGGTCTTATGGGTAAATGGGGTTAGAACTGCATCTTAGACTGGAGCCATGTCTGAAACTATGGTGCCAGGTGTCCTGCCTGCCAGAGGGCTGAGCACACTCCCATCTGATGAGCTCAGGAGTAGATTTGTGGTTCTTGCCTATGAGCATCTCTATAGATGTCTTGCCTTCGATGCTTTGCAACCAGACCCAGACTTTTCCCTATTCAGTGGTTCCCCCTTGTGCAATTCCAGTTGTGTGGTCACAGAGAGTGTGGGCATGTGCCTTGCCTTTATTCCTGTAGCCTTTCACATGTTCAAACTGAATTCCTTCAGAGGGGAGGCTGACCTGCTCATTCTGGTTTCCTGTGCAATTTGAAACCCTGTACCATCGGGGGTTCTAAATCGCATGGGGAGCCAGCACAGGTTAAGTAGAGATTTATGGTATATTAATCTATTATTATTAGTTAAAAATGCATTAGGCTAGCTTTGTTGTACCTGATTTTTGTTAGTGCAGGGGCTGTTGGTTGACAATAATCAGCTACACTACAGCTAAACATCAGGAAGAACTTTCTGACCGTAAAAGCTGTTTGACAGTGGAATGGTCTCCCTCGGGAGGTGGTGAACTCTCCTTTCTTGGAGGTTTTTAAGCAGAGGCTGGATGGCCATCTGTCGTGGATGCTTTAGCTGAGATTTCTGCATTTCAGGGAGGTTGGACTAGATGACCCTCGTAGTCCCTTCCAACTCTACAATTCTATTATGCTACTATGAACTACATGAAAATGGACACTGTGCTGACAAAATCTGTGAATCCCTCTTTGAGGCTTGTCATTAAAAGGGCTTGCATTTTCTTTTCCTCCAAAAAGTGTGCGTGCCTAACCTTTTTACAATGTCATTTCATCTAGTACCCCTTCAACAGCCCGTCATCCCGGATGGAGCCGTGCTTGATGGGCAGCACCCCAAGACTGCACCCAACCCCAGTGACTGCTCGCTGGCCAGAAGTGCCCTCCGCAAATGCTTGCTACACAAGCCCACCCATGCACTCCACGAGATACGGAAATTCCAGTGACATCTACACGCCGTTGACCACACGGAGGAATTCCGAATATGAGCACATGCAACACTTTCCTGGCTTTGCCTATATCAATGGGGAAGCCACCACAGGATGGGCAAAATGAAAATGACTTGGTAAATAGTATCAGCCTTACATATTTAATAAAGACAGACACACAAAAACTTTTCAATGCCTGGCTTGTAGGTTAACGGAACTCCTACACGGGCCTTTTTAATGGCTATGAAGATTGAAAAGATCCTGGACACGAAAGTATAAGTAAAGTAGAACGGTAAAGGACCCCCTGGATTGTTAAGTCCAGTCAAATTCAACTATGAGGTGCGGCGCTCATCTCCGCTTTCAGGCCGAGGAAGCCAGCGTTTGTCCACAGAGAGCTTTCCAGGTCATGTGGCCAGCATGACTAAACCGCTTCTGGTGCACGGAAACGTTGTTTACCTTCCCACCGCAGTGGTACCTATTTATCTACTCATGCTAGTATGCTTTCTGTTATGTACTAAGCTTGGATCCTAGAACAATAGGCAGGTAGGGGTTCCTGGTTCTGGCTCTTGTTCCGGGGCTGCTGGCTGTTCCGGGGCTGTTGGGTCAGGCGCTGCTGGTCCACTCGGTCGTGGCTCTGGTTCCTGTGGCTGCTTGGCCTCCGGGGTCACCTCTGGACTTCCTAGTTCTGCCTCCCTTACCTGCTCCTTCTGCTCTATAGGCCTCACCCCTCTGCTGGCCCCTTGGGATTCCTCTGTCCAGCCCTCTTCGCGGTTTCCCCCCAGGAATCGTCTCCGTAGTTTATCACAGTGGTGGCGCCAGGCTTGCCCCCCACCGTCGTCACCAGTGAAATATACTCTGAGTCCTACAGTGATTTCATGCTCTTTATTGCAGCTTGTAATACAGTGATTGAATTTCCCCCAAAACCTCAGGCTTTTATGTACAGTACATTATTTACACAATGAGACCCAACTGATTGGCTTACAGGAGAAGACCCGATCAGGCTCCAGGAGGAAGTTAATCAGCCTATTAGGCTGGTAGGATCATAGAATGCAACAACTGATTGGCCTGCAGGAAAAGACCAATCAGGCTCCAGGAGGGAAGCAGAATCAGCCAATCAGACAGGACTCATTGTGTAAATAATGTACATAAAAGCCTGAGGTTTTGGGGGAAATTCAGTCACTGTTTTACAAGCTGCAATAATGAGCATGAAATCACTGCAGGACTCTGAATATATTTCATTTTCGAACTGCTAAGTTGGCAGGAGCTGGGACAAAGCAATGGGTGCTCACACTGTCGTGCAGATTCAAACTGCCGATCTTCCAATCAGCAAGCCCAAGAGGCTCAGTGGTTCAGATCACAGCATGACCTGCATCCCTCTATGGAATACAAATGGGGTAGTATGGTGAGTTACTCCAACCAAGCAAGATTTTACTGCTGCTATAAAGCATGGTTATTTTGGTGTTTTCTACAGGTGTCATGCAATTGGCCTAAATTAGTTACAGCCTCACTAACCATTGAAAGTTGCTGTATCTGAACTGAGTTCCTGCTCCGTAAACATAGCTGTTACAATTTGCCAGCTTCACAAGAGCCAAAGCTCCTCAGAGAATGCCAGAGGTATAACGGACTTGAAAACGATCCAATCTAACTCTCAGAAATAAATCTACAAACTCCTCCGCTCATTAACCCACATCTGCCCCAAATTACGATAAATCTTCCTCCCATTTTCCTGCTTGTGAGCCCCAATTTATAGTCGCACCTGTATGGAGTCTGCATTTCTATAATCTCACCACAGGAGTTCAGAAATGGATATTGAGTGGAGAAATAGGTATCCTGGGAAAAAATCATTGATTGCAAAAAGAAGTTTCTAGCCTTTGAGAAATGTGTTGGAGAAATTACAGTGAGATCTCAGAGGTAGGAGAAGTGGATTTCCCAAGGCCAGAAATGAACACTTCAATGCCTTGTACATCACACTAGGAGTGTCAGCTGGGTAGTTGCAACCTGGCCTCGGCTATTAATTCACTAAGGTGCACGGTAGGCTTGACTGCAGCAAGCCCATGCCTTAGTACTGTGTCATTGCCAATTTATCGCAAACCCAGAGTCGGCCACGACTGGACCTAATGGTGAGGGGTCCCTTTAGGCATGTCCAAAGTCGTTTCAGGGGCCCAATGCAGCCCGCTGGTTGGTTTAATCCGACCCCAGTTTATTTCCTGGGTGGAAATCCTAAAAAAAGCTCAACAACTTTTCAAGTCTAAGAGAAGGTCAACAACTTTGGTTGGCCCTTTGGTCGGCCGTCACGCATGTTTACTTAATCAAATCTGGCCCTCTTTGAAAAAAGTTTGGACACTCCTGCGAGAGAGGTAGTTGAGGAATTAAATGCAGCATAGGTGTGTGGAAGAGGGGTGTTTATATTCTGCTCCCACCCATCGTTCCCCACCTACGCTGCAAAACTCTTCCCTGTTGTTTTCCTTCCAGGGAGTGCTAAGGCTGGAAATAAGCCCCATTAGGAGAATAGCATCTGTGGAGAAGTCCAGGATGTTGCACAGATGACAGAAAGGTGCAGCATGTCCCTCCTGCCTATGCTGTGCTTTAAGCCCCCTTCCTTGGCTTTGTAGGTCTTTGCCTGTGCCTGGTACTAGGCCACCCACACTCTCTCCACCAGCCTATCTCAGACAGCGGTGATATTAGCCTGCCTTTCCAAGCCTTGTAAGGACTACGGATAATATGGGAAGTGTCTGAGTGCTTGATGTACAATATATACTTGCTAAATATTAGTAGCCTCAGAACAAATTATGCAAATTGAGAAACTATATGCAAATACAATTAATTTGCATAAGGGACTCAGATTGAACAGTGTTTTGTTTTCTTTGCACAGGTTTTGGTATTATTATTGTTATTATTATTAGTGCAGCATACACACAGCCCTAATTATTGTGCCCTCCAAGCAGAGTGCAAGTACAGAAAGCAAGATGTGTGCTACAGGGGGGTCCTGGCATGTTCAAAGAACGAAGCAAACCAAATAGAGCCAAGCTGTGACGTGAAGGGGAATGCAAGCCGTGCCCTGCACCTGGTTCGTTCAAACACCTCAAAGCAGCTTTCTGAGCAGCAAGGAGATATCCCACTTAAGCACTCTTTTGAGGCAGTCTTTTGATTTAGTCACGTCCTAAGTGCGCCATGTTTTAGTCCACCATTCTAATCTTATTCACAAATTTTACATGGTCTTTAAGGAAATGTGCTGGGGTGAGAAATCCAGCCCATACTTTTAACTAATGGCAGATGGATCCAAATTATTGCCTCCATTCTTTAACTTACTGGTATAGCTCCTTAAAGATGCTTTGTTGGGCTTCTTCTGTTGTCCCCGGATTCCTCTTTGAGTAAAATGGCATGTGGCAGTGCTCCAGTTTACATGTAACTTTGTATCCATGACACATCTTTCTATTGATCAAATAAATGTTAGTTTGCAAAGTGGAAGACATAGAGTACTGGGTGAATTGCTGACTTGTTGGCCGTGTTTCTGTGCTGTGTTATCACCATAAAGGTAATGGGCCCATAATGACAAGGAATGCCTTGCCACCTTGCGTGTGTCAAGAGCTCATTGGTACCAACATACCTTCCCCCCAGTTGTCAGTTCCACAATTCCAGTAGGCAAGTAGCATTGGCCAAGCGGCTCACTCCAAGGTGAGGTCCTTCCACACATTCACATCCTTGGGAATATCCCAGAGATTGAGCTTCTCTAAGTCCCCACACACATCTCTATTCCTGCCTTCCCTAGTTGTCTGTGAACCGGTCCAGAGGTCTAGGGGAGAGTAAGATGCTGGAACTTTGGAAGGGTCTCATGGACTGAACATCTTGGTCTAGATGCACCCAGCAGGGTAGCAGCTAGGAAGAGGGAATATACAAGCTCCTATACAAGCTCCTTTGGGGCACACTTCTCTGTGTGGGGGGACAAGTATTTTTGCAGCCAACCTAATGGCACAGGAAACCTCATGATCAGTATTGTCAAACTGCACAAATGTGTGAGAGTTGCAATGCAACACATACACACCTAAACAAATCCTCTACTTACCTACAGCTTAAAATGAACTTCATTCCCAGCTTTCTTGCCAGGACAGTTCCATACACTTGTACAGAACTCAAAGTTGTGCCTTTGAACCTATGCTGTGTTATGTATGTGTGTGCGGGAAATTATTGTATTTTGGGGGGGGTTTCCCGTTGGTATTTTTTGTCAGATTCATAGCTCTTTGTCAAATTTTTTTTGTTTGTTTGTAGAAAATTATTAACATAGGGGTTTTTTGCTTCTGTATTATATATATAAAAAAGAAAAAGCAGCAAGCAATTATGGTGGACTTATTACCCTATGGGTAAGATATAATTACATGGAAATATGACATCAGGCATTTTAATAATTGTTTTGTAAATAAAATATTTGATAGCACTCGACAGTGGTGATAACCGTGTTTATGGTTAAAATGGAAATGTGTTATTTGTTACCCAAGGTATATGAAGGATTTTCACACTTAAATAATAAAAACAATCCCCCAAAAATGAAATCAGGGTTCTTAGCTTGATTAATAGGAGAAAGTTTGAGTTGCAAGCTGGTGATGTGTGAGGTGGTTTCCACAATGTAGACCAATTCCCAAATCGTGTTCCAGGGGACAGCAGGTAAACTGATTTGCAAAAATTGCCCTAAATTAGGCTTGGATCTTAGAAAATTTAAGGACTTGAGATTTACAGGGGGGAAATGGTGGTATCCAACTAAGATGTATCATTAGTGCAAAGATTAATGCACAAAGGAACTTTCCCCTGCACTCTCACTAATTATGAAGAGTTGAGGTGACCCCCAGGAACAGATTTAGGGGACACGTGGATAGGGAAAAGAGAGAGGGAAGTTTCGCTGCACAAGTACAAATCCTTGAGATGACAGGGTGAGTTACTCATGCTATGTTAGATACAACTCATTGTTTCCCATTCTCCTTTCACCTCAAGCTCTCTCTGTGCCTCATCCCACCCCTCGCCTCCAAGGTTTCCCCCCAAGCAATCAGAGACTGAGTCTGCACATTGACACCAATCTCTCCTCCGTCCTTTTCATGCTTCTGATTCTAGGAAACAAGGGGGGAGGGGAGCTTTTTGCAGTCGGAGGGGGAGACACCCATGACTTTTCAGCAGCCTGACTCATAC
This sequence comes from Podarcis vaucheri, assembly GCF_965113315.1. Taxonomy (NCBI): domain Eukaryota; kingdom Metazoa; phylum Chordata; class Lepidosauria; order Squamata; family Lacertidae; genus Podarcis; species Podarcis vaucheri. The sequence goes on along the minus strand of NC_138748.1, from coordinate 49,452,370 downwards.
CTGCCTCTTGGCCTCCCTCCTCACTTGCTTCATCCTCTGTCTCTGATTCTGGACTTCTCTGGCACGGGCTCTCCCAGCTCACTATGCCCTGTTAACCCCCCCCCTTCAGTTTCTGACACCTCCTCTTCCCCATCTTCTCCCTGTGACCACTTATCATTGTCCCACCACTGCTCTGAGCCTTCTTTCCTTGGTGGTTCCCCAGCTGGTTCCTTCCACCATTCCTCTATATCCAACCAGTCCCTCAAAGAACTGTGATAAGATGCCCCTACTGTTTACTCCCATTCCCACTTGCATCAGGTCTCCAGGCTCTGGAGCATTTGTGGGTGGGTGGTGGGGACAGTCTACCTCTGGCTTTGAAGTTATTCTCCTTTGACCAAAATGACCCCTGACTTTCCCCAGTTCAGCAATTCCATTATGAACCCCCCCCCCCAAAAAAAAACTGCTTTCTGAAGCTGAGCTAAAGCTAACTGTTTTTATTTATTTATTGTACAAATTTATAAACTGCTTCACAGCTTGAGGGCATCAAAGCAGTGTTTGCTAAGGGTTGTTGGGAATTGAGACTGTGTTTCAAAATGTGCTTTAAAGCTATAGCCTGTACACAGCTGAATAAAGCTTAGTTCAGCTCAGCACAGCAGCAAAAAGATGGGAGGCTCTAAATTCCACTTTGGGAGCCTGCATGCCATAGTTTTGGCTTAGCAAGATGTGTGAACCAGGCCACTGAATCTAAGAACTAATACCCAAAAAAGTTTATTTGAGGACTTACTTGGATTGCTTTTGGGAATTCTGTGAATTGTTTTCCTTCTATCAAATTAGGAGGATTGAGTGGCAAGATTTCCCATGGTCATTCAGAAAGTAAAGTGAATATTTTTCAGTATTCAAATTGTAGATTGTAAGCCCATACATTAGCCAGTAGGCTCTTTTATGTTTGATTTTTAAAAATATTGGTATGAGGGGTTATGCTATAAATTAAATTTACTGAGGGACTGTATTGTAGTTAAGGGCAAATGTTGTTTTGATGGCTGTGCTCTACCTCTGCAGCCGCAGGCAGGAATGTTTCCATATATCAGTTGCTGGAAACCACGTGAGGGAAGACCGCGCTTGTGCTGGGAACCTGCTTGCTGGTTTCCTATAGGCATCTGGTTGGCCACTGTGAGAGCAGGCTGCTGGACGAGATGGGGCATTGGCCTGATCGAACAAGGCTCTTGGGTGCTTATGATAAGGCCAGTCCAAATCTCACTGAAAGCGGCTAGGAAGGTGCAATATGGGTGCAAAGGTGTGCATCTAGGCGGAGGCACTGCCCGCTGCAAAACACTTCTTACATAGCCTGCAATCCGACATACACTTGCCAGTGTGTAGGTGATATTGAAATCAATGAGGGTTTCCCTCCTTTCTTCTGAAGACACATACAGTGGTACCTCAGGTTAAGTACTTAATTCGTTCCCGAGGTCTGTTCTTAACCTGAAACTGTTCTTAACCTGAAACTGTTCTTAACCTGAAGCACCACTTTAGCTAATGGGGCCTCCTGCTGCTGCCGCGCCGCCGGAGCACGATTTCTGTTCTCATCCTGAAGCACAGTTCTCAACCTGAGGTAATATTTCTGGGTTAACGGAGGCTGTAACCTGAAGCGTATGTAACCTGAAGTATATGTAACCCGAGGTACCACTGTACAGAACTGCACTAAAGCAATGACAAACCTAGACAGCATCTTAAAAAGCAGAGACATCACCTTGCCGACAAAGGTCCGTATAGTAAAAGCTATGGTTTTCCCAGTAGTGATGTATGGAAGTGAGAGCTGGAACATAAAGAAGGCTGATCACCGAAGAATTGATGCTTTTGAATTATGGTGCTGGAGGAGACTCTTGAGAGTCCCATGGACTGCAAGAAGATCAAACATATCCATTCTGAAGGAAATCAGCCCTGAGCGCTCACTGGAAGGACAGATCGTGAAGCTGAGGCTCCAATACTTTGGCCACCTCATGAGAAGAGAAGACTCCCTGGAAAAGACCCTGATGTTGGGAAGGAGAAGGGGACGACAGAGGACAAGATGGTTGGACAGTGTTCTCGAAGCTACCAGCATGAGTTCGACCAAACTGCGGGAGGCAGTGGAAGACAGGAGTGCCTGGCGTGCTCTGGTCCACGGGGTCACGAAGAGTTGGACACGACTAAACGACTAAACAACGAGAGTTTAAACTGGTCCGCCAACCCTAGAACAACAACGTCAGTCAACCAGACAAGCCTCCCGTAAGAGATTCTTTTGTCAAAGATGACCGCGCCCTAATCAGTAGCTAGCCAAGGAGCCCCACCATGCACTGCGCTCCGCCGGAGGGTTTGCAAAGCTCCTCGGGAAATGTAGTCTTCTCTAAAGAGCCGCCTCGGCGAAGCGCTCCCCGAGGTAAACAGAATCCAGCCAATAGCAAGTGAGCCGCCCGCCCACTCGGCCCTCTGCCAGCCAATCGAGGAGCTAACACTGCTCTCCGCGGGGCGGGGCTTGCTGCTGCGGCTGCTTCTCCCACTGCGCGTGGCGTAATCTGAGGTGAAAGGTAGAAGGGTCAGGGGAGGCGGCCACGGAGGCTGTTGCCATTGAAGCTGCCGCGCGCCGGCGAGGGAGGAGGGGGAGGAGGCGGCGGCAGCGGAGCAGAAGAGGCGGGAGGGGCTGCCTGGCCGCGCCCTGCCTCAGGGATGGCGTTGGAAGCGGCGCTGGCGGCGGTCGGTGGGCGCGGCGGCGGGGCCGAGAGGGACCTGAGTCGCTTCAATGAGCAGGTAACGACGAGGCAGCCGGCTGTGCTCGCCCCGCCTCGGAGCGCCTTTCCTTGCTCATGGCCCCTCAGGAGAACGCCCACCCTTCTCTCGCCGGGGGCCCCTCGGAGCGGCGCCGCGCCGGGTGGTCCGTTGGAATGCGGAGGGAGGGGCGGGACCCCGGTGGGCTGCTACTGGCGGAGCACCGGCAGGCCCCGTTCTTGGGTCTCCGAAGCGATTCGGAACCTTCCCCCCCACTAACAGCTCTTCTCTGGCCATAGGGCATTTAGGCTGCATTTGGCACTCGCTTCCCAGAAGAACTGGGTCCTCGGTGCCCCCTTCGTGGCTGCGAGCAGATCTTTGCCAAATCTATCCAATCTGAAACAAAACAAAATTAAATATTTGATTTTGTTTTGTTTCTGAAAATCAATAGAAAGCATTTAAAAAAACCACAACAGATCTATCCAATCTGATCAACCCAGATTAATTCTTGTAGCATTTACCCCAGTATCTTAATATTTTGCTGAAAGCCGCCCAGAGTGTCTGGGGAAACCCAGCCAGATGGGTAGGGTATAACTAATATACTGTATTATTATTATTATTATTATTATTATTATTATTAGCAGCAGCAGCTCTGTGCAGTGTTAGCATTTCTTTCCCTGTGGGAAGCATTATTTGTCTAATCTACTGTGTTTCGTATTGTAGGCAATCCTAATTATACTTGCCCTCCTTCCCCTGTCACCACCATCAGCAGCCTGCAGTTTCTCTTATATTTATTTAAATAGGTTCTTTTTATGTTTTCCAATCATCTTCAAATCTGATAATGACCCCAACAGAATGCACACCTTCCTAATAGATGTTATTATTTCTTTTCTTTTCTTTAGTATAATGGTCTCTTCCCTTTCTTAAATGGTTGCATATTAATGCAAAGATCTGTAACAAGTTCAGAGTGTGTGTTGTAGCAAATATGTGTGGCCATAGCTATGCACATCTCTGGGTAGACTAAAGGGCACGTATTATAGCATGAGGAGGTTTGGAAACAAGGAATGCTTTAAAAAAAACACACCAAGGTGCATTAAAATAATGGCTATCTTCCTACAGTGTTGTGGCTACTAGAAGCTCCCTCCCCCAAATTTGTAGTATTTCCTGTTAGTTAGATTATTATTATGTGGTATTTCCTGTTAGCTAGATTAGACAGCTGTCATACTCCCCCCACCCTTGTGCTGTGGATTGATCCATTAAGCATCCATGCTGCTTTGAGTTGAATGCTCTAAGCAAGGTTACCTTTGAAGCTTCAGTTGGCCCACCAAGCTGGTTGCTTAGTTACTGGAGTGCCAGCTATAGCAACATTGTTCCACTGATCTACATTGCATTCTAGTGTATTGCAAAGGTAATTAAAATGTCTGATCTAAAGCCGACTGGTTGAAATATTTATTTCTTGATAGGTGTGTATTATATTCAAAGTGTATTATATCTGGGTTCAGATTTCAGGTTGCAGCCCATACCAGGAGATAAAGATACGTGTTTAGTAGTTTTACATTTCTATATGGAGGTCAAATTGTCAGGCTCCTTATGCACCATGTTTAAAGGCCCTCTCTCTTGTTCTGCTCCAGCTGTGCATTCATCCTGAGCAGGGCAGTAAAGGGCCTCTCCTTCGGATCTCCGGGAGCAAGCAGGATAGGAGGAAGTGATCCCTAAAATATCCTTCTAAGCCAGGGGCCTCCAGTCTTTTAAGACCAGGGGCCACATTTGGAATTTTGGGAGGTTGGGGTGGGTATATGTCACAAAAATTAACTGCCGAAGGGGTGTGGTATAATGGTTTCAACATAGGAGAAGCTGAGCCAGTGCAAACAGGAACTGAGCAGGACACACAAGCCGTCTCTCATAAATTTCCCAGAAAATTTCCCAGGGACTTTTTGTTTTTCTTTTCTTTCTTTAATAAATTTCAATACCACCCTTCATCCAAGGATCACAGAGGAGGTGGGGGTTTACAATATAAAAACATAAAAAATAATTATTCCCACACAGTTGAAAAGGTCATACATAGATTGTTTAATTAGCCAAAAGCCTAACAGAAGAGGAATTAACTGGTGCCCCCTGTCCTAAGCCATTTAGGGCTTTAAAGATAATAGCTGGATCGGTGTAATGTGATTAAAGGCCATCTTAGCAAGTGGTATACCTATAGTCTTGGCAAGCATCACTTTGCTAATAAATTGAGTATCTGATAATAATACTATTAGAGTTCAAACCTAAACGCACATACTAGGGAATAAGCCCCACTGAGCTCAGTGGAACTAACTTCTGAGTAAATGTGCTTGGAGTTGCACTGTTGACATCCTAAGGTTAGCCTCTGAGGGGATGATAAAGCATTTTCTGGCAAAATCAGAAAGCTTGTATGAGGACTATTTAAAACGTTTTGAAGAATGGATTTTTGTTTTTTTTCAGAATAGGTCAACCTTCAAATTTGAAGCAACAGATGAAGAGAAAAGAAAGGTAAGAAACACAGAAACAGGCGTGCGGGGGTGTTTCTTCAGGGTACACTGAGTTATAGGGTTCTTACAGGCTATAGGTAGTCTGTTTTCCTCTCCCTGCTTTGCGTCTGTTATAACAATGCCAGGATTTGTTGGTGACCATTATACTTAGGGTTGTTTCTGTTGTGTATATTTGAGGTTTGTTGAATTTAATAACTTAAAATCAAACTTGGGCCTGGGCCTGTTGTTGTTCAACATCTTTATAAATGACTTGGATGAAGGTATTGAGGGAATGCTCATCAAATTTGCAGACGACACCAAGCTAGGAGGGGTAGCCAATGCTGCTGAAGACAGAATCTGGTTTCAATATGACTTTAACAGATTAGAGAACTTGGTCTAAACTAAAAAGAAAGAAAGAAAGAAAGAAAGAGGATTTCTATAGCTGCAAATGTAGGCAGGAAAAACCATCTTCACAGATATAAGGTGGGGAACACCTGTATTGACAGTAGTACATGTGAAAAGGATCTAGGGATCTTAGTAGACCACAAGCTTAACCTGAGCCAAAAGTGTGATACAGAAGCGAAAGCAGCTAGTGCTACAGTAGCATTGTACCATCAGCAGGCGTTCTGTTCCCTTAGATTAGAAGATGTCAGTGTGGAATCAGCCCCCCTTTTTTGTTTGTGTATATATAGGTTTCACCTTTTTTTGGTATCATAATTTGTAAACACGAAGTTGCCGAAATTCAGAACAATATTCATTGTTGGACATTAGTAATTTTGGGCATTTTAAAAGTCACACCTTCCAAATTGCAATGAATCCAGAAAATAAGCATTAATATGTATAGAAGGGCTTATTTTTGCATGTGAAATTATACAGATAACTATATTATCATGTTTTATATACTCTGATTGCACTAGTAGTAAATTTGTTCCTTCCGATCAACAATATAACAGTTGAAAGCTATGGGGAAATGGGCAAGAAGGTAAAATCTTTTCCTTCTTAAAATAGGAAGAGACATAGTTGCCACATCTTTAAAGAATTAACATTTCATATCAGTTGTCCCAATGCATACATCTGTTGTTAATGTGAATTGATCATTTTATTTTACTTTAGAAGATGTATTCGTACAACTATTTGGATTTAAGAGATGATAAGTTATGTTTGTGACAGTACACTTTCTTTGGGGAAAAACGGCTTTATGGGTCATGATAGTGACTCTGCCTTTTCACCTTATTTGTGGTGAAGTTTAACAATGATATAGACAAGTAGGTTTCTAATTTGTTACAATGGTAATTTGCTAGTTCATGGAGATGTCCGTATCCACTCTTTGACCGCCAAGGATTTTATAAATTTTGCCTTGGGTTGCCTGTTCACCATAGTCTCTCTTTAGGGCAGGGATGTGAAAATCTGTGGTCCCCAGATTATTATTATTATTATTATTATTATTATTATTATTATTATTTTATACCCCGCCCATCTGGCTGGGTTACCCCAGATGTTGCTGGTCTAGAACGCCCAACATGGCCACTTGTCAGGGATGATGGGTGCAACTGGAGGGCAACTGGTTTTTCATCTCTACTTCAGCACATCTAGATTATGGGTCACATGGGGAGACACCATAGTATACCTAAAGTCAGTGGAAGATGCAGGTGAATGAGTGAATAATATTCACCTGCAAATTTCACATAAGCGCTAGTACCGTTGGTTGATAGAGGAGCCTTTTTGGCACTGCTAGTGTATGTGTAATTACTGCCTAATGCATTAGAGACCTTTTTGTTGTTCCTCAGAGTCTGCTCTTCTCCCTTCTCTCTCCCCACCCCCCTCGCCACAGTAGATGAGTCATCAGTTGCAATGCAATCAGGGGTTTCTCTGGAGAACATGCTTTAAAAAAAAAAAACCCACATATTACAAGCTGTCTTCTAACTGTAATAAGTACATATCAGATTCTTAAAAGATAGGTGAATGCTGATTGTCTAGGCCTGATTGCTTTTGCCTTAAGGTGGGGAAATGAAAGTAATTGGGAAAATAAACACTAAAAACAAGAACTGAGTGTAAAGAGATGACTTATGGCTCCCTGAGAATGCTGGCAGTCTGGAACAATATGGAGGCAAGGCGTATAATTCACTGACTCACTAAATGAACTTAATCTGCAACTTAATAGGGGTGGTTCAAATTCTGTTCTTTTAAATCCTTAATTGCTGGCTGTTCTAGTCACTAAGTTATTCAGCATAATTCATTTTCTCCATGACTAAAACGTTTGTCCTTGTTGTCTTCACCAGTATCATACTATGCTGACAAAAGAACCCGTAAGCAATGCAGATAAGAAAAAAGTGTTAATATTTTTTCCCCAACCCAAAATTGTGTTTTGCTAACCATAGGTAGCAGGAACAAATTATCCGTGTAGGGCTCCGCACGATGTGATGTGCCTTCTTACCGTGTCATGTTCCATTCTCATGCTCTGAATACTCCCCCCGCCTCTCCAGTTTAGCCACCCCAGGAGCACAGCATGCAAAAATATTTGACAGTGGACTCTATTATTAGATTCTAAATCACTAGCATGCAGCTTAAATTAAGGTGCCATGGTTTAAGTGGCACCAGGGGTCAACAAAACCCACCTTTCCTGATTGTCGTAGTAGACTAATGAATTTCTCTCTCTTTAATATATCTTAGGCCAGTGTTAGCTGGGTGTTGGCTGTTATTTTAGATCACAATTTCCCACCATCCCTGGTCATTCACCATGTTGTCTGTGGTTGATGGGAATTGGAGGTCACCATGTTGGATACCCCCTGCACACCTGCTTTGGCAGCAGCTGCTATCCATATTGTGTGTAGCTGGGCAATACCAGAAATATCTAGAATCCTCCTGCATCATAGAGACTTACGTGTTTTGTGGTATAAACTTTCACTTTGTCAGATATATTAGGTGATGTTTGTGTAGGTGTGCCTTGTTATGGACAATTGCCAGCTACAGTTTGCATGGCACAACAACTTGCTGGTCTGTGTTTGGCAGAATAGGATGTTTTGCCTCCCTTCCCCACCCTCCCAGGCCAACTTGGGTTCAACTTGAATAGCACTTGCTATTCTCAGGGGCTATTTTCAGGTCAGATTTTAACTAGCCTCTTTATCCTGCATAGGCAACAGTAGGAATGCTATTAGCCCATACAAGAGTGGTGTGAGAATTATAGAGTAACTAGACAGAGATTCCAGCTTATTTATGGACTACTTTATTCCCAGAGTTCTCATTGACTTGATTATAGTCATTCTGACCAATGAAAGGCTTCAGAACTCAATTGAATTCAATAAATTAAGAACATGCCTATCTCATGAGCCCCCTAGGGAGGGCTTAATTAAAATCAACTGAGAATTTAAAATTGAGAAGACCCTGGGTCAAAAGACATAATGAACTGCAAAATCTTAAGGCCAGGCCAGGAGAAGGAAGCATGACATGATGCCAATTATTATTTGTTTGGGAGGCTAGGAACATCATGTACTTTAGTAAATAATCCCCAAGGAGACTAAAATACTAGGGGCTGCCAGTGGCCCTGTTTAGTGTGGTACGTGACACTTTTTTCTGGCTGGGCAATTTTGTAGGGTGTTTTTTTGTTTTGCTTCTCTGCTCTTTTTGCTTCCCAAGTGTTTCTAGAGCAAAAAACACCCCACCATGTAGAATTTTCAGTGGAAGCTTCCACAAAACAGTCCTTTTTGTATTGTTTGGTCTCTACATCGATGAAAACAAAATGGCTGCAAGGTTCAGTAAGATCTTTGCAATTCCACAATGGCTAGATGAAGTATTTTACTTTGCTATATGTGGGAAACTGCATTTGGACAACCCCATGGGGGTTCTGCATTCCTGCATGCCTTTATCTGATCTGTTTACGGTAATGGATTTGGAGTTGATAGCAGAATGCTCTCTGGCCAACATGGTACTCACTGGTTTTAGAGTGATACTTGTTGCTTTATTTCTAATCTCTTATTAAGCATTTATGAACCTAACACAAATCAATGTCTGAGTTAGTGCACCGAGCAAATAAAAGAAAGTTCAGCTGCGTAGGTGATAAATGTTGAAGAGAGAATTTTCTCATGTCTCAGAAATTATCTTTGTTGTACAGAGTACACACTATGCTTACATTTGTTAGCAACCTGGCACTGTTACTTGAAAATGACACAAGCCACTATACAGCTTTGTAGAGCTTTAATATGGTCATCAGCCCCTGAACTTGGCCATAATTTGTACATAAATGCGGTAGGTTTGTGCCATATACTTGCAAGTTTGTGAGAGCTGTACCCTAAGAGGCAGTCTAAAACTGGTAATTTAAAAAAACTTCTTGATTTGATAACCACTTTATAATGTGGTAGTACATAAATTTTGTTAAATAAATAAAATATTTTGTTTGTTTTTTTAACCTAAGTTAAAGGATGCATCAATAGTAGTAGTAGTAGTTACTGTAGTCCAAAGTGCCTACAGCTATATGCATGGGTGCAACTTGCTTTTTACTTAAAAAACTGAGTTCCTGTGATTATATCATCCTATTCAGGAGCATCCTATACTTTCTGTGGCACAACTGAAGACATTCCTGTATTTTGATGCTTTAGATCAGAGCCAGCAATTGATATGCTAGAGAAAAGCCAAGTTGTACTATTCTTATTTGAATCCATTTGTTGACCAAATCAGACATAATCTAGTTCTGATTGATGCAGCCTTCCTTTTGATATAATTTCACAAGCTGTGAGCCACACAGCATACGATAAGCTGAAGCTAAAATATTTTTAATACCATTGATACTCTATGACAAATCAGAGGTGGGGATGGGTTATGGGTGTGTTACATTGCAGGGCAGAATAGTAAAATCTCATTCCTTTTTTCCTGTATGTTCAGCAACTATGTGAAGGAATATTGCTTTTACTGGACAAAGATATAAAAACATCCTGTAAAGTCATTTGCCTGGAGGCTCTCCGCATACTCTCAAGAGACAAAAAAGTATTGGTTCCTGTAACAACAAAGAAAAATATGCAGATCTTGATGAAGCTGGCAAAGCTGGACACTATGGAGGATTCTTTGGAAGATGTGACAGATTTCCCTGTCATAGTGGAAGCTTTAAAATGCCTTTGCAACATTGTTTTTAATAGTCCGGCCGCACAGAAACTCAGTCTGGAACTGAACCTGGCAGCTATGCTTTGCAATCTCCTGAAAAAATGCAAGGATCAACAATTTGTCGAAGACATTAAATGCTTTGATTTGCGTCTCCTCTTCCTCCTCTCCCTTCTGCACACAGATATCAGGTCACAGTTGCGTTATGATCTCCAGGGATTGCCACTGTTGACTCAGGCCTTGGAAAGTGCATTTAGCATAAGATGGACAGATAAATACATCACAGCTGAAGACCAGGAAATGTCACCGTTGTCACTGCAAGAGACAGATTGTGCCGTCGAAGCACTGAAAGCTCTCTTTAATGTAACTCTTGACAGCTGGAATGTACACAGTGAGGTAAGATTTGAGTCTGACATATCTTGCCCAGGGTTATTTCTCTGCCAGAGGATTGCAGCTGAAACTACAGTTTTACATCCTTGTCATTGCAACAGTTGATTGGGAGTAGCATCCCAAACACAATGCAGGATGCAGCATAAATTTCAAAAGCAGAGTCATCTGTTTATCTGAAATTGAATTTTCCAGTTTCTGGAGTCCAAGCTCAAGTGTCAGGACAATAGGACCTATGATTTAGCTAAGTGTTGCATAATGGTGCCCTCATTATATGGCACAGACTATTCTGTCCATATTACTTGAACTATTGTTTGGATGCAGTTTGGCTGACTAGAAAGGCCCCACCACCACCAAGCAGAAAAGTAATTCTTCTTGGTAGATGTGAACACACCAGAAGAAATAGGAGTAACTTAATCTCCAATGTGCTGGCCTGCAAACAGTGCCAAAGAGAAGTACTACTCCTGTTTGAGTGTGAAAGAAAACACACCATATGTAACTTTTAGCTGCCAAGTTTTAATTGTAAGTGGACATTTCCAAAAGATATTCAGCATGGCTCATTATGAAAGAAACCTTGTCTTACATTTCTAATAATCTAAAAGTACTGTAAATGGTACACTAACAACAGAATTGCAAGATGTTGCAGATATACCGTATTTTTCGGCCCATAGGGTGCACCTAGTTTTGGGGGGAAATAAAAAAAATATTTTTGGGATGCAGGCAGCTCCGCTGTGCGCCCCGGGTTTCGGGATGCAGGCTGCTATCCGCAAGCCTAGGGTGCCCGGCGGGAACTCCCGTGGGCTCCCAAGGCTTGCAGATAGCTTCCTGAAGCCTGGAGAGCGAGAGGGGTCGGTGCGCAAATTAATGAAAGTAACATACTATTTCTTCCCATGGGCACAGTATTGCTTCTTGCATGTTCTGCCCCATCTTGTTTTGGCCCTTAGTAAGGAGAAGAGCAAAGGAAGCTATGGGGAAGGGCAAGACTGAACTGTGGATGATCTGACTATGTATGTAAGAAGGCAGTGTTGATGCGGTGGGGGAATTGTTTGTTTTAACACCAGATTTGAAGAACTGTCAAGAAGAGCCAATTAGAGTTGTGGAGAAAATAATACCTGTCAAGAATGGCATGATTTTGCATGAATAATAATTGAAGCCTTACTTCTATTACTTATTTTGAAGACTGAGAAAACACGTGAACATATGAAGCAAAGTTCACACACCCATACGGGTTTTGTACTGTGCCAGCCCTTTTATTTTAATTTAATCCCTGTTCTAATTAGGACTCTTAGAAGTCCCCATTTGCAGCCTTGATAATTAATTATGTTTCTCTTCATAATTTGTATGTCCACAGAACGATTCTCATGAATTTCGTTACATGACTGCCATTCTTCGTCACTGCTTATTAACTCTGGGTCCTACTGAAGACAAAACTGAAGAGTTGCACAGGTTAGTGAAATTGCAGGTCCATTTATTTTAGAGATAAATGCTTCTTGTTTGGCTAGGTCAGGGTTAGGGAACCAGTGGCCCAGGCATCTAGCAAAATCTGGAAGGCCGCAAGTTCCCCATCCTAGGGGTAAGTGCTTGTCTGCTTGATCTAACACATATTTGCTTGCAGCACTCTGTTAACCTTTGGGTTGTTTTTTAAAGTGAAATCAAATGCATGTAAAATCTTTTTCTTTGAATAAGTAAAACATAAGGGTTGGTGCGGAATTATTGGAATAAGACTTTTGCCAGTTGCCTCAAAAGCAGTACTGTTCGATGGCAGTAGTTTGCTGAGCACTTGGACATGTTGCCAATCAAACGACTTACCTAACAAGTGTGTACATGTGTGCAGAGAAGTGAAGTGGATTACCTCTACTGGAGCAAGGATGTACAGTGGTGCCCCGCAAGACGAATGCCTCGCAAGACGGAAAACTCGCTAGACGAAAGAGTTTTCCGTTTTGGAGGTGCTTCGCAAAACGAATCTCCTATGGGCTTGCTTCGCAAGACGAAAATGTCTTGCGAGTTCCTGCGGGTTTTTTTTCCTCCCCCCCTTTTTCTAAGCCGCTAAGCCGCTTATCAGCTGATCCGATAAGCCGCTAATAGCGCTAATCCGCTAATCCGTCAGTGGGCTTGCTTCGCAAGACGAAAAAAACGCTAGACGAAGAGAATCACAGAACGGATTCTTTTCGTCTTGCGAGGCACCACTGTATACTGAAAGCCCAGAAAGGCTGATGATTTGTTTTTTTGGCACTGGATACATATTGTCTAAGCCAGGATTAATTTCCATCCTTCCTGAAGCATTCACGGTGGTGAATCTAAGTAAAAGTGTGGATCTTAAGATACAACATTGTGTTGGAGGATATTTGAAAGCTTTTTCCTCTGTTGTATATATTAAATGGAAGATTAAATTTTGATTCAAAAACTCTGGAAATATAAGACTGTGTTGTGTGGCCCTGTACCTGCCATTGCATATTTCCTTTGTACACCAGACCAGCACATGGCTTCCAATGGTGGACTCTCCTTCATTAGAGGTTTTGAAGCAGAGGCTAGATAGCCATCTGTCATGGATGCTTTAGCTGAGATTCCTGCATTACAGAGGGTTGGACTAGATGACCCTCTGCGTCCTTTCCAATTCTGTGATTCTGCAGCCTTGACAAAATGGTGGAAGGGCTCACCTGAGTGAATTGGCCTTAAGGATAGATAGGTTGGGGGGGGGGTTGGGCTGCTGCTTAAGGCACAGTCTGGTAAGAATTCTAGTTCTGGGGTCAACAACCAGAGACAGCACAGTCAAGTCATTTGTGTATGGGCACACAAACATGCCCCTTAATACTTTGGTCCTCAAGCTCTGAGCCTCCATATGTATGTATGGTACTTCAAGTAAAAGTCAGAATCTGCTGTAAATAAGAACATAAGAGCCTGCTGGGCCAGGCCAGTGGCCCACCTAGTCCAACATCCTGTTCTCTAAGTCAGTGTTTCCCAACCGGTGTTCCGCGGCACACTACTGTGCCGTGAGACATTGGCTGGTGTGCCGTGGGAGGGAGGCGGGCGAGTCGGGCGGTGAGAGGCGGCGGCGGCGAGGATCCGCGTCGAGCCGGGGGCGGCTCCGCGGTGGTGGTGCCGAGCGGCGGGGCAGCGCGTGCAAAAGGGAGGAGCGCGAGACAGCGGAGGAGGAGGAGGCCGGCATGTCCGGGCAGCAGCAGCAACAACAGCAGCAGCAACTCCCGGCGACGGCTCCTCAAGCCCCGCCGCCGCCCCCTCCTCCGCCCGCCACCACCACAACAGCCACCGCCGCCTCAGTTGCCGCCGTCCCTCAGTCCCTCGCTCTGCTGCCTCCTCCCACCCCCAAAGCTTGGAGGTTCCCTGGCAAGGGGGAGGGAAAAAACTTTCACTTTCGTGCGTCCCTCCCGGCGTGACGCTGCGCGTTGACGTCACGGGGCGGGGCTTTAATGGTGGTGTGCCGCGAGATTTTTTTTCAGTAAACAGGTGTGCCGTTGCCGAAAAAAGTTTGGGAAACACTGCTCTAAGTGGCCAACCAGGTGACTGTAGGAAACCCACAAGCAGGATTTGAGCACAAGAGCACTCTCCCCCCCCTCCCCTGCTTCCCACCCCAACCCCATGGTTTCCAGCAGCTGATATAAATAAACAGTGGCCTTCTGTACCAGGTACCATTGAGATACCTAGAACCTCATTAATTGCTCACTTGTTTCCCTTCTTCCCTGCCAATATCTCAAAACATTTGTGGGTTGGCCTTGGCATTAAGAGCATAACCTGAAGCAAAGCCTGCCAAAGGTGAGTTTCTTTATCTTGCTAACGCCTAGCTCTGCCTGATCCCTTATGTTAGGCATTTAACAGCTGCAGCCACACTACTGTGTTAGTAGCGCTCTGTGATCAACCCTGCTCCGTTATTTCTGACTCCAGACCCAGTTCTGCAGTCTTCCCTGGCTCATCATAACCTAGTCTTTCTACCCTGCACTCTGTAGTTAACAATTCCGTTCCTTGTTCTCAATAGCCCTATTCAGGCATTCTTAATGTCGCTTAAATGAATACATGAGGAGCATAGAGCATGCATGAATGTGCATAACTGTTCTCCCTCTGCATATTCAAGGGCAACTGTCAGCAGTAGGAAGGCTTCCCTTCTGCAAACAGTTGCCATTCAACACATGGAGATAGGAATGATGGAGCAGAGCTAACAAACTTGTGCACTCTTTCCTTCTCACCTGTTCATTTAAGCCCCATTTACGTACACCTGAATAGGGCTAATATGTTGTTTTGTGCTGTTACCTGCTCATATCTACCTTAAGGCCTGTTCAGGCATTACTTTGCTCTTCCCCTACATGGTGAGTTCAGGGACAGTCCTCAAACTCATGCACTGCATCTCTGCTCCGTGTTCCTGTGCATAAAGAGGGTAATGCCCAAACCATCATTTGAACACTTGGTCTCTCTTGACCTGGATATCTAACACACACACACACACCCTTCTGACAGTGAATGGGGAACAGAGAATGAACACAACCTCAAGGTTCATCTTGCTTGAAGGTGAGGACGGGGGAGTAACATCTGAACAGGCCGTGGGATAAGAAACCCTTTAGGATTCTCTCCTGTTTGGTACTATCCAGTGGTTGGTGCTGTAGTAGTAGTAGTGTGTAGCCGTTTTAATATTTATATTTGGCTCTCACATGACTTGATATTTCTTCATTTGGACCTTCTTTGGCTAAAAAGGCCAGGTGTTTCTCTGCTTGTTCTGTTATGTCCCTGTTCTATATCATCCTGAAACATGTAGGCCTGTTAATATATCCTGGAGGAGGCAATTTTCTTTCTTTTTGCTAATGCTCGCTTTCTTTTTGGTCAAAATCACTGTGCTTCATTCTCGCTAAGCTCAAGCTGTCAGGAAGGCTCATGACTGTAGAAGACCTAGACAACTACATGTCCTACCAGGTGTTTCCATGAGATTTGGTGAGGGAATGCTCCTTGCTCTTTGAAAATTTAATGGCAGAAATAACATTAAGCCTAGTTCTGATGTGATGACACACCTGCCTTTTTTATTTAGGAAGTATAAGTAGTACTTACTCCACATTTTTGTTCAAGAGCAACTGTCTGAACTGAAGTTTTATGCTTGCTTCTGATGTATTTTTGAATGATATGTTAATTGTTAGTAATGGAGTACATAACCATAAAAAGTTACTATGACTCTATTACAGACTTCTTATTTTAGTAAACTGCTTTGAGCACAAAAATGGTTTGTACTTTAGTATTTTTATTTTGCTTTTTATGTTTTCCTTTGAAGGCCAATAAGGTGGAAAAGCAATCTAAAAACCTAAAAATATTTTGCGGTGGGTTTCTTTGTAACCATAGAGGATTGCAAACTTTATAATGAACAGATACTTGACTCATTGTGGTTAGCATGCAAATGATCAGCCTTGTCAACCCAATGAATTATATAAGATGGATGGAGGCTTATTGGTGGTATAGTCCTGTGCTCGAACAAAATTGTTAATGTGCGCAGAGGGGTGAGAGACCACAGAACTGCTTCACTCTCTTTGCATGGAAGATTTAGGTCTCTTAACAGAAGGTGTATCAAAGTCGTCAAAGAGAAGGGTTGGTTTTATCAAAGAAATTTATTGGTGGTTATAACAATTTAATTTTTTGTTTACAAATGTTGCCCCTTATTCACCGACCCCAAATTGCTCCAGAGGATTGGGGATCATATAGGAGGAGAACAGGGAAGTTCTCTTTCACTCACAAACTGTATTCCACATACACCAGGGGTCAGCAACCTTTTTCAGCTGTGGGCTGGTCCACCGTCCCTCAGACCATGTAGTGGGCCGGACAATATTTTTTTGGAAAAAATGAATGCGTTCCTATGCCCCATAAATAACCCAGAGATGCATTTGAAATAAAAGGACACATTCTACTCATGTAAAAACACCAGGCAGGCCCCACAAATAACCCACAGATGCATTTTAAATAAAAGGACACATTCTACTCATGTAAAAACATGCGTCCGCAGGCCGGATTGAGAAGGCGATTGGGCCGCATCTGGCCCCCGGGCCTTAGGTTGCCTACCCCGGATATACACAATTATTTACTCAGATACAACCCAGAACATTTTCATTGTCCAATAACACAATCCACACCCTTGGTTATGCAGCCCTCAACTGCTTATGAGTGCAATTGTGAAATTTAAAATTTAAAATTTATACCCAAGTAAGAAACACGCGGGTGGTGCTGTGGTCTAAACCACAGAGCCTAGGACTTGCTGATCAGAAGATTAGCGGTTTGAATCCCCACAACAGGTTGAGCTCCCGTTGCTTGGTCCCAGCTCCTGCCAACCTAGCAGTTCAAAAGCACATCAAAGTGCAAGTAGATCAATAGGTACCACTCCGGCAGGAAGGTAAACGGCGTTTCCTTGTCCTGCTCTGGTTTGCCAGAAGTGGCTTATTCATGCTGGCCACATGACCCGGAAGCTGTACACCAGCTCCCTCAGCCAGTAAAGCGAGATGAGCGCCGCAACCCCAGAGTCGTCCATGACTGGACCTAATGGTCAGGGGTCCCTTTACCTTTACCTTTAAGAAACTAAAGAACCGCTTGAAGTAGAATTTTCTATATGCGAAAACTGATATTTGTTTCAGAATAGTGTGTGTGCATGACATAGAAAACAAATAGCCATTCTATTGGCCTAGCCTGAAACTTTAACATTTTCAAATAGAAGGACAATATAGTCATACCTCGGGTTAAAGTTGCTTCAGGTTGAGCGTTTTCAGGTTGCGCTCCATGGTGATCCGAAAATAACGGAACGTGTTACTTCCGGGTTTCGCCGCTTGCGCATGCGCAGATGCTCAAAATGATGTCATGCACAGAAGCAGCAAATTGCGGCACACACAGGCGTGGGTTGCATTCTGCTTTGGATGCGAATGGGGCTCCGGAACGTGCCATTTTATCATAAGTTGAATTCTTGACCTTTAAAAGTAGCAGGGGATGGAGAAGTCTACCTGAGACCCCAGAGAGCTTCTTAGGCGTATACTTTCTGCTTTATTCATTCTTCTACATTGAAAAGCAAGCTCTAATTCTGTGTGCTTGTTATATGGACATGGATTTAGTTTTAATAGACCGTGAATAGAAACCTAAATATATATTTTTGGAAACTTGGATATATATGTTTAAATTACATTTACATTTAGAAATCATTTTAAGGGGAAAAAATAAGGGACAAATTACTTTTAAAAACACTTATATAAATTGGTTGCCTTTAAATTATAGAATACTTTTTATTCCTCCCTGTTTCTAACAGGATGCACATGAAAAGCTTATATATCTTATAGTGCTATCCATCATGTCACTTAAAATATTTGAAGGTACTCTTTAAATTATTGTATGCATTAAAGTAAATGCCATGTTTGCCAACTAACAAGATTTTAATCAAGGCTTTCAGTGGTGCTAAACAGTTGTTTGCTTTCACATTTGCATATCAGGAGGGGGCTGAGAGCGTGAGTAGGTGGGTGTCATGTCCCAGTGATTAATGATCTCTAAGAAGCTGAGAGAGGGGATAATATACACAGCATTTCTACCCCCTGGAGGAAGAATGCAAACACCATTGTGCAGATCTGTGCACAGTCACTGACTTCCTGGTAGCTGGAGAATTTCATACACTTCTTGGCCACAAATAAAACTGTCAGGCGGAGTGACAAAGATCAGAAAGCCAAGCTTTGGTTATTGAAAAGAATAGCTCGAGCACAGTGATCCAGAAAATTAATTTTGTAGGTGTTTGGGAACACCATTCTTATTAAGAAACCAGTAAAAAGGGGCCTTCTGTGGAAACTATCCAAGCTGCCAGTCCCCATCCCCACCCCTGATTCGATTTTGCTGTTTTCTTGCCAATTCAGTTTTACTGAAAGCAAGTTACCTTGCAAAATGTGAGGTAGCTGCAGCAAAACCCAGCCTCCCATCTTGTGTTCTGCATCTCACTTTCTCTTGATGCTGCTTCCAGAAAGTAAAAAAGGAGAATGAGCTATACAGTAGAGGCATGGTGAAAGATGTTGTGCAAAAAAGAACTTCTGGTAACTACTTCTAAGTAAAACGTTTGCACAAAGTGAGATAAGAGACAAGAATTAGTGACTGAAGCCATTTGCTGACTTAGATACACTAGAAATCAGTGGAACTTGCCTGTATGGTCTGTATGAATCAGAATAAAAGTGAATGTATGTTTGCTCTTTGCCTGTGCTAATGTTGTGGCTTAAATGCCTTCTAGGTACATAATGCAAGCAGTTTGTGAACTTCTAAATTTAATGCCAAGAAGAGATGTCTAGCCTACAGTGTTATCTTTCAGCCATCAAAATTGTAACACACTAATCTTTGGAAGTATGATTTTAAGATTAGCTAGCTACACAGGTAGTTTGGGTGGGGGTGGAGGTTGAGAGAATGGAGATTTTGAAAAACAAAGCTTATCAAAATTGCTTAAGAAAGCCTTTTGCAATGCTTTTCAAGCTAACAACTTCCCAGAATGGAAATAAACCACAAAACAAGGAATACAAATGAGCTAGACTAGATAAGCCTAAATTGCAGTTCCCACTACATGATATCTTAGTGGTGTGTATTAGAATAACAATGCAATTTTCTCCTAAAACCCTTCTCTAGGTTGAATCTTGCTATTCTAGAACATTATTTTTTCAGCATGGGAACTTTTAATTTGCTTAATACATAGAAACCATAAAGTGCTGGGTCATAAAATTTATATACAACAGGAAAAGGAATGCAAATTATACACAAACAGAACAAAACCACTTATCAAAATGCAATATAAATCCTAACACAACTGCCAGTGCTGAGTAAGCATTGTAAAGGTTTTTCTTCTTTTGCAAAAAACAAACCCAGAACAGACAAATTGGTATAAATTGCTATTCCCAGTGCATTTCAAGAAGCATCTCTTACCTAGGGAACTGAAGCCTGCTAACAATCTTGACGCTGCTGTTTACCAAAGCAGCTATTTCCTTTGTCTCCAAGCTATTGCTATATAATAACGTAGGATGACTCCTACTGAAGCAGGTCAAAGGCCCATCTAATCAACATCCTGTTCTCACAGTGGCCAACCAGAAGCCTGAATGGGTGGTAGGGTTATATGTATAACATCACTGGTGCACAAATTCTAATGCAGACTGCTCACTTGTGTTCTTTCCCTCAGACTTCGCCTTACTACTTTCCCATAAGACTTTTCTCTCTACTGCCAGTTGCCTGTAGGATTGCCAGTTCTTGAAGTAAAAAATTATGGAACTTAGGCAGGGCCCACCTAGGGGAGTGTGATCCTTTTGTGGCTTCACAACAGTCCTTGCTGCCCTAGGGCTTGTTTGAGAGAAATGGCGAGATCTGGATTTATTATTATTTTTTTATCACATAATCTCAGGAAAGCCTCTATTTCATTTGAGTCCCTGCCCACCATGTAGTACTATCTGTGCATGCCGTTGGGCCCCTGCACAGACCACAACACACTCCAGGCTATATATGTGGCACAATGAGAAGGCAAAACATACTCACAGAATATATGCTTCAAATGGGCCAAACCCCAGACTACATGCGACATCATGTGTTCGTTACATGGCCAAAGACTTCGGTGTGTGTGAAAGAAACAAAACAGAGGTTTTCTGTGTGTGCCCATTCATGGGAAGCTCTCACACCAGGGAGTAGCTTGGTCTCTTCAAACAAGCCTTTAAAGTAGAGATCTTTCCCAGTCTGCATCTGTATTGGAATTATTTGTAGACATGTTATTCTTTGGGCGTTTGCCACTCTTGGGCTCCTTTGAGAGGAAGTGTGGCATATAAATCTAATAAACAAATTTCAAAAAGGCTAAGAACTTGCTGCTGCTTAAAAATGCTAAGAATTTTAGGAAGATGAATTCCGTACCTTCTTCTACACTTCATGCTTCCATTCCATTGAAGTATACCTGCAATCCTGTTGTTATTTAAACTTTGGAATTTACCTTCTCCTTTATCTGATAATCTCCCCAAAGTCTACCAAATCCCTGAAAATTATTTGGAATCTAAGATGAAATCTTAGAATGGGGTGTACAGGTACAGCATTATAATCTGCTGTTATGCTAGAACATACAGGTTCTTCAACACAAATGCTTGGCATTCAGATGTGGTGTTTGCTGGCACGGTATGAAGAAAATAGTGTCATGAATGAGAATGTTTTTAAAATCTGTTTCAGCAACGCAATCAACCTTTTAAGCAACGTTCCAGTTTCTTGTCTGGATGTCCTTATCAGTCCATCGACACAAGAGGATCCCGAGGACACAGATATCAAATACAATGGCATGAATATGGATGCAATTCAGGTGCTATTGAAGTTCATGGAGAAGAGAATTGACAAGGTTAGATTGTTTAAAATAAGAGCTAAAATCATTGCTTTTATACATTAATTAGATGTTCGTTGTGTTGTTACAAATGCCATCTTTTAAAACAGCTGTGCGTGGAAAAGCCACCTCTGGAAAGACTTTGGTTTGGAGAAAAGCATTAAGCATCCGCCTCACCTCCTGGTCACTTCACCAATCACATTCACGGCCTTTTGTCACTTGAATAAAAGCACACATTGTTGCGAAGCTGTTATATGGTTTGCAGTATAATGTCTTGTTGGGCCTTAAAAGCTGACACAAGCTATCTCTTAATAACAAAAAATGGGCCTGAATCAGAAATCCCCAAGTTTTTACCTATTCTTAACCATCTAATGTTTTCAAGGTTGGAAGATGGCCTCGGGGAAATGCAAAATCAGGTAGTTGGGTCTACCTAGGTTTTTTATTTTAACAAATTGTGTTACATATTCAGTGTTTGCCTGCAAACCAAATCACATACAAGTGTGTAGAAAGATGAGTGTGATTGATATCAATATTTTGATTAGATACTAGGGGGGCATAAAAACAAATATTTATGCCATATTTGAAGGATCCTCTGTACAGAGCAAACAAAACAGCACGTGTGCACACAAACATACAGCTATTTCTCACTGAAGCACTGCTTTTAATATCAAACCCACAAATGAAACATAGACTGATTAGTTGTATTAAAGTAAAAGCTATTTGTTGCTTCTTACAATCAGCGGAAGTCCTCGTGTGTGTGTGTGTGTGTGTGTGTGTGTGTGTGTGTGCGCGTGCACGCAAAGGTACACACACACACACACACACACACACCCCAACATATCATCACATAGCCATTAAAATAATACAGTACAGATGAAACACATCATTCATCCAAAATCAGAAAATATCATTTCCTAGACAAGAATGAACACCAAACAACTATTGAAAGGCAGACCGCTAGTGCTGTCTAATACATGGAAGGCAGTGTTGGGACCAAGTGAGCTTCCTTGTGCAAGGTGTTCCATAATTGGGGGGCTACCACAGAAAAGGCCTGTTATCTTCTTGCTACCCTACAAGTATCTCTTGGTGGAGACACACAGGATGTCTTCAGATGATGATCTCAGTGTTTAGATAGGCCTATACAGGGGAAAGGATGCCTTAAGGTATTGGTGTCTTGAAGCTTGGAGGTCAAAGGCAGCACTTCAGAGTGGCAGCCAATGTAGTTTTGACTGCGTAGTCCCAGTTCATGTTTTGGCTGCTACATTCTGCAGTAGCTTTGATTTCGAACCTTTTTCAGAGATAGCCCAATGTACAATGCATACATCATGATCAGGAATATTTGAAAATCATCCGCATGTCTGAAAACATGTCATAAACACGCCTGGGAACATTAGCAAATCACAGCTCTGGAGGCATTCATTTGTGAATTTTCAGGTGTGGAAATGCTCTTTAAATGGTATGGGAAAGACACGAGGGACCTGCTGTGGAAACTTGGTGACCTGTTTTGAGAAACACTAGAGCAGGAATATGGAGTATGACAGAAAATCCCAGTGTTCTTGGAAGAAAAATGATGTGTCTTGTGATTTCTTATTCTAGGGGAGCAGCTATCGGGAAGGTCTCACTCCAGTTCTCAGTTTGCTAACAAGATGCTGCCGATCTCACCGGAACATAAGGAAGTTTATTAAAGCTCAGGTGAGATACCACAGAGATAAAGATAACAAAGGAATGCAAACACTTGACAGGAAGGCTATTTTAAATATTAAGGGATCTTGTTTATATTTTCACAAGGTATATAATACCTTTATCTTGCTTTATAGCCCTGGGAAGCCCTTAGAGTTGCTTGCAAAATTATTGCTTGCAAAAAACTCACATTCAAGTGGGGGAACCTTTGCCCATTGAGATGGAGTTGGAATCTAGCAACCATTGTCCCTGCCCATTGGCCAGGCTGACTGAGACTGACAGGAATTAAACACCAGCAGCTTCCGGGGCGGGGGGCAGGTTTCCCATCCCTGGAGTACAGGAAGGGAAGCTGCATGATGCCCATATGGAACCAAGATTATTCAGGCAACATTTCTTGCTCTTATCCTTTTCCCTTGGTCTCCTACCTGGCACTGTTTCCCACTGATGACCTCTGAGGCAAGCGAGTGGGTCTGAGCAGCTGGGTCTCTTCCCTGTATTCTCTTACTAGTAGTTGCTCAGCAGCAACAAAGGAATGGGGCTAAGACCTCGTTGTAGAGCTAGGCAGAGTGTTAAAGCAGAATTTTTACAAATACTTTTGAATAAGAAAGTGTGGTGAACACTTTCCACTGGAGATTAATTGCTCTTATTACTTGTTTTTGTCTTTAGGTGTTGCCTCCCTTGAGAGATGTATCTAATCGCCCTGAAGTTGGCACAACACTGAGAAACAAACTAGTGCGACTCATGACTCACGTTGACCTAGGAGTGAAGCAAATCGCTGCAGAATTCCTTTTTGTTCTTTGTAAGGAGAGAGGTACAGGCTGGTTCTTATAATGAAAGTGGGTGGTTATTCCAGACTTCTGAACAATTGCTTGCCTGGTTATCTCTTGACAAATAGAATATGCTTCTGAACAATCACAAATGAAAGTTTTTTTAAACTGGTAGAGTTTATTGAAGTTGTAATATGTAACAAATGCCTACTTGAATATGGGCAGGTGGGACAATAAACCTAGTGGGTTTATTTTGCATGTCTGAATTAGAGGCAACGCTTTGACTCCCCCCCCACACACACACACATTAACAGTGTTGTCATTTCACCAGTATGGACAGTTGTACTGTATAGTTATATATAAACATCTTGCATTTTATGTAAGAAATTGGAAATACAAGTATTTAGTTGCCACAAGAAGTGTAAAATTCTAAAATCAAGGTTTAAATTTGATTATTTTAGGTGACAATATTTTCCTTAAGCCCTGCATGCTGCTTTTCTTAGTTGAAGAATTTTTTTCTTTTTTCTTTTTCTCAACTCTTAAGTTCTGTAGAAAAGCAGAAGACATGCCAACTTCACTGGCATCTTAAAAAGAGAACTGTTCCATGCCACATCAGACAGGGCGCATTCAGACAATCTGAAGACTTCGTTTTGTTTGAATGTGACTTAAATTTAACAAACTTGTAGAACTTAAAACAATAGCTTAAAGATGTTCCCAAGTCAGCTCTTGTCTCTCTCTCACTTTTCAGTTGACAGCTTACTGAAGTACACTGGCTATGGCAATGCAGCTGGGCTACTGGCAGCAAGGGGCCTATTAGCAGGAGGAAGAGGGGAAACCTGGTACTCGGATGACGAAGATACAGACACTGAAGAATACAAATCTGCAAAGCCAAAGTATGGTACTGCTTGGGTCTCTCACCTCAACCCCCCTCCCCTCCAGTGTGGTAGCCAGCTTTGTATCCTCCAGATGTTTGGAGTACAACTCATATGACCTTTGCTGATGAAAGTTGTAGTCTACAACCTCTGGAGGAGTACCATGTTGCCCACCCCTGGTCTCATCTCTAACGTTGTCTAAGATATGTTCTTTATCACAAAGGGCTGAATTATGGACTAAAACTTTGATTACCGTATTTTTCGCTCTATAAGATGCACCCAACCATAAGACACACCTAGTTTTTAGAGGAGGAAAACAAGAAAAAAATATATTCTGAATCAAATGTTGTTGAAGAGGCTTTGCACAGCTATCCCTGAAGCCAGAACAGCAAGAGGGATTGCTGCGTAGCTCTCCCTCTTGCTGTTCTGGCTTCAGCGATAGTTGCGCAGCCTGCATTCGCTCCATAAGACACACACACATTTCCCCTTTTTAGGAGGGAAAAGGTGTGTCTTATAGAGTGAAAAATACGGTAGCTTCAAGTGACCTTGATTGCAATGGGTGCCCAAGGTACTCCTAGAATTGCCTGCCTGGTGAGCTTATTACTAAGAGTTCTTTGGTAGATAAGCCAAACTAGATAAGCCATTGTAGATTTGAAAGTTGGGGCTACTCACAGGTTTTGGTGCCATTAAGCATTTAGGTATGTTCATGTGTCTTAGATGTCAGCTATCAAGTCAATAAAGAATAAGCTTTGTGAAGGATTATTGGTTATATTTGGGTTTTTTTAAGCTGCCTCATGTAAAAAAAATCTTATTTTTTCTTATATTCTCTTTCCCCCTCCCTCCCTGCCCCTGACCACAAAGCATTAACCTTATTACAGGTCATTTAGAAGAACCAATGCCCAACCCAATGGACGAAATGACTGAAGAACAAAAGGAATATGAAGCAATGAAACTTGTCAATATGTTTGATAAGCTTTCTAGGTAATGTAACTAAGTTGCTTTTCATTTCTGAGGGAGAAATTCTTTGTCTCTATAGATTGGGCTTGAGACTAAAATGGCCTGGGTAGCCCTGACAGATGATTTCTGAGATAGATGGAGTCTCTTATTAATTTTCCTGGACCTGTCAGTGGTTTTTAGTACCATCAGCCCATAGTATTTTACTGGACACACTTGGTGGGTTGGAAGCAGAAGGCACAGTTTTGCAGTGGTTCTGCAAACCAGGCCAGTTCCAGAGGATAGCATTGAGAGGCTTCTGTTTGACCCTGTGGAAGTTAATCCATGGGTTTCCTGAGGGCTCCATTCCATCTCCACTGCTGTTTGACATCTGTATGAAGCTGCTTGATGAGGTTACCTGGAGCTTTGGAGACTAGTTGGCATCCTTCTATTTCGAGAGACAATGGAGGAGTGTGCCTTTGGGGGTGAGATCAAGCTGTTGGAAGGTTGTAGCGCCTGCTGTGGCTGTAGAGACTGATATGGGAAAGATATGTTTTGTTGCAGCTGGGGCAGATGAAGACATCCAGCTGTGCTGCTGCAAATGCACAAACCCAAATATTCCTCAATAGCCATATATTGAGCATGGAGCTTTCCAAATAATTGGATAAATGGTTTGTATTCTTTTGGGCCTAGACACATTTTCTTCATAATTTAGATGTTATGAAGAACATCAAGGTTGTTTGACTTGGAGAGTCTTAGTAGGATTCCTTTTAAATGATGAATCATGTAAATACTCAAAGAGTAGCAGTAGAAAGCTTTGCACAGTATTCCAGAAGAGTGCTAGATATCTCATGTTTAAGAAACTGTTTTTCCTAATCTGTCAGACACTGGCATTCCCAAAACTGCCCTCTGTTTTATAAAATGTAAAATATAGCTAAATTAAACAACTAGTCTGCAATTCTTTGTGTTTGTATATCATGCATGCCTGGATGTTTTCCGTATTAATTAAAATGCTTATTAAATACTTTTGCCTGCAGTTATAAATTGGTGGCACAGTTATGAATTAATAGTCTGAATTAAAACGACAGAGTGCTTTTTCCAAGCCAATGTTGTATTAATAGCAGGAATGCTTTTGCTGATGAAACAGTCCCAATTACCATAGTTTGGGTTTTGTTGTACATTGACACGAAGTCAACAAAACAAGTATGCCACAGAACTGGCCTAAGTAGCAGCCTTACTCATTAAAAATACAGAATTAATCATGGCAGTGACTGAAGAAAGCAACGCTTCCATAGGTTTTTCCTCGCCTTTTCTAATTGTGGAACAAAATATTGTACATAAAAGGATCGGCACTATTATGTAGCACTCAATTACAGGGAGGTGAATAGGTCCCCAATACACTATTTTATCAAAGGAACAGGCCGGTGTTTGCAATGTGATTGTTTCATTACAGAGAACCGCCATTAGTTCCATGTGTTAACACTGACCTGTTGTGCACAGGGCAGGCAAGAAAGAAAGACCCTTGAAAACAAGGGAATGGTTTTGGAGTCGTTATCAAGCTAAATGGCAAGCAAGAGGCAGAAGCAAAGATTGTGTAGGTGAATCTGAAGGGATTAATGGGGTATCTGCTAACAGAGAAGGAGAATGCATCATGTTAAGGTTTTCATTATGGCATGTTTTCTAAGAATTGTTGAATATAATCCTTTTTTATTTATAAAAAAAATCCTCCAGACTTATTTGGCAGTTCTCAATCAAGGGTCAGTCAAACATGTTCATAAAATATATTAATACATGTATCTCTGTTTGGGAAAAAATTATGAAAAGTGCCCCAGAAGTCATAATTCTGCCTTGTAAAATGTTTGGTTCTGATGGTTTCCCCTTTGCTTCATTTAGAAGATTAAAAGATTCTGTGTGTGAAATAGTTTTCTTATAGTGATGGATTATGGGCCATACTTCATATTTTAGAGGACAGAGCTAAAATTTCTACCCTGTGGTGGTCAGGTTTTTGGAATGTGGCAAGTAGTTCTGTATTACGGAATTATTGCATAGGAATGAAGTCCACTATTCTCTTAATTTTCCTGTAATCTTCCTGCACCTGCATTACTCAGAACATGTGTTGCTGCGCTATTGAGTTTGTGGCTATATTTTATAATAAATTGCTACTCCGTTATATATGTTTAATCGGAAATAAGCTCCATTAAGCTCAATGGAACTTAAAGCCAGGTAAGTATAGGGGTCGCAGCCTTAATTGGTGGAAGTTGTTTGGCTCAAAGTACCCTATTTCATGTCTCTCTTATAATCTTGGTGATTTCATTCTTTGTATAACCAATTTTGACACTGTGATGGGTCTCTCCTAAACCAGTTTTGAAACACCTGCGAGACACCTGTGAAGAGTGATGTATACTTAAAAAAATAATCTCTGAAAATATGGTGTGGGGGTGATGGGGTGTGGGGGTTTTTTTTTGTGTGTGTGTGTGTGTGTGTTTGGAGGATCAAAATGTTGCCCTCCTTGGCCTTACAGCTTTTTCCATAATCCACATATAATAAACGAGATTATAATCAGATGTGAGGCAATGAAAGGCTTAAATAAATCTTTGCTAATACTGTTTGATTGGCTTAATCAATAATTAATCATCTTTACATGAGGCTGTAGCTTGTGGAGTAGATATAATTGGATTAGCTGTGAGAGGCCTTCAGAGCTTTGAAGAGATTAAAATGGCTGTCAATCCTGTAATTAAACAGCTGCAAACAAAAGCAACAGTTTAAAAAAGAAAAAGGAGGGGTGGCAGAGAGAGAGAAAGCTGACTGAATCTAAATGAATCCACAAGTCCTTAAGCACCACTAGAGGCTGGCTGTGTCGCCCAGATCTCTTTTCCTGACTGACTACTTTCACTCAGTGAAATGAATATGTATGCAGTTGTGGTTTTAAGCAGGAGGGGTAGCTGCTCCCCACATGACAGGTGGGATATCGACAGCCATGTTAGCAGGATTTAAGAATTAACAAAGGCAGTTTCTTTATTTCCCTATTTTTACTTAAACAGAGAACCTGTTCTTTGTCCTTAGCCCATTAGTGGTTGACTTCTCTTTTTTTCATATTGGTCTTAATTGGCTCCATCAATGTGGCCTGCCTGAATTAGGTCTTTATTAGTGTTGTGCTCCTGTTTCCCCCACCAATCAATTTTGTATGAAGCTCTGTTCACTCTTTCATAGTAAGGATTTGAGCTCCCTCAAAAATGAGAATGACTTAATATCTGGATTTTTTCCCCCAATTAGTGTTGGCTTTTTCATTTAGATAATTATTCTTTATCTAATGAAAACATACAGTTCAGTATATACATAATTGGTCTATTTGCTAATGCTTTTATATACTTCTAAATATACATATTAAAATTATGACAAATTGTCAATAAATCTAAAACATGTTATTGCCTAATTATGCTTCAGAGCAAGAGAGGGTACTTCTTTTCATTCCTTTCCTTCTTTTAAATAAAAAAATGATCTACTCCTTGAGATTTTTAATCCTTTTTTGTACATTGTGTTACTAAATTCAAACTCCTTATAATTTCTAAACATTTTTCTGTTTTGAGTCATTTGTTCCCAGAGTTTCCTTACTAAATCCATTCTATTAGGTTTCTGACTATTTTTCCAGGGTTTTTACCAGTTATAATATGCAGTGCTTGCTTCTGATGGTTTGGGTTTATTTGATTTTATTTTACTTCCATAATTCAACAAAAACAAGAGGGGATTCTATGAGATTTCACAGCAATACATATATATATATATATATATATGCTTTCGTAGATTTTCACGGGTACAGGAATGTAGGTTTTGGTGTCTTCGGGTGTCTTCCCGTGTAAGAGTCGGGGTGTCTGGGCGACGTTTCGACGAGGTCTCACTCGTCATCTTCAGGCTGGTGCTTTCGGCTTCTTGTTACTGGAACAGAGCAGAATCTGGTGTTTGAGTTCTTTTCTGAAAGCAAGTGGGAGTGGCCCAGCTTTCAGAAAAGAACTCAAACACCAGATTCTGCTCTGTTCCAGTAACAAGAAGCCGAAAGCACCAGCCTGAAGATGACGAGTGAGACCTCGTCGAAACGTCGCCCAGACACCCCGACTCTTACACGGGAAGACACCCGAAGACACCAAAACCTACATATATATATATATATATATATATATATATATATATATATATATATATGAGTGTTGGTGACCATGGACCAGAAAAATATGCATCAGAAGACATTTTGAATTCTCTTTTTAATAAGGTCTGCTTTTTCAAAAGCTACCTAGTGGGGAAATGAGGAGAAGAGATGGCAAATGTTGGCACTGTGGTAGAGATAAAAGTGATTTCATCCACCTATGGCGGAAGTTTGGGAAACCTATAGTTTTGTTGTAGGCCTACAATTAATCTGACGCACAGAGCTACTGAAGTGATCTTGAATTATGAGAACAGAAAAATCACACTTGAGTAGCTGAGCATTACACTTACAAGTATGTTGTGGAGGCACGTTGCCTGTGAGGTGAATAGGCTAGTTCTCTCTGATCTTATTTTTAATTAAAAAAACTTATATACTTTTCTTTTTTGCAGGGACAAGGTTATAACACCAATGGGAGTGCGACCAGATGGCACAATGACGCCTTTGGAAGAAGTAGTCTGTCAGTATCAGACCAATGAGCAAGAGAGTTCAGACTCTGACTAGAATATCAGCTGCTTTTCTTTCGCATCCACCTTCCCTTCACCCACACCATCTTTTATTATCTAAATATTAGACCCTTCAGTGTTGCAGCAAATGTTTTATCCATCAAAATGGATTGAATTATAAATTTTGTGGTGTAACTATACTAGCATTTCTAAGGCCTCGATTTATATAGCAACAAAACACCCCATTTATTAACTTAAAAGCTAATTGTATGGGATGAAAAGTGTAGTGTGAAGTTTTAAAATAAATAAATGTTAATATTTATCTGATACACACACCCCTTTTTTTAGATGCCTTACATCAGCCCTCTGTCAAAAGGCAGGAAATAGATTGCCTAATTAGATGGATAAATGTTAAATACATGTTAGGGGAAATGTTAAATAAAAGTTGACACAGTAAAATTGTCACTGTAGTGGAACAAGCAACCCAAAAGGCGCATCTTTTTAAATCTCCGCTCTGTGTGTGTGTGTGTGTGTGTGTGTGTGTGCGCGCGTGCGTGCGCCTGGCTGTCATAATTAAACAGTCTCTGAAGGATGGCCAAGTCTTATTAAAGCATTCAGATTTAGATCAACTGAATATCTATTTTGTTAGAACACTTTCATTTGTCCCCAGAGATAATGGGCTTGAATCCTGTGACTGCAGAGGGGCTCTCTACGTGGCCTAGGTCAGGCATGGCCAAACCTGGCCCTCCAGCTCTTTTGGGACTACAATTCCCATCATCCCTGACCACTTATGTGAATAATTCTATTTAAAAAACCACACACACCCTGGTCTTGGGACAGTGGCTGGCCTGGAAACATGGGTTGACAAGGCTTTATAGAGGCTTAAACTAAAGAGTTGGGAAAATGCCGTGTTAAACATTCCTTTTTGCTGCTCGGATGTCTTTATAAAGAATTATGTATGAAAATAGTCTCTAATGTATGAAGCAATGGAAATGGAGGGCAGATTGTGTTGAATTATGTTGCTTATGTGGAAAGAACCTAACTATAATAAATGCTCAGTGGCGGACGTGTTGCATTCTATCAATAAAACTTTATATAAATTAAATATGTAGCATTGTGAATTTTTAGAACTGAAATTCCCATGTAATTTCGCCACTCCTCCTTTCCTCCTTAATCTACCAAGAAGTGTTTGCTAACTTCAATGGGGTTTCCACTGTAGAACTTCCTAGTAGATTGTGTCCTTGCTCAATTCATTTCCCTGTCTGTAATAAGTTTGGGTTCAATACATTGAGGCAAAACATTATTATTATTATTATTATTATTATTATTATTATTATTATTATTATTATTTATACCCCACCCTCCCCAGCCAAGACCGGGCTCAGGGCGGCTAACAACCAATAATAAAAACAAGTTGATTAAAATACAACTTAAAAAACAAGATTAAAATAAAACATTAAAACATTAAGATGCATCCTCTTCACAGGAGGTGAAAGGAAAAAAGAAAGGGGGGGAGGGAATCAAATTGATTCTAAGCCAAAGGCCAGGCGGAACAAGTCTTACAGGCCCTGCGGAAAGAAATCAGATCCCACAGGGCCCTGGTCTCATGAGACAGAGCGTTCCACGAGGCCGGAGCCAGTGTTGAAAAGGCCCTGGCTCTGGTTGAGGCTAATCTAACTTCCTTAGGGCCCAGGACCACTAGGGTGTTGCTAACACAGTGAATTTCATGAATTTGCAGCCACAACTAGTTTTATGCTGAAGCCCCTTCAGCCAAACAGGCTTCATTCACCCCATCACACTGTTCTCCAGAGATCATCTTGACGCTCCGATCCCAATGTTTCTTTTAAAGAAATGTCTTTAAATTACTACAATCATGACTGTCTAAATTGCTTGATGGGATAATTCATGGTTCCGGTCATTGGACTGTACCCAAAACTAGTTCTACAGACCCATGAAAGTTAATGGACTTTGGTCTATTAAGGTCAGTGGATCTGCTGTGAATTGAACTTTGATGGTTTCTACCCATTGTATTTGTTCTTCACCCAACCACATATGGTATTGTCTGCATCTTTGTTTAGGAATAAGTTGGTAAAATTTTTAAGTTGATGAAGTGATTGCTGTCGAGTAGCTGTTGCTTTGCATGGTTTGAGCACCAATAAGTCATTATCCATTCTATGGGCGGGTTTTATACCAAGTAGCCACCCTGCAGTCATCGCTAGGAGTATGCAGCCTGCTATGGCAGTTGTGTGCAGTTGTCATTTGTGTGGATCGGGTCCACGTTGTGGGGAGTTTACATGGCGTTTAAGGACCTGGGATAGTTCAGTCAGTACAGCATGGGACTTTTAATCTCAGGTTTGTGGGTTCGAACCCCTCACTGGGCAAAAGATTCTGGCATTGCAAGGGTTTGGACTAGATGACTCATGGTTTTTTGCAGCTATGATTCTACACTTAGCCATGATTTCAAGGGCAGACTGAAAAGAGGCCCCTGTACCAATTTTACCAATCCATGGTGAATCCATCACGTTCCTCCATCAGACCTATTCACAGTAGCCAACTAATAGTACAGTCTCTGGGCCTTTATTGGCCCAGATATTTCCCTTTGCACTTCTTACCCCAGCTCCATCAGATCTAATATTGTAGATGATGACTGTATAATTCTTCCTGCAAAGGGCATGGAGAAAGTGAATCAAGTTGTTGGTAGTTCTGCATTAAGATTCTCCAACATACTTGAGGTTTTCCTGTTCTGAATCTCACTTGTTTTTAAACAGTCTACAGGTGGGGTAACATGAATACCAGCTTTCCTCTTGTAAAGAGAGCTTATAGGAATTGCTCTAAAATGTTACAGTTTGGAGGGGAACAGAGATCTTGCAGAAATTGTCCGTTGAAAAGGGAGTAGAAAGGAAGCAAGGGGAATGAAATCAGCCTCTGCTTCTTGATACCGGTCTCCTTGGTATTCTTTGCAAAACAAGTGTGAACTCAAGGGATCCTGTTATAACAAGTGTATAAATTTTGTGTCTGATGTAAGAGCACATGTGTATTCTTATACTCAACTATATGTGTGTTGCACGATTCTGTGATTTGCATGGTGCAGATGCTTTGTGCAGAATTCACAAGCTTTGACAACCTTTAAAAAAACTTTTTAGCATTTGATGCTAGAATGAAAGTTAAGTATACAAAAGTGGGCTAAAAAACTGAAGCTGGAGGGCAGTAGTTTCCAGTGGTCAAGGCATATGCCTTCACTGTCTCCTGCAGCTCTGTGCTGCTTCCCTTGACAGACAGATAAGAAATGTGTGTGTGTCAGAACAATGCTCCTTTTTCTCCAGTGGGAACAGAGAAAAAGAGATAGCAAAACTATTCTAGAAGGTGATGAACCTGCCTCAATTGCCCAATACTGCATGGACATCATTATTACGATGTTATACAGTCACATCAACACAGGCAAATCTGAGCTTTGGTGGAGCATCACAAACAGGACAGCAATTTCTAATATGTGGACCTGATGGAAATCATTGTTTTTTCCTCAGTTTTTCAACAACTGTGGATATAGGTTTTTTAATTTTTTTAAAAAAAAAAAACTTTAAAACTTTTAAAACATTTTTTTAAAAAACAACTGGGCAGGATTCACCTATCAAATCCTATCATCAAGAGGCCTGCACAATGGCTTCTGCTTGTACAATGGGGATTTCCCCTAAAACTGGCTATGGGTGAATCAGGAGAACACCAGAACAATCTTGCTTGAAGGAAATGTTTGTAATGGCGCAATGTTGAATTCTATCCATTATATTAATAATGCAAAGAAGCTGCCATTTTAAAAACCACATTTTAATGTGAGACCATTTTTCTTTTTCTTTTTTACTTAATATGGATTTTGTATATGTAGACCTGCCAAAAGTTTTTAATGAGTTCTATTTAATCACAACGCAATTATCATTTTTTTAATTAATGGCTATGAGCTACCTCGCTAAAATAGTAAATACCCACAATGGTTTTAATGTACGACATTCCCTCCCCCCCCCTTCCAGTAGAGCAAACATTACCATATTAATCCACCTCTTGCATCTTATTCAGAAAGAGCAAAGTAAACTGTAGTGTATGCAGAATTCTAAATGAGAATTCCATCAGATTCTCTTAGCACAAAACAGCTAATGAAATCCTGGACTTTAATAAGACAGGCTGTAAAAAGACTGTTCTACTGCTCAAACTGTGGAAAAAGAGACTTTACAAATCTTCGATGAATAACAAGTTAAACAAGCCAATGTGCAAGACTGAGTCTTTTCTAATGCACCTGTCAAAGATACACATTTTTATTTTATTACATTACACGTGTATACCACTCTTCAGCCAAAGATCACAGGGCAGTTCACAACATAAAAATACACATTAAAACAAAAACAAACCAATAGCCCCCCAAGCACATTTTAAAATGCATAGACTGTTAATCAGCTAAAGGCCTGGTTAGAAACATTTTCACCTGGTGCCTAAATATGTATAATGATGGCGCCCGGTGGGCCTCTCTGGAGAGAGCATTCCACAAATGAGCAGGTATGTCAGCATCTCCCTAGAATCTGTTAATGGAAAATACCGTATTTTTCCATGTATAAGACTAGGGTGTTTTCTTTACCCCCCCCCCAAAAAAAAGCTTTAAAATAGGGGCTCGTCTTATACACAGGTAGTGCTGAGGGGTGTTTTCTTAATTTGGAGCCCCCCAAAATAGGGGGCATCTTATACATGAGAGTGTCTTATACACGGAAAAATACAGTAATTGCTAATATTTGCTTTGGGATTTTTAGAAAAAGAAACTGATTTGTGCCAGCCAGGTATGCAGCCTTTGGATCGGCAAGTTCTGAAATTAATTTGACTTTTACATCACACTGTTACATCACACTGAAACCACCGTGATAGAAAGGCATGTCTATCAAAATTCACAACTGCCAAAAGAAGACCCTCCAAGCGCCCCTAATTTCCAGGGATGTCCATGATTTAGAGAAACCGTCCCGGTTTCTGATTTGATCCCAGAATGTGTCACTTTTCATTAGGAAGTCCCTATTTTCATTGGAGAAATGTTGGAGGGTATGGAATTATCTGACCCGTAAGCCGTCTGAAGGCAATCCTGTATAGGGAAGTGTTCTTTTTAATGCTTTTTTATGTTTTTATATATGTTGGAAGCTGCCCAGAGTGGATGGGGCAACCCAATTAGATGTAGAGTATAAATAGTAAAATTATCAGTATGGAATGAGACGTCCCTATTTTCATTGGAGAAACATTGGAGGGTATGTACAGTGGTGCCCCGCAAGACGAATGCCTCGCAAGACGGAAAACTCGCTAGACGAAATAGTTTTCCGTTTTGGAGGTGCTTCGCAAAACGAATTTCCTATGGGCTTGCTTCGCAAGACGACAATGTATTGCAAGTTCCTGCTGGTTTTTTTCTCCCCCCCCTTTTTCTAAGCCGCTAATCCGCTTATCAGCTGATCCGATCAGCAGATAAGCCGCTAAAAGCCGCTAATAGTGCTAATCCGCTAATCCGTCAATGGGCTTGCTTCGCAAGACGAAAAAACCACTAGACAAAGAGAATCACAGAACGGATACTTTTCGTCTTGCGAGGCACACTGTAAAAGTAAAGGAGCAGAACAGACCAACTGATCTCAAGTTTAGGTTCTCCTTATAACATATAAAAATCATTGAAGCACCATTCTATGGAAGAAACAGTAACTTGATTAAAAGCAGACAGATTAAAATGTATTCCTCTACTAATTTAAAAGGCAAAAGTATGATAGTTTGTCTTAACTTAAAATCTGCTAGAAAAGCATGGTTGTCGAATAATGATTTCAACGGTTCCATATGATAACTGCAACAGGTTGTAAAATTAACAGGCTATGCCCTACGTAGTACTTCAGCATTCATGCCCATGAATTTGTAGGTGTGTCCTCTAAGATGTATCCAGTCCCATCACAGATAGATGTGCCAACCATATAATACTTACCTGAGAGTAAACTGCACTAAATAAAGTTTCTGAATAAATATGTGTGGGATCATACTGTTATCTTCTAATGCTGAAGTCCCCCCCAGTACACCCAGACAAACACCCTTCCATGCACCTGTCAAATAATAATAATAATAATAATAATAATAATAATAATAATAATAATAATAATAATAATGTTAAGAGTTACAGTATTGACATTTTGCTGTTGTTTGGGAGGATTTTGTGTGCTTTGGAGGTGTTCCCTGCTTTTTTGCCTGTTTTAAATTTTTTTTTTTGGGGGGGGAGATTCTGAACATTATCAATTTTTTTGTCTATGACATTAATTATTATTGTTTGAAAAATTCATCCTTCCTTCTTCCCAGAGAAGCCCAGAGGAACACAAACAACAAAGTGGCAATTTTAAAACAATGCAATTTTTAAAAAATAAACATTTCAAAACATTGGGTGGCATTCAACTAAGCTTTATGCAGAGCCAAGCCTATTTATATTAATAAATCTAACTCATTCATTTCAGTGAGTCTGCTCTGAGTAATAGTTAGTTGAAGACCACTCATTAATAATATCTGTAAACATCTGCCTATCCAAACAGCTAATCATTTAAAGATTGCCCAGAACAATATCTGTCTCTCCTGTTGGATGAAGAGGAATGCTTTTAAATTCCGCCTCTAGGTTTATAATGAGGAAATCAGATGGGCCTCAGGGAGATTATTCCACAAATTGGGAGCTACCACCAAGAAGGCCTTGTCATGGGTCAGCACCACTAACTTCCCTGCCAATGGAAGGGCAAAAGTATTCGGTGGTGCCCATGACAGTTTGTTGGATTTTGAAAATCTAACTGCCAAAAGGTTGGGGATTGTTTGAGAGAGGCTGGGGTGAGAGAGCGCTGAAAATGGAAGAATAACAGTGCCAGAAACTTGCACTTACAAACATTTTAACAAACCATCCCTAAAAGGCCAAACCAGGGACAATTTACCAGCAACAACTTCTAGGAAATGTCAACCGTAAATAGGGACAGTTGGGATGAATGCTTTCCTTCCAGATTTCTAGACATCTTTAAGGGCAATTAGTACTTTCTTTTACAAAACACAAATGCTGTTCTTTTATTTATTGTTATTGAGCTGTCTTTAACTCCCAACTGGAGAAGAAAGGTTTGCTCATTCCAAATTGCAATATGCATGCATTATACAAGATGGAATTGGTGAGAACAGAGCCAAACAAACCCACATCTTCCTGGGCACACATCACACTGTTGTGTGTTTTGTACAAATTAGCATATTATGAAGCCTGATTGTTGCTTTCTCTTTTTTATTCTTCAGAGAACTAATATCTGACAAGCTTTTCTCAAGCTCTGAACTCTTCCACACTTTTGCTTGATTACGGCCAAGTGACCCATATTTTAAAAAGCGTTTACAAAAAAATTAATAGCTCTTGCTTTTGTTCTCCTGGCTTTCCCAGTGAAAAGCTAAAATGTTTTTAAATTGTCACTTTTTGACGGAGGTAATGGCTGTAATATATTTAGTCTCTTTCTCCTTCTTGTGCTTAGAATGACTATGCTAATAAAGGGCACAGCTGTAGATTCTTTATGGCTTGCTTTTGTGGGGGGGGGGTGATGGAGGACATGGGGGGAGAGAGAGAAACCTCAAGCCCAGAATGACTGTGTGTGTGTCAACAAATGCAGCTGGGAAAGAGAAAAAGAAGCCCCTTGCAGGCCTCTGCAACTTAAAGTCCAAGATAAATGATGTTCCCATTTTAAAAAAAGGAAAAGAAAATGGAGGTTAGAATTCAATAAAAGGGAGGCTGAAAAAAAAGGAGAGAATTGCCTAAAACTAAAGCCTTTCTCCCTGTCCAGACAGCTTACAAGAGAAATGAGCAAAACTGAGCACAAAAAGAGGGGAGAAGCTCGGAAAAAAGGGAAAACAAAGACTTATCTTGCAAAATATATTGCACTACCAAATTATCAGGAGTGCATTTTCCCTTGGGGCTAGTGAGAATACAGTTAGATGGGGATGCAGTAGCCAACTTTTAGAACCTTATCTGTTGGCTAGGCAAGGAATAGGCTTTATTTTTTGGTCAATAAATCCAGTATTTCTGTGCACTATGAAATATGGTTTATTGCAACTGTAAAAGTCAGCTATGGAGTCAGTTCAAACATGTATTGAAGAGTTTCTGAAAATATGCAGCTCAAACGTGGTTTTGCTTGGTGCCAATTGGGGACTAATCCAGATTATACATTTAAAGCACAAACAACACACATTTATTCGCCCCTAAGAATCCTGATAACTGTAGCTCAAGGAAGCTGAGAATTGTAGCTCTCTGGGGAGAAAACTGGTGTTGATCTGCCCATAGTGGGCATGAGGGAACTTAAAACTGAATTTGAGTTTTAAAATGAATTATTTGAAATGCCTATTTTGGGGAAACACTTTCCACTAGAGTCACCTTTTGGGAATCACTATTTATATCTACCAGGTTCTAGCGCTTTGAATTGGACCCAGAACCTAATCAGCAGTCAGTACAGCTGGGACAGAATTGGTCTTATAGGCTTGCCTATAACCGTCAAACCGTCTTCAGAGTCTTGCCAGGGGAAAAGGTGAGGTATAAAATAATAATATTATAATAATAATAGGCAGTCCCATGTATAATGAGTTGTAATAATTTAATCTAGTTGATGGGCTTTTCGGAGCTAGCCAGCCTGACGGGAAGAGTCCGTGACCAGAAGGAGGAGGAGTACCAGGAGGAATGGATTAAATTTAAAGACTATTTATTTAAAATGTTAAGATAACTTAATTGGGAAAAAAAACTTGCAAACACCAGATTGTCTTAGGATTTAAATATGTGATGTTAGAGAATAATATGTTTAAAGTTAAAATGAAAAGAAAGAAAGACGTTAAGTGATTAAGTTAATTTTATGAGAAAATTGGTTTTGGAAAACTGTTACAATGATATACATTGAAATTCATCCAAAGGGATTAGAGAAAGTCACTTAACAATGTTACTAAGATTGGATTAAGTACAGTTAAGATTTATGTTTGTTTGTTGAAAAATTTGGAAAATCAATAAAAAAAATTGAAAAATAAGAATAATCATCTAATCTAGAGGTTACCAGAGCATAGACAACAGAAGTTAGGCTATCTCTGCCCAGTTAGGGGTGCAGCTGGACCACCAGTTGAAGCTGATGGAAGGCATTCCCTGCCACTGAGGCCACCTGAGCCTCATGAGACGGCAATGGATCCAGGAGTACCCCCAAGCTACATACCTGCTCCTTCAGAGGGAGTGTAACCTTGTCAAGAGCAGGTCACCTCCCATCCATTCATTTTAGGGAACCACCCACTAACAATTTCTCACTCTTATCTGGATTGAGCTCCCCCCCCCCACCCCGAGATTGATATTTCTTTTGTGAAATGGTTAATTTCTCCCCACGCACGATGCCTCATACTTGCGAAATCCAGTCTTCAAAAACATTTGCATTTAAAAATTTCCAGTTTGTTACAATCGCTAATCCAGCTGCAGTTAATAAAAGGAGGATGAGGTCGTTCTTGGTTATGGTATGTTCTTAATCTGAAGAGTGAAATAATATGGTAGAGCTAATTCTGGCAGTAGTGATTGTTCCATCATTTGATTGTATGTATATTGATAAATATTGATGTCAATATCACCCTGTGTGGGTCTGTAATATATGCATTTGTACACCAAGCAAGCAATTTACATGCTCAGTTTCATTTCATCCGGTTAGGCCAACAACTGCTCACAAGACGCAGTGTATCTGATATCGGTGCCTTGTTCTTATTCATGCTTCTGCCTTCTTTGCGAAATCTTCTTGGTTTTGTTTTGTTTAAACCCCCAGGGGAGACTGTTTTTTAAGAAGCTACTCAGGCTGACACTCCCCCATTTTCATTTTGAAAGGTCAGGCTGAGAGTTGGCAGTTGTATAGGAGCCTGTCTTCTGTAAAGAAAGTCTTAACTAGCCAGGCAGGGACTTAACCCAGCCATCTAAAAACTAACATTGTCACTAGGATATGGAGAAACCATGGTGAAGAACTAGCAACAGCCCGGCCACGGCAGAGTGAGCGGTCGGCATCTGCTTGGCGGGCCTTTACCGTGTCGTGTTGTTTGTACGATTCAAAACGCGCAAGACGATTGTTGAGATGATGTAGACAAATTGACTCAAATTAGTTTAGCATGGGCCAAGCAAAGTTTAAACGCGCTGCGTCCAGACACATAGCAACAAGTCCGCTGCACTTTTGGAAAGGCGTGTATTGGAATTGCTAATTTGAGAGAGAGAGAGAGAAGATCGTTGGGAACGCAATGAGGGCTGCTGCTTTTTTGCTTTTTTAATACAATAATAATTACAGTGGAGTTTTCGTATAAAAACAGATTTATCTCTAGCAGTAAATGAATTTGTAGGAGTACTTATGTGCTTGAACAGTTTTATCTCGGGAGTGTTATTTGATGGCAAACAAATTCACAAAGAACTACTCCCACCAAAAAACCCCCAAAAAAATTTAAAAGGATTTTGAGGGGTTTTTTGTTCTTTGCTTTCAATCAAACTTTCCCAAATCCTGCAGCATAATACTTTAGTGCCCTGTGCCATCCATGGACCACCAGGGGTGAGCATCTTATAGTATTTACAGTAATCTAATTACACCAGGTCTTCAATTCACAGCCTGCTTTGGTATACAGGCTTTCAACTTCCAGTCAGGGTTTCAATTTTTTAATCTTTTAAAATAACAGGGTAACAGACAGAAGGGGAGTGAATTGGAAAAGTTAGTTGTGACTAATCCAATTCCATTGCTTTCATGACTAATGTTTATTGAATTGTGCCTAATGTGTGAATTGCCATATTACCGCTTTTCTATTTTTTAAAAAGACACTTTTTTATTAATGTTGCTTGATATATGGACATTTATTAACTTCTAAGAAGATACTCCACAGGTGAGAAAAAGTGAGAAATGTGTCCTCCTGAAATCAATGGGACTTAGATAAGCTTTGGCTGGATCTTTCCCAAACTGTCAAATGGAAAAAGCCATGTTGGTACTTCTAATTGTCTGTCTGCATGGCTACAGCAGGAGAATAGAATGTTGAAATATTCTGATTGAATTAAAGAGTACAATTTTATTTTCTGTATTAACTTCTAGGAAAGCTTCAGTATTCAAACTTGTTACTGATACCTACTTATTTTTTATTTCCTTTATATATAGGTTGGGAGAGATGAATGGAAGCCATGAATGGAAAATTGGCTCCCCCAATTTCTACCAATTCCTCCTTCCTGCTGCAGCCCCCCATGCCACATTCCACACCTTTCCAGAGGTTCCCCCAATCCAATTGAATAGTTTTTTCAGGGTGCAATGAAGGCAGGAAAACCCTACCATGCAAGTGGAGTTTAATTTGCACATGTTTGGGTCCAGTCCTTAGAGCTTGACCCAAACAAAGCTGTATGTGTTGCAGTCCAAGCCTATTCACATTTACCTGGAAGTAAATTTAACAAAAGTAATTCCCAAGGAATATAACTGTAGCATTAGTGCCACATAAAACCATTGAAGTAAAATATTCAGATACACCATTTAAGTCTCTTGAATAAGACTGTTATCTTCTTCTAGATTGCACGCAGTGTTCCAAACTACAAATTCCACACCCAACAACAGCATCAAAAACCTAATGGGGCACCTGGCATGCAACAAACATGCCAGATTTATGGGTTTTTATGCTTTTTGCACATGTGGTCCTATATGCATCCAGAGCCATGTCTGCATGTATATTTCCAGCGAATGCACACACAGAGGTAATTTGGATATATATGTGTATATACAGTAGGGAACATACAAGTAGGGAACATCCCATCTACCTGAAATACTTAACTAGATATGCCAGTGATTGAATTTGGGATCTTCTGTATTCAAAACATGTGTTTTATGTGTTTATTTTAGCAAGATTTATATATCACTTTGTCTCCAAAACAGTCCTAAGTGGTTTACATAACAGTATTTTAAAGCAGAAATAAAAACAGACTTCTTCAAGATAGCCTCAAGTAGTGGCACCAATGTGTGCTTCTCTTTCCCTCTCTCTTCTGCTTACCTTAATCTCAGCAAATTCACTTTGAGCCGCTGTAATTGGGCATGAAGTTTTGCATATTGGAGGGAAGAACTGTAGAGACCTTGTCAGCTCCAGAAGAGAGCCCCGCTCCTTATGAAATAGTTTGCTGGCATTGTTTCTGTCCCCTCTGCTGACAAGTGACCTTCTGCGTCAACTATGCTGGAAGAGGCCTGTGTGGACATAGGAGGTTTTTCTGTTTAGGTATTGAGATTTACCACCTGCCAAAGGGGTCCAGCAGATGAAGGGCAAGGAGCCCAACGGAAAAACAGACAAGATCCGGAACAAACATGAAGGCATTGTTCCAGCTCCATCTATACAAACTTTGATCAAAAATACCCTTACTTTTATTGTAGATTGTAAAAAAACAAAAGTCAATCCTTCAAGAAGCTACAAAAACTACCTAATGGATGTGCCATTACTGCCATCTAGCTGTACGAGGAAATGCTTATTCCTTGAAGATAGTGTATTTATTGGGTTTTTAGCTATTCTAACCTGTCTCTCCAAATGAGCCCAAGGAGACTTACAATAAATGAAAATAGTGTCATCTGAGACCACAAACCAGCAAACTAATGCAGCACAGAATGAAAAACCGAAACAGCAACAGCCGCAAAATCCAAAAACAAGAGAACTCCCAAAGATAGATTCTTCATTCCTCATAAGCCCACGACAGGGGAGCTTAGTATGCCCTTCTAAAACCAAAAAGGAAGCGCACTGATGGGCCTCCTTTCAAAATTTTGTGAGATGGCACCACTGCTAAGCTATTTTATATCAGTTCAAACTATCCATTTAGCCCAGTTTCGTCTACTCTGCCTGAGAGTCCGGATACAGCATCCGTGAGCCACATTGTTTAATTATTCTTTCCCCCTTACTAATCCCACCTATCTTCCAAGGAACATAAGGTGGCATACATTGTTCTGTCTCTCCACACCCGTTTAAATCTCGCAACTGCCCCATTTTGAAGGTTAGGCTGAGAGATGGTCACTCAATGGTCAAATGGGGATTTGAGCCTAGGTTTCCTGGACTGACGCTCTAACTGCTATGCCATATTGACACCCAGGTGCATCTTAGACACTCACTGGCAAGGCATAAGGGAGGCAGCCATGCCATATTGCTCAGCCTCTGGTAATATAGCGATGTGGTTCCCTTGGGATCCATTTTTACATTCTTCTCACTCAATTAAGGATAATCGCATCCACTGGAATTGTGCAAGAAGAGGAAGACGCTAAATCTGGTCAACCTCCACTGAAAGCTATGCAGGTAATTTTGTCTTGCTGTGTGCTAAAGGAATTCCACTGAGCCCAGGACCCATGAACAATGTGGGGCTCAACAAACCCTTCACCCACCCACATTTCTGTCTTTTAATTACTATGTTATTAATCCAAAGCAACTATATGATTTAAATTCAAGTGCATTGCTTTAAATATTTTGTGGATTGGCCTTATTGGATCTGTTTTTGTATTATTAGTATTGTTAACTCATTTGACTTATTTTTAACTTGTTTAAAAAGCAGTTGCTTAGCTGGACGGAACACACTGTTCCAAGGAAATGCTGTTGCAAGAGCTCCACCTGCTGTCATTTTAAAAGCATTGCTTCTCAGCAAACATTAACAAAAGTGATGCTGGCAGATTCTTCCTAATCTGGGCTGGAGACAGACCAATAACATGTTTTCAGGGAGTTGAAGGGTGGTATGATAAAGGCATTATGTTTTATGCACTCACTTTTCATTCTTCAAACAGGTGTTGTATAGTTTTTGTAGTGTTCTGATAACTCAAGGTTCTTGTCAAGTGCAAGAAAACGCAGATGAGCCAGAAAGAACAAGAAAGCAAAACAGTCCAGTCCAAGGCACCAATTTACTTATTTTCCCCTGGCTGACTGCTGAACAAAAAATGAGGCATGTGGATGGATGACTAGGCATTGGCAATGCTCTCCTTGCTGGGATAGCAGGGCATAATGAGACATATGCTATCTTCTATGAGGCTAGCTATGAGGCTCGGAGGAGTGTCTCCAGAGCGGAGCAGCTGTTCTGGTTGTCAAGCCAATGGTTGCTAAAGTGCAGAGAGACTTTTGGGAATGTGATGCTTCAATCTGAAGGAATCTGAAAAGTGTCATGGGCTTTGAAGACACTCGAACTCAGGATGACACGGAGAAACGTGCTAAGAGGAAGGCACGCTTGGCAAACCCTCACCATGATCAATTCCCGCCCAGAAACTTATGTCCCCACTATGGAAGGATGTGTAGATCCAGAATTGGCCTCCACAGTCACTTACAGACACACTGTTAAACTGTGTTCATGGAAGACAATCTTACTCGGCTACAAGTGATCACCAAAGAAGAAGAAGAAGTCTGTCTGAAATATCTTGCATCTGGTAAGTAAACAGTTTTGCTTTCTATGCGCTTGCCTTTCGAATGGGACAATTTGAGGTTGGGATCATCTTGCCCTTCTAAAATAAAATCCATTGCATACTTATAATTTTTGCAGTACAGAGATGGGATTGTGGTTCTGGCCTGTCATTCAAGGGACCAAAAATAGAATCACTGTATCCTTTAATTTTACTAGAATAGATGTGTTGATTCTGTTAGCATCTAAACTTCCTGCACTGAGAGCAGCAACATGCTGAGAACGCATCTAAAATTTAGCACTGAAAAATCTGTTAGCCAAGATTTGGCTTTTAGTTAACTGATGATGAATCCATTAATTGCACATATGAATAAAATTCTATGATGATGCATCCAGAATCCTCTTTTCCACAGTGGCCAACCAAACGCCTCCATGAAGTCCACAAGCAGGTCATGAATGAAGGCAAGGCCTCCATTGTTTGCTTTCCCCCCACTGTTTGCTTCAGCAG
Source organism: Podarcis vaucheri (assembly GCF_965113315.1). NCBI lineage: Eukaryota > Metazoa > Chordata > Lepidosauria > Squamata > Lacertidae > Podarcis > Podarcis vaucheri. Next base: position 49,407,556 of record NC_138748.1, on the reverse strand, counting down.
CTATTGCCTAAGAGAGATTTACTGCTTTTCACTCAGAGTAATGTATGCTGTTTTGCTGCATTTTTGTACTTTTACAGTACTATTTTTTCCTGCTTGGTTTTTTTTAAAAGTAATCTGCCAATCTTTAGAGCTGTTTTTGTTTTGTTTCTTACTTTGGGCTGTGTCCCACACTGTAAACCACTTTATATACACTGCTTAGAAACACTCGTGATGAAGCAGTATATAAGTGCCTTAAATAATATAAACAAACACTAAAGGGGCAAAGTTCCATTTGTATAATGGGACTTCCCCTTCCTCCCCATCCCCAAGCATTCCTAAAATCAGCACCAGATGGTTCTCCAGCCCTCTGGGGCAGGTTTTGAGGGTGCACAGGAGGCTGTAGGGGGCAGGGGGGGATTCAAGCAAAAGTGCGGGATACAATTATTTTTTCTGCTACATCAAGGTTTTTTTTAGGTAAAAGTGACTAGCAACAATTTGGAAAGAAACAAATGGATTATGATAAAAACAAGGCACTGAGTCAAAGAAGAAATAATGAAATAAAAAATGGAACAGCATAAAAAGTTATGACTATTAAGAGACAGGGTCTAAAGTGTTCAGTTACTCAGACCAAAGGCCCAAAGGAAAAATATGTTTAATTATGCGTCAAAATGCCAAACAAGGGGCCATTTGAGCTTCTCAAGGAAAAGTACTAAAATCTGGGTGTCACAACGAAAATATATCTGTCACACACTTTCACTTTAATGGAATGTTGTTGTTGTTGTTGGCATCCACCTGTCTCACTTCCAGGGGTGAAGTCAAACCACTTTAACTGTTCGCAGAACCAAAGTGACCTCCCCAGGGCACAAGCCTCAACAGTGTGTATGGAGGTCCTGGGCTGCCCAGACAACAAGGAAAGCAGAGCAATATGTTTGGCAACAGCTTGGCTGCAGGAGTTGCCAGAAGGAGGTGTACAAGGCACCATCGAGCCATCTTTGGGACTCCCTCCAGATTTATGTAGGGGTTACTCCTTAGCCTTTTCTTCTCCCAAAGATATCCCACAAGAAAGCAGGGGTTTAGGATCAGTTTTCATTCTCCTGGATGGGCTACCTTCTCAGGTTGACAAGCCTCATTTGCCCCTCACTTTCCGCTGCAGCACATGCAGAAACCACCTTCTTGACAATATTTGGTTGTGTCCACTCAATCTACCAGAGCCTGTCTTCGCATGCAGGGGAAATCCCTAACTCGCTGAGGGTTTGAGACCCATCGGCCATGGGCATAGCCAGGATTTTTGTTGGGAGGGGCAGTTAGTTAAGTATTTCTGTTGTTTTACTTGATCTAGGGGGGCAGCTGCCCCCCTGCCCATGCCCATGCCATCAGCTAACCTCACCTGGTTTAGCCGGCCAGTAAAAGCTGTTCCCAAGGTGTGGCTGCTGTTACATGCTGACAACTTCTAGGAACCCCGGGTGGACAAACTACCCCAGAAGGAGCATGACACCAGAGATATTAACACCCCATACACCTACTCAGACTAGCAGTGGCTTTTCAGGATCACAGACAGAGAACAGGCTTTCCCATCACCTGCCCTCTGATTCTTTTAACAGGAGATGCCAGGAACTGAATCGGGACCTTCTGTATGCAAAGTATGCCGCTGAGCTATGGTCCACTGCAACCATGTAACTGGACAACCTTCAAACATAGCTTTCCCCTGTTACCTAGCTCATATATGTTATTCTGATATCTGAGGACACATTATCAATTGACATGTCTCTTGCTTTCATTTGTGAATGAAAATTATAGTTTAAAGATTATGATTTTTTTCCCTCCAGGGCCAGCAGCATTTTTCTTTTGTGGTATCTGAATATGGCAAAGTGTAAACCTGTCTATGCTGCCGTGTACATGATGCAAAATATACAATTGCCATTTCATCAGCCCCTGAAATGAGTAATTGCTCATGCATCCTGGGAGAAAGAAATCAGCGGCTGCTGAGCACAAACAAGGCACCACAATAATTAGCCATTAGAAGCCTGGGACAGGCTGCCAACTCCGCTTCCGTTATTGGGACCTTGTGCACATATTGTTGTGGATTTTGGCATGGCCACTGGAATTCCTGCGCTCATGACTCAGATAGGTTGTACCTGCACAGAAGCCATTGGGTCGAGCCAACCTTTCGGGATCTGATCTCTGACTATGCCTAGGGCATAGTCTTCTTATTTCCAAACCCAGCTGACAACTGCTGGCAAGAACCCCATGCATGTGAGCGGGTAGCAGCAATGCCACCTCTTTCTCTTGTTTTGCTTTTTTCAGTGACCGGTGTTGCTTTCCCTGTGGTAGCCCCTTCTGGCAGAAAAGGCTTTGCCTCTCTTGCATTTCTGCCTGAAAGGCGGCACAGGGTCGCTATCTTGAGGAAAGAAATGTTGGCAACTGTAATAATTAGCCAGGCAAATGCTGACTTTTGGACACATAAACCCGTCCTTAGTGACGGGGAAATTGGGAGATGGGGGAAAGGGGTGTGTGTGTGTGTGTGTGAGAGAGAGAGAGAGAGAGAACATAAAACGTATAAGGTATATCTATATCTATATATGGCTGCTGTCCCCTTCATCCCTCCTTTTGGTTCCTCAGCATCAGAAGGCGCCGGCGGAGGAGCGAAGCGCCCGTGTGGACGGGCCTGGGCCTAGGCTGAAGCGCCTGCGCGCCCCTCCGAGCGGCGGGGGGCGCTGGGGGCCGGCCCGGGGCGGGTTCTCCGGGCGGAGACAGGGCGAGGTGCGTAGGTCGCCACGTCGGCAGGCGCCGAAGGAGCAGCTTCCACAGCAACGCGAGGGGAGCCCGAGTTCGCTCCGCCGTGGGGGAAGACGCTGCTGCCGCCGCCGGCGGAGAGGAGAGGGGCGAGCGGAAGATCCCTCGGCCAGGCGGAGCCGCGAGCGAGCGGGCAGGACGGAGGTGAGCCCGAGACGCGGCCTAGTCAGCCGCGGAAAGAGGGAGGCGAGGAGGGCTGGGCAAAAGCATCTCTCCCCCCCCCCCATGGGAGAAAAGAGGGGCGCGACCCCCCTCCACCTCGCCCTACCCTTAAGGGGTCTCCTGTCGCCCTCCATCCGTGGACTCTGGGGAAGGCAGGAGGGAAATGGGGGGCACTGAATGACACCCCCCAAGGGTGGCTTAGGAAGGGGAGCTCGTAACTGAATGGCAGGGTGTAGAGAAATGGCCAGAGGGAACCAGTTTTGAACAAGGGCGCCCACAGACGCCGCCTCTTTTCCTCCGCTCCCCAAACTGCAGCTTTTCGGGGTACGCCAGGAAAACGGGGGGGGGGCGGACGGCGCGGGGGCAGTCTGGAAAATAAAAGAATGTCCGTTTCGTTCCAAAATAAACAAATGCAGTTGAGTTTTTGCCTTGGAACGGTTGTTCTTTCCTGCTCTGGAAAACGGTTTACAGGGCAGCCCCCCACCCTCCCAAACCGTGTTTTCTCCGAATTAAGTCCCGCTGTGTTCAGTGGAGCTGACTCCCCAGGTAAGCGTGCACGGAATAGCAGCAGCCTTAAAAGCCGACCTCCTAAAATGGCCAGATGTAGGTCGTCGTGGAGCAGGAGAACTTGGGGTGCGTTTTGTGTGAGAGGGGAATCTGTGCAAAGTATCAGAAGCTCCCAGTCTTGTCTTTGCATATAGACATTTGCCATATATGATGTCCACCAGCCTTCCCTAGAGAGCCTGTTTGTGCAGTTCTGTTTACAGCTGGAATGGAGCGCGGGGGAGGGGTGGCGGGGGATTTGAGGAAAGACATTAATTCACAGTAGAATTTGCTTCTGAGTGCAGATGGCATGAGAATCTGTAAATGGAGGAGGGGGTGGTGGTGGTTGTGGCAGGGGGGGAGAAGGCGGGGGTTTCCTGCCAGTGCTGTTCTGGCAGGAGACTTTGAGCACCTTCTCTATTAGAAAGGAGCACCGTGTTCAACGTGGAAGAGCCCTTTAGAGGGCGGGCAAAAGAATCCAGGCAGCAGCACGTCAACAGCTGCATGGTTCCAGGTTACATCTCTCTCTCTCTCTCCTGCCACGTCACTGCTGTGATATAGATCCGTGATTTTTTCCTTGTGTCTTCAGGGTTCCCATTTAAAGCTTCCTGCAGCAGAAAGTAGTAATGCTCCCAATCTGCCATTTACAGGCCTGTTCTCAGCTTGTTTTTCTGCTTCTTTCTCTCCCAAGACTCCTTTGACTTGATGTACCTAATGCTATTCCTGAAAGTTTCTGCTCCATAAACCTTTAGTGCTAGATGCCTGGCCAGGCTTATTAAACTGCCTAACCATTCATGCAAGGCTCCATTTGTGTGAGTCCCAGACCTAGAGAAGATTGATAGGGGACATGCTCTTCAAATATCTGAAGGGCTGTCCCATAGACTGGAAAACAAAGATTTGACCTGCCTTCAGGGACAGCACAGCACAAGCTCTAATTGGCTTAAGTTACTGGAAGGTAGATTTTGGTGGAAAATTAGAGGAAACTTAATGATGTTAAGAGTGGTTTCACAATGAAACAAATTACTCAGAAACATGATGGACTCCCTTTCTTTGGAACTATTCAAGCCCTCTAGATAGCCATTTGCTGAGGATTCTCTGATGGTGGATTTCCTGCATGAAGCAGGTATTTGGACTAGATAGCCTACAATACCACATCTTACTCTATGATTATCTCACCATCTGGATAATGCCCTTAGAATCATAGAATTGTAGAGTCGGATTGCACCCTGAGGGTCAGCTAACCCAACCCCTGCAATGCAAGAATCTCAACACACAATCCCTCATCCAATTTGAAACCATACTGGACCCTGCTTAGTTTGCAAGTGTGCTAGCAATTATATGTCTGCACCACTAGGAGATGCTTACTTCAGCTTTTGCTATTCTAAACCCAGAATAGGCAAGCTTTATTCTCCAGAAGGCTGTGGGATAGAGAGCGGCTGGAAGTACATTCTGTTGCTCAACACCCCGCACAGTGCTTTATTATAAAGTCTGAGTAACTATTAGCCAAAGCGTTTCTTTGGGGGAAAGTGAGTAGAACTATGGAAATTTTTAATAATACATGTAATTTGTTTTGGGTAGAATTCAATGGAGAATTGAGGTGGTGGTGATTTGGCCAGCAGATTCCCCAGTTAGCAATAATTGCTAAACCACATTCTTCTAGACGGTTGCTATTTTCAGGTGCGATTCAGTCACATAACTGCACATTCAGGTTGCACAATTATAGTTGATTTGACTTTCTTGCCTAACAATCCCACTTATTTGACTTTTTGTGACAAGGGAAGTGATGGGAAAACGACAATTCTCTCCCCCCCCCCATTTGCTTTTCTTCCATTCTTTCTTTTCTGGGACACCAAAGTACATCATACACTTCAATGGTTATACAACCTCCCCTTTCTCTTGATTTTCCTGGCATGTGGGGAGGCTGAGTACTACTAACTGAACTCCCTATGCTTCCTCATAGTTAAGAAGCTTGATAGATGCCCACAGAGATAGAGTGTAGGAACTTGATTATTAAAGCAGTACATTTTAAATTATGGCTAAATGGAAAACTTGCTCTGGGGCATCTTGATTCGCCTTTCTTAGCAGTTCAAAGCTTTGCATTAATTATAGTTCTTTAAAAACCACATAAATAACTTGCATTTCTTCAGGCCATTGTGTGTTGCAGCTGAGATTTAATTGACATTCTGAGAAGTCTATTGTACAGTATATAAATGTTAATAAGCATGTTACTTTCCTAGGTTTTCATATAGGAAACCACAGTAGGACTTTTGAATACAGAAACAGTTGGTAAGTCTTGGTTTTTATATATATTTAGTTTTAAGTAATTTATTTTTTTAAAAAAAATAATTTTAATTAACCGACCAATCAAATCAAATCACATCGCATCACATAAATTCGGAATTACAAAGCCGAATTTTAAATTTTTGTTGAGGGGACCCATATTTCAAGTTCCGAGGGGGAATTCCGATCATCTTCTTGCTGCTGCGTTAATATCCACAAATCTGTCCAAATAATATTCATAATTCTATCCAGTCTTATCTTGCTGTTTCTATTTAGTTTTAAGTAATTGTAGGTGTACCGTAAGTAGACACTGAGAAACCTAAATGGGGGCAGAGGGGATCAAGAGAGTACAGTCATACCTCGGGTTGAATATGCTTCATGTTGAGCGCGTTCGAGTTGTGCTCCGTGGCAACCCGGAAGTAACGGAGCGGGTTACTTCCAGGTTTCGCCGCTCGCGCATGCGCAGACGCTCAAAATGACATCACATGCATGCGCAGAAGCGGCAAAAAGTGACGTGTGCGTGCGCAGACGTGCCATCGCTAGTTACGTTTGCTTCTGGATGCAAACGGGGCTCCGGAACGGATCCCGTTTGCATCCCAAGGTACCACTGTATTTGCCAATGACAGATGCCACCTAACTTTGCAGGAAAGCATTGGAAACGGGTGATTCTGACCTCGCTTCTGCATTTGCCACCACCAGCCCCCAAAACATGGCCTGCTGCAAGGTTGCAAATGTGCACTTCTCTCAGCTGTTGGATAATATCCCATCAGTATAGGAAAATGCAAGGGCAGAAGAGTAAAGCTGTGTAGGAAGTCCAGGGAGGAAGGCAAAGGCAGGGAATGTTCATAAAGGTGCAAGTCCATTCCAAACGTTGACATAGAATTAATGTTATGCATTTCGTGTAGAATGTGGTCTTGTATTCAGCTGAATATTTGCAGGGAGGCAGTTTGCAGTGTAGTGACAATACATCAATCCTGATTTCTTAATTTATTACAGAATACTCTACTAATTAACCCAGTCAAAATAGTTTGTTATGCATATTGTTGTGTTCACCTTACCTGTAAATATGAAGAAAAGTACCCTACTGCAAACATTTAAGATACTGAAAAATCACTCATAAAACAATAATCTGGCCAGTTTGCTCACTTGTTTTACATGGTTGTTGTATAAACCATATACTGTGGATGAGGAAAGGAACTGAGGTTGGCTTGCCTCGGGTTGCATCTGGTGTAGGGATGATGCTCTCCAGATGTTGCTGGACTACAACTCCCAATTCCCATCATTGGCTACACTGGCAGGGCTCACAGGAGAGTGGATTCTAACATCTGGACGGCTGCAGATTCCCCACCCCAGACCTTTTGTCATGGCAGAGGCAAGATTTGAACCAGGAACTCTCTGGCTCACAGCTTGGGCTCTTAGCCTATACACTATACAAACGGAGGACCTATTTACACATTTTTACTATATCGATATTGGGGAAATTGTTTTCAGTAAAATAACTGAGAGACAGATTTTGTATGGGATACCACTTCATGTCAGAAATGCCATTAAATCTGCTTTTATACTATCACACATGATGGATGGACACACACACATCTACTTATGGTGAAAGTCCCAGTAGATGGCAGAGTTCCCTGAAAAAATGGGCTTATGCACATTTGTTGCATATGGTGATGTGTAGATAGGCAACATGCAGCTTTCCACAGGAAGAGCCATGAAGGACACATGTGCAGCAGCTCCAAAATGTTTATATTTTAAGCTTTTGGTGCAACCTTCCACCTTGTGCCTATACACTGATAGAAACTTGGATGATTGCAGGAGGCTTGACTCTTTTAGTATATGGTTCATTTGGCACCCCCAGAATAAGTATGAATCTACAAAATTTGTGTGTGTATGTGTTTTTACAATTTAGCGTCTGTCATTTCAGTTGAAATCTGAAGTTGCACAATAACAGCAAGGGCACACATATTTATATGTATCATCCATTAAAATGCTTGTCTTCTTCCTTTGGGTGGTTCTCAAAGATGTGGATACTTGTTTGTTAAACGTATATGATTTAAAGATTAGCCAGTGAAGTGTTGCTTCACTTGAAAAAGCACTCCAGAATGTTTTGGACATATTTTTTTATAAGGACACACCAACCTTTCTTTTACTTCTGGAAATTTCTTATATTATTAAGCTCACTGGATACGTGCTGTTTTTGTATCTGTTGATTTGACCAGTGTTTATAATTGTAGACTGCTGTTTAATAATAAGGGGAAAGAAGGAGAAAACTTGTGCTGGTCATCTTGAAGCTACACAGCAAGGCGTTAAATAGGTATGTACATTATATGTGGTGTAAAATATTTATATTTAATACTACTTGTTTAATTCTAGTGCTGCATAATGCTTCTTAAACAAACGTAGTGTACTTGACACTTATCTACGTGTTAGCTGCTTAATTTTGGTAATTTAATTATTTTTGTTGTGCATTTCTTCTAAAAGCCTAAAACGGAATGTTCAGTTCTGCTTAAATGATAAAAATTCGTCATTGACTTTGGGAAGTGAATTACAGATACGATGAGAATAATAAACCCTGTTATTCAGCACTGAATATGTACACTTCTAAAATGTGTGCTACTTCCAAAATAGCAACTTTCAAAGAAGCTTTTTAATACTACAGTGGTACCTCGGGTTACATACACTTCAGGTTACATACCCTTCAGGTTACAGACTCCACTAACCCAGAAATAGTACCTCGGGTTAAGAACTTTGCTTCAGGATGAGAACAGAAATCGTGCTTTGGCGGCGAGGCGGCAGCGGGAGGCCCCATTAGCTAAAGTGGTGCTTCAGGTTAAGAAGTTTCAGGTTAAGAACGGACCTCCAGAATGAATTAAGTACAGTGGTGCCCCGCAAGACGAAATTAATTTGTTCCGCAATTTTTGCCGTCTAACGAATTTTTCTTCTTGCGAAGCACGGTTTAAACGGTTTAACAAAGTCGCAAGACGTTTTCGTCTTGCGAAGCAAGCGCACAGGGGAATTCGTCTTGCGAGGCAAATCGCGAATGAAAAAACCTTTCGTCTAGCGAGTTTTTTGTCTTGCGAGGCATTCGTCTTGCGGGGCACCACTGTACTTAATCCGAGGTACCACTGTACTGTATTCTAAAGACAGGAAATAGGGATTAATGCTATATCCAATTAAAACTGTAAGAGATATGTGGCTGGAATGTGGCCAATACAGTAGTGTTAATACCACATCTCTTGGCAAAACTGTATCTGATCTCACTGACCCTAATTAAGGACTGGGAAATTAATAAGGCAACATGTCCTGCATGGCATTATTGAACTAACTCTGTTAGATGGTATTACTTGGCTGCCTTCCTTTTAAATGCTTCCGACTGGTAACCTTGTATGGTATGAGGGGGAGGCGTCTGACACTTTATTTTAAACTTACTTAATTGGAATTAAGACCTACTGACTTCCGCAGAACTTGTCTTAGCAGATATATTTAGCATCATGGTATAGTTCTGATCTCTCTCTCACACATTTAACTGTATGTTTCACATTAAAATAACAAGCAGCCATTTAAAAACTAGATAACTTAAAATGTGTCACTTTTAATTAATTAAAGTCAACAAAATTTATATACCACTTACCGGTAATTGTAAATAAAACCTCTAATAATATTTATTTGTTAAAATTGTCAATAAAAATCAAAGTTAAAAAATCAAAATATGACTAAAACCCTCAGTTAAAAATATACATTATAAGTTAAAATTACAGATTAAAATACATGTCTGGGTAGGCTCACCTAACAAAAAGGTTTTTAGCAGGTTCTGAAAGGAATACAGCACCTGCCTAATGTCAGTGGGAAGGAAATTTCAGAGTGTGGGAGTTGCCATGCCAAAATATTTTCTCCTTACAAGTGCAGAATGTATATTATTCCACAGATCAGAGTGGTTGAATGGGCATGTATGGGGTAAGGTCATCCTTTGAGTAAACTGCTACTAAGCTGTAAACACTTTGAACTTGGTCCAGTAACAAATCTGCATCTGGCGCAGACATCTGAGCAGGAATGTTATATATTCACAGGATCTCATTTCATCAGCAGTTGATAAATATTTGCACTTGCGGATGAGCTTGTCCTGGTGATTTTAATATTAATAGCCCATCAAAGTCCAAAAGTCAGTTCATTCATTAGTTCAGCATTTTTTAAAGGGTTGCAATGTAATCTACTACAATGGCACACCACTAAATCAACTTCTTTTGTTTTTGCATTTTCTACTTGTTCAATATCCATGCAACCTCAACTCTTCACTGTTTATTGAAAAACTGTATAAATGGTTGGAATTAAGAACTGTGAGGTTCTGCTAGTGTCCAGGAGTCCATAACTTTTGCTGGGCTTGGTAACATTCATTGTATTTGGTTGCCAGCAAGACTGCCTTCTGTGCCCCTTTTGCACCCACTGCCTTCTGAGTGGACTTTACAGGGGAAGAATAGCAGGAGCTGTGTGTATAGGAAACCCTTTCCCTCAAACCCATGACCCTGAAGATATGTTCAAGCACAGGGCATCCTATTACCTATTTGGAAAACATGCACTTTGCCTCCAGTGGCTGCCAATGTGTTTTGTTTTGGGGTGTTTTTTGTTTTGTTTTGAAAGCTTGTCATTGCTAGGGTGGAGTTTACCAGACGTTTTCAATTCTTGACTGTTCAAATCAAATTTATTGTTGCCCCGATAACCATATTTGAGGATCCCTGCCAATGTGGCTACCCACTGGATTTTATTGCTGAAGAGAGACCTGTTCTCAGCATAATTCTTACATCATTTTTGTTAAGTCGTAGGGAAACATTTATTTATTTATTTAAAAGCATTTCTAAACCGTTTAAAATTTTAAATCTCCAAGTGAACAAAAATACACAAAAGCCCCCAGTAAAATAGTATCATAAATGCAAAACTCTAGTAAGGGCCCAATATTATTGGTCAGGGAAAGACTAAGCAAAAATGTTTTATCATTACAAGATGCCTGAAGCAACTGATGGAAGATGTTTCATGTATGGTAGAACCTTTCTCCGTGAACTAAAAAAATCAGCTTGCTGAACAGGAGATCTTGAATAGGGTGCCAATATCTGGGTAGACTTGTCTGAATGAATACAGTGGTACCTCAGGTTAAGATATTAATTTGTTCTGGAGGTCCGTTCTTAACCTGAAACTGTTCTTAACCTGAGGTACCACTTTAGCTAATGGGGCCTCCCGCTGCTGCTGTGCCGCCGCCGTGCGATTTCTGTTCTCATCCTGAAGCAAAGTTCTTAACCCGAGGTACTATTTCTGGGTTAGTGGGGTCCATAACCTGAAGCATCTGTAACCTGAGGTACCACTGTATTGCCTAATCTGTTGTAAGGAAGGCTGACTCTTCAATTTGTGAAGTATAATTTGTGCAGTATAATTCTTGACAGTAAAGTACTGTTGTTAGAAAGTGAGACAAAGTTGCTTGTTCCTCAAGTATGGAGCTATTCTTGCAGTTTTGTGCTCTTTGAATGGCTGCCCGTGGTTGCTTTTTTTATACTGATGCAGTATATCATGTATTATTCTTTATTCCATTCAGTGATGTTTTTGTTTGTTTTTTAAACCAATGCAGGCTGGATTGGCAGGTTTGTACTTAACTTAGCACAATGTGAAAACTGCCATTGCTGGCTCTTGAACATCAGATTGTAGCACTCATATAATGTCATTATATTGGATTGGCATGGCAGTTGGTACAACGCAACTGGCTGTTGTAGCAAGTATTAGGATTAGGCTGTACATGTTCTTTCCTATTTTAAAGGGAGGTGAGTGAAAGATTGACTTGTGCCTATATTGTAAATGAGAACTCGGTGGTTGTTTTTCTCCCACAGGCAATAATGAACCAAACAGACAGAAATGAACAAGATGTTCCTGCATATCTTAATGAGGAGCCACCAGAAGGTAAATTTCAATAACAAGTTTACCATGGTTCTGTCAGCTTCAAGGTTTCGGCTACTACCCTGTTTGTCCCTGTGTTTCCTGGGTGTAAGTGCCATTGAATCCAGTGAGACTTACTTATCAGTAAACTTGTAAAAAAGAAGAAATATTTGTATGTTACAGTGCTGAAGGATTTCATCAAGCCTACTTCAGAAAATGATTGCTCTTAGTTCTGAGAAGTCGAGCAATGCAATGTGGGGGCTGAAATGTAGTCCATCTATTTATTATTAATCAGTTATTTACTAAATTGTGAATAAGTTTCCCTCTTATGAACTTATTTCAGATTCAAGACTATAGCTGACTCTGCAAAGAAAATCACAAAAAAAATATTTTTTGATTAGTTTAAAATTGTGTTTGCCCATGCTCACACAGTGTGCTTCACAGCTGAGGAGGCATTAGGTTTTTAACAACCAGGTCCAACTCTTAGCATCTTATCTTCCCTGGCATATTCTTTTTGGTAAATTCTGCAAACCTTTGTTTCCCAAAACACTGCTGATTCCTCCCTATGTATGGATGGTGTTGTTTTGGCTGCATAAGGATCCACATTCAGAGAATGAGATGCTGTTAGTGTATAGGACAGCACAGAAGCTGTACATGCTTATATGCCAATAAATCCTCTTTTATTTCTTGCATACCTTGGCCTGTTGGTTTCACTTACGTTCCTGAATTTCTATTTTAGGCTGCATATGTCTTGCTATTACCAGCTTATTGGTTTAAATGAAATTTAGGAATTTGTTTCTTGCATAGTTTGTCATATCCAATAGGCATGAGTTTCACAGTGGTCAATTCCATTTTATTTCATGGACTTGTGTGCTTCATAGCATGTGGTTCAGAAATTCAGATAACTTAGACACTTTTCACATAGAGAACTAATGTTATAAAAACTGAAATTCACAGGCTTCTGAAATGAGTGATCACCTAACTGATCTGTCAACCACTCTTAGGTTTTCTCCTGTCTCCTCTGCAGTACTTAGATACACAATCAGGTTTAAGTGGTTGTTAATACTGGACTGTGCAGTTCTTGAGCATACTTTTGACTTTAGTCACTCTCAGTAGCAACAGTTGAGTAATGCCTATCATCACCATCACCACCACCACCACCACCACCATCATCATCATCATCATATAACAAGGGTGTGGAAAGAAGTATCTCTCATTTCTTAGTGATTATTTTAGAGCTTACAGTCATTGTGTTGGCATGATGGTAGCTGTGTTCTCTGTACTACATGGACAAGCAGCCATCAGCATGGGAGTTGACAGTAGAAGTGAGACTTGTGGGTGCTCTAGAGAGCCAGTAATCTACAAAATGTTATGTCTGGAAGCACCCGATTATTCTACTGCTCTGAACCTGTTTAAGTCTGGTAAAACAAGAAAAAAATGGTGTTAATTCAGAGCTATTCAGAAGCAAGTCCCATTGAGTTCAGTGGAATTTACTCCCAAGTAAGTGTGTAAAGGATTCTAGCCTATTCTTTTCTAACATGGCATGCAGAGTTTGGCACTTAGGAGGTGCATCCAACATTAACCATACACAGAGCAGATCTTTTAAGGCAGGCATGGTCAAATGTCGCCCTCCAGCTGTTTTGGGACTACAATTCCCATCATCCCTGGTCACTGGTCCTGTTAGCTAGGGATGATGGGAGTTGTAGTCCCAAAACAGCTGGAGGGCCAAGTTTGGCCATCCCTGTTTTAAGGGTTGGGTATATGAGCTACTTCTCAGTGGGGAACTGGTATGCACATCTGGAAGAAGCCTGGAAATGACATTGAGGCATTAAAAATAAGAAAACATCCTGGCTCCTGATTATCTGAGGGAATGTTCCATCCTTACTATATTTTGAAAGGCAGGTCAAAACTTTTCTTTTCCAAAGAGAGTTATGAAAATGGTTAAACCCTAGTTCTTCCCAAAGCATACACAATATGCAAGCAAATCATAACCAAAGGTTGCAGGATTCCTTAGAGAGGAAATCAAGGACGAGGCCATTTGTAAAAGTAGGTTTGGGTTAGACAGAATCTTCCATGTGCTCCTGAAAGGTTCTCAGGCTCTGGAAATTTGTGTTATCCCCCCCCCAAAAAAAAATAAGCACTGCTCCAGTTTATTTACAAGACTGAAGTCAAGAGGCAACACCTTGAAAAAGGAAAACGTGGTGCAAGTTTAACAATTACGCAAAATATTTTAATATCTTTTTTGAAAATGTTATCCTTTAAAAAAAAACTTGCAATGGCTTCTTCCAACAGCCATCCCATAGAATGCTTATAGTCCATGTGGTATATGTCATGGTAGAAGGATCTGCAATTGTTTGTCTTAAAAACATTAAAATATGATTTGAACATTTTACTATCTCTCTCCTTCTCAGATTCATTAAAGGATCATCCACAGCAGCAGCCCGGCATGCTTTCTCGTGTGACTGGTGGCCTCTTCAGCATAACAAAGGGAGCTGTTGGTGCCACAATTGGTGGTGTAGCATGGATAGGAGGGAAAAGCCTAGAAATGACCAAAACAGCAGTAACAGCCGTGCCTTCCATGGGAGTAGGATTGGTAAAAGGAAGTGTTTCTGCTGTGACAGGAGGTGTTACAGCTGTAGGATCTGCTATCACAAGCAAAGTGCCTTTAACAGGGAAGAAGAAGGATAAGTCTGACTAAAAGAAAGAGCAACTGAAGCCAAGGAAGTTGCTTCTGTGGTTGTGGAATCTGCAGAAATGGACTGCTACAAAACCACAGGTCTTAAGACTCCTATAAAGAGCTGTGTGAATGACTTTCACCTGAAAGGGACAAGAGCTGTGTGATACCCCAGTGTCTGGAATTTCATTTAAAACGATAGATTTCTTCAAGCACTCATCTGTGAAATGTTACACTTGATGAACATAGAATCAAGTACATGGATCTGAAAGGGTAGCTCACATATGAATATTCACTGTAGATCTTTTTTGCAGTCTTGAACTAAAAATGTGAAAATAATAATGGAGGGGATGACCTAGCAAAAGGTGAAGCACTTTGAAGTCCTGTTGGTCCCAATGGGAGGGGCTAAAGCCTGTGCTTACCTTCCCCTTTAGAATCAGTTGAACATCAAAGTGCTTTAAATATTGGCTAGATCATGTCCTCAGTTGGTAACTTCTACAGTACCATAAATATATTGATGTTCTAGCTGCAAGCCTATGGCGTCTGTATTTTTTTTTTATAAAGAATCATTGAACTGCTTAAAGGGTCTTCATATATCTTTGCTTTTTGAACCTATTTTTATACACTCTATAAACTCTGAATGGTGACTGCATTCACTCTGTGTGTGCATGTGTGTGCGTGCGCCTCTATATATATGTAGTTGTGTGGTATACCAATCTAATCATTCATGCCTTATGGTGAAAAACAATCTATTTTTTCTTAGTGACTGGAAGGATTTTGTAATTTCCCTCATTTCAATGCAGTCTGTGAAAGAAGCTTTACTTTTTTAACACTGTTCATACTGACTGAAGAGAAGACTGCTAAATCTCAGGTGTAACTTGCTGGTTTCCAAACCCCCACCTCAAAATGAAAACTCCTTTGTGCTGTTAGTTTGTTTAAACTGAAGTGTATGTCCAAGTTTACAGTCCATACATTACTGGATAACTTCTAGCTTAGAATAAAAACACTTTTTGTGGCTTCTAGTCCAACAATACAAATGATTCTAAAACCCGCTTCTTGAATACTGCCATGAATTCAACAGCAGCTGCTGCTATGCATCATTTATTTCAGTGTTGCAGATTAAAATGAGTAGAGTCTGTGCAGCAGCCGTGGTTGATGGGTTAGACAATACCATTTTCACTATGAAAACATAGACCTTCCTAGAATTTGCACCTCAGTAGGTAGTTTTGCTGAAAATGGGGGCGGGGGGGGGGAATGATGACAAAATAGCACTGAAGACTGGCAATGATAAAATCCAAGTGATTAAAAATAACTAGGTGACTTGCATAGAAATTAATTTAACACATACATTTTCAAGGTTTCCTGAGCAACATTTGTTCTCTTGCTCCTAATTCATAATCCATTAACTCCAAAGTAGCCCTCAAATTAGTGGACTGTAATGCGGGTTAATGGGGTTCATGCCTTGCAAATTTCATTTGGAAACTCTTCAGCGTGTTCTTGTTGACTTTGTAGTGTTTTTGGTAGTATAAAGATGGCTGAAGTACACATGAAAATTCTGTATGCTGCATTTCCTAAAATGTATGTGTTAAAATCAAGAAAAAGCTAAGCACCTGAGCTTCATTGATTCTAATTCTAAACAGTAGATTAATGTTTTTCATTTTTGTTTTGTTTTCCTGACAGCCAAAAGCCATTGTTTGTAAAAAAATCACTTATTCTAGTTTCTAGAATTTTGTGCATTAAACAGTCTGATATAAATGATCCAGCTGTTGCTATCTATTTCAGCTGCCAAGGGAAATGACAGTAGCTTAAGTGGTAGAACACATGCTCTGCCTGCAGGTTTAACCCTGATTTCTCTTGCTAAAAAAATAAATTATGTAGCAAGGCTGGGAAACATCTGTACTCAAGACCATGGGGGGAGCTGTTGCCAGTCAGAGAATACCATGCTGGAACAATGGTAAGGCAGCTTCATAATATTTTACTTAAAATATTTCTATACATCAAACTTTTGTAAAGGATGAGAGAACAGAATTCTTCAAACCCAGAATGTGATACATCAAACCATCCCAACATAAGGATTTTATCACCGCTACTCTCTGAATAAGTGTTTTTCGGGGAGCTGAATTAAGACAGCAAAAGACTGTAAGAAGGCCATGGCTATATGAGAGCTTAAAAGGAGCTCTTCATCTGGGATACCTTGACTAGCATGATTGCAGATATTGAAAACTTTCAGTTTACTGCTCCATGCTGTTCAGCCACACTCTAACAAAGATTCCTAAAAGCATTTATTAAAGCAGAAACATCCAATTCCTTTTTGTTAAGGATCTTTGTAAAAATCATTCTGAGTGTCTTCCAGATGTTTGACTTTTAATTGGTTTGTATGTGGATATTATTTTTAGAATGAGTAGCCAGACTGAAACAAAGCGATAGAACAGAGAAATATTTAGACATGATGCTGTAGAAATTAATTGCCATTCAAGGTAGCAACCCTCCACTGAGGGTCTTAAACTGTAAATGAAATATTGTGATCACAGTGTTGTCTGGTTACATATGCTTAGTCCTACTGGGGATAAAAGAAATGTAACGTGCAGAATTGATGTGGCTGATTTTAAAAGCATCCTTGCTGATCCAAGCTTACTTAGTTCTCTCTGGTACAGAGTGCCTGCCACAACAACTAGTGCCCCTGCTTAATTATAAAAGCTTTCAAAAAAGTGAAAACCCAGGCTGGTTGTTGGATAGGAAGAGGAGTGCTTAGAATCCAAAAGACTCCCAAAAGACTCTTAAGGAGTGTGGCAATCCTAATAATAGGATGTTAAAATAATGCAACTGTGACACAACAGGGCTATTTCCTTAAGGCATTGTTTTGAAAGCTTTTATTTGTCAACTTACTGAAAACTGATACAGAATGACCTGGTGGGTTTATTTTTCTTTTGGTTAGTTTCAGCAACACTTGTTAACAGCAGCATCATTCAAGTTAAGTTTCTGATAAGATGGTGTCCAATTTGGTGGAGAAACTTGCAATCCCATTACTCACTGAGTTCCATGTTTAAAAAAAAATCATTTAAACTGAAAGAAGTAGGGTGTGAATAAAAGTCCATTTTGAGTATCAATCACATTCAGTGTTCTCCAAGTATAAAAAGTCACCCAAACCTCTTTCATCCCAAACTCCCATGTGGCAGTCTTAAATACATTCCAGAAATTAATCTTCAATGTTTAAAGGAGCAACTGGATTAAATATTGGCCTCTCCTTTTTTTCTTGTATCTTTCCGTAAGTAACTTCAAAATCCTTTTTTGTCCCATTCAGGTATTCTAGAGTTCTGCCTTTTAGACTGTATCCTATGGCATCTAATTTTTTAATCCTATATTGCACTATTTCTGCTGACAGTTCTAACACCGCAGGTGTTTGTTTAATTTGGTCCACAGAAATTCCCACCTTCAATAGCCCCTCCAGTCTTTCTTCCAGAACTGGAACTGAGTAGTAGAGAAGGGCAGGGCATTTAATTATTAGCTCTTTTAATTCTTGATCACTGCATTTGAAGATGTTCTGGGAGAAGAGCAGGCTGTTCTGCATGCTACTAGGGTTAAGCTGAAAAACAAAGCCCTTCAGCTTGGATAGCAGACTCAAAACTTCAAAGTCAGTGAATTTGTTCTTCTGAAAAAACCCCAAATTTTCTTCAACAGCAGCCGAAGAATTTAACAAAATAAATGGGTTTTGACTCAGTAATTTCATCATCCAGTTCTTCATATTCTCCTGTGAACCTCCTAGCCTTATATAGTTACTTTGTAGGGTTTCTATCATATGCTTGTTCTTTGCAACAGGATTATAAAAAATATTTGATGCGCTTGTTAGGAGCCGGCTGATAACCGCATTTTTCAGTCCCAGATCTTTGAAGAACCTAATGTTGGCTTTCTGGTTTTCATAGTTTTTAACTGTAAAAAAGGAGTCTGGGAACCGTTTTATTAATTCAACTAGTTGTTTTTCATTTTGGCAGACTGATAACCACAATTCTCTCTGATAATGGATATCTGTAGGGCTACAAAGAATTGCCTCAGGACAACGTTCAAAAATATATGCCACAGAACTCTTGTCAGCTCCCATTTCTTGCAAAATCTTAGCTGTTTCCTTGACGTGCGTCACCTCTTTTGAGAGCACCCATGGCTTTAGCCTACGGATCTTCTTGATATCCACAGATAACTCATAGAGGCTTTGTACAGTGGCCTTGTTCTCTCCAGCAGCGACATCAGATGTATATCGAAAATGCAGTAAAAAGTTTCTGTTTTGTCTTTGATTCCATAAGGCTGAAAGAGCTGGCAACAGCAGGCGAGGCTGAGATCGCATAAATAGATTTGGAGCAACGTGGGTCATTTCAGTTTGTGATTTAGCACTATGTCTGAGAAGGCCTGAAAGAATGAAAGCATTTGAGATAATATTAATACTGTGCCTGTTCAACTTTTCTTTTTTTTGGGGGGGGGGGAGAGAGAACAAGAAAACAATCTTTTCCCCACTTTCCCCCACTACTCCTGTTTAACAACAATCTTTCCAGGCTGTAATTATGCTCCACTCTGTGGCAGCTGCATTCAAATATTCATATTTAAATAATGGGCATGCTGTGAAGTACTTTGCACCTTCTGTCTCAGTCAGATATAAATTATAAACGACTGTTAATCTGTAGCAGAATTTATGTTAGTAGGTCAACAGAAACTTGCAATGCAAGAGGCTGGTGTAGCCTATTGCTACACCTCCTGAGACCTAATGGGGGTAAAATAAAACCGCACGCTTTAACTGCTGGAGGAATTGATCAAGAGGACTAAGGAATGGATGGGAAAGCACAACAACCTGCTACATCTGTATTGTTAAGGTAAGTGCACCAGTCACCTTCACACACCCATGACAGTTAAATCTATTTGTTTTCATTTTTTTAAAGGTCCCATTTCACAACCTTACTCTCGCCTATTTTGCGAGGCCTCTCTTTTTTCACCATCACAGAAGCAGGTCGCACTATGCTTGTGGCAAAACTTTAAAAGAGCTTCAGTCCCTTGAAGTACCATGGAGGTAGACATGTTACTGAAAAACCCTCCCCACAGGGGCTCCCCTATTGTACAACTTTTGTTATATGCTGAAGACGCACCTCTTTTTTATACTGATAGGAGATTTGGGGGGGGGTCAGTCTGGATGATGCCCCTCTGAGATCCTGGATCTGTGCAAGCTTGCCAAACCAGTTCCTTTATCTTTAATGGCTAGCCATTTAAGCACCGCAATCAGGACAACCAAATAAGTTACCCTGCTTGGAAATTGGGGTGGCGTGTATCAATATATTTAGGATGCATTCCAGTTGTATCTGCTATGGGAGGAATGCTAAAATTGGGTTGTAAAGTCCGCTTATTTATTTCATTATTTTAAGGTTGGCCTAAGCAGGACCGGATTTAGGTTTGATGAGGTCCTAAGCTACTGAAGGTAATGGGGCCCTTTATATGTCCAGCTGTCCTTTGTCAACAACAAATTGTTGCTGTTTTTTGTGTTGAATATATGCTATATGGTAATTTATGGACCTAATAGGTATGCAAAGCCATTTACACATAACAAAATATGTATTTTATCAAAGTAATTGTTGAACTGAAATGCAATTAAGAAGCATATTAATAGTAAAATAATTATTAAGCCCTAACTTTAAATGATTGGGGGCCCATTACTTACATCACAGGAGCCTACACAACACTAAACACTGTTGCTGTATGTAGGTTTTATTTTATTTGGTTTTTTTTTGGTCTTATATTTTGGAAATGTACATTCTGGGGTTTTTCCATTTTGGGGGACCCCCCCCCCAAGAGATTGGGCTTGTTTAGCTGATACGTAAATCCGGCACTGCATTGGTGGCCAGGTGTGTGTCAAACACCGGACTGTCTCTTCCAGCGAGAGATACTTACTAAACCGGAGCTCAACCCACACACCGCCCTTGCTGGATGACCGTCTGTTTCCCTTCCGTAAAGCTGCTGCGGCCGGGCTTTGCTGCTGCCTCCGCCATTCCCTCCAGACCAGGCCTCGGCGATCCCTTGGGCGCTTGACCTTGCACTGCCCCGTCCGGGATCCCCATCCTCATTGCAGACCCCGCGCACGCGGCAGCTCCTCCGGGCCTGAAGTGCGACGGGAGATCCGGAAGCGCAGCAAAGGGGCGCCTGCGTTTCCACCAATGGAGAGGCGGCAGTAACAGCCACCCGGGCACGCTTCTTGGCCATACCATTCATTTTGCGAGGCAGAGGGAGGGGTGTAATGCTGGCGGAGCGAACCATTTCCACTTTTGCAACTCGGGTTGGTGACAAGCCAGAGGAGTGATTTGAAACGGATTTGTTGATGTTGTGATTTTTTTAAAAAAGGAAAAATAAGCACAAGACGAACACAATGTTCCCTGCAACCTCCACTTTTCCATAATAACCGCAAAGGACAGAAACACTTATTTGCAAAAGAGTGGGAGAAACTGAGATACTAATTCACAGCATACATATTTAAAGCACATTTCTACCACTTTTAACACTCGTGGCTTTCCCCCAAGGAGTCTGGGAACTGTAGTGTACGTAATGCCCAGCACCCTCAAAAAGCTACCGTTCCCAGGACTCTTCTGGGAGACCTATTCAAGTGAGCGTTGACACGGACTGACATTTATTCAGCAGCAAGTTTTGAAATTTGAAATGGTGCAAAGTGGACAATGGCTTCACTTGGACCGGTTAATTGATGAAACTCCCTTCATCTGATTGTCAATCTTGACTGACACCAGCACAAACAGAATACATTCCTTCCTGAAGCCATGAAGCACGCAAGTTTAGTATGCAAACTAAACATAAAAGTAAATGTTAATGTAATTGCCTAATTTTTAAGAAGTATGAGAGGTTCTTTTTAGGCTAGATCAGTAACGCAGTAGTCAAAATACTACAGGTATAGATTCTAATTATTATAAAAACAACTTGCAGGAAACTGCATCACGTGGAAATCTTAAAAAGAAACATAACTTTTCAGGTGTGGAAACATGTCATTAAAAGCACACTCAAGCAACACTAACATCACCTTGCACTTAACGTCATAACAAGCACCATATGATTAGCAAATTACAGGGTTTGTTATACTCCTGGCTTTCAAAGACATTAGATGCTTTGGATTTCTTTCTTGCTTCATGGTACACGATGTTCTGCCAAGCCTTAGTACAGTACTTAGTGCAAAGAGAAGTAGTGTGGTCAGGGCCGGATTTAGGTTTGATGAGGCCCTAAGCTACTGAAGGTAATGGGGCCTTTTATATGTCCAGCTGTCCTTTGGGAACAACAATTTGTCACTGTTTTTGTGTGTTGAATATATGCTATATGGTAATTTATGGACCTAATAGGTATCTAAAGACATTTGCACATAACAAAATATGTATTTTATCAAAGTAATTGTTGAACTGAAATACAATTAAAAATAAGGATATTAATAGTGAAATACAATTAAGAAGTATATTAATAGTGAAATAATTATTAAACTCTAACTTTATGTAGGTTTTATTTTATTTGTTTTTTAATCTTATACAGTATTTTGGAAATGTACACCCAGGGTTTTTTTCCCTTTAAATTTTTTTGGGGCCCCCAAGAGAGTGGGCCCCTAAACTATAGCTTGTTTAGCTTATATACATAAATCTGGCACTGAGTGTGGCACAACTATGTTTCTTCAGGAGTTCTTTATCCATCCAACCTTATATAAAGTGGGGGAAATTCAGCTCTTTAAATTGATGGCCATTTGCAAAGCCAAAAAGGTGCCTATTACATGATATTTAAAGCTTTTACTTTGTGGTCACTTTTGAAAGACGCTGCTTGTTCAATTATTTAATGGTTGCTATGCAAAACTGAGAATCCTTACCTTCACACACCTGACTCATTACTACCATAGTGATTATTGCACCCCCTCAACGAAATACATGATTCCGACATGAGAAAATTATTCTTGGCAGTGGTAAGCTTCATTTGTGAGGAAGGTTGCTTATTAATAGCCCAAAATTACTAGGTACTTCCTCAGTGAGAGCTAGTGAAATAGTGAGCACTGGTGAAACGGAGGAGGAATGAGGGAAGGGTGCAATTCCAGGATCCTTTTTCAGAGCAGGGGGTAATGATATCCTCTGCTGGGCACCAGGATAATATACACATCTTCTGCTTCAGCAAGTGAATGAGACTTTCACATTTTCCTATTATTTCCAATAGATTAGCATACAGGAAGTCAGGGAAATAAGGAAAGGTTAGATATATTTTTTCCCTTTTCTTTGATGGGGTTCCCACTAAGGGCTGCATTTCAGCTGGCTGAAGATCTTTTGTTAGATTTCAGTGAGTTTTGTGAGTTGAATTTATCCTATTAGAGTCTGTTCAATGACTGTCAGCAGACTTTATTGAATTGGGTGTTTTTCTATTTGTGCTTGTGATGGTATCTGGGTGGTTATACCTGATCTTGCCTTGCATACTGTTTGCACCTTCAAACATTTTGAGGTAGACACACAGTGCTTCATTCACATTCCTCCACTGCGTTGGGCTTATGGAGAAACCCTTCCCTTGGCTATTAAAGGAATGTCTTTCAAGTCCAGGTCTACCCTTAAAGACAGTGGGCCATGCTCTCTATCCTGAATTCCTCGGTTCCTTTTTCTGTATCTGCATGGTACTTTTGAAGGGGATGGAGGTAGATTACATCTAGCACACATCTAACTCCAGTGGTCAGGCTGTGCCTGCAACTTCATACTACTGTAGTGACACACGTGTCACTATTAATCCATGTCAACTGCAGAATGAACAACCATTGGCTTTGCAGTCTGTGATGCCAGGAGCTAAGTATCCGAACATGTGGAAAACTGCAAAACGTGCACATTTTTTAAACTGCTGATGCAATTGGTTATTTGATTGTATTTCCTGTATTTTATGCTGTACCTCACCTCAGTGCCAGAAGGACACTGACAAACTGGAACGTGTCCAGAGGAGGGCAACCAAAATGGTCAAAGGCCTGGAAACGATGCCTTATGAGGAACGGCTAAGGGAGCTGGGCATGTTTAGCCTGGAGAAGAGGAGGTTAAGGGGTGATATGATAGCCATGTTCAAATATATAAAAGGATGTCACATAGAGGAGGGAGAAAGGTTGTTTTCCGCTGCTCCAGAGAAGCGGACACGGAGCAATGGA
Organism: Podarcis vaucheri; assembly: GCF_965113315.1. Lineage (NCBI taxonomy): Eukaryota > Metazoa > Chordata > Lepidosauria > Squamata > Lacertidae > Podarcis > Podarcis vaucheri. The sequence continues at coordinate 49,384,037 of NC_138748.1, read as the reverse complement.
TCCAAACTACAAGAAAGAAGATTCCACCTAAACATTAGGAAGAACTTCCTGACAGTAAGAGCTGTCCGACAGTGGAATTTGTGCAGTGTGGTGGAGTCTCCTACTTTGGAGGTCTTTAAGCAGAGGCTTGACAACCATATGTCAGGAGTGCTCTGATGGTGTTTCCTGCTTGGCAGGGGGTTGGACTCGATGGCCCTTGTGGTCTCTTCCAACTCTATGATTCACCCTGAGAGACAAAACTGAAGATCAGCTAATAATTTTTTCCAATAAATAAAGCAGTACCTACATTCTTAAGATACACAATCTTCATATGCCCCAGCTTCTAACTTAGCATAAAAGTGAAAGTGTAGGAATCTGGGGTTGAAGAAGCCCTGAATTGTTAAAAATACAGGTCACTCTTTTAACAGGATTAGTTTCCTGTGAAAGAGGAGGCACTGGAGATTTGTGGTGTCTTTGTAGCAATCCACTTAATTGCAAGTGAATATGCTGAGCAGGTCAAGCACACTGTTAATACTAGATTCCCAGCGACATTATTTTGGCCCCATAAAACCTACACCACCTTATAGTGTATTAAATAGAAGCTGTCTGCAACCCCCTCCCTCTCCCAAGCCTCTTAGATGCTGTTAGAGTTAGACCAGGCATGCTTCCAAAGTGGGTGTGACCCAAGGTGGCTTGGATGCGAACACTTATATACCTCATTATCATGAAACCAAAGTCCCTAAGGCAAACTCTCTTCACATAATGTTAAAGATATTATTCTGTTGCACAATCATCTGGATGTGCCATAGGCTGTGTACACACTAAACCTAGAAAACACATTTGAATGGTATTCTTTCCCTCAAAGAATTCTGAGCACTGTAGTTTGTTAAGGGCTGCTGGGAGTTGTAACTCTGTGAAGGGTAAAGTAACAGCGCCCAAAATTCTTCGCAGAAAAGAATGTGTTTCAAATGCTTTGTGTGTATACAACCCTGGTCTTCAAACTCCCACTGAATCAGCAGCTCAACTTACTAGGGTCACATCCATGACATACATTTAAAGCTCATATCTTCCCCCAAAGAATCCAGGCAACTGTTGTCTAGTAAGGGTACTGGAAATTGTAGTTTTGTGAGGGGCAAAGCTACAGACCCCATGATTCTCTAAGTCTAATAAGGGAAGTCATGTGCTTAAATACATGGTATCTTCAAGTGGCTTTGAAAGCAGATATTCTGAGAAAAAATGCACTCTGGGAAAAGTATGTGAATTAATAGTTTTGCTTGCAGCTACTTTCCAAATGGTGTAGAAGAGCAAGTTTTTAAAAAGGCTTCTGTGTAGTAAGAAATGACAGGGTATGTGTTTATTTTGGTGCAAAGTGGATGAAAATGCAGGATAGCCTTGACTAATCTAATGTCTGTTTAATCTAATGTTGTTGGCATAGGAGATACTTCCTATTTCTGTCTAGCTTGTTTAGAGCAAGATTAGGGTATCCACTTTATCAAATATAGACTTTTTCATTTATGAAGTTAGGCTTTGGAGAGGGAATGAGCAATTTATCCCATCAAACTGGCTTTCTCCTGTCCCATTATGGAAGCTGTGAGGGGAGAAAGTAGGACAATGGTTCCACTCTTTCAACCACATTACTGTTATTTTATTATGTTGTAATTGTTTTTGTTGTGCTATTGTCTTCCTTTCTCTGTGGAGTGTGAGAAAGAGGGAGAGCCATTAGATGCTCCAGATTACCGAGGCAGTGTAAACAGTACAGCTTCCAAACATGAGCCATCAAATGTTCCCACACGACAGTAATGTGCATGGTAGAAATAAGTACCAAAACCCGCCTTCCCATCTGTGTCTCCTCATTTGCCTCAGCATCTCCGTCAGTGCTGCAGGTCCTTGGCAGCCAGGGACTGGCCTAAAGGGGCTCTCAGATGACACAATCTGGGTTATCGAGTAATGTGAGAGTTTATGCATTTTGTAAAAATATGCCAGCAAAAACTGCAAATCGAAGGTCTTGAAACTCTCTTTTGAGAAAGGTCTGCAAAAGTCCATTTCCAAGGCACAATTACCAACACTCAGCTGCATCCTCATATTGGTGGGTGAACCTTTAAGTGAACTGGCACTGGTAAATAAAGCACGAGCAGAGGTGGGGTTTTATTTTGCCCTTCGGAAGAGATTCTGGGCTTTTATTTGGCTGCAGAGCGTGGCGAACTAAGTAATAATATTTAAATTAAAACGCAGCGCGTGACTTCGGACCGTAACAGTAGCAGGGCGGAAGCACCGCTGCGAGGTGACAGGGAGGCCGCAGCCGCCTCACGCACTTCAGTTACATAACGACGACTTCTCCAAGGTTCGCAGCGCTGCCTCTCGCCGCCCGCGCGCTCCAGGCCGCCCCCGTCGCCACCCGTGCGAGCGGAAGGACCCGAACAGCGCGCGCGCCCACGCCTCACCCATGTGTTACAAACACGAGCCGCGCACGGGCTGGCCCAGGCGGCTGCAATAAAAGCGGCGGGGGGGGCGGAGTAGAGACACCAGTGCGCGCACCCCGTGCGTACGTGCACGCGCGCATACGTAACCCAGCGGATCCGGCGCCCGCGCGCATTTACGCGGCTCGCCACGCGCTTAGCAAAAACCTCCACCGAAGCCCCGTGCTCATCCGGGACATTCGCGCCCGCCCTGAGGGGCGTTGCCAGGAGCCGGTTAGCCACGCCCCCTGGCCTCATTTTGTATTTGTTTGTCCGTCGACGGAGGACGGCTCGCGGCTGGAGCTTCGCCGTTTCAGACGAGCTCGTCCCTCTGTGTGTGTGTTGACACTGCTTTAAAGCAAGCCGTTAAGTTTTGCTGCTTTGGTTCCCTCAGCCCCGCGTTGCTCCCGAGCTGTGCGCTGCGCGCGCGGAGGGAGATACCCGCTTCTTCCCTCCGCCCCTCCCTCCCTCCCTCCGCCCGCCAAAAACCCGTAAACACATTTCAGAAACGTGAGGCGGCCGGAGGTCACGTGCCGCGCGGGCAGCCAATGGGGAGGAGGGGGCGGCGCTGGGCGGCTCCTGTAGTGCAGGGTTGCTGCGTAGAGTCACAGGGCGGGCGGCGAGGCGAGCGGCGGCAGGTTTGTGGCTGCGTGTGAGGGGAAGAAACCCAGGAGGGGAACTAACCGCCGTCCGTTCAGCTCGAGTCCGTTCAGCTCGAACTCCGCGGAACTCTTCGACCCTCCCCTCCATCTCCTAACCGCCAACGGCGTGGAGCGGGCGCGGGGCTGAGGAAAGAAGGGGTAATGCGTTTCTCGCTGGAGGCCGTCGCCACTGCTACTGGAGCTGCTGCCGCCGCCGCCTCCACAGCCGCAGCTGCCGCCTCCACCGGGTCCTAAAGCCGCCGCTGACTACGGCCCCCCGCTCCCCTTGGCTCCCCTGTTCCTTCTTCTGTACAACCCCCCCTGAGGGTGTTTCCCCTCAGTGGCGGGACCCCGGCTCGGCATGAGCCGCGACGCCGACTTCATTTATTCCTGAACAGCCGGTCTTCCCTCCGACTGATCTTCCCCCACCCGCCGCCTCAACATCCACCGGCCTCCGCCGCCAGGAGAACCTGTGAGGGGAGTGACCAGGCGCCCCTCGGAAGATGGGGGTGAACGCGGTGCACTGGTTCCGCAAGGGGCTCCGGCTCCACGACAACCCGGCGCTGAGGGAAGTCATCCAAGGCGCCGACACGGTGCGCTGCGTCTACATCCTGGACCCCTGGTTCGCGGGCTCCTCCAACGTGGGGATCAACCGGTGGAGGTCAGTGAACGGAATGAGTGGGCGCGAGGATGCGGCTCTTTTTTTATTTAGACGGTCGGTTTTTATAAATCCCCATTCAGAAGGTTCCCGGTTGCGGGTAGGAAAAGGGGGGGGAGGAAATGGGAGAGGTTTGGGCGTCGTCTGCGCACGCGCGTTGGCTGCTGGTTATACAACGCCGTTTCAGGTACTATGTGACGCCGGTGAAATCAATCTTGACGTCCTGGCACTCGGAGCTAATGAAAGGACGGCGCACTTCGGCCACCCGCTTATGTTCTCAGCATGACTTGATTTTTAAAGCTTGCCATTTCCCACGGGAACGGATTGCGTAGTTAACTTCTTAAGCAACTGCGCTTCTCTCACTGCATGCAAAAGAGTGCTGATTTTTAAAGCGGTGAATAAATTCTAGCCCATGTTGGTGGTGTCAAAAGGATTTTTGGGTACTCAGAAAAATTATATAGTTCAATACTTATACAAACAGAGCTGGCCCAATTAAAAAACAAAGCAAAACCCACTAAATCTTCCCTCCGTTTCCTGTTCTCCAGCCGATCAGGGTAACAAATTATTTGTGAAAGGCTCCAACAGTTATACCCATTACGTGTTTGTCACTGACTGCTTTAAAGATGTGATCTTGAGTCTTAGCTTTCACTTTAATGCCCTTGCTGTGCAACAGAGGCTTTGCCGTCCTGGGTTATATACACGTGTGGCCATGATGCTCATCTTCCTCTTGCTGGCTATGACCTACTCCTAATTATGCCCTTTCCAGCCTCTTCCTGATGCTGGCAGCACTGAGGTAGTTGCACTTGCAGTTCCTTCTGTTGCTGTGCAAAGCAAGACATAACCTCACTTGGATATTTCGCAAGCAGTATTATGCTCATTTTCCAAACACAGACACTGTGAGGCTAAGAGGCCTACTAAAAGTTGCTTTGAATCAATAAAACATTGGAGAAACTTGTGTATATTTGTATGTAACTGTTCCAAATGGTGCTGAAAAATTAGGCAATGAGAGCTGTATCTGACTTTTTTTGGTGAGTTCAAACTTAACAGGATAGCTCTTGTCACATAAACACTGTTCAAAACTGGTACCTGGTCAGTAGCAAAGGTAGACAAATGATATGGACCACTTTGACATTCGTGGAGCACAATAAAGATGAAGAGGATTATCAATCGCTGTAAGCGGTGCATGTCTTTCAAAGGAAGCTTCTTAGTCAGTTGCATTCTGAACTAATTAAACCAGTTTATTGTGACGCAGAACTGCCAGATATCCACATGTGTTCCATGGCTAATTCACAGATAACTAGAAAACTTGGTACATAATGCTGCTGGGCAACTATTACTTGAAGTAGAACTGGTGTGGGGGCAGGGACAGGAGTCTAGTCTAGTCTTCTAGTTTATATTATGCTACTAACTATGCAGTATGGTTGGTAGCAATTTCTTGGTCATGGCAGATAGTAAATATTTCTTCCAGGGCCTCTTTTGGGTCTGGATTTAAGCTGCTAAAGGTATGCTATCTGTTCACCATTTTAAAAATTGTGATTTTAGAAGGCAAAAATAGGGTACTGAATGAATACTTGGTAAAATATATCAACACTATATAGTAGGCACAAGGAAATACTAGTGGAGATGCTTAAAACTATACAGATGCTGTAAGATGTAAGGAAAATGCATGGTACACTTGTGAATGAATTTTATCTATTGCTGTCATACTGACATGCCAGATGCCTTATGTGGTGTTACTGACCTCCTTTCTCTTGTCCCCATTCCTGGTGCATTTGTTATAGTTCTCATAATATAAAAGCTTTAAAGTTGAGTCTGAGTCTCTTTGTGTAATGTTTTTAATGCACCTTATTTCTTAGCTAACAAGTTGTTCAAGACGAAAGTGGCTCAGAATATTTGTGACAGATCCTGTAATGTGTTGTAGTAGTAAGACTTCTGTGAATCTTGCTTTGAATTAAGTGGCTAGCTTTCATTTGGATGCTGTTGTGGGAGTCAGAACAGTTTTAGAATTTCTCAAGTTTTGCATTAAATTAACATTGAGATAGTATATTAATTTAAAAATCTACTTTGAGACATATTAAGTGAAGTGAGTCATACATGGCAATAAATATTTCAAAAAAGAAACCAATATTCATCATTTCAAAACTTTTTTTGGTCCTGGGAATTGGTTTGGTTTAAAATGGCGTATTGAATATGTGTCACTTTTGATTATTTGCTGTCACTCCTTGAGTTGTTTTTAGATTTTCTTGGCTAATGGTAAACTTCCTTTTGTAAATTTATTACATGTTCAGCAATACTTCTTATGTATAATTTTTTCTTACATTGTTTAATTAATTGCCAGGGGTAGTAGATGAAGGCAACGTGAAGCATTCTCTTTTTTGTTCTTGAACTCTGGTAAAATGCAATACCAGTTATTGGTTAAACAATTAGCCACAACAAAAGGACTTCATAGGTCGGGGATTATCAGTTATTTTTTAAAAGATCAGATCTAGGCCAGAAGTGTACTTAAATCTTAAAAGAAAATAATATTGTAGTCACTTGTTAAAATGCTTAGGGGGCTGGTTAGACATATATCATTGGGCCATTTCTATCATTAGTCCCAGGGTCCTTCAGTGTCTTATTCTTTAGTTAGCTAGCTTACAAGATTTTTTGAGGTTCTAATAAAGGTATTGCCTGGTAGTGGATTTTTTATTTTCTTTCTTTAACCAACAAAACTTCACATGCTTTTATTGTCTCTTTGATTTGTCTCTGTATACCCGAGGTAAGCATTACCATCATCAAAACTGAGTTCCTTGTGAATGTTGACTTGGGCCCTGCAGTTGAGGAAAGTTGGAGTATAAATAAATAAAAGTTAACTGGTAGTGGCATTCATAATTTGAGTTGAGGAAATTCATTGTGACAGAGTAACTGGAGCAAGTAGATAGAACAGCCTTTCTTCAACATGCTGCCCTCCAAATGTTTTGGATTCAGGTTTCATCATCCCAGACAATGTGTCATGCTGATTGAGGCTGATGGGAGTTGGAATTTGAATCATTTGGAGGGCACCAGGTTGGAAAAGCTTAAATAGAACACTGGACTTCTGTCTCAGCTAGCCACAGATTCAGTGACTTGCCCATTTGTAAAATGAAAGGGGGGGAGCATTTGCAGCGGGTGCTGTAACTATGAATTAAGAATGATTTGAGAACTGAAAGGTCCCACTGCATAAATACGATATATTGTAACTTTGTGTAGTAGCAAACAAACATAACTGCTACTGCTGTATTACTTAAATTAGTCTTCTTGGAAGTGTGTGTATGCCTTGTTCTGGGCAATATAATCATTTGTAGACATGTTTTAAAATTGCAGTGGAACCTCGGGTTACGTACCATCCTCCTTACAAACGCATCGGGTAACGAGCTAACCCAGAAATAGATGCTTCTGGTAGCGAACTTTGCCCCAGGATGCAAGCGGAAGTCGTGGCACAGCTGCAGCAGGATGCCCCATTAGCGAAAGAGCACCTCAGGTTAAGAACGGTTTCGGCTTAAGAACGGACCACTGTAAACAAATAAATGTTAACATTGATCAGATAGGTAATTTTATTTTTTGCATTTGGAACAAGAATCTTTCAAACATGTTTTTAATTGATTTACCTCTGCAAGAGTCATGTCGTGTTTTAACCCATGTTTTCTGAAATGGGTGCATAATTCTGGTGTAGAGCAGGGAGTATATTCACTATATTTTTATGACAATACTTTAAATGAATGGCTTCCCTACTCCCCCTGAAAATCCCCTTGTAAGGCAAATAGGATCCAGTTCCTGGAATCCTCAGAAGGAAAGAGTGCTGTTGTGCTCAGGTCCTGCTTGCAGGCTTCCGTATGCATTAGGATGGCCACTGTGAGAACAGGATGCTGGATTAGGTGGATCACTGGCCTGATCCAGTAGGGCTATTCTTACGTTCTTGTGTAAATATAGTGGGTATAAGAGGAATCTGGTGGAATGGGGATAATCAGTGTCCTTTCAGGGCTCTCCTGAATACATAGAGCAAAGAAATGTGTCTTAAGGGTGGTGTAGCACTGCATGTCAAAGAGGGCATAGAAACCAATCTAGAAAAGATGCAGACTCCCCCACAGAAGCAGGATTTGAAAAATAATGTCATTTCTGGAGACATATTATAATGCTCCTCCCCCCCAATCAAGTTGAACTTGAAATGGAGAAATAAATCGGAGGGATCCAAAGTGTTAATAGTGGGTAACATTGAATAGAGTGATATAATGACAAAGAGACAACGTTTCTAGATAACCTAAATGACTGTTTCTTAAAACAGTTGGCTAGGGAATGAATGGGGAATGGAGCTGGAATTAATTGTGTTGACCGGGACCTAGAACAAGATGTAAGTGTTGCTAAACTAAGGGGAACAGTGACCACAGCGATATGAAATTCAATATACATGTAACTGAGAAATTCCCGGTAGAAATCCAAGGTTCTGTATACGCTATATCTTTAAAGCACATTCTTTCCCTCAAAGAATTCTGGGCACTGTAATGAGGAGTTTGATGGGAGTTGTAACTCTGTGAGGGCTGAGCTACAGCGCCCAGAATTCTTTGAGGGAAAGAATATGTTTTGAACATTCTTTAAAACTATAGTGTGTACACAGTTCAAAATAGTCACTTTTGACTTTGAAAAGTAAACTTATTTTAAAAATGAGTATGACAGGGAGAGTCAAGAGAATCACATCTCTTTTAAAAGCTTAGAGGTTATTTAAAGCCATGGCAATAGAAGGTCAACTAGAACATATGCTACAGATTCAGGGGCAAGAAAGCACCCCCCCAAAAAAAAAAATTGAATAAGCGAACATGAAAGCAAAAAGAAGCAAAAAAATTATGCAAAAGAGGAAAGCAGAGGGAAGGAATTGAGTATATTGTTAGATACATTAGCAGCACAATCCTACATGTGTCTGCTCAAAAGTGAGTCCCATTGAAACTGGCTATAGGGTTGAAGCCTAAAACAATAAAAACTGATATGTTTGAATATGTTGGAAACAAAAACTGTCCAAGACATGGGTCTCTCTTATCATGGATCATGATAAGAGATGGAAAGGTGTGCTAGGGAAAGATGGAGAGCTTGGAGAGAGAGTTCTAGTACTAACTGACAGATCACTGGGGCAATAAATCCACTTGAGTTCTTAAGGAACCTAAATGTAAAATTGCTGATCTTCTTACAATAATGTATAACTTGTTCCTAACATTAGCTTCTATACTAGAGGGCTGGAAAGTAGCTAATTGAACATCCAGGAAGTTACCAGCTAATTATAACAACTGTTCTGTATAAATTGGTAGAAAGCACTATCAAATTATCAAACAAGCTTCTGCCCTGCTAACATTTTTTGAGAGAATCAAGAACTGAAAGGATAGGGAAGATCAAAATGATCAGGAGGCTGGAGTATAGTCCCCACAAGGAAATGTCACACTGGCCTGGTTTCCATGACATGGTAAACCAGACTGACTTCCTGGAGTTGTATGGGCTCCTGGAGAGACGCTCTAAACTTCATTGCTCCTCCCCAGTCTTGAATAGTCCCATGGTGAGCTAAGCAAGAGTTTGACTTAGCTAGCAGTTTTAATCCAGTGCTGTGGTTAAGCACTCTCCTCGCTAACCATGAATTGTAGCCTAGGGTTATTCCTGTATTGCATGTGGACAAGGCTGTTTTGGGAGGGAAGAATTGTTCAATATGGCTCTAAATTTGCATACTGGCCCAGTGTAACAACATGCTATAGTTTGAATATGAATGAGCTGACATGAACTGCAGGCCCACTTGCCAACCTCTTTCCCTTTTTACTCCATGAGAAATGATATAAAGCTTGTATTACTGGTTAGCAACATATTGTTTGTTGCTGCACCCAAACTGGCAAGGAGTTGTTTGTTCACACTACAGATTGCTAACAAGCCAGAATACCAAACCAGGATTGAAGTCTGTCTTGTGTGATTTGCTTCCTACACTTTTATCTCTAGTGTTTTAACCCTTATCTTAAATTGCTTTCAGCACTCTTAAAATTGTCTACAAGTAAAACACATAACTGTTTAAATGTGGAACAGTATTCAGTAACCACAGATTTAATAGGTATAAGCTTTTTACTTACAAGTATGTGTGGTCCCCTGTGGAATAGCCTGTTGTTAGGCCTTCTCTGCATTTATTTATTCATACATACATGCATACATACATACGTACATACATATACCACTTGATTGGAAAAAAAATATTAAAGTGGTTTAGAAAAATATAAAACAAATTTGAGAAAAAATCATAACCATATTGAGTTACTCTGTTTCTGTCTGGGGGCACTGGTTTACTTTACTTTCATATTGACTAGGCATCAGCAAAAAGGTCATTATGTGCTTCAGATTATAGTAACTGAAGGAATCCCTAAAATTCTAAGAAATTCTCATTGTGATTCACTCTCTAGGCTTTGGACAAATTTTCATCCCCCCCCCCCAATTTATTAGTCACTTGCTACCCAAAGATTGAGGGACACAGGTGGCGCTGTGGGTTAAACCACAGAGCCTAGGACTTGCCAATCAGAAGGTCGGCAGTTCGAATCCCCACAACGGGGTGAGCTCCCATTGCTCAGTCCCTGCTCCTGCCAACCTAGCAGTTCGAAAGCATGTCAAAGTGCAAGTAGATAAATAGGTACCGCTCCGGCAGGAAGGTAAACAGCGTTTCCGTGCGCTGCTCTGGTTTGCCAGAAGCGCCTTAGTCATGCTGGCCACATGACCCGGAAGCTGTACACTGGCTCCCTCGGCCAATAAAGCAAGATGAGCGCTGCAACCCCAGAGTCGGTCACGACTAGACCTAATGGTCAGGGGTCCCTTTACATTTACCCAAAGGTCTTGAAGCTACTTACAGCAAAAAAAGACATACAATACACAATACCATAAGAGGGAACTCATCAATATTTCATATAACATAATGTCTGGGAGGGGTAGCAAACAGCATTAACAATACTCAAATAAGAAACAAAGCAATACTCTGACCCATTAATTAGCAAATAAACAAAACCTCAAGCTTCCCCAGTCCAAAAATCATTCACATAAAAACAACACCCTCCTCCCCATTTTAACCTCTCTACTCCACTCAGAAGTATGGTGTCAACACCATCTGTTAGAAATCAGTGGGTGGGTCCAGTGTCTTCCAGGGATGATCTGGCATCTCTCCTCTCCCTTCATGGGGAGAAAGGTAAAAAGCAAAGCAGGAAGATGGTAATGAGAGTTTAACCTGCTTTGCAGTTGACCTGGTCACTGCTCCTCTCCAGTTGTTGGTGAGGGAGTGGTGGGTGATTGTAATCATAACCACCATATAACTACAGGCCATGGAGGTCAGACTAACAGTGCATACAAGCACTACTTCCAGCTTGGGCAAGAGGGGACAGACAGTCATGGTGCTTGCTGTTGCACTTGTAAACTCTGTTCTCCTGGTACCCAAGCTACATAACTGTCCCTTCAAGAAACAGATTCTGGCAGGTAGAATGTAGGTAGGTAGTTTTCTCTTTCTCTTGGTAATAACCTAACTAAGGTGCTTCCTTTTAGAAATTATTTTGTCTCTTAAGTTCGGATTTAGTTTTATGCAGAGTTCTATCTGACTTTATTTCTGGTCCGAAAATGTAAATAAATGTTTAGTTGATTAACAAAAGAGTGAAATAAGCCTGTTGAAATCAAAAGGAATTATTTTAGAACATCATACTTTATCAACCTTATACATGGTGAATGCTGACGAGAGCTTTTGAAACTACAAGACTGACATTCTGAAGCATATTAAAGCTCTTCATAGGACAGTTTGATACTGCTGTCTGGGATATCACTTTTAAAAAAAGAAAAATGGCTTCTGTGTAAGATGATAAAATGAACAAAAGCAGTAGCATCATTAGTCCGTTATTTGCCTGAATACTTCAGCTAAGACACTATAGACCAGTACAGTTGTATAACTAACTGAATGAGTCATCTGTTAAAGAAGCAAGTGTTTTGAGAACTAAATAATGTCAAGCAGTATATAAAGATTTGGTTATATCGGAGAAGACCAGTTTGTTCAGTTATGTATAAATACAGCATAGTTTGTACAATGATAGTGACACAATGGACTTTACTTGCAATGAGCAAATGTGTTTACCTGCTATATTCAATGTGGTATATAGATGATGGAAGAGTCTGTCCTAGAAACCTTTACCTGTTTATCTGGCATAAATTCTATTTATGATAAGCACATGTACGGTAAATAGACTTCACAACACTTTTTCTTCCATGAGTTCTTTCTACTGTTAGTTCTCATTGCAATGGACATTCTTAAATAGCATTTTAATTTTCATTAATGGGAATCCAAATATGGAAGATTTTAACTTTAGTTTTTGTGTTTGCTTTTAATTGCATGACTAGAGTAAATGTTCTCACTAGTTTAATTCTCGTTCATTGAAGCAATATCAGTACTGCTTTTCAGGATCATGGATCCTTCCAAGGCAATTTATACCGCATTTTTCGCTCCATAGGGCGCATCGGACCATAGGGCGCACCTAGTTTTTTTTGGGGGGGGAATAAAGGGGAAAAAATATTTCCCCCCCCCAGCCCCAAAGAGCAAAGCAGCCAAGACAGGCAGCGGGATGGATCCTGCTCGCTGTCTTGGCTTCGTTTTTAGCCGCAGGGCTGGGGCGGGGGAAGCTTGGGCTTGGGCTACCCCAGCCCCCCAAACAGGTCCAGGAGCGGCGGCAAGATTGCGCACAACCTCGCCGCTGCTCCTGGAGCTTGCGGGGCTGGGGGCGTGGGAAGCCCGAGCTTCCCTCGACCACAGCCCCCCAGAACAGGTCCAGGAGCGGCAGCAAGATTGTGCACAACCTCGCCACCGCTCCCGGGGCTTGTGGGGCGGGGGAAGCCCAAGCTTCCCCCAACCCCAACCCCAGCCCCCGGAACAGGCTGCTATCCGCAAGCTTTCTGAGTGCGGCGGGAACTCCCTCTGGGCTCCGAAGGCTTGCGGATAGCTGCCTGAAGCCCGGGGAGCGCAGCAGGAATTGGCGCTGCGCTCCCCGGACTTCAGGCTGCAGGCTGCTATCCGCAAGCCTTTGGAGCCCGCGGGAACTCCCGCCGCTCTCAGAAGGCTTGCGGATAGCTGCCTGAAGCCTGGAGAACGAGAGGGGTTGGTGCGTACCGACCCCTCTCCCTCTCCAGGTTTCAGCGAAAGCCTGCATTCGCACACACATTTCCCCTTCATTTTTGAAGGGGAAAAAGTGTGTCCTATAGAGCGAAAAATACGGTACTTAAAATAAAAGGTGACAGCAATAATGCAACATTGTTAACTACAGAATTGAAATCAATACAATGTTGATATTACAAACAATAAAACAAACCAACAGCAGATGATATAACCGTATGTATTACAGCCACCCCCTCACAGTGGTACCTCAGGTTAAGTACTTAATTCGTTCCGGAGGTCCGTTCTTAACCTGAAACTGTTCTTAACCTGAAGCACCACTTTAGCTAATGGGGCCTCCTGCTGCCACCGTGCCGCTGTTTCTGTTCGCATCCTGAAGCAAAGTTCTTAACCCGAGGTACTATTTCTGGGTTAGCGGAGTCTGTAACCTGAAGCGTCTGTAACCTGAAGCATCTGTAACCCGAGATATCACTGTATAGGATACCAGCTTAACCAATTGGAAATGTAGTTTGTAGGATCTGTCTAAAACAAATCTGAACAGCTGTCAGAGAAGGAAGTTCTATAGATGGGACTGCCACCAAAAATCCTATCTTATATGTCTGCCAGGCTAATTGTACCCACAGCCTCCAAGGCTGATCTTAAGATCTAGGCAGCTTCCTATTTGTAGGTGATCCTTCAAGTATCCCAGTTCCAAACCATTAAGGTTTTCAAACGTCATAACCATCACTTTGAATTGGACCTAAAAATGAACTGGCAACCATTGCAGCTGTTAAAACTATTGTAGTTATATGCTCTGAGCACCTCATCCAACCAACATTTGGGCAACGGCATTTTACCCTAGGTGAAGTTTCTGAAATATCTCCAGAGGCAGCCCCACATGGAGTGCTTTGCAATAGTCAGACTGGATTTAACCAGGACATCACTAACTGATTCAAGATCTGTTTAATCTAAGTAGGGCTGTTGCTGGTACACCAGCTGAATTTGGTAAAAGGCACTCCTTGTCCCACCATCTGTGCTATAAATGCCCATTATGCTTACTCACCTAAATTCTTTGTTATAATTACATTCTATCTAGTGGTGATTCATATTTTCCCAGGTTCAAAAAATAGTGTTTTGTCAGAACTGAAATATGTAATATTTAACTAGATGCTAACTACAGAAATTTATGTAGATAGTGTACAAAAATGAGTGTTTCTTACACACACAAAAGTGATTTTGTGGCACTGCCTTAGAGAAGTTGAGGGAATTTTGGTGGAAGTGGATTTCCTAGCTCAGTTGATAGACTCCCGCACCCCAATTGTATCAGATCCAAAAAGAGGTAATTAATAGGTAATAAAATTAACATTTTTTGAAAATGGAAAAACTCTAATCTAATGACAAGTAATAAAAACATCTTAATTCACAAGGTGAGCCTCCCCCCTTTTTTTTTCAAAATTGAAAAAAAGGGTGAAATTCCATGTTAGTCATACATTTCAGTAGGTGAGCATTAGTATGTCTTGAATGGGTATTGCCTACTCTTTTTATCAGGACATCCAAAGTCCGTTTCAGGTACCTAATTCGGCCCTTCACTTCATCAAATCTGGCCCTCTTTGAAAAAAGTTTGGACACCACTGCTTTATATATGTTGACTTTCAATATTCAGGTTTAACTTCTGTGCATCCAGACTTTGGTCAGTAGCCCTACATAGATATTGTTCTGACTGCTGCCTATAAACGGTAAAAATTACTATTTGTGATACTAGTTTTGATCACATGCATTTGGGAGAATGGAAGAAAACTAGGTTGGTTGGCTTCCTTACACTGTATTATATTCTTTCATGTTGTGGAAGGCTTTCTTATACTATTTCTTACACCTTTCATAGCATAGTTGCAATTTTAAAATAAGTTTTTTTGAGATTTGAATATTGTGTGTTCAAAGATGTAATTTTTCTGCAAATTATGGCAGATAGTTCAGCTGTGGTACCCTTTTTCTGTTTCAGCAAATGTCTGATTTATTTCTGGCTGGTAATGCAGTGTGATCTCTTCAAAACATTGCAGTGATTAACTTGAAATTCTAGTTATGAAACTGTGTTGTAGCATGATCCTTAAAGTAGGTCATTGTGACGGGAGTAGTCCAAACAGGCTGCTGGTTGCTAGAGCAACGACCTATTTAAGAAGCCCTTTCTGTTGATTCATATTGAAACAATCCTTTAGAAATCATATAAGGAAATGAATTAAAAGCTAACACAGATGGAGAGAAATATTAAGGGTTTGTTATACTGGGTGTCTTTCTCTTCCCTACTCCCTTTCCCCAATCTGTTGGGGACTTTGAAGATTAAATTGTATATGTTCTGTTCTCAAGAGGTTCTCTTTCCATTTAGGCCTCCTTTGCACACATAGATTGATTATCATTTTTCTTAAAGCATGCATAGTATTGTTTCATTTAATTCTAACTTGATAAACTTACAAATTATTCAGTGTGTCTGTATATTGAGTTTTCATGCAAAGTACTTAGGCATTTTAAATAGAACAATGTAATTCTGATTATGTGCAAGGAAATAGTTGGATATATTATGCTAATAGCTTGCCTTTTCCTCTGGAAAAGTGAAAATGGCATTTTAACCTTAAAACAATTCTGAAAGAAGTAGCTGAGGCTGAGAGATTATATGTTTGCATCTGTAGTTAGTGAGGAGATTTGATTCTGGATTTCACACATCCAGACTCTAGTCATTGCAACTACACTGTAAGTGTATGCATGGATGTACACACAGAGTAACAAAAACGGATACATACGTATTTGAAAATCTTTGGTTGATCAGCAGAGGAATGCTTTGATCAGCTTTCAACGTAGCATTTGTCTACTCTGTAAAAGTTGAAAAGGTAGATGTGAGAGCCGGGTAGAAAATACTTCTAGAATCTCAGAAGGGATTGTCAGTAGTGGCAGCATCTTCCTTTCATCTGCATTAGGCGAACAGAAAAGCTAATAATGAGTTGTGTATTTTTTCTTTGCTTAGTTTTGCCCTCTAGATTCACAAACAAAGAACCAGTGTGATCTGAAGTTGAGAAATCAGATCAAGATGGAGTGGGGGATCAAATCCTTACAGCCAATAAGTTCACTTGTGGACCCTGGGCCAGTCACTGTCTCGCAGCCTACCTGTCTCACATGATTGTAGTGAGGATAATATGGAGGGAGGAACCAGTACCCTGCACATCTGCAAAACCTGCTCCTGTGTATTGGGGACCTTCTGGAGCAGATTTGGGGTGGGGGGGGGTGGGGAGGAGGAGAAGAGAGTCCTGTTGCATAAACAGATCTTTACTGGTACAGCATTAGATACAGCTGTCTGTGTGCTGCATCTTGAAGCATGTGCTTCTTGGAAGAAGAGGCAGGATATAAAAATTGCAAATGAATAATAAGTGCATGAAGAATATCAGTTGAGCTTGGGCAAATAATATTTTCCATAGCAGAAGATGTCTAAGAATTATGAATAGTAGCTTTCACCATTCAAAAATTAGGGCTTATAATGGAAGTTTGGGGGGCAAATGGGGCTGGGAATGAGAGTCTAGGATCCAGCAGCTATGGGCATCTCTGCCTCTGCTCTAGAAAAGAACCACTTTTTGAGGTTGGCACTGTTCATTTGAAATGAGGTAATTTTGATCAGACTTGGGTGATAATTTAAAACCGTTCTTTAAAATTGTTAATTTACATTTTAATAAATTCATATAGTTGGATGGTTGCTATACAGATTATAGGTCACTTTTGACACTTAAGACTGCATACAGACCATCACTGCTGTTGAATAAGAACAACTTCCTCTTCCACTTGACTGAAGTACCGTATTTTCCGCCCTATAGGGCGCACCGGCCGATAGGGCGCACCTAGTTTTCGGGGGGGGGGATAAAGAAATTTTTTTTCTTTGCCCGCCCCCCCCCAGGCTGGGGTGGGGGAAGCCCGAGCTTCCCCCAACCCCAGCCCCCAGAATAGGCTGCTATCCGCAAGCTTTGGGAGCCCAGCAGGAACTCCTGCAGGCTCTCCAGGCTTGCGGATATCTGCCCGAAGCCCGGGGTGCGCTGCTCAGAGCGCCCCAGGCTTCAGGATGCAGGCTGCTATCCGCAAGCCTAGGGAGCCCGGCGGGAACTCCCTCAGGCTCCCAAGGCTTGCGGATAGCTTCCTGAAGCCTGCATTCGTCCCATTGGACGCACACACATTTCCCCTTCATTTTTGGAGGGGGAAAAGTGCGTCCCATAGGGCGAAAAATACGGTACTATGTTTGGAAATAAGATGGGTGTTACATAAATATCTCCTATAGCTTCATCTCTGATTATATGGGCTAAGAGCACTCAGGTTATAATATCAGACTTGTAGTGTACATAATAGAAGTCCTCTAAAAATGAATTATTGAATTGTGGCTGTTCAACTGGTTGCCAGTCTGCTACTGGGCCCAAGTTCAAGGTGTTGCTATTATTATACAAAACCCTTAATAACTTGGGACCAGTTTACCTACGAGATTGCCTACTTGACTGCTTCAATCAGCGGAATTGGCACTAGTATAGGTGCCACAAAATACCCATTCCACATTTGTGAGAACTCAATTGTTTAGTGTGGCAGCACCTGCACCTTGGAACTCCCTCCTTATTGATATCTAGCAGGCATTTTCTTTGTATTCTTTTTGGCGCCTACTAAAAACATTCTTATTTAGGCAAGGCTACTGAGATGCTTAGAAATGCTGGTGTGAATTTTAATCTGTTTTAGTATTTTAATGTTTTGTTGTTTTAAAGAATTTTATTTATCTTTTTGTAAACCGTGGTGAGGTGTTTTTTGTTTTTGTTTTACAATCAAGCTGTTTATCACTTTTATGAAACAAACAAACAAACAAAAATACTGATTGCTAGAAAGAAAGCATTCCAGTTTGCAGTTTTCTCTCTCTTTGCCACTCAGCTGCATTTTTTTGGTCACAGTGAGGTTTTAATGCAATCCTTTAAAACAATAGTTGACATGTAAGTCTGTCTTAAATATCAGTGCACATCTGTGTTTCTGAAAAATGAGAAACATACCCATCAAACTATAGGAATATTGCAGAAGACCTGTAGGATTAAGCAAGGCAGGCAGTTGACTTAGTATTGCTATTCTATAATTACAATTGTTCTAAGTCTGATAATTCAATTTAATAAAGGAATTTAATTATGCAACAATGAACTATTAAACATTTCTAGGAATGCTACCATAAATATATGAGATAAACTAGAAAAAGCTTAAAGGTAAAGACTTATACATTTCTTAACAAAACTGCTGATCTCAGCCCCCTTCCCCTGGGGTTTGGCTATCTCATGCTTAATTGAAAGCAAAAAATAGGTTAGCAGCTTTTTGATGCTTAAATTAAAATTGTTTCAGGAGAAAAATGCATTTTAAAGTGTATATCTAAATTTATTCATTCTAGTTGACCCTGCTATTATAGCTCTACTTAAGCATTCTGTGTTGAACCAGACTCTGATCCCTAAAAATTAATGGTGTGATAAATCTGTTATCATTAAGGTGCCATAGGGCTCTTTGTTTTTGCTGCAAAAGACTAACTTGGCTAACGTTCTGGAATTTCTTACAGTGTAAGATCACTCTTGCGCCATTCAGGAAAATGAAGCTAACTGTATTAACATTTCAAGGTAAAGGACCCCTGACAGTTAAGTCCAGTTGTTAACGACTCTGGGGTTGCGGCGCTCATCTCGCTTTATTGGCCAAGGCAGCCAGCGTACAGTTTCTGGGTCATGTGGCCAGCATGACTAAGCCGCTTCTGGCGAAACCAGAGCAGCACACGGAAACACCGTTTACCTTCCCGCCAGAGCAGTACCTATTTATCTACTTGCACTTTGACGTGCTTTCAAACTGCTAGGTTGGCAGGAGCTGGGACCAAGCAACAGGAGTTCACCCCATCGCGGAGAATTGAACCACCGACCTTCCAGTCAGCAAGCCCTAGGCTCAGTGGTTTAACCCACAGCGCCACCCGCATGTATTAGGCACATTTAGCAGCACATAAAATTCAGTAGTTTCCCATAAATTGTTGTACCTGAAATATAATATAATATGAAATTAAAATTAATGTAGCAAAGTACCTGAATTTGCTTTGATGAAGAAAGCAAAAGTGTTTGACAGCTAATAGATTCTGTGGAAAACATTCTGTGCAAAACATTTAAATCCTGTCTGAGCTTAATCGTCTTAAGAGTTCCAAAAGTGTATATTGGTCCTGCTGTTATTCCATTACAGATATAACCAGAGTAATACATCTCTGAATTTGCTGACATCTTTGACATCCCCTGTAAACTGCTCTGTGATCCACAGATGGGCAATATTTAAATTTATTTAATAATAACAATAATCTTGACTATTGATTTGTTTGGCAAATCATCTACACAGTGAAACTATGCACTGAGAAGATGTGAGCAGTTGCGTGTTCCCCATCCTAGTGCCCATCTACTACATGCTGTTGGTCTGGAAATAATAATCTCTGACCATAAGATATGCTAGCCAAGACTGGTGTAGTGCAGCAGTATCTAGGGGGTACAAGGTTGGGGAAGGCTGCTAAAATGTGAGGTTTTATTATAATCCCAGTTTTTACACTATTAGAACATTAACATGAACCCTTGAATGTGGCATAATTGTGACAGTTGGGTCACAACTGTTCCTTCATGCAGAAAATCTTGTTAACTTCAGGGAGGCTTTTCAGAAAATAAATGTATTTTTTTTCTTATATCTTCCTTACAGGTTTTTGCTTCAGTGTCTTGAAGATTTGGATGCCAACTTACGAAAGTTAAATTCTCGTTTGTTTGTGATTCGAGGGCAGCCTGCAGATGTGTTTCCCAGGCTTTTTAAGGTAAAATCTGATGCTTTTCTCCAGTGCTGCTTCTGTGCAACTTCTATACATTTATCAAGTTGTTTCAACGTAACGTAACGTATTCACATTTGATTTGGAGAGCTCTTGAAGCACACAGGAACATGAACAGATCCAGCTACTCTGGATCAATGTTCTTTTATTTGAGTGCTATGGCAAAATTTGAAAAGCAGTACACACAACAAGTTCAGGTGTGTAACTTTTCTCAGATATATATAAAAATGTTGAAAATTAAAACTCTCTTCAAAAAATGTTTATTTTCATTGTGATGCAATACTGTCACAATACACTGTACACAAACATTAAGATGTTTGTAGCTACAAACAAAAAGCTACTTAGGGTATGTTTCGGTAACAGTTGTATCTGCTCATTCCTTTCTCTTTTGTTCTTCCTTCCTACAAAGCTGTCAAAAATTGGTAGATATTTTTCAAGTGAAACAAAGGTAGAGTGTGTGCAAACAGACTTATGAAAGAGGAAAGGCCTGCTTCCATATATTAATGATCCTGTTAATCTGGATTATGCATCTGATCAGTTAGTCTTTTCAGGCAGTGGCTGAAAAAGGTGAATATTAGGAATATAGTTGTCAAAGTACAGTGGTACCTTGGGTTACACTTCAGGTTACAGATGCTTCGGTTACAGACTCCGCTAGCCCAGAAATAGTACCTCGGGTTAAGAACTTTGCTTCAGGATGAGAACAGAAATTGTGCGGTGGTGGCTAAAGTGGTGCCTCAGGTTAAGAACAGTTTCAGGTTAAGAATGGACCTCCAGAACAAATTAAGTTCTTAACCCGAGGTACCACTGTACTCTTAAGGCCTTTGAGATTGCATTTGGGATATAGGTTCATTTTTCTGCCTGTGCTGTTACAGCTATAGCTTCCTGAGAGGAGGGAGCTATAGATACTATTTCAGTTTGCTTAAATCTTTCATGGCAGAACTCTTGGCTCACATATTCTGTGCAGCCAACTACAGTTTCAGAAATTCAGAATTTTTTTGGCTGTCCATATGCAGTTGGCCACTTGTGTTTTTGGTTTGACTGTATTAATGTTCATATGTTATCCCTATTTCTCCATGTTCTGAAACAACTATCCTTTTAACCCTTTTTCAAAACTGCAGGAATGGAACATTTCAAAACTTTCTATTGAGTATGACTCTGAGCCATTTGGGAAGGAGAGAGATGCAGCAATTAAGAAGTTGGCTAGTGAAGCAGGAGTGGAAGTCATTGTACGAATTTCACATACTTTATATGACCTAGATAAGTAAGTTAATAGTTTTGTGAATTTAAAATGAGAAAGATAAGCTTCCTGGTAACATAATATGCAATATATATAAGTTTTAGCAATAATGTGAAAAAAATTTATTACCATATTTTCCATGAATATTTTCCTATTTATGAATGTATTGCTTCATAAATATTGTCACATAATGATTTGGTACCATACCAGTCAAATTTGGCAGTTTACTTACCAGTGTTTTCAGTGTTCTGTTTATTTTTCACATCTTGGAATACTCAGTATTCACAAAATAATAATAATAATTTCCAGGTGGGGAGGAAAAAAAGCTGCCCCAAAAGCTGCCCTTTGAAAGCAGTGCATGGACACCAATCTTCTCTCTTTTGCGAAGCACTCCCAGGCATCGCTCCTCCCTCCTGTTTGAGCCCTAAGTCTCAATCACCTGATAGGGAGAGGAGCAAAGAAGGTACTTTTTGGGAAACCTCAGCTGCTGGGGGCGAGAAAACCCTTGGACTCTGCACTTTCACCAGTCAGCTGACCTCATGAGAGGCATCAGCTGATGAATAGGTGGGCATAGTCTGGTGAAAAAGGCATTGCAGGCCAAAATTGGCTCTTCATTCCAGATGAAAACTGCAGTGTATGGCTTTCACTAGTTTTCCTGTCACCTTTTTATAAATATTTCTGGTCTAAATTATTTCTATCATTAATTCATAGGTTAGTTGTTTGCCTGGATGTTAATGCTTACACTTGCAGTCTAATACAACTACAGTAGTTGTCTCTTTAGGCCTTTCTGTGGACATTTGATAAAGGAATTTAAGCTCTGTAATTGCAATATAACGTGACTGTTATTTGTAGATATAAGAGAATTCATGTCAAGGGTAAGAAAAATATGCAGTTTCCTACAGTGTTTTGTAACAACATTACCTTAAGTTAAAATTTTCTTCCATGTTTTTAGGATTATAGAATTAAATGGAGGACAGCCACCCCTTACCTATAAGAGATTCCAGACTTTAATAAGTAGAATGGAGCCATTGGAGATGCCTGTAGAAACTATTACTGCAGAAGTAATGTCAAAGTGTACCACTCCAGTTTCTGATGACCATGATGAAAAATATGGTGTTCCATCTTTGGAAGAACTAGGTAATCCAAGAAACTTCATTAATATTCTTCCCACACTACAAAAATAAATGCCAGTATTTTTAATGGCCCTTCTGTTGTACTGTCTGTGTTTAATCGTAGAAAATTGACAATCAGGGCTGCACACAAAAAGTCTGTCCCTGGTTTTCCCTCAGCCTGTGACCAAAGGGATTATAAATCCCTGACACTGTAGGATACAATAGCTGACTTGAAGAAGAATAATGAGCAAATGCTGTTGGTTAGTTAGTATCACATGTTGATAGAAATATCCTTAAATTAATTCACAGTTTGAATGTCAAGAGAAGCATTTTTCCGAATACAGTACACTTAATTTATTCTCCCAGTACCATATTCAAGGTGGAGTGTCTAAAGCTAGTAACTTTTACAAGAAGAATTAATAATCTCTCTTCAGATGACAGTAACACTTTATTGACTTACAACCATTGACTTAAGAAAACTTTGATTATAACAGAAAATAGACTGGGTTTGTTTGACAAGAAATCTCTAGTATTAAGACTTTGTAGGGGATCACATACCTTTTATTTTAGTTAATTACAAACATTTGGTCAAAGGATATAAATCTAGATGCATGGGCATCAGAGACCAATTATAAATTCTGTATTCAGCAATCTCAGAATTGAGGTGGAAGGGATCCTGAGGGTCATCTAGGCCAACCCACTACTATGCAGTGCATCCATAACAGATGGCCATCCAACCTCTGCTTAAAAACCTCCAGGGAAAGAGAGTCCACCACCTTCCAAGGGAGTCTGTTCCACTGTTGAACAGCTCTTAGTACTACTACTACTACTTTTATTAATGCTATATCATATGGATATAAGCATTTTCTCCCATAGCAGGGTTACTTCTGAGATGATGAATGTAAAAATACTGTTATGAATCACCTTCCACATCCCTCTTAAGGAGATGTACAGAATATAATAAACAGCTAAAACAATTAAAAATAACAAGAAAATGTGTTTAAAAAGAAACCTAGTCAAAATACGTGAAGTTGATTGCTATCGTTTATCCTTAAAAATTCTAAGGGAAGCTGTTTTATTACTAAATGAAAACAGCTCTCTGTTGTTCACTTGCTAGACATTATTGCATTACAGCAAACGTTTCAGACACAGCAAGAACAATTTGGGCTGTGTTCAGTGGTGCCCTTCTATTTTCAGAAGCCCATTTCATCCGACAGAGACCTCTAATAGTGGTGGTGGTGGTGGGGTGATTTTTGTAGATTTCTGCACCCTGTAAACCAGCTTTGGAGAGTTAAGAGACCCTTGGGGGTAGTGTGTTGAAAAACAGCTGAAGGGAAATGGGGAATCACCTTCTTTCCCCACATCAGCAGAGACCTGTGGTATTCAGAGAGTACAGTCCTACCTTGGCTGACAAATGCCTTGCGACTCGAACATTTTGGCTTCCAAACGCCGCAAACCTGGAAGTGAGTGTTCTGGTTTGCGAACGTTCTTTGGAACCCGAAATGTCTGACATGGTTTCCGATTGGCTGCAGGAGCTTCCTGCAGCCAATCAGAAGCTGTGCCTTGGTTTCCAAACATTTTAGAAGTCAAATGGACTTCCGTAACAGATTCCATTCGACTTCCGAGGTACCACTATATCTGCAAATGAAGGAATCATTCCATATGTTGAAGGGTATTTATGGATATAGCTACTTGTCTGTTAATTAGGAAATTAAATAAATGATCTTTATTAATTTGGTGGGTAAATATATAGCACTTTTGAAGCCATGCACATCTTTGGAATCTTTTTGGAACCTAGAAGCTTGTAGTATTTGGATATTTCCCCCTCTGTTCCTTGATTCTTAGCATTGACATGCTAGCAAACAATTTCTCACTTGGGAAAATGACATTCTTGACAAAATTGTTTGGCTGCTATATTTATAATTATTTTATCTTGCAGGTTTTGATACGGATGGATTGCCTTCTGCTGTTTGGCCAGGTGGAGAAACAGAAGCTCTTACAAGATTGGAAAGACATTTGGAAAGAAAGGTACATTCACTAGTCTTAACAGACATCAGTTAATCGTGGTTTATTACCTTGTACAGAGGTAAAAAGGTACTGACTAGCATCTGAGGATTTCTATGCTACCTTTCAAAGCACACCACGTGCCATGAAGGCTAAAGTTTGGTACAAAAACTTCTTAAAATAACATCAAATATTAAATACTAAAACACAAAGAGCAGCACAGAACAAAGTAGGCCAACAGACAAACAATTTAAATTGTACCCACCATTTCCCAGAAAGATGAACTGAAATAAAAAGCTCTTTTACACCTACCTAAAAAGCAGATGGAGAGGAGTGAAATGTATGTCCCTTGTAGAGGTGATCTTCCAAATATTCTTGTTAACTCTTCTAAAGAAAAATAATTCAGCTACTTGTTTATGCCTTTATTAACTGGCTCAAGCTTATGGCCCTTGAGGGAGGAGTCAGTATTGTATTGTCGCTGTATTTTCACATAGAGTTCACCTTTTCTCAGTACCTTTTGATTGAAGAGCAATTGTTGCTTCTATAATTCACAGGTAAACAAACTGAAGCTGGTAAACGTCAGTGGTTCCAAATTCTGAAATCTAGGTGTGCCGTTAGCTGTTCCCAAGTTTCCTTATTTTAAAAAGTGATAATAAGGGAAAAAACCTGAATGAAAAATGTACATAACCTTTTCATTTTCCTTAAGGCTTGGGTAGCGAACTTTGAACGACCACGAATGAATGCAAATTCTCTTCTTGCAAGTCCCACGGGACTTAGTCCTTACCTACGATTTGGCTGTTTGTCCTGCCGCCTGTTTTACTTCAAGTTAACAGACTTATACAAAAAGGTATGAACCAGCCAACTTGAACTGTCAAATACTCATTTAATAATAAAATAAAACTTTCGTTTTTAAAAAAATGAATAATTTATTGTGCTATCATTTCAGGTAAAAAAGAACAGCTCTCCTCCTCTTTCTCTCTATGGCCAGCTGTTGTGGCGTGAATTCTTCTACACAGCAGCCACTAATAATCCACGCTTTGATAAAATGGAAGGCAATCCCATATGTGTGCAGATTCCATGGGACAGGAATCCTGAGGCTTTGGCAAAATGGGCAGAGGGCAGGACAGGATTCCCTTGGATTGATGCTATTATGACCCAGCTACGTCAGGAAGGCTGGATCCACCACTTGGCCAGGCATGCTGTAGCATGCTTCTTGACTCGAGGCGATCTGTGGATTAGTTGGGAAGAAGGGATGAAGGTACACTTCCTTGTTCCTTAATTGATGATGATTTTTCTTTAGTATTGGCATTTTAAGATTTCAGTTTGATATTTTAGTTATGCAGATATTTCTAAATTTCAGGCAGCTTTTGCTACACAACCTATTTATACAGAATATGTTGTATCTAGTGCTGCATCGTTGGTTTTTCTGTTCATCAAGTTATATATATTAGGCATAGTATTAGGCCATGGTATTTGTCTCATCCTTTGAATAAATACTCTGAGAAGGCAGTCCTAAACACACGTACTAGGAAGTAAATCCCACTGATGATGGAATTTACTTTTGAGAAAACATGCTTAGGATTATACTGTAACGGTAGATATTGCTATGGCTTTAAAGTGGAATTTATAGTCCCTTAAAAAATAGTGAATGCTATGTGCTACTTGTTATATAACTTAAGCAAGGCTAGCTAAATAGCATCATCTAGTGGAGAACAGGCATTATTACATGCCATGCTCAAAGCTTCCTATGTGAATTTTCCTTTTCTTTACACTGCTCCCTACCTCAAACACAAATGCACAGCTCTAAAGCTGTTGAGAATAATACCATGAACATCTGATCCTGTGGACTGTCTTCATAGCTGCAACAATATGAGCAGTTGCTTGGCCCAGTGCTTCTAAATCAAGTTAAGACACTAGCGAAGGGGCAGCATCTCCCACTACTGCCTTGCTTTCAAAGAACTGAACAAACCTATTATGTTCACATTTGTTCAGTACAGTACGTATCTTATATTTAAGCCAGGTGAGCAGGCAGCAGTGTCCAGGCCAGCAGAACAGCCTAGGATCCCTTAGATCTCCTTTTGCAATGATGCCCATCTTAAGATCTCCTTAGTTTTGTTTCTCATTTTTAGTCTAAGTTTATGTATATGAGCCACTTTGTGCTTCTGGTGCAGATGAACTCACCTAGATAAAATTATTACTGCTGATTAAGCACAGTTTGGAATTCTGTTGGGCTCTGCTGTGTGTATCCTCATATGCCTTGCCTCAACAGGGATTTGGAACAAGAATTTACAGTATACGTTCCTCTGCATTATGTCAAGAGTAGGAGTTTTATGTAACTCGTCATAGTCATTTTAGCAGCCATGACTCTGATGGCTTTGTCTTAATGCTTCAAAACTGTACAGCATTGAAAAAGTATTTCTGAAAAACTGTTTGGGCTAACAAAGTGTTTGTTTTAAAGGTATTTGAAGAATTGCTCCTGGATGCTGACTGGAGTGTGAATGCAGGAAGTTGGATGTGGCTGTCCTGTAGCTCCTTCTTCCAGCAATTTTTCCATTGCTATTGCCCTGTGGGCTTTGGCAGAAGAACTGACCCTAATGGGGACTATATCAGGTTAAGTATCATTGCCAATTATTAGAAAAATTAAAGGGTTAAACAAGCTGTTCCATAAAGGACTCTTACTTAAACTTTTTCTTCTTTTCTTTATAAGACGCTATCTGCCTGTACTCAGAGGGTTTCCTGCAAAGTACATCTATGATCCTTGGAATGCGCCCGAGGGTGTCCAGAAGGTTGCAAAATGTGTAATAGGAGTGAATTACCCTAAACCAATGGTAAATCATGCTGAGGCAAGTCGCTTGAATATTGAAAGGATGAAACAAATCTACCAGCAACTATCACGATACAGAGGATTAGGTATGGTAAAATGTCTTGATTTAGAGAAGTTCACTTCTTTCTGTACTTGACTGCTTCTCTATATAGCCAAAGGGCCCAGGCATAATGAGTGTAACTAGGTGATTGAAAGGATTGACAAATGAAAGACTGTTTCTCTTGTGCATTTCATTCATGGCAACTGTTTTATGTTGAACTGTTGTGTTAAATTTTGTGAACCACTCTATAAAGGGTTTATCCATCTAAGGTATACTCTGAGTAGACCCATTGAAATCAATGGAATTACATAACTCAAATCAATTGATTTGGTGAGAGTACTCTGAGGATGACTTGACCGGATGCATATCGGAATTTTGCAATGATCCATTGGATTAGATTTTTTGAAAACATGGAGTTAGATCCATTTGTTAGTCATAGTAAGTGTCTAACTTTAGTTGGATACAGCTCATTGCATTCTTCTGTCTAGAAAGAGAAAATGAACATCCATATGAAATGAGAATTTGCTGCTTTTACATACTTTGCAGATACGGATCTTGGTGCTGCCTTTGCGCCCCCCGCCCCCCCTTCCTGCATTTAAAAAATCTTTGTATTCGAATTCAGACTATGTTCTCATGCCTGGATGTACATTCATAAATTTAACAATACTGCCAATCCTTGTAATTTTCTTCTATGATCTGTTTCTTGGAGGACCTAATTTTCGTTTTGGATGAAATACAGAAAGGCCACCAGCAGAATTGGAAAATATAGTGACTAAACAAAAGTGTATGTTCTTCATTCTGATGCTAATGTATTTTGTTTTGATTAGGTCTGCTTGCATCAGTGCCTTCTAATGGGAATGGGAATGGAAATAGTGGCCTAATGGGATATTCACCAGGGGAAACCCTTCCTAGTTGTACCAATGCCAGTGGTAAGTTCTACCTATTCTTAATAAAAGTAGGCTGGGAAATAGAGAGCAGTAAAATCTACTTAAGACTCCAGTGACATTGTATTGTTTAGCAAATCTATCTTATCAACTTTCCAAAATTAGAACTTCAACAGCATATGGTCATTATTATTTATAATCACTCAGTTAATAGGTAAAGTGGACATCTACACACAGACTACAGATGGGATAGGGTTTAATTCACTCCACAGCTTTTGAGGGAGCATCATGCCTCTTATCTCAACACCTGGACTGGAACACAATTAGCCAATAGTCAATTACTGCATTTTCCACAAATAAATGCATACTGAAGGCAGTTTAAATAAGTAGTTTCCAATAAAATAAAGTACATAACCATAAAAGGTTAAAAGAACTCCAACACAACACTAACAGTCTAAAAAAAACTAGCAAGGAAAAATGTTTTCATTTTATTTGTACAGCATCCATTCTACTGATACCCAGTTGCAGGTAGAGGTCCTTTCCACTACTAAAGGGGAACTATTCAACTTTCTTAGTGTTTACATCTGAGTATGTAATATGTATATATTAATATTGATAGGATATGTATTAATAATATAAAATTCAGTTGTGATGACTAAATATTTAATAGTTCTTTTCAAAATAATATGCAGTTGTAGTTCTACAATACAGTATTTAGAAATCGGGATTAAGGCCTTTTCTATCTTGGTTACTTTGAACCAAGAAGAAAGTACTTGCAAGTCATTGTTTGCATGTACTAAGATTCCTGTCCAAGTTCAGTTAACATGCGAAAGTAGAGATTGCAGATAGATTTGGTTAAGAAAATGGGCTATGTAACTAGCACACAAATACACATAAGCAGCTCAGGCAGTTTAGTATTTCACATGCTGAAGAAGTTCTCATAGCTTTCAGATTATAATCTTTAAAACCAAAGAAAAATAGTTTGGAGGACTGACCAGAAAGTCTAATTTCTTGAATGGCAAAGGAATAAATGCTTCCTTCAGGCAGGATCATAAATGAATTGATAGTCTAGCCAGAAATTAATTTTATTGTGACTGTGGAAGTGTCTGCATTGCACTGGGACAGAGATACCATTAAAACAAATTAACTATTGATAGGAAGCCTATACCTTCCCAGAAATTAGTAGAGCTAACCATGCAGATTTGTGTTCTTCCAGGATCTCAAATGGGAGCAAATGAAGCCCATTCAGGAAGTGTTCAAACATGCACGTTAGGAGAATCTCATACAGGAACTAGTGGAATTCAGCAGCAAGGTAAGACAACATTGCTTCAGTTTTGCATTAAATTCCTCAGAAGTCTTACTTATTCCAATACTTTGGATTATACCAGTTGAACAGGGGGAATGAGGCATTTCCTGCCATGCTGCCTGTAATTATGTGCACCTTGTCTCTATAGGACAGGTTCCTTTTAAACCTTCTTTAAGTGAATGTATCTGAGCAAAAATATCTGGCCCTCTCCAAGAGGAACCAAAATAAAGTTAAGAGAACTTCATGCTGAAGCATAAGAGTTTGTAAATCAAAGAAAAGTTTTTCTCCCACTCACCCCTACAAAGTTTCAGATGCTTTTAGTACCAATTCCCCGGCTACCCTCTGTGTAAGTGTGTTATTGAGGACCAAGGTGCAAGAGGAAGAATTCTAGAAAATAAATGGGACTTCCTCAAGTGGGATTTGCATTGCATTGCCAGCAATCATACAGGTTGTCATTTAGAGAGAGCTAAGTATGCCTGAATAATTAAGCACTGAAATCTCACTGGCTTTAGAGAAAGTGAGATAGTTCTGTCAGTATTTATCCACCCATATGCTGGAGTTCTACCATTTTCAGCTATGCAAGTTAACCACAGATCCCAGCTGGAAAGGTGGAGAAGGAAGTAAAGCAGGAACACATGGGATTTCAAAATTTTAGCCTCTTAGGTATGCACACAGCCAAAAGCTGTTCCTTAGGGCCAAGGACATGGGCTGCAACATGACCTGCAACAAGACTAATCTTTAGATTTCCCTATGTCATGGATAGGCAAACTCAGGCCTGGGGGCCGGATCCGGCCCAAATGCCTTCTAAATCCGGCCCATGGACAGTCCAGGAATCAGTGTGTTTTTACATGAGTAGAATGTCTGCTTTTATTTAAAATGCATCTCTGGGTTATTTGTGGGGCATAGGAATTTCTTCACACACACCCCCAAATATAGTCCGGCCCCCTCCAAGGTCTGAGTGATAGCGGACCGGCCCCCAGCTGAAAAAGTTTGCTGACCCCTGCACTATGTATTCACCAAGCCTAGACAAGTACCTTTTAAGATTTATGTAGCTTACAAAATTGACAGCCCAGTTGGAGGCACTTACATTAAAATGTATTATAATTGTATGAAGAATTTCTAGAACTTTGATCAGAAATATTTATTGCAGATCTTTTACACATTTCAAAAATATTTTAATGTGTTTTTAGCAGGTTACCCTCAAGGGAGTGGTATTTTGCATTACGCTCATGGGGAAGGCCAGAAAACACACTTAATTCAGCAAGGTAAGTTCTATAAACATGTGTGATGGCATTATCTGAAACTCAAATAGATTCTTAAAGTTAAAGTAGGTCTTTGGTTTCAATTTGCAGGAAGAGCATCTCTTGTTGCTGGAGTGTGCACTGGGAAACGTCCAAATCCAGAAGAGGAAACTCAGAGCATTGGTCCCAAAGTCCAGCGACAAAGCAGTAATTAATTGGGTAAAAATAAGAACTCTGAGGAAGATATTAATGATGTCAGAAGGAAAAACTAAACATGCCTCCTGAATGGTTAAGAACATAGCTTCCATTAGAGGAGTGGACCAAATATCATTGAACCTAACATCCTGCGTGGCAGTGGCCAAGAGTCCTGACATTCAGTTTATGCTTTTAGCAGTTGCATGGGACTACTATATGACTTGTATTGCCAGTTCTGCTCCATTTAGCCTAACTTGCCCTCACCCCTTAAAACTGTACATTAGCTTTGTCTATTTTTTGAGCTTGCTGAGTGATGATAACCATCCACTTCAGTCATCAGGTATTTGTGTAACTTTCTTTGAGCAGGGAAAGGGAACGATTTTGTTTTATTTGACTCCACTCATTCTTATGCTCTTATGCATAGTTTTTGTACTGAGAAAGTGGAAGTTTCCTTTCATTTATTACCATTACATTATACAGTTGTCCATCCTGCAACTTGTTTTTTTCCTCCCTAAGCTGCAGCAGGTCTAAGATACTGTCCTGTTGGCAGCTTCGAATCTGCACCCCTATAAATATTCATGTTCTGCTCTCCCCCTTTAGAGATAATATCCAAATGCATACCCAGTGTAAACACTGCACATAGATTTATCTAGGTTGGTTGCAGTATTTTTCTGTAGTTCTTGCACGTCTTTATGTTGCTGCAAATGTGCATCAGTAGGCCTATGAAGTGTGCGTTTAGAATAAGTAGCCATGCCTGCTCTGAAGCATATTTTGTACTGAAGCAGTTACTCTGTTCTAGCCTGTTTAGAATAGCTGGGGCCATGTGTTTTCTTCTGCAGCTGTAGAGCAGGATTTGGAGCAGTTAACAGAAAATTATTCTGCACAACAAATTACTTAAACGTCCACATAGTTGGGAAATCTCACCTATCTTGCTATGACGACCATACCAAAAAACCTAAATATTCATATAACTGCTGAGTATTATCAGCTGACATAGAAGGGTTGAACAGTTTATTTTACTGTATTTTTCTCTGTATGCCTGAAATATTTATTGTAAGTATGAAGAATTGCTCCAGCAATTACGTTTTGATGTGTCACCTCAGTTCTGAGTTTTGTTTAAAATATTGTGGCATTGTGATCTGAAATATGCCATTATGGATAAACATATTGTCAGACTTCACTTAACATTGTGCTTCCATCAAATTCAATCCATTTTGCCACTCTACACACTCCTTTGCCTCAATCGGCAGCTTCTTGACTAATTTACAAGATGTAAAAACAGCCATCTATTTGCCCTGCACTATTTATATTCTGTTCAAGTTTTATTGACTCCCTCCTTTATTTTACACTTTGAGGTACACCAAAGGTTGTAGGGCTATACCTCAGGGGGAGAGGTCCTAAGTTCCATCTGGTATCTCCAGGTAGAGCTAGGAGAGAAACTGTGAAAAGCGGCTGCCAGTCTGTAAGCAATAGTGAGCAAGATGACCAAGTGCTCCAAGTATAAGGCAGCTTTCAGTGTTCCTAAGATCTAGACTTATAGGTCAAGCTCTTATGGCTAATTTTGTCATATTATCTCTCCAATAGGCCTCTAGAAAGACTTTACTTTTGTGAGTTACTGAAAGTTTAACATAGCATTGTGTGGATCATGTAAAATTTGGTAGCTTACACAAGTACTGAAGATTGGGAAAAAGACCAGTCTGCTCTTCTTAAAAACACAAATAATGCATTCTGTAGCTGCCCATTATATTTGGAAATATTTTTTACCTACTCAGTTTTCACAGCAAATATTTGGCTGCATTCCATCACACACTTCCCTGGGAGTATGCCCAGTTCAACTCAGGGGGGCTTATTTCTGAGAAGACATGCATGCAATTTCATTGTTAGTTTGCAATGCATGTGTGTCTATGGACAGTTGTCTTTTGCCTCTTTTTCTTACCTGTTATTTTTTGACAGGGCTGTTTACAATATAAAACACAAAAATATATAGCATAATAATGATAAACATAAATAATAATAATAATAATAATAATAATAATAATAATAATAATACACATAATTACACACACACACCCCTTTAAAAGGCCACAGATCATTTAATTAGCCAAAGGCTTGGGAGAAGAGGAATGTTTTTGCTTGGAGCCTAAAGATATGTAACAAAAAAAGGGCCAGGGAAGCCTCCCTCGGGAGAGCATTTGACAAGTGGGGAGCCACCTCATAAAGGGCTCATTCTTGTGTTGCCACCTCCAGACCTCTTGTGTAGGAGGCAGATGAAGAAGGGCCTCAGGTGATTACTGCAGGGTCTGAGTCAGGTCATACGGGGAGAGGCAGTCCTTGAGACATTGTAGTCTTGAGCCGTTTACGACTATAGGTCAGAACCAGCACTTTGAATTGGGCCCAGAAACTAATTGACAGCCACTGCAGTCGGGCCAAGGCTGGTGTTATATGCTCAAACCATCTTGTCCTCGTGAACAATTCTGGGCCTAAACCGCGATTGAAATGGATCTAGAAAATTTGTTTCCTCCAAGAGTGCCTAGATCTGGTCTGCGACTGCTCATTCAATAACCTTGCCCAAGAAGGGGAGGTTGGTAACTACTGAGCAGTAATGACTTAGATTACTTGAGTGGTTTTACCACTGCCTCCTTCAAGCCGTCAGGGACCACTCCCTCTCACAAGGAGGCATTAATCACCTCCCTTGCACAGCAAGCTCTCCCATCTCTGCTAGTTTTTATCAGCCAAGAGGGGCAAGGGTCCAGAACACAAGTGGTCACCCTGACTGATCCAAGCACCTTGCCCACAATTCATTGAACATAACAGGATCAGACAGTGCTCTGGTCATCACTTACTTGTGTTCTGAAATTCCCAAATCACC
Source organism: Podarcis vaucheri (assembly GCF_965113315.1). Taxonomy (NCBI): domain Eukaryota; kingdom Metazoa; phylum Chordata; class Lepidosauria; order Squamata; family Lacertidae; genus Podarcis; species Podarcis vaucheri. Next base: position 49,350,581 of record NC_138748.1, on the reverse strand, counting down.
ATTCTTTTTTGTTTGGACTTCCACTGCTAGCAAGAAGCTACACATTGTACTCTTATGGCACCTTACATGCAGCACAACTTATGCAAGTGATGAGCCAGTCATTAAATTAAATTATGAACAGACAATGTATGCAGAAAATGTGATTCATTACATATAAAAACATATTAATAAATATTAAAATGTATGCAAGGTATGGTAACAAATTTCAGAAAGCGAAAACATATAATATTTATTGAGAATTAATTCCTAATGGACTGATTCATTTTTGTCTTGCAGCTTTGCTGAAAGAGAAGGATCCACACCCTAAAATTTCAGGGCAAAATTATTTCACTTCATATTGGAATTAAATGTTTTTGTGAGAGTACTTGTATTAAAATGTGCATTTTCATGCATTTATTTTCACACAGTCTGAACGGTTGTAAACAAGTATGTTTTTTAATGCATTGTTTCTAACTGGTATTTCTATGGTTTTTAAACTTTTAATGACTTACAAAGGGGAAATAGAGATTTGTAAATAAAGCATTTGGTGATGAATTTGGTAACTTACTGTAAATATAAACATTCATGATTAGTGATAGACTCATCAATATATTTTTGATATTTCATGTATGGCTTTCAGAAAAGGCTTTAATTGGATGGATATAAAACGGAAAGTGTCCAGACAATGATGACCTTGATCATTTTTAGATTTAATATTTTTAGATTCGGGGCAGGATTTTTGACCCCTTTATGAACCAAACTGTCTTTTCAAAATGGTCAACTCTTATATGTCTGTGTATAAAATATGATAGAGATGTTACTCTATGAAAATACAGCTGTATATAAGTCTCATATGCCAATATATGAAGTTGTCATGTCTGATGTTTTGTCCTTGTATTTCCCACTGCCTTGTTCAATCACAGTGAGGATGCCCTTGTTAATAAAAATGTATATACAGGTTGTTTCATTTAAGTCTTGTTTTTGAGCAGATTTTGTATTGGTTTTTAAGAAGTGCTAGCATGCAAGTTTTGAATTGCTTATACCTTGTGTTTATAGAATTTTATAGCTTCAAATAGCATTTGAAGAGTTTAATGACCCTTACTAGCTATTGTCCTAAGCACCCACAGCCAAGGAAGGCACATATCTGATAGCTAATCCTTTACTGACAAAAATGTGTACTTAAAGCAACTCTTACAGTGCTCCAGAAGTCCAGTTACTGAACTTAAGTATGGAACATGTTTACTTCTGATATTTTGCCTCTTATCAGGGTAGTAGTTCCTGTTATTCCTTTCACAATGAGTCCCTCTGCATTGCTTTTCTGCATTCAGCTGAAAGCAGGTTTCTCCCTAGTTCCATATGGCATTTGTGGCAATGCTATCTTCTACATTGCTATCCTGCAGTGCCAGTACTTGCTCTGGTTTTTAGTAGTAAATATGTGCTTTAGCATACAAAGAATTTAAACAGGATATAAAAAGAAAAGGGCAAACATTGCCTGTTTAATTCCTGGGATCAGGTAACATATTACAGGAAATAGCTGATTTTTTGAATTTAACTGTGAGCAAGCATCATAGAAAAGTGGAGATTTTCTCTGTCACCAACTGCTTCACAGTTCCACTCTGCCATGCAAGGTGAGTTAATACCACTTTCCCAGTTCCCACATGAGAGGTTAGCACTGCAATTGCAATTAAAGTTAGAAAAAACACTGCAGCCCAGGTCTTGAAACATGAAGGACTCCCAGGAAAACACTTGAATGCAGTAGTTTTTGCAACCATTTTGTCTGGATTTCCCAGAAAACTAGAATAAACTACTTAAACACCAGTTCTAGAGAAATGGTTCATATGAAAGCATTCTTTATGGTTTATTACTATCCATATAAATCTTTAGGAATAATAAAAATCCAGTGAATTTATTTGTTAATCTGAATGGTGAAAGTAATCAAGCTTTTGCAGAGTTCTTTTTTATAAAATAAAACCTCTATTATTGTCAAATTGACCTATAGAGGGTGCTCCAAGAGCTCAAGTATGATTTCTTCTTCTTCACCTCATACATCTCTGGGATAGCCAGCACTTTTGTAAACAGTATACAAACAATATGCCCAGCCAGTGCTCCATAATCTAGATTCAGAGAGTAACATCAGTTCATCTCTTGTGAAGAGCGAAGGCGTGCATCTGATGGTCAATAGCTACCTTTCTGAAGGGAATGTGAAAGCCTGCTTTCATCTTTAATATAAACAAGAATGAGTGCCACAGAAGGAAACACTTTATTTCTGAGAACCGCAAGTGCCCCCCATCTGTCTTGCAGTGTGGGGAAGTGCTTTTTAAACCATTCTTAAATTGTAAGCCAGAAAGTGTTTTCTGTTCTGCACGGTAGTAGTTTATTCTACTAAAAGGGCACTTGTGCATCCCTATAAGTATTTGCAGTTGGATCAACACTTACATCCCAGACCTGCTAACTGGATAGAGAGTTGGTGCTTTTTGTTACGACCTGGAGAGAAATCCCTTATTGTAATGAGAACAGTTCTTTATAATTTGTTTTAATACATTTTTGCCCTGCTCTTCAGCCAGAAAGGGATCTCAAGTGACTTACAAAAAAAATCAGCAAGCTGCCTTTGGCCCTCCCTGCCCTCAGCCTTACAGTTAAATTAACAGACACAACACAAAAGGGGGAAAGATGAGGAGGGAGGAGGAAAAAAGTAATCTTTGGCACCAGGTCTTAAAAATTACTGTTCTTAGAATGTTCGGTTGGGATGGGACAGTAAATAAAACGGATCCATTGTTGATTGTGTGGCAAGTGTCAGTTAACTGTTGCTCTTCAAATAGCAGCTTTTGACAGCTCCCCCCCCCCCACTTTTGTTCTTTCTCATGTCTAGACACTTCCTCTCCTCCCTCAGGTCTTATTTGTGCCCAGCATTCTATGCTTCTCCCTGCTACCTACACATTTGAATGAACAGTCAAGATGCATCTATTTGATGCATCCTATTTGATGTAGCATCCTGCTAAATGCTAATCCTAAAGCAGAAATCAAGGGAAGTGGTGAAGTTTTCACCTTTTGACAAGACCTTACAAGTGACCAATTTAGGAAGCAGTTTCATAGCACGCATGCTGTAGTCCCATTTTGTAGGTAACAATTTCAGGCTTCAGACTTGAAAGAGGAATAGAAACTGGATTACAGGGGACTCTGGTGTTCATGCATGCAGGTTCTATACAACATCTACCCACTGTTCTCTTGAAAATACAGTCCCATATTTCCCGTTTAATTGAGATTTACCATTGATACAGAATATCTGAAGTCAAACAAAACCCGCAAATACTGATTAAATGGTGGAGGGAAAATATGGAATGGCCTTTTGATGAAGGCAACACGTGGACACTACCCCCCCCCACTGCATGCATGAATCTGAATACTCACTCTTAAAGCAGTAGCAGCTCCCAACCTAAAACAAAAACTAGTGTCCTGCCTTTTGTATGCCCCTCCAGGTTGTGGAGTATGCTGATCTGGTTCCTATTACGCTACCAGGTCCTGTATTCCCCCCATTGCATTATTTTGCACAAGGAGAAGAAAGGCAAAGGGCTGGATCAAGAATACACAGATGCTTTTCTTTGGTGCTGGGAGAAGGTGCTTCATCATACTGATTATGGAAGGTAAGAAGAGATGAGTAACGTTTTGCAATGGCCGCTTAAAACAGGTGAAGCCTGGGAAGATGGCAAAACACAGTGGGGGAGTTTGTGAAATTTCCAAGTGTTCCCAATTACACTAGCAGAGCCTTAAAATAGTACAGTGATTTGTTCAGCATTTAGCTTTGATACTGATTTGCTACAGCATGCCTGCAGAGTCCTTATTGAAGTGATGCTTAGAGGGTGAACCATGGTCAATGCCATAATCAGTACAAAATAATTTAGGTTTGGGAAGTACAAAATGATGGAAGCATTAATCTGGTCTTCCTTCTGTGCATCTGGTGCAGTAAGTAGTGGTGGTGGTGGTTAAAGATAGTAATTGAAATATTCAGCTAACTTCCATTGGATTTAGTTTAATGTACCAAAAAGCAGATGACTGTAATATTTGCATTTGTAAAATTAAAGGCTGGAATAAATGACTTACCTGGGAGTGTGAGCCCTATCGAACTCAATGGGGCTTCTTTTTGATCAGACATGAAGAAGAAGAAGAAGAAGAAGAAGAAGAGGAGGAGGAGGAGTTTGGATTTGATATCCCGCCTTTCACTCCCTTTAAGGAGTCTCAAAGCGGCTAACAATCTCCTTTCCCTTCCTCCCCCACAACAAACACTCTGTGAGGTGAGTGGGGCTGAGAGACTTCAGAGAAGTGTGACTGGCCCAAGGTCACCCAGCAGCTGCATGTGGAGGAGCGGAGATGCGAACCCGGTTCCCCAGATTAGGAGTCTACCGCTCTTAACCACTACACCACACTGGCTTTCATGTCTTGGGTTGCACTGTCCGGCAGCTGTTGACAGCCCAATTCATTTATTGAGGACAGAGGATGCAAGAATATCGGCAGCTACACACAGTAAGCATCCCTCCTTCCATCATTATCTCTAATATGTGCTAATGACTCTATAGCTAGATAGAGGAGACTGAGTAATTCTGATAGGCCCCTCTGGCCAAGTAAAACTCTTAAGATTTTCATAATTAAAATCCATACAGAGTTCATTAATTGAAGAAAATGAATAGACTTCCCCTGTAATTAACTCCTTCACTCAAAAGGCTAAAAAAGAAAAAAACCAAACAAAAACATAAAAGCAGTTGCGGTCATGTGGTATCAAAGTTGAGCATAAGATAACGGTGTACTTATTCACTCTCATCAGTCCCCTCTAATTAGGACCACAATCTCACTTATTGTTCAAAGTCTTAGCTGTGAATGGTATTCGAGAGATGTTTTACATTAACTCACAGCAGCCAAGGTCCAGCTCATACGGACTTCAGGTTGACACAGGGGCCATGGCAGTAGATTTTATTTTATTTAAATTATCTATTTCCAATGTTTGCTTTGAATACAGAATCCAGCATCCTTGATCATTGGCTATACCGGCTGAGGATAATGGAGGTTGTAGTCCAACAAATTTTGGTTGCCCAAGATTCAAGGAAGGCCATTCTATGACATACCTATTTGGCAATGTCGAGGCCAATGAAAGTGAACAGTAGACAGCAGAGAGACTCAGAGAAGTTGCTGTGTTAAATGTAGGAGGGGGAGTGAATGAAAATGGCCAGCAGGGTTGGTGGTGGGTCACAGGTTCTCCATCTGTGTTTGCAGCAAGCAAAGGGGGGCAGGAATCAAGGTTGCCCTAACAATTTGGGGGAGAGCAGCAGTGGCACATTCTAGTCCTTTCTCTGCTGTTGTCTACTCTCCACTTCCTCACTTCCAAGAGGGAACCCTCCAAGTTGGCACTGCTGTCCCAGTTTAGGCAGAATGGTTTCTATAGATGAGGCCATAGTTCAGTGGTGCAAAATCTTCCTTGCATGCAGGAAGTCCCTGATTCAGTCCCTAGCATCTCCATGTGGAGTGGGAATGTCCCTTTTTCTGAAACCCTGGGCAGCTGCTGCCAATCAATGCTGATCATACTGAGCTAGATGGACCAACACAGTCATACCTCATGTTACGGATGCTTAAGGTTACGTGTTTTCAGGTTGCGGACCGCGGGAAACCCGGAAGCACCAGAACGGGTTACTTCCGGGTTTTGTCACTCGCGCATGCGCAGAAGCGCCAAATCACGCTGGCACCTGCACAGACATGGCGCTTCAGGATGCGAATGCTGCGGGTTATGGACGTGCCTCTGTCACGGATTACGTCCGCAACCCGAGGTTCCACTGTAGTCTGACTTGATATAAGGCAGCGCCCTATGGGTTCTTCTTTGAAGAGCAATGCTCAGACTTGCAGCCGTATCATTTGTTTCATTTACTTGAGGCTCTCAGATCAGCGAGAAAGTTCTCTCTTTTTATGATCAATTATTAATCAAAGCAGTCTAGATTTCACTGAAGACACACAACTTTCTGCAGCAAGATACAGTCGCCCTGATCCAGGGAAATTAGGCTTTCGCACACATATTGGAGAATTGCATGCAGTGATCAGATACTTACCTGAATATGGAAGTCGTGGGAAGAGAATTTCCTCCCTCCTCCCTCTAGCAGCCACTCCACCCCACCCTTTACCGCTCAGGAGGTCCCTCTGACGCCTTGGGGCTAGAGGTACAAATTCTAATGCATGTCCAGCCACATAGATCAGTGAAAGGTGCATAGGTGACCTCCGTATTTGGGTTGTTATTCCATTTACTCTTTATTACTTACTTGATAATAGATGGCAAACAGAAGCACAGTGGCTAATTACTGCTTAATTTCTACCTCCTCCCACCGAGAGGTCCTGTGCCTTTAAGAAGTCTAACAGGCAGAAATAGAACAGGTGAAGCTTTTCCAATCACTACTTTTTCATGTCAGGCAGTTTAATGTGCTTCCTGTCTCATAGTGCTAGAATGATGTTGTGGCAGGAGAAGGTGAAATTTCAGTGATCGGCAATTGCCAGTCAGGAAAATGGGTGACTCCACCCCTTTTCATTTAGTGAAGATGGGATCTAGCTGTTTGTGGGACTTGATAAACACTAGCAGCTCTATAGCACTAACCGCAGGCAGCACTTTGGAAAGGCAAGAGATACTGTATAGTGATGATGCTGGGGGGAAAAGAAGAGAAATTGGGGTCAGGAATGAAAAATACAAAAGATGAAAGTGAAAAGGAAGCGCTGCTCACAGAAATGACTAAGGCGAGTGAAAGAGGTATATTATAAAGAACATCTATTTTAAAAATATTAAAAAGGAAACTGATGCAAAGTCATACAATGTTCCAGAAACACAAGCGAAAGAAAATTTGTAACACTAACAGGAGACAAAAAAATGAAAGAGATGTTTTCAGAGTTAGTATATGCAGCAAATCTTAACTTTCCTTTTTTACTCCCTTTATTCCTTAGAAAAATACCCATTTAGGTCACAGAGTCTGTAATGCACTTTCTCCTGCGGGTTAAGAGGAGAGGATCATCACTGAGGTCCACCAGGCCTTTGCCCTTTGTGTTAATTCAGATGAGACAACATAGCTCAATATGAGCACATGCACAAACCTATAAGTGGTCTGTTCACCTCCTTCTCAGTCCACCTCAGGCATGTATCGTGTGGAGAGCTGACCCTACCACAAGGCAGAATGAGGCCTTGGGCAGGAAATGCTATGGGACAGAAAGTTGACAAGAGTTAATGCAACCATAAATGCAGCCTCAGTTGCAGTGGAGACCACCGTGTTGGAAGCACAATAGCAGGGATCATTAAGAAAGTAAATTAAGGAGTTAATTCTGTTATTGTTCTGGATGGCAGCTGATTCTAATTGGCTGGAGATTGGAGTCAGCTGTGAGGAAGACTGTTATTTGATAGTTGGAACTGGAGGGAAGGAGAGTTCTGAAGCAGTTTTCCTCCTTTATGTAGGCTTGACCTCTAGTTTACTTTTCCTCAGGTTTCTGTTCAGCTTATGAAGTAATATTGGTTTCTTTTTGTCTCTGGACTGCCAGCTATATTTCAGTCACCTTGCTAAGTGGGAGAACCAACTTGTCCTTCACCTCAGACAGCAAAAGGCCTTTGCCTGGCCTACAACTGGGAGGGCTGCTTTGTGAGTGGGGCTGCTGTTTCCTGTGAGGGAGAACATGGCTCTGAGCAAACTGAACTGATGGTTGACTAACAAAGCAACTTGCTCCAAGGTTTGTGGGCTGACTTGCCTTTCAGGTCGCCGCGGCAAGCCCTGACTGGACTCAGAGTCCTCAGAGGATGAACCACACCACAGACCACAGGCCAAGGCTCTTGAGGCGCAGGCAGGACCCCCTGGAACCAGAGCTGAGGATCCCTGCTGAAGAAGGCTTGGGGTTGTCTGGGGAGGAGGTGGGCTCATCCCCCAGCCCTCCAGAACAGGAGTGGCAAAAGGACCAGGCTGCAGAACAATGGCCTAGCATGTGCCTACAGCCATTGTGTGGCTCATGAGTACGCAATCCCTGAAACACCTTTGCTACAAGCAGCTTGGTTTGGGGTTTGCTCTAGGAGGCCAGAGGTTTCCCTCTTGAGTCTTCCCGCTGTTGAAAATGACACAATCTTCTGGAACCTTGCTGCTTATTTCAGCTCACCTCTCCTTGCAGTGCCTGAACTCCTCGTTACATGGACTTTACCTCTGGATTATGTTTTGAACCAAGATGGTATTTCTGTGCTTAACCTTGGTTTGTTTGGCCTGGACTGTACCTGCAGCCCTACCTATCTCTGGGAGCGTTTTGCTAAGAGGCTTCCTTCCACCTCCTGAGATTGGGACCCTAGCATTTGAAGTCACCCACAAAAGTTTGAATTTGTGACATAGATTGGTGAGTACAATAAATTAAATAAACCCACAGCTGTATGTGTGTGTATTTGGCCCTATACTTCAGGGATGAGGAACCAGTGGCTTCCTGATGTTGTTGGGTTCCATCTCCCATCAGCTTCAGCCAGCTTTGCTCATGGGCCAGGAATGATGGGAGCTGGAGTCCAGCAACGTATGGAGGGCCACAGGCTCCCCATTCCTCCCTATAAATGTTCTGGGAAGATTTAAAGCTGTATAAATAATCTTACAAGGATAAGTAGTTATCTCTCTTGACTCCTTCTTGGTCTACACAAATGTCCTATTTGTCCAGTCTAATTAGTGTCAGCTTCTACAGGTGTATAGCATCTGGAGCATATCCAATTAAATGAGGGGACTTTTTACAAAAGAAAACAGACCAGGGTGGGAAATTCTGAGAAGAGTGACTGAGAGCAGAAGCTGAGAAAAGGTTAGCTGAGTTTCCTGTTAAAAAGCTCCTAATTGACATGAACACTGTTTGCTCTGAGGCAAATCCTTGAACAGGAGTGTGGTGGTCCTGTAACTGGGTTGTACACTTGGGGAAAAGCATGTGGGGTTTTTTTTTTACACCGGATGGGCTCTTAAACAAATTGAGGAACTGTAATCCTTTTACTTCGCTAGTTTGTAAAAGCAGTTTACCAAACTACAGTGGTACCTTGGGTTAAGAACTTAATTCATTCTGGAGGTCCGTTCTTAACCTGAAACTGTTCTTAACCTGAGGTACCACTTTAGCTAATGGGGCCTCCCGCTGCTGCTGTGCCGCCGCCGTGCGATTTCTGTTCTCATCCTGAAGCAAAGTTCTTAACCCAAGGTACTATTTCTGGGTTAGTGGAGTCTGTAACCTGAAGTGTATCTAACCCGAGCTTTTGTCTCTCTCTACTGAAATACACTTTTTGTGTCAGCTTTTGCCATATGTTTTCTGCACAGTTTGTCTGTGAAAAGTGGTGGACCAATAACCTCAACCTATGCGGTTTTGAGGTGGCATGCTTGTGGCACTTGTTATATTTGTGTTATATGCTAAGACATTTATTCTAATAAATAGAATTTTACTACTTAACAATAATAAGTTACATACTTAATTAAATACTTTTATTTGCATTTCTAAGTGGTGTGTCCATAAAACCAATCCAGAGAAAATGGGGTGATAAAATGATAAAAAATATCATTAAAAACCATTCCATCAGTGATAGGTTTGATTTCCTGCACCTAAGCGGTTCATGCTGGCTGCACTAACCTATTTCCCCCCTTGCTGCTTCCCTGGCCTAGGAGTACATTCCCACATACAGCACTACTTCTGCTAAACAGGAACACTTCATCAAAAGTAGAAGCTCTGGTGAATAAGCAGTAGTTAGGGGGACCTGTCCAAATACCTAAGACTTGTACTTAGGTATGGGTGAACCTGTCAATTTTGGTTTCATCCAGTTTCTAAGTTCAGTTCTGCACATTTCTGCAACAGTGTACATTTAAAAAAAAAAGTTCTCATGAAAATTCACCAGCATTTGAGTGCAGATTTCTACAAATGTACACATTTTTGTGTGCACTTTTCCCTAATATAATGCATTTTTATATTATTCTCACTAATCTATTTTTATGCATTAAAATATTTTATACATTTTTTGTTTGAAGAACTGAATCGCAAAATTTGCAGAAGTGTGAATTTCAAAGAATACCTGTGTTTTAGTTTGCAGATTGTTTCGGAAAGCATGAATTACTGTATTTTTTGCTCTATAAGACTCACTTTTTCCCTCCTAAAAAGTAAGGGGACATGTGTGTGCGTCTTATGGAGCGAATGCAGGCTGTGCAGCTATGGCTGAAGCCAGAACAGCAAGAGGGATTGCTGCTTTCACTGCGCAGCGATCCCTCTTGCTGTTCTGGCTTCTGAGATTCAGAATATTTTTCTTTCTTGTTCTCCTCCTCCAAAAACTAGGTGCATCTTGTGGTCTGGTGCATCTTATAGAGCAAAAAACACAGTAGGTAGATTCACATTAGAATTCAAACTGAACCAAATTTCTCCCCTACTTGTACTGTATCCATGCTTCTAGTGGCCCACATACTGCAAACCACCTGCAAAAACCTAAGCTGGACGAGTAAAGACTGTACTTGGTATGAATACTCAGTTGGTTAGAGAGCAGTGCTGATAATGCCAAGGTTGCAGGTTCGATCCCTGTGTATTCCTGCATTGCAGGGGCCTGGACTAGATGATAATCAGGGTCCCTTCCAACTCTATAATTGTCCTATGATTCTATGAAATAGGGAGCTTACATCTTTCATGAATTGTATCCTTTCACATCTTCAAATACTGTACTTCAAACTCTTCCAAAGCAGATTTTCATGGCACAAAATTGCCTGATTATTTTGCACACTGCTCTCCCCCTTCCCAATCAGGTTATAGTGAAAATACAGAGCAAAGATAATGCCTTTGCAATACCAACTTCCTAAACATAATAAGTTCCATAAAGGGCTTAGGTATTAATATAAAACCTTATTTTAAAACTCTTAAATTCTAAGCCATTTAAAAGCGGTGGCAACTTAATTCTGTTTAATCTTAATGCTCTTCTGAATGTAATGTTTAACTGGTGTGTGTGTGTGTGTGTGTGTGTGTGTGTGTGTGGTACGTATGCATATGCAAAGCAAATACTCCAAGATAAAAAAGAACCTCACCAGGAATCAGCCAAATAGATCCATTTTCTGTTTTATAGTGTTAAAATAGGGCCCTGCAGATACTGTTGTACTCCACATCCCATCAGACCCAGTCAGTGGCGTAGCGTGGGGGGTGCAGGGGGGGGCGGCCGCACCGGGCGCAACATCTGGGGGTTAGGGTTAAGGGGCGCAAATCCATGGGTTAGGGGGCGCAAATTACTTGCCTTGCCCCGGGTGCTGACAACCCACGCTACGCCACTGGACCCAGTCAGCAAGGCTGGGGGTGATGGGAGCTGAAAATGAACCACATCTGGAGGGCTGCTGTTTCTCCATCCTTGCATTAAGTGTTTGCGCCACTGGAGTAATCCACTCTTCTTAGTGAGAATGCATGTTTCCAAGCTATTTTTTTATAGAGGACTCATGAGCTTGTGGCTCTCTGGGGCTGGTAGGAGTTGCAGTCCAACTGCACCAGGAAGACCACAGGTTTCCCATCCATGCCAATGCCAGTAGAGGCTGCTCCATTGGAGTAAATGGGGTACCCTTTCCACCTCAGTCTTGATTCTTTCAAACCCACCTGCCTTCTTGCTTACAACCAGTTCAGGGAGTGGCACTGGCTCCCAGCTTCCTCCTACTTAGTCTTAGTATTACGGTACTCTTTTAGAACTCAGCAGAAAGGAGGATGACTGCAAAATAAGAACTAGTTGTGTCTGTCTGTCATGGGCTCTAGCTCCATCTGCTGTTAGTCTCCATGTCTTATGCCCTACTAGTCACCACTGGCTAACTACCCCTCTCTGATGTGAATACCATGCAAATGTGGCTTGAAATGCAGCCGGGAAAATGTTTTAATCTGCTAATGTGAACATACTCTTAGAGTGACATTTGTAGGAGGAGGCAGATTAAATGAGTCAAGGTTTGTTGGTTAAACCACAGAGCCTAGGACTTGCTGATCAGAAGGTTGGCGGTTTGAATCCCCACAACGGGGTGAGCTCCCGTTGCTCGGTCCCTGCTCCTGCCAACCTAGCAGTTCGAAAGCACGTCAAAGTGCAAGTAGATAAATAGGTACCACTCCGGCGGGAAGGTGAACAGCGTTTCTGTGCGCTGCTCTGGTTCACCAGAAGTGGCTTAGTCATGCTGGCCACATGACCCAGAAGCTGTACGCCAGCTCCCTCGGCTAATAAAGCGAGATGAGCGTCGTAACCCCAGAGTCGGCCACGACTGGACCTAATGGTCAGACCTTTACCTTTACCTTTATGTTTTCACTGTTCCTCCTTTGGCATGTCCCTTTAAAGTGCCTGGAAAAGTTCTTATTATCAGGCAAGCTTATCTGATGTAGCTTTTGCTTGTCGCCCATGGTTAAGCTTCAGTGGAAGCTAATCAAGATCAGAAAGGTTAAGTGTTCTGCTCTGTTCCTGTGGAATTCTATCTATGAGATGAGACAACTCTCTGTGGTTTTTTACAAGACCCAACAGGACACATATATCGCCACCCCAATCGGCAAGAACCCAGCCAGCCCCAATGAGGACAGAATTCCAGTGAGCTTCCTCTCTGAACCAATGCTGAGTTTGACATGTCAAGAAAAGCTTCTTATTATGGATGCTTTAGTTTAGTTGATATTCCTGCATTGCAGGGAGTTGGACTAGATGGCCCTCAGGATCCTTTCCAACTCTACAATTCTAGGATGAACAGCTGGTCTCAAGGGTCAGCAAGGCTGGGCAACTGCCTTCAACTCTGCAGGGGCCACTAACAAGTCCCCTGGACTGGCTGTAGTGAGACTGTCGGCTCCCTGAGGGTGGATGGGTGGGGGTCCATAGAGGATGACTTGGCAAGGGCCCTAAAAAACCTGAGTTCAACTTATGCTGCCAGCTGAGACTATGCACCTTAGGCTTCCTGAATAAGAATGATGGGGGATCAGGAGGAAGAAGCCAAGCAGTATGCAGTTGCCTCTTCTCTGCCCCGTTGTGCAAAAAACAAAACAAAACCAGCAACACCAAGAACCCATTCATTCCATTTTGACTGCCTTTAGGGTATGTCTAGCTGAAAGCTTCCTGTGCTCGTTTTTGGTGCCTTAACACAGGAAGGGCAGAAGGTATATTCTCGGGGTTATTTGCAGAAGATTAGCAAGACATGCTGATTCCCAACAGGATAGCAGTTGTAGCAACAGCAAAGACTAAATCTCCCCCACTAAATTGAACCGCTGAAATGAAAGCTTAGCTGTGGGGAGGGGAAACCAGGACTGGATTTTTGTGTGTGAAAGGAGTGCGAGCTGGTTCCTAGTACAGTGCTACCTCAGGTTAAGAACTTAATTCGTTCTGGAGGTCTGTTCTTAACCTGAAACTATTCTTAACTTGAGGTACCACTTTAGCTAATGGGGCCTCCTACTGCCGCTGCGCTGCCGGAGCACGATTTCTGTTCTCATCCTGAAGCAAAGTTCTTAACCCGAGGTACTGTTTCTGGGTTAGCGGAGACTGTAACCTGAAGCGTCTGTAACCTGAGGTACCACTGTACTAAAACGTATCTTTTTGGTGAGCATAAGAGGAAATCCCTTAATTTTAAACTTGGGATCCCTCTTAAGCCTAGGAGGGGGAGGAAATAGATAAGCAAAACCGGGTTATCTGCAGGTACTGGATTAATGCCAAAGACATTCCAGTCTAGGTAAGTCATGTTGCCCCACAGGTAAAATGTACATTAATTGCTCTCCCTCTTTAGCCTCTGGCCCAGCCCTTGTCTTTGGAAGGTTGTCTTAAAGGGAATGTGGCCCTTGAGCTGGAAAAGATGGATTACCACTGCAGGAACAGATGACAGGAAGGACCTCTAGCTGTCTAAGACCCTGGAATGCTCCTGCCATTCATGGTAGACACCAGTGGGCTAGATAGACCAATGCTCTGACCTGGAATAAGATAGCTTCCCTTGTTCTTAAGTTCTTCCAATCCAGTCACACAGAAATTAATGGGAGATGTGCAAGACTGCCCAACAGACAAAATGGAGCCTCTTTGCCTTGGCTTTTGATACCTGATATATAGGATCCATTCTATTCATTTACTGTAAAAAAAACCACACAGATATTTATATTGAATCTTTATATTGGTGTAAGTTGTCCCTTGGACCTTATGGTAAAGGGCGGGTAAAAAATCCAATAAATGATATTAGTAATAATCAATAAAGTTCATTAGACTAGATTGACAGATGGACTGTTCTTAAATTCCAACTACATTTTTGCTGATGCACTAAAATCTATGTAATTAATGTGAATATTGACAATGTGTTAGGCCCCTTCACATGTCTACAGGAAGATACATACCTGGAAAAAAACAACAGGAAGATACATACCTGGAAAAAAACAACAATCCCAGCGCCATCAGACAAACATTAAAATTCTGTATTTTTTCCAACATGGGGTAACGTCAATGTTGATGGAAGTGATGGTGGAATGGGAAATGATCCTCGCTGTAAATGCAACTGTTTTTCCTAGAGGCTCTTTAATGAGAATGGGTATTGGCTCAAGTCCATGAGGCCCCAGTCTACTTCCAGTTACATAAAACAACAAGTAGCCCATGAGCATCCTTTACCTGGTGCCTCCCCCATTCAGCTATAGCTTCCAACATTTCCAGCTGGCACATTCCCCAATCACTAGACTTGCCCAGTTCTGGAAATTATCTGAAGCGAGGTCCAGCGCTGAGGGCCTTCTGGCAGTTCCCTCATTGCGAGAAGCAAAGCTACAGGGAACCAGGCAGAGGGCCTTCTCGGTAGTGGCGCCCGCCCTGTGGAACGCCCTTCCAGCAGATGTCAAAGTGATAAACAACTACCTGACATTCAGAAGACATCTTAAGGCAGCCCTGTTCAGGGAAGTTTTTAACGTGTGATATTTTACTGTATTTTTGGTTTTTATGGAAGCCGCCCAGAGTGGCTGGGGAGGCCCAGCCAGATGGGCAGGGTATAAATAATAAATTATTATTATTATTATTATTATTATTATTATTATTATTATTATTAGCAGCTGAGTTCCACTCTGTGGTTGTTCAAAGCAGGACATTTAATGTGGTGGCACCCCTCTAGGTGGAATATTCGACATGCACCAAAGATTTTTAGTCTTTGGCAAATGTTGAAAGCTCATTTGTTTACACAGACTTCCCAGAGCCATTTCTCTCTCTCTCTCTCTCTCTCTCTCTCTCTCTCTCTCTCTCTCTCTCGGGCTAAGGAGATTTTTGATATTGTGCTTTATGTTGCCTTACTAAGATTTATATTGTATGCTTTGCAAATTTGCAAATTTTGTACGTGGCTTGGTGTTTCCCTAAATAAAAATATTTGGAAATAATTCAATATAAATATCCATTAGCATTGGCAGGAAGGGGAAGCACACATGGGGTTTTCTACCTCGAGACTGTTTCAATGCACAAGGGATGAGCAATTCTGTCCATTTCCATTTCTAATTTTTCCAGTATTAAATTCACTTTTTCATCTTTCCACATCAGTTTGCAAAGTTTGAAAAATAACTTCCTGTGAAAATTCACCAGCATTTTCATCTGAATTTCTCTTAACATACACCTTTGCATGCAATTTTGCCTAATACACACATTTTTGCAGAGCAATTTCCCTTAATATTTGCTTCATATGCATTTCTGTACTCATCATTAGGCTGGAGAACTACATTGCAAAATTCTGAGATCTATGAATTTGAAAGCATAACTGGGTTTTGGTTCTTGTATTGTTTGGAAAAGTGTGAATTAGGTAAGTTTGTACTTAAATGCAAACTGAAGTGAATTTCTCTTCCATCTTGGAAGAGAATTGGTATGTGTTGGATGTGTTCACTTGGTATATATGTGTCATTTCCTACTCCACCTCAGACAGCCAAATGTATTGGGCCAGCTCTCCATTGAGCTCATTATGTCAACTGGGCTCAGCTGAACACTTAAGTGCTCCACCCTTACACATAGATCATAATCTTTCTCATAGGATGTTCATAAGCCAAACGAGGACCAGGGCCACAGAAGCAGTTCATATGTGCATGTAATAATGTACCTGGTCTACAGACAATAAAAGTCAGAGACAGCCTTTTTGGACCAGTGGGCACACTTTGAATTTTGAGAGGGTGCTGTGGGCACCAGTTACCGAAAAGCTGCTATTCTGGGGAAGGGCAGCATGTCATAATACAAAATTAGAGAACCTTCCCTCAGAACCTCATCCTTACCATAGGAAGTCAGCTATGTCCTGCTGGTTCTGATTTTGGATATCATACAATATTAGTTTTATATACATTGATGTTGTTGCTCTTTAAGAGCAACAAGGAGCATTACTCAGTACCAAGAAAAATATTCAAAGTGGCAGTGCCACACTCACTCTCATGTCACAGGAATTGCTTAGAGATTACCTGCACATTGTGCCCCATAACTTTCTTTTCATGAGGCCTAGAAACTTATTTGGTTTTAAATGAAGCTTAGAGTTTGGGGCACCTTTCCAGAGGCACCAGTGAAAGCTTTTGCAGGCATCAGGTTTGCAACCCCTGAGATACAATATATGGTTATCATGACAATCACAGCAGAGAAGAACACAATATACATGCGCACAGATGGTGAATTTTGTTATACTCTTATTTTGAAAAGCACAATCAAAATAGTTTTTAAAAGGCTTTGACTCAGAACTTATCTCCCCTTTAAGATGAGTGGCCTAGTTTTGATGGTTACAGTGAGGAACTTGGCTATATGTTCCGTAGTTTTAGGGTTGGATTTTTCCATTAAAATTGAAATGTCTGTAACAAATTATGCTTGTAAAACACCCTTCTGCAAGAGAAACCACAAAGCATGGTTCGCCTAAAACCCTAGAACAATATCTGTAATTAGTAACAATTAAAACCATAATCATCTATTTCTTTAGAACATTTTTGATGTCTCAACACAAGGCCACGATTGCAAATGGTGGCTGAGCAATGGCTGAGGGCATAATTATGGAAAGCACACTGGCTTTTCCTCCTCTGCCAGTTTTAATTAGGACAGATTAAAATATCTAGCCGATGCAGATCTTAATAAATCATTTATAAGCACACATGTGAGATAATTGCATGAAACTGGTCACAGGCATCTTTCAGGGAAAGATAGGCATACTAAACATGGAAAATTGAGTCCAGTAAAATTCTCATTTTAGGTTTACTCCAAATAGTGCCTGCATTCAGATATAATGGTTTATTTTTTATGTAACTAAGATTAGCCTATCCCTGGGTTCATTAGCTCCACCTTCCCCTCTTTCCCTTCAGTGTAGCCACAAAGAGGAGTTTGCATAATGGAATCATAGAACTGTAGAGTTGGAAGGGATCCCAAGGGTCATCTAGACCAACCCCCTGCAATGCAGGAATCCCAGACATATGGCCATCCAACTACTGCTTGAAAACATCCAGTGAAGGAGAGTCCACCACCTTCCAAGGTAGTCTGATCCACTGTTATGGTCAGAAAGTTCTTCCCAATTTTTGATGCTTTCACTTCAATTTTTGATGCATTATACATTGACATTTTGTCTGCGTCTGACAAACTGGGATTAACTATGGCTTAATCTGTCTAGACTAGAGGCTTCTATGCATACAAATTAGCACATGCAATTTTTTTTTCATGGACCTGTTCCCAACTAGTTGAGTTGCCTACCTAGCAATGCACCTGGCTGTAGTCACATTTTCAGATGTACAAAAATCATAACGTGATGCAGCACTGGGACAGGACTCTACCCATAGAACCTGTTATTCTCTCCCTCTTACTATGAGAAAGCTAGCCAGGATATGAGCAACAGGGGACTCAGGTACATTGGCAAAATAAAAGTGCTTTATATGCACTCTTTACGCATTTTCTAACACTATGGTGCCAGATAGTGAGGAACTTGGCTATATGTTCTGGGGAGTTCCGTTTTTGCCAACCTGATTTCTCATCCAAATTTAAAACGCATTTAACTGAAACGCTTCTTTGATGTGTCCAGATCCAGCCCGGGACTTTGCTGCAACAAACTACTAGGGGGGAAAGCTACAGTTTCAGGGTTTGTCATTCTGGTGCTGTTGGAGGGCAAGCAAAATGAAAGAATTCTTGTCACTGTAGTCCTGGAATTCACTGGTTATTTAGTGTAGTGTAATCAGTCTGTAGTGTAAATTAAAGGATTTTCCTGTCTTCACCTGCTTGTGTTGGCTGTCCATGGCCCCCAGGAACACCTTAGCCATCTGTGAATATAAATAGTCTGACTTTGCCTCCCAGCTCCCCTCAGAGAAGTTCTTACCCTTAGGAAGGGCACACCTCCATTTTGTAATCTTAACAAAATGGAGCTGTGCCTTTCCTGAGGGCAGGAAGCCTTTGTTAATATTATCCTTGGTATGTCAGGGAAATGCATGAGGAGGCAGTAAAACCAGCTCTCCTCCTACTTCATTGGTTTCCAAACTGTGTTGTTTGAGCCCAGGCATTCCTCAATCATGGCGGACATCCTTTCTGGAGGGACAGTTTGTTCGGCACTACCTGTCTCCCCCTGCAGTGCATAGCCCAAGGGGCTTATCCTCTCTGGGTGTGATCCTCGCTCATGCAAGGCAACAGGGGAGCCTAATAAGCCTGGCCAGAGCGCCATGTTAATTGTGTGTACCCTAGATTATGCCTCCCCCCCCCAATATTCTGACACATATGCAAGTGTTCTTTGGAACACAAACTAAGAGAATCCCTGAAAGAAGAAAGTTTGGAGACTATGGATCTATTGCAGGATAAACTGCACTGAAAAAGGAAATTGAGATGTGAACCCTGATATCCCCACCTGTGCCCACAGCTAAGGTCTGATATCCCAGTTGCTTCAGAATAGCTATTTCAGATTTTGGGGACCTGCATATCTGATTTGGGGCTAATCTATGCTAAGTTCCAACATCTGAATGGATGGCTTGAAGGGTAGTAAAGCCCACACTTGTCCTCCTTACCTGCGTTAATGTGTGAGTCCAGTGCCATTTGAGGTATATGCTGCTGTTCTGCAAAAAGTTGAATTGGGCTATCTAGTCCCCTAGGTTAAAACTGCCTGGATGGACCTGAGCATGCAGAATGTCCCAGGTTCAATCCCTGACATTTCCAATTGAAAAGATCAGGTAGCAGATAAGGTGGAAGACCCAGTGTTTGAGACCCTGGAAAGCAGCTGCTAGTCAGAGCAGAGAATACAGGGAGAGAGACTGGCAAGGATCTGCTGCAACACTGCTTTTTATGTTGCCTCCCCCCAAAAGGAGTAAAAACAACAATAACAATGCGTGGGCTTTCTTGATTGCCAGCCAATGCCATCGACCCCATGTGGCTTTCAGGGAGTTGCTGTAGCATGAGCAAAGACAGACTTAGCAGCTGCTCTTCACAAACCAGATTTGGTTTGAAGTTTGCCGGTTGCTAACTGTTATCTTATTTGACAGCTTCAGTATCTAGAACATGATTTACTTATTGTTCCTTTGTCACATGAAGGTGGATTAGTGCAAACTAAGGGATGGGATTCCTGCCAACCTAGCAGTTCAAAAGCACGTCAAAGCGCAAGTAGATAAATAGGTACCGCTCTGGCGGGAAGGTAAACGGCGTTTCTGTGCACTGCTCTGGTTCGCCAGAAGTGGCTTAGTTATGCTGGTCACATGACCCAGAAGCTGTATGCCGGCTCCCTCGGCCAATAAAGCGAGATGAGCGCCGCAGCCCCAGAGTCAGTCACGACTGGACCTAATGGTCAGGGGTCCCTTTATCTTTACCTTTAAGGGATGGGAAGAAATTTATTTGAGTTCACATTTAAAGGTGACTTTATCAAATCCACACTTTCCAAAGCAACATGAGAATTGAAACAACCATCCTTCGAAATCCACACTTTTCTGGATTTTGCAATGCAGTTCTTCAACCAAATAATGTTTACCAAAAATTCATGTAATAGGGAAAAGTGCACATAAAAATCAATATATTAAGAGAAAATAAACACACAAAAATCAATTGCTTGCAAAAATTAGTTTGATTTATAGATTTAAAATTTAGTTAAAACTGCATGCAAAAATCTGTTCGTTAGGAGAAATTTGCACTAAATGTTGATTTTCATGAGGATTTTGTTTTAAAAAAATCTGCAGACTTCTTCAGAAATATGGAGAAGTGAATTTAAGATTGGAAAAATGAGAAAATGGGGGAACCAAAATTGACAAAGCCTTCTAGTGCAAACCCTCCTTTTTCTCTACCCCAAAATGTCATCCTGGAGATTGGCATAAAAGAAGATCTTGCAAAGTGCTCAACACAGAATAGGATCATGGACTACCTGCATTCTGCAAGATTGATAATTTGGCCCTGAGCTAAAGTCTACTAGCCAATTGGAAGAGAGCATAAGACTAACCAACACTTGTCTAAGCTTTATGAACTAAAGCAGCTGAAGGGACAGCTCAGAATTAAAATAATAATAATTATTATTATGAAAGCTTCCAGGAGCGGTAAAGCCCTTTAGCTAAAAAGCTCAATGCTATGCGTTGAGACACCCTAGGAAAATATAGATGAGCACACTGGAGATTTATGGTGACTTTGTAACACTATATTTTCTTAATAAGGGAACAGGTGGAGCAGGAATGGCAAGGTTGCAGGAGCAAGCACACAGGCAGTCTGTGTTATTCCCAAAGTAGCAGCAGTCAAGCATTCTGCCAAGCAAACCAGCTCACTGCTAGCCAGACCCAAGCTGCTGCCGCCCAGCTTTTCCAGACAAGCATCAGTACCAAAGGGAGATGATCAAGGCCTTAAGCTTAAGACTGGGTTTACAGAGCCAAGCCTGAATGCAGACACAAGACCATGGAAGGCAACACAAAGGAAAGCATAAAAACAAATGAAGGAGACAGTATACCTGGGGACATCAAAAGTCTCTGGGAGCCCCTCCAAATGTCCTTTTTATTGTGTGTTCATATTGATGGTGCTCGCCATGCTATCGGAGTGGTCATATGCAAGCCCACTTTCAGCACTATTTATACCTGCAAGATTTTTGGTGTTGGTCATGCTGATTCATTTCAGGATAGCTCTGCTCTACTTCAGAAGAAATGCTTCTGAATACCAGTTGCTGGAAACTGCAGGAAGAGAGTGCTCTGCAGCTCAGGTCCTAATTGGAAGTTTCCCATAGGCGTCTGCTTGGCCACTGTGAAAACAGGATGGTGAACTAAATGAGACATCGGCCTAATCTAATGCCTCGATTTTCCTAATGCAAACACAACCCTTGGTTGAATGCCTGGAACCCCCCGAAATCTTGCTACTGCTCAGCAGAGATTAGTGGTGGTGCATAACCTTTGTAACAGTATGAACCAAACTCTCCTGTCCCTAGCTAGGAGGTCCTCCATCCAGCACTATTTGGTCTTACGTTGTAATTTTATGAAAAGTATTATTCAAACATGGTGCAAATGAGTCCCGTGCAGTTATGCACAAAGACTAATCCCTATTATTTGGCTTTTCATCATTCAGTGAAATCGGTACCTTCCATATTCAGAGATAATCTTGTCCTATCTAATATTTCACAAGTATTTTACACATGAAAGCAGTATTACTGCTCTAACACTAATAATGAACCCAATCTACATTTTGCATTATTTTTAAAAACTCCAGTTATATTTTCCAAAGCATTTCAGTTCAAATGCTTATTGACTAAAATAAAAATCAGAATGAAAATATTTGTGCAGTAGATGTAGCTGTAACAGAGGACGGGAGAATCTTCTGCTATACATTTTGGGGAAAAATGTGTTCTCCACACACTGGAAGTTTCCCATAGGCATCTAAGATACGTAAGATACCGTAAGACACCTCTAAGATATGGTAACCAAATTTTGCACGATGTTTGACTTATTGGTCTTTGTAGAATTGACATTGAACCACTATCTCTCAGTTTCAGCCCTCTTCATTGGAATGATAGCATTGGCCTACACTACAGAGCTTGTTGTGAAGGCTATTTACAGTGTATGAGAAGTGTTTCAAGCATGTTGGAAAAAGTGGTGCATGAATGCTAAGTATAGTAATTAAATTAAACATCTATTAGGCAATACACTTTCTTAAACAGGTCCAGTGTTAGACAGCAGAAAGGCAGACACTGAATGGGTCAGTGACTTTCTTATTGCTGCAGGAATAAATTTTCAGAAGTACCAAGTCCCTTTAATGTTTTCCTCCTCTTGATATAACTGACACTGTCAATATCAGAGTTAATCTTCTTTTAACTGCAATTTTAGTGGATTACTGTTGCATCTGGTAGGATGACCCCGTAGCTTACTCTTAAACTATTCATTATTCATTTATAATGCAAACCCTTAATATGTAAATCTTACATATTTGAATTTTATTAGGCAGTCTATCCATTGGTAAGTTGACAGTGATGGATTCCATTTTGATTCTTGCAGAATTTTGAAAATGTTACAAAATATTACGATTGGTGGAATTCTGTTTCAGATAACTTATGCTATGGGGCAGCTATATAAATTCAGTAAATAAATACATAATAAATTCATATTGGGTTGCATCAAATACTAGTTCTACTCTGAGGAGACTTATTGAAATTAATGACTATGACTAACAGATTGGATTTTTAAATTTAACTTATATCTAACTCTGTAGACGATCTCTATGCAGTTTACAAATAAAAATGTAAAAACCATTTCTTAAAAACTCTGATAAAAGCAAACAATAAAATATACAAATATTTTAAAAAGCAACATATTTTTTTAAAAAAGTATATAAATTAAATCTGCCATTTTAAAGTATAATTACATGTCTGGGTAGGCTTGGTGAAACAAAAATAAAATAAAATGGCAGGTGCTAAAAACAATACAGTGAAGTCGTCTGTCTAATATAGATAGGCAGGGAGTTTTAAAGAGTAGGGGCTGCTGTACTGAAAGGTGGGTTCCTTCGCATGGATGGCAAGTTGTCCCATTTTTAAAAAACTGAGCGCTACCACTTGCTCATCACAACTCTAAAGCAGAACTCGTGTTTGATGTGTGCCCATCCATATGTGGATGGATCGTTGGCACTGTAAGCTTCTATGTGCATGACCTACACAAATTAAAATTGTGTCTGGTTCCTTTATGGATTTTTTTTTAAAAAAATATTTATTAGGGTTTTTAACAATAAATCACCAAACACACAAAATACCATCACCAAAATAATACAGACAAAAAAAGAAAGAAGAAAAAGCAAGAAAGTTTACACAGAATAGAGAAAAAAAAGTACAAACAAAATCAAGTGTCCAGAAACCATATTTCCATAACCTTTCGGACTTCCTCACATCTCCCTTTCATGCGTTCCCAGTTAGAAATTATGAACAGCAATTTATCATCTTATTTCAACTCATTATCTATGTAATTTTCAAATATTATATCTCCAGCTTTAGATGTTTTTATCAAATACTTAAATAATTAACTTAGACATAATATTAATCCAGATTTCATCTTTGTTCTTAGACATCACTTATTCTCGTATTTCTTTCAACTAAGTTACTGGTGCCGTGTTGTTTTCTAACCTGCATCTTTTTAACATTCATACAATTTACAATAGGGACGCGGGTGGCGCTGTGGGCTAAAGCCTCAGCGCCTAGGGCTTGCCGATCGAAAGGTCGGCGGTTCGAATCCCCGCGGCGGGGTGCGCTCCCGCTGCTCGGTCCCAGCGCCTGCCCACCTAGCAGTTCGAAAGCACCCCCGGGTGCAAGTAGATAAATAGGTACCGCTTACCAGCGGGAAGGTAAACGGCGTTTCGTGTGCGGCTCTGGCTCGCCAGAGCAGCGTTGTCACGCTGGCCACGTGACCCGGAAGTGTCTGCGGACAGCGCTGGCCCCCGGCCAATAGATGTGAGATGGGCGCACAAACCCCAGAGTCTGTCAAGACTGGCCCGTTCGGGCAGGGGTACCTTTACCTTTACCTTTACAATTTACAATATTTTTGTAGGTAGTCCTTGAACTTTTTCCAATCCTCTTCCACTGTCTCTTCTCCCAGGTCTCGGATTCTGCCAGTCATTTCTGCCAATTCCATGTAGTCTATCAGTTGCGTCTGCCATTCTTCCAGGGTGGGCAAATCTTGGGTCTTCCAATGTTTTGCGATAAGTATTCTTGCTGCTGTTGTTTCCTTTATGGATTTTTTGGGGGGAAACTTTAAACTGCAAAAATATGTGAAAAGTGACTGAGCAGGGATGTTCTAAGGAAACTTGCCAGAACATTTCCCAGACAATGTAGCCTCCTTCTGCTTCTTGATGTTGTTATGGTTCTTATTTGGGAATGCTATGAAAACTCTGGGATATTAGAGAGAATCGAGCAACAAAGCTGTTAAGTGGAAACCTTACTCTGCTCCCTACATTAAATTGACGCTTTGGTTAACTTTCACAAGCTGGTGTGGCAGCTGATTAATGAATGAGAGAGAGTGGCTGCTGGTGTCACAGTGGCTGGCTCCATTACTGCTTTTGCTCAAGCTGTGCCCTTGGGTTCTAAACATAAGCTGAATTGAGTGTTAACTTTGCTAAATTATTTTATTTCTTTGCAAAGGTTGCAAGCTTATTGCCCATTATCATCTTAGATGGAGATCCTGCAGTAACTTGATTTGGGGCTTTATAGTACCGCAAGAAGTGCAGGAAACGAATAATAACCACCAACAGGGATCAGTCAGAGAGTAGCCTAATAGGATGGATGAGAGAGCTCATTGTTAGCAGTAACTGCCTCCCTTCCTCCCAACTGAAATGTTGCACTGGTATATCTGATTAGGAATGGAAAAGAGACTGTGAATTTGTGGTTTTCCACAGGTATGTCTCCAGACTGGATGGGTTCAGTAAAGATCAGTTATGTTTAAGGAAGGTAATTACTATTGCGAAATATGCAGCATTTACAGGGCCGGTCCAATATATTTTACTGCTTGAAGCAAATGACAAAATGGTGTCAACTTCTCCCCCCCCCCCCAATTCCTTATACTGGAGTGGCAGTTGAATCTGACTTCAACAATGGTGATGGGGTAACATCCTCCACCACATCTAGAGCATTTAGCTATCATAGGAGGCTTGGTGTGGGTCATGCCTTTGTCGTCTGTCTAAAACCATCAACTGCTGCCTGACTCTGCCTAATGGTAGAGCTGGGCCTAACCATTAGGTGAAAGCTTGTATCCTGTTCTGCTGGGGCTTGAGGCCCTCAGGGTGTGAGTGAGTGTCGTAATAAATACTAGAGCTGCTTCCAAGCCAGGCCAATAAGGACCTCGAGCAGCTCCTGGACAGTCCTGCAAGCTGAATTTTGGGAAGAAGCTGTCTCAGCTTAGAGTCATCTGAAGCCTTTGAAAGGCTGATAGGCTTTGAACTTCCAGGGCTCTCCCCTTCAGACCTCTCCTCTGGCCCTTGGGACTTTCTGCAGGCCACACCCCTCACTGCCTTTGCGTTACACCATCCTAGAGTGTTTGTGCCAGGCTGGAATGTGTCCTCTGATGTCTCCTGCTTGCCTGAATGGAGGATGAAGAGGGTTATGCATGATGATGTTGTAGAATTGAGTGTTCTGTGTACTGTGCAGTGCTAACATTTGTTCCCATTGCTCTGCCCACTTTTGCCCCTTGCCCCTGGAAGGTTGCCCAGTGTGGTGTAGTGGTTAAGAGCGGTAGTCTCGTAATCTGGTGAACCGGGTTCGTGTCTCCGCTCCTCCACATGCAGCTGCTGGGCTAGTCACACTTCTCTGAAGTCTCTCAGCCTCACTCACCTCACAGAGTGTTTGTTGTGGGGGGAGGAAGGGAAAGGAGAATGTTAGCCGCTTTGAGACTCCTTCGGGTAGTGATAAAGCGGGATATCAAATCCAAACGCTTCAGAAAGGAATGGATTCCACAGAATGAGAAGGGTTCTTTCCCCAATGTAGAATTGGGGACATATTGTAACTATAACTGCCCCTCATCTTACACCTCATCTGCAATGCTCTTCTGCCCTGTATAAGTTTGTTCTAGGCAGTCTCTCTCCCCCCCCCCCTCAAGATCCTGGTACAGAGGGCATCCACATACCTCTCCTCTCCTCCCCAATTAGAGTTGGGGATTAGAGTTGGGTGGGGAGGAAAAGGAAGGAGGGTTGTGGTAGCAGAAGGTGGAAGTAGGCTAACCATAAGTAAAGGCAGATCAGGCCAAATGTAGAAAAGAGGGGAATGTATGTATATTATGGGAAACCCAGCCAGATGGGCGGGGTATAAATAAATTATCATCATTATCATTGTCATTGTCACTGTCATCTTACACCTGCCCCAATTCCCCTCTTCTATGTAACTGTTGCACAGGGATCCTGGCTTCCCCTGATCCAGTCCAATACATAATTGCTCACTGTTGTAAGACTGTAAAAAGCATCTTTACCTAACTATTATAGTGGATATTTCCAGTGCTAAACATATGTGAGTGCAGCTAATTTTCTCTTGATATTGTCTCCTGAGTAATTCAGAATTCCCCCTGCCTTGGAATTATCAGTGAAAAGGGGCCAGATTAGACAATACAAATTAGTGTACCCAGCTCCTCTAAGCCCACCCAAAATGTTCTCCCTAGCTCTGCCATTCATGCATGTATAAATGGGGGTGGAACATCTGAATATTGTATACATGTGTACAGTTCAACACCTATAGGTGAAAACCAGGTGTTTTCTTTAGTACATTAAAGCAACCAGAGATATGAATGGTGGAAATATGTTATGCTGCAGGGTGAGAACTCAATGCAAGGCAGTGCCCAGATTTTTATCCCCCAAGCTTTGTGGTTGTGTGATACATGGATGTGTGCAGCAAATGCCATAGAAACCTAACATGGCGAGTCGCCATACCTGTACAGTGGGCCACAGCACTCCAACCGTGTGATCGTCACTTAAGCAATTTGCTCAATAAGTATACTGTACTGAAAAAAGAAGTTGCACATGCTAATGAAGAAACATCTATGAGGAAAGCTTGTGGGAAAGATTAGTATTGTGATTCTCTCTGATCTCCATTCCTTTGAAGTGAAGGTCTAGTTTGTTCAATAGATTCAAGTACTCCCCACTGGGGAACTGGATGTATGCTATGGGAGACTCTTCCTGTTGCAATATGTATGTTCCTAATTGCTTGCAGCATTGTGCAAGATGGAACCAGATTTTTTTCTTGTGAGCAAAAATGGTTCATTTCAGTTGTGAAGGTGCCATGTGTATGTCATCTGCTCTCAGCTGCTGTGAAAATTCTGAATAGGACTGTGGAGCAAAAGTAGCTTCAGGCTCTGTCACTTTGAAAGCAGGTCTTGCTCTTGCTAGTGGGCATAAATCGTAGTTGAACTGCATGAATACCTCCCCCCCCCCAGCTCCTTTAGAATAGTGGTGTGGAATTTCCAGCACATAGGTCTAATTAGGCCCACCAGGCTGTTTTGGTCAAGCCACGCCTACCTGTTCTACGCATGATGACATAGATTTGCAGGCTCTATCAGCTGATCACTGGAGCTTACGTCTGCAGTGCCATGCAAGCCCTGACAATTAGCTTGCAGGGCACAGG
This sequence comes from Podarcis vaucheri, assembly GCF_965113315.1. Taxonomy (NCBI): domain Eukaryota; kingdom Metazoa; phylum Chordata; class Lepidosauria; order Squamata; family Lacertidae; genus Podarcis; species Podarcis vaucheri. The sequence continues at coordinate 49,323,132 of NC_138748.1, read as the reverse complement.
GCAAGGTGCTTTGTAAACCTCCTTAGCTGCCTGAGACAAAGGACGAGGTGGCAACCCCCCCTTTCAGATTTTTTGACAGTTGATTCTTACTTTAATTCTGATGATGGGGCATCTTCTCCCACCCCACTTGAGGGCTGCTTTACAGGGTTCATGGCAAGCTATGTGGCACACACAGAAAGCTCCAGTACCTTCCTGCAATTCGCTATTCTTTTGCATCTGCCCCATGACTTGGCAGCCTCATTCTGCCTAATGGCAGGGCTTTCCTGGTGCACCTTAAACTCAAAGATGGAAGGTGCAAGCAATTCAATGTCCCATCCTTAAAAGATGCCATCAGTAACTAGAATAGCCTCTAAGTCCCTCTTCACCCACCTCTAAGATCCCTAGTTTCATGGTAGACCTCAGCAGCATGACTAAAAATCCTTGGGAATTGTGTCAGTGAATGTAGCTCTGGGACTATTGCTTTGCCTGTAATGTATATATTAGGAGAAAAGCAGACAAATATTTGTATAAATTCTCATGCAGACTTTTAAAATTATTTTTTTTAAAAAAACAACCCTGCAAGTGTTGGTAGAAATTAGGGGAAGGGTGAACTGAACTTAAGACTGGAAAAATGAGAAACTGAAGAGTTCGTCCCTTGTTGCAGCAAATAACAAAGGACTGATCAACTTGAAAATGATAGAATTTTCAGGAGTAAATGAAGCAAGAAGTATTAAATCACAATTAGGTTCAGTGCTCAGAGAACACCTTCTCCACCAATCTTTTAAATCTACAGATTCTTTTTTTGGGGTGGGGTGGGTGTAACACGTACAGTTTGGAACAAGAGCTTTTTGGCAAAAGGAATTGCCACTGTCAGGTGGTGGGTGCCAAGAGACATGGAGCCAAAGCAAGGAGGTATCAGAATTCTTGAGGGAACTCCAAGGTTTGCTGAAGTAGAAAAAAATTTGTTGGAACACCGAGAAGCTGAAAAAAATGGGGGCAGGCACAGACCAATGAGAATATTGTCAAGTAATCAGACACTAAGTCAGAAGCTGCAGGGGCACCAGATGGGGAGTCATTTCAGGGCACAGAGGTGATTGCTAATGATAGAGAGAGCATTGTACCTGAAGCTGTTAGGCAGAAGCTCCTAGAGGAAACTCCCAGGCCTATAGGGACAGAGACTGGGTGCCTTCCACCACATGACAACAGTCCAGTGGTGCAAGGAGTGCACTGGGAGGAAGCCTATGGAACAGAGGAGGGGGACCCCATCTTCAGGCTAGAGAACTTGCCCTTTAGGGCTCTGAAGGTCTCTACAAAGAGGTGAAGACTGAAGGAAAGCATCTGGAGACAGAGGCTTAAAAGGCCTCATTCTACTTCCAACCTTTGCTAGAGCAAGTTTCTCACTTATAGCTAACCGTGGTCTGGCAAGCTTTGACCCTGCCTCACCTTGTCCTTTGTGAAATCAGACCAGAACATGACAGATGTTGTATGTCAACTGGAAAAGAAAAATGGAAACTGAAGATATGGGAATAGAATGGCTTGCTGGAGGAAGGCATGGCTGGAACCATGAAGAGGAACAATCCTATTATGAGTTTATCCTGTAACATATTGTTGCAGGTCACACTCGTAGAACAGGATTCTTGGGGGTTTGCACCAGTCTTTATGTAATTTTGGTCAGCAGGTAACAACTGTTAGATATAAACAAGCATTTTTTTAAAATGCTTAAATATCCACCTTTATGACTCCTTTCTTGTTTGTTACTAATGACAGTTTCCCTCTTAATTATTGTTTACTGTGATCTTATGCTTGTTTCATTGGGCTTATTTCCATTTTGACAGCCACCTTAAATCCTGTGAATGGCTGGGTAAAAATAGCCTTTTCACAAGACTGTCATTCCAATCCAGAGAGAGAGAGAGAGACCCTGAGCATCGGTGTGGCTGATGTGGTGGGTGTGCATTGTGTTGCTACTCCAGCCCCGCTGAACTTAATAGATGCTTCTGATGAGGATGCGGAAGTGAATTCCCCTGGGACCCCGGGTGGCATGTAAACAATAGAACCTATTCTGGTGGTGAAAGCCATTCCTGCAAATTTCAGTCTTGCTACATTGAACAGCGGTGAGCTCCTGCTGAAAAGCCTTTATTAAAACACTATCACTGAAGCATGGTTTGCAGGCTTTTATTTCAAATACAGCTCATTGGGGAGCCGTAGGGCTGCAAAGGAGAAAGTATATCCATTCTCCCACTAGGACACACTCTGCCACTTCACTAGTCCTCTGTACTGCTAAGCCTTTAGGCATCTGCTGACTTGAAGGATATTTAAGTTACAAGAACTGGAAGTGGCAGCTTGGTGGATCATATTTCTCTTAAGTACACAAATCTCTGTTTAAGTCACCAGCTGTGCAAAGTGAATAAACCACAGTCCATTCCCATACTCTAAATAGTTTGTCTGCTACTGGTATGTGAGGGTGGTGTGGTGTTTGGGATTGCCTGAGGGGTTTTCCAAAGGGACAGAATCTACCACTGCATTTAGCCTATTCCACACACCCCTCAATTTCTCCTTTGTTAAGGTGTCATACTTAACCTTCAAGCTATTATCTGAGATCAGGACGTTCAAGGGCAATTTGGGGTGGAGTGAAGGGGCTGGCGCCTTCTCAAAAGAAAACTCTGTTGGAAAAATATATATATGGGTGTGTTCATGGAATGTACTGCATGCACATTCCTCTAGGATCCTGATCCAGACTTATTAAGGATTGTGACAGAATGCACGAAGCTGACTGAGCAACTATAATAACTCTGATCAGCTGGCTAATGTGTGAGATTACCTTCTATGCGCATGAACTACACACACACACCTCATTTTAACTAGGGCTGGAACTTAATAATAACAATTAATTGCTTAATTGTGTGGATTTTAACTGACCATTCTGTTGAGTAAATGTGCCCATCTGGGTAAATGCAGTATTTGTTTGCTTTGAAAATTTAACGAAGAAAAGGATGGGGGAAGAGGGAAAAAAAATTAAAGACAGTAAAATAAAATAAAGAGAATAGATAGATAAAAACAACAACACACCACCCTGCTATTCGATCCATGAAAATAATCCTAAAGCAAGAGGTATTGCCTCTTGTGTTAAAAGAGAAATGAGTGCTCTTCTTTTAAGATGGTGCTTCTTGTCAAGCTTATTTTTATCAGCACTTGTATCAGGGACATAAGTAGTTGCCTTATGTGGATTAGGTGCACTGGTCGATCTAGTTCAGAATTGTTCACACTTACTGACAATGGCTTTCCAGAGTCTCAGGCAGGGGGCTATGTGATAGATAGATAAAATCTGCTGCTTCAATTGTGGTTAGTTGTTGCAATGTTTTAAAATTAATCTAGCCATTTATTACTCTATTAAAAGTTGCAGCTCTAATTTTATCTACCACTAGCTCCTACACACTGGCCATGATACTGTGGCTACCAACTCAAATTAGCTTCCACTTAGTCCTTGTAGCAGATATGACAGATGTGCAGCCTGACTTATTAGGTATTGTGCCACCTTATGCATGTTTAGGAGGGTTAGGATAGGTTCTGTGTCAGCAGTGTCAATGCACTGGAGCAGAATGTCATGTAGTCACAGCAGCACAGGGCAGCGTGCTACAACAATAGCAGCAGCCCCTGTTGCTGGAAATAAAGTAATGGCCTTGCACAATGCAGTTGTATGATGCAGAATTGGACACAGAGGTATGTGGCATTTGGGATTATTCATAAATTACATTGATTTATGTTTAATGAACTCTGCTGCACTGAGAAGCCTGGAATAAATATATTTTATTGAACTAGCTCCAGGTTAAAAGGAAGGAAGCGTTTCCCCACTTCTCTCCCATACTAGGTACCTCCAGCAATGTGGCCCAGTGCAGGGACCAATGAAGAAATGCATTCTATTTGCACCACTAGGGAGGCCACATTTAGAAACTACAGATTGTCTCCTCCACTCTTTTTCATTTAACCCTGAGAAGGAAGGAGGAAATTAGAAAGGAGGTTTGGGGTTGCTCAGTGCAGCCTGTATGTACATTGCCATACATTGCCAAAAAAGAGAGAATGCATCACTAAAGAAAGAGGACCTTAAGGGGGCATGTTGTTGTTGTTTAGTCGTGTCCGACTCTTCGTGACCCCATGGACCAGAGCGCGCCAGGCACTTCTGTCTTCCACTGCCTCCCGCAGTCTGCTCAAACTCATGCTGGTAGCCTCGAGAACACTATCCAACCATCTCGTCCTCTGTCGTCCCCTTCTCCTTGTGCCCTCCACCATAGGCGCCGACTCCATGGGGCCTGAGGGGGCCCGAGCCCCCTCAAAAATTTGTTTGGGGGGGCTCTGCCCCCCCAATAATTTAAGAAAATTAGTTATATTATGCTTTGCCGCACCGGGCGCAACATCTGGGGGGGGGCGCGCAAGTCCAGAGGGCCCAGCCGCGTCGTGCCCTCGGCCCGCCCCTATTGTCAGAGGCTCAGCGTGGAAGTGTTAACAAAGTTTCAGAGGGGGGAGCGAGTGGGGGGGACGCGGGGAGGGGAGGGGGTCCCCGCTTCTCCGGCCGCCTTGCAGAAGCGGCCACCACCCGGCGGCTCTGCCTTTGCTCGCAGGCCTGCCTGGGGGCTCCCTCGGCTCCAGCGCTGAGCTGGCGGCCCCGATCCCGGGAGCAAAGAGGCGTCGCGGGAACGGCTAGGCCTGCACCAGGGCCCTGACCCGACAGCTTCTCCGGCTCCCCAAGCCGAGGACAGCTTCGGCTGTGAAGCTGCGCCTTCTGGGCTGGCCCCTTCTCGGCTGGGCCTCGCCTCTCCAGCTCCCGGTATGTGTGCTCCGCGGTGGTCCCCGCTCCTTCCAGACCCTTCCACTGCCCCCTGCCAAACTGGCTGTAGATACAAGAAGGGCAGCTGGGGTGGGCTATAGAGGACCCTGCCTCCCCCTGCGGGGCTCATCTCTGGCAATTGGCTCAAGGAGCCCCCTGAGTCTTGGCATTGTCTCTCCGCGCCCCCCACCCCCACCCCGCCTCTCTCCAGGAGCTTTATGGAGCCGCCTGGATCGGGTCTGCTTTGGAGGAGGGGAGCCTTCCTTGACCAGCATGGGCCCCCCCAATATTTTTTATAAGACTGACACTCACTAAAGATGGGAGACTCCCTAAGACTTTTTTTGAAATGACCGAGAACATGGACCTAATAGACATTTGGAGAACAAGGAACCCTCTTGAAAGAGAGGGAACCTTTTTCTCCCAAGCACAGATGACCTGGACCAGAATTGATCAAATTTGGATCACTAGTGGAATGGCTCCGAGGATTAAGACGGTAGAGATCTGCCCAAAAACCTGCTCCGACCATAACGCCGTGAAGATGGAAATGAAACTTACAACAACTGGTCAGTTTAGGTGGAGAATGAATGACACCCTGTTTCGAGATAGAGAATTCCACTTGAAGGCCCAAAAAACTTTAAAGGACTATTTCGAAATCAATCTAAGGGGCAATGTGGAAAAAAGAGTGGTCTGGGACGCAAGCAAAGCTGTGATGCGAGGGTTTTTGATTCAACAAAACTCAATAAAGAGGAGAAGGCAGAATGAGAAAAGAGAAAAAATTTTGGAAAAGATAAAAGAAGGAGAGAGAAAATTAAGGTCAAAACCAAAGTCCCAGGAGATTTTGAGGGAGATTAAATTATATCAAACACAATATATGGAATTGATGAACCAAGAGATAGAGTGGAAAATAAAGCAAATGAGACAAAAGTCATTTGAGTCGGCAGACAAATGTGGCAAGCTTTTGGCATGGCAACTTAAGAAAAGACAGAAATTAAATACAGTTACAAGTTTAGAAGTGGATGGAAGGACTATATCTAAACCAAATGAAATAAGAAACTGTTTCGTGAGTTATTTTAAAAAACTCTATTCTCAAGGAGCACAAAATGAAGAAGATATAGATAAATTCCTTAACAAATATGGATTACAAAAAATCTCCCCTCAAAGTAAGGTGGACTTAAACCAGAGAATATCAGAACAAGAGATAGAGGGTGCCATGCAGGACATGCAATTGGGCAAATCTCCAGGACCAGATGGCTTGACTTCCAGATATTACAAATCGCTAAAGGAATGGCTGATTCAACCGTTAAAGGATGTCTGTAATGAGATCTTAGAGGGAAAAAAGGCACCCGAATCGTGGAAGGAAGCATATATTTCACTCATACCAAAGACAGAGACTGAAAAGACTCAATTGAAGAACTACCGCCCAATCTCGTTACTTAATGTGGATTACAAAATTTTTGCAGACATTTTAGCAAAAAGATTTAAAAGAGTATTGATGGAAAAGATCCACAGAGACCAAGCAGGCTTTCTCCCAAAGAGACACCTCTCAGACAATGTTAGGATTATAATAGACATTTTGGAAAAGTTAGAGGTGAATATAAACACCAAAGCAGTTTTGATATTTGTGGACGCGGAGAAAGCCTTTGACAACATTTCTTGGAGTTTTATGAAAAAGAATCTTCATGGGATGGGGGTAGGACAAGGTTTTGAGAATGGTGTGGGTGCAATATACTCTGAACAAAAAGCTAAGTTGATTGTAAATAATGTGATAACGGAGGAACTTAAGATAGAAAAAGGAACACGACAGGGATGCCCAATCTCCCCATTGCTTTTTATTTCTGTCCTGGAGGTTTTGCTGAATATGATTAGAAATGACCAGCAGGTTAAAGGGGTACAGGTCGGAGCAAAACATTACAAGTTAAGGGCTTTCGCAGATGATTTAGTCCTGACTTTACAAGAGCCATACACTAGTACGAAAAAGGTGTTGGAGATAATCCAACAATTTGGCCAGGTAGCCGGATTTAAGTTGAATAAACAAAAAACTAAAGTCCTAGGGAAAAATTTGACAGATATAGAAAAGAACAAGTTTCAAGAAGAGACGGGTTTGACGGTGACTAAGAAGGTGAAATACCTAGGGGTTAACCTAACATCTAAAAATTTGAATTTGTATAAGGACAACTATGAAAAATGTTGGACAGAAATCAAAAAAGATCTAGAAATATGGTCAAACTTGAGATTATCAATGTTAGGCCGAATTGCAGTAATTAAGATGAATGTATTGCCTAGAATGTTATTTTTGTTTCAAACTTTGCAAATACTTGACAAGATGGACTGTTTCAAGAGGTGGCAGAAAGATATCGCGAAATTTGTCTGGCAGGGCAAAAAGCCCAGGATAAAATATAAAATATTAACAGATGCAAAAGAAAGAGGGGGATTTGCCCTGCCGGACTTAAAATTGTATTATGAAGCAGCAGCATTCTGCTGGCTGAAAGAGTGGATGCTCCTCGAGAATACAGATATCTTGGACTTAGAAGGTTTTAATAATGCATTTGGTTGGCATGCATATTTATGGTATGATAAAATTAAAGTGCATAGTGCCTTTAAAAATCACATTGTAAGGAAAGCGCTGTTCAATGTTTGGATGAGATATAAAGACTTGCTGGAAAATAAAACCCCTAGATGGTTGTCACCTTTAGAGGCGAAGGCCCACAAGAAACTCAATATGGAGGTCGGATGGCCAAAGTATTGTGAGATTCTAGAACAAGATGGAGAGAGACTGAAACTAAAGAGCCATGAAAACCTAAAACCCAAAGTACAAGATTGGCTACACTATTACCAAATAACGGAGGTTTTTAAACAAGACAGGAAAATTGGCTTCCAGGTGGAAAAATCAAAACTTGAGACAGAATTGTTAGAACCCAATACTAAGAATCTGTCAAGAATGTATAACTTGCTGTTAAAATGGAATACACAAGATGAAGTAGTTAAATCAGCCATGATTAAATGGGCACAGGACATCGGTCATAATATAATGTCAGCTGACTGGGAAAGGTTGTGGAACACCGGAATTAAATTTACGGCATGTAGTGCCTTAAAGGAAAATGTAATGAAAATGGTTTATAGGTGGTACATGACCCCAGTCAAGCTGGCAAAAATTTATCATTTGCCCGACAATAAATGTTGGAAATGTAAAGAAACTGAAGGTATTTTTTATCATCTTTGGTGGACGTGCCCGAAGATTAAGGTCTTTTGGGAGATGATATATAATGAAATGAAAAAGGTATTTAAATATACCTTTCTTAAGAAACCAGAGGCCTTTCTCTTGGGCATTGTCGGCCAATTGGTGCAAAAAAAAGATAGAACTTTCTTTATGTATGCAACAACAGCAGCAAGAATATTGATAGCAAAGTATTGGAAGACACAAGATCTACCCACCGTGGAAGAATGGCAGATGAAAGTGATTGACTACATGACTTTGGCGGAAATGACGAGCAGAATTCGAGACCAGGGGAAGGAGACTGCGGAAGAAGATTGGAAGAAATTCAAGATTTATCTTAAGGACCATTATAAACTTGAGGAAGTTTAGAATGTCGAGATTCGACAGAGATAAAGGGTTGCAGTAATATAAGATTAGAATAAGAAAGGACTATAATAAATTAGAGTTGGAAAAATATGTATAAGTTGCTGTAAAATTTGGACATGAGGATGCAGAAAGGGGAGGTATGGGGAAGTCCGAGGAAAGAAGTCTACGAAATGACATTATGAAACCACACTTCTTTGTTTGTTTGTTTGTTTTTTTTTTGTGTTTGTTTGTTATAAAAACTTTTGTAAAACTAATAAAAAATATTATAAAAAAAAAAATATTTTTTATAAGTCGGCGCCCCTGCCCTCCACCTTTCCCAACATCAGGGTCTTTTCCAGGGAGCCTTCTCTTCTCATGAGGTGGCCAAAGTATTGGAGCCTCAGCTTCACGACCAGTCCTTCCAGTGAGCACTCAGGGCTGAATTCCTTCAGAATGGATAGGTTTGATCTTCTTGCAGTCCATGGGTCTCTCAAGAGTCTCCTCCAGCACCATAATTCAAAAGCATCAATTCTACGGCGATCAGCCTTCTTTATGGTTCAGCTTTCACTTCCATACATCACTACTGGAAAACCATAGCTTTTACTATACGGGCCTTTGTTGACAAGGTGATGTCTCTGCTTTTTAGGATGCTGTCTAAGTTTGTCATTGCTTTTCTCCCAAGAAGCAGGCGTTTTTTAATTTTGTGGCAGCTGTCACCATCTGCAGTGATCATGGAGCCCAAGAAAGAGGGCATGTAGTTGCAGAAAAATTGCATTTGCTGATTTATATGTATATATGCAAATTTAGAAATACTTGCTATCATGTAAAACAGGAGTGAGGAACTTCTGGTCCACCAGGGGTTCAAACTTAACCTGTAAAGTTGTTTTCCCCAAAATCTCCTGTTCTCCCCAACACTTGACACCGAATGTGATGGCAGGGCAGTTAGAGATGTGGCTGCCAATGCTCAATTGGAACCTTCAAGCATGCTCCTGATTGTGCACTGGCAAATCAAAGCAGGTTTTTATTTTACCAACCAGTGCTGGAGTAATAGCACCAGCAAGTTTCCTAAAGGTGACATCAGGTCACTGGCAAGTTGGCTTCTTTGCTTACCTGTCAAATTTGGCCCACGAGGCTGGGATTCAATAAGAATCTGGTTCATGGAGCCGAAAAGGTTCCCTCACTCTGATTTAAATATAAATGCAATAGATCTTACCTAGAGGGAAGAATGGGACCAGGTGACCTGCACATTCTCAGTCTGCTATCAATCTGCAAGTTGTAGAGGGGCAGCTTCAAGGCTCCTGCTGCTCCTCCTTCTTATGGTTCTTTATCTTGAAACCACACTTGGACCAGGAAACCCTTTGGACAGAGAACACATTCAAATGGATGGCAGCCTCTAACAGTTCCTCAAAGAGGACTGTTCTCTGTCAATTAAGATGCATGGCATCCTATCAGCCAAGGAAAGATGTATTAAAATATGGAGTCATTCTTCTCCCAAGCTTAGGCCCTTTCTACTTTGCCATAGCAAGTGGAGAGGCCACAAGGAGTACAGTAGATTACTCCAAGGCCAGATTCACAGTATACAGAGTTCCCTGTAAAGAGCGATTGATTGTTAAACCACTCTGAGAATTGTAGCTTTGTAACAACTCTCAGAACTCTTAACAAATGACAGCTCCCAGAATCATTTGGGGTAAGCCATGAGTGTTTAAAGAGGTATCATAGTGCTTTAAATGCATGGTATGAATGTGGTCTTAGTCTCTTACACAAAGCAGAATGAGTCTGTGGGCCTAATTTCACAAGAGGGCCATTTTGAGGAAAGGATGAAGGCTCTTGGGCCAATTTCATACACATATCACCCAGGGAACTACTAGCAAGTCCCAATGCCAAGGCCACCAGTCCTTCCATACACTTTCCTGGGCAGAGAGCCAGACCGACACAGTTTATTACATGAAGCAAAAGACAAGATGGCGCCCCGTGCTCATTCCATGTACAGAGGCTGACTAGACTTGTAGGTAAATCTTGTGTCAGTCCTGACAATGGAATGACATCTTCAAGGGTACCTGTGGGCAGCAGGCTAGTTTAGGAGGTGTATGACAGGGTTGTAGATGGCCAGGGTTCAAGAGGAGTTGGTGGGGTGTTGACCTTTAAAGCCCTGCATGGCTTCGGCCCTGTATACCTGAAGGAACGTCTCCGCTCCTATTGTTCAGCCTGGACACTGAGGTCCAACTCTGAGGGTCTTCTGGTGGTTCCTTCACTGCGAGAAGTGAAACAACAGGGAACCAGACAGAAAGTTGTTTTGGTAGTCATACGCACCGTGTGGAATGCCCTCCTGGCAGATGTAAAAGAGTTTTAAAAACTGCATAATTTTTTGTAGCCTTCTGCTTCAGGAAGCTTTTAATGCTTGATGTTATTGTTGTGGTTGTTGTTTTTCCCATATTTTTGTTGGAACCTTCCCAGATTGGCTGGGGCAACCCAGTCAGATAAGTGGGGTGTAAGGAATAAATAAATAAATGTTGTTGTTGGTATGCTGCATCCCAGCACATGAGATCTTGAGGTGATTGCCTCACTCTGCCTAATGGTTGGGCCAGACTTGCCTGGGCAGATGCACTTAAAAGTTAAGTCATGTGATCTTACTTTAGTTAATCACTGTAGTTTATATTGATGGTAATGAGTATAAGGTGAATGTTTATAAATGACTAAAAAGTGTTTCCACAAGAGTTATGAAAATATAACACCTTTGGTTAATAAAAACAGATATCAATCAGAGGCTAGAGAATCGGGGGGGGGGGATAACTCTTGCATCAAAAGAGATATATGTTGGGCTTGTTCCATAGTATAAACTATGCTGACCTCTTACTGTTTTGTTTACAGTGATTTAGTTATTCTTGGGTGGAGAAGGGAGCTAACCTTTGGCTGAGTTCATTTTTACTCCCCTTTTAAGGATGCGCCTCCACCCACAATCCGTTTCTCATTACCCTGACCAAATAATGATACATAAGGGGGGGAAACAGTGTCAGTGTTATGTCCCTCCTGGTATGGTTTGTGGAAACTGCCTGTTTGCTGTCCAGATGGATGGACTGACTTTGAAATGCCTGGCTCACTTCTTTCTAACACCGAGCAAAATAAACTTTAGGAAATAATGTTGAGATCAGCTACATCCTAGTTCTGCTCAGGCAGTTTGGGAGTGTCTAATATAGATGGAATCCATCATCATCAATAAAATAGCAACAACATCAGATTAGAAACTCAAAAGTGTTTTTCCATCCCAGGAAACAGAGGCCCTCAAACATTTCTACTTTCTGATTTGTTATTTTGACCTTATTCGTTCCTGTTACGCAACATAAGCTACAGTATCCACACTGGACTCTTGCTGGGAGAGTCAACAAAAGCCTTTCCATCAGTTCTAGTTGTTCCAGTATGTTGACAGTAATATCTAGTGTGTTCATTGTTCATTTATTAATTGTAATTTTAAAAAATGGTTCTTGGACTCCCATTTTGGAATCCAGCCCATTAGGAAGGGCCTTTGAAAAGCTCAGTGGCATTTCCTATTTGTGTGAACTGCCTGTCAGTTTCTTCTTTATTTACGTGTGCTGTGTGAAATCTAATCTATGTCGCTTCAGGTGAAATCTCATCTGAATTTCTGCAGGAAAATTATTGCATGTTATAATTAATATTTGCTCAGACATTTCCCCCTGGCAGATCAGTATGCTTGGGACAGGCATGACTAATTGCTGTCCCATAGAGGGAGACAAAATTTGCTACTTGTTTTCTTTATTTAACACATTCTTTAAAAAAATAAACAGTAACAGAAAAAGGAGCAAACTCGAGAAAAGATGCACAAGAAAATGAATGCTGATGGTAACCATTGAGAGAGTAGCACATAAATCAGTAACATAAAATACTGTAGGAACCTGAACTGTCTCAAATCATAAACATTTCCAAATAAAACTATATTTTAAAGGGATCTGCTGACTCACTGTCTCTGATGACAAATAGATTACAAATACATTTCTATTTCACCCTTCAAAAATATTGCCCCCGAAGATGCAGGGTATATGTCCTGGTCAACACTGTTTGCCTCTGAGCTCTACCCCCTTGTCCTGCCACTGGTCATGCCTTTACTTTCTGCAACCTCTTCTTAGTTCTGGACCTGGTCTCCTGAAGGTGCTGCAACCACTCCCACTGGCGAATTAGTTAATCCAGTGTGTCGAGAGCAGAAGAATTCCTGGGCAGCCAGTGTGCCAGGTTCAGGTGAAAAGTTTGTGGGTGAAGCATGTCACCTGCCAGGGCTGCCTCCAGGTTTGAGAAGGCCCTTGGCAAAGCGCCATCTTCTGGTGCCCTTTCTATGTCAGTGCCCCTCCTCCTATGTGGGCAAGCTTACCTGTGGCAGTGGAAGGCTGCTGTAAATGGTTACCTGTACTGCTTTCTCTCCCTTCTTGGAACTGCCTCTAAATGTGTTGCTTGCTGTGCTTTTAGCCCCTGGCTGTGTGAGTGTATCTCACTCTCTTGTGGGACTTCCCTGCCCAGCCTCTTCTAGGCTGTTTGGCTCAGCTCTGCAGCTGACTGTTGAGCTAACAGCATGAGCAGGGAGCTGCTGCACCAGCTGTTTCTGACACACACACGTGTGGCTGGTGCTTTAAAAAGTACAGGATGGCAGGTCCCTGCCCCAAGGTGCTTACAATCTAAAACCTTGAGTAAACATAGGGTTACAGTGGATCTTGGTGGCACTGCAAGGTCTTTTGCTGTTTAATTAGTGGGCTTTATAGGCAAACCCCCAAGTGGCCATGCAAGTGTCCTTCCTTTCCAAATGGTCACTGAAATACACTGAGATTGCTGAGTTTCTTCCCAGCCATGCGGAAGCATCAGGAGTACTAGATGCCATTGTTTTTAATGCCATTCCCCATTTGGGGCTTCTTGGCTCTGAAACGGTTCCATTGTGTAGAGATGCTCTATTGAGATGCTCTGTATTAAATCTGATAACCCAGCAGGGCCTGAGGTTTGACATCCTGGCCCAAAGGATAGATGACAGAAGGCTGGGACTCCAACTCCCATCTGCCCCAGCTAGCAGGGGCAACAGTCAGGGACAGTGCGATTTGGAGCCAGCATCTGGAGGGCTACAGCTTCTGCATCCCAGTGCCAAGATATTTCTGGGAAGTGCTTCGTTTTCAGTTTAATGTAACCTGCATACAGTTTCCCCACAGTGAACTGCGTCCTCCAAGGCAGCTCAGGATTAAACATAAACTATCAATACACAGCATCATAATCGTGATTGGGATGTATGTGTATTACAACCAGGCACCTCGAGGGCTCGTGTTTTGAGTTGGCGTTAGATAATCTTGGGCTGGTTAGGAAAGGCTCGAGCAAATCCATTACTCTGCACCACGCAGAGGCTCTTTTTCGTCACCCTCCTCCTTGTTTTGAAGTACGTGTTGCTGCGCCATCTGGGCTCCCCTGTAACGATGCGTTCTGTAGCCAGTGCCAACGGTGCTCGGATCCCTTCACACACACACACACCCCGCCGCCCCACAGCACGCGTTAAGGAAAAGGCATGAGACTACAGGTCCTCACCTGCAGAGGAGATGCCACACATCCCAAAAAGGTTTCCTGGCTCTGAGCTGGAATGCTAATATTTCAGGGCTCTAGTGTGCAAAGCAACTTGACAGGCACTCCGGCAAGAATCTGCAGCTGCCGCTGCCGCAGCCTTCGTATCTTGGTTTCTAATTTCTACTACCTGCTTCAGAGAAATAAATGCATGCCAAGTCTGGAATTTGTAGGGCTGGTCCAGCAAACGAAAATCACTGCTGCTCATTCCCACCGTCTATTTTGGATCAGCTAAATATATCCTGCGGGTTCCTCTCTCTCTCACTTTTGGCCCTATTTTTCCTTCCCCTCATCTCTCTCTCTCTCTCTCCCCGCACTTCTCAACTGCAGAGTAACGGAGAAAGACAAATAAAATCACACTGGAGCGGGCTCCGAGACAGCGACGAAGGAAACCCTCCACCCACTTCCAGCTCAGCGCACCCAAGCGAACGTGGGAGAGAGCGAGGCGGCTTGGAGAGCCTGTGGATCCCACTACGAATTCCAAAAAGAAGAGAGGGGGAGAAGGGGAGGGGAAAGTGACGCGAGGGGAGAGGGAGGGTTGGGTGGGAGAAAGGTAGCAATGAAATTAGCATCGGCGCTCCCATTGGATCTCTCTGCGTGCGATTTGCATTAGCCTCGCCTCTTCTCCCAGCCGCCCCTCCCGCCTCTGCCGTTCTTTGGTTGGCTTGGGTTTTGCGGGCTAGTGCAGTGCAGGAGTCAGGGAACCGAGGAGGAGACAAGCACCCGAGGCGGCCAGCGCTGCTGCCGCCGGGAGTTGGGGAAGAGACCGAGGGACCTTCGACGCCGCGATCCTTTGGCCGCGCTCGCTCGCGCGCTCTCTCCCATGCCTGTGCGCATCGCGTTTGCGGGTGGCGGCGGCGGCGGCATTTCTTTATTTTGATCGCGAAGGAGCAGCTCTGCGCGCGTGCCAAAGCGAGGAAGCTGCGAAATAAGTACGTGAGAGAAGAGGAGGAGGAGGAGGGCGAGGGCGCAGGTCTGTTACTTTCTCTTCTCAAAGTTTCCTGCTGGTGCAGTATGAAGTGCAGCGATGGCAAGGAGAGGTAAGACGGTGGTGAGGACGCTGGAAGATCTGACCCTCGACTCGGGTTATGGTGGTGCGGCAGACTCCGTCCGGTCCTCCAACTTGTCTCTGTGCTGCTCCGATTCCCCCCACGCGGCTCACCCCTATGGAGGAAACGGCTGGCAGCATCTAACTGACTCGATGCACAGTAGACACAACAGCTTCGACACCGTCAACACTGTCCTGGTGGAAGACTCCGAAGTGCTGGACTGCGCCGAGCAGCACTGCTCCAGGCTGCTGCCTGACCTTGAGGAGGTCCCCTGGAGCCTCGACGAGGTGGAGGCGGTTCTCCTCCTCCTGCAGCGCAAAGAGGCCAGGGGGCCGGTGGGGGTGGGCGCCGCCGCCGCTGCCGCCAGCTCCAGCAGCGTCGCCAGCTCCACCACCACCATCAGCAGCAGCAGCGGCGGCGGCGGAGCCCCCCCTTCCAAAGATGCCCTGGCCAGGCTGTCCACCTTGGTCAGCCGCGCGCTGGTCCGGCTGGCCCGGGAGGCTCAGCGCCTGAGCCTGCGCTTCGCCAAGTGCACCAGGTACGAGGTGCAGAGCGCCATGGAGATCGTCCTGGGCTGGAGCCTGGCTTCCAGCTGCACGGCGGCCGCCCTGGGCGCGCTCTCGCTCTACAACATGAGCAGCAGCGGCGGCGACCGCTTCAGCCGAGGCAAGTCGACCCGCTGCGGCCTCACCTTCTCGGTGGGCAAGTTCTACCGCTGGATGGTGGACAGCCGGGTGGCCGTGCGCATCCACGAGCACGCCGCCATCTACCTGACCGCCTGCATGGAGAACCTCTTCCGAGAGATCTACGCCAGGGTCCTGCAGCTGGGCGCCGGGGCCGCCGCGCCCCCCCTCCACCCCCAGCACCCCCTCCAGGCGCAACAGCACCCAAACAACCCCCCTCAGCTGCCGCCGCCGCCGCCACCGCACCACCACCGGGGCCAGTGCTCGGGCGCCGCCGCCGCTCTGCCTCCTCCGGCTCCTGCCGCCGCTCCTGCCGCCGCTTCGGACAACAAGGACCGAGAGAGCAGCGGCAGCAGCAGCGCCGCCGCCGCCGCCAACAGCCACCACCACCACCACCACAGCAACGAAGCGCCAAAGTTTACGCTGGAGTCCCTGGAGCAGACGGTCAACAACGACTCGGAGCTGTGGGGGCTGCTGCAGCCTTACCAGCACCTCATCTGCGGGAAAAACGCCAGCGGTGAGTCAGGCGGGCGATGCGCAGGGCCCTGCCCACCTGTTGTTGTTGGAGTGCCAGGGAGGGGGGAGAGGGCTGCAGGCGAGGCGCGCGCTTGGCTGGCTGGCATGCGTGCGCGCGCGCAGCCTGCCCACTAGGGGTGGATGGATGGGGGAGATGTCTGTGCACCTCCGAGGGCCACCCAGTAGGAGGGACACACGGTGTTTGGCCCTTACAGGAGAAGACCAAACATCTTGTGGGCGGGGAATGGCCAAAGGATGACTTGTATGGGAGTTGCACCTGCAAAGTTTGCTTGCCATTATTGGACTGCAATCCTTATGCAGGCTTGCGGCTTCCAGAGCTGGTGGTCTTCTTGTTCCTTGTGGGAGAGAAGCCTCAGTGAAGAGATGAGACTTGTGTCTAGGGTTGTGCTGTAAATCTGTACATGAACTTGGAGGCATCTCCAGGCACTTCTGTTGTGCTTACTTGGGAGTCAGCTCCCATTGAACTCATTATTTGCTTGTGAAAATTAATGGTATTTCCTGAGAGGTACCTTGGAGTTGTTGGGGTGGGGTGGGGTGGGGAGAGTGGCAGTGCAGTTGGGATGTTATTTCTCATCCACTGTTGTTGGTTTTACATCCATGCTCTTGATGCTAACGCTGAGTGGCTGAACTTGATTTCCACTTACCTGTAACAATGGAATAAGCTGCTCTCCCAAGGTTGCCAATTCACCCCTCTGACATGGCTCCTGTGTAGCATGCCAGAGAGAAATGAGTTGCTGCTCACCACCAAATCTCCATACAGGGAAAAGCTTCAGTTTCTGCCTGCTGTGCAGCTGTTGAATAAGAAGGTCTCTTCCCTGCTCTGGAATGTGACAGCTTCAGTCTACTGTTAATAGTGTTCTTGCATAAGGCTATACTTTGTGCCCAATTTTGATGAACAGCTGTATTCTGTGGTTGTCTTTGGAGAAGGGCTGTACACTGTAAAGACAAGATGTCAGGTGGTTCTAGAGAAGGTGGTATTCTGTTTCCTTTGATAGTATCTGTGTTGAAGTGGGCTGTGTGCTGCATACCTGTAATTGTTTTCAGTGGAGAGATGTACACTGCAATGCTAAGTGTTGAGGAGAAAGCTTGTGAACTATGCTTATCTAAACTGCTCGGAGCTAAGGGTTGTGTGCTGTTCCCAGACATTTCTTGTGCAGAGATGCTCATGGCCATGCTGAATGTGGTTGTGCTTTGCACCCACTTGTGTAGTCACTAGGTAAAATGTAGTTCTGGTAAGAAATCTGAGCAGAAGTGTTCCTGAAATATTGCCTCTTGCTCTGATAATGGTGTAGAAATGGTGAGACTGTGCTGTAAACGGCTGCACTTCATGTCTACCTGTAGTGCATGGAGATAGGTAATAGGGAAGCAGTTTTTTGGGGGGTGGTAGGATGCTCAAGAGGGCTGTCTTTCTCCTGTACCCTGTATGATGCATTGTTGGGCATTCTGGGGGAATTATTCCACCTAGGTTGGCTTCATCACCATCTTAGATTTCTTGCATTCTTTTATTCGCAATGCTTCAGGGATCTGCTTTAAAATCTACCCATCTGTAAACCTGGCTGGCTTCTAGAATAATAACCTACTTCTTAGGGGAAGGGCTATAGCTCAGGGGCAGAGCATCTGCCTTGCATACAGAAGGGCCCAGGTTCAATCCCTGGTATCTCCAGGCAGGGATAGTCTGAAATCTGGAGAGCCCACTGCCAGTCAGTGTAGAGAGGTTTGTGCAATGGTCTGACTTGCTATAAGGCAGCTTTCTCCGTTGTTCTCCTCAGCCTCCCTCAAACCTTCAGTATGTTACATTTATTTATTCATATTTTATATAGACCTCTGAATCATAAAACTGTCTTAAGTGGTGTACACACTAAAATTATCAGTAAAACACAAATAAAACCAGCAAAATATTTTTAAAAGGCCAAGCATACAGAAAGCAATTGCAGTATGACACGGTTGGATAAAACAGTAAGCAAATAGTTGCATTAGCAACTGTTGGGGAGCTGGGCTCCTTAGTTTCACCAAATCCCACTGGACTTTGCGCACTTTCCAGATGTGCCACAGCCAGTTAAGAAGCAGCTGATTTGGCATGCTACAAAAGGGGAAGAAATCCTCAGCCCAGGTGATGGGAAAAGTGCCAGCTCCCAGCTTCCCAGAGACTTCACATTAACGACTTCAAAATGGCTTTGGATATGTCACTGATTAATCTTCGTTGCCACTACTCTAGTTCAGCCACACGAGGCTCATCTATACTGTTGTTTGAAGTGGATTATAAGCTTCCTGCACCTCCATTAATTTGCCATTGTCCATATGACCTCCTCCAAATTGCTATCTCCACACACTTTCCTCTCCCTCAGTCTGGATTTTCTCATACCAAGGATACTCTGGAAAGGGGAGGGTATGTGCAAATTTGTGATCTTTCTTCAACAAAGGTAACCACAGAGGTACCAGCTGCAACGAGTGTGTTGGGTGGAACAGGGCACTGCCCCACTGAGCTCAGTCTGCCCTTAGTTAGCTCCCATCTGTCTACTTCCTCACTTACAATCAATCCAGGGAGTGGCTCTGGCTGCAGGTTTCCTCTTCCTTCATCTCAGTTGGGAGGAGGAAGGAGACAAATTAGCTGGCCCTGCCTGTCATTGGCTTTGGCATCACCTACTGTAGGCTGCTCTGCCTTCTGTTTTACTAGTCCCAACGGGCACCAGCCACCACTTTATGCTCCCTCTGTTCACAGCTGTGACGGTCACCATGTTTCTTGCCAGCTAGTTTGGAAGAGTTTTCCTGCTTGCCTAGTCTGTGGCTGTAGGTTTTACACTGAACAATGAGGTTTGTGGCTGTAGGTTTTACACTGAACAATGGAGGGCTGACAGTGTGCTTCACATCAAACCTTTTGCACACGTGACACAGAAAGCACACGAGGACACTGAAATATGAATGCGGCCCTTAACTGATCCTAAAAACTGGGTGCATGTGCATTCAAAAAGCCATTGCTATTGTCCCCATGCACGTGTGCACACAGCTCAAGGCAAGCTCAAGGTGTCCTCCAATTCGCAGGACAAGGCCTTTGAATCCCGTCCCATTTTTCCTTCTTCTCCTTAGTGGCTCACCACTAAGACAGAGCTTGGTGGTTGCCTTCAGGTTTGGGCTTGAGGCAATCATGAATAAACCCCACCCTGCTGCTTCCTCATTCCAGTTCCTTCCTATGTCCTCTTCATTTTGAGACTGCTAAGTAGGTTTTTATTTTTAATGTGAGGTAGCAGTATAATTATTTTAAGAAACCTACCTTTTTACAGTCCCCAAGTCCTTTCCACCCCTTAACTTCTAACAATTTTAATGGAACATGGAAAAGCTGAGAACCTGGGATGGATACCAGCTTCTTTGTTGAATTTTGCCCCTCTTTTCATTTTACCAGCCCCTTTCCCACTCATCTCTCTCCCCACTCCCATTTGTGAGCAAAGCACTGAACTGTTGGTGGCTACCCATAAGGTTTGAATCATACAGATCTAGGGATGTCTGGTGGGGGGAAGAGACGGGGACCAGGATTGTTATTATTATCTTCACTTGTGCATCTCCAGAAATGTGCACAGTTCTGTTAAGGACTGGTGGCGGAGGCAGGGGAAACTTCCTGACATTCCTGGCTTTTCCTTTTCAGTAGGTATGTGTGTGGATAAGGATAAAAAACACATGTGGTACTCCCTCCCCTCCTCCAGAAACTGCAGCTACAGTGGATGGCATGGTGGGAGGGAGGAAAGAGATATTTGGGGAGGGGGACGTCTCTGAGCATTATTTACTATAACATCTGCAGTGAACTCCAGGACCGAGTGTTTGGCTGAGTACCTCTGTTTTGTCTCCCTCTTCGCTGCTGTGTATATTTTTGTAGAGGCTTCTCATATGTTTGGGCTGCATATTGCGTACACACACACACACACACACACACACACACACACACTTCAAAAGCCTTCGTTTTTCCACAGGAAATGCTAGAACTGTAACTGAAGCTGAGAGACAGAGAGAGAGAAGAAATAAAATTTTGTTACGTGGGAGCTGCTCAACGCAGTCTTTTGCTGGGGAGATTTCATTCATGTCGCTGCTTGTTTACTGAAAGCTTCAGGCACAGAAGATGCAACAAAGCTGATGCATCAGCCTCCCTGGGATAGTTTTTCATCTTTTAAAAAAGGTGTCCAACCAAACTGTAATGCTTCTCCTCCCTGCCAACAAATCCAGACAGCTTCATAATGGGAAAGGCATTACAGTATGTTATTCAGATGCATGCATACTGTAGGTGCAGGGCTGCGGTATGAGCTTTCACGTTCAATGGGATCTAAGCTGTGTTTGCATTATTATGTGTGTCTCACCTCCACCAAGAGATGTACCCTTCTGATATAAACCTTGGGAAGCAAAACCAGAATCTGAACAAGCCAAGGTGCAGAATGGTGAAATCAAGGGAACCAAATTGAAGCAACTGATTGGAATCTCTTGTTCTGATACTCTGTTGTATTTTAAGATTCTTCTAAAGGGCACAAAAGGATATTTCATAATGACCGACTCATGTTTAACACTGTACAGTGCTAGCTTTCCTTTTGTTATTATGGCCCAGTTTGCACATAACACGAAGCCAAACCTAGCATGAATGAGCCAATGTTCAGGCTTCCGGTGAGGAGATTGTCGCTGCTTTGCTCCTCTCCAGTCATTCTGCTCCTGTGCTGATCTTAGACCATGGTTTGGCTTAGTGTGTCACCTAAGCCAGGGCTTGTGGCTTAGCTTTGTCCAGACGGCCAAACACAAGACCATCCATAGACAGTTTAGCTTAGGTCGTAATGACTCTGGTGGTGCAACAGATAAGCAAGTAGCATTATGAGACACAGCTGAAAGGAGGACCTTCTCATTTTACATTCATGGATTACCAGGGCAAGGTTTAGCTGTATCCCTTAGCTCATGCCATATAAGTGATTGGTTAATATTCATTCCTATGGGGGAAATGAAAAAGCAGCATGTGACAAGATTATGCTTGCTAGCTCACTGTCCCAACCCTGCATGGCAATTCTAGGGCATGACTTCATTGATGGATGGGAGGGTGAGGGGTAGAGCAGAAGGATTCAGGTAAGGAGTAGAATCTTCCCATCCCTTCTAATCAAATTTAGCTAGTGTGAAATAATAGTGCATGCAGTTAACAGTAAGAGTCCATCTGTCACTAGAATCAATGGGAAGACTTCCACTGATTACAATGGACCATGATCACACCATCTCTGTTGCAGCTTACTCTAATATTTATGAATGGTCAAGAGTAATGCTAGTTGCTACTCAATGCACGTACCTGGCCATAGTCAATCTTCCCTTATTTGTAAGACAGAAGCCTCCAGATGTTGTTGGACTACAATTTCCATTGGCCATGCCATTATATGTACATTCTAATTTTAACATACTTACCTCTTGCAATATTTGTTGATTTCATCATACAAATAGTTCTCCTTCAATCTAGCAGCTCAGCTCATGCAAAGCTTATTGTTAGAATCACCAGATGCAATGAGACCAGAGATTCTGTACCTCTTAATCATTGTGCAGAAGTAGAGGAAAATTCAGCAGTCACAGCTTTCCTGATCCCTGCATGATGAGTTGCACTCACTGAAGCTCCCTTGTAAAAAGTTACAAGAGCTCTTCTACCCTTTGGTAGAATACACTATCTGTATTGCAGTGGCATGTTCTTGCAATGGAGGTTGCCTTGATCTGTCAGGCTTAGCATTTGCAAAGCTTTCTGTGCTATAGCGTTACTTAACATCACAACACTGGTGCATTAACCCTGGATTTTGGAGGTAACTAAGTCTTACAGTACAATCCTATGTGTGTTTACTCAGATATTGAACTGGTTCAATGAGTTTTGCTGCAATATAAGTGTGCATAGTATTGACAGCATGTTCATAGTAGAGCTAGTTAGTGGTTATAATAATGAATCTTGTCTTATTGGCTACTCCTGCATTTGGCTTAATTTATTGCCAAACAGTACAATGCTATCTTATGTTAAAAGAATAATAGTGTTTAGAAGGCTTGCATGAAGTGTAAACATCTTTTCAGAAGATAAGAACAAAAGCTAAAAGCAAAGGAGGTAGATAAGATTACTTCCCTTTGTTGAAAGCTCAGACATACTCTGAATTTTTAGAATACCAAAAGGGAGGTTTCTGCCCCATATATCACCCTGATTCATGGCTGAATTCATACACCAGAAACTCTTTGGTTCAGGTACAGGTATGGAACATAAGGTAGTAGATCAAGGAATTGGCACAAAATTGGAATTGCATTAATCAAGGTTTCACCCTGAACAAGTACAATGTATCTTTTCCATTCAAATATCTGATGAAGGAATAAAGGTGTATTTCATCATAATGAAGAGTCTGCCAAGGCAGTTCTTTATAAAATTAAAAACAGCTGCCCTCACTTGGTTGCTTCTGTTTAACCCATTTCAGTCTTTTTGGTTTCTGCCTCTCCACTTCTGTGCTGCTCTTTTGTGTACTACTGTTGTTACTGTATTGTAGATGTGTGCTTTACTGTATTGTTTACAGCGTTGGGTGCCATTGGTAGAAAGCCAGGATATAAACAGTAATGAATAAAACAAATAACACGAATTGATTTCATGGGCTGCCTAACAATTTTTGGGCACCATTCAAAGTGGTGATTATGACTTGGGACCAGTATATTTAAATGACTTATTGCTGATAAATGAAACCAACAGGACAGACCTTTCTGGTAGACATACAAAATAGGCATACTTAGTAGCAGTGCACAGACTGTAGAGTTCTTGGTTTTCAGAGATCCATTTATCACCCTCTTTTTGTTTTGGGTGACTTTTGTTCTCCGCTTACCTTGATTTCCTTTGTTTGCACCTTCTGATACTTTTCTTTTTTTAAGGCAACCGCTTTGCTGTTTTTGCGATGGTTGTTGTTGTTGTTGTTGTTTTTATAACGGAGTATGGCAGCCTTTGCTTACCTGTTGCCCTACTGAGGTTTTGGACTAAAGTGCCTATCAGCCTTAGCCTGGCATGTTGACTGCCTTCACCAGGCTGGTGCCCTCCAAATCTGTATGTTGATCAGGGCTGATGGGAGTTGTAGTTCAAAACATTTGGAGGACACCAAGTTGAAGGCTGATGCATTTTTAATTGAGGTTAGTCAATAGCCACCTTGATGTATTTTTAATTGCTATTGAGTGCTCTGTGCTTCAAACTGGAAAAGCAGGTTAACAGTCTCATAATACTTAAACAGCTGATGAAGTGGACTGTAGTCTCAAAATGCTTGTGCTCTAAAAAATAAAGTGCATTAATCTTTAGGGTGCTACAAGTCTTTTCATATTTAACCAGCTACTTCAAACGAAACATGGCTATGAACCTGGAAAGCATATAGTAACTTGTGTTCTTTGCCGACTATTGTTGCTGGAACTTTGGTCTGTAAAGGTGTTATCCAGTATGAAACTTGCTAGATCACTGAAGGTGCTCCAAGAGATGTTACATCCTGTGTCTCATACTATACCAGATATTATACTAATGATGGCATAAGGAGGAGGAGACCAGTACTGTATGTGCATCAAATCCAAGATGTGCGTTTATAGGTAATGCTTCCAGGTGAGGATTTGGAGCTTGTGTTCTCTTGCTTTAAAGTACAGTGGTACCTCAGGTTACATACGCTTCAGGTTACAGACTCCGCTAACCAAGAAATAATGCTTCAGGTTAAGAACTTTGCTTCAGGATAAGAACAGAAATCGTGCTCCGGCGGCGCGGCAGCAGCAGGAGGCCCCATTAGCTAAAGTGGTGCTTCAGGTTAAGAACAGTTTTAGGTTAAGAACGGACCTCTGGAATGAATTAAGTACTTAACCTGAGGTACCACTGTGCTAGATATGGAAGACAGGTGAATGGGTCTGTCATTATATTACATACCCCAGCTGTGGAAAATCTCCACTGCTTTGTTCTCTTATCATGTTTTTCTTTCCTTGGTCCTCCAGGAGTAATGAAGTCATAATAGCTTACAATTTTATTGGGCTGCTGCTAGTCCCCTAAGGTATAGCTTGGATTCTTTAAAGGTGAACATACCTATTTCACACTTTCCAAAACAATATGCGAACCGGAACACAAGCCCTCCTTCAAAATTGGCATTTAGATGAATTTTGCAATGTAGTTCTCTAGCAAAATAGAGCAAGCAAATATGCATCTACTAGCCATAAGTGGGCATATAGTACTACTGCCAATATATAATATATGCATTATATTAGGGGGGAATCCTTTGCAAAAGAAATGTGTACATTAGGAGATGTTCACACTAAAATGCTAATGAAATAATGCTGTAAAAATATCACAAAGGGAATGCAGAGAACTAAAGAGTGGGGAAATGTGATACAGAGAGAAACTGAAACTGACAGGTTTGCCCATCTCTGAGGACTAGCTATGTGCAATGCGAGTGAGAGAAACAAGCATAGTGTGGGGTCTGATATCACTGAACTAGCATGACATCATGTGGGCTGAGCTGGCATATGGTGAAGCAGTAGCATGCTCACAAAACTGTGGTTAATAGCTTGGCTTGATGGAAAATATGACTCTGGCTTGAAGCACATCTATGACTTGTGCACAGTCAAAATCTACCACTGCACATATTCATTTGTGAAAGTAAGAGAGGTGTTTTTTTTCTCTATCAAGCCCTTAGCAAGAATATTAGACCTACAAACACTGGGATGCATGGGTGTGTGGAATCCATGGGGAAGTTCCTTTGCACAGTTTCCCACTGAAGTGAATTGGTTTTGTGCAAAAATGTTTTTTTAAAAATAAAAAAACTTAGTCCTTATTAATTTCAGTGGGGCTTGCACACAGGGTGGGTTGTTTTCAGAATGTTTGTGTCTGAATGTTTGCGTGTCCTGGGAATACAACTTGCAATCAATTTCCCCTTCACACATTCTTAAGAAGGTCCACCTGGTAAGCTGCCTGAAGATGGGTAGCTTTTGTAACATTTGGGTGGTGGGATGAACATCTTCGGATGTGTGTCTGAGAAACACTTTAAAAGCTGTAAAATTATGCATAGTAGCTACCTCCTTGTATCGTTGATGAGAACTGCACATGTCCCTGAAAAGTCACCAAGTGGCCTAATTCTGATTGGGACTGTAGCACATGGGGAGAGGCAGATAGAACTCTTCCACTTGCCATGCCACTTTCTCCAGGAAAAACCCAATATTTACCACTGAATTGGAACAAACGTCAATGGGATTGATGTTTGCTCTGATTTAGTGCTAGTGGACAACTGTTATGCCTTTCCTCCAGCACACTGTGGTTCTGATGAAAACTATTCCCTACAGAAGCTTTTGTTTGACTTGGAAAGGAAGCTCCTGGTGGTCCCTGATTTTGAGAAGCCCCTGTTGCTTCCACCCCTCCTGCACCCAATCCCACTAGGGCTGGCCGAACCACCAGGCAGAGTGAGGTAGCTGCATGTGGTTGCAGATGCTGAGTGGTGATTGGAGCCCCTGTTCTTGATCTCCCTAGCCTCCAGAGCCAGCACTCTGGAGTTGGCAGTGGCTGTTCATTGCTGACCTGGGCGAGGTTGCTTATCTTGCCTATTCATTTTCTCCCAATGCCTCACAGACTGTTAGAATTTCTGCTCCATGATTGCAGTCATGTGTTTTTTGTCTATCACATGACGGTGTATGTTTTGACTCCACAAAGTGGGAAGTGATGGAGACAGGATGTTTGTGTTACTGTGTTCCATGAAGTGGGGCTATTATCCTTTGTTCTTTCTCTTTGCTGTCTGATGCTAGAGAGAGAGGGAGCCATGTTGCAGTGCTCCGTGTGTGTTTATATGTAAATAAAGTAGATTAGCCAAAATGCTGAGTTGCTGAGGTCTGTCACGTGAACTGCAAAGACTCTGCAGATCCCTAACTATGCCGGTGTCTGTTGGCATCGGATGCTGTGATGTTCGGGCAGAAGAAAGCTTTTGAAGCTCCCAAATGAATGGCCAGGAGGGAGAGAACATGCCAGTTGGGTATGTGTCTCTGCCAGGGTCCTACTTGAGAGTAGGATGAGCTCCTGACACAGACATCACTGGGGGGGGGAGGCCCCTTGACCCGAGTGAGCAGGCATTGTGTCTGCCTGATACTTAAAATTGCATTGCAAATGCGTACACATTCTCTGGTGACATGTTGTTATGCTGTTGCCAACCTGTTACAACATTTGTTTGAGCAGCCTGGGATCAGGTGCCAGGTGGAGTAGCGAGTGAGTGGGTGCAAGAAATTGGAGGACAGAGGCACGTGTGTCACATGGCCTGCCATGGCCTCCTCCTCTCCCCTTCTAGCCTTCTGCCCTCAGGTGTGGTGGAGGATGCTCTCTCATTGCCAGTGTTGAAGCAAGATTCAGTGGCCAGTCTGTTTGGCTCCTGGATGTGGAATTTGCTCTTTGCTTCAGCTAGCAAAATATATTGGGGGGGGGGGTGCCATGCCTCTCACACTGTCCAACAGAGCCCAGCAATCCTCCAGAGATGCTCTTCTTTTTTAAGGGTGTGTGTGTGTGTGTGTGTGTGTGTGTGTGTGTGTGCAGGTGGCAGCAGTGGAGTAGAGAGGATGGGAAAGTCCCCTTCTACAGGCTTTATTCTTCTTCAGCATCTCTGGATCCAAGCCATTGTATTATTTAAACCTTTGTTCAAAAATTAAGTTAACGTTTAAAAAATCAATTAATATTTAAAGCACTGCTTGATGGAAGTTCAAGCAGAGAGATTAATAGCAGTGCAAACTTAACAGTATATTGTTGGATTTGGCAGTTGCAAAATGAGAGGGTCTGAAAATCTCTCCTATCCTTCCAGTGTCCTTTGTAAGAGAGTGAATTATGCAAGCAAAGCATGTGAACTCGTGTGTACAAACACAAAATCTGAAAAATTGTACCTACTGCTTTACTTGTCAAATGATTTCCTGTCTATTGAGCCAGTCTGCTATGAAAAACGTAATAGATTGCATGTCTTTTCAGCTTGGTCGAGCCAAACTGATTTTCACAGAGGTAAGGAATTCCTAAGCTGTTCAGACAAATATCAGCGCAGACAGCTCATTTAAAGAAATCCTCTGCTTTGTTCATAACACATCATCAGCATTGTCCAGAGGATCTGAGGCCCCAAATAGCCCTCCATTGCTTTCCTAAAGCGACCTGGTCCAGTTGCACTTGGAGTTCTGAAAAATGACATGTTATATAAGGACCTTGTTAGGCAAAGAGAGGCAGCTAAATAGGGTGACAGGAAGGGGCAGCAAACTGAGACTTGTTTAATGTATTGTTCTTGCATTTTTACTGCCAGGGAGGTGGAGATGTGCCTGTGGGGTTTTTTTTTGCCTAAGGTGCCAAAGCAACCTTTCCTGTGCCTTGAAACTTTGCATTGTGACTTTGGGAAGGGGGTGTCATTTTGTATTGTTTTTTTTTTTAGTCCTGGTACCACCAATAAATTTCAAGGATTGGTAGGGCATTTAAGAAGGGGGAAACTGGAGTCACTTACTGAAAATCGAGAGCGATGGGACGTAAAAAAAACCCAATCACCATGGCGGAAGAAGAAAAGGTAATTTAATTTTGCCCTGGGCACTCAGACTGTGTAGCTGTTTCAGTGCTACTGGGCAGAAACCTAGGAAACCCTCTGAAGACAAAACATAATAAAAGTGCAAGCAAGGCGGTGTAGTAAAACAACTGAGAAGTGCCTTCTTGGTGACCCCCACAAGTGGCATGTCTGATACTAAAGAAGTTCAAAGCATGAATACAGGCAGTGCTTTTTTCCCCCTCTAAAAAAATGGGTACTTCATTTTGACACAAGAAAACCACCATTTTATAGTTCAAATCGGGAAAATAAATACAATAAATAGACAAAAGTACAAAGATTCACAAAATGTTTAGAGGGATGCATACCCCTACGTCCCCCCAGAAAAAAGCACTGAATACAGGTCTGATGGCTGGTGAGGACTGTAGCTCAGTGGTAGAGCATATGTGTCACATTGACAAGGTGCTCCATTCAGTTTGTGGCATCTCCACTTAAAAGCATCCAGTAGTAACAGATGATGCAAAATGTTTTTTTCCTAAGACCGCGGAGAACTGCTGTCAATCAGCATAGACAGTTGGACCATGACTCCCATCATATCTGGCCATTGGCCATGGTGTCTGGGGCTGATGGGAGCTGAAACCTGACATTATGTGGAGTGAACCACATTGGCAACTTCTAGTCTAGATGGACAAATAATCTGGCCTGGTATAAGGCAGGTTCCTGTAATTCCTCAATATCTCAAATTTACATTCCCAGAAATTTGTGTGTGAAGATGGGCAGTGTCTGAGTGGGTGGCTGAGTACCAGCTCCAGTTGCCCTTCCCAATTAAGTTTGCCCACCTTTTCCCCTTGGTCCATACTTCCTCTGTTTCTCCATTTATTTAGATTTTTGTCTATGTACCTTCTTTACCCAAAGCCTGTACTGTCACTCAGTTGCTCTCCAGACAGTGACTGTGTTAGTGCTACTGTGGTCCATCATGCATTGACAATATCACAGTTAGTCTACTTACTGTAAGGCACTGTTGTTCTTGGTTTGGAAACTGTAGCTAGTACAGAATGCAGCAGCTAGGGTGCTCAGTGAGACCCATAGTTATATACACACCACAGCTGTGCTGCAATAACTGCACTGGCTGCCTGTTGGGTATCAAGCCATGTTCAAGTTTTCATTACTGATGTGTAAAGCTCTAAATAGCTTGGGATCTGGAAACCTAACAGACCACCTTCCTCACCTTCCTCATTATCTCCTTGGCCAATCTCTCAGATACTCCAATGAGGCTTTGCTCATAATATCTGTAATTGGCAGAATGTCATCGTATGATAACTTGAAAGTGGGCCTTTTCAGTAGTTGCACCCACTCTCTGGGACACTCTCCTACATGGTGTTTATGAGGAGGAAACAGTGGCAAGTTTCAAATGCTTTCTGAAGATCCATCTAATTGTGCAGGATTTCTCTGGTTCACAAAATTCAGTGCACTGCTCTGTTTTAGTGATTTTTTTTTTTTTACTAATGGATACTCTGCTTTTGTTGATGTTATTTCTTCTTCTTCTTTTGTTCTTATGTGGTACAGACATTTCTTTTTCTTCTTTAAGCATTTTACTGTGTTTTATGTAAAGTACATAGAAATGTTTCATGTTAAACATGGTGTATGTAAATGAATAATCTGGTGCCCTCCAGATTTTTTTTGTACCAGGTTGGCAAATGCTCCAGTAAGCTATGATGGCAGTAGTTTGTGAATTGCAGTGATATCTATTAAAGCTGAATTCAAATCCCCACTCAGCCACATGTGCCATCTTCTTTTTTTATTAACAGAGCTAGAAACACAAGGTGGATGATTAGCAAATATATATATTAAAAACCTGCTGAGCCACTTGCAATGCACTGCAGAGGCGATTGGCAAATCCTTGAAGAGTTGAGCAATGTTTCCTTTGCTGAGCGGATGCCAAGTTTTTCAGCAGCATCAGAAAGCTAAAAAGAAGAAAGAAACATAGAAGGTCTGCATGTGAATCTGAAATAAAATACAATACAGAAAACAACTGGAGAAGGTTTATTTTTCAAAACTTATTCTGGAACCTATTTTATGTCATCAAATGCCACAATACCTGGTGGGTGGGGGAATAAATTACTAGAACTGGTGATATGGACTAATTGGCACATGGCTTGAAGAGAGAGTGAGCAGATGAAACCTTGCACATGTTTTCCTGTGAGTAAGAGCCACTGAACACAGGTGGACTCACTTCTGCTTAGGGCTGAGCCACCCAGGGTTCCAGTTATGACTGACCGGATGCTTATAAGACAGTCATCACAGAGCCTGTTTGATTTGATTTGTGTCTCCCCCACCTTTTAGAAGCCATTTCCATGTTAATTTGAAATTCTCCCCCCCCCTCTTGTGTGTGTTTTGGTCCTGTGCTGGAATGACAAAGATGGGGCAGAAACAAGATTGCACTTACAAATTGCTTTTGAGTTGTCAGCTATCTCTTTTTCTTTATTTCTAGCTTAGACCTTTCTCTATTTGGGGAACCTGTAGTGCTCACCTCACAAGCTTCTCTGGGGGGAAGGGGGGGAGGAACCAGAAATTGTTAGACTGCATTGAAGGTCTCTGGTCCCCTCTGAGCAAACATGAACTTGGCAGACGGTATATGGTTGTGGCACATATGTGGGCACATCCTAGGTCACAGCATTTGGAACAGACTACATGCAGCTGTTCTTAACCTAGCAGAAAAGGCAGATAGCTCATTCTGAACTTCTAAAAGGAGGGTTTGGACTACTTCCTCGTGTAGCTATTAAAATTGAGGGGAAATGCTGATGACAAAAGATTATCTTAAAATGGGTATGTTTTTAAGATTCACAGGGTTTTTTGCATATTTGTTTTGGGGAGGAACCTTCTGTTAAGTTGTGGGTGAACATATCAGACAACACAGCGATTCTTCAAACAGCTCTTGTTTATTCAGAGGCCAGAGCAGAACTGAACTGAAGAGCTCAGTCAGCCTGCTTATATAGAGCTCCAGAACAACGTAACTGTAGCAACTTTTTAAAACTATCCAATCAATGAACATCACTTTCGATCCTTCATTTACATACAAACTATCCAATCACTGAATGTCACTTTCGATCCTTCATTTGCATAACTATCTACAGTATCCCCCTGCTGGCCCAGGGTGAGAACTTCAGTACATAACACCTTCCTTGCACTTTCAATGAACAGCATCCAGCAGTGTCAAACAAAGCTATCAATGGCCACAACCCATGGTGGCTGTGTGCAATCTTCGGTACTGGAAGTAGTATGCCTCTCAGTATCAGTGGCTGAAAATATTCACATGTGGGAAAGTGCTGTTGCATCCAGGTTCTGCTTGTAGGCTTTTGCATAGACATCTGGTTGGCCACCATGAGAACAGGATCCTGGATTAGATGAGCCACCAGCCTAACCCAGCAGGGTTCTTACGTTCTTAGTAAAAGACGCAGAATGGGCAATGGGAACTGGTCCTCAAAGCATCATTACAGAGCCATGTGAAGTAAGCCTCCCCTTCACCACAGGAAGTATACATCTTGACAATCTTAATGGGGGCAGATAGAGCATGAGTGAAAGGGAACCTCAGTGCTGGTGGGGAGATGAAGAGGAAGTGTCCCACAAAACAGTCCTTGCGGACTTCAGTATGAAGCATGGGTACCACATATGAAACAGAAAGCAGGTGTGTATGGCAATTTGGACAGGAGCAAGGGAGCCCCTCAGAGGGATGGCACCCCATTAAGCTTATATACGGTACTTACCTACTGCTTCTACAGCACTAGGGCAAAACTATCCTTAGGAAGTGGAGGAAATGGTTGAGAAGTGATGATTATCAAGTGCATTCCTTCATGCTTTGGATTTGATGCAGCACACTTGCCAAAAATAAGGATGGTCACCACTGAGAGTTATGTTCTGTTTATCATTACAGAGCCACATGGTGCCTGTTTTCCAAGTTGTTAATTTACTTAACTGTTTTGCACAAGGTTAACTATGAAACCTCTAACCATGAATCAGAAAGCTCTAATCCACCAGCAGGCTGTTGGGTGCTTGGGAAAGAAAGCGTTTTGCAAGCCCTATGCTTGGCACTTCCCAACTGCCAAGTGTAGGGCTGGCAAAACCCCTGCACAGCAGTTTCAAGCTGGTTGTAGGACATTTGGGAGACTCTGCGCAAGGGACTTTGACAGCTGTCAGTAACCTGATGTCAATATGATATCAGGTAATTAACAGGTAGCTTGTTCTGCCCACCTGCCAAAGTTGGCCTGCGCGATGGGAAGAGATAAGAATCTTACCCCACTGGGCCAAAAACTTCCCTCCTTTCACTCTAATGTGACATTATACCTCAGGACGGAATCAAGAAGCAGATTTCAACTTTAAGTGGGCAAAGCTCCTGCTGATTTCACATCAGTAGGCTTTGTCTGTCTCCTTCCTATCTTTAATAGAGAAATAACAGGAAGACATTTATAACAGTATTTTGTAGTGTCCTTTCATAGCGCACTTTGAAAATTGATCAGTCACTTTTCGAAAGGATTCCAAGTGGCACAGATCTGCTGGAGGGTAACTTTTTTCTTCCTTTAATGTTGAAATAATAGCTGAGTTTTAGCTTTTAATTTTAGTTTAAAAGCAACTGTGACACATTTAGCTGCATCGCGGACAGATATTTCTAAGGCATAATATTCTTCTGACTCTGTTTGTAGGTGATGGCAACCTAGTACAAAACCTGGATACTTTCTGAGAATCAGATGTTAATTTCCTGACTTTAAGCTGCTTCTTTCTTCAAAACAAAACTCAAAAGGGACTGAATGAGATAAAACACCTAGAATGTTCTCAAAAGCAGCTTGGGCACAGGTTACAAAAAGTACCTGTGTTTTGCATTTGGCAGCTATGGGGTTATGCAAGTGATGTGGAATGCATCTTCACATCAGTGGAAGAGGACTGTTCTTATTTGTGCATAGGAAACTGGTTTGTACCAGGGTCAGACTATCTATCCAGCTCAGCATTGTCTACCCTGACGGGCACTATGTCTTCCCTACCTCAGTTACCAGGTCCTTTTAACTGGAGATGCCAGGGATTGAACCTTTTGTATGCCCAGCACTGGAGAGCCAGTGTGGTATAGTGGTTAGAGTGTTGGGCTAGCCGTGTTTCTCTAACTTGGAACTCCAGCTGTTGTTGGACTACAACTCCCATTATCCTTGACCACTGGTCCTGCTAGCTAGGGCTGGTGGGAGTTTTGTAGTCCCAACAACATCTGAAGACCCAAGTGTGAGAAACACTGGGCTAGGGCCTAGGAGACCAGGGTTTAAATTTCCACTGTTTTTTTAAAAATAATTTTTATTAACTGGCCAATCACATCAAATTAAATCATATCACATAAATTCCGAATTACAAAGCCGAATTTTAAATTTTGTAGGGGGGGCCCATATTTCAAGATCCGAGGGGGAATTCTGATCATCTTCTTGCTGCTGCGTTAATGTCCCAATCAGTCCAAATCAGTCCAAACAGAATTCATAATTCTATCCCATCTTATCTTGCTGTTTCCACATCACATCTTGTTCATATATTTTCTCTTTTTTCTTTATGATCTCTTCTGTTTTTTAAAAAAAAGATTTTTATTGAAGTTTCAAAGATTATATAAAAACTAGACAAAACAATAATACAAACAAACAAATAAAAAAAACAAGTATAATTTTAATCCCTTATTTTCTTGTAACTTACTTCCCTGACTTCCTCATACCTCCCCTTTCTGTATTCCAATTTCCAATTATTAATTCAGCAAATCCTCTCCCTTATTGTCCGTTTAAATTTTTAGCCTTTCTTTTCTTTTTACTTAATCATTACAGCTAGAAGCCACATAATTTCTAAACCAACGTCATTCTAGCATTCCATAATTTTACAATGTTTCCTAAGATAGTCCTTAAATTTCTTCCAGTCTTCTTCCGCTGTCTCTCTTCCCTGGTCTCGGATTCTGCCAGTCATCTCTGCCAGTCCCATATAGTCTTCTGATAGTCTCCTTAAGCCGATAAACACCAATAGTAATAATAGTCCTGTGTGAATTTTCCGTTCTTCCAATCCTCAAATCGAGATGGCTTCCATATACCATCTCCTTCATAGATAACATCACTCTTTCCATCATAGTCTCGTAAAACTGTCGCTCTTTAGTCCCACTGAGGAGTTTAACCCACAATATATAAACAGCTCTATTTCTCTCTTTCTCCTCCCAGACTCAAGACCTCCGACAGAGCTTCCCAATATGGTGATGGCATTTTTAACTGCGTCATTCCAAAGCTCTTACACATTCCATGCTCTTCTTAAAACGTGCTTTGGTTCGAAAGTTTATCTCCACACAGCCTTAAATCCACAGCTTAGGTCCTTAAAACGACATTTCTGACTCGTGAGGGGAGGGGATTCTTGTTTAATCACATAAGAAAAGAAGGGAGAGTTTTTTCCCCCTCCCCCCTCAGTCATTTGCCGTACCTTGTCTTGGCGTATCTTCTCATGTTTTATTCTTATCTTGTTTTGTCAGAGATCTCTTCTGTTAGCAGTCTTTACTCCCCCTTCTTTCTTGAAATATGTGCATTCCTTTCATCCAAATTCTTTGTTTTGAAGTTTTTGCATCTAGTGGCGCGAATCAGGGACGGCGTCCAGGAGTGCTGAAATCCCACAGGAGGGCTTTGTGCCTAGTGCCCCCACCCCCACAAATTCAGGGGTGGTATAGGGCACAGCAGGCAAGGGCCGTCCCCCCCACAATCCTGGGGGGGGGTTAAGGAGGCTAATTACCCCCATCATAGCCTCCAAATTACCTCGTGTGGGTCGGAGAGATGTTATTGTCAGCCATCTTCCAATGCGCCCCTAGTGGCCCCCCGGGTTTAAATTTCCACTTAGTCACGAAGCTCACCTGGAGTGACCCTGAGCCAGTGGCAGAATCTTAGCCTAAGCAACATCACCAGGTTGTTGTGAGGATCAAATAGGGAAGAGAGAATGCTTGACTTCCTTGGAAATAAGGTGGGATATATATGTTTTAATACAATAAAGAATAATAATAATAATAATAATAATAATAATAATAACAACAACAACAATTTATTTATATCCCGCCCTCCCCAGCCGAAGCCGGGCTCAGGGCGGCTAACAACAATAAAATAATGCAGCATTCTAAAATCATTTAATTATAAAATTAATTCAAATCAAATTGATGGCAACCATTGGGCTAGAGTTCTGTGAAGATTGCCAAAGGAGGGAGTCAGGCTGTGCCCTGACCAAAGGCCTGGTGGAACAGCTCTGTCTTGCAGGCCCTGCGGAAAGATGTCAAGTCCCGCAGGGCCCTAGTCTCTTGTGACAGAGTGTTCCACCAGATCGGAGGCACAGCCAAAAAAGCCCTGGCTCTGGTTGAGGCCAGCCTAACCTCTCTGTGGCCTGGGACCTCCAGGATGTTTTTGTTTGAAGATCGTAAGTTCCTCCGTGGGACATACCAGGAGAGGCGGTCCCGTAGGTACGAGGGTCCTATGCCGTATAGGGCTTTAAAGGTTAAAACCAGCACCTTAAACCTGATCCTGTACTCCACCGGGAGCCAGTGCAGCTGGTATAGCACTGGATGAATGTGATCTCGCAGCGAGGACCCTAAATAAGATAAAAAGCCTTTGCTCTGCTTACTAGTACATAGTTATACATGTATAATATAGTTTCGGTGTTTTTGCATGAATTTTGCTGCTTCAGCTATTTTAAAAGCTGTCATATTGAGCAACTTTTCTAGAAACCCTCCCATAGTATCTCAGAGCAGGGCCTTTGGCGCTGCAAAACCAGACCTGTGGAAAATCTGACCTGGTGGACATTTGGCAGGCACCAGCTGTACTCGGTTTTTGATGCCCACTGAAGACTTTTAAAAAATTTAGACAAGCCTTCTTAGAGGATTGATCACAGCTGTGCATACTGTTATTTTATATGAATGGTAAGAACTGCTTTTTTATTATATACAGATGTGTTAAATTCTTGTATTCCACTTTGAAATGTTCTAAATTTAACACAATTAACTTTTTTAAAATAAATATGCACATCATTTTAAAATTATGCCTTTTCCCTTCCAAACCATTGTTTTAGACGTATGCAAATGTATGCAGATAATCTCATCCAAGATTTTTTAAAAAATAATAATTGGGGAACAGTAGCTCTAATATTTATTCCTATAACTTCCAGGATTGCCATCTGCTGAAAGCAAGGGAATGCTCAGAACAGCTTAAATACTTTACTGTTTCTGAGCTAACCAAATAAAACTAGCTTGATGTTGTGTTCTCCATACACGGTGAGCAATATGTCAGGCAGGGCAAAACTGTCCTGTATAACAGGACTGGTTATTTACAGGGCTAGTACCAGACTTGAGAGGATCCTCAACACTGCGCTGCCACTGGGCTCCCAGTCCCCCAACACCCCCTCCATGTGGCTGTGCAATATTTCCCCCCTCTGTCATTCCTGCTGCTGTGCAGGTGGAAGCATCATCATTGAAGGAGCGTATTACAATATAATTGTTCTATTATTGAAGGACATGCTTAAATGTTACATTGCAAATGGGGCCTCGGAATGTCTAGCTTGGGCAGATAGAGATAAAGAACAAGGATTTATTGCCATACCAGGATGAGGGAGGTTGCAGGAAGGAGGGAGAGAAGACCAAGACCTTATATGGTAATATAGGAACTTATTATAAGTTTCGATTTCCCAGAAATCAGGTGGTTTACAAGAAATCAGGTGACTTACAAGAGATCAGGTGGTATTCTATTTTGCAACTCTATATAAAGGGGCGCACCCTGGCTACTGTGTACAGGTTGCGTACTGATCGCCCTGTGCCTTTGTTCTGCATATGCACTTCAAATAAAAACCCTGTTAATAACATGCAAGAGCGTTTTGCCACTTTGTGTGAATCTGTGCTTCAGGGATCCAAATAGCAGATATGTGTGGTCCTTCATCATCACTGACCACCCCACCTCCCAGAGACCCCTGGGCATCTCTCTTTGATGGCTGGGCGGAGGTGCTGCTTTTGAATTGGCTCTAATACTGGCTTCCATCTGCAGTGGATGCTTTCCATCTTAATTTACCCAGAATGCAATACCCTACCCTTGTGAAATGTGGTCTAGAGAGGGGCCCTTCTGAGTCTCTGAGGCTCAGGTTATAGATTTTTTTTGTAATAAATAAACACAAAAATATTCAAAATTTTAATTGAAAACTTGCTTCCTGATTAATTAGGAATTCCTTTTTATAATGCAGCCCTAAACATGTTTACTCAGGAGACAAGCCTATTGAGTTCAGTGAAATTTAGTCTCTAGCCTAGAAAGTGTGTTTACAATTGTGTCTTTTTAAAAAGGTTTTTAGTCTATTAATTTAACTGCACCCTAGTCAATGCTCACAGCAGCTCTGCTTCAACACTCGCAGTGTGAAAATCTGGAAGGCATCTGGGACTGTCAAGCAGAGACTATCAAGCAGATAATATCTAAAGAGTCCTCTAAGGGAATGTTTACAAAGTCTGGGGCTCTTTAAAACAGCCTTGTAAATAAGTCTACTAATGTTACTAGCCTGCATTTTTTAAAATTAGCCTGTTGGGGGTTGACAGAGGTGGGATAAAAACTTGGCCTCTTCTCCAACAGCCTGATGGCTATTTGCATTGGTGTGGAGGAATGGAGGGCCAGAACACCCCATCTGTCTTCTGCCAGCTTTTTCACTCATGGCGTCCTGCAGGAAGGGCCATAGCTCTGTAGTAGAGCATCTAATTTGCTTATGGAAGGTCCCAGGTTCAATGTCTGGTAGACAGTATTGAGCTATATGGACCAATGGTGAGCACCTGAATCCCAGGCTCCTTTAACAAATGCATCTGTGAGACAGATGTGGCTCCCTTTAACTAGATGAAGACCTTCTACAAGGCTGGGTTTGAGACCTGCTCAAACAAAGTTTGTGCCAGTGATTAAAGCAAAGGAAGCAGCCCATTTAAACCGACAAACGAGCAAAACTTTCAAGGAACTCGGCAAAAGAGTCCAGTGCTGAAAAGCAGCCAAGACTGCTGTGCAAGTAAGTACTGGACTGACCTGTTCATTAAATGCAAACGGTGTTTGGCTTTGCTTGATGTATGAGAGGAGTGAGGAAAAACCTTTGCACTGGTGCAGCTGATGCTGTCCCCACTCCCTTTAAGGCACCAGACGCCAAGATGATCACAGAGAGGGACAAGCAAATGTCACAGTGGAGGAGACTCTATCCTGAGCTGTGATTTTGGAACAAACGTCTCTCAAAATTTCCAGATACAGGTAGCTTGACATACAGCCCATGCAAACAAAAGTGTGCCATGGCCTTGGCAAGTGGAAAGGCACCTGAAAACGATGCCATGCTAGTCAAAGGCCTATAGGCATTTAATGTGCACACTTTTAATCTTTAAATAGCAGCCATGGGAGAGGGGTAGAGATTGTGACACATGGGTATTTCCCCTACTATTAGTGCCAGAAGGGAAAATTTCCATTGATGCCAGTGGAAATTTTCCACCTGGGGCTAAGCTGCACAGCTCATAACAGTTAAAAAACATGCTTCCGTAGCTGTGGTCCCTCCAAAATGAGATCAGACTGGCACCCTCCTTGTTGAACTTCAGGTGACATAGAGCAATAGATAAATATGTACATATATTTAACATCATGTGTAGTTTGGTACAGAGAAAAGTCTCAGCAATAACTAAAGGAGCCGTGAGAATAAGGAATAGGTGCCTATTGCCAGGGAATGCTTGTTATCAGACCTGTACTTTTAAGAATCACATGTTGCATTTCTAAGGTGCATCATAAAAACATAAAGCATGAGACTATCCCAAGTGTGGACGGACCAACTTGTTATTACATTTCCATGGTTTCAACTTGGTTACTGGAAGAGAAATAATCATTTTGAGGCCATGCATTATACTATCATTGCATAATTTTATATTCATTCATTTCATTTATATCTGCCGTTTTGCAATGCAACTTAAGGTGGCATGGCATACATAGCACCCCCATTTATCCTCATAAGAACCATGCAAGATAGTTTATCTGAGCGTTAGTGACTGGCCCAGGGTCACCCAGTGAAGTTTGTGACCGTGGGTCTCACTGATCCTAGATTGACACTTGTAAAACTACTATACCACACTGACTCTCAAAGATCAATGGTGACACTAGAGACTGCAGAGATTATCACAATGCTAAGATAAATATTTGTGTAAAACCTCTTTCTCCATTGGAATTGAAGAGGAAAGTTCTATACCATAACTAGGGATGGGGAAGAAATTCTACTCAATTCATGTTTAAATATGAACCTACCTAATTTTCCCTTTCCGAAACAATGTACAAACTGAAATGCAGCTAGCTATCTTTTGAAATTTGTACTTCTCTGAATTTCGCAATGCAGTTCTCTTGTAATGTATACAAAAATACATATACGAAGGTGCATAAAAATGCATGTCTTAGTGAAAATAAGAGACAAAAATTGATTATTTTAGAAAATGCTTTGCAAAATGAGTATATTAGGCAAGGTTGCATACAAAAATGTGTGTATGAGGAGAAATTCACACTAAAATGTCTATGAATGTTCATGAGACCCCCCCTTTTTTTAATACAAACTGGTATGGAAATGTGGAGAACTGTAGAGTAGAAAAATAACAAATTGAGAAAAACTGAAATTGACAGGTTCTCCCATTCTTGCCCTCAACAAATAGTTGAATCAGGGGCTGAATCCAGAAAAAAATGGCTGAATCACATGGAAGTGCCTGTCTTAGTAAAGGAACACATGTTTCCTTTTGACAGTTAGAATGATCACTTATTGTTCCTGAATCTGTTGTGTACTCCTCAAATGTGATGCTTTCAGACATAAAAAATGATGCTTGAAAATCGTCCCCCCCCCCCAAGTTGATCTTCAGTTACTTTCTTCTTTGTTGTATTCTGAATGCCACTATTGAGGGAGGAGAGCTCTGGAGTGATATGCACTTAATCATCCACAAAGTGAACAACTGACACCAGATATAAGTACATATTATATCAAAAGCTTTAGTGTTTCACTCATCTGTAGCAAGCAATGCTGAGACGGATGCTCCCCTCACCTGGCAAATTTGCCATTCCCATCAAGTGGCACAATGACCTGTTGCTATCAGATTGCCTGGTACTTGCTGTCAGAAATAGCTGGCAAAATTCCTCTTCAGGTACTCAATTTTTTCTAAGGGCTTGCTGCTTTAGGGCAATGTCCAGATCTTCAGCTAGTTAGGCATCAGTTTTGTCCAGAGGTGACTTAGTGTTGGATGGAGAAGCACAACACTGAACATGGGTGAATGTTGAGGCCATCCTCCATGAACATTGTAGATGTGCAGTGATTTTACATTTCGGACTTTCAGGCAGTATGCAAGTCTCAACAACTTGGGGCAAGGTGAATTAATGGATCCACCTTGTCACATACAGTATATCCCTGTCTAGCAAGTGAACTCAGATGGGGCAGTGCTCAGAGTATCACATGCCTCAAAGGTGCAATTACTTTGTACTAGAAACTGGCTTTTTAGTGTCACAGTGCCAGCCCTCTGGAATAGAATACCAGCAGGAATTAGACAGGCACCCAGTATTTAGGCACCTACTGAAGATGTTTTTGTATACAATGCTGAACTAAATTGAGCCAACAGTCTGACTCCGTATATGGTGGCTTCCGATGTCCCCTTATGGCCTTCTTGCTTAAGCATGGCTCAGCTGAAACTGAAAGTCTTTGATATTCCTTTCTGCCCAGAAGGATCCAAGGGCCACCTTCAGCAGGCAGTCCAGGGCCAGAAGGTTCTTCACTGTGAAGGCTGCCAGCTGCGGTTCAGTGACACAAGGCCGCTGCATACAGATCCAGCAGTTTCTGACAGGTCACCCTGTTAACAGATGGACAAAGCTTTCCCTCAAACGTGTCAGGTTCACTAGACTCTGGAGTGGGTTAGGGAGGGAGGAAATGGGCATTGAACGGACTGAGAAACCTTTTCCCCGGGCATGTCAGTTTCACTGCAATGGTGAGGGAAAGCAACAGTGGAACTGGGAGGCAGACTGTGCAGAAAGAGGGCACAGACCATCGACTGTAGCCTACCACATCATGATGGGCATGCATTGGAGGCTAGCTGCAGCCATGGAAGCAGAAGAGGAAAGGGGACTGGCCTCTCCCCCCACTAGCTGGAGGGAATGTGGTGACCTTTAAAGTGAGAGAACCTGAATGGAGGTAGTGTGCATTAAACCTGGCGCTGATAAATATTACCAAGTGGCCATGAAAGGGTTTGAAAATGCATGTATGGTTTCAGCCATCTAGCAACATGCTTGATAGGCAGGGCTGATGTCTACATCCTGCTCTAAAAAGTGCATTGTCAAGCCCTTTAATAACAACTTAGTTCTCCTTTCCTTGTTTTTTGCCAACCCTGCTCAGATAATGTTGTATTTCATTGTGCTGCCTTTTCTTTTACATCCCTTAAAGGGGCTCCCTGCCCTACCTTTTGTGTGTAAAAGGGAATGGTTCCTGAATCTGCTTTTGGGAACTGACTGTGGAGTTGGTGCATTCTTTGTCTTCATCTTAGCATAGACAGACCTAACACAACAGCAGGTTGCTGAAATGAGGAGTAGCTGGCTCAGGTTGTGTCTACAGCCTCCAGTGCAGTTTAGGCTCTAGAGATGCTCCTGCTGAATAATTTTATTTAAATGTAAATTTGGGTTACATCCACAGCAAATGGATGGTGTTGTCATGTATCCCATCTCCCTTGGTACTGGGCAAACTTGGGCCAGTTTACTTAATAGTAGCAATTTACTGTATTGTTTTACTGCTCGAGAGAAGCCAGATTTCTGTGCCTTGGAGCAGAGCAGATAATGGAAACCAAATGGAAATTAAACTGTGCTTGCTCTAGCTGCTTTATGCATGCAGAAACTGTAGGAGGAAAGAACATGTTCTTTCCAGTCCTAAGAAATTGCTGGACAATACCCTGTCCAGCTGGCCTGTTTGGAATTGGAGGTCAAGCAGAGGCTCCTTTGTAAATATGTTTCTTCTCCTTCTGAAGATATGTTTCTAGCATAGTCAGAAAGGCAACACAGGAAGCCAGACCAGGGAAAAATAAAATCCCATAATACCTTCAGGGACTTTATCAGAATCTTGCCAAGACAGTTGGCCACATCCAGAAAATCCTGAACATATGATGTATGGGAGTGGGGACTACAATTTTTTTCAAGATACTGTAGGGCCAGTCTCCCTAGCGAAGAAAGATTTATCTTGATGCAGTTATGCAAGCAACTTTTCTGGCATGCTGAAACAGGTGTCTCTTATTGGGTGTTTTGTACGTTCTAAACAGGTATATTATTCCAGTTTTAATCAGTATTAACTTTGCTGTGATTCAATGCTATGGAAACTTGTTAGTTAAACTATGGAGCTCGCTAGCACTTGGGTGGCTTTAGGCAAATTCATGGAGGATAAAAAGGCATCGCTCACTACTAGGCATG
Organism: Podarcis vaucheri; assembly: GCF_965113315.1. NCBI lineage: Eukaryota > Metazoa > Chordata > Lepidosauria > Squamata > Lacertidae > Podarcis > Podarcis vaucheri. Next base: position 49,280,924 of record NC_138748.1, on the reverse strand, counting down.
ATGGCTAGAGGCAGAATGTCTTTGAATACCATTTGCTGGGAATCACAAATAGAAATGGTGCAGTTGAACTTATATCCTGCTCATGGGCTTCTCATAGGCATCAGGCTGCCCACTACAAGAACAGAATGCTGGACTAGATCGGACTTTGCTCTGACACAGGAGGGCTTTTTTATGTTCTTATATCCTAGCAGTTAAACAATGATCCAGGCTTTTGGCAACCACAATCCAGAAATTTCCCTGACCCTCACATGAGAGCTTATATTTCGTGATGGCTTCTACAGTGAACAAGAAGCAGAGTTGGCAACGCTTCCATTGTAAGTGGGAACCATGACCCAGTTTTAAGGTTGATCCCCATCATGCTTTGCAATTTTGGCTATATTACTGCTTCATTAAAATCATTTTGCACCCTTAGCCTCTATTTCTATCAATCTTGTTGTCACTGAGATTTCCTAAAGCATATTAAAAGATATGCAGACTAACCTGACTGCTGTGGACTGAAAGCTGCTTCTTTGCATTATGCAGCCTTCATAGAATAACGTATGCAGCATTAGGAATTATTCCACATAAGCAACAAGTATTCCTACTGCACACATTCTGCTTTCTGCTTGCCATTAATTAGAATACCTGCTGCCTCTAGATTCTGGGTTTCTCTGTATACCTACTAGGCCAGGTTGAAGGTTCTTTAGTTAATTCACAAAGACTTAAGCACCTTGGGTTCAAAGTAGCTTATACTCCATCTTGATTACTGAGATTCTCTGATGTGGCCATGAGGTTCAGTTGTCCTAAACAAGGGACCAAGCTTTTAGGGTGGCAGGTCCTGCCCTGTAGAACTCACTGTTAGAGGTTCAGCAGGAACCAGCCCTGCCTTCTTTCAAATGCCTTCTGAACGTGGTACTATTTAGACCAGGTCTGCACACATATAAGATGGTGGATACCTGGCTTACTAGTAGTACATGTGAAAAGGATCTAGGGGTCTTAGTGGACCACAAGCTCAGCATGATTCAGCAGCAGCAGCAGCAGCAGCAGCAGCAAAAAAGCCAATGCTATTCTAGATCCATCAATAGAAGTATAGTGTCCAGATCAAGGGAAGTCATAGTACCACTCTATTCTTTGGTCAGACTTCATCTGGAGTACTGTGTCCAGTTCTGGGTGCCACCATTTAAGAAGGATGTTGACAAGCTGGGATGTGTGCAGAGGAGGGCAACCAAGATAATCAAAGATCTTGAAACCAAGCCTTATGAGGGGCTGGGTATGGTTAGCCTAGAAAAAAGGTGAGTGAGAGGAGATATGATAGCCATCTTCAAATATCTTAAGGGCTGTCACATGGAAGATGGAGCAAGCTTGTTTTCTTCTGCTCTGGAGGGTAGAACTCGAACCAGTGGCTTCAAGTTAAAGGAGATAGGAGATGCCAACTCAACATCAGGAAGAGCTTTCTGACAGTAAGAGCTGTTCAACAGTGGAACAGTCTTCCTTGGGAGGTTTTGGATTCTCCTTCCTTGGAGGTTTTTAAGCAGAGGTTGGGTGGCCATCTGTCATGGATGCTTTAGTTGAGATTCCTGCATTGCAGGGGGCTGGACTAGAGGCCCTTGGGTCTTCTCCCCAGCTCCACAATTCTTTGATTCTATGAATTTTTCTTTTAACTAACCAGTATTTGTTGATATTTTATTGCTGTTTTTATATTATGTTTTATATATATTTATAGACTGGTTGTATTGTATTTTCATGCCATGAGCTGCCTTGATATATTTTAGGAGTAGTAGTAGTAATAATAATAATAATAATAATAATAATAGCAATAAAATATAGCTGATACAGGACAGGCATCTGTCAGCGAAAGGGATTTGCTCATACTGTCTTTTTCTTCTCTACCTGCACCCTGATCCAGTTCTGACTTCTGTCACTTTTGAGCTATCTGCAAAGAAGACTTGCAAGCCCAGAAGTGGAAAATTACTAACAGCTGTTGTAGCTATGGTTCATCATATTGATCCAAAGGAATGTCTGGAGCTTGAGACAGAAGACATCATCTTATCATAGCTAGGACTACTTACTTTTTGTTTTGTTGTTGCCTACTCTTTTGTTCTACCGTCTTAATGACAGCTCGACCTGCAGACCTTAGCAGGTGATGATGTTCTTTCCATGCCATGAAGTTTCATCTGCTGATTCCTGTTGATCGGTCTTCTGTAAAACGCACAAAAGTAAAGAAGTAAAGCTTGAGTCTTCCCTTGAGTCCTCCCAGCCCTAAGAAGGCACTGTGAATCACAGTCCTGTTGTGAAAGAAAGGTGCTACTGTAAAAGATTTCCTAGATGTGGCTCCCAACAAAAAATTAAAAACACAATAAAACCTCAAATATTAAAAACTTCCCTTCAGATGTCATCTAAAAGTCATATAATTGTTTATCTGTTTGACATCTGGTGGGAGGGTGTTCCACAGGGAAGATCCTCTGCCTGGTTCTCTGTAAATTCTCTTCTGCAATAAGAAATGGCCGAGGCTGTTGAAGGCTTTAAAAGTCAGCACTTTGAATTGTGTTCGGAAATGTACTGGGAGTCAGTGCTGATCCTTTAGGACCAGTGTTATATATGGTCCCAGTGGACTACATATATATACTTGCCCAGGGGTGGCCTGCCCCATTTTGTTCCCTGGGGCAAAATAGGAGGGTGCAGAAGCCCCACTTACTGGGGTTATGTGGTGGTTTACTCAGTCTGCCTAATGGGCGGGCTGGCCCTGTGCTTGCCTCATCATTCTGTGACAGGTCATGATTTTTCTCCTTTTAAGAGATAGGGAAGAAAGATCGATCAATTAAAACTTGCCAAAGGCCATCCAAACTGTATTGTTGACAAGAATTGAGTTCTTCTAGGGCAGCCTTCAATAGCCTGGTGCTCTTCTGATGTTTAAAGCTACAGCTTCAAGCCCCAGCCAACATCTAGGGGGCACCTGGGTGCTGAAGGCTGTTGCAGGCCCAGATGTAATCCTGTATACCATGGGTGCATTCTGCTTGCTGCCATTCCCCCTTCTATGCAGCATTCCTAACCCTTGCATGACAAGATATGCCTGCTGAAATTCTGTTTTTCATTTTTCTTAAAGCTATAGGATACCTTCCCTTTGTCCCTGATCACCCCAGCCCTTTGACCCTTCCTCACTCAATTTGTTGAAATTAATTTAAAAACTTCATCAGTTGAGAAGTTGGGGGGTGGGGAACCAGCTAAATATATTGAAACTTAATTAAATTGTGGGAGTTGCCAACCCTGTAGCATAGAAATAGGCATTTGGGAAGCAAATAATGATTAGCTGAATAATAATAATTTATGCAATACAACCAGGAGCAGCAGCAGCGGTAACTGGAGGACTGGGGTGTTTGTGTCATTGTTAACTACTCTTTTCATATATAGAGCAAAGGAGATGGGTATTCGTCAGTCTTTCAGAAGCTCACACACCTGCTGTAAATGCTTTGCAACACTTATCAAAATGTCTATTGCAGTGTAATTTTCCACTATAAACAGCAGTTGTCCCAGGAGAACATGACAACATTTTCTCTCTTTTTAATGATGCACCACCTTCACACAGTCATGCTTGTGACAGCTTCTTTTTAAAGAAAAGTTTGGAAAACGTCAAATAATATATAAAACTGTATTTTAACGTGTTGTAATGTTAAAGCAGGGATTGCCTTCTAGATGTTGTTGGACTACAGCTCCTAGAATTCTTGATCGTTGGCCATATCCAACACCTTCAACCTTTTCTTATAGGAGTTGGTCTCAAGTCCCTTCACCATCTTGGACACATTCCAGTTTACTGACATCCTTCTTAAATTAGAGTGCTCAGAACTATAGGCGTCAGATGAGGTCTGACTGACACAGAAAGGATAAAAGGGTGGCTTTTAGCCAAATGATTTTGCAGTTTGAAGAAGTTATCTTTGCTCCTGGTTTCCACTATCTAGAAAAAGCTAGCCCCAAAAATTATCCTGCTTACATTGAATATTTCAGCGCTAAAAGATGTGTTCTGAGATCCAAGGCTACGAAAAAGTCACTTGAAATAATATGTGGTTTAGTGAATGAAATGCATGAAAATGAAGATGGCTTCATTTTGGGCTTCTGGGAAAGGGGATATTATGGACAATGCAGGCAGGAAGAAAAATTGATGGGTGATTGAGGATTTTTATCTTTAAATTTGACCATACTGAGATGTTTGAGAATCGCTAACATAAGGAGGGAAATGTGCACATTTTAATGGTGATTTCCATGAGGACTAGTGAACCTGAACAAAGAAGGAAGTGCCCACACCGGTTTAGATAAATTTGATCTGCTTAAGGTTTTAAGACCCCTATTCCAATTAAGAAAAACAAACATATGTTTGCATTTGTTGGCCTTTTGACTTAAAACAATTATAATAAGGCATGCATAGCTTTTGTAACAGAATAATTGTAACTCATAAGTTGTGGGAGCTATAGAAATGAACCTTCAAGTTATAATTTCTAATGTCAAGCTTCTGCAATGCAATCAATATTTCCATACAACAGTAAATAGAAAGATGTTATGTGGATACAGTCTCCAGCTGTGTAGATTAGCTGCCAGCTGTCGCAAGGTAGCTATGCTGTTAGCTTGTTTTTATATGCTAATAATGCCTCTGACTTCTAAATCTATGAACTATTACTATGTTTTAATGCTCAGATGGATCACAGTGGACTCCTTTGGTATCAAAACCTTTTGAAGAACATGAGGTGACGTTCCCTGTGCCTTACTGTAGATTATTTCTTTTTAAAGAAGCTGTGTTCATAAGATTACGTTAAATATTCTGTTTTAATTTCTGAAATTAGCAATGCCTGCATTCACACACCGTGATAAAGTTTGCAGCTAAACCATAGTTTATTGTATGTGAATGAGTCTAGGTGAGCCTTGGGCTTGCATGCTCCCCTCCCCGTAGAACAAAATCTAGTTAATATTAATTACAGTTAGTTGAGTCTGATGAAACGACAAACCACAGTTAAACAAAAAAAAAGGGAGTGAAAGCTTCTGAACTCCTTCTCTGCAGGGAAAAAGAAAGGGGCAGGATGTAAGGCCAAGAGCTGCTTAAGCCCAGTCACATAATGATAAACTGTGTGCGACATACAAACATGTCCATTTTGTCTCCTGCCCTTTTTGTAATGAAGCCACCGGAATTGTGTCTGTACAGACATGTAGTTCTTAAATTGCCCTAACCTAAACAGTACAGGTCACTCCTTCTGTGTGTGCCTCATTTCATACATTGCAGACCAGCTTTCGCTTCACGGCTGCAGTGTAGTGAGCTTCGTTCCAATTTGCTATCCACTTATCGCTTCCCAAATTCTTCCCTGTTGTCTGAGCAAATGCCTTTCATTTTGCACTTGTGCTGTGATTTGTTTTCCCTAAGTGTATTACTGTACATTTATCTAAATGAAATCTGATCCTATTTGAATTTGCCCATCTCCCTCAGATCTCTGGATCATTTTGTACTTTCAGTCTCTTTGCCACTGCGTTGGCAAATCCTTCTAGTTTAGCGTTATCTATAGACTCGATCAAAGGACAATATACTTTATCCTCTTGGCTTTTAATGAAGGCATTGAATAGAAGCTGTACCAAGCACTCCCTCTGGTCATGCACTTCTTCTTTGAGGTCATTCAACCAACTTCACAGTAAAATATTTTTAACAAGGCAATATCTGGGATACTGAGGGCAAGAGTTACGCAAACATTTGAGCCGATGGTTGTGACAGGCTGGGTTGTTAGTGTAAAGGCTGATCATTACTGTCCATTACTGCCCATCATTCCCTGAGCCAAGCCAAGATCAGCTCTTTGAACTCACATCACACCTACAGATCTCCTCACAGTTTTGGTTTGTTTATTTACTATTATTCATTCATTCATTGGACTTCTACCCAATCCTTCATCTTACTGGGCCGTAGGGCAGCTAACAAGAATATTAAAGCCATACAAATGTCGTAACATCATACAAATATCATAAAATAACAGTTAAAATAAGAACAAATCAACATAAACTTTTAAAAATACAGCGGCAAAGCAAGACCTACAGCTAGTAAACCAAATGCCCAACAAGTTTATATGTCTTTAAGCAATGCTGAAACTTCCGCAGTACTGGGGAAAATCTAATCTCAGTTGGAAGTTCTATAAGTGGGGAGCTGGCCCAAAATATCATATGAACAGCCCGTTTGGCTAGTTATGTTGTAGAGATCGTTCTCCCCCATATTTCTTCTATCCACCCTTATTCATTTGCCTTCAACATATGTCACAGAAGTGTTCAGACACTTAACAGAGTTGCTCTGTGCTTGAAATTATGCAGTGCTGTGTCATGAGCACATATTATTTAAAGATAAGCCATGTAGCTCCTCAAACTTTGAAGTGGTTTGTTGAGTCAAACTGAACTATATTGAATTCATTGTCTTCCAGCTCCATTTCCCCCCTGTTAATAGTGACTGAAAAGACATATTGCTTTTTGTCTTGGTAGGACACATATGTACAAGTGTATAAAACCATGAGTTGGGGCTGATGGGAGTTGGAGTCCAACATTTGAAGGGGGACAGGTTCCCCATCCCAGCTATAAAAATAACCCTTTTGTGTTGTCTTTTTGCATTGTGCATGCCTTCAAGGTGGTGGGTGGGGTTTTGGTTGTGGGGAGTCAGCAATAACAGAAAGATACAGGTTTATGATGGGCTTATTGGTCTCATGGTGACTTGTCTGTAAGGATGCAGATTGACCTTAGCTGAGTCATGCAGTACATTATTTGCATGCTTAATGTCCTGGCCTTAGCATCCTCATCTTTTCCACTGGGGAATAGTTCTGCCTGAGACCTAGGGAGCTGCTGTCTGTCAGAGAAAGCATTGTCATGATTGATAGGCAATTAGTAAGACTTGGTATATTGGTAACCTATGTTCCTTTTTTAAAGTTGCAAGTGTGGAGATAGAACAAAACTTAATAGAGCAATTTTATGCATGTCTTATGCATCCTTCACAGAATTCCCCAAAACAAACTACAGTTCTCATGCTTCTTCGGGGGAGGCAATGTGACTGAATTGTATGGTGTGTGCACAGCCTTATTCTTAGTTAAGGAAGTACGGTATATGGACATATAGGAGTTTTGTACCCTAAGATGAGTAACAGGGAATTTGTTCTGTTCTCTGGCTACTGGGCAGTTTTTATGATCAATTCAATTCACTTGTCACATTTAGAAGCTGAACCATTTAGATTAGCCTCTGTTTTCATCTATACTGCTATATATACATATAGATACACAAAATTAAGGTCGTAAGTATCCTATACATGCATGCACACACTCAGCAAGTCTTAGTGAACTAAATAGTTTTACTTCTTTTTAATGTATTTTTATTAAAGATTTCTTGATTTACAGTAGTATGTGCAATGTCTCTTTTTTCAAGTTACATTTTCTACAGATCAGTTTCATTTGTTGAGACATTAGTGTTACATTAGGAAGAAAAGGGGGAAAGAGGTGGAATGGGGAATGGTGAGTGGGGGTGGGGTCGGGTGGCGATGTTTCTATTTTACTTAGTGTATGTGTGGGGTTTTGTGTCAGCGTCGCTTGTGCAGGTTCTCTTTGCTATTTGCTTGTGTTCCTTTGGTAGTGAGAGAGGTTGGGGTTGGCCTAAGGTGTGGTTGTTCGTTTGTGATTGGCTGTGGTGAACTTTGTTTTCATGTGTGAGTGGGGTGGGTGGATGTTTTGGATCAGGTTAGCCATATTGATTCATATGCTGCTGGTGGATTCTTGTCATTGTCTTGTTGGGCTGTGTATGTGATAAAGGGGAGCCATACTGGGGTGAAGGTGTCTCCTTCTATTTGTCCCCGTGTCAGTTTCAGTTTATTGGTTAATTTTTCTAGTAAGGCTGTTTCCCATACTGTTTGGTACTGTTGGTCCATGCTTACTCCTGGCAGGTCTCTCCAGTGTCTGGTTATGATGTTTCTGGTTGCTGAGAGTATTTGGGTTATAGGTTCTTTGTGATGTGAATGGGCATTATTGTCTTGGAAGATGTTTAATACGGCCAGTTCTGGGGTTATTTCTAATACAATACTTGCTTAATTATTTTGCATATTTATTTTATGGTTGTCCAGAATAGTTGGAATTTGGGGCATTCCCACATGTGGAAGTATGTGCCTGTGGAGGTGTACCCTCTCTGGCAGTTTTTTGAGGTTCCTGGGTGTATTAGAGCTAATTTCCTTGGCGTTAGGTACCACCTGTAGGTGAGTTTTAGAGTAAATTCTTTCCTTTTCGTTGATATGGATTTAAAGGGGGTTTAGACCACATTCTGGTCCACTGAGTGGGGCTAATCTCATAGCCTATGTCGTCCTCCCATTGTTTTTTGATTACGTCTAGGGGGTTCATGGGGTTTTGGAGTAGCAATTTGTATATTGCGGATACCATCTCTTTGCCGTGTCCCTTTGTTGTTAGGAGGAGGTTTTCAAAGGTTGTCAGGGGCCTAGTTGCTGCTGATTTTACTACTGAATTGTTTAAGAGGGCATGTAGTTGGTGTTGTGTTAACCAGGACATTTGGGTGTCTTCTAGTTTGTCTTGTATTTCTTGAGTTGATAAGGGTTTGTTATTTTTATAGAAGTCTGTTAGGCGATATAGGCCTTTGGTTTGCCAGGTTTTTATTTGGAGGTTTTGTGCTGCGTGATGGAATAATGGATGGTATGCCAGGGGAATTAGTGGGGATGGGGATGAGGTTGGGGACAGTTTACCTATTTTTGCTTTCCATGCTTTAAGCATGGTCTGGGTGTACCTGTTAAGTTTTGTGGGAATTTTCCTTAGTTTGTTTGGGAGGAATGGGTATGCTGTGGTGTAGGTGTTTTCAACTGTGTCCCTCTCTAGATGTATCCATTGTTTTGTCTCATCTTCTAGAATACATGGGATTATGTGGCATACTTGGTTGGCAATGTAATATGCTTATATGTTGGGGATTCCCCATCCTCCCTCTGAGGAGGGGAGGTGCAGGTATTTGTGGCTTATTCTTGTTTTTTTGTGTGAGAAGATAAATAAGTGTAGTTTTTTCTGCCATTTACGGAGTTGGGTTGGGGGAATCCAGATTGGGAGGGTTTGGAATGGGTAGGTTAGTTTTGGGAGGGTGATCATTTTGATCTGCAGTCTTACTTCTCTGTAGATATGTGTAGGATTGCACTGTACAGCTATGGAGTTATTTTTCAACTCAGTCTGTATTTGTCTATTCAGATGTAAGTTTCACAGAGTTAAATGGAGCTTCATCCAGTGTAAATATAGGTGTGCAGCCTTATATTTCCATGGGGATAGAGTTTAAAGAACAGAATTTAATTAAGCATTTTACAACTGACCTTGAGAAGGTTTACATAAAAAGCTATGCTCTTGTTTGTACACCTTTGCTGTTGTAGCAGCTACAACAATATGACACTTTAATATATAAGAAGTATTCCTAGAACCTTGATAAATTGAGCACTTTTCTAGTGCAGTACATTTGACCTACATAGCATTACTTCCTTTTGGAATCTCATCAATTCTCTGTGGATTTCAAGAAATGATAATTGATGGGTCAGAGTCCATACTGTGCATTTCCTTTTGTCAGACAATCTTCATTCCAGCTTTAACAGGTTTGCTGGCTATATATTTAACAAAATATTAAAATGTGAAGCCTCCCCAGTCTTGAAGGTTATAATCTAAATAATATTATATATTCATATGGATTGATACATTAAAAGCAGATGAAGTGAAAGAATGGTAATTTGAAATTAGCTAGACATTTCTGGGTCACATTCATATATTGTGTCATGCCAGTATGTCACTGATTTTATTTGAGTTTCACAATGGGAGAAAATTGGCTCATTAATTTCAAACAGCTATCCTTTCACTTCTCTATTACTGATTGTTTATGCAGTTCTCATGCAGATTGATATCCACATCTCATCTGTAAGATCTGCTCTCTCAATTTCCCCTTCATCCTTCAAAGAGTTTCTGGCGCTTTAAGGCTAGGAGGAAGACCACAGACTTCTACTGTATAAGAAGGGCTGCTGCAGTCCGTGTCCCCTTTGCATCATTTGGATTGTTAGAAAATCTAGGCCACATTGCAAGAGCCCAGGATGTGGGTCCAGCAGTGCCCTATTTCCTGCTGGAGTTGCAGCATTGGTATGGGAAGTAATTGCATAATGAACTTCCCATTACCAGAGTAGCACAGAAGTGACACATTCTGAATTGGTTCACATGCTGCAAAGTAATGCCGGAAGAGGCCCAAAGACAGTTGTGCATGCAGGCTCCCTAGTGCAATCATGTGGGCAGCAATACGGAGGCTGCATGTGTTGTTTGATGCACATTGATGCACTGTCAGGGAGTAGCAATTATCCAGAGAAAGCTATTGGTGATTAAAGGCAACATTCAAGTTTACATGCTGAGAATGAACTTCAACGATGGCCTATTATGGAAGGATGTTTCAGAATTGGGGGCAGGGACACCGCAAAGAACTCATAACCCACCTACTTTCAGCAGCCAGAAACACCAAAACCAGACACTGGAGAGACCTGTCAGGAGTAAGCATGGACCAATGGTACCAAATAGTATGGGAAACAGCCCTACTAGAAAAATTAACCAATAAACTGGCATGGGGACAAACAGAAGAAGACGCCTTCACCCTGGTATGGCTCCCCTTTATTACATACACAGCCCAACAAGACAATGACAAGAATCCACCAACAGCATACAAATCAATATGGCTAACCTGATCCAAAACACCCACCCACCCCACTCACACAATTGCTGGAAACTGGGGGAGAGGAGAGTGCTGTTTTGCTTATGTTCTGCTCCCTGGTTTCCCACAGGCATCTGGCTGGCCACTGTGAAAACAGGATGCTGGACTAGTTAGGCCATTGGCCTGATCCAGCAAGCTGTTCTTTTGTTTTCATGATTTGAACCTGGGTCTTGCAAATCCTAATCCAACCTTCCAACCGCTGCACTGCGCTGTCAGAGTTAATTACCGAAAGGTGGGCTGTCCATGTTTCCTTGTGTTGCTTGCTGAGCTTTTTTTGTAAAAGGACTTCTGAAATAACGTCAGGTTGCTGAATCCCTACATTATGAGATTGTGAATACTGACAAGCTAGTGACCAAAAATTAATGTGCCCCTTTTCAATTAGCACATTATAAGCTGGTTGAGCTGTTTGGTTCTTGCCATAGGTGAAGTCTAATTTTGTTGTTTGAGTCTCTAGTCCCATGGCCTTTTTACCTATTGATTTGCTTGTTGCCTCAGCATCCACGTACCGTTCCTTGTCGGTGGAGATGACCTTGTGCCCATGAAATACCCAAGTGATAGCAATTTACAGCTGAATCAGTCACAGCCTCTGAAACCCTATCAGGGAATAACATGACTTGATAAAGGTTTGCCATGTACTCAGGGTTCTGTTTTCATTCTGCCGGAATTTAAATATCCTGAGACCTGCTCTAGGAAAACAGACTACTCATTAACAAGGAGCATTTAAAGGTGCATAGACGCCTCAACGCAGGGATCCAGAATTATGCAAGGCTAGAAATGTCCCTGCCATGCATTAAGAAAAAGGGCTGGGGAATAGGTTTTTTTTATTTATTTAGTTTTTTCCTATACTGATTAACGTGTGCAAATAAATATATAATGAAATAATAAAAAGGACTAAAAATAAGTGATGCAAAGCACACTAAAACAACAACAAATGTTACAAAAATACACACCATTAATGTAAATTACTGCTGTAATAAAAAAATACCGTTTAAAATTCTTTTTTCTGACACACTTGCTCAGTCAACACCTTTCAGTCTCCTGATTCTCACCAAAGATGTCTGTCTATTTGTAGTTAGAACTGACATGTAAGATGATCTGTAGACAGAGACAGAGCTGAGGAGTAATGGTAAAACAGTGGCCAGGCTTGAGGGACAATATGGGATGTGTGCCCACCTTACATGAGGAATCTATTTCATACTTCTTTAGCATGACTTTCGTGCGACAATCAATCAAGAAGTTAATCTCCCATCAGGAATTGGAGTAGCATTGGTTGTTTCTGATATTTATAGGTATGTATTTTTCTTTTTTAACAGCTAGATATCCTAGCCAGGGAAATAAAATGAGCCTGTGGAACCGAAGGGAGATGAGCCATCTGAAGGCTGCTCCTTCTTTTTGTTTACCATTTTTGTTGGTTATTCTGGTGACACCCCCCTGAGCCTGGTAATTCTGTTGCTTAAGGTCAGATTGGTAACTGGTAATATACCTCACCAACCAAACATTAAATGCTGGAAGAGCATGCTGACCTGGAAATCTGGTTGAGCAGGGAGAGAAAGTGGTTTATTGAGTCAAGAACTATGGAGGTCATGAACCCTCTTTGACCCAAGTTGTGGTCAAGTCCTACTTTTTTTTGTCAAGTGTGGGCCAGGTGGGCATGGCTTAGGGAAAGCAGGCTGGTAGGCCAAATTGTGCTGGAGTTTCCCTAACCTATAGTAATGGATTGAATTAGCTGATTAAAACATACCTCTTTGCAAGAGCATTCTTGAACACTGCGTTTTAGTATTGGCTCTTTTAGGAATTTTGGATCTCTGCGGTATTTTTGTGTTTTTAGTATTCTATGGTCTTTTGTATTGAATTTATGTTATAAACCACCTTGTTCTTTTATATGAAAGGCAGTCTATAAAGGTTTTAATGTTTTTTAAAAAATAAAAGTGAACACTTGGAAAATGCTATTGAGACCTTTTAGTAGCAAAGGGGGGAAACATGGTTTTTTTTCATGAAATTGTGTGATATGTTTCAAATTAATATCACGGGCAAAATGGTAACAATTTGTTTCACAATAATAATACTGCTTTCTAGTGATGTATAATTAGGATAAATTTCAGACCTCTGTCAATAAAATTTGGAATAAAAATTGGACTTGGGGAAGTTGGATAACTGGGCAAGGGTCAACAATACTGGGATTTTAACAAAGCAGTGTGCAAACATTAGTTTATTTGTGGAGAGCAGATGGAGACAGGTAGTAACATCAGAGAGCAGTACAAAACGGAAGGGGGAAAAAGGCTGAAGTGTTGCCATGTAGAGTTCCTGTCTGAAAACACCCCTTCAGAAACAGAACATGCAGTGTGGTGCTATTGCAAAACAAGCACACACAAGTGATTTCGCAAGTTCCTGCTGTTGTGCCTTTTTAAAGCCTCTGTGTACAATAAAGAGGATTCTGTGGCTAGTGCTGCAAACCATTATTAATTTGACAGTACTTTTAATGCTCACAAATGAGTACATAAAATAATGCTTTGAAGCAGGCCTGCACAAATCCCAAGAGTATGGCATTGATAGCCTACCAGAAGGCTTTTGTAAACAGAGTATAAATAGGCACCCTTAGAGGCTACCTCAGCCATGATGCCTCACTCTGGTGGTGGTTTGTTGGAGTGAGGTCTTGTCAGATGTGAGGTCCTGGAGAGCCCTGCTGGGCTTGCAGTGCTGCAGCGAGGGAAAGAAAAACAGATAAACAAGTGGGTGGCAGGTGGGGGAAGGAGAAAGGGGGGTCAGCGTGTGGGGCAGGGAAGGCCTCAGGCTTGTGCTAGGCCTGTTCTCTCCTGAGGCTGATTTTGAGGTAAGAGGAGCAAAATAAGGAAGTCACAGACCAATGAAAGCGAAGGTGATAAAACACCCATACAGCAGTGGACTCAAACATCCAACATCATTTCATGTAACATAATACAGCTACGGATAGCAACCATTTATTTATTTATTGAATTTATAGCCGGCCCTTCCTCCCCATGGAGCCCATGTGTCAATGTATCAAATACCCATGTGTCAATGAATATACAGTACAAAACTCAGTGGATAAACCAGTATGAAGGCTGTGCAGAACAGAAATAATAAACACTCCCGTACTTCTAATCTTGTTCTCGTGAGTGTTTATAAACACTCCCAAGAAAGCTGTATGTAACTTTCTGGTTTACTGTCTTGAGGTAAGAGAAGCAGGTGCTAGCTACAAAATGTACTCTCACATCAGCACCGTACAATTAAGGCACATTTATACCACTTTAACAGTCATGGCTTCCCTCTAAGTCTCATGGGAACCGTAGTTTAACACAACTACAGTTCACAGGATTTTTTAGGGGTGGGGGAAAGCTTTAAATGTATGTTGTGGATGTGACCTCAGAAACAAGGGGTGATTATGGTAAGAACTGCCTCTTGGATTCAGATTCTTCTGTGCAGGAATGAGAGGTCTAGACATCCCTAGAATTAGGAATTAACTGGATGCTATTGTGTGCTTGCTGTTGAATTGGGTGTGGAGACGAGTTTTTAATTCCTGTTCACATCCCAGCCTATTTCAAATACTCTTCAACAAGATGAACTGGTAAATCTGCCCTCCTAAATTCCAAAATGCATACAGAGTGGTGGTGGGGTGGAGAGAGCTGGTGGTTCATTTGGAAGTAGTTTGTGATGGCCTGGGAGTCTGATTCAGAGGCTGAACCAGAGGAATCCCAGCCTGCACAGGAGTCCCCGCCTCCAGGGCCGGCTGAGCTGGGGCAGGGCCTTGAATCGGAAGCGCCTGCACCTGTGCCGGGTCCTCAGGTGCAGACACCAGATGGATCCACTCTGGCTCCGGAGGTGATTGAGGACCCATTGCCTACAGGTGCGCCTCTCCCAGCCCTGTCAGGGGAAGGTGAGCCTCCCCCTGGGTCCAGTAACCCTCCAGCCTCTCCTGAGCTGCAGAGGCTCAGGGCAGAGAGGTGGAGGGAACTGGTTTCTCCCAGGAGGAGTGCTCGCCTTAAGGCCAGGAGAGGCAGGTCACCTGTGGGCCGGGACCGCCCCTGGCCTCAAAGGAGATAAAGGCCAGTCAGCCCAGTCCCAGGTTATGGGAGCAGGTTGCTGGAAACCTGCTTCTGCTAGCACCCAGTCCTGTTCTTCCGGAGTTCCCGACTCCGCCCGGCTTCTTGCTTCGGATCCCGCTTCGCCCTGTGTGGACTGTCTCTAGACCCGTGACCCAGGACCGGACTCTGACCACGCCTGACGGTAACCTCCCCCCCCCCGGGACCAGCACAGAGTTTGTCATTTCCTGAGGGATAAACCACACCAGCCTAACCTAATCAGGTGTTGTCCATGTTTTGGACTAGAACTCCCACTATCCCTGACCATTGGCTATGATGGGTGGGGGCAAAGGGGAATTGTTGTTCAAATCATCTACAGGGCACCAGGTTTGGGAAGGCTGAACTACACATTACATACAAAAATACACAGAGAAGCTCTGATGGGATTTTTTTAAAAAGTTAATTATTTATTATTTGTATTTTAAAGATGTCATACAGAAAATGAATATTGACCTTAGATAGCTGTCATCCTGAGTGAATGAGATGCTTAGATTTCTCTCATGCATCTGTTCTTCAGCTCAAAATCAGTACCCAAGTTGTCTTTGTGCTCCTGTTGAGGTTCCAGATGGATGTTTAGGGAATGCTGTGGGTTGGAAAGCAGCTGTGGTGGAATTGTGAGCATCAAAATATCTGGCAAGGGAAATTTTGCACTCCCCTTCAAAATTCCAGTCTTCCAAGTCTGTTGAAAACACATCAAACCGCTGAGGCCTTGTTACACATACCAATATGTAATTTGTAGCTTGCTTGTGAATGCATTATTTTCAATTTTTACGTATGTTATTTTAAAGGAAACCTGAGGAAATGAAGCTTCCTAAAGCCTTTAAGGGGCTTGTAATTTCAATTCCCATTAAAGTTAATATGTGAACAGAGCCACCAAACTCCTTAAGTTGGGGTTGAAAACAAGCATCTCAATATTATGTTTCCATGTTAACAGAAAAGTTGCCCTGGGGGTGTCATTTTAATAGATGATGGACAAGAGGGTAGTTAAGAGCTTCACAATAGTGAGAATGAACAGGAAGAGCCATGTGTCAACAGGAAGAGAGGACAGTCTCTCTGGAAAATACTCCTCCGTGCTACAGAAGTGTTTGTAGCACCCACAAGTCCCTTTCTGGCTATTTAACTAGCTTTATGGAATGCATTTCCTCTTAATTTCTTCACCAAAATCAATCCATTTGTTTTATGACATCTTTATACAAGCAAAGAGACTGTCTTCTTATATAGCAACTTTGTCCCAGTCCCTAAAGCAATAGGAAGCTGGTTTCTTAATCCTTGCTAATGATTTAAACCCCCATTCGCTGAACATCAATCATCTCAGCCTCCAGTGCCTAATTTTTCAGTCACTTCCTCAAAAATATTATATAGTTTTCTACAGGCATCCTCTGCACTTTCTTGCACAACATTTTGAAGCCCTCAGCTTCCCCGCTTCAAATAAATTACACACATTTCCAAAATTACAGAACTGTGCTTTTCATGTTTGTTTGCAGACTCTTTAGGATAGAATCTGGAAACTTACGAGGCCTTGAATAGCTGGTGGAGCCAATGGAATGATGGGACTTCGGAGCTATCGGTGGGCACAAATAGTTTCAGATAGTGCCTTGGGTCAAGGATAAAAAAAGGGAATGTAGAGCACAGAACCCTCATCTTTTGGGAACATGGCCCATGATACAGCTTTGGGGAAACTTAGCAAATCCGTATTTGATAGGTTCCTTCATGGAAACCTACTTGGGAGGCCCATATATGGAATGTATGGAATGTAGAGAGTATTGGTTTCAGGCAGTTCCCAATGTTTCTCTGTACAGTGGTACCTTGGTTTAAGAACAGCTTTGTTTGTGAACAACTTGGATTAAGAACTCTGCAAGCCCGGAAGTAGGTGTTTTGGTTTGTGAACATGTTCTGCTTCCTGTTGAGTGTGTTCCATTTGTAAATTGAGTCCCTTGCTGCTATGGGAAAGCACACCTTGGTTTAAGAACGCTTTGGTTTAAGAACAGACTTCCGGAACAGATTAAGTTCATATCAAGGTACCACTGTATATGCAAGTCTGTTCCATCCCCTTTCCATATTTATCTGGGATTTAAAGAAAAACTGCAAGATAATTTTGTACTGAAATGCACTTTTATCACAAAAATACATATTTAAATATATTTTATCTTAATATACTTATTGTACTGTAAAATATGCATATGTAGCACATTTTAGTAGATTTTTTTTTTTTTGAGCCAAGAACTGAGTGGCAAAATTAAGAAAAGCGCAGAATTCAAAGGATAATTATGTTCTGATTTGCACATTAGTCCAGAAGGCACAGATTTGGTTAGTTCACAGCAATCAAATTATTCCATAATGCCTATATTAATGCATATTTTCAAGCTATTATTATATAGAGCATGAATAAAAACTCATTGGGGGAAGAGAAGGGTTATTGGCTTTTTGAGTTTGCATGTTATCAGGCAAAACTGCACTAACCTCAAACCTAAATTCAGTATCTGCAGACATTGCTGATGAGAGAGAGGATATAATCCTATATCAAAGTAATGTAGCCACTGCTATCAGTTGAAGCTCATAGAGATTAGGCAGAGCAAATAGAAATTGGGAAAAGTTGGGTTCCAATGAGATGTGAAGTTTTTACAGAGCCCTGGAAGGTACTTGCAGTCATCTTAATGTGGAAAACAAATGTACAACCTAGAAATATGCTGAGTGAAGGGCTTTTGGTGGCTCCGAGCAGTGTGTGTCAATGCCCTCAGTCCACTCCCCAGAAGTAGCTATTTGTGTATGGTTGTGCGGCGTTTCTGGGCTGTCACAATTAATCTTCAGCATTCCTTTTTGAAAAATTCAGAAATAGAAAAGAAATTATCTTGGTCTTCCCACCCTGTAATTCTGCAGCATCTGAATGCTACTGCAGTATGTCAAAGGGTGAGCGTAGAAATCAAATGTTTGAAGAAACATTGCTTCCCCAAACCTTTATGCCTTTTTCGGATTAGCTTTTTAAAAAAGCATTTGCTCCCACTAGCCCCCATCTTCAGTGAGTTCATTATCACTTGAGATATAATGGAAAAAACCTTTTCATCCCTGCAGTAACATGAATTCCCTCGTGCTTGGAACAGCCCCTTTATTGGGAAATGTCCTCTATAACCTTAACAAAAACAAAATAAAGCATACTGAAGTTTTATGCCTAATAATATGAGGCAGAAAAACTAAAAAGGGATATGAAAAGTGATACCCTTTTATTTTCAAAGGCAATTAATAGGAAAATCTGTATATTTTTGTCCTTTCTTTCTGTTGGACTGTTACCTGTTTCTTTCCACATGCCTGTACAAAGTATATGCAGGTTTGTGTCAGGTCAGTTGGCTTTGAATGGTGGTACTAATGTTGCATTCTTCACACTGTGTATGGAGAGAGGCATATTTTGTGCAGATGGCTTCAGGGGTACAATTTTTAATCTCAGTCTCAGTGTTGAAAAGCTTTCCACTGGAGGGAAAACCCCTAGTGTAGCTATTTCCTATTCTATAGAATACATGGGTCCTTGGGAACATGTATATGTGAAAATATAATGAGCGAATGCCACAAAATACAACTGGCTTTGTTATGGTGGGGTGTTACTATAGCTCGAGGGTCTAATAACCCTCTACATTCTTTGCCAAGTCATTTGCATTTACTTGTCATTACACATGCAAGGAACTGGTATATTTGCTTCAGGAAATGTTCTTAATGACCTTTAAAATACACCTCCCCCAAAGAATCACAGGATCTGGCTTTTTGTAAGATTTCGCATTGGTTGAAGATTTATATTCCTAGATACACTCCTAGACCAGTGAACATTTTTGACTTTCAATGGTGTTGGTTTTCTGCCTAGATGATTTTTATTTTATCTATTCCTCCTCTGTTACCACCATCTTTGGATATGAATGTCTGAGTAGTCCTCAGGGTAAGTAAAGGTAAAGGTACCCCTGCCCGAACGGGCCAGTCTTGCCAGACTCTGGGGTTTGTGCGCCCATCTCACATCTATTGGCCGGGGGCCAGCGCTGTCCGGAGACACTTCCGGGTCACGTGGCCAGCGTGACAACGCTGCTCTGGCGAGCCAGAGCCGCACACAGAACGCCGTTTACCTTCCCGCTGGTAAGCGGTACCTATTTATCTACTTGCCCCCGGGGGTGCTTTCGAACTGCTAGGTTGGCAGGCGCTGGGACCGAGCAGCGGGAGCGCACCCCGCCGCGGGGATTCGAACCGCCGACCTTTCGATCGGCAAGCCCTAGGCGCTGAGGCTTTAGCCCACAGCGCCACCCGTGTCCCTAGTCCTCAGGGTACCTTGTCTTAAATTGTCATGAAATCTTCTTCCCCAGTGAACTGAATGGTTTGCCTTCCAGAGATACTTTAGTTGCGTAGTCTTCAGGTTTTTCAGACCCGCTTTTGTCCATGAACTAATGGGATCTAGTTTTAAAGTTTTTGTAAATGTATCATAGCAACATAAGAAGGTATTGTATATTATGTCAGCCTGTTTAACCATATAACCCATTGTTGTCTACTGAGCCTGGTAGCAGTTCCATAGGCCTGATCACTTTGCCATCACTTGCTATCTGATCCTTTTAACTAGAGATGTCAGGGATTGAACCATAGTCTTTCTGTGTTTTTCTCAATTTAACATATTTTTCAGTACTATAGGCAGGCTTGTTCAACCGTCATTCTTTCCTTTTTTCTAAATATCCATGGGAAACTGTTTGTGGGTGAGTGTAGAAATCCTGAAGAGAATTTTTGCTGCACAGCTATATTGCAGTTCCTCATTGGTTGAATTCTGTACCTGTACAATGGACTTTCCCCTCCTTTCCTCTCGTGTGCCCCTGCACCCCTGAAATTGGCTATGTGTCTTAAAGATCAGCAGCTTGTAGCTCCAACTGTAACAAAAATACGATTTGTAATTGTTGTCTGAGCAAGCTGTAAAGTACTTTTAATACACCAGATGTGACAATTCTATGGTAAACCATGCTACACATGGTGCATTTTATATTGCTAAAGTAACAAAGTGACTTTTGGTATGTAAAGCGTACTTAAGAAAAAAACCAAGCATGGCACCCCCCCCCCCACAATTTTCCCAAGGATTTTCTGTTCCTCTGTAAAACGCAATGGAAAATTATTATTATTATTATTATTATTATTATTATTATTATTATTATTATACTGCCTTATACCCGGAGGTCTATGAAGTGTTATAGTTCTCTTCGTTATATTAGGTTTTGCTGGTAGGTGCCACAGAGGCAGCATAGTTCCAAGTGTTTTAAGAGCTTAGATTTTAAAAGTTCTTTTAAAAAATATTATTGTGGTTTGCTCAAATAATCCTGTGTGCAAATTGGTTATCTCATAGACCACAGGAGCAGAGCTGGAGAGACTTCTCAGTGGATTCTGAAGCTGAGAGATTCTTTGATTACATGGACAGCTGAACTTTCAGTTTCTGTTATATGCTCAAAATAGATGCGCCTTGCTTCCTGGTCTCCTCAGTTTTCATTTTCTTCTTTAGGCCAAGCTCTAGAAGGCAGTACAATAAGTATAATGACTAAGTTATAAGTACATTCTGGTCCTCTACAGATTTTCCCCCCAATAGCAGTGCTGAAATACTTTTGGATGACTTCATCCTGAGCTGATATTATAGCAACTAAAACTTATGGATGTGTGTACGCTTTAAGAGCTTTTTATTTTAATTCAGTTAATTTGAAAAAAATGAGTTTAAGTGCTTAGCTGGGGGGCGTGGAGCCACTAACACAATCTTCCAAGTTGAAGGCTAGCATTACAATTAGCACCAGCTTTTTGCTGGTGCAAATAGCAGCGGGAGGGGAAACCATGGCTGAAACGCCACTCTACTGTATTCCCCTTGCTGCAGCTGTTACCCGGTAAAGAAAAAACAAGTATGGGAGGGCCAGTCATGTTATTCGCATCTACTTTGGCATGTTTGTGATTATTATTGGAAATGCTAGCTACAAATAAGAATGCTGGAATCCCTGGTAGGAAATTGGAAACAGGGACAGATATATACTCTTTATATGTATTATGAACCTCCACATTTCACTGAATTGTAAACTAGTTTTCTCCTCTGTTAATATGCACAGATTGAGCAGGGTCTGAAGGTATATCAAATGTGGCCAGGTTGGCTGACTCCACCCCCACAGCCTCTTGACTCCTGTACATTTTCTATCACGCTCTGGTAGCCATTGGCAAAATTGACAGCATTTTGCTCCTCACACTAAGGGCTCAGCCACACACCAGAGACGTTTTTATTTGGTCCCTGTGCTTTCCCTGGGAAAAGCAGCAGGTTTTCTGTGGGTTGACATTTGTTCTGATTCAGCAGTGTAAACTATGTTTTTCCAGGGAAAGCGGCAAGAAAATAGACCCATGCCTAGAAATCATGGGACAAAGGGAAGTGTGGATGATCCCAGAGCTGATTTCTAATATTCCAGTGTTCTTTTCTTAGAAAGCTGAAGTGTGAAGTATGTTATCCCTGGAGGGCAAAAATCCAAAACAGCTGTTCTGTGTACTTTTTAGATCCTTATGTGCACACAAAAATACATTATGAATGGATTATGATTAGGATTAAGGAGGAAAAACCATTCAGGCATCAGTTACTTTTATTAGATAACAACACATACAGTTTTACAAGGTTTTCTTTAGGCCTTCACTGATGCAGCAAATGGAATTAAACTGTCCAAACAAATTAAAACTATTGACATTATTATATCGTTAGAAAGTTTCCCCTTTCCATGTCATTCAAGATGATTCAGCCAAAGTTTTATCTTCCACAATCATCTGACCTGCATTCCTGCCACACCCTTGCGTTTAGAAGAGTTTTATTTTCTTTCGCTTAGAGACGGTGAACTCTTGACAGTGCATTCCTGAGCAAAGCTAGAGCCAGTGGGTAGGCTTTGGGAGGATATTTTAGACCACTCTTGTGCATCTTTCCCTTGAGTCATCATTGGCTATTGTGAATCCGCTGAACTCCGAATCCTAGTTCAATAAACGTCTTAGCATAAAAACTCCGGGTTTATTTATTTAATTTCTATGCCGCCATTCGTTCGGTCCCAGCGCCTGCCAACCTAGCAGTTCGAAAGCACCCCCGGGTGCAAGTAGATAAATAGGGACCGCTTACCAGCGGGAAGGTAAACTGCGTTCCATGTGCTGCGCTGGCTCGCCAGATGCAGCTTGTCACGCTGGCCACGTGACCCGGAAGTGTCTGCGGACAGCGCTGGCTCCCGGCCTATAGAGTGAGATGAGCGCACAACCCTAGAGTCTGGCAAGACTGGCCCGTACGGGCAGGGGTACCTTTACCTTTACCTTTATGCCGCCATTCATCCAAGGATCACAGGGCGGTTTATAATATGCTAGACTTACTCAGAGTAAACCAACTGGAGTTAAAGGACATGACTAATTTAGGTTCATAAATTCAGTGATTCAATTCTGGGTATGTCTTAGTTGGATACAACCCACCATGCCTTGGGTTTTGCTTTCTGACTTCCTTCATCCCCACTACTTCCACCAGCTATCATAAACTGCGGGAGCCAATCCAGCACCTGCCAGTGCATCCACACATTGCCAGCCTCCCCACTGTCTGAGACATCCCAGTAACTACTAGCTATGCTGCTGGTGTGAGGTCAGGTATGCAGCAGCACCCTTCCCCATCAACCATCTCTGCTGCTGATATGTGACCTCTGATAGATTGCTCCCAAGGGAATGTGGCTCTCAACAGGAAAAAGTTGGTTTTTTTTGCTAATTTCTTTTGTTTTGTTTATTTATCCATTGTAGGATCATTCTGATTACAGAGATGTATAAACCAAAGGTTATAAAATTCTTTCTGGGAGTGACCTGAAGGTTACAGATGCAAATAATACTATTAATGAAAGTAGGCTGGAAGAAAAAGGCAGGTGAATGGAAACTTTAAAAGTTGATGCCAGCACCTGGATTTTTTATATTTTCCCAAGTTGGACAGGTTTGTGAATAACATTCATGGTGAGGGCATTCTGGATTTCCTGTCTTCACTGAAACTTATAGTTTTGACAATTGATACCTACAACATTCTATACAATTTTGGACCTGGTTGGCCAGTTTTATAAATGCAATGTAATAAAGCCTGATTGAAGGCCTCAATTAGTAAACAGGAAAATCCGCATGGCTATCATAATGCCAAACTGTTATGGAATTCTGCAGCTTGGGTAAAATTTAAAATGCAGGTAGGTAGCCCTCATGGTAACAGAGACAGTGATAGGAGGAAATTCTGCTATTTTCTTTTTGCAGAAAAATCTCATATGGTCTATCACCTAGTGCCCATTCTTCTCAGTCTTCCTGCTTTTAGAAATCTATTCTCTCTCTCTCTCTGGCTTTTCCCACGAGCCCAAATCCTTTCTTTGAAGTACAACACAAACATATGAATTCCAGATTCTGAAAAACAGATGGATGGCTTGCGCAAGAGTGAAAACGCCAGAAAAAAATAGTTGGGGAAGGAAAGGGGTGACAAAAATGGAGAGCAGGGATTCTGCCACACAAACTAAGTATAAAACTACTGTGACTGAAATCCAGGGGAAGCGATTGGGGTAGTGGGAGATACTTCGGGGTGGGGAGCCCCCAATTAAACATATCTACATCCCGGTAGATATCTGACATGCTTTTATTGGGTTAAAAGACATTCCAAAAAAGCATTCCAAGGATCAGTGCAATGAAGGCCTATTCATTATTATCTTAGGGCACACCCATCACCCCAAAGCATGGTAAATTGGTTTTGAAAATAATGAAAACCTTGTCTGAAGGAAGCATTCGGTGTCAGAGGCAAATCAGCAGATTCTAAAACATTTCTACATGTACCAGGGGTAACATAGTGCTAGACTGTTTGAATATCCTACAAGCACTCATTGTTCACCCAACAGAGATGTGCATCAGGCTACAGAGGAACCATTACTGCAGAGTTTGGCATTTTTCAATGGCATGCAAATGATCTAGTGAGTGCAGAAATCAGTGAATACCATAGTAGATTTTACTGCTTTGTGCTCTTTTACACAAATCTACCATTGATTTTACTGGCAGCTTTGGACACTTTTTTCATAGAAATGTATGAGGCTACTTTATACTGAATCAGTATAAAGCTCAGCAACTTTGGGGCTTGTCTAAAAAAAGCTCAACAACTACTTTTGGGGTGTCCTGGTTCTTACTTTTTGAAATATGGCAACCCTATTGAAGCTAACAGCCATACACCATTTCTGGGGTGGTTTGAGGGGTAGGAAAGATGGGTTGTTTGGCACCACAATATTTTAAAGCCAAGCCAGAAAGTGTATACTATCAAGAGAGGCCTTGATCTGCCTGTCTGCTCCCCTCCCACACCCAATGCATGCTGGGAGTTCAGAATAAGATTTGCAGCTGATGTCATGGAAGGCTTGCAAACACCCTAATATTTGGGTGCATGAGGGCTATCAATATAGGATAATTTGTGGCAGGCTTCAGCTATAAATAAAATGGATTCTAGGCGTGCACAGATTTCCTTAAACAGCAGCCTCTTCCAGCGCACTTGAGTACTATGGAGCAAGGCTTTTCAGGTAGCTGATATTGTGACAAGACAAGTGTGAACCCCTTTGTAGTAATTAAAAGTTATGGGTGTTATCAATAGGATATTCAAAAATAGCTTATGTGAGGGAAGTGAAAGGTCAGTTGGTTCAGCTGTGCAAAAATTCTCACGGCCCAGGAGCACGAGCAATTGTATTGGCAGGAAAAGCAACCAAATAGAAAGGGAAGCTGAGGGAGGCAGCTTATAGGCGGAATAATTGAATTAAGGGAGCATAGTGGACAATAGGCTGAGGAGGCACACACCTGAAGGCTGCAAAGGAAGAAGCAGCTTGAAGCCTCAGGGAACTGTGCAACTGAGGAAATTAAGAGCAAGAATCTCTCACAGAAGGTTATTTTAGGATCATTCAAGTATAGAGGCTATACTTCCATTACTTATTATGAAAACAGTGGGCTATCTCCCCTGCACCCCAGTACATGTACATTTTCCTTGGTTGCATTGATACTTCAGCTGAACATTTGCTGAATTGCTTCTTTTGGTAGGAAAAAGAAATGTATGCACTGTGGTGCCTTCTCATTAGGAAATGTGCACATGGTTTGCCTGTAGTCATGAGAAAAAGTGTAGCAAAAGCAGTTGACTTGCTACTTGCCGTTGAGAACTATCACTAGCCTAAAAATGTGATCGCTCAAAGAAGCCTCTTATTGCTAATGCTCTCTTACTGTCTGACCTTAAACAGGTTTATTCTGAAGTAAATACCAGTCAGTTCCACAAGAGTTGCTTCCTGATTTGGGCCTAGTTAGTACATTGGTACCTTGGGTTAAGAACTTAATTCGTTCTGGAGGTCCATTCTTAACCTGAAACTGTTCTTAACCTGAAGCACCACTTTAGCTAATGGGGACTCCCGCTGCTGCTGCCGCACTGCCGGAGCATGATTTCTGTTCTCATCCTGAAGCAAAGTTCTTAACCTGAGGTACTATTTCTAGGTTAGCGGAGTCTGTAACATGAAGCGTATGTAACCCGAGGTACCACTGTACTGGGACTCACTGAACTGAATGGAGGGCTAGTTATAACATTTACTTATCCTAGAATAAGCTACCCATTTATTTGTAGATTCATGTGGAAGGAGAGGATGAGATGAAGGAGAGGTGGAAGAACCCCTGATGAAATGTGGAGCTCTTGACTTCCCTCCCTTTCATCTTTGGGTAACTGACCCATGTAAGTCAGGTGTGGGAAGCCTCAGGCCTGGGACCAAACGGGGGCCCTCCAGTGCTCTCTATCTGGCCTGTGGCCTTCTCTGAAGGCCACACCCCTTACAGACCCTACTCCATACACTGCTTGAGTGCTTTTGCCTGACTGGAATGTGTGCTTGAGCTGTGATAAACTTTGTTTCCTGAATAGAGAGAAGTGTGTAGGGATGTGTGCATAGAAACCAGTGACTTGCATGGCTCTGAAAAAAGTTCTCCAGCCCTGTTGTATGCACTAACAGGGTTGCTATTAATCTCTGGCGCAAAGAGGTGACAAGAGTTTTACATCTAACACACAGTAACTTGTAAATGACTGTCCTTGGTTTTAATTGTGCTGTTTTCATTTTTGTAACTCTTATATGGTAGTATTGCGGATGCTTTCTTGTAGCTTCTTCCCATGTTTCTGAAGTTCCCAGCAGTCAATCACAGCATTGGCCTTATTCTTATGGATCCTGGATGCACATGTTACTGGAGCCGTGTGGGAAGAAGTCATAGTGAACCTACACTGCTGCTGGTAACATGTGAATTACTTTCTACTCAAAAGCAATGAGAATTCCATAAAATGGAATGGAACGAAGTGATTCAGTATGCTCTTTTTTTTGCCTGCAACCCAACCAACTAACCTTGTTTATACAGATTGTGTGTTCATTTTTCCCCAGGTCCAGGGTAGCCTGCGTGTTGTCTTCTGGATATTGTTGGAGTCCACCTCCCATCCTCCCTCATCATTGGCCATGCTTGCTGTGGCTGATGCCAATTGGTACCCAACAACATTCTGAGTACAACATGTTGGCTACCCCCTTTCAGGTGTTCCACACACACACAAACTAGCTAGCTTGTGTAACAAGCAAGCTAGCTGTGACTTGTTGCCAGTAGCAAGCTTGTATATGTACCTAGAACATTTCTCTGTGAATAAATCTCTCACCCTGTTGTTGCTCATTAATGAACTGGGCACCAAGAATAGAGAGAATTAATTTGCAGAGCAGATGAGTTTGGAGTCTAAACCCTTTCAGGCTTAAATTCCCCACCACCCTTGTTTTTAAATACAAAGCATAGGCTGTGAAACAGCCATTGGAAATCAACAGAAGCCTTGTATATCTGAGCAATACTATTAACATTAACAATATTAACCTTTGGTAAATAAAAGAAGAAAAGCTGTTCAGCACCTCAAGATATTTGCTCTGTCCGTGACAAAAAGAAGCATAATTAGCTATGAAATTAGACATGACATTGGAGAGAGCATTTTGGCACTTAGAAAAGTCAGCAGTGGCATCGGATGCAGTTTTGTGTGAAGCTCTTGCTGAGTGACGTAGAGCAACCAAATCCTCCCTTGAGGCTTCATCTCAAACAGAGCAATGATCTTCACCAGTAGTACGGCGCTGCAGGAAACTCAGACAGAATACTAATGATAGAGCAATGCACAAACAGAGCCTTGCTTCAGCGTGGGAGGGGAGGAAATCCCCCAAACAAATCAAGAACATCACCACCATGAATTTATTCAACAGAAGTTTTGTTGGTGAAGTTAATAATTTACAATTGTAGCTGATACCATCACACACAATAGCAATGTGCTCACAAGGCTCCTGATGCTATTAAATATGCATGGAACTGCTGGATGAGATTTCAGAGTAATTAGGGTGAGGAAAGAACGGGGCTATCAATATGTAGATGTGTGCACCATAACTCTTAACAGTTGCTCTAGCATAAGATTTTGTCAGGAAGCTGTTCTTCCCCAGCATCTTTCAAATTTAACTGTGTTGTTTTAAAGAGGGATGCTGCTTTCTGTTCCTTTGATGCTGGTGTACAAGAGAGATAAGGGCAAAGCAATAGAAACACCATCAGTTAGCAGATTGGTTAGTTAAACATTAAAATAATGTGAGAATGGACTTTTTCAAATGCACACCTCCTGTTTTGCAAAAATAAATAAATCACAGCTCTGTTGACAGTGATGGCTGGAGCTTCTAAATAGAGCTATTTAATTTAGCGGTGAGGAACCTTGGGCCCTCCAGATGCATAGCTGTCAACTGTCCCTTATTTGGCGCGAAACTCCCTTATCCCAGCGCTGTGTCCTGCTGCTGTCCCTTATTGATGATGTCCCTTAAATTTCCCAGGTTTCAAAGGAAGCAGCTCCTCTCCCTCCCTCCCGGCCAGGGAGGAGCGAGGCTGCAACAGTGTTGCTTGGCTGCGTTGCTCACCCAATAAGGAGTCTAAGAACGACTGGGGGGTGGAGCTTGCATGCCTTGTGCCGATCAAATCGGCCGCGTTGCTGGGGGCTCGCCTTTGCTCAGCACTTCCCAGCGGAGAGGTGACGGTGGTTTTCCTTGCTTCATCCCCTTTGCCAGGTTGCTGCGCTGTGGGAACCACCGCTTGAGGCTTTGTTTGGCTGCTGGCTGGGCTTTCTGCCTTTGGCTCGGAGGGGCTCAGAGGTTGAACATACCTGTGCTCCGAAAATCCCTTATTTTGGCTGCTGATCCCTTATTTTCGAGGCTGCTGGTCCCTTATTTTCAAATCTGTAAATTAGCAGCTATGTCCAGATGCTGTTAAACTACAAGTCCTGCATCCTTGCCCATTGGCCATGTTTGCTGGGCTGATGGGGTTGTAGTTTAGCAAGATCAGGAAGGCCAAAGTTCCCCACCTCTGGTGTAATCTGATGCTGCAGGATACAGTTTTAGCAAGTGCTGCTAGGTGCACAATCCAGAAATCAACACACAATGCCTGTTTTAAAATACAGTAGCTGTATTTGTTGCAGGTTTGTTTGCTGGCTGACTTCATAGGGCTCACATTAGTGTTTAAAGCCTTAAATGGCTTAGGCCTCAAATATCTCAAAGACTGCCTCCTGCTCTACAGATCCTCCTGGCAGAAGGGCCCTCTTGGTAGTTCCAACTCCTTCCTGGGAGAGGGCATTCTCTAAATGGCCCTCAAGATACACAGCAGTACATCTGGTGCCTTCGTTATGTAGGGTTTTTTAAGGTAGTTGTATGCTGAACATGCACTTTTTTACCCTTTCCTTTGACACCTGAGATACATATTTTAGGACCCTATTCTCTTGATCATAATTTGTTTTAACTTTTATTAATATTGTGTTTTTAAAATGTTGTAACTTGCCCTGTGAATGTAAGAAATCTTAATAAAAATAACAATAACAACAATATATAATTAATAATGGAATTGCACTGACCATTGATGTGGTAGTGGATGCATTGTAATCTCTGGTGCACATGTGTATAAGGGCATGGATGGAAACCAAAGCATCATGCTGCACACTTGCTTAACATGAGGATATATTTTGAACTGTTCATAATCATGTAAGAGAACAGCATATCTATAACCCAAATAACAAACACTCTCAGGTTTTTAAACAGTGGAGGATGAAGCTATTGCAGAGTAAATAAATGCAGTGCCAATCTTATGAGGTGGGGTTTTCAGCAATTATGTCAGGGTGGAGGAAGTCTGGGACGCAAACTGTCATAGGAAAAAATGGGTTGCAACAATGTGTGTTGCATTTGTAAAATGTTGAAGGGTATGTTATCGCCTGCTCTCCTTTAACAGACAAGACTTTTTCTAGTTGACTAGATAGGCTTCTTTAAACCATTGTGGTGTAGTGATTAGAATGTTGGGATTAGGACCTGAGAGACCAGGATATAAATCTCACTCAGGAGATTCCACCTAAACATTAGGAAGAACTTCCTGACAGTAAGAGCTGTTTGACAGTGGAATTTGCTGCCAAGGAGTGTGGCGGAGTCTCCTTCTTTGGAGGTCTTTAAGCAGAGGCTTGACAACCATATGTCAGGAGTGCTCTGATGGTGTTTCCTGCTTGGCTGGGGGTTGGACTCGATGGCCCTTGTGGTCTCTTCCAACTCTATGATTCTATAAAGCTAGCTGGGTGACCTTGAGCTAGTCACTATCTCTCAGCCTGACCCACCTAGCGGGGCTGTTTTGTGGATTAAATGGAGAAGGGATTCCCTGTACATCACCTTGAGCACCTTTGAGGAAAGGTGGGATATAAATGCAATAATGATGGAAACGATGTGGAAAAGAGTTTGCATCGTCCGAAGGCATATGATGTAGCAACCATGATAAAGCTGAACATGTGTAGAGTCTCGTCAGTGCCTGAATGGAAGACCACTAGGGAACCCTTTGTATGATGCCTTGAGTTCCACAGAAGAAAGGCAGGACATAAACTTAGAAAATATGTTTTCCCCTTTTGGGCCACTGATGTGCCACATCAGAGTAGTGAAAATGTCTATGGGCTACTGCATTTTATGGACCTGTCTTCAAGCCTACATTAGCAGTCACTAGCTAAGGCACTATCCAGTAGTTTAAGACAGCTTCATGCAGTAGTATTCTGCTTCCTAGTCTTAATGATTCCAATTTGTGGTTTATTTTAAAGTCAAGGTGACCTGAAGAAGCTGTGTGCTGTTTTTAGGGTGGTGGATAAATGAGTCGCTCTTGCAATTACACAGGATACTCCACAAAGCTTCAAACTGCACATCTTGAACATAAATGAAAATGTCCTTTATTTCTCATTGCTTTTTTGCTCACTACTTTGGCCAGGCTCTTCCCATTTTGGTTCTTTTGCAGCACCTAGTGAGCATGGATTGGCACTGAGGTCACTTCCAGACTGTTGCTGCTTTGTGGGTGGAATTCACTCAAATATTAGCAAATTCCGTTTGCTCAGTTAAAGTGAGTATGTTGCTCTCACCAACAGACCCACTTCCTTTTGTGGTAAGGAAAGCAATGCGAACATACACTTTAAAGTGTGGAGTAACAATTGCTTGAAGGGATGTTGTGTAACCTCCCTGCAAACAAATCAGAATGAATGCTTAATAAACAGTTTATGTCATAAAATCTACCTGCAAACATCACAGGGTGACTGCTAAAAATAAACAGGTCATCTGGAAGTGCCTGCCCTCCTCCAAAGCAATTTATGGATAGTTAGCTTTCAAGATGTTTGCTGAATTTTATCTCTAAGTATGATGTGAACTACCTTGGTAGGGTTAATCCCTGAAAGGTGATCAATAAAAAACAAAAGATATTTTCCCAGGCTTTTAATTTTTGATTAAATTGTTTGACTGTTGTTTTTTCTGTTGCTTTGATTACTGTTTTACTGATGCTTTAAATTTTATTGTTATTTCGTAAGCTGGCCTGGAAATGTTTACCACCACTGCAGGCTGAAGTTTATAAAATAAATGCAAAAATTTCTTCCCTGACGTCTAACTTGTATGCATTACTCAAGACAGCGTACAACCTTTAAAATAACTATATCCCTGTAAAACAGCAGTACCAAATGAAATGGAACGCAGTGAAGGATGGCACATCCCTTTATAGCCAGTGGGAAAGGAGCAAGAACAGTCTCAGTTCCCCTTTAAGAATCTGAGATCACAGCATCCGAACTTAAGCGTATGTGTAAAGAAGGGATGTGTGTTTGCCTCATGGGAGATTTGTAGGATCAAAAAGTGTATGTTTGTGGGATGATCTGACGATAACTCAACCCTTCGACTTTTACATTGTTTGTTTTATTATTTGTGTTAGTTTGACTTCTGTTGCATGGAAAGATAAATGTTCTTTGATGGAAAAGAATGCATTGTTCCAAGTGACTCTACCTGAAGTCTATCTAGCTCATTTTGATGAGGCTAACAAAACAGTGTGCCATCATTTCTTAGACCAGTTTTACAACTTTTTTCAGTTAGAATCCAGCTAACTAGAGAACCACATGATAGATCAGCATTGCAACATTTGTCTTGTGCTAGAGTTGCAGCATTTTCTGGCACAAGGCAAGATTCTTAATGAAGTAATGAGCTTATCACAAACCACATTTTTCTCCAACTAATCCCTGAGTGGCAACATTTGTATAAAATAACGAATACTGTATGCCGTAACTCCTAGTCCAAAGTATAAATGCTGAAAGCCATCTCATGCTGTGTGTTGAGGGATCCCTTCCCTCCAGCTATGTCATTGAGCCACACAGCTAAAAATATAAAACTTGGAAGAGGTGGGAGCCTGCACAGATAGAAATGGCTGGCTGCTTCACAAATCACCTTTCCACACATAAGGAGCTGGGATAAAGCCCATGGCTTTGGGGTGGTGGCGGCAGCACTAAACATGTAGCCCCTTGTATCCTTGCACGAGTAACACACAGAGAGGGCTTAATTCATGAGCAGTGCTGCTTTCGTTGTCATCATTATCACTTTCATTTTCTTATGGCTCGATGCGCAAACTACTGCATTCACACTCCTTTTTTTCTCATGGTATTGCTTCAGAAGGGCAGTACTGTAGTGCAACACCAAGATGAAAGTTAGCTCCTACTAATCCAATTAATTGGTAGAATGTATGGTTTTTCCAGTGACTAGAACTCCTTTCATTCTTATTCTCATTTTAATGCATGATTGGGTTGAGGATGAGTGTTAGAGGTTTAACCAAGGGCAACTTTAATGGTTAATAACTTATCAGGGATTTGAAGGCAGGGTTCTCAGGTCAAATCGGTCCATGCTATCTGCTAGGTCATGCCGGAAATTTAGTTAGAGATTACCAGACTAAAATCAGTATTAGGATATGTTGGCCTTTGAGAGTTCCCTTTTTGAACAGAAGATGGGTCCAGACCAGAATTCCTAGTAATTTTTCATCTTGTCTCTCTCTGCTTTGACACCGTTTTTAACACTGTTTTACTTAGATTCCTCCTTGAAGAATTGTGAATGTGGATTTTTAAATTTTCCCTTCCCAGGAACGCAGAAGTTGTCTAGTTGTACCTATCTAAACACTGATAAACATTTACTAAAAAATCAAAATAGAGAGCTGAGGCTTTGCTTGTTGAAATTAGATTAACAAGAACTGTATGCAATGATGTATATTCTCTCTGACCTGCCTCCTACCCATCCTGTGTCTACTCAATCTACTGATTTGGTTGGGAGGCAGAATATCAATCCAGCTCCCAGCTCCTGTTGTTGAGGAGTTGTCCATGAGGTTGTTTCCCACTTTTACCAATGATTAACTGTATTAAAGGATTCCTCTCAGAACCACATGGTTCTGAGCTCTATCATTTGCTTTGATCTGCTTATGTTCTTCTGAGGATAAGAGTGTGGGGTTTTGTGTCATGTCTTTTCTGAATGCTGTTACCTAGACTTGCTCTATTGGAGTTTGGAAAACATCTTCGTAAATGGAAATTTCCTCACCGCATCATAAGGTATTGGGTGAATTCACATTCTCTAGGATCAGTTCATGGAGGTTCAATTTCATAATGCGTGGAAAGGCTGAAAGGGTTGGGATTTTGAAGGAGAAAGTAAAATGACATGTAAGCAGATTGGTCTGTGACTGCTGCAGTTTTTCAAAAGTTTGTACGTGCCATTTTGTTGAAACCACTATGTGGGGCAATCAAACCACACTGCTGAAACGTTTTATCTCCCCTGACTAAGCCCCTCACCAGCCTACTCTATTGAACTGCATTTAAACTGTGATAGACTCTCTTGCTTGCCTGGATGGTGTGTGTGTGTGTGTGTGTGTGTGTGTGTGTGTGTGTGTGTGTGTGTAGCAGCAGCAGCAGCAGCAGCAAGGGTTGTGTACAGCCCCCCAGATCCATTTTGTGACCTATTCCAGCACTTCATGGTAACCCCAACCAGGGTCAACCGGAGTGATCTAACTTGGATGCAGACCACAAACCAAATTTTGTGCTTGCATAGTGTTTAAAATACTAATTAAAATGTGGTTCAGAGGAGAGGGAAGACTCCACTGTATCCTGGATCCCAATTTGGTTCAGGATCTAGGATTCATCTAGAATTGGTGCACAGCTCTATGACATCTGTATGGCTGGAATGTACACTACTGCACATAGCTAAGAGTCATACACATTGATTCCCCTTGTTTTAGCCTTTGGCCCTTTCCACCCTTGACAGGTGTTGCACCTCCTGGAAGATTGGTCATGAAGAAATTCTGCCCTCGGACTGAAAGGGTTCCCAACCCTGTTAGAGCCTTCAACCCTGTTGAATACCTTCTGAATTGGGGAGCACCACACAGCGAAAAAGAAGCCCAAAAATGTAGCAAAACCATGCAAAGTCCTACTGAATGCGTATGTGTATTCTGGACTTGGTTTTTCACATGATAGAATCACAGACCTGGCTGTTCTTCCCGACAATATTTGCGTGTGGTTGAAGATTAGAATAATCGCTAGTGACAACAGTTCTCTAGAGGAAAATGGCCATGAAATTTCCGAGTTCTTTACTAAGGGAATTTAATTACTTTGGACCAGTAATAGCTTTACAGAAAGACAATCCAAAGCCAAATAAATTGCTACAATGAAAATGGATTATTGTCTTTTAAGACAAGACTGTCCATATTATGCAAATTGCAGTGCTTAGCATGCATTGATGTAGAGATTAAAAAAAACATCAATTTATCATGGAGTTCAGGATACTCTGGAGAGCTAAGAGGAACGGAGCATTCCGCATAACATATCTTCTAACATTCTTCAGCAAAGGGAATATGTAAATCATTTTTTCACTTAATTTTTAGCCAATGGGCTATTCAAGCAGGGTAAACTTATGGAGCTAATTTCCATACCTCAAAATGAGAAGTTCAGTTTCCATTGGGGAACATTGGTACGTAGGTCCTGTATATTTAATAACATTGCTGTAGAATTTGGAGGCATTCTTCAAAGAACGGAGTAGGAGGAACATAGATCTGTACTCTTTTATCCTATTATTATAAGAAGAAAACCATCTGGGTACATATCAGCATCTAGTAAATATTCTTTGTCCTCCAATCCACCCAGGACATGGTGATTTTATTAGTAAAGCATCGTGGTGAAATCGGGGTTATCATGGATAGGGCCTGAGAGTTTTAGGTTTACAAAACATTTGCAGTTTAGTGCTGTATCCCTCCAAAGCTGGAGGGTGTTTTTGATTAACCAATTATCCTGAGCCCCTTGAGGGAGATTTTGAGAATTCAGAGTGGGAAGAGAGGATACTGTGAGTGGATGAATATACAAATCTGTTCACTGCTGAGCCATCTAAGCAGCATTTGGGCTATAATCAACTCACTATGTAATGCAAATTAAAGGTCCATATGAAATGGACTCAAGTCAGGGGAATGTAATCGTATCTGTCTGTCTTTGAGGATGAAAGCACAGTCTTCAGAGGCTACTTCTGGTATTGGATGCTATAAGAATTCCTTGACAAACAGAGTGGAAGTGGTGCATTAGAAGTAATTGTGGTTTAAAGGATGGGGAGTCTCCCCCCCCCACACTTTTTTTGTTGTTGAACCTTTCATCGCTTCCTGCTCTCATGCAAACATCCCCCCCCCCCGCCGTTCTGCTAAGTGGTGTAACAGAATGTGTAGTTCAGGGCTGGCAAACCCACAGCTCATGGGAAAGAGGTGGGGTCAGGCAGTAATGAGACTGAACCAGAACCATCAGGCCTTATGGCATCCCGGCTGTTACCATCACCAATAGAGAGTCAGGACTCACAGGCAAAAGCTGAGCCACCTCCAAGCCCAAGAATAACTTCCATACAGGCTGTGAACCTGGTTTCCCTGTGTGTATGGCATCTCTTGCTGATGTTCTCCGGCCTCCACACATGACCTTGGACTGTGGTATGACCTTGCTCTCTGGACCATTCCATAAATGGGCTGTTACATGGCAGTCAGCTGCTCCTTCCTTCTGTTTTAAGAACAGAAACAGAGTACCCTTACTCACTAAACTACTTTACCTTCGTAGAATCCTGGAATTCTATGAAGTTGGTGTTGGAGTGGACCCCAAGGGTCATCTAGTCCAACCCCCTACAGTGCAGGATCTTTCACCTGACATCGGGCTCAAACCCATGACCCTCAGGTTAACAGTCTCATGCTCTACCAACTGAGCTGTGAGCTGGATTTCATCTTCTTCCAGACTTCCCTTTCCTTTATTAATGTGTGTGTGTGCATTGGGAGTTCAGCTGGAGACTGCTCAAGGCCCAAATCCATAGTGGCTTAGAGTCGTTCAAATTCTGTGCTGAGAAAACTATGGAGATAAGTTAATTTGCATAGGTTTAGATTGATTTATTTTGTTTGCAAAATTCAGGTTTTCAAGTCGGTTGCAACTTGAGCAGGAAGAAATCAAATTTGAATAAAAGAACAAATAATGTTATGCGGAGAGTTCAAGGAACTGTGCAGGGCACCAAAATCCCGTCTTTAGACCCCTGGAAAACAAACCCCCAAATTTGCTTCCTCTCTCTGTGTTTGAGACACATGGTCAACACTTTTAAAACACCAGTTTTTCAAGTTTTACATGAGCTTTCAAGTTTTGCACATTTTGAAGTTGTAACTTAAATTCTTAGGCTGACAGACATTATGTCCCATGTTTACGTGATAGATCTGCAGAGATTTTGTAGCCCCTGACTTTAATAGAGCGAATGTTACTCTTTTTAGATTTTTTTTATTTTTATGCATGGATTTTTGTTCAACTAAGCAGAGTCACTTTTGGAGATAAAGGGATTTATTTTACCCTTGCAAGATTAGAAGCTCTGTAAGACTTGCCTTACACTGTCAGGGATGCCCAAGGTGATTACTGAGGCTGTTGATTCACTATCTTTGGTTGCTGTCCGGGGTCACTGTTGGGTGATTTGCTCTGAATTCTAAACTGTGCACACCTCTGCATGCAAATACCAGATAATGGCCTAGAGTGCTTCTTACAACCATTAATCTTCTACTGAAAGAGAGAAATGAAGCAAGAACCCACAAATTATCTGGACATTTTTTCTTTAGCTTCCATCTCCAACTTGCTTCTTATTAACCCTCTGATAAGGTAAACTATTTGAACATGTGCTTAATCTCAGGTTTAAAAAAACAATTTGATTTCTAAATCACCACACAATGCTTTTGTTTATACTTTTTATGTGTTGTATTTAGTGATAGGTGAATCTGTCAATTTCAGTTCCTATGAACAACATCCAAATTTGAACACACAGGGGAGAGATGTCTGATATATCTTCTTTATGGTTTTTTATATTGAGTTCTCCACATTGGTTTGCAGTGTTTCTATCTCTCAAGATTCATTAGAATTTGAGTGTGCATGTCTTCTAATATACACATGTTTACATGCAATTATTTACATGTGTAAATAATCCTGCTCAATTTCTTATGATAACCCCAGTTAGTATCCCACCCCTACTCCCCAACCAACTGCTCTAGGGATCAAATACCCCTTGTAGTCTAGGAGGGAAAGTAAACTAAAAAAAAGTCTTGTCTGGGTTGAGGACGTAGGAGACTGAAAGTCACAAACTCTAGAAATGTAGCAGAGCCACTCAGGTGATGCACCACTGATGATGCCTTGGTTCTTTGTGGGCATGGAAGCCTCTGTATTGACTGTGTTGCAATTTGCTGGCTCTGTTTGTTCTTCTTCAGACTGGCCCAGAGAGCACATAGGGAACTCTTCTGAAACGAAATATCAAAGCTTCTTTTATTAAAGTTAATTTAGCCTACAAAGCAGAAAGTGGTGGTTTGAGAGAAACAAACCAGAAAAAGAACATGTTACATAATTTCCAGCACCCTGTGAACAACATCCAAATTTGAACACATGGGGGGAGAGATGTCAGATATAACTTCTTTATTTTTTTATATTATTTTATTATTTATTAAATTTATATACTGCCCTATACCCAGAGGTCTCAGGGTGGTTCACAGAATAATATCAAAATATAACAACACCCCAATAGCCCCCACCCCCCATTTTAAATGGGCATAGGATGTCAATCAAATCAGCCAAAGGCCTGGTTAAAAAGGAACGTTTTTGCTTGGTGCCTAAGGGTGTATAATGAAGGTGCCAGGTGAACTTCTATGGGCAGAGCATTCCACAGACAGGGGGAGGGGAGCACTGCAGAGAAGGCCCGTTCTCGTGTTGATCCATTACAACGTAAACTGAGCATTGCTAAAATCTTTCTGGCTTCAGGCGGATTGAAATACATTCTTAACTAAACAGATTTGGTTTGCAAAAACAGGAGGGTAGGAGCTTATGTTAAATGTTTAGACCATATTGTGTTTTGTTTTGTTTTGTTTTCTTAAATCACAGATACTTAAGTTTTGTTTTTTTAATGAGAGTGGATTTGCCAACATTAAAATAAGCAACCAGTAAATTTAGAATTGTTCCTGGCACACCTTCAGAAGAAAACATATTTCACTGAATGCAATAGCACACAAACACACAGACAGACAGGCTAGTTATAACACTGGTTAAATAGCTCCATGGTTGGCAATACCCTAGATAATGCAGGGCTAAATAATGCAGTTACAGTAGTTATAACAACTGTGAAGAATGTGCATATCAAATTATCACCATGACCAAAAGTACTGACATACAGCTGTTGGTGAGGGAATGTTACAATGCACAAAACCAGTTATCTTATGCTACCAATACTCATAATGCCTGTCATGGAGGTTTTTAAAACCAATGCATCTGATTATCACTGGGGGTATATCACTATAGTTAATCTTTCCACTGTGTGTCTGTTGGACTAAAGTGTCCTCTTATCAGCTACTTCAACTGGTACTTGGTTGTGGCTTGAGACGTACTAAAAATACTTGATATTCACACGGTTTGTGCCCAGCATTTCTGAAAGCTAGATTTCTTAAAAGCTTATTTGGTTTAACTGGCAGGGACTTAATCCTTTTTTTAAAAAAAATACTTGCTAGTCAGTAGCAGCCAATGGGGCAGTGCAGGTGGGTCTCTGTTGCTCTCCTTGCTTCCCAACACTGCAGGTTGCTGCTGCTTACTGGGATATATAGGATGCAGGGATCTTGATGCAGTGCTGCAAATGGGGGCAGCAGCATTGGATTGGCTGCACCATGTGTTGCCACAAAAGCAACAGTGACCTGCAGTGTTGAGAAGCTGGAAGAGCGACGGAACCCGAGCTGTGCTGCCCACACCTGCTGCGGCTGTTGCTAGTCATAACCTGTAGTTGCAGCTTCAGTAGTTCATTCTGCACTTGTCAAAAATGCTTTTGAGTCTTTTGAGGCATCTCTGCTTCAATAGGGAGACTTATTAGGGGAAGTTAAGCAGCAAATGATCAATACAAATTGCAAAAAATAAGGCTTTGGAAATGTAACATGTACCCAAAATGGGACTTTTGAAAGGGTGATACAAAGAGGATACTGATTGGGGTATAATTATCTCTAACTACATGATGAAAAATGATGGCGAACATAAACATAATATCAGTTGAAATGAATAGCAAAGGATTTAAGATATTTCTGGAGAGAACTAGAAGGCACTGAGAAAATAACCATGGCAGAAAAGGAACAAAATTTGGCGTTACCTTTCTGAGCATGTACATCCTTTAGTACTGCAAAAACTTCCATTGGTAGTTGTATGTACAAGCTAATAGGCTTCTCATTTGGGGGGATTACATCTTGCCCCACACAGTTTCTGCATCTCTATCATCTCCCAGTTTGCTGCTGCTCTGCTCAGCTGTACCTAAAGTGATAGGAGGTGATTATTATTTTTTCCATTGGCATTTCTTGAATTATGTTGCTGCCA
Source organism: Podarcis vaucheri (assembly GCF_965113315.1). Taxonomy (NCBI): domain Eukaryota; kingdom Metazoa; phylum Chordata; class Lepidosauria; order Squamata; family Lacertidae; genus Podarcis; species Podarcis vaucheri. The sequence continues at coordinate 49,241,831 of NC_138748.1, read as the reverse complement.
GTGGAGATAAGTAAAATAAACTTAGTTGCTGCATTAAGCCAGAATCCACTTAGAAGAGCATCAGTGCAAGTTACTGAAGCAAGTTAAGCTTTGTGAGACATCGCTTTTAAGCTGAGATTTGTAGGAGTTGTCACATTACCCCACCTCCCAAAGATTTAACTCACTTTTCATTTATAAAATGTGTACACTTCTTTTCATTGCAGTTCTTTCTTTTGGGATTTCTTATGAAATATACACAACTTGAAAGGAAAAGAAACATTGAAGGCTGGAATACTGACTGTTTACATGGCCAATGCTTCCTCCCAGCCTATAGGAGTACTGTAATTCCAAGACTGAAGGGCTGAGTAGACTTACTGATTTAATTTATAAATAATTTTCTGTAAGAATCCCAAAACTGTACTTCCAGCGTCAGTCTTAAATAGAAATAAAAGTGCGTCAGCTGCTCGGCTCATTCCTGTATGTGAACCACTGCACATGCATTGAATAACTCAGGAGCCTAAGAAGAATTCTTGACTATTCTTTGCTAATGTGCACACTGGGTAAGAAAACCTTTGCCCCGAATTCTTAGAATTGTAGAGTTGGAAGGGACCACAAGGGTCCTCTAGTCCAACTCTCTGCAATGCACATAACGAGGGTATAGCTCTGCCAAAGCCTGTCTGCTGCTGCTCCTCACACCACAGAGGAAGAGGTTAAAAAGCCCTTTGTGTTTGTGTCAGTAGGGGAAGCAAATGTTGCTGCCCCATCAGCCCTTCCTCAATTCAAATACAGTCATACCTCATGTTACGTCTGCTTCATGTTACGTTCTTTTAGGTTACGTCCCACAGTGACCCGGAAGTACTGGAAAAGGTTACTTCCGGGTTTCGCCGCTCACGCATGCACAGAAGCGCAAAATGACGTCACACACATGCGTAGAAGTGGCGAATCGCAACCCGCACGTGTGCAGACGCGCCACTGTGGGTTGCGTTCTTTTCATGTTGTGAATGGGCCTCCAGAACGGATCCCGTTCGCAACCAGAGGTACCACTGTATGGTCTCTGTGAACAAAAAGGCCCAGAAGATGTGACATCAGCCTTGCCCAAACAGGGAGGAAATTGTCATGGAAATGTGATTGCAGCCCACTCACAGTATTCTATAAATGGCATTGATTTGAAGGCCAGTGACTGTCGGTGTACAATGAAACAAAAATGTTTGTGTGATTATGAATCTGACATTGCACTGTCAGCTAAGGCTGGCGTCTTGTCACGTTTTTGTTCCTGATTCTCTATACTTTCCCTTAACCATGCTAGCTCTTTCAAAGGGCGCTGTTTACAAGATTTAAATGCGGGACTAAAATGGATGTGTCAATATGAACAAAGGTGTAGAAAATTATCCTTATTATTATTATTATGCTTATCACATGCTTGGGGACAAAAACGTGGAGGGCAGACATAATCCTGTCTTCTGATCTTCCTTGGTTGAACTGAAATCATAGAAGGGGTTGAGAGCAAGCCTAGATGAATTGTTACTCAGCATGGAAAGTCTTATGTTCTTAAAGAAGTTAACTGGGCAGCTTAAAAACTCAGAACACCAAGTCTGCAACAATGAAACCACTTATTTTGAACCCATGCCATTTTTTTTTAAGTTAGCAAGGCCACCTTCAGAGTAATTTGTTATAGGTTGGGGTGATTATATATATAGTTTAAGATTAAGAGAAACATTTCTTTGTATAAAGATATCTAATAACGGGAGTGTTTAGACTTGAGAATTGCTGATTTCTCCAGAAACAATTGGCTTAATGATGCTGCATTTATGAGGAACAGAGAAAGAGAAATTGGAAGATTAAACAACAGTAGTGAAAAATTTGTGCTGCAAAACAAAAATTGTATCCTTCTATTCTGAGCGGAAGCCTGCAGTACAGATTTAGCTATGATTAAATCTTACATTTTGCAGAATGTATAAAAACCACCCATTTAAGTTATCAAGGATGATTGCTCCTCATGCATGATTTTGCTCTGAAAAGATGTCGAACAGCATCTTTTCATTCTGTCACAGCAAAGCTGCAGTTTCCCGTTTGTAAAAAACAGATGTTCAGGATTCTGCTTCTTTCCTTCCCAGCTCCAGCACCTGTTCAATTTTAACATCATCTCTCTTCTTGGGGTGCTTTCAGATGTATGCTGTGCAGGTTACTGGTGCTGTTATCCAGAACATCAGCTACCTGCATTGTACGCATTCATAGTGCTGGTGGTACAAACCAGTGCTGTGCCAAAAATATCTCCTGCAGGCTTTTCTTTTAACCATTCTACATCAATTAATGAGAAAAGAAATTGTATTTGAAAGTTATTAAAGAGGAGAGAAGAGTTCAGTGAAATCCTCATAGGTGGGGTGCAAGGGTAAGTTATAACGAGTCAGGTAAATTATAAACTCCCATATCCCTGTTGAATATGAAATATTCTTAGAGACCAACTACGTTTGTTATTGGTATGAGCTTTCATGTGCATGCACACTTCTTCAGATACATCTGAAGTGTATCTGAAGAAGTGTGCATGCACACGAAAGCTCATACCAATAACAAACTTTGTTGGTCTCTAAGGTGCTACTGGAAGGAATTTTTTAATTTTTTATTTTGTTTAGACTACGGCAGACCAACACAGCTACCTACCTGCAACATGAAATATTCTTGTTGAATAGCAATAGATCTTCTTCAAACAAAGGAGGGGGGGGAAATCTAGAGTTGCTGCAGGAGATTAAGGAATTATTTATTTATTTGAAATGACCCCTGCATTCAACAGCTCTTTGATTTAATAACAGGCTATGCCCTAAGAGTGGCTTGTAATCATAGTTAGTTGGGGGATCCACAAATCATGATCCCTGTTTCAGAAGGAACAGAAAACCAAGTCTTCCTGATATAGCTCACTCACGGCAGGGGAGGAGCAAAGTGGGAGTAATCAGGCAGTGTATACTAGCATGCTGCTTATTCACAGTAAACCAGTGTGAGGAATCTTTGTTGCTCCAGATGCTGCTAAACTGCAACTCTTATTCAGCCCAATGTCCAGGCATCACAGGGCTTGTAGTTCAGCAACATCCAGAGGGCCAAAGGCTCCCCACACATGTAGTAAACCACAATAAGCCAAAAAATCTGGCTTATATTGTTGATATGTGCAAAAATGGCAGTGTGTGTGTGTGTGTGTGTGCGCAGTTCTAGCACATCTGCACAGGCAGCCAAGGAAAAGAACATTGGAAAAGAGCTGCTATGCTGTTGAAAACAACAGCTAGTCTTTTGTAGGATCTTTGGATATCTTCCTTATCCTTTTGTTGAACAGTCTTCCAAAAACTTGTGGTGGAAAGCTGGAAATGTGTGTCTCTAACTTTCAGGCTAGGTGCCTCTGTGCTTGAGATATATATGCTGGTGCAGCAGGCACATTAGAAGCAAGCAGATTTGACAGAATCACCTAGAAGGCTATTTGCAGTGAGATACAAGCCTAATTTCCTCTCTGGGGAGACCCTGACATATCTTCAATTGGTCCTAGAAAATTAGAGAGAGACGGGGAAAGAAAGAAAGCTTGTTTGGGGGCAAGGAAGCCTTGGCTCTTTCAGCCTTGGGAGAAATACAGTGTGAAGGAAGAATTTGTGCAGCGACAGTGTGTAATGCAGAAAGCCTGTAGGTCAGAGCCTGAAAGAATGATCAAAATAAAGTGGAGAGATAACTGCCAGGGGGTGGGAGGTTGGAAAAAGCCTTAGACCTTCCTACAGCCTTAGCTTCCCAAGGCAGGATGGTCAAACACCCAGAATTCTCTTGGCCAGTATAGAAATTTACTGCCTTATCTGGAACAGTTCACCCTATGTGATTAATTGCCTGAAACCTAAGTTCACATACTGTTATGTGAGGAAAGGACTCCAGGCCTCTGTGCTTTTTGCCTGTTGTTATTCTTCCCAAATGGCACCTCTTTCTAACTAGTCCAGGGGTAGGAAGTATGGTGCCCTGCAGAGGCTAGAGCTCCCATCAGTTGTAGCTGTCATAGCCAATGGTCAGGGATGATAGAAGTTGCAGCCCACCCTCTCACCAGCTGTGCGGCATATCTGAAGCCCTGCTTGCTGCAGAAGTTGTGGGGTCCTTTTTTTTTTTCATTGACACGCCAGTTTTATCAGCTTCAGGGATTTTTAAATATAAGAAGAGCCTGTGGCCCATCTAGTCCATAGGCCAACCAGATGCCTATGGGAAGCCCACAAACAGGATCTGTGCACAAGAATGCTCCCCTGCCTCTTAGGTTGCATTACTTCCTCCAACCATGGAGACAGAACATATTAGTAGCCATTGGTAGCCTTACTCTCCATAGATTTGTCCAATCCTCTTTTAAAACCATACAAGTTGGAAGCCATCACTGCCTCCTGTGGTAGCAGATTCCATAGTTTTACTATGTGCTGTGTACAGAAGTGCTTTCTTTTGTCTGTTCTGCATCCTCTGCCCACCTGCAATCTGAAGTGCTACAACCCAGATACAAGTTTATCCTTCAGTGAGAATTAGGCCAGTAAAGTAGTGTTCAGATTTTCAATGGCCACCTTGCATATGAGAATGTGGATAATGCTACCTGGGAATACAGCAGAATACTAAGGATTGCTGTGCCGTTTTTAACCAAATCAAGTCAGTAGGTTTCTGCTGTTGGCATTGTTGGAGTTAGGGGTTCATCCCTAGCAAATAATCATCAAAGCTTCTAGATCCTTGGATGAAAGGTACTGTAGATGCTTCAGATACCTCATGTACTTAATTAAATTCATGTTCCATGCAAAGAGATCTGGAGCTCATGTCCTAGATATACTGAAAACATTAATAATCAAAGATGAAAAAAGGTAGACATTTCACTCTCTCTCTTTTTGCTTCCTGGTGTATTTCAAAGTAAGTATTCCACCCCTCCCAAACCTTTATACTAGATTCTGACACTTGATTTTAGAGGATGAATATCTATTTCTCATATTACATTCAGAGAAAAACATGAGTTCTTGCTAGCTGCACAGGAGCCTTGCAGTGCAACCCTATATGTCTACTTGGAAGTAAGCCGTGTTAAATATAGTGGGACTTCATCTCAGGTAAGTGTGTATTGGATTGTACTGTTAATGTGAATGAACATGTAATGTGGTGTTTCAGATGTTACCCAACCTTTGCCAGTCATTCCAACCATGTTCTTATGTCTATAGGTTAAACAGATTGTAGCACCAGAAGAAGAGAAAAGTAGGGACAGGAATTATTCAAATCCAGAGTTTCAGTATGGAAGGGGAGGGTCAGGCTTGGAACATGACCCTTTTGCATTTGGGATTTACAAGCTAGAAGCTGCACAGTGATAACCCCAATGTAGCCTTCCCCATTCAGATTAAGGCATTTCCCCTCCCTGCCTCTGGGGTTAAGTATAGATTCCTTATTCTGCAGAGACTCAGCATCTGAGAAGAGTACCATTTTTGAGAGGCTTTTGAGAGCACCACGTGGAGGTGCTTCTATTATTTGTCGGAAATTGTGAGCTTTCAGTGAACACGGGGACCAAGTGGGTCTGAATTGCAAAAAGACACCCACACATTTGCTTAAAAAAACCAAGGCCTAGACAGTGACCTGATGTGCCCACATGATGGAATGAGGGTGGGGTGGGGGGAGGCTAACAAGTGCTATCGAGTTTAATACTATTTCCCATTCCTGGGTTGAGACCACACTGCACTATACTCTGGGGAATGATGTTACAAACATATTTAGCAGAGGAAAATCTTCCTCAGGGGAGTGTTCAGCTTGTGACCTTTACCAAAAAATTAATTGGTATTGAAGTCAATAATGAATGATGCTTCTGGGCCATTTTGCAGAACCAAATTATCTTGTATAAAACCTGATGGCTCTTTCTTGTTCGTGTGATGCTCCTTTTGTGTGGGGGAGCAGGAAGGTTGCAAGTTAGGGAAGGTGAAACTGAGGAAAAGTGGACAATGTGGCTTATAAATATCCTGCATTAGCAATACTTCAGACACAGTACTTGCTGTTCACTCATCAATAGATCCATTGGTGGAAAGGGCTCCTGTCCGCTGCTTAATCTTGGCTCCTAATAGTCAGCTGATCTACTACATCAGGGTTTCATTTATTTATTTCATAAAATTTATATACCACTTGATTGTAGAAAGCACCTCAATGCAGTTTACAAAAAAAAAAAAGTCTGGCATGAGAGGTGGCAACCCTGCTCAGAGGTAGGGCTGCAGCCAAATGAAATACGGTTTAATTGACAAATCATATGAGTCTTAGTCGATTAATCAAGTAATCTATCAGTTACCTTTGCGTGTGAGTAAAACTATATTCTACACCAAATACATATTTTCTTTGTTTTAGATCATGCACGTGAGCATCGTAGGAGGAGGCGTCTTAAGAAATGATCCTCCTGTGTGTGAGGAAACAAAGAATGCCTCTTTTAAGCTGGTGCTTGCCATCTGCATGTGTTTTTTATTAGCACTTGCATTAACCCCTCCCTGCCCCCCAACTTAAAATATGCTCCTGGATTTATCAGGGCCCTTTTAAAAACCAGTTAATGGTGTAAATCTAAGCAGTTAATCAACTGAATGTTAAAACAAAATAAACAAAATTATTTTGACTACGGCAGACCAACACGGCTCCCTACCTGTAACTACAACTGAATGTTGGCAGCTCTACTCATGAGTAGTCCTGCTCTTTGTCTGCATGGGCTGCACATCTGCAGCTTCATACAGCTCCTAACTGTTGGGGGGAGGAGATGGAACAAGGAGGGGCGACTTTTATTTCCTTCTCCCTGGAAAAAGAGCTACATGGTGCAATTGCAGCCTGAATTGCCAAGGATGCCCTTGACCTGTTTGTCCATATTTTTCTTTTTAAAGCCTATGAGCCATTAATAGGTTGAGGTTGAGTTGTTGCGATGACCTTCTTTTTTTCCAGCAAATAACAAGTGCCTTTCATTTGCTGTCCTTTGCACACCCCTTAGCCTGAGAGGGAGCAGAAAACGCCTGCAGTGATTCTCTGCTCAGCACTCTCTCCCACTAGTTGTCTGATTCTAATGTGGGACTCATTAACATAGAAAAGTCACCACTCTTTTGAGGCACCACTCTTTTATTCTGCCTCCCCCTCGCAGTAATGAATGACCTGAGGGAGGCAGTTGGCAAAGAAGACAGGCCTGCCTTGGGTCAGATGAGTGACCCAGTCAGGGATGTCAAGAGTTCTTCTTGTTTATTTTTTTTAAAGAAAAAAAAATCCCCCTGGGAGGAGAGGGGGGAAATCACTTGCTCATGGCTGGGGTTACAAAACTCCCTCATGTAAATGCCAGCTAAAATCGATATATATGCAAAATAAATAAAGACCGAAGAACAAGGTCAAGCGAAAAGCAACAACTTAGAGTTGAACTGCTTGGAAGAATTCTGTTTCAGAGGAAAAATATTCCGTAATTTTATATCTATCCCCTTGTGATGTATAGGCACGGATAGGAGTCACATGCCTTTAAGGCATGCATATATATGCATTAAGAAGTGGGCATCACCTTGACTGGGAAACAAAGGACTCGCTGGGGAGAAATTTGTCTTCTGTGCAAATCTTTAAAGGTCTATGAGCTGAGTTCTCTTCATGTCTGGACTTTGCAACCCCATTTGTCACATTCCCAGAGTCAATAACCTATTCATAAATAAGAGGTGTCTGTTTTTGAATAGGAAGTATGTCATTTGCCTGATTCCCTTTGACAATAAACACAGTGCCCAGATCCATATATGAATGGAGCCAAAATGTAGTAGTGCACCTTGGTAGTTTTAGACCTTGGATGTAATGATCTTACACCTCCTACCCCCACTTTAGACAGCCATGTTTAGATGCAAAGTACATTGTACTTCATTCCTGATATGTTAGAGGAGAGATGGGCAATGTTAGAGCTGGCAGCCAAATGTGGTCCTCCAGGTCTCCTCCTCTCACTGGCCCATGGAACTCAGGCCACACCCCTTCATTGGCCCTGCTCCATACTTTCCTCAAGTCCTTTTTCCAACTGAAATGTGCCCCTGAACTCTCTCTGCTTGTCTGTGGAGGATAGAAAGATGAATAGGTGTGGGTGGTGTAGAAACCCCTGTGTTTAGTATGGCGGAAATGTAGCCTATTGGAGAAAGCTGTGAGTTGCTCTCATGCTCCATCCTCTGGCACTGTCCACCATTGCTAGGCTACCCAAGAGGGAGTCTGTCATTAAAAAGCAGGAGGGAAATACTCTGAGCATGTCCAGTTTCACATTTGAAACTTGCTTAAATCATAGCACCATCATGAAAACAGGAATAAATTTGAACTTGCTTGTGTTGCCAGGATGCTGAATACATTTACTTGAGAATAAGCTCCATTTTGGAAGTAGAAAAGGATAAAATATATGTTGTTAAATTGAAATATATATCCATGTTCATTCCTAGCCAACTTCCAACAAATTATGCTGGGTGGGGTGGTGGTGGATCTAACCTGTGGCTCTCTAGATGTTGATGGACAACAACATCAACCCTGGCCAGCAACAACTAGAGTGGCAAACACCAGCCACTCTTGGCCTAAGGCAAATGAGGGAAAGGCAGCAGGAGACACACCCTGACCTAGAATCTTCATAGCAGAAGAAGACTATATGTGGCATTGCAAGACTTTCACCTGGAGGGGGAAAATGGGCCCCCCAAAGCTACAAGGCACTTGAAAGAAGTATGACTTTGCTATGAGGAAGAAGCACTTTTAAAAAAATTCACCTATAATATTAATATTTTTCCATTTGTAAATGCCTACATTGAGACTGTCTGAATTGCTTAAGTGCAGTTTTATGGGGGGAAAGAGTACTCAGCCATGAACTGAAAGGATATATGTTTAATCTACGAAGTCTGCCTCCCTGCTTATCTGTCTTTTGACCAACAACAGCTTTGCAGATTGCTTTCCAAGCACAGTGCCCAAGTGACTGTGGATAGATAGTGCTGAGAAACCTCACACTTGGGGGAGAGTATATTGGTTTCGGTGAGTCATCCATTGCTGAAAACTTGATGACACATTATTGCAGTAACAGATTTGGGGAAACAAGTTTGTTTCCTTAAAACACAGGCTGCAATGGAATACATCCTTTCCTTTGCAATGGTGACCTGCAGTATGGCAACACTTAGTCAGCTTCATCAGGTGGTGGAATGTCATACATCAAACATGGATTTTATGGGACTACCTTTGCTGTGCCCTTAAAAGGTCGTCTTTGTTTTTTCTTACCATTCCCTTAGTTGTGGTTTGATTTGATGTGTTCCCACATCTTGTTTGTTACCTTTAACTTTAGGTGCATGTTCTGACATCAGTGGCACTGGTCTGGTTTTCACACGAAACCTTGGCTTATTAAACAGTGGCTTATGGTGTAGTGTTATATGTGAGCCCTGTCCAGCAGCTTAACTATGGTTTGTTTACTGATAAAAATAATCATGATACGAAGCCATGCTTTATTGTTTGCATACAAACTTTTGTTAGTTTTAACTATGGCTTGGTGTTATGTGTGACCATAGCACTCTTTCTTAACCATGGTTTGTCTGACCACTCCCTCCCAGATGCCCACTAAATGTTGCACTATTTTAGTGTTGTTAGCCGCCCTGAGCCCGGCTTTGGCTGGGGAGGGCGGGATATAAATAAAATTTATTATTATTATTATTATTATTATTATTATTATTATTATTATTATTAAACTAGAAAGACACAAGGCAAGAGCAGCTGGAAAACAAAGCAGTCTTTGGAGAAGCTAGCCATGATTTGTCTGTGAGACAAGTTGTGGTTGGCTTGTGACTTGTTAAATGGAACATTGCTTAGCTTAACATGTGAACCAGGCCATTATTTTTAGAATCTTTGCCTTAGGGTGGGTTGAGCCTAATAACACATTTCAGACAATGTTTAAACAATAATAAGCAAACATCTCACCCAGCCTTCTCATAATAGCTGATTGAATGGCTTGTGGTGGCAACAGAGACTCCCTTTTTACCACTGCCCTCTTCCATCTTATGGTGTTGGTTGCGACTAGTAAGCAGGTGGCTTTGACGAAGAGTAGCAGCCGCAGCTGAAACTTCCCAAATACTCTTCTTAGATATTTTTTGGGGGGTAGGGGGTGGGAACAGAGTTTCTTCATTTTATTTTATGCTTGCTTCTTATTAACACCTAGTGCCTGCTGCTGCTACCACCACATTCTTCTTTGTGCCTGCACACAGAAAACAGTGATGAGACTTTTGTGTGCTTGTGCTTCTTTTTGCTATTGTGGTGGTAAGGATGAGCACCTGCAGCAGACTGCTCTGGTAGGTAGAAGGCCCCCTAAGGAGGCATGAACCTTGGTAGATGCTGTTCTGACCTTGAGCAGAGGCCTACAGGGCATAATGCAGCAAGGCAGACCAGTTGCTTCAGCACCATGGAAAGGTCCAAGTGAGCAACTTGCTCACCAGTGTCTGGGAGCTGACTGGAGCCTTTTATGACCCAGATCTAGATCTCCCACTTCCAGAAGTGGTTGGATTCACAGCTCTCATAACGTCTAACATTTGACCATGCTGGCTGAGGATGATAGAAATAGGAGTCCAACAACATCTAGAGAGCTGCAAGCTCCTTACCCTTGCTTTGCTAAGCTTAAAAGACAGCAGGGCTCCCATTTAACTCCCATCAATAGATTGATTGGGTCTCTTGCTTAACAAATGCCATGACCCTGGGTAGTCCAAGGCTACTGGGCATTTTAAAATTGCCCGGTCACTGATATTGAAAAGAACTTATGGAAGCTGCTTTTCTAACTTAATGAGCTGAGCCATGCTTTGCAGGAATGATTCAGTCTTCCACAGGCAGACTTCCATGGAAATGGACACACGTTCTTGCCTGAGATTTTCCATTCTAAATCAAGAGATTATAAATACGTGCAAAAATGGATCTAAAGGCTGACCACCTGCTAGTGTTCCCTACCTCTTAACACAAAGAACAGACCAGCTTCTAGGTGCAAACTCCACCATTCAGAGCTTCACATTTCTGTATCGAAGAGCTTATCTAAAATGTTGTTTCTGCAGGGGGTAGGTAGGAATCAAGCAAGGGCACCCATATGTTGCATGTTGAGTACAGCTCGGAACTGAGCAGTGGGCTGTAGGTTTTGTACTGCTTCTGTATTCATATGAGAAATCTGATTAGCATGAATTAGTTTTGCAGAGACATTGCTGGTGGCTAAAGGTCCGTATAGTAAAAGCCATGGTTTTCCCAGTAGTGATGTATGGAAGTGAGAGCTGGACCATAAAGAAGGCTGATCGCCGAAGAATTGATGCTTTTGAATTATGGTGCTGGAGGAGACTCTTGAGAGTCCCATGGACTGCAAGAAGATCAAACCTCTCCATTCTGAAGGAAATCAGCCCTGAGTGCTCACTGGAAGGACAGATCGTGAAGCTGAGGCTCCAATACTTTGGCCACCTCATGAGAAGAGAGGACTCCCTGGAAAAGACCCTGATGTTGGGAAAGATGGAGGGCACAAGGAGAAGGGGACGACAGAGAATGAGATGGTTGGATGGTGTTCTTGAAGCTACTAGCATGAGTTTGATCAAACTGCGGGACGCAGTGGAGGACAGAAGTGCCTGGCGTGCTCTGGTCCATGGGGTCACGAAGAGTCGGACACGACTAAACGACTAAACAACAACAACAAATCTGGCCATTTCTGTTAACGGTCAGCAATTTGTTGTAATTTGGCATGTTCTATACCTATTAACAGTTTCTCTTCTTGTTAGCACCTGGCATGTTGTCTCGCTTAGCATCTTCATCAGATTAGTATTGGTTAACTTGAGAAATGGTGCGCTTGGACTTCTCTCTCTTTTTGATGCTTATTCTGCTTGGCCCACTGTGATTTCTCTCAGGGGATTGTCCAGCTTAATTTGTATTAGTCAATTTCTGCAGTGAGTTGAACTGCTTACTAGTAACTTTTGAGATTTAAAGATTAATTTGGGTTAGACTGGTGCCTTAAAAAGCCCTGGTTAAATTCATGCATCTAGCAGAATCAAAACAGTTGATTGATGGAAACTTCCTTATCCCAGAATCCTATTTGTGTAACCTGATATCTCTAGCACCTAGCATAGATGTATTCAAACTGCAGTCTGAAAAGATTTTAATTAAATAAGAAAATGTGATGGTGAGATGATCTGTGAAGCCTTATCTTCATTTATACAGTAATTAATTTTATACAAATAAAAATCTATATGTAACATCCCAAGATTTTCTTACTCCCTTCCAAAGGTGAATGCACTGGAAATTCTTCTGTGATGCTTTGTTTTTCTGCTTAATCTTATGCATCGAGAGGTACAGGACTAGGGATACAGTATAAGAAGACATAAGTTTCTATCACAGCCCATGTTCATCATATGCAGCGCTGTTTTGGTTCTGCAGCAGTTTAGCTTCCAATAAAAAATATATAAAATTATGTTTTTATCATGTTACTCCATTTCATTTTAGCGCAAAGGAAACACTTTGCAAATGGGAAAAACTGTTATCAATTACATATTGTTTGAGGACTAAAGACAACAGTGAATACGAATCATATTGACTGGATAACTAACATGGAACTATTCAGTGTACTTTGGTAATTCCTTCTTCCATTTCCATAGGAATTCTTCATCCTCTCTATACCAGACTCATGGGTTGTATTCAACATAGCACTAAGCAGTGCACAGAATTATTTCCCCCTCGCCTCCTCCCATACCCCAAACCCTCCAGAGCAGATTGGGGATGACACAGGTAGCGCATGGGAAGGGGAGAGGGGGAAGATACTGCAAAAAATGTCATTGAATGCCCCTCATGTAAACAGAATATTTAAAAAACAAATATTGTCTAATTTTACAAAAGTTTAGTAGATATTCAAGAATCCTTTTAAAGAAGCAGCATGCGGATGGCTTAGCTTATACATCAACTTTGAAAACTTTATTGTGTGGCTTTGGCAGAATTATTCAAGCCCTGTTAATTTAATTGATTGACTGTATATTTTAAGTAGAGGGGAGTTCTTCGTGTTCATTGGGAAATCTTACAGCCTCAGATGCTCCTTGGCTAATTACTGGATCAAAGTGCGGCATGCAGAACATGAGCAGATGGGGAAAGGCAGATTAAATCCATGATGGACTCATTACATTTTTAGATCTAGAACACCAGAGGGTTGTCTCAGCAATAGTATTCCAATTTTGGAATACCCTCTCCTCTGGTGTTTAGGCTGGTGCCAACTTCGGTCATTTATCAGCATCAGCTGAAGAATCTCCTCTTCTGCCAGGCATGGTGAATGGGGCTTTATGAGCTTGAGAGACAGTATGCAAGCAAGTAAGTGATATAGTCAATAGATGGACATGGGTGTATTTTAAAGTATTTTTTATTAATATGTTTGTGTTTTACATTGTTGTGACCTGTCTTGAGATCACATGTGGTATGGGACAGGATATGAAATAAATTAACAATAAAAAAATAAAAAAATATTTGTATCAGCATCAGAACCAATAATGCAGAGAACATTTCCCCTGTACTGCTCCATCCCAACAGTACAGTAGCCCTATAACTGAATATGAACAACTGAGGCCAAGTCTGACTTCTCTCAGAAGTCTTAGATTTTTTTTATGATGCAACAGATACAGATTTATTGTCATAATGTTAAAAATGTCAGATTGCGAACAAAGGATTTCACTCTATATTTTGTCTACTTGGGGACAGATGGATTCGTTTGTCTGAAGGAAGTTTATGCTGAAATTCTTCCGAGTGTGTGTGTGTGTTTCATCTGCTTTCTTTCTGGACTTGGAACAATGCTTTCAGTATAACTTTGTTTTGTTTTGGTATCTTTGACTGAAAATAATTCATTTCTAAAAAGACAGTTTTAAAGGCTTCCATAAATTCTTTTGCCTGTTGGCATTTCGGATTTGTAAAAAGATTCAACATGAAGCTTTATTAACTGTAGCCATAGTAATTTCAGAGACACTGGTTATGCTGGAAGGCTTTTGGACACTTTGTATTCATAATGTTCTGAGAGTGTCTAAGACAGTGTGATCTATAGCTTTTAATCAGCTAATGGGTTATCTCCCTCGAAAAAAACATAACTGCATTCAATCTTGTTAGAACAGAAAGGGGTTTTCTTAACTTGGAGTAGGATTCCATATGTTCTAGAGCAGGGATGGGGAATTCCTGGCCCTCCTGATGTTGGTGGACTCAAAATCCCATCAGTGCCAAGAGGCATGGATGGCCAATGGTCAGGAGTGATAATAATTGTAGACCAGCAGCCACAGGTCCATGTCCCTGTTCTCTACTCTCTGCTAAAGCTGCAAGTTTTGGGCCATTAGAATGACACAGCAAGTAATACTAAGTTAAAAATAACATACTGTTTTGGTTAAAATACTGGTGTAGTGGCTGAAGCGAGTAAATGTTATAGCTGAACTGGGATCTGGGAGACCAGGGCTTGAGTCTCTCACTCAGTCATGAAGCTCGCTGTGTGATCTTGGGCCAGTCATTGTCTCTGAGTCTTTGAGCTCCTTGGAAAAAGGTGGAATATAAATGTAATACATAAAACAGAACAAACCACCTTGGGATATTTTATTCTGCAGAGGTTTTAACTTTGGAGGGTTATCCTGTCCGGCTTGCCGAGTAGAGAGATTTTCCTATGATGGTAAAAGAGCAGAGTTACATTAGTCAAGCAGAAAATTCATCTTTCGTCTCTGGAATTGGAGATGGGGAAGGAGTGACAAGCATTTACTGGCTTCTAGCTACTCCTCATTGGTCAACGGCACAAAGTCATTCCATCTCACTGTTTACAATGCAATGTGCTTGACAGTCTCCCTCTCAGGGGGAGGATGGACTGATGTGCTAGAACAGAAGGAGGAACAGGACAGGAGTGTCCTGCTAGGCAAAGCCTGCAGGGAGGAATGCACAAGCCAGCTGCCTGGTTAGTTAATTTCTGTGCTATCTGACCCAACATTTCATCTCATTTTAAAAATAAAATAAAGGTAGAGTAGAGAAGATGCTTATACTGATGCAAGGCAATCTATATTTGAGTTATAGCTTGGCTGGGAGCACCTTTTCAGTCATTTTATCTGCTGCATTTTTTCACGTGTCAGTTTCTACAAATATGAAATGTAGGTACAGTATAAAGTGTGCCTTTTTATAATTTCTCTTTTCAAAATGTAATAATAATTAAATTTCCCCCTATTTTGTGCAAAAGAACTCCCTAGTGGGCGTTTAGTCATTTTCTACTAATATAATAATGCTGGAAAGACTGATTACAAAAGTGTAGATATAAGATGCAAATTCTGTAAGGGTAGAATGTCATGATCCAGAAAAGATGATGTTGCACTGTAATGCAGCAAAGTCTGAAGATGTTTGTAGTCAGTATGCAAATGACACTCAGCTCTGTCTCTCTGTTCCATCTGAATTAGGAGAGGTGGCTGAGCTGTTAGACCAGTGCTTGGAGGCAACTATGGGCTGGATGTGGACCAGTAAACTGAAGCTTAATCCTGAGGTGTTATGTGTCCTGAGTTCTCATGTCTGGGAGGTGAGGAGGCAGCCTGCCTAGGATGAAATTGCACTCCCCTGGAAGGAGCAGGTTCGCAGCTTGGGGATATCCCTGGTCCAACACTGAAAGCTCAGCTGACAGATATGACTTGGCCACTGTGCTCCATGTTCTGGTAACTTCTAGATTGGACTAGTACCATGGGGGTACTAAATGGGGCTGCCCTTTAGAAAGCAAAATCAATTAGTCCAAAATGCAGCAGCTAGATTACTGGCTGGGGTTCTAGTTTTGTTTTGGGGGACTAATTCAAGGTGCTCACATTAGTGTTTAAAAGCCTCAAACCAAATCTGAGAGATCATCCCTTTACCTGCAGACCCATTCAGGTCCTAAAGTGGGCAGGGGTCCCCCTCTTGGTAGTTCCTCTGCCCTCAGAAGCTCAGGGGGTAGTAGCCTAGGATTTGACATTTTCTGTGGCACCCCTAAGTTGTGGAATTTCCACAGAGGAGCATCTGTTGTCCCCTTCATTATTCAGCTTCTAGTGGTTGCTTGAAGATGCACCTCTTTACCCTGCTTTTGACAGTTGAAGGACCTACCTTATTTTTGTGATTGTAAGTTGTCTTAAACGGTTTCTAATACATGGATGTTGCAACCTGCCCTGAGACCTTAGGGTGAAGAGTCCCTGAACCAGTATATGGATGGGAGGCCACTTAGGAACCTTAGGTACCATGCTTTGATCTCCTTGGAGGAACAGTGGAATGTATACACAACAACTGAATGCATTGATACCACCTGAAGATTTCATCTCTTGATAGGGTACTTTAGCCATTCTCCTCTGAGTAACACAAAAGCTCAACAGTGCATTGCACCACTCACCTGGGGCATGTAAAATCCCTTCAAGGCAAAAAGCTTTGCAGATCCACTGCTGAAGTCTTTTTATGACTCATGTGCAGGTGGGCAGGCTGGTAAAAAATAACCTGAGTCAACACTGTTCCCCCACCATCCCCTGTACACGTTATGCTTACTCTTCCAGAAAGGGATTTTATCTCAGACTTTCAGTCAGTGGAATAAATTGAAGCCCCTGCTCCAGCTTTCAGATCAAGTCTGATTCCGAATCCTTCTCAGCCATACCGTTGATTAATTAAGTGTTGTTCTTGTTTTGTTGCTGCTGCTCTTGTAGTACTTGATTATTTATTTCATAACATTTATACACCACTCGACTGTAAAAAACCTCAAAGCGGTTAACAAAAGACAAAGTAGCAAATTCAATAAAATTTACAACTCTACTTCAAAACCAACAAAAATTAAAATACTAAAACAGATTAAAATTACCCCAACTTTCTAAGCATCTGGGTAGGCTTGCCTAAAGAGGAATGTTTTTAACAGGTCCTGAAAAGAGTACAGTAATATAGGCACCTTCTTGATATCAATAGGCAAGGAGTTCCAAAGTGCAGGTGCTGCCACATTAAATAATTGAGTTCTTACAAATGTGGAATGGGTATTATGTGGCACCTGTAATAGCGCCAGTTTGCTGATCGAAGCAGTCGAGTGGGCACATGTGGGGTAAGGCAATCTTCCAGGTAAACTGCTCCCAAGTTGTTAAGGGCTTTATATGCTAATAGCAGGGACGCGGGTGGCGCTGTGGGTAAAAGCCTCAGCGCCTAGGGCTTGCCGATCGAAAGGTCGGCGGTTCGAATCCCCGCGGCGGGGTGCGCTCCTGCTGCTCGGTCCCAGCGCCTGCCAACCTAGCAGTTCGAAAGCACCCCCGGGTGCAAGTAGATAAATAGGTACCGCTTACCAGCGGGAAGGTAAACGGCGTTCCGTGTGCTGCGCTGGCTCGCCAGATGCAGCTTTGTCACGCTGGCCACGTGACCCGGAAGTGTCTCCGGACAGCGCTGGCCCCCGGCCTCTTGAGTGAGATGGGCGCACAAACCCCAGAGTCTGTCAAGACTGGCCCGTTCGGGCAGGGGTACCTTTACCTTTATGCTAATAGCAGCACCTTGAACTTGGCTCAGTACAGTGGAACCTTGGTTTTTGAACATAATCCATTCTGGAAGACCGTTCGACTTCCGAAATGTTTGAAAACTAAGGAGCAATGGGCGATCAGCAAAATCCATTGAGAAAAAAGTAAAACAGACAGCAGAAGCCATTCGACTTCTGTTTTTTTTTTTTTTAAAATGATATTTATTGAGAATTTAAAATTACAGGGGGGAAAAGGAAACGGAAAAAAGAGAGACAAAAAAAGGAATTAAACAATACAAGTCAATAAAAAGAAAAAAAGAAAAAACAAAACACACAATACATCAAAACCAAAAACAAAAGCAAACAAAAAATTTAAAAACAAGTCCAATATTCCCAAATCTTTATCTTTCATTAAATTGTTTCATCGACCTCCTCACACCTCCCTTTTTTGTATTCTAGTTATTAATTATCTCAGCAAATCCTTTCCATCTTTCACTATATTCTGTCATTAAATTGCCTTAATTTATTTTAACCTTATCTTACCATAAAAAGCCCTAAAGCTTAAAACCTAAAACTTATTTATACATAATTCCTTATAGCATTTCTACTAAAGCCAAATAGTTTCATTCCAACATTTTTTCTAACACTCATTAATTTTACAATAATTCTCTAAATGAATTTTTAAACTTTCTTCCAATCTTCATCCATCATCTCTTCTTCCTGGTCTCGGGTTTTGTCAGTCCTTTCTATCCATTCCATCTAGTCCATTAACCTGGTGATCTTCTATCCGAGGCTCTTAAGTCTTTTCCATGTCCCTTCTGCAGGTCTTCTTCATGTTTATACTTGCACTTTACTTTCTCTTCTGCTGATCTTATTCTTAATTTCCTTCCTTTCTCACTGAGGGGTAGATCTCGGGGAGACTCCAACCTGACAATATCTTTATCCCTTCTCGACAGGTCAGCCCATTCTCCATAGTCAGCACTGAAATCCAAAAGATATTTGAAGGCATGTTTCAAAGTCCCTCCAAAGTTAAGGGCCCCCACAACTCCAAACTCCCCCAGGCCCAAAACCAGATCCCAGAAATCAAAACATCCCTGCATAGGGGGATCTATCCAACTTCCCATCTCCAAACCAAACAGTACTCCATCTCTCCAAATCTGACTTTCTCCAGGTTCAGTCGTCAAAAACAACAGCTTATGTTCCTGCAAGGCCGCGGCTCTCTCCATTTCTATTACTTGAGGTTCAGCAACCACCTCCTCCTTTGTCTTCTGCACAACTTGCCCTGTCAAAGCAGATTCCTGGGTTGGTTCCTGAGTGGTTTCTATATAGGTATTCACTGTTTGTCCAAAATTGCTAACTGCAACAGTCATCAAATCCATCTTCTCATGTAGCTGTTCCAGTAAAGCGCTTGTCTTGCAAAAAGCAAGCACTAAGGCTGAAGCCTTTTGACTTCTGAGATGCGTTCGAAAATGGAAGCAATTACTTCTAGGTTTTTGGCATTTGGCTTCCAAAACGTTCGACTTATGAGACGCTCAAAAACCGAGGTTCCACTGTAGCAAATTGGAACCAGTGCAGATCTCTGAGCACAGGTGATATATGCTAGCAAGGCCTCACTCCTCTTCCAAGTCGTTCTGGTTCTGATCTGGAGGCTGGGGGAAAGAGAAGCAATAGGTAAAATTTAGTATCGGGATTTTTGGACCAGGGCAGGAACTTTCTTGAACAGGAGCTCTAACTATACAAAACCCTCATCACTTACAATGTGTCTTTGTACTCCTTACTGATGCAAGCTCAGTGCTGTGCCGTAAGGTGACTTATTTTGGTAACTCTCTTCTGAGTTTCAAAGTTGCTTTCATACCCTCAGAGTTTTGCATGCCGATGAAACAGAAGAGCCTTATTTCCATTATTAGCTCTGCCATCAGCTGTTTCCTTTCATCTTTGACATTACAGTTCTGATGCTGCGTTTTAAGCGTAAATAAATAAATAAACCAGATTGTGTGTTTTGAATTGAGTTCTAGGAAATGACAACTCAGTGGAGATAACAGAGAGTGTGCAGTGTTGGGCCAGGAGCCTGAGAAGAGGGTCTTTCCATGAACTGCAGCTACTTAAGGAGTGACAGAAATATTTATGCTCTTCAAATGCCTTGGGTACAGTCAGTAGCTGGGCCGTTCAGAGCATGCAGTAATGCATTAAGACAACTGTGTGTGTGTGTTTTTTTGGGGGGGAGATCTTGACCTCCAGACTGATTGGCTCCAAATTCTATATGATGCTTCAGAGGTTTTGTATTGCTGACACAAGTGTGTTGGATGCTGAACTCTGTAAGACCAATGCATATGACTTTCTAGAGATTCAGAATCATAGAATTTTAGAGATGGAAGTGACTGTGAAGGTCATCCAGTCCAACCCTCAGCCCCTTGCTATCCTTATGCAACTAGAGAACCTTATGCAACTAATGAACTTTTAACTGAATTAAGATTAAAAAAGGATGTGTACAAAAAATGGAAAAGGGGGGAAACCACCAAAGAGGAATTCAAACAAATAGCCAGCACGTGTAGACACAAAGTCAGAAAAGCTAAAGCACAGAATGAACTCAGGCTTGCTAGAGAGGTTAAAAGCAACAAAAAAGGCTTTTATGGGTATGTTCGTAGCAAAAGGAAGAACAAAGAAACAATGGGGTCACTCAGAGGAGAAGATGGTGAAATGCAAACAGGGGACACAGAAAGGGCTGAACTACTCAATGCCTTCTTTGCCTCAGTCTTCTCCGATAAAGAAAACAATGCCCGACCTGAAGAATTTGGAGCAAATGATTCAGCAAAGGAAACACAGCCCAGAATAACTAAGGAGATAGTACAAGAATATTTGGCTAGTTTAGATGTATTCAAGTCTCCAGGGCCAGATGAACTGCATCCAAGAGTATTAAAAGAACTGGCAGATGTGATCTCAGAACCACTGGCAGTCATCTTTGAGAATTCCTGGAGAACAGGCGAAGTCCCGGCAGACTGGAGGAGGGCAAATGTTGTCCCTATTTTCAAAAAGGGGAAAAGAGAGGACCCAAATAATTACCGCCCAGTCAGTCTGACATCAATACCAGGGAAGATTCTGGAGCAGATCATTAAGCAAACAGTCTGTGAGCACCTGGAAAGGAATGCTGTGCTCACCAAAAGTCAGCATGGATTTCTGAAAAATAAGTCATGTCAGACTAACCTGATCTCGTTTTTTGACAGAATTACAAGCCTGGTAGATGAAGGGAACGCAGTGGATGTAGCCTACCTTGATTTCAGCAAGGCATTTGACAAGGTGCCCCATGATATTCTTGTAAAGAAGCTGGTAAAATGCGGTCTTGACTATGCTACCACTCAGTGGATTTGTAACTGGCTGACTGACCGAACCCAAAGGGTGCTCATCAATGGTTCCTCTTCATTCTGGAGAAGAGTGACTAGTGGGGTGCCACAGGGTTCTGTCTTGGGCCCGGTCTTATTCAACATCTTTATCAACGACTTGGATGATGGACTCAAGGGCATCCTGATCAAATTTGCAGATGACACCAAACTGGGAGGGGTGGCTAACACCCCAGAGGACAGGATCACACTTCAAAACGACCTTGACAGATTAGAGAACTGGGCAAAAATAAACAAGATGAATTTTAACAGGGAGAAATGTAAAGTATTGCACTTGGGCAAAAAAAATGAGAGGCACAAATACAAGATGGGTGACACCTGGCTTGAGAGCAGTACATGTGAAAAGGATCTAGGAGTCTTGGTTGACCACAAACTTGACATGAGCCAACAGTGTGACGCGGCAGCTAAAAAAGCCAATGCAATTCTGGGCTGCATCAATAGGAGTATAGCATCTAGATCAAGGGAAGTAATAGTGCCACTGTATTCTACTCTGGTCAGACCACACCTGGAGTACTGTGTCCAGTTCTGGGCACCACAATTCAAGAAGGACACTGACAAACTGGAACGTGTCCAGAGGAGGGCAACCAAAATGGTCAAAGGTCTGGAAACGATGCCTTATGAGGAACGGCTAAGGGAGCTGGGCATGTTTAGCCTGGAGAAGAGGAGGTTAAGGGGTGATATGATAGCCATGTTCAAATATATAAAAGGATGTCACATAGAGGAGGGAGAAAGGTTGTTTTCTGCTGCTCCGGAGAAGCGGACACGGAGCAATGGATCCAAACTACAAGAAAGAAGATTCCACCTAAACATTAGGAAGAACTTCCTGACAGTAAGAGCTGTTCGACAGTGGAATTTGCTGCCAAGGAGTGTGGTGGAGTCTCCTACTTTGGAGGTCTTTAAGCAGAGGCTTGACAACCATATGTCAGGAGTGCTCTGATGGTGATTCCTGCTTGGCAGGGGGTTGGACTCGATGGCCCTTGTGGTCTCTTCCAACTCTATGATTCTATGATTCTATGATTCTATGATTCTAGAGCATCCCTTCCAGATGGCACTCTAGACTCTGCATAAATACCATCAGCAAAAGAGAGCCCAACACTTGCCAAGGCAGCCTGATAACAATATTATCACAAGGCTGCCGTTTACAGTTGCATTACATCTACCAAATTCACAGGCCAGGATTTCTCTGGCAGCAATAAAAACCAGACTTAACAGTGCATTCTGGGTAAATAAGATACTTTTACTGTCTCAAAAATTAGTTCAGGCTCATAGAAGATAAAATGAAGCGTGGGCAGTTGTGGGTGCCAGAACAAGAGCATACAGAAGTATTAGTGCCCAGAAATTGACTGCAGAAGCTTTGTGCTAAATGGTGCAGGTTCCCCACCAGGGTTCTGAAAATAGCAGGATTTTCAGGTGAGCTAGCTGTTTGGGGCATAGACACTTCACACAGTTGGATGAATATGTTTCTTAACTGGATTAAGCTACAACTGCAAGAGTTGAATTGCCATGCAGGAGGTGCTCTTTGGACAAAATGGGTTTCAGCTAAACAAAATAACATTGATTATTCCCTTGGTTACATATCCAAGTCTGGCAACCACATTCAAAGGAAATTGTTCAGCAAGATAAATTCAGTTAGCACAGCCCCGCAAAGAGTAGGCCCAGGAATCCAGGTGTCATCTTGGCAGAGATAGCTGGCTAGAATCTGTTTTTCATCCTGTCCTCCAGTGCATTCTTGCAGAATAGTGTTTGAGCTATGTTAAAAATACTGTTGCATGCCAGCCCACTCTCCGAGCGTTGTGAAACTCCAGGGCTTTGGTTTCTTTGGAATGAGGAGCAGTAAAGGCTGTGGTGTCTTTAGGATATATGGGTTATTTACACACACATATACAACCTGAACATATGATGGAGGGGCTCACAGTATTAGCTCTCTCTTTGCCACTTCCCCTGCCCACCACCAAACCAAAAACAACAATCAGGTTTTTTTGTAAAAAAGAGTTCTCAAGAATTCAAACCTGAGAACCCTCATCCTCTGGTGGTTGAGATCTTGTGACATAACGGAGGACAGTGCAGTTGTCATGGCAGCAGAGGCGGAGCTAGCTGCTCGTGCACCTGGAGCTAGCTGCTCGTGCACCTGCGGGGGCGCCACCTGCGCTGAGTGTCAAGCGTCCCAAGGGGGCTGGGGGCGATGTCACCCCCCTTCCTCCACCAGTGCATGGCAGAAGGAACATCTCAGTTCCATACATTTCTGGGTGAAGCAGATTTCCTTGAGCAGCCTTGGATGTTTGGGACTGCAACTTCCATGGCTGGGGCTGATGGAAGTTGCAGTCCAACAATATCGGGACTGCAGTTGGAGAAGCCTGAGCTTGAGCCATTCCTTATTTATTACATTTTTGTGCTACCTTTCCTTCCACGGTGCTCGGAGTGGACTACATGCTTCAATTCCTGCTCTTTTGATCCCTGCAACAAACATGTGAGCTAAGTTACACAGAGAAATATAGTGACTGACCTACGGTAAGTCAGTAGGAGAGTTTCATAGCTGTGAGAGATCTGGGTCTCCCTTCTCCTAGTCCAGCCATGTCACCAGAGGCCTGCTGATGACTTCATGCAAGAAGTGAGATGTATTACACCAATTCCTCAAATATACACAATTTCCTAACTAACTAACTAACTAACTCACTAAAGCAAGCAAGCAAGCTAGCTTGTATCAAAATTGCATATTTAAAAAGACAAACACTTCTTGCTGGGTATCTTGGACCTCATGCCCCATCCTGCCTCATGTAATAAATTATATCTCCACACATTCTGTTAATATACCTACTTATCCCTTCCTGAGATGCACCTTTTGATCATCCCTGCTGCCCTGCACCCTTTCACTTCCCCTCCTCTCACACATGCTTCCTCATAGTTCTGAGCAGTTGTTTTTTTTTAAAGGTGCCAGTACCCACAATGTAGCTGTTACAATAAGTGCCACACTTTTAACATGGGAGAAGGGGGGGAGGTGCTGGTTCTGCGTACCCTTGAGTACCTCCAGGGGGGGGAGCACTGGTTCTGAGTCTGCTGGATTCATTGTCTGTTCCTCCTGGCTGCCGGCTGCCTCCTTTATCAGTCCCTTGCCTCCCTATGGTGTCAGGTTCTCCATCTTTCTTTCATTCCCTGAAGTCTCAGAATAACAGAAGCATGTGGACTGAGGTGATGCTGGGTAAGAGAGAGTTCCTTTTATCTCCTGCTGCTGCTGCTTTTGAAGCTTAAGTGCCTCTTCTTACAAAGTATGGCTCCAGGCAGCGGCTGCTATTGTAAACCACTTTGGGGGTTGTGATCATGGGGAAGCAGGATAGAAATACAAAAAGTCAAGTGGGACCAGAAATAAGAAGTCTCAGAGTGGTCCTCTTCAAGGTTCAAGCCAGTCATGTCCTTTTCCAGCTCACTTAATTCCCTTCCTCCTCCTCCCCATTGCCACTTCTCAATAGTCACTCAATAGTTTGTAGCCACTAGGAATAGGGGAGCAATTTGATTTTGTCTTCATTCTGATGAAAAACTACCTAATTCACACACCTTAAACCAATACACCAGATGAAAACACAGCTATCCTTTGAAATTTGCAGTTCTCTGAGTTTTGTGATGCAATTCTCCAATCAAAATGTACAAAAAGGTACATATTAGGATAAAGTGTGTGTTATGTTTGTGGAAACAACATTCAAAAAAAATAATGATATAACATTATTATTATTATCCTGCTCTGAAGGAACTCTGGGAGTAGTAATTCATGGTAAGAGTTTCCTTTTGTCCTTCAACTTCTGTATTGCAAATTCAACTTCTCTGAATTTACAATGCAGCTTTCAGCTAAAAAAAAAGATTCATATTTTAGGAAATCCTACTCTGAGCAGACCCACTGAAATTAATGGACCTAAGTTAGTCATGTCCATGAACTCACATTGGTCTACTCTTAGTAGGTCTTGCACTGGATACAAACCATGCAAAATTGAAACAAACTGGAAATAGAATAGTCTCAGTTGAAGGAGTTCAGATTGAATGAAAGGCATGATCAGCTCCTTCAGCCCATGTGTGTCTTCATGCCAAACTGGTCTCCTGCCTGTCTCACTCACTATCCAAACTGCAGGGGATGGTGATTGCTATTCATTTTGCATGGTTAAAACTTTGAACCTGCAAAAAACCAAAACAAAAAATCAATCACTGACTCATTTAAGGTATTCCCCTTATCCTGCTTTCTACTCTGTTTTTCCTTGCAAGCACTGAATGAGAAATTGGGAAGCTGCCACCTGGGTTTGTGCCCACATTTGTTCCATGAATCATAGAGAGATTGATGTTAAATATGTCTGCCAAATCCATAAAACTTCAATGTATAAACAGAATTTTCTTCCAGAACTGACTAGGTTTTGGCTGTACAATTAGTGTACTTATGTGACCGACTTCAGATTCTCCCCGTCCCCTTAGTCTAGTCTATTTTTCCATATGTATAATATGGAGTTTGTCCAGGTATACAAAAGGCTTGCTTTAGACCTTCTGTGCCATTTAAGTTCAGTTCAGGAGGAATCAATCTCAGCTGATACAAGTAAAACTTCTGCTTCGTTCCAATATAGTGGGTGTCATGGGTGAACAATGTCATTTTGTGTGTATTGTAATTGCTTTCGATTCTGTGGAAGTTAGATGAATAGCAAAATGGAATTTTCAGTATTTCTGTAGCAAGAGGTCAAGGGGGAAGGACAGCCCTGTTGCTGAATATATTATACTGAACCAAATCTATGTTGCCTTTTCTCAGCAGAGCCATCTGTTTTTATTGTATAAATTAGCTGGGCAGCAACATCTAATCCCCTAACTGGTTGGTGGAACATCTAATCCTCTAACTGGTTAGATTACTCAATTAATCCGTTATAAACGTGCTCCCGGTTAAATCAAGAAGCAGATTTTTAATGTTTTGAATTTTATTTTTAGTGCAAGAATATGGCTACTGGTCTTATAACAGACATTCCTTCCTGTGTAAGAAAGAATGATATGTGATGCTTATTCTGAGATGGTGTTTGCTGTGACATATGCATTTTTCATCCAGTAACAAAATAATTGTATTGTTTTATTTTAAATTGTTGGGGATTATTTTTTCTCATCTGCAAGTGTTTGTGAAGTAAATTGATTGCTCAACTAAATTCATATGATTAGGCAAATTCATGAAAGATAAGGCTATTAATGGCTACTAGTCATTTTAGCTGTATATGACCTCCAGCATCAGAGGCACTATGCCTCTGTGTGCTACTTGCTGGGGAACAACAATAGAAGAGGGCTTTGTATGGGAATCTGGTTGACCACTGTGAGAAACAGGATGCTGGATTAAATAGACTTTTCTGATCCGGCAGAGTTCTTCTTATGCCTTTATACATAAGCATCTGGAACAATGTGCTTCCTGGGTTTCTCAAAATACTGCAGCTTGAAAGTTAGATACAGGTCTCTTTTTTTAAGCTGAAAGTGATTCTTCTGTTTGACTTACATAAAACTAAGTCTTCAGGTTTTGCAAATGAAGAGGCAGTAATAGTAACTCATTTTCCAGGTCAAAGAAGCTGGCGTCTGGCTTTATGGCTGAAGGTAGTTTTGTGGCAGAGGACATTTAATTGCAAAAGATATTGCGCTCTCAGTTGGTGGCTCAAAATTCAGTCTGTCCTGAAGCAGATGCTGTAAAGCAGGTGTGGTGTGTCATTTTTTGTACAGTTGGCATATTAAAACCCTAGCTGAATAAACAGATGGTAGGAGACCGCAGGTACTATAGCTCTATGCTTAGGTATGTATTCCATTGATAGGTAGAAGAAACATTGGGGCAGTTGTGTATGATGCCTTTAAGTTGCAACCAGCAAACCTTACATACAGCATTTGCATTCTTTGTGTTACTGCTTATAATGCTACTACAACTAGTTGTTATATATCATCTACAGTATCTTCATCCTTAATAAATATTAGCATTGCAACAAAGACTTGATCTAGCAGCCAAAGTGTGGAAATTATAATAGCAAATACAATATCCAGTGCAAAATATGTAGTGTATGTATTACTAAGAATAGGGATTCAGATCTAGAATTGCCATCTGCAGTCGTGGATTATAAGAACATTAAAAAGAGCCATGCTGAATTAGACCAGGTGTCCACCTAGTACAGGAGCTTAGACTTTGAGGTTAGACAGATGATCTAGCTTCAAATCCTGAATGCACTTAACGGTTTCCTATATGATACATGACTTACCTGCTAAGGCATTTGTATTATTTAAATATACCCCTTTATCACAAAACACTAGACTTATTTACTACACATATTATACATATAGTTGCTGGATTGTAGGGTTTCTGTGCCTTTAGAATACAAGGGGACATTCCTTCTTAAAAGGTGTTATGGGTTAGTGGCAGAAGTAGGATACTCTGATATGGGAGGATCTGACTGCCAACCACAACAGATACAATGACTGCAAAATTGATTAAAGATTCAGGTCATCATTTTCTGAGCTACTCTTCCTAAAAGTGACAGCACTATTAGAACACAGTATCTGCAAGTGTTTGTGGTATGTTGTCATTCCACACTACATTCCTGTAATCCCACATCCACCTGCAGAATACAAAAGGGTAACTTCCCTTTTGTTCCCCTGCCTGTGTAATATGTGCTCCAGCAAACAGCTTGATGTGTAGAGCATTTTTTTTGGGGGGGGAGGGGTTTGGTTGCATGGGGTTCTTTGCAGTTACTAGATTAGTGAGGAAACAATGCGGAATAAACAATGAAATATAGTGGCCCAAAACTGGTTAACTGTTTCCAATCTCACAAGCATAGTTTGGAGACTGGGAAAGTGTTGCAGGCTCTTGTACTCCCTCCCCTCTCTTCCGTTTTCAGAGCTAACCATGGTTCAGCCTGGACCAGTGTTGATACAAATGTCCAGCTTCAAGCCAGAGTTTGCAACCATGATTAGAAGCCTGCTTACAGCTAGCCATGGCTAGTGATAAAATCAGTGCTGATAAAGTGCTGTATTTTGAATATGACTAAGAAGGAAAAGGGGGGAGAGCATGCAAACCTGCAGCACAGACTCCATGCTCAAGCCATGGTTAAAATATTGGGGATATAAGTAACAAGGAATCACTGTAGTTTTATGGTCTGAGGGGAAACCCAGTATGTCCCTAATAGAAGTGCTATAGAGCAAATGGATGTATGTGCAAAGAGACTCTTAGGGCATACACATTTTTAAAAGTGTAAATGTTCCTGGTTTTTCCTGGACCCTTTTGAATAGTGTTCTCTTTCATCTATGCTTAATGTTTTCTGACCTTACTGGAAAGTTATGGTGAAATGAGCTAAGGTTTGTATGAAGAAGGGTAAGATTCCCACGGCTGTAGTGTAGTTTCAGGCCTCCTGGAGCACCTAGAGGCACTGTGCATACCACAAGGATGCTCCCTCCCCCAGGAGAAAGCATCCCCAACGGCTGTGCACAGAACTACAAATAAGCCTTTAATTTGAAGTGCTAGTCAAGCTGCCTTTTGCATTTTGTATGAATAAGCTTGTTATAATAACCCATTTACTATGCACCAGTCTCTCCAGCTGCTCTCTTTACATTGAAGCATGTTGTTATTTTGACCACCTGGTCAAAGAGAGCATCTGCTTTAAATTAATTAGGTTCCACTT
This sequence comes from Podarcis vaucheri, assembly GCF_965113315.1. Classification (NCBI taxonomy): domain Eukaryota; kingdom Metazoa; phylum Chordata; class Lepidosauria; order Squamata; family Lacertidae; genus Podarcis; species Podarcis vaucheri. The sequence goes on along the minus strand of NC_138748.1, from coordinate 49,213,371 downwards.
CTTCTCTTTTTTTTTAGTTTTTAATTAAGAGGCTTCCTGATCCCTTCCTTTGCTTTCTTCCAAATCCTCTCCAGCTCTTTGTATGTGCCGACAAAAAAGGAAGTAAATCATCTGATAAATAAAAAGCAATGTCATATTGGAGTCGAACTACAGTGAGCCCTGCCAAAAAGATGCACAGAGCACTGTCTGAATCCAGCTGATTTGCCCTCCAACTGATTTTGACAGCGTAGTGGCAAACAAAAATAGTAATAAAAAAGGGATCCTGCTTATACTGCAGTAAGCTTAATGAGCAAAGGAAAACGACACAATCTTGCAATAAGAGGATTAGAAGGCAGAGAAGGCACTAGAAATAAGATGTGTAAATCCTGTTGTGTTGAAGGTTCTGGTCACCACAAGACTCCGTGTAGCAGACCCTGCCCATAAAACAATAATTGAGTATGAACGGTAGAGAAACAGACTTCCTCTCCTGTCATATGTGACTCCTCATCTTGTCTACTTCTTGCTCTCTGCTTCAAAGGGGTTGGTTTGCACAAAATAAATTTTCAACAAGCTTACAATGCCTCTCAGCGACTCTAAGCTGCCATAGCTAATGCCCCACCCCAATAACTTAGGCAGCCTATGCAACAGATCATAGAATCATAGAGTTGGATGTGACCCTGAGGATAATCTAGTCCAGCATTTCCCAAACTTGGGTCCAGTGGCGTAGCATGGGGTGTGCAGGGGGGGCCGGCCGCACCAGGCGCAACATCTGGGGGTTAGGGTTAGGGTGCGCAAATCGGGGGTTAGGGGGCGCAAATTACTTGCCTTGCCCCGGGTGCTGACAACCCACGCTACGCCACTGCTTGGGTCTCTAGCTGTTTGTGGACTGCAACTCCCATCATCCCTAGCTAGAAAGACCAGTGGTCAGGGATGATGGGCAGCTGGAGACCCAGGTTTGGGAAGCACTGAACCCCCTGCAGTGCAGGAATATATGGGAATCAAACCTGAGGGAATCATGACACATGTATAGATGAAGGCACCTGAGATGTACTATGAAGTTGCTTTCATTGATTAGTTAAACCAGAGTAACTTATGGATCAATAAAAACAAGGTATCCCCTACCCTCAGGCTCGCGATCTAAAATACAAGACAGAAAAGGGAAGAGATATGTGGGGAAAGAGGAACACAAAGAAATCCAGGCACCAGCTCTTCAAATGGCCAGCTGGAATGGAAATAGCTTTGGGAGAGGATGCAGCAAAAGGAGTTTGTCCCTAAGCAGAGCCAGTGGATTGGCCCCAGGGAGGATAAAAATCAATGTTTAAAAAAACAAAAAAATGGATTTTTTAAAAATTTAAATCAGATTTTTACAATCAAATGCTTTTGGAGGAAAAATCTTTCTAAAGATAGTTTTCTATTTAAGTTACATTCTAGTCCAAAGGCTATTCATCAGGAAATAAAGATTTGTTTTAAGTTTTTCATGTGTGCTAAAACTCAGTGTAATAATAAAAAAAATCATTTAACCAAATCAGTTAACAAACATGCATACATATGCTATAATGTTATTGTTGTAGTTAAATAAATAGTTTAAATTGTTATTAAGGAAATGTTTGTTTTTCTCCTTCCAATAAAGTACAGCAGAAAAGTTGTCCAAATATAAACACTAATTTCATAATTATCTGTCTATGTGTTTCTAATTGTATAACCAAATCAGTAATTTTTGATATAACTGTAAAAACTACTCTGAACATTTATTATTCCAAAAACGAAACCTTCATCTGGTTGTAGACATTAAGATTATATCAGCAAGAACGAGTCTTTCTGTAAAAAAAGATGTAAATCAAGTCTTACACACTGGTGATTTAAATCGTGATTTAAATCAATTTGATTTAAATCAAATCCACCCTGAGTGGCCCTGCTTCCCGTCTCTCTTTCTGCCGCATCCTGATGGAATGGCTGCTGCCTGGTAACAGATGAAGAGGGAAGCTGCTCCAGGAGAGGACTATCCCTCAGATACATCACAGTATTTCTGTACAGTATTTTATTTTTTGGTCTGGCATTTCCAGAATCTGGGTTTGAGAGCAGAGTCATGGAACTACTGCTTCTTTTGTGAAGTGAGGGCACTCTTTGTGTGTAACTGCACAGGATAGGAGGCCCAGGCAGCTTTCTAAGGCTTAATATGGTTTCTAGCAAGGCTTTCTTGACGCATGCCCTTCCAAGTAGTACAGACAGGATATTATGGAGTGTGGCAAAGGAAGGAGGAGCAATTATTCAAAGTACTTTTAATCTTTCTTTAATTAGAAGACATGCTAAATTAAAAGGCCCAAGAGTGATCCCGCAGATGTCAGCTTAGTTTGAGATATTAATTGGTATAAGGAGCTAATGTTGTGCTAAGCTGAATATCTGCATTGTTATGCTTATACATACTGTATTAACATTTTAGCCAACTTGACCTATATACGGTTCATGCAGTGTATTGTCTCCTCTCCACCCCCCCCTCCAGTTCTGATATTGGGGAAGTCTTATTTAGAAGTTAACAAACAACCCGGCATTTCATAATCCCTTCTCACCCCACCCCCCACTTTAGAGGCCAGATCCCCTTTGAACCCTTTGAAAAACAGTGTTCTATTGTGGCAGCTTTGTTGGGGAAGGTAATCAGGATGTATCTGAACTGTATACAATCACAGTTGGATGCTTACAGAAAAGCCATGCCCCTTGCTTTGAAAAATGGAACTTTGTGTGTATTTAGTTAGTATTTGTGCAGCCAGCAAAAAAGGAGGAGAAAGTTAACTGTGTCTCTCCTCTGGTGCTCTCGGCAAGAATCCAATGTGTAGAATTTCAAAGGCACTAGTGTAGATTCAACTGAATGTATTTTCCCCATCCCTCCCAAAAAAGAATCTTAAATTTTGTTCCAAGTCAGCTCAGGAAAAACTGCAGCTAATTTGGTATAGATGGCAGCTTGCTGAAATGAGACCCAAGATGGTTGTAATGCAGAGACTGAAGAAGGCAACGTTTGCTTCCCTGGAAGGTTATCTTTCTTAGGCAGATGGAGGAACATAGAAATGAGCAACTCTGTGTGCTTCTTTCTATAATTTATTTATGAATACAAATGACTCCAATATGTTCCTTGCCATTTTTTTCCTTCCTCAGCAAGCACAAGACCCCTAGGTAACTGAGCATAGATGGAAAAGAGCTGGGCATATTGGATTTAGTATCCACATGCCCTGTTGGTTTATTTGTATCCAGCTTCCTCCTGGTTCACCCACAAAGTCAAGCCATGGTTTGTTAAACAATTGTTTAATGATCATGAACTATCCCACAGACAATCAAACAAGCCATGGTTTATTTCTCCAAAATTTGGGTTGTTTTCCAGCTGCCTTTGTCAGTTGAGTGTCTCAAATGGGATAGCCAAACAAGCCATGTTTAAGGAAGGGTGCTATGTTTTTGCACAACTCCAGGCCATAGTTAAAACAAACCAAGTTCATAAGCCAAAAACAAACCGTGGCTTCAGATGGTTGTTTGTTTACAGTAATCAGAAGGTGGCCAACTTTTTCTGGGCCATTTTGAAAAGTGAGTGTAGCAACCAAACATATTGTTAGGAGTCATTCTGCAAAGAAACAGAACAGATGATTGTAACTTTAAGAACTGTTTCTGTGAGTGGTTTTCTAGGCTGATTAGGTACCGCTGGTGATGAGTACAAAAGGAGGAGAAGTTGCAGTTTGAATTTGCCTGCAAAAGAGAACACCCACATGCTTTCTGTTTGTAAGGTTGTAAATAAAACTCTTGCTTGAGTATTTTACACCTGTCTCACGGTTCTGTCGTCTGCTGACAGGAGGATACAGTGCCAATACATATGGCATCAGGTGACTGAAACTTCAAGTCACTTCTGCAAATGAAGCACCAGGAGTGTAGTCTTAAATGTGCCCCCAATTCTTCCTTTGCAGCCATAGCTTGAATTTGGCGCTTTTATGGCACATTTTTCTGCCACTGTGCAGAAGCTCTTTTATGATTTTATTGTCTAAATTATGTCAATAAAGGCATGAATTCCCATGCCTGATGTCATAGGATTTCAGGCATGGGAAAGGTGGGTCTGGTTCACCTGGCATACACAATCTCTGAGGCCTAATGGGATACATGGGCCAGATGTTCCTCACTATTTCACTGAATGCTTCTGAATATCAGTTTCTGGAAACAGGAGAGTTGAGAATGCTGTTGTTATGCTAAGGTCCTGCTTGAGCATCATATTGCTGGATCTGCCTTGGTACACCTATTTTGTATTGCCACCAGTGCTTAAAATTAGGCACTTAGCACATAGCAACATTCTTAACAGCACAGTGAATTTGCTCATGCACAGCTAAGGGTGACAATACAGGGGGGGGGGACTGAGCAAGCTATGCTCCACTCTGGAACGGGGGAAAGACTTGGACCACTGTCCTATGAATATAGATTTCTCTTTCATATGCAAGAGCATTGACACACACCTGGTTCTGAATAGTTAAATTGGCTTTTATCTCTTGCATCTGTTAGGAGATCTTTCCCCATGCTCTGATGAACATTTCCTTCTGCTGATCAGAGCTCCAGTCACTTGTCACTCGAGTACTTCTGCACCTGACAAGTGAGTTCTTATATGAGCATATAACAAGCAGCAGTATGGGCAATACAGTTGTGTTGAAATGACAATTGTGTGTGTGTCTGGCACTTGGCAATCAAAGTTCTCTGGACATTTATTTACTTCCTTCATTTTGCCCAGGGCAGCCTAAAGCAATTTACAACCAAACAAAACCCCCACACTGATGCATTAAAACCAATTAACACTAAAACCACCCCACCCTGTCTCATTCTCACATTTGAAATACATATTAGAAGATTTTGAATTTGTTCAAACAAATATATGGTAGCAACTGTATTCCTGTTAAGAGAAGTGTGGTTTCTTGGTAAGCTGAAATTAATTGCTAAGTGCAATCAGTGAGACTTCTGATCCCTGTTGAATTAATGGGATTGGAAATATTCAAGGCTGCAATAAAAATGCTGTTAATAACATAGGAAGAGCCTGCTAGATCAGGACAGGCCTACCTAGTCCTTCAAACCGTCCTCACAGTAGCCAAGCAGGTGCCTATGGGAAGCCTGCAAGCAGGACCCAAGCACAACAGCACTCGCCCTGCGGTTTCCAGCAGCTGGTATTCAGAAGCATGCTGCCTCCAACAGTGGGGGAAGAACAGATCCACCAGAGTTGGCAACAGCTGATAATCCACAAATTTGTCTAATCCTCTTATAAAGTCATCAAGTTGGTGGCCACAATCACTGCCTCTTGTGGGAACTAATTCCATAATTTAAGTATAAAGGTAAAGGTAAAGGGACCCTGACCATTAGGTCCAGTCGTGACTAACTCTGGGGTTGCGGCGCTCATCTTTGGCCGAGGGAGCCGGCGTACAGTTTCTGGGTCATGTGGCCAGGATGACTAAGCCGCTTCTGGCAAACCAGAGCAGCGCACGGAAACGCCATTTACCTTCCCGCCGGAGCGGTACCTATTTATCTACTTGCACTTTGACATGCTTTCGAACTGCTAGGTTGGCAGGAGCTGGGACCGAAGAATGGGAGCTCACCCTGTCGCAGGGATTCAAACCACTGACCTTCTGATCAGCAAGCCCTAGGCTCTGTGGTTTAACCCACAGCGTCACCTGCGTCCCAATTTAAGTATGCGCTGTGTGAAAAAGAGCTTTCTTTTGTACCTTCTGAATCTTCCAACATTTAGTTCCGTTGGATGTCCTTGAGTTCTAGGGTTGTAAGAGAGGGAGTGAAACTTTTCTCTACTTTCTCCTTACCGTGCATAATTTTATACATTTCTATCATGTTGCCCCTTACTCACCTTTTCTGTGAACTGAAAAGCCCCCAGTGCTATAACCTTTCTTCATAGGGAAGTTGCTCCATCCCCTTAATCATTTTGGTTGCCCTTTTCTGAACTTATTCCAACTCCACAATGTCCTGTTTGATGTGAGGCAACCAGAGCTGTACATGGTATGCCAAATGGGGTCATATTGGCAATGACTCCAAGAATAGATAAAGAAAATTGAGAGAGGATGGGTGGGAATTAGTAATGTACATTTTCCAGTAATAATTTTTCTAACTTCAGCAGAGTTACTGCAAAAGTTAGGATATGGGTCAGCAGGGAGAGAATGAAAGTAATATATTAGAATTCTTATCCTGTCTTCTAGGACTAGGTGGATTTTGAAACTGTGTGAATGAAGTGGAAATCTTGGCTATGAGGCATGTATGTGTGTGTCTTTTTTATTATTATTCCCTCTGTTGTGGTTTCAACCTTCTGTGATTTAACAGTGTGGTGTAACAGTCATCAAAATCCCCCCACCCTCTCACAGAAGGTTTTAAAAAGGTCTTTGTTTTATGGTTACTCCTCTAGCAATTCCTGTTCTGACACAGGGGAAAGGAGTGACTGAACATTTTTGCAAGCGTTAGTGTCTGCACAAATCATGTTAAATCCACATTCAGAAGGTGATGAAAAGGCTTGGACATATGATTGCACACAATCTACATTGCTGATTTGCAGTGTATAAAGTAAGGTTGGGTAAATCAAATAGAAGTGAAAAGTGATTACAGAATGCCAGCTGAACCTCCCCCCATGTTGTGGGGTGATGGAAAGTGGATGTTGGGGTTAATTAGTAATTAGCAATAAGGCGTTGGGGAACAGCAATGCATTCTTGTGTGAGGTTGGCTTCAGTTATGTTTACTTGAGCATAGGGGCATCATTGTGTGAAAGGCAAGCTAGCAGGAAAGCATAGATAGTATAGTCAGGCTGTGTTTGCAGGTTATGCTAAATCATGGTGGATAAGCTTGAAGAAAATACTGGGCCCACATGCTCCCCTTTTCCACATGGTGAGAACGATGACTTCAGCTGAATTCAATTTCACATTTACAAAATCCCAGATTAACACACTTGAACCAGGAATCCTTGTTTAAAAGAAATTTGGGTTAGTTTAACAAATCATTGTTAACAGCTTCATAACCTATGGTTTGAAGTTGCGTTGATAAGACACTTACATTTGAACATAATACCATGCTGGGATTCTGTAAAAAGCAAAACTAAACTCTGCTCCACATGGGAGAAGGGAAGCTCAAGCTTGTCAGCATATAACACTACCTTCTGGGCACACCCCGAGGATCTAAATGACTTAACTTCCTCTGATTGCACCCTGTTTCTCCAAACTCAAAGCCACCAAAGGAGGGGAGGATCATTGCCTAGTGCAGATAACTCTATAACAGTGGTGCCTACAGTAGAAGCCTTGTCAAAATTGTCTGCCCTGGAGGTTCTGGAGTTTGAAAAGGAACTGAAAAGGAGTTCTGCAGAATATGGAAGAAGTGGACAGTGGTACGTTTCTCTCTTCAACCTGGAGCCATTCAGTGAAGGTTGGATGGTGTTAGGCCAATTTGGATTAGGTAAATTCATGGAGGATAAAGCTATCAGTGGCTGTTCGCCCTGGTGGTTATGTATTACCTCTAGTGTTGGAGACAGAATGCTCTGAATACCATTTTCTGGGAATCACCTGTAAGAAGAGTGCTGTGGATTTTGACCAGATGTGCCTTTGGTCTGATCCAGCAGGGCTCTTCCTAAGTTTTTTTTTATGTTCCAGCAATTAACCAGTGTTAAAATGCCAGTGCTAACACACCCAAACTTGAGTCATTTTGCTCCCAATTTACTGCAATGAAACTAAAGCAAGTATCAGCCTGAGGGCAGCAACAGGTTGCATATCCAGATAATGAGGCACTGAGGATCAAGGATGGTTTCAGAATTCCACATTTAAATAGCAAAAGATCAAATAAATGAAGTAGGGAATATCTTTAACTCCCAAGGAGGACAGACTGCCCTTACGAAAAGGTTCCAGTAGGAACACCCTGTTGACTGCCTTTATATACTTAATTCTTTCACCTTTTCTCCTCCTTTTCCTAAGATTGCATTCCTGTTAAAACAAGTTAGCTCTGTGCTTTCAGATTTGATCTAAGAACAGCCTCCCACCCCCCAAAAAAGAATGGCTTTGTTTTTAGGGAAAATACAATACTGAATTGCAAAAATTCCATAGACTTGAATTCGATTTGCATTTTGTGTTTTGGGAGGGTGAAAGTACATTTTAAAAAAATCATCTGTACATGAGGATTCACTTGCGATTGCTCATGTGATTCTGATTTACAAAGCCACTTCCGGCTTGCCCAGGAGGTGGGGTTGCGGGCTTCACACCCACCCCACGTGAGCGGGGGCTGGTCGCAGCCCCCGCGAGAGCAGGGGAATCCCGGCCGGGCCTGCCCCCCCCCAGCCATTAAATTCTGATTTACAATGTTAGCCATGCACTTCCCCCCACAGCAGTTTTCCAGCTCCAGGCTGGTACAGACATAGCGTCAGCTTGCCTGTTAACTAAGGTTAAGGAAGTAGGAAGAGTGAGCCAACAGAACATGATGTCCCTCTCCCAATCTCTGCCCTACTGTGTACACATTCACCCCACCTACTCCTCCTCTAACACAGTAAGGTCATATTTGTGTCTGAATGCCCTTAACCCTGCTTACACATGGAAGTAAACTCTGAAAACCTTTGAAACCCATTGCTAATCCCTTGACCCTAGTTTAAATCGGAATTGCCACTGATTTGTTTAAAAATGCTATTGTGATTATTGTGAGCCGCTTTGAGCTCAACATTTGTTGTTGGAAAAGCGGAATACAAATATCAAATCAAACCAAATCTATTGACTCCACTAGGATTTTTGTGGGGGTTTCAGGCGTTTGAGGGGGTGGAAAGGCAACAAATGCTTAATTACCATCTGGTATGCCTATGCCTTCCAAACAGGTCTCAAGACTGTGTTCTGACATATTGTTTAGCTTCCAAAACTGATGCATGACAAGTAACAAAGGTATGTATCTAACTCATAGCAATTTTCTTGCAACTGGCAAAGGCTGCAATCCTGCACATTGTTATGCTTCTTAAATCCCATTGAGGTGAAAAGCCGATTGCTATTCTGTGCAGGGATATAGCAGAAGAACTAAGTATCTCAGCATCTTGTAAAGTAGCTAAAATGCACACAGAGGTTACACACACACACACACACACACAGCCCAACATACGTTTTTCAGCGTTAACACTGCAGTCATGCACTCTCTGCCTTGGGAGCAAGCTCATCTGAACTCGGCAGGAGTAGTAAACAGGCATAGGATTGCACTGTGAAATGTTCAGAATCCTAGATACTGGATTTTAGGATTACTTTACAATTCTAAAAAGCTCCCCCCTGCTCCCCCCACCCATCCAAATTATACCGTGTAAAATCAATCTAGTACAGAGGAAACAGTTCAGATCCTGTTTGAAGCCAGAGCCATAATCATCATAATTAGTCTATGTTTCTGTTTGCCTGCACTCTTCCTAGAGAGTGAGAGATGATATTCTGTCAAAATGGAATAAAACCCTTGCATCTGCGGGTTCTTTTGGAAGGAATTGCATTCCATTGCAGCACGCTGGTCTTCCTTCTCTCTCTCTCTCTCTCTCTCTCTCTCTCTCTCTCTCTCTTTCTCTCTCTCCCCACCCCCCTCCATCTCCACCCTTCAACAGTAATGGCAGTGGAGATATGAAATACCTCCAAGAGATGCTGTGGCAGAGACTGGCTGGAAGGAAAAGAGGAGGACAAACTCTCCAGCAAGTTCTACTGGGGAAGCCTTATTGAAAAGGAGAGTTGCACACCAGAGCACATAGTGGTAGTAAATCCAACTTTGACCCAGTCTGGGCTTTCTCAAAGGCATGGGAGCATTATACTTGGTCAGAGCATTGGTCAGTCTGGCTGAAGACTGTGTACACTGACTGGCCACAGCACTCCAGGGCTTCAGGCAACAGACTCTCCCTCACCCACAGAAAAAAGACTACCCAGAGTTTTGGGACTATAGCATTTCATTCACTTCTGTATTCTGGGTTAAGAAAAAGGTGTTTGCAGAGAGAGAACAGATGGAAATTAGACAAATTTTGAGTTATAGATCAAGTTGAATTTATGGCATACACGAAGAATTAATAAACAAGACTAATAAAATAAACTACTATTCCTCCAGTTTCTACAAAGGAAGGCGTCTTTTAAAGTTCCTGCATATTTTTTAAGGAATGACTGCATTTGAGTAGCTCTCTCTGTGTATGTTTGTGGTGTTAAAGCATTGATTTCAGAACTATTCAAGTGTTTTCCCCGGGTCCCATAAGAAAAGAAGACAGAATCTCCAGTAAACTGAAAGAAGGATTTGGAAATGGAAATAACTGAGGAGGGGCTAGGCAGATGTGGCAGAAAAAAATATTTCTATTTAATTTTTTTCCTGTTAATATTCAGATTTTGAGCAGATGGTTTGCAACATCTGTGTGGATTCAACACATATGTAAAAAGGACAGTAGGGCATGTTGAAAAGGATGTGGAGAGGAAAGGCTGTCATGAGCATATGTGGCTGTGTTGTGAATTTTTGCAAAAATGGAATAGAGAAGATTTAAAAGATCTCTAACCATGGTATTTCCCTGTGCCTAAAATTAACCTTGTTAAATGGCATTTAGAGGTGTGTGGACTTTTTAAGTTGCAAAAACATTGGCAATTGATTTGCTTATAGTTGTAAAGTTATTTGCAGCTTTGTATTAGAAAATGTTCAGGTTCCTTACATGGCAAGCATTGATACATTGTAGTTTTGCAAAAAAAAAAAAAAACCCAAAACCCTATATGGACAGTTAATGGTGTTCAGAAGAAAATTGGCCCCCTTTTCTGACAAATAAGAATAATCTATTTCTGAAAGGTTCAAAATCATTTCTATTTTTTATAAAAGCAAAGGTTGTTTATTTTGGCAATCCATCATGAACTGTACATCTTTTAACACCCTAACTGGCTTGGAAACCAGATACCCTAAGTTCCAGTTTCTTGTGTGTGAACCTGCCAAAGTATTAACGCCATCTTTGGAAGCTTGCTTCTGGGCTCTTCATCATTACAGGTGAGGTGGCTGGTGAGGATAGAAGAAGGGTCTTCTTAGTTGTGGTACCTCACTTTAGAAATCTCCTGCACCAGGCAAATCCCCCCCCCCTTTTGTCCAGGCCTTGTAGATCTTTTAGTTCTGTTCTTTGTTGGTGCTGATATTAACATTTTATTGAAAAGTTTAATTTTATACATAAATTATTTCCACCTCGCCTTCTCCCATCTTCCACCCATAGACATACATCTGCAGTGACTAAACAATATGGCAATGTCTCTGCTGCCTTCTTTGGTATGTTAATGTTCTTTATATTGCTTTATTGATTTTTTTATCACTTAGCTTTTTTGGTAAGCTGTTCTGGAAGTCCTTTTTGATTGAAGAGTGTGATATTAAATGCTTTTAATAAATAAATAGAATTATCATGTAGTTTAAAACCTTTGAGTATAGGATGGGACTGTGTGGTTTAATGTTGCTGTTATTGTCATAATGCTCCATCTCTGTTTGGAAGCACATTTTTCTTTAAAAATCAATTAACATAAGTATAAAAAAGAAGAAAAATACATTGGCCAATCTAAGTACTAATGTAATGGGTTAAATCCATCTAAAGTAATGGATTTGCAAAGAAAAAAGTAAAAAGTTGTGTTAACAAATGTATTTATCCTCAATTTAAAAAGGTAAAAGTAAAGGAACCCCTGACAGTTAAGTCCAGTTGCAAATGACTCTGGGGTTGCGGAGCTCAACTCATTTTACTGGCCGAGGGAGCCGGCGTTTGTCCGCAGACAGTTTTTCTGGGTCATGTGGCCAGCATGACTAAGCCACTTCTGGCAAACCAGAGCAGGGCATGGAAATGCCGCTTACCTTCCTGCTGGAGCTGTACCTATTTATCTACTTGCACTTTGACGTGCTTTCGAACTGCTAGGTTGGCAGGAGCTGGGACCGAGCAACGGGAGCTCACTCTGTTGCGGGGATTTGAACCACCGACCTTCTGATCGGCAAGCCCAAGGCTCAGTGGTTTACACCACAGTGCCACCCGCGTCCCAATTTACATTTTAGTATTATCTCTCTCAAAAGACACTGAAGATCAAGACAGCCTTACAGAAATGAAGAGGTTTAGAAAGTGGGGCATGAAAATTATTTTGGACTGAATAGGTGCACTCCAAACCATGTGGAATCCAGATGTTTCTTAAGCTTTCTGGTAATGTAACACATCCTAGAGCTGATGGCTAAACAAATGGGAATTCTGTTACTGAACACAGTAGGACTTTTAAGAAGAGGACGTGAATAGGCAGGGTAAATGCTACTTTGCTAACCCCTTCTTTTATGCTAACCTTTATAGCAAACTGAAAGAATGACAAGGAAATGAAATAAGATATAAAACAGAAAGCAAAATGTTGCCATCCTTCCCACTGTTTGTCACAGTGGTTTTGCTGAGTGCTGTTCTACGTGTCAGCTAGCCTGTCTTCTCTCCCACAATGTGCGCTAAATAAATCCTTCAAGGAGTATTGTCTCAGAATTACCAGTGCTAATTGTTCAGTGGCTTCAATTACTGGTAATTTGTACTGCAAAATTTGAGTGCTTTGGAAGAGAGTTAGGACGTGTTCCAACGTTGTGGCTCTAAGCCTGAATCCAAATTATTTCGAATATTATAGCTATCATAGAGACAAATTTGAGCACTGTTCAGCCTCATTGGGATAGTTGAAGGTTTGAAATAATCTGATAGGCTAAGGGCCAATGTGGGATTCCTTCGCAATGCAAATATCATCTTAAAATGGCTCTTGAGGGCTGCAGCAAGAGAGAAAAGGCTAAAATTCACCCTCCATGCCTCTTCCGACCCTGTTTTCTATCAGTCCCCACAGCCGGATCAGATTGCATTATTTTAAACTGTACGTTAAATGCAAAGATGTGGTAAACGTGACATCTAATGTGTTCCATAGATCATATATTTTTTCCTTTCCTAGTCTTTTCACAATGTCATACTAAGAAATGTTCCTTGGCTGTAAAAGGAGACTGAAACTACATTCCAGGAATATTAGTAGCTGATACGGGTGTAGACAACAGATTTAGATAATGAAATTCTTTTTTGCCAAAAGAAAAGGAGGAAAAAACAAAGACACACACTCCTGTTTGAGAATTAATGACACAGTTTCTAAATGTCACACTGTCAGCATCCTCATAAATTTCAGGCAAACCCTTTGTGCAGACTTCTGCACATTAATATTTGTAGGGTTCTTGGAAATCTGCTGCTGCTTATTATAGCAACGAACCTTTAAATTGACCTTAAAACATATGATATAATGAGATGGCTTTTCATTACAAGAGTATGTTTTAAACACCAGCAAAGTGGAGGGAGCAATGTATTTCCAGAATGTTTCCCAGTCTTTTAGCAGTTATTCAGCTGCCCTACTTAAGGGAGAGGAAGCTGTTGCCTTGGTTAGGCAGGATTTCACATAAGTCCTTTCTTGTGCACGCACACCCCTTTGCAATACAAAGCTTGAATCCTGGGAATTGAAAAAATGTTTTTACTACCCCACACCAGACAAATTTGCTCATTCCTTTCTTCTCAGGAAGGAAACTGGGATGAATGAAAGGCAGAAGAAAAACAACCACAATCTTCTCTGAAACAAAACAAACCCCACCAGATTTGGGAGTAAAGTAGCAAAGGGGTGCTTTGTATCTGCCTTGAAGATCTATCAACTAATGCCTAGATATCTTTGGGAGAATATGACACGCATCTGTTTGATACCAAAAGTAGCAGGGCCATGCCCCTGTCTCCCTTTTCTCCCAGTAATTGCTCCCTGTAACAGCAAACTCATGTGGTGACACTGAGAAATGGAATATCCTGGAAACTGGCTGACTATAACCCTGAACAGGAGCACTCTTCTTAGGAGGTAAGGACTCACTGCAGCCTTTTGTTGCAGGTGGTTCAGTTTGTGCTTGTAATACAAAACACATGACAGGATGTCATCACAGCCCATATTTCCCTGCTTCCTCAAGTGGCAGCCATGAAGTGGAATGGAGCCAAGGAAACTTGCAGTGCAATGATATCACCTCATGGCCATAATCCAGCACAGAGTTAGTTGCATTTATGCTATTAACTATGCCTAAGACTGCATTGGCCTGTGCATTTTGTATTATTAAATGTTACAGGCGAGAGAAGAAGAGGAGATGTGTGGCAGTGCCAAGTGTGGAATTCAGTGCCAAATTGTCTAGTGCAGTGATGGCCAAACGTGGCCATCCAGCTGTTTTGGGACTACAACTCCCATCATCCCAGTGGTTAGGGATGATGGGAATTGCAGTCCCAAAACAGCTGGAGGGCCAAGTTTGGCCATCACTGGTCTAGTGGAATGGGGTGTGTGGCAGGGATTGACAGAGCAAAAGCCCTCTGAATTGGAGATGCAGGTGGGCAAAGAGCATATTGTTTCCATGCTTCAATTGTGAGCTTTGCCGAGGAATCTTCCTATGAGTTTTTGGAAACAAAATGTTCGACTTTGCAAACCTGGTGCCTTCCAGACGTTTTGAACTACAGTTCCCTCAATCTCAGCCAGTACTGCCTGGGTCTGATAGGAACTGTAGTCCAAGACATCTTGAGAGCACCAAGCTGACAAAGACCAGACTAGATGGACCCTTAGTTTAATCCATCAGGGCTCTTCTTAATGCACTAGAAGAAAATATATATAGTGACCAATGGTAATAATAATAGTAATAAAACAACGACAGCAGTTGAAAGCTAGACAGAAGCTGATATACAGTAAGCATCACATTGTAGTTATCAGTTAGGAAGATGAAACAGTAATAAGAATGAGAATTACTGTTTTTCTTCAAAACAAAATTCAGAAATGTTGTGGCTACTTTTTGCAGTAGCCATGGTAACAATGTCATAGTAGAAGATCAAGTCAAACTAAGAGAGAGATACCAGGTGATCTTTCTCCTAGATGAGGTGATGAAATGCACCAAGCACATGAAAAGCATGATTAAGATTCTTGCTGGATTTTTCTTACAGCAAAGCAAGTAACATTAAACAAAGCCAACTCAGCAAAATACAGGAACCTTGGTAACATATAAAGCATACAGGAATAAATAAAAAAAGTGACTTGAGCAACTCGGAGTCATTTCCCCCACGGAAATGTGTTTGTCATTTAAATGTTCCATGTACATTCTCATAAGCTGCTGAATTCTCAGTTCTGTTTAATGTGGGTCTTGAATGTTGTGCACGATTTATTTCCTCTCCATCAGTGGGGTGCAAAATTGTAATAGGTTTTCTAGGAAGAGAGGAGAAATGATGAAGGGGTTGTGTGTGTCAGTGAAGAAAACTACAGCAGATGTAGTTACTATCTCGTGAATGTGCAGAACACTTGTTGCTTTGAAAGCATTGTATATGTTCATGGCTGCCAGGCTGTTGCAAATAATTTAAAAACAGTCAGCTCTGCTGAATTGCAGAAGAATTTTAGATACACCCTGAAGGTGTCTGGTTAGGTTGACATAGTTGCTTCTTGTAGGAGGACCATGTGTCTTTCTTGCTTCAGAGACGACAGTCTTCTATTTTGAAGGGCTGTCAAATGACTCTCATCTGAAAGAGGCCTCTGTTTGAAGGGCTCTCCACTCCAAGCCCAGTTTAATGATAAAGAAACATAGGAAGTAAGAACAACCGTTGTGCATCACACTTAACAGCAACTGGTCAGCAGACTGAGCAGGCACACATGGTACCTGATGTCTTCCCCCCTAGAGTGTGATGTATTGTATTTTCATTTAAATTATAGTAATTGTTTCTGAATTTTCAAAAAATGTATCCTTTCTGTATCCTTTTAAATTTGGATTGACAAGTACAGCTTTAATCAGGAAGTTTCCTTTCCTCAGGAATTAGGTGTTAGTAGATGAGCTATGGATGAGATGCCTCTATTATCAGGCTAGGGTGGATTATGCTGTTCTTTGTGTATTTCCACATTACTTTATTATGTAACTTTTACAAAACGTAAACTTACGCAAACCACTTGCAGAGATATGATTTCAAGTCATATTGTGACCTCAGAAGTTCTTGTGTTTCAGAACGATAGAACAAAGCACTTTTAACTCCAGTGAAACCATGTTAGACATCCTTTCAGAGGTTAGCCTTTTCTTAGTGAATCACTTTAAAGTATTCCCCAGATTATCTGTTAAAAATATATTTTGCAGTATTCAGTTCAAAATAGATCAAACTTGGGTAGCAAACAGATTTGTCTTGTTTCTTTGGCTTTTCATATTACATGCATTATGATTACCTGTATTTGTGTAGATATGCAAAATAAGTATCAGGTTTAATGTTGAACTCACTGAAATATATGGTAGTAGTGCCGATGACAGAGAAAGCAGATTTGAAATCATATTATATAAGCTATGGCATGCTTACTCAAGCTGGATGTATAATAACCCAGTAAAGGAGATTCTGTAGCTGTGCTCTTAGCACCTTCCATTCATATATTGCAGTACTGGCCCTTCCACTAGGCAAAGTGAGACAACTGCCTCAGGCCCAGATGCTGGAGATAGCATTCTCTTCCATTGAGCTGTGTGTGTCACACAGCCTGGCCTGTGCCCCCATAAAGTAGCCTGGTGCCCTCAGTTGCCGTGGAAGATAATATCCCGTTGCCTCTGTTGAAGTAACATTCAATTGCCAGTCCAGTTGGCTTCTGTATGTGGAAAAGGGCCAATGTCTGCCCTTTACTGCAGGCAGCAGAAATTTTGGACTAGCCCTGAAATCTTTGTACACATACTCCATAGTTAATCTGTTGCCACAAAAACAAAGAAGAGTCCTGTGGCAACTTCAAAGACTATCAGATTTTGAAGATGAGGGTTAGTCTTCAAGGTGCCACAAGTTGTCTGTGCAGTCAAGGGCATATACGGTATGTGTATAGGTATTGTCCTTTGAGGTAACTGAATGCAAATCGTGAGCTTCCACTTGAGATCCCCTCTGAGAGAGAGCTGAGGTCATTGCCTGATCAGGTTCACATGGAAGATCCTATTATGGATAAAGGATCATGTATGCTTGACTGCCCCGATTCCCATGATAGTGGTGAGACTTTTTCAAACAACTGCCATCACAGGGATCAGGGTGGCCGTAGATACCTACACATAGACAGTGGACAAGCTAATATCCTGGTGAAGTGGGCAGCATATTCTGCATAGAATTCATTTATGGAGCAAAATGTGGTAACTACTAGCTCAGATGCCTTTAAAAGAGTAACTTAGCTTGGATGTCTTTAAAGGGGAATTAACTCAGCCCTGGAGGATTTAGTCATCATGATAGCTGTGTGGAATTTCCAGTTACGGAGGCGGTATGCCTCTGAACAGCACTCTGGGGAGCAACAGTTGGTGATAACTCGTGCATTTGCACTCTGCTTATGGGCTTTGCAGAGGCATCTGGCCAACTACTGTGGGAAGCAGAACACTGAACTGTATGGACCTTAGGTCACATTCAGAAATACTCCCTTTATGTTCTTATGTTGGCAGCTGCACATGTGAACCAAGCCTTAGCTTCCATTATGTTTAAAATGTTGTTGCTCTTGCTCTGCAAGAAAGATCTGCACGTGAAAAAAGTGTCCAATCCTAATTTTAGTGTGTGGGTGGACATTCTTGAATGCAGTAGTCTGGCTTCAAAAGATTTCAGTCTCGGCAAGAGGAATATGGCAACCACCCAGAAAGCAGTGCCTCCGGCTTTGACTTTGGCCAAAGCCTGTGTAGACTTTGTTAATCTCATGTTTTGGATTGTGCATCTAACCTATACATCTTTTAATCTGCAAAAGCAGTGTGATAGCCAGTGGGACATGTGTGAGCACTGGTGGGTTTGTTCTGCAAGAGCATCAAATCCACTTTGATTGTGTAACCTGAACTTACCAGGGTGCAACCAATAGGCAGTTGAATCCCACCTGCAAAATAATGACTGACTGAAAGCAGCCCTGGTCCCAAACCATTCAGAGCAGCTTTTGCCAAGCTGGTGCTCTCCACTTGGTTTGAAGAAGGAGTTTGGATTTGATATCCCGCTTTACCACTACCCGAAGGAGTCTCAAAGCGGCTAACATTCTCCTTTCCCTTCCTCCCCCACAACAAACACTCTGTGAGGTGAGTGGGGCTGAGAGACTTCAAAGAAGTGTGACTAGCCCAAGGTCACCCAGCAGCTGCATGTGGAGGAGCGGAGACGCAAACCCGGTTCCCCAGATTATGAGACTACCACTCTTAACCACTGCACCACACTGGGAGTTGAGCTACAACTCCCCTCAGCCCCAGCCAGATTGTGCTGGCTGGGACTGAGGGAAGCCATAGTCCAAAACACCTGGAAGGCATCAGGTTGGTGATTGCTAATTTAGGACTTTAAAGGTCAATATTTTGATTTTAAGTTGGGCCCAGAAATGCACCGGCGCCCAGTGCAAGTGATGCTGTATAGATGTCGCATGTTCTGCCTTCCTGCCTCTCACCAGTGCCTGGGCAGCCACATTTTGCACCAGTTGACGTCCTTCAAGGCCAGATGTTGCATGACTGCTACTTGTGTGAATGTAAGCTTCCCCCAAGGACATGACAACTACACAGATAATGCACCCATTTAG
Organism: Podarcis vaucheri; assembly: GCF_965113315.1. NCBI lineage: Eukaryota > Metazoa > Chordata > Lepidosauria > Squamata > Lacertidae > Podarcis > Podarcis vaucheri. The sequence continues at coordinate 49,194,853 of NC_138748.1, read as the reverse complement.
GAAACTGCACTTACCGGCTTCATGAACTGCCATGAATTAAACTGTACAAACAAGTCTTGTACGCTTCCAAGGTTAGGGAGAAAGTGGCAAGCCAGGAAGAAAGAAGGCTTATTTTTAAATGAACGATTTTCATTTTAAGTCAGATAACACTTCGGATTTGTCACCCATGACTGCGTCTCATTAATTATTTTTGTACAATTTCATGAAACGTTTTATTTGTTCTGATTATCAGTATTTCTCTTCAGTTGTGACCATTGAACTATATTCCATCTCCCCCTCTCCCTTTCTTTCTTTTTTAAATGGCCATTAGCAAGAGTTGAATGAGCTTTCCTCTAACGGGAGAGAAAAGTGATAAAGGGGTGTGCCAAAGTTTAAACAAAAGCAGATGACTGTGATAGATTCTCTGGCAGGGAATACAAAGGAGTGCCACTATGAATCTCTTGACTAAGTGGCTAGGAGATACTTAGGGAACAGCACAATAATAATTCCACTAGTAGGAATGTTCGTGAAGCAATGTTTTAAAACTAATAGACTGCTTCACTAAAGTACTTTAAACCTCTGCTGAACAGTATGAGATGAATTAATCAAACTCATAACTTAGTTTAGAAAAATGTGTCGTCCCCCTTATTTTATCGGCTTCTTCAGATTGCTCAGGGCCATTAGAGACACCCTTGTTTTATTGGGTGCACTGCACAGCTGCCTCTAATCTTCCTGGGTAACGTTACTGCAGCACAGGCAATGTGGTTGTTTTCGGGAAACCAGTTTCTTACTTCAAACCACTCACTACATTTCTTGGCAATACTTGCCCAAGAAGGCACAAGTATTGTGCATACTTTACTGCAGGGGTAGTCAATATGGTGTCTTCAAGATGCTGTGGACTGCAACTCCCAGTTATGATCCAACAGAATCCAGAGGACACAATGTTGGCCATCCCTGCTTTACTGTATTGGTGGTAGTTCCAGGGGTGTATTGGGTGTTAGCGGAGGGGTAGTGACTCTTGTGAGGGGTCTCCTTCTTTGGAGGTCTTTAAGCAGAGGCTTGACAACCATATGTCAGGAGTGCTCTGATGGTGTTTCCTGCTTGGCAGGGGGTTGGACTCGATGGCCCTTGTGGTCTATTCCAACTCTATGATTCTATGATTCTATGAGGGGCATGTGGTCTCCTTCTGGGGTAGTTTGTCCACCTTTGTTCCCTACCCTACACTCAGCTCGCACTTGTGGCTCCTAGAAGCTGTCCACAAGCAACAGCAGCCACACCCCAGGAAATGGCTTCAACTGGCTGGCTAAACCAGGTGAGGGTAGCTGATTGGATCTCAGAGTTAGGGCTTTTTCTGCATGTGAAGACGGGCTCTGGCAGATTGTGTGGACGAGACCAATAGTGGGTCCAACAGTCAAGAAGGCAGTTTCTTCATGCTGTAGTGAGGGGCAGATGGGGCTCATCAACCTGGGAAGGGAAAATTCTGGCCCTAAACCTCCACTGCCTTGTTGGGATAACTTTGGGAGAAGAAAAGGCTAAGGAGTAAACCCTACACAAATCTGGAGTGGAGTCCCCAAGATGGTTGGATGGTGCCTTTTACACCTCCTTTTGGCAACTTATACAGCCAACCTGGAGCCAGATGTATTGCTCTGCTTTCCTTTGGACCAAATTAGGGCAGTCCAGGACCTCCATACATACTGCCTAGGCTTGTGCCCTGGGGAGGTCACTTAGGTGCTGCTAACACAGCAGTTTGACTCAACCCCTGGAGGGGCACTCTCTTGTTTCTCGAGACTGACTTAGGGGGTAGTACCCGTGAGATCCCTAATAGAAAAGTCACAGGTTTCTTCCCTGCCTCCTTTTGCCATTAAGAACACAAGAAAAGTCTTGTTGGATCAGGCCAAAGGAACCTTTGGAATTATCCAACTGTTTTCAACTGTTTTCCAGCTTTCTTTCTTTCTTTCTTTCTTTCTTTCTTTCTTTCTTTCTTTCTTTCTTTCTTTCTTTCTTTCTTTCTTATGATGCTTTCCAGACTTTGTATACACATAAACTACAGTGAAACAAAACAGCAACATGTACGCACCAAAGCAAAGCTATCCTTTACCCACTTCTATTACATAAGGATATGGATATCACTTTCTGTGGTTTGCACTGCTAAAGACAGAAAAGTGTTATCATCACAGTAAGATAACTAATCTAGAAATGCAACCTCACTCTGTTCTGTTTTAAATTACTCACCCAATCACTTCCACGTTTATATTTTATAACAATAAAATTGCATTTTTGTGCTAAATTAAAGAAAGTTCGGCTAAATGTTTGTTTCAAACTCAAGCCCTAAAAAGCCAGAAAATGCAAATAGATACTTTTAGCGTTTACTTCTTGTGCACAGACAGTCTTGTTATTGTGTGTGGGTTATGGACAAAATCTAGAAGTGAGGGCATATTGAAATTCACCAGGCTGAAATTAGATATGCTCCTTCCTCTGGGTGTATCTCTAGACATTATGGGGAAGAAGATGTATTTCTTGATTCTCTCAACTATGATGGGATTTTCAGAATGCTTTTGGGCTATTGGGATAGAGACATGTGAAGACTTATTTTTTTTCAGCTGCCTTTCCAAATCTAGATATTATTTACTTTTTATGAGCACAGCAGGCAGATATTAAAAGGAAAGGATACATTTCTCCACCTGTCTAGTCAAATTTACTTCTCCCTCTTTATTTATTTTTACTACATCTAGGTTTGCACAGATTTGGCTACATCTAGATTTGCATTGTTTTGTCCCATGCAGCTGCCCCATTTTAAAACAATAGATCTTTTGCTGCATCTTGATTTGCAAAGGCAAATAGATAAATACCTGGGTATTTGCACAGACGGAAGGAAGAAGACAAATAAATGCACAATGGTGAATTGTGAAATGTTGTGGTTTCTGCTTCTGGTTGATTTTTGTGTGGGGGTGTAGGGGCAATGCCTATATCTTTGCATACTGAGAAATAACCTATTCCTGGTCCTCAGTCTATGAGAGAAATATGTGGTTGCATTTAATATGTTCCCACCTGAAGTTCATTCGCAGGTGTGAGGGCGCCCAACAAAAATCACTCTCCTTAAGCTATATTTGCTGCATGAGGTAAATGACAACTGAAACTGAAAGCAGATTCTGGCCCTTAACAGATAAAAACTTCGGGAGATGGGGGTTGTCACTGAGGCTATGTGGAGGGACAGCTTAACCCCCTGCATTCTGGACCCCTAATCCTAAATGCCCCTTTGTTGCTGCTGCTTGAAAAGAAACCCAAGATATGTGAAATGCAATGGTAGATTTCACACATCATCTAATGTGACCACTGGGTTAGGAAGCCAGCATCATCTCCATGCCAGTTAGCATATACAGTGGTACCTCTGGTTATGTGCTTAATTCGTTCCGGAGGTCCGTACTTAACCTGAAACTGTACTTAACCTGAAGCACCATTTTAGCTAATGGGGCCTCCTGCTGCCGCCGCGCCGCCAAAGCACGATTTCTGTTCTCATTCTGAAGCAAAGTTCTTAACCTGAAGCACAATTTCTGGGTTAGCGGAGTCTGTAGCCTGAAGCGCATGTAACCCAAGGTACCACTGTATTGTAACTGTCCTTGCAACTGAGGACATTTTTTCATATGAGGAAACTTAAAATAGTTTTTCTTCTCCCTTGAATTAATCTGCAACACTGCATGTTAAAGTACTGGCTAGATTGTATGTTTGATTTACAAATGGCTCCCTTATGCTAGGAACTGCATGAAAGATGGAAAGGATTTGCTGAGATAATTAATAACTAGAATACAAAAAAGGGAGGTGTGAGGAGGTCGATGAAACAAGTTAACGAAAGATAAAGATTTGGGAATATTGGATTTGTTTTTAATTTTTTGTTTGCTTTTGTTTTTGGTTTTGATGCATTGTGTGTTTTGTTTTGTTTTTTCTTTTTATTGACATGTATTGTTTAACTCCTTTTTTGCCTCTCTTTTTTCTTTTTCTATTTTTTTCTCTGTAATTTTAAATTCTCAATAAATATCATTTAAAAAAAAGGAACTGCAGTTGATTGCAGGCAATTTTTCTTGTGTTTTCATTTAATCCCTTCTGCTTTCTAACATTCACATATGGCAGACATAGCCAAGGAGAGACTCGAAAGAACTTGGTACAGTCATGTGTGCAAACTATTTTAAAGAGAGCGTGTTTCTTGGGAGCAGTGCTTCTGTTCTGCAAGCTATATATAAAAAAAGAAATTGGGAGAGGGAGATGTAGGAGTAGAGTATTATGATTTACCTTCTTTGGTATTGTATCACAGAGATTAATTGTGTAATTGTTGTTAATTGTTCTCAGGATGTATAGTACTATGTATCTCACAGTGTGTGTGAAGCATTTGTAATACTGCTTCCTTTATTGTAGTAATACATCTCACTTTATGGGTCTTATTTTCAAGTGAGATATTTAATCCTCTTGTAATAAAACCTAAGGCACCAATGTACTCATCAAATGCAAGCACTGTACCAATTTAAATTAACAGACTAACAAACTATGAAGCACTTACCAACATACACAGCTGCTTCCACCCCATCCCATGTCCCCCAAGTTTTAATGCTGTTGTTTCTGTTGTGCATTTAACTCTGGATATTTATATTTTAATGTTTCACTTTCTTCTGGTTTTTATATTTTGTAAACAGCTTAGAAGCCTACTGCAACATTAGGGCATGTTTAATTTTTCAGTTTTCAAATGTTAGGGGTACTTAAATGTTATAACATGGCTTGGTAATTCAAAATATATTTTGGTTAAATTAATATAATTAAGTTTTGCATATACGTGTGTGTGTGTGTGTAAAATGTGTGTAAAATTGCATAGAAATAATTTAAAATCATTGCCAAGTACTTGCATATACAGTGGTACCTTGGGTTACATACACTTCAGATTACATACACTTCAGGTTACAGACTCTGCTAACCCAGAAATAGTACCCCAGGTTAAGAACTTTGCTTCAGGATGAGAACAGAAATCGTGCTGTGAGGGCGCAGCAGCAGCGGGAGGCCCCATTAGCTAAAGTAGTCCTTCAGGTTAAGAACAGTTTCAGGTTAAGAACGGACCTCCAGAACGAATTAAGTACTTAACCCGAGGTACCACTGTACATGATTGATAGATAGATAGATAGATAGAGCATTGCTTGACATTTTCAGAAGGCAAAATTAAAGTTCTTTGGTTTTCCAAAAGCAGTTTATGTGCTTTTTTATCAGATATAGACTTTCCAAGCAAAATGTTGTCCAATCACAAAAATAATGGCAGATTTGAATTCCTCACACCCCAAAAACCATTTTTAAGACCCCTTACTGAGAAAATTTGCAAATATTAAGTTTCTCTCCCTAAAATGTCACATCTTACTCTGGCATTCACACATACATAAAGCACACATTCCAGTCATCAGCTATTCCCTCCCTCCCTCCCACACACACAAATATCCACACACACTACCCATCCATTAACCAAAACAAAAGAAAAACCAAGCCAACCTGCTCATGCACCTATGCTGTGTGCTGCCTTCTAGACTAAGGTTACCAGACATCCCCGGATTTACGAATCAGTCCCCTGACAAAATCCATCTATTTAGTAGGAAGTTGAAAAGTGTCCCCCAATTCATTGAAAATAATCTGGTAACCTTATTCTAGACTACTTTATTGCTTTGCGCCCCTCAGCTATGATAGTTCTTCAAAGAATTTAGTGCTGTTGCTGCTACTGCAGAATTTACATTGTAATACATCCCTTCCGTACTTTGAGCTACCTTGGTGGTTGTTTCCCCGGTGCCCATTGTAATTTGTGCCTCTGCCCTGGGAAGAGAAGACCTGGCAAGCAGGAGACCGAAACACAGAGCACACAGAGCAGAGGGTTGTTCTAGCTACTACATTCTGTGATTTGATGGTGTGTGCGTATGACTGCCTACTAGACTAATTGCAGACTTGGGCAGTGGCATCAACTAAGGGGGTATTTGAAGGCACATGAGATGAGGTTCACAGGTTGTCCATCTCTGCTCTAGGGAGGCATAGGAAGGCCAACAATGAGCAGGGGATTCTAGTGAGAATGACAAGAGAGAAACAGAAAGTGGGTCAAGGGCTGAGAGCAAACTGCAGTTGAGTGTGTATCACTGCATGTGACACGTACACTTCATGGTCTTCATGCCACTAGGGACGCACAAGTATGATCAATTCACACATACTTTAGTGTAGGAAACGCATCGTATGTGAAGAAAAGAGTTAATTTATTCAGTTTAGCCCTCCCTATGTGTCCACATGTCCACAATCTGCTCTGCTTCACTTTTAGAAAGCTTAGAGCAGTTTACTCCCTTCCAGTCACTGATCAAGTCTGCACCTCCTGAAGCTTTACCATTAATCTAGGTTAAGGTGCTCCAAGACCACTGGGCAAACTGATGTTGAAGGCCATGGTTAGTGTAATTCACAAGGAAGGATGACACGCCCCATACAGAAGAGGCCCAGGGAAGGTATGCCTTACAAGACAGAATGGATATGCACAAGTAGAGCTTTTTTAATTCGTTTTATGGAGGAGTCACCCCTCTTTAAGCTAGTATTTAAAGTGAACAGTGGCATGTTTCTTTAATAAATGGGAATGTTTTTGTAAAACTAGCTGGCAAAGATCCAAATACTCATTTGCATCATGGACCAAGATCTTTGGCTATGCAAAAATATATATGAATACAGTGGTTGCTTCTCCTTCCTTTAACTTCTGTGACGAGCAGAAAGAGCGAACAATATTGTCCTTGCTTTTATATTTTTTCACCTTTCAAGCTGTGTGCATATTTGTGTTTGACTCCTTATCCTTTACCATGTGTGCAAAGAGAAAAGAGTGTGTTACTGTCTCCTTATCCTTTCCTTTCATAATACATTCTTTGGTGCTGACATTCCAGTTATGCGTCTCCGTAACACCACCTCAATCATAATTGCATTCATCCATGAAAAACCTTCACCCAGCATATTTCCCAGGGTTCAGAAGATATGTCAGAAAGCCTTTTTAAACTTGCTTTTCTCCTATGCTTTTCTACCATTACCTATATTAATCATATTCCCCCCCTACATTCCCCTCTGCATAATAGTCTTGGCATCCCCTGCCCCCCGCTTAGTGAAATTATTTTCACATTGTCATTCATTTGCAATGTATGCTTCTGCCATTGTGGCCTGTTTCCATATCTCCTAATGTATCTTTCTTGCACTGAAAAGCAAATTTTGGGTGAATTGACAATACTACTCCTTGGATATATACTGGAGACAATTGCAAGCTACAGACTGGATTGCATTGGATGGAATTAACTTGTGTAATTTGGAGAAACCAGTCTGAGTATGCCTGCTCTGGGGAGCTAGTGATAACCAGTGTTGTTGCAATTGTAATATGAGTGTGCGTTATGTCTGTGTATTTAAGGGTAAAAAAATGATTTGGGTATCACAAGAATGGCTTTTGTGGGTTGAGATTCCAGTACAGAAAAAGAGTGGAAAGGGTTAGTAGATTACACAGACTTACCCACCCACCCATTACCTGTACCATATGCTCATTTAGTGTTGCAGAGATGAGGGTTGAGGATTGATTTTATATGCAGTCTTGTGGTGGAGTCTTAGAGAACCCCCCACTTGGGTGTAGGGAGAGAGGATGAACAAGGAAGGTGAAAGGTTACCTGCACAATAGTACCGGTAGTTTTTCCCCATCTCACAAGAGCAGATCAGGAAAATAGAGAATGGGGGGGAAATATTACGTCTGGATTTGGTATTACTGTCTTACCATACTGGTGTATACATGTGTGGTAGTATCTTCATCCAACGCTTCATTTGTCATATTCTGTTATCCACTGCCTCTAGAGTTCCCAGACAGTAATATCCTCCTCTCTCTGCCTCTTGCCCCAGGCTCCATTCACTTTCAGGCAGTGGCCAGGTGTAAATTATCCATAGGCAGTATCAAACAGCAAAGATAGCAGGAAGGAGGACTGGTGGGGTACATTTTTTTATTAGGAAGGCGGTTCAAGTTCAGGACCTCTCCATTAGCTTTCTCTGAAATTTTGCAATGTTCTACAAGGCAGGTAAAAATAGAACACTGCAACGTATCAGAGCCCCCAGATGTGCTTTGTGCACCTCTAAAAATAGCTTCAGTGACACTTTCTTCTGCCAATGGTCCTTGTAGGCAAGGATTAAAGCAACCACGGAGAAGTGGTAGACAAAAGACAGAAATACTAAAATAGAACAATGTTGGTGATACCCCAAATATAAATTCCTGGGTCCAATAATAGCTAGTAAATCACAGCACTGGAGAGAGCTTGCTTCAGATTACAGCACTGTCTGCATCTTTGGATTTTGAAGTGGTATATTTGAACTTCAAATGGATAATTATGTCATAAATATGCATACCAAGTTCTGCTGCAAGATCTCATATATTCATATTACAGTGTCTTTGCTTGACAAGCTTCCCCTGAAAATGGGCGTGGGTAGTCAAGCTGATGTCTGAACTCAAATTGAGAGCACACAAGCTGACTTTCATTCCACTCTGTCAATCTTCAAGGGAGCTATCCCATTACGATGCATTTTGCATCTGTCTCTTCCCCCTACTGCCTCCCAGGTCTTTAAAACAGGTGCAAAAGTTGAGTTAGTATTCAAATAGCATTTCCCCCCACTCTGATCAAACTTTTTTTATGGTATAAGGAATGACCCAAATGCAAAATACCATTCTAGTACTGTATAATAATGCAATATTGTTACAATAGTATAAGAATGGATTTTTATCTCTTTCATACCAATGAGCAATTTGTCTTCTTCCACTAATTAGTTCTTCGTTAGAATGACAGCATGTTTGAATCTTTAGATAGGACTTGAAATAATGGGTACTTGATTGATGTACTTACTAGTTTATTAATTGCAGATACGTCTTCTATTGTGGAGCACTTTGATACTGTGTAGGGTTTCAAAGGTTTGTCAATCAGCCACAATCCCAGAGTTCTATGATGCATGTATATTTTACTGGAGGGGAGTATCTGAGTAACACATGTCCATAAACAGAGGCTTCTGTTCACAATGGATGAATTCGTTCCTGTTACTGGGTAAATCTTAAGACATTAAAAGAGAAATAGGGGCATACACAAGCTGAGCTGCTGCTATTCCCCCCCACCCCAATGACAAACAAGTACTATATTGTGCTGTGAAGAAGCTACAATAGTAAAATAAAACAGAAGTGTTTAAGGACCAGAATGTACATCCTAGTTTCAGTGTGCATATAAATGCCTATATTAGTGAAAATAACATACAAAAATGCATTATATTAGTGGAAATTGCTGTGCAAAACCGTGTATATTAGGAAAAAATGCATACCAAATGAGTGTATTAGGATAAATTTGTACTAAAATGCTGATGAATTTTCAGAACGGCCTTTTATATATAAAAAATGCAAACTAATGTGGAAATGTGGATAACTGAATTTGAGAAAAACCAGAATTGACATATGTGCCCATCCCTAACTCACATAGCCACTATTTTGTACCTGACTTTGGTTGGTGTGTAGACTACAGTGTCCTAGTAAAAAACAAATCCAGTAAGCCTAAAGTCTGCCTGCCCCTAGTCTAGCGCAGCCCCTGAGCACTAAAGCCCTCTTAGAATCTGCAAGACCTTGTGTGCTATTAGCAACCTCAGCTGATGGCCAGACATGCTCTTAGCAAAGGGAAGGGTTAGCTTGCCCCCCCCCCCCAAATGGTTGGGAGGGAGAAATTTCCAAATAATCCTCCTTTCTGCTGGAATATACTTTGGACTTTAGGAAAATCAGACTTGGTCCATAACACGTATTTATTTAAATATCATAGGAGCCATATCTTTTCGAATGCAATATTCTACGGCAATTACATACAGTTCCAAGGGCACTGTAAGTAGGTATGTAATAGTTAATAGTACTTTACAAGAAAACTGAGGGGAGATTAGGGATAATTGTAAGTATTTGGGTGTGGAACTGGTGAAGAGTCATTTTATTGCCTTATCTTTCTCAGCTTCCGTCTGTTTACGTGCAGAGAGGTGGGGAAATGATTTTCAAAAATGTAGAGGTCAGTTGTGTCATCAAGTTAATACTCCAAGTCATGCTTAGTCACTTGTCAGTTGGGCAGATTTGTATTTACTATGTTCTTTCTTTATTGTTTTTTACACTCAGTTCTACCTTTCTGATTCTCAGAATTGCCAGTTGTTAAACAGGAAATAGTCACTTCTGTGCCAGTAAACTAGGGGTCAAAATAAAAGTTCAGATTTAACAAAATTATTTCATCATGTTCGAGACAGTTCCCTAAGATGATATATCTTCATTTTGAAACATTTGCCTCCTTGGCTCATATGTTGACCCAGTGCAGATGTTATCATCAATCTCTTTAAATATATTTATGAGATTGGGAGTGGTCCACAGACTTGTGTATTCCTTTCCCTTCCCATGTCTCCTATCCAAAAACCAATTTCTCCACTTAGCATTTATTTTCTTGTCATTAACCATGGTTTCCCATTGCATGTGCACAGATACAGCTTCTACTCTGGAGCATTAAACCATGCAAACCATGGTGTGGAGACATTGCTCCAGATGAGGAACAGCCAACATGGTGTTCTCCATATGTTGTTTGACTCCAAACTCACACCAGTCCCTGAAAGCATGGCCAATGGCCAGTGATGATGGGAATTGTAGCACCAGCAACATCTGAAGGGTGCCATGTTGGCTACCCTTCTTCAGACAGAGAGAAAGGAGGGTGAAGGTAAATATTCACTCAGTTTACATATTTGGACACAAATAGATTTGTTGTGTTGCATCTGCACTGAAGCTCCCTAAACAGAACATCTGGTTGACATTAAGCTTAAATTATCTTTGTATGATTTAACAATATGTTGTTGTACTTTTGTTGTTTTACCATTGAGGGTGATGGTCGGGTTCTCCTTTGCTATTCCATCTTCTTCATAGAATCATGGAATTGTAGAGTTGGAAGGGACCCTGAGGATCATCTAGTCCAACCCCCTGGAATGCAGGAATCTCAACTAAAACATCCATAACAGATGGCCATCAACATATACTTAAAAACCTCCAAGGAAGGAGAATCCACCACCTTCCAAGGGAGTCCATTCCACTGTCAAACAGCTCTTACCATCAGAAAGTTCTTCCTGATGCTAAGTTGAAATCTCATTTCTTGTAACTAGAATCCATTGGTTTGGATCCTTCCCTCCAGAACAGGAGAAAACAAGCTTGTTCCATCTTCCATGTGGCAACCCTTGAAGATGACTATCATATCTCCTCTCTGTCTCCTCTAATTCAGGCTAAACATACCAAACTCCCTCAACTGCTCCTCAGCTTCTCCTTGCTTATCATCTTGGTCACCCTTCTCTGCACCCTTCCGGCTAGTTAATAACCTTCTTATATTATGGTGCCCGGAACTGGACACAGTATTCCAAGTATGGTCTGACCAAAGCAGAACACAGTGGTACTATTACTTCCCTTGATTTGGACACTATAATTTTGTTGTTGCAGCAAATAAAATAGCAAAATATAACCACTCAAGTCCATTTTGATTCTTCCTCATAAACTGGTTCTTCCAAACACATCCCTTATATTCAACTACTTCAAATTTATCTGCATCTCCTGAACACTGAGATAAAAAGAAGATACTTCCTATTACAGTGGATGCTCGGGTTGCATATGTGATCCGTGGGGGAGGCACGTTTGCAACCCGCAGCGCCGCGTCTGCGCACGCGCGGGTCGCGATTCAGCACTTCTGTGCATGTGCAAAGCGCCAAAATCTGGAAGTTACCCGTTCTGGTACTTCTGGGTTTGGCGCGGTGCACAACCCGAAAACACGCAACCTGAAGCATCTGTAACCCGAGGTATGACTGTATTTGTAATCTCAATGCCGTGTAGAGAAGAAAAATAATATTGATCATTGCTTCAGCATCTCAGCTTGAAAGAAAATTGCTGTTATAATAGAATTTTATTGACTTCGTCCCGTATACGTTAACAAAATAAACTACATTTAAACTCCACATAAAAGTATAGTACATTTAAACCTCTACATAAAAGTGTACATAAAATGAAAATCTCATTGTAAAAACACCTCAAAATCAAGCATTAAAATAAAATATTGAAATAAGGAAGATTGTAGTTGTCTAAAATAAAATACAGATACCTTTTCCTAAAACTGGAGGCTTTTACTGCAAAAGAGGCTACCTTCCAAGTTACATATTGATCACTTCCTTGTAACAGAAAGCTTAATTCTTAGGTTACTCTGCAATAGTTCATGTTCTTTCTTAAGGACTTTGAACAGCAACTATAAAGAACCTTATAGATCCTTATAATCCTCTGGGCCTTTCTATCTGGCCTTCATTATTCTCTGCAGGCCACACCCTTCCCTGGTTCTGTTTTGTACCTTCCTTGATAATTTATGTCTGGGTTATGTGTCCTTAGACACATTAATTTTGCTTGCTTGGCTTGAGGGATGTGTCCCTCTGTCCTGTACAAAAGGAAAACTAACATTCATTGCTCCACCCCCTTTGCATTTGGCCCCACCCACCCCTGACCTACAGCCCCTGCGGGTAGCCTAGAAGGGAATGTGGCTCTTGGGCTAAAAAGGCTATAGGGTGTTCTCTAATATCAGAATAAAGCTGACATCCAAGAATATAATGAGGCAAATAGAATTGCTGTTGAATTATGCAGAGTTGCATCCATGAGTACCTTTTATATAATCACATCAGAAGTTTATTTACAGTTAATAGCAGTAACCTCTGGTTCCATTCTAACAACTGAAGTGCAATTCTTCCATTAAACAGAACACTTTGACCTTCTTCTTCCTTCTTTCTGGGCTTGTCACTCTTTCATCCCCTCCTCCCATTCTCATTTTCACTTCAAGGAAGGCAAATAATAATAATCTTGTGGCTCTGCCTTTTGCTGTATTTGTCAAGTGGTGGGAAATATACCTTTGAGAGTGGGAAGGGCTGGTCGTGTCTTCTGGCTAATTCATATAATCGGCAAAAGGGTGAGCTATCGCATACCCTCCAACATTCCTCAGCTGAAAATTGGGACGCGGCTTGCGCTGCTGCGTGAGTCAGCTAACCACCTCGCCTGCCGCAGCAGTCCTTACCTGGCAGTGGCTCACTCCCTTTCCTCCACACTCGCTTCCTCCACCCGCTCTTTACCTAAGACCATGACAGCAGTGGCAGCTTTGGCGGCAGCAGAGAGGGTCTGGTAAGAGCATCGCATGTGTCTCCCACCTCCGCTCTAGTGGTGAACTGCTTCCCCTGTGCACAAGGGCTCTGCTTCAGAAGGGTTCCTCAAGCACCGGCTCATCACCCTCACCAAGTTTGGCAGCAGCAATGCTGGAGGGATAAAACGGGACATTCTGGGATCAAATCAGAAGCTGAGATGGCTTCTGTACCTTCAGGAATGCCCCGGGAAAATAAGGACACTGGAAGGGTATGCTATCATGGGATAGGCCTAATCACATCTCAGCTTTCTCCAGGATGATTGGCCGGGCATGGATGTTTCGCATGACTGGGTTCTGGAAACAGTACAGTGGTGCCCCGCAAGACAAATGCCTCGCAAGATGGAAAACTCACTAGACGAAAGAGTTTTCCGTTTTGGAGGTGCTTCGCAAAACGAATCTCCTATGGGCTTGCTTCGCAAGACGAAAATGTCTTGCGAGTTCCTGCGGGGTTTTTTTCCTCCCCCCCCTTTTTCTAAGCTGCTAAGCCGCTTATCAGCTGATCCAATAAGCCGATAAGCCGCTAATAGCCGCTAATAGCGCTAATCCGCTAATCCGTCAATGGGCTTGCTTCGCAAGACAAAAAAACTGCTAGACGAAGAGAATCACAGAACGGATTCTTTTCGTCTTGCGAGGCACCACTGTAGTTGCAATTGTAATGTCTAGAAGTGTGATTGTCTGATATGTCTTCAGACTATATAGATCAACAGACAAAACAAAGTGCCAGGCTCTCTAGCATGCTTTAGAAAAGCTGTGCTGCTTTTTAGCACTTTTGCAAAGAAGACGAGTGCATGGCTTTTACTACATTACAATATGAGTTCTGACTGTAGGATGGCAGAACTTCCCAAGCAGACTGAGAACCTTCACTTTCCACTGCTAATAACCAGAAGGTTCAAGTTTTGCATATGTTTCTACCCTTTGGGAGTTATTGACTGGAATCCAGACTTAGTCATGCCTGGAGTAGAGTCATTGAAATCAATGGAATTTAAGTTAGTCAGGGTGAGTCTGCTCTGAGCACGATTAAGTCTGTATCCTACCCACTATGTCATTGCTGCTGTACAAAAATGTTTGCTTTTAATCATTTCAAGCCAGTTCTAAGCTAAAAATAATTGGATATATGAAGCTATTGTGTACCACATCACCTAAATAGTCCATTTAACCCAGTTTATTAATTGCCTGCCCTGATTGATAGTGGGTAATCATGGTCTCAAGCAGATTGAATGTAAGGGTTTGTCCACATTTTTGCTTGTCCTGCCACTTTTCCCTGGGAAAACCCGCTCTCTGCTGAATCGAAGTAAATGTCAGTTGGGTTTTCTTCAGATTGATGCTTGCTCTGATTCAGCAGTTTTCCTGGGGAAAGTGGCAGGGCAAACTGAAAACTGCTCAGATCCATGCCTAGGAAGCATGGGACAAACAGAAAACCTCTCAGAACTTTTCTAGGCACCGGACAAATGAATTGTAAATGAGCCCTAAGGTTTTATAAATACACAAAAACATAAGAAAAGCCTTGATGGACCCTGATCCAGAGTCCATCTAGTCTAGCAGCCTGTTCATAGCCATGGTCAGCCAGATGCTTTTGGAAAGTACACAAGTAGGGGAGATGGCAATTGTATTCCCCTCATTGTTTGTTCCTATTATTTGTTACTAAAAGCTATACTACTCATGAACATGGAGGCTCTATTTAACTATTTACTGTTGAGCCTTTTTCACACTCTCAGAGATCAGCACAAATCCACTGAGGATTATTGAAGCTTATCATTTCCATCACACATGGACATACACTAGCCTTGCAAGGGGGTCTATAGAAATTGGAAGTCCACAGTAGGTGCCGAGATACACTTGTGTTAATAATTTCTGGCACATCATCAGTTGTCAGGGACTGTCTGAATGAAGAGAGTGGTGGAAGGCACCAGCTGGGGAACCTCCAAGGGAAATCCCAGAGGAGGAATGCTCAGAGCCCGGGAATTGGTAGTGGGACACTGAGGAGAGGTCAGAGGAGTAGCTGGATACTGAAGGGACAGCAAGGTTTAGTGAGCAGGAGGAACCTGTGAGAGGGAGCAGTTCAGACTGAGGCTGAAGCAGAGGAGATGGGTCAAGAGATTGCTGGAGAACCTGTGGCACTCTAGATATTGTTGGACTCGAGTTCCCATCACCTTGACAATTAGTCATGCTGGATTGCCAAAGGTTTCCTACCCCTGGCATAGGCTTTCCTCTGATAGCTTGAGGGGAATGGGTGTCTGAATCCTGGGCCATGACTGTAAGTAAATGTATGCACAATTAAGCCCCGAGAGCTCCAGGATCCTCAATCAGGTTCATTGTCTATATGTCACTGGAGCAGCACAGATATTCTGGAGAAAACTGAACTGGACCCAGCTTCTGCTGTGTAATGTAGTCATGTGCAGAGTAGAAGTAATGAGGCTGATTGACAGGAGCCAGGCATATGAGGAAACATGCAGTACCAAGTAACAGAGCAGTACAAAGAAAGGACATTTATTAGCATAATTTTCCAGTGACACATGAGAACAGATTCTGCAGTTACGAGTTTATAGAGATGTTGTGCAGGAGTCTTTGATTCAGAATGACAGGCAAAAAATATGGCAGTAATAGCCAGCAAAACAGAAGACATCTCTTGCATATTCAGACTATAGGAGCCTGACATGCCTACCTACTTGTCAGATTTAAACAGTGTGACTGAAGCAGAAAAAATACACAACTCATTAAGACTGTATTGAAATAAGGAAGACCTTGAACTGAGTGGGGGCATATGGAGTGATTGCTTCTTCAGGGATGCTAGGCTTTTCAATTAGAACAGGTCATCTTCAACCTTAACATTTTCTAAATAGAGCTAATGTGGTCTCAGAGCTTGGATAGAAGTGGGATCACATTTTGGCCCCTTACTCAGCCCCTTTTGCTGAGGGGCTGGTAAATAAATAAAGCCAATAAACTGGCCCAATAAACTGGATTTATGTGCTTCTCTCAAACATACCCTTGCTTTCCTGTATAAGCGGTGTATAATAAGTCTAACTAATTCACATAACAACAAAAAAGCTGAGTGAATATATGTTGGCTTGGCTTACCAACCAGTCACTATCTGTGTCACTACTCACTTCCTTTGCCATCTCCTCAGGCCTCTGACATGCGCAAAAGGCTTGGGAGAAATGCAGGGTCTTCTTTCATGTGTTGGAGTATGGAAAAGGCAAGAAATATTGTAAGTCTCTCTTGTTGGTCAGAAAGGACTTGTGCTGCTCTTACCTTCTTGAATACAACAGTATAAAGAAAGCAGATTTTTTTTGTGGCACAAACGTTTGTGAACTAAAGATAGTCCATAATAAAGTTGTTTGTCCTCAAAACTTTGTTGTTCTATAGGATAGTTTTGTACACAGTTCACCTTTGTCCCTCAAAAGTATTGCAGCAGCTATATAGAAGCAAGCTTAGCCAGTGTCCTGCCCAAGCGGTGAATGTTTCCTAAAACACTTTTCTACAACTCTTTGCAAAGCACAGGAATTCTGTGTCCCACGCCCTGGGATTCCGTCTCAGCAGATTAAACTCTGTCAAAAAGATTCCCTGAAGGCAGGATTTTTGAAAAACACAATGATGCATGATGCTGAATTTCTGGAGTGGCTGGACATAAGTAGGACATTCAGCTACCGAGCATGTCACTGCCTCCAGGTAACTGGAGTAACTGCTTCTAGAGTCCTGATTAATTCAGCACAGTCTCCAAAACCTTATCCTCTGCTAACTGTGTGGCAACTACTATTCAGGAGCATCAGCAGCTTTCCTTTATTCCCAGAGGTCTCCCCACAAGTACAACTGAGTTTGTCACAGGCATCAATATTGGCATTCTCATCAGAGAAAGGCCAATTATTTAATGGGGTAGGGAAAATGAATCGGTCCTCCATTTATCAATATTGGGATACATTAGGACCTATTATTAGGCAAAAGGGGCTGAGTGAGGGGACTTGCTGGATTTGCTTTCAGATGTGTATTTAGGTGTATCTTCTTTGGGGAGTGGTGAACATTAGGGCCAGTTTATTGGCTTTGTTTATTTACCAACCACTTTGTGCCCCATTTTTTTTAACCAAAAGTTTTTTGATGACTTGGTCAGCTTCCATGCTGTTTTTCTTCACATATGTTCTTAAGATGTTGTGTTGTAGGAAAGTGACTAGAAGATGAGGAAATTTGTAATTTGGACATCTAGAAAAATGGTCCTGGTGTACACATTCTACTTGGTGAGAGATTCATACAGGAGAAATGATGTGAGACTAGACAGGGGCCATGGCTTGGTGACAGAGCATGTGCTCTTCATGCAGAAGCACCCCCGGTTGACACACTGGCACCTCTGGTTTAAAACGGGCCCCAGGATTCAGTGCTGGGAAATATATCTGCTTAAGAAGCTGAAAGGTCACTGATAGAATCAGTGTGTGGCTCTGATAGAATTGGGGTAGGTGGACCAATGGCTGCGATTCATTACAATGTAGCTTCGTGTGTTTGAACAGACCTTTAAAGTGTCCTTTAAAAAGGAATAATGAAAAGCTGCAGTAGCCTTGATTTTAAAAATTGCACTGAACACCCCCCTTTCCTTCTCTTTTAACTCCAGGTGTCCCTTGCTTGCCAGAAAGTCTGAATCTTCACAAAGACCAGCAAAGGTCAAATAAGCCAGGGGAAGTCCAGATGTTTAGCCAATCAGAGTTACGGACCATCGAGCAATCTTTGCTTGCAACACGTGTGGGAAGTATCGCAGAACTCAGTAAGTACAAAATCATTCCTAACCTTTCCTTCCATTACTTTTTATGAGCAATTATGTTCCGGTTTACATAGAAAAACTCATCAGGGTTGTGGAGGGAACCTGCTGTGGCAGGAAGAAGCAGAGTGACTTTTATACCCTACCAGTGGAGCAGTTTGTAACTCAAGTTTGAATAATGGTTAAACACTTTGCAACGTAAGACCCAGGGAAGAAAAGAAGCCAGCCATTTCAAGCTTGTTCGCAGGATTTTCTAGAATATTGCGTTTTTGTATTTCCAGAGATGGAGAATCAGCTATTGTTTGTTTGCTTGTCACAACAGCTCCCAGAGCCACACACATAAAAGAATGAGCTGGTGAGGAGTGGTACAGTGGTCAGCATATTGGACTTTGATTGGAGGGACCTCAGTTCACATTTTCTCAGCAATGAAGTTCAGTGGGTGGCCTTGAGTAAGTCCTCCTAGCACAGACCTGTCGTCCATTCCCTACCCTACCCAAAACTTAGACTATTAGCAATTACCACTCTGGCAGAAGACATTATCAGTTGCTCTTGTTGTGCTCTCCTGTGTTCCTTCTCCACTACCACACATTTACCCACTTGCCCCTGAAATCATCAGTCAGAGTATACCTCCCCTCAAATTCACAGCATGTTCACTCAGCCCTAAAAAGAATGCACCAAGTGAAAAAATAAAACACCTTTGTTTGCACCTCTATAAATGGAGAAGCTAAATGGAGTATTTGTCTAGTCTTTCACCCAACCCTGCTGCTCCTAATTGTCATTGAAGGACTTCTAAAGACTCCCTTCATCACTGAGCCACCTATTCACTGATGTGCTGATTCTACATTTCTTAAAATAGGCAAATGAATCGGCATGTTCTGTCAGAAGCTGCTGCTGCTGCTGCTCTCTCCTGACATGCCGATAATAGCACCACTATTTATTCAGAATGTGTTTACGGGCTTTTGCATTCTTGGAGAGCTTTTGTTCCTTCAGGCATGGTTAATCAACTGAACTAGAGACCCTGGCACAGGGAGGGGGCAACTGGAATCCATGGACCGCTTTCTCTTCTGACATGTCCTCCAGCTGGGGCTGCAACTTCTTGAACTGGCTGTGCATCCATGACTTTAACACAGCTGGGCACATGGAAATTTAGCAGTGAAAGCTCTCCCTGGCATGGCTATGGGTTGATGGTGGTTGTGGGGAATTAACATGGCAGCTCCCAGCCACCCACTGGAATGCTTCCCACCACTGCTGCTATGTAATTCCACCAGGGTTTATCAGCAGAGGATGGAGCCCACTGGAGGGCATTTCCCCCTAGACTCCGCTCCAACCTGGAGCAGGCTTTAATGGACAGCATAAGGAAACTGCTAGGGCCACTTTTCCAAACACCCCACCAAAGTCATTCTCTTCTCCTCCTAAATTTGTCAAGCTGCCAGCTTTCACGCTTCCTCAACCAGATTTCACCCAAGCATCTGATAAGTAGAATTTTCCCCACCACCCAGCTGTCCACAGCAGCTGATCCCTTCTCTACTCTGTCAGAGCCTAGTTTTGCTTCTGTATTGTAGTAGGGAATGGGGCTTCCTCACCGCAGACACAGATTACATCAAGTAATTTAAACAAGACGTTAAACCTGGGTTTGGATACAAAGGTGCTTGCCTGAGGATGATTGGCAGTTTCTAGCATCCTCCTTGACATGCAGTTTTCATGTCCATTTACGGCTGTTTCCAAAGTAACGTAGTTTCTTGGAATTAGAATATCACTTCTCAAGAAATACACACAATAAAACATCATGTTCGGATGCAAGATCTGTCAAAGAATGCATTTTCTTCCATGGAGGAAAACATTGAAAGCTGAACGGCATGTTCAGAAATACAGCATGGCAGATCCCTCCTGGGAAAATACCACTTCAAATTGAAGGTGGAAGCCCGTATTCCTGAATGTTTCTTTGCAGTAAACAAACTCCCAGCTTGTTGAAGCTAAGGACCTTGGTAGTACAGGGATTCTGGCGAAGGCAAAATTTCAGGTTCGGGCAAAGCAAGACAAGGTAAAACAAAGCAGGACAAGGTCTAGATTCTGCTAGATGACCAAGAAATTGAGGACCAACATAACAGTAGTTTATCATTTTTTGAACTGGGTGAATGTATAAAGAGACCTTCAAAACATAAATTCAGTCTATCCCAAAGCTACTTAAAGACAGCCTCAAAGTAGATTCATATCACCCAATCTCACTGATAAACCAAGACTACAAAATATTAATATCAATCTTGGCCAACTGCCTAAAATGCGTCCTACACAAACTAATTGCCCCAGACCAGACTGGCTTTGTCCCTGATCGCAATATAACAAACCTTGTTAGGAAACTACTGAATCTGAACACAGCTAAACAACCAAATCCACACTGACGATCATGTCCCTTAAAGCCTTTGACTGCATGGAATGGAAATGCCTAATAGAAGTACAGTGGTACCTCAGGTTACAGACGCTTCAGGTTACAGACTCCGCTAACCCAGAAATAGTACCTCGGGTTAAAAGCTTTACTTCAGGATGAGAACAGAAATCGTGCGGCGGTGGCGCGATGGCAGCGGGAGGCCCCATTATCTAAAGTGGTACCTCAGGTTAAGAACATTTTCAGGTTTAGAACGGACCTCCAGAACGAATTAAGTTCTTAACCCGAGGTACCGTACCACTGTATTAACCAACAAGACACTGCAGGGACCTGTCAGGAGTGTCCATGAACCATCGGTACCAAGCCATAAGGAAACCACCCTACTAGAAAAGCTCACAAGCAAACTGAAACTATAGCAGGGACAAACAAAGGAAAACACTTTCACCACTCTGTGGTTCCCCTTTATCACATACACAACCCAACAAGACAATGACCGACCCACCCTGCCATCAACATATGAATCAATATGGCTAACGTAACCTGACAACGACACCCTCACACAAACAAAACATTCTGCTACCAATCAGCCACAACCAACCATACCTTGGGCTCTCTGACCTCACGCTCAGCCAACAAATAAAACACCAGACATGTGACCCTGACAAAAAAGCTCCACTCAAATATTCTCCCTCATCTCTTCCTTCCCCCTCCTAAAATTTCTCTCTCTACTTTCTCCCCCCTCCCCCTCTCTTTCCTCCTCAACTTGACATCGTCTACAACAAAAATTGTTTCAAACTGACTGTAATTTGTTTAAAAACAGAGACACTGAATGTACTTTTGTTACTTACGAAAAATCAATAAAAACATATTTTAAAAAATATAAATTCAGTGTAAATAAAGTAGAATTGAAGTTTAACAATCAAGCATAAGAAAGCAGAACTTAGCTAAGAAACTCAAAGCAGAACAATTTATGTTTTAATGGGCAACAAGATTGCTTTAATTCTGTCTGCACTTCTAGATGATACCATAAAAGAAAACAAGACTTGAAGATAAGTTGCTTTAGAAGCGCATGACTTACGAAATGTAAGGATAAGCTAGGCATAATTAAGCCAAAACCCATGAGATTAATATTTTATATTAATATTAACCAGGTAATTAATATTTTGCAGCAAAAAAAGTTGAAGAAGAAATTGCAAACTTGCTACCATTACTTAATCATTTGTGAACCTTTAATATGATGTCCAATTAATTAATGGTTAAAACTCAATTCCTTTTATCACCTCATCCCTCAAGTCAGAGTTAAAGCTATTGTGCTAAAAATTAGAAATTGCTTAGAAATTAGAAATGCTTAATATTGAATTATTTTGCTTTTGGTCAGTTTACTTGTCTTATCCTTACACCAGCTTAACTTCGCATCCCCCCCCCTTTATTTTAGCCATTGAATGATGATTTTGTTGATGCATTACAAATTTCAGTTATTATGGGGAATAGTAATCAGAGCAACAGATGGGCATCAAGAAAGATACACGACAATAATAATTTACTCTTTGTATTTCAGTATTACATTCTGATATGCTCCATCCTTGATTGAGGACCTGCTGTTGCTAGGCAACTCATAAGAAATGGTCCCTTGTTTAGATTGCTTTGGTTCCAAACAAAACAAGGCAAAGCATTGAAAGGGAAACAGAGGCACAACATCTGGATTAGGAATAACAGCCAGGACTTTTAGGCCCAGGACAATGTTCTCCAATGTTGCATCTCAAATGAAAACTGCCTACCACCTAACATCTTCAAGATACTGAATCATGCTAATCTTAGAATGGTGTGCCTATGCACCCATGATTGGTGGTTTCAAGTATATGCACCTAAAAAGAGAGGAAAGATTAATTTCCCCCACTTGTATACTGCCTAAAAGGGTCATTTCAAGGCGGTACATAATTTCATAGACATATGCATTAAAACAATACAACAATAATACACTAAGTGAAGTGCAGCTGATTACTCAAATAGTTGGAGAATTAGCTTTCTATGTGCACAAATCATATCAAAAAATGCATGGTGTGGTTCGCATGATGTGGAGGTACTGTAAATTACAAGGTATTTCCAAAAGGTTTGTTTCTGGCAGTGCAGTGAGCTGGTTTGCACAACACACTAGGACATGTCCTTTTAGGGGGTGAAACTTAATTTTTGCAAATTTATTCAGTGAGGGGTCTTAAAAATATGTTTTTGGGTGTGAGGAATTCAAATCTGCCATTTTTGTGATTAGACAAAATTTAGCTTGATAAGTCTACATTTGATGAAGAAGCACATAAACTGCTTTTGGAAAACCAAAGAATTTCAATTTTACCTTCTGAAAATGTTAGGTAATTGGTTCAGATAAGTATCACAAATAAAATTATAAAGGGTTTAAACAATAATTCACCTGAACTGAGTAATCTTAGGGTGAGCATCCTGATTCAGGTAGTAGCAGCTCTCAATTTGTCTTCATTTTCCTCTCTATATTTTGATGGAAGTTGGCTAACCAAACGTTTCTACAAAATATTACATGGTTTCAAGGGATTGGTATGCAGTGGAGCACACATCCATTTGGCCCTGATTCTACAGGATGACTGCACACCGAATCCATTCTCCCTTTTTCAATCTTTTGGGGAATTATAAACATCTGAGGGATGTAGGATTCATTCTGATCATAGTCATTTCCTAACAGCAGGAAAAGCGGGTGGGGAGTTGTTAAAATTAAAGGTTTGAGTCATAAGAATATTGTAAAGTAAGCAAAAATTGCAATACTCTGAAATCATGGTGGCTGCAGTTTGTTGGTTTATTCCTCCTGTGCCAGCGGTCATCTTCTGTTTTTGGTTTTAAGACTATATTTTTCTGGATGATTAGTCTGTGCCTTTTTGTATTCTTGCAAGTTACTGCAGCAACAGTTCTCTTGCATGCAGGGACGTGTGTGTGTGTGTGTTTGTACTTACCAGATAGCGCTAATTGATGAATTAAGTGATGACGGCTACATCACACATATACTTACAGCTATGGTGTCCTTCTGCAAGAATCCTTCTTTGTAGCAAGCCCACAATTTGTGATATCTTACCTACTTGATTTCTTGCCAAATTCCAGCCTGAGCTTTCTACCAATACCCCTTATTAAATCTAAGAAATTTTTATGGCATCTCCAAAATTTACAGTGCAGTTGTCCAGCAAAGCAGCACAAATTGAAAACATACATGCGCAAGAGGAGAGTGTTTATAAAAATGCATATATTGCTGAAAATAACTTATACAAATTCATTATATTGGGGGGGGGAGATTGCTTTGCAAAATGTGAACATTGAGCAAAATGCATACAAAAATGTATACACAAATGCACTACAATGATGATGAAGTTTCATGGGAACTTTATAAAAAAATATGGAAATACAGAGACACTGAGAAACCAAAATGGATACATTTGCCCAACTCTGATTGTAATAGGTTGTAATAATATAAAAATAAGAATCCATTAAAATCTCTCTCTCTCTCTCTCTCTCACACACACACACACACACACACACACACACACACACTACCACTACCATCACCAGCAGTCCTTTGTCCACTGGTTGCTGGATGAAGCCAAGCTGGCTTTCTCCTTGCCACCATCTTTATAACTGGTTGGCAGGAGACTGTCATTCCATATGAGACTGAGACTCCAAAACCACAATTCTAGTAAATGAGTGTTGCCAGTGGAGTTTTACTCCCTGTCTCTCACACCTACTCCATTAAGTGTAGGTATTTATATTAAGATCATGGTTATTCTGAAGCGTATTCCAGCTCCACATATGTTCCTATTCAATACTGCATGAATACCAGGAAATCTCGGTTATGCAATCCTAGGTCTCCAACAGAAGATTAGCAGATGTAGAAGAAAGAAGAGAGTTTCTGCTTCTTGAAATAGAGGTGGAATTTGACCATATGCTTTTAGTCACAAGGAAAACAAATACTGTGTGCTGAAATGAATTTCTTGCCAGGAGCAACATATTGGAATGTGTCTGGCTCCTTTTGCCAAAGGAAGTCATCTGATTCAGAAACTGTGGCTTCAGATTTGGGTATAACATATGTTCCATGTGCGATAGCGCTATTTCCTAGTGAGAAAATAGCAGCAGCCTTTTCCATTGGTGGGGGTGCCTTTGAGATATTTCCTGAAGGGAATATGTAGATTTGTCAATTTGTTTGTGTAGTGCCACTTACTACACATTATTTTATTTTAATTGTATTCTATTCTCAGCCCAATATAATGTGCTGCTTCCCCCCCATCCCCTTATACATTACTGAAATTGCAAGATACTCACTACCCTGGGCATATTGTTCAGCAACCAACTGGTGCCTGGACATCATGGGTATATGTAGATGATAGTATCTGAGTGATTGGCACTGAATAACAAAAGGGGTTCATGCATTTTCCCTAAGGATTTTCTGTATTTTCTTTTCTGTATTAAAAAAAGAATGTAGGAAATAGTACTGAGTTAAATCACAGGCAGAGCAGGAGTGCCATGTCTTCGTAGTATTAAGCTGCCTTGTACTGACCAGGTGGAATAAAACATGTCTCTCCTACATCAGTCTCTACAGCCACAGCAGGCGCTGCTACCTTCCAACAGCTTGACCTCACCCCCAAAGGCATACTCCTTCATTGTCTCCCGAGGCAGATGGATGCCAGAGATACTGACCACTGCCTTAGACTGGTGCCACATCTAACCTGGCATTGTCTACTCAACCGTACCAGCTCTCCAGGGTCTAGGGCAGAATCTTTGCCATCACCTGCTACCTGATCCTACCTGGGGTTGCCAGGGATTAAGCCTGTGTGCAATGCATGTGCTGTACCACTGAGCTACAGTTCCTTGGTAAAGCTCTCTAGAGCAGGCATCCCCAAACTTGGCCCTCCAGCTGTTTTGGGAATACAACTTCCATCATCCCTAGCTAACAGGACCAGTGGTCAGGGATGGTGGGAATTGTAGTCCCAAAACATTTGGAGGGCTGAGTTTGGGGATGCCTGCTCTAGAGTCTCTTGCAGGGGTCTTTCCCCTTCTCTCCCACTGAGCCATGGTCCCTTCTTGCTCTTTAAAGTGAACCGAACCTGTACCCTGAGATCATCATCTGAGGCCGTTCTTCGTGCACCCCCTCCACAAGAAGTCCAGAGGGTGGCAACACAAGAATTGGCCTTTTGTGCAGTGGCTCCCTCTTTGTGGAATGGTCTCCCCAGAGATGTTCGTCTGGCACCTTCATTGTACACTTTTAGGTCCCAGGCTGATTAACATATGATACCTTTTAATTGTGTTGTGGGGTGGGGATTATTGGTTTGTTTTTATTATGTGTTTTGTGGGTTTTTTCTTTTGTTTTTATGTTGTGAACTGCCCTGAGATTTATGGATGAAGGGCATTATACATATATATACATACATACATATATATATGAATGCCTGTACTTCTGAGCTGAGCTGTTTGTATGAACATCACCTGGGTAGTGCATGCTCCACAGCTTCCAAGAATGCCTTAGTCCGTTATAAAGAGAGAATAATTACTTCCTGGCTGCAGAATGTTGTTGGATGTTGCTGTGCCTTCCCATTACTACTTTCACTAATACAAAATGGATAGAAATTGAAATAATAAATAACTCTTTCTTGGAAATATATTGTTTTGCCTTAGAGTGTGTGAGCAGGCCTGGTGTTAGGGGTCAGCATGGTTGGGCGCCTGCCCGTGGTCTAGAGTTGATCCTGCTAAGCCTGTAGCATACAGCACAGGGGCTGTGATAGTGGCAGGATGGCAGAGGCAGCACCACCAAGCAGGTGGTGTTGGGCAGGGGCTCAGTGGTAGAACCATGCAGAGGATCTGCTAAAGCCTGGTGCCAACGGCACATCAGTAATGTTTGCTCTTCTGAATAAATCTTACAACCTAACATGAATTGCCACTCTTTATGCAACCACAGCCTCTATATTTCAGAATGGTGCTTAAACAAAAGAAGGCCTGAGGCTGAGATATAATTACACCCAGCCATAGCAATGATCCTGACTTCTCCCTTTCCAGGCGATCTGGTGTCTCGAGCAATGCATCACCTGCAGCCGCTCAGTGCGAAGCAACATAGCAACAGCACCCCCATGCACCATAAGCAGGGGTCGCTCTACTGGGAACCGGAGGCCTTGTACACGCTCTGTTATTTTATGCACTGCCCACAGATGGAATGGGAGAACCCGAACGTGGAACCCTCCAAAGTAACGCTACAGACGGAAAGGTAATGATCTCCTTTACCAACAGATCCACAGTTTTCTTATTAGTTACCGAACGCGGGCTAGGCACTGTAGATTTCTCCATTCAATCTATTTTGGTTATGATTGCTTTTTCTTCCTGGAATAAATTTCGCCTGCCATTAAGTGCTCTGTGGCTGACCCAGAATATATCAAAAATGACACCCAGTGGCTACATACTGCAGATTGGTTCCAGATGTCTATTTTGGAGAGATCTCTTTCACCCCCCACCCCCCAAACTTTGTTCTCTTTTTGTCTCTTGGCTGTGCCTGTGATTTTGGAAAGTAAAATTAGAGGTTCTGTTTGTAGCTTAACAGGTTTGGTTTTAAATGTGTTTTTTTACAAATTTAATGGGCTTCAGCAACTGTAATTTGGGACTCAGGGACTGAGCAGAATATACGCAGTATGTGAAGAACAAGTTGTGGAGTCTATTACATTGCTAGTAATGCCTGTTGACATTCAGAGGTGACTTTGAAACATGTTCATCATTTAAGCCCTAGTTTTCTGGTTTTAGCCAGACTTAGAAGGCCAAAGAAGGGCCAGGATAAGAGTTGCATGCGTACAATGTGTGTATGTGTGAAATAAAATGTCCTAACTTGAGAAATTTGTTTGAAATAAGGGGAAATCTTTTGGGAGATGTTAAAGATCTGCATGCCAGAGGATTCTGGTATAACCTGGGTTGACCAAAAGTCAATAATGCTTCTGTTGCCTTCCAGTAGTCCATGAATAGATTTTGGATCTACAACAGCTGTTTGCAGTAAAGCATCTTGTGGGATCTGTGGCTGAGTTTATCTCAAGAAGTCAGTATATTTTGTTATGGGAGAGCTGCATAACCTGTCACCCATGAAGCCAAACTGAGTCCACCAACAAGGCTGGCTCCATATATGAGGGGCCTCTCAGCTACATGTCATCTAGAGGGCGGCACTAGTCCAGTTCAGCTCCCCCACTTCTTTGCAGACTTGCCCTAGAATGGGCTTGCTTTTAGTACGGTGGGTGACAGCAGCAGAAATCTGCAGCAGCAACCTGCCATCTTGATTTTTTTTCCACAATACCTCTACATCACGGATGTTGCTGAACTACAGTTCCCATAATCCCCACTTTTTGGCCATGGTTGGTGTTCATGTGAGTCCAATAACACCTGAAGGTCTACAGATTCATCATCCCTGCCCTACATAGCATAACTTTGGGGCATTGTAGGAATGTCAGAATGCTTCCCACTTCCTTGCTGCTCTCACACAGTAAATTTGAGGCAAGTAACACAGTTAAGCAGGAGGGACCACCTGAAACACTACTGGGCTTCAGTAGCTGCTCAACTATGCTGGGTACTGCTTTGGGAGAAGGGTTATAGTTCTATGGTAAAGCATCTGCTTTGCTTGCAAAAGGGCCCAGTTTCAGTCCCAGGTAAGCTGAGGGAAACCCCTGCCTGAAACCCTGGAGAGCCACTGCCAATCATTGTTGAATATACTGAACTAGATGGGCCAATGATCTGACAGGCAGCTTCCTGTTCTACTTCCTAGCGGTTCAGTTAAGCTTCTGTTTTTGCTGCAGGCTTTCATACATGGCTGAAGGGCTGCATTTGGTTTGGTGAGTCACAATTGTGCAATCCTGGGTTATGGGTTAGGTCAGTTTGACATGTTTCACCTGAGTTCTCTGTTCAAGTGCTCTCAAACTGATAAAAGAAGAAAAGAAAAGAAAAGAAAAGAAAAGAAAAGGAATTTTGATATATTTAAGTATACTGCTCATATGATCTACTGTTTATTCAGTAGTTATTAATTTATATGCTGTACAATAATAGGGATGGGCAGGCATCAAACTTGAGGGATCTATTATGTTTTTCTCAGGACCCCCAAAGTCTACCAGTTGCAGCCAAGTGCAAAACGGTGGCTTAGAAAGGGAAGGCAGATTTAGAAATAAAGAGCAGGGTGCCTCTGAGTATATATTAGGACAGGAATTACCGATAGTTTTCAGTACCAAAACTGAGCTCACTGTTTTTTTTGTACATTCTTTCCTTGTGTCCCCACCCTCCCACCAAGTTTCCATTTCAACAGCCTAATCTGGGTGGAGTGGGGTGGTAGTGGAAGTTGTTGATAATACTAAACAATTGGGAGTTAAGAAATCCTTGGGGATCTCCTGAAAATCACCTAGAGATCCCAAGCTACGTTTTGCCTGCCTCTTCCATACAGAATGTGGAAGTGGCACAGCCACGGCTAAAAGGAGTTAAAATCTACATTGGGCAAACAAAATTGGATGAAAGAAGTTTGGTCCCTTCACAGGCCTTCCTCATCTGTAGTAGCAAGCAGAAAAAATACAGCTTTTTATCATGGCAGATAGGGCAGGAGTGGGGCAGACGATGCCCCAGCTGGATCCCCCCCCCACCTCCTTGCCATCTTCAAGATTTATGAAGCATTTATTGGTTGCAAACTGGCACCTTTACAAAGAATGGAACAGAACTTAGGGTATATATAGCCAGGTGCATAGAACAATGTGACAAGCAGGCAAGGAGAATTAATGGTGATTCACACAAGGTCATGTTTAGTTGTATATATTATATTTTCCCATCCCTGCTTTCAATAATGAATCTTAGTTTGTCTATTCTCATTCCTTTACACTTATGCACATTTCAAATAACATGAAAATAATAATAAGGAATAAAAATAATAAAAGGTAATAAAATGCAGGCTAGTTTTGACATTTGTCAACAACTGCCCCATCCCCTAATTTAGTTACGCTGCTGCACTTATTAAATTGTTAGTATTCTTGAAGCAGTTGGACTGTATTGAAATCAGACAAAGGTCTGTTCCTTTTTAAGCCCTGTTTGACAAATTCTCTTTCCCTGGAAAACCACTTTAGGAACTGTGGTAATGTGGTAAAGGCCAGAGTAAGCTTTCTGTATTGTTGCCAGGACCTTGTGGTTGGCTTTGGAAGGAACAAAGATACCTTCTGCTGCCTAATCAGATGTGCTGTGGTGTTTAGCAACAGAAATCTCAAGCGCAAAGGATATTATAGAGGCCCAGATCTTTCCATGGACTGAGTTATGTAATCTGCTTTTTCTGTTCCAGTTTTCATGCTGCCTCACAAAAGCAATTGGTTAATGTGGCTTTCAAAAGTTTTCTTTTGTATTTTAATTTCCACCAAAGGGATAACTGGTGGTATTCCCTACTGTAAGTCATCCTTTTTAGTGTGTGATTTATTGGAAGCATTTCCCCTTGTGAATCTCCCTCTCCCTCTCTCTGATGCTTGAAAGAAAAATGAAATTATTCTTAGTCACTTTTTTTCTAAGCATTTTGCTTTATCTTATCTGACTTCCAGGTGTTTTTCTCTATTCTTATTAACTTTGCTCTCATATTTGCATTTTGTTTTGTTTATAATGGAAAGAGTTAGATTGTTTCTCATTCCCTGGCTGTTTTATCTTGGCTTTCTAAATTTGACCCTCTGTAATTCAAAGTGAGATGTCCTTGGATGTTGTCACTGTAAGTGGCTTCCCTGCTTTATACACACTGCTTTATAAACAGACACACCTCTTCCCAGGGCCGGCCCACCCATGAGGCAAAGTGAGATGACAGCCTTAGCCGTCAGAATCGACAGGAACAACAGACCTCGATGTACAGTAGATCTTTATTCCCTGCTTGTTCCTGATATAGATCATCATTCTCTGACAGGGAGGGGGCGCCATTTTGTGGTTCACCTTAGGTACCAAAATTTCTTGTGCCAACCCTCCACCCTCAGACAGAATCTTAAAAATAAGAGCACAGTTGTGCAGATTATTTAAATGGTGGAGCATGAATAGCAAAAATCTATTGCAGGGACGGCTATTCCATCTATCACATGCACCCCTCATATTGTTTGTGCTCCCCAAATTCTCCTTCCAAATTTGTCATTAAAAAAAATTTTTTTGACAGGGCCTCTGCTGTGATGTCAACAATTTATCACCCCAATTTTATCCATTTAAAACAAAAAAATAAACAAACATATTTCCCCCTGACTTTTGTGCTCCCTCAATGCCCTCCAAGATGTGTCAGCCTTAGGAGGAAGGAGAGGAAGAATAACTATTTTGCTGAGCACTTCAACAGGTTCCCTCCTTTAAGTAATGCAAAAAGGTTTTGTGGCTTCCCAAATGTGTCCTTAAAAATAAAGCCACACCCGTTTTTACGCTTTGGCCATACCAGGGAGAATATCACTGCTGAGGTGCTGTAGCATTGTATTTTTCAGTATCCATACAAGTTCATAAGGATCTGGGAGTGTTTACCGCCAAATAATCTACACCCTCTCAGCCTTTCAAGTCTGCTATTGGTTTTGTTTCTCTCCATTCTGTGTGTGCTTGTAAATTTGATATACCCCCCCCCAAAAAAAATAACAGCCACATTTCAGGAAGTGGGGGTAGTGTCTTCTCAGTCTTGCTGCTCCGCCCTTTTGAGCAAATGGTATCACTGCTGGGGTGAGGAAAGTGAGTGTGGCAGCACTCCTGTTCTCTACTGCTCCCACATTGTGGTGTTCCCTACTGACATAGTTTATTTCTGAGCATTATGTCCTATGGGTTTTCTGGATATTAAACAAAATGTATAAGTCAGCCCTCCTTTTCTGGGCCTACCTACATTTATCTTTAAATGCATACTGTTGCTTTACACCTGAAGCCACTTTTTATAGTCCCAACAGGATCAGCAGGACTAAATCAAATTCAGTGGCATGCTTCCTCCTTCTTCAGTGTGCTAACTCAGTAGAGGTGCTACGTTGATTGTTGGGGGTTCCTTGCCAGAGCTGGTTGGCACATTGTCTCTGCTTGCTAATTTGTGTGGGCTTCCTTTCCTTGGTAGCACCTCGCCTGCCAACTATATTGGCACGACCCTTATCATTGCCCCCAAACTTGCTGTACAACAACTTTCTTTTCCTATTATTCTGACTGAAAGTGTAGTTTTAACTGTCTTGGAATCCACATTAATTTTATTTGGCAGCATACTGGAATTCCTCTCTGATGTTTGGGCTGTTTTTTTGGGGTTCATCCTATGGCCTTAGGGTGAAAAATTCATTTTAACATTTCTGCTGTCTCCCCCAACTTTTCTTTTTCCCTTGAAGCCTTAAATGATTTGAAAGAGTCTGTCCACCATCCCCATTCCCTACCCTGCCTTTTAATTTCCAGTCTGACTTGTGTGTGTTTGTCTCATATTGTTGAATGTTATAGCAGGTGTAGTCTCATTTTGCATATGTGTTTTCCTGCCAATGTATAGTGGGACCTGTTAAGAAGTAAAAGGGCAACAGGAGATGGAGTTGGGGCGGTGGGAATGAAGACACATTAAATTAACGATAAACCACCAGAGGGCTTTGTGCATGGCCTATTTTTTTGTTTTAAAACTCTGGGAATATATCGCTAATATTGCTGGCTCCTATCAGTTGTTTCCTGACTAGGTGTCATAGCACATGTCTGCAGTAGTTATAACTATTGTTGTACATAGGAAATTTCCATAAGCACAGATGCTTATAAAACAAAACAATTATTTCTTTATTAAATTGATATGACCCCTTTTGTGCAAAGACCACAGGGTGGCTTACAACACAGAACACAAATTTCCGCAGGTGGCATAATATCTGTACAACATAAAAATCAAAGCAGTTCTATAAATACTACTATAATAATAATAAGGAAACATAATAAGATACATGTTCTCATAATAGCAACAGCATAAAATAGGAGAGGAGCAGTGGGATGTCTAAGTTACAAAAACAGTGCACAGCAACAAAATATTCTGTCTATCCATGTTGTTGTTGTTTAGTCGTTTAGTCGTGTCCAACTCTTCATGACCCCATGGACCAGAGCACGCCAGGCACTCCTGTCTTCCACTGCCTCCCACAGTTTGGTCAAACTCATGCTGGTAGCTTCGAGAACACTATCCAACCATCTCGTCCTCTGTCGTCCCCTTCTCATTGTGCCCTCCATCTTTCCCAACATCAGGGTCTTTTCCAGGGAGTCTTCTCTTCTCATGAGGTGGCCAAAATATTGGAGCCTCAGCTTCACGATCTGTCCTTCCAGTGAGCACTCAGGGCTGATTTCCTTAAGAATGGAGAGGTTTGATCTTCTTGCAGTCCACGGGACTCTCAAGAGTCTCCTCCAGCACCATAATTCAAAAGCATCAATTCTTCTGCGATCAGCCTTCTTTATGGTCCAGCTCTCACTTCCATACATCACTACTGGGAAAACCATAGCTTTTACTATACGGACCCTGTCTATCCATAGGTAGCTCTTATTTCTGACCCCCACTGAAAATGGACAGGACCCCCCCCCAGCTCTCATCTGGGAGCTTTCCTCTCCTCTCCCAGTCTGTTATCCTCAACTTCACTTCCTGCCTTTTCACCATCTATCTGCCACTTTCACATATACCAGAAGTTGAGAATCTTTTTTTTCCTACTGAGGCCGGAATCCCTCAGGTGCAATTTGCTGGAAATTTATCATATGCTAATATGTTTATGTGCAAATCTAGAAATAATTCCTGCAATTCAAATAGGAAAACAATGCATCTTACCGCAGTGGGAAAGGCTTGTGATCTGGTGCATTGTGTACCTGCTCAGTTTTCAGGCTAAGTGCTAACTTTTCATGGACCACTTAAAGGCCCCTGCTTCCCCTCCTTAGGGTTCATTATCTTTAAACCAGGCCTGCCGCAGACAGGCCTTCAAACAGAGGAGTGTCTTCTGTAAAATAGGGCATATGGCCACCTTTTTTTTATTTCCCCTATCAGTCAGGTTTAAAAAAAATGCTGTGTGAGACTGTAAATCTTTTTTTCTGAGAAATGTTTATTTTTTTCCAGTTGGCAAACATTTCCCACAGCCTTTCAGCTCTTCCTTTTGGGTAGCTTTAATGCCTTGCTTGTTGAATAAGGGAAGTGCATGAACGTTATAAATCTTGCAGTTTATAAGTATAAACAAAAAACGCACACACCTGATTAATTCTTACAGGCTCAGACTTGCTAAACAAATTACAGGTATAGCCCCAGATGCAATACCCCACCCCCGCAGCATATTAGACATTGGGGTCACATTTTTCATCCTTCTTTAGTACTCTATTTTTCAACTCTCTCCCCCCCCCCCACCTTTAACGTTACAGGTTCATTATTTGCTTGAGAAGGCATAAAATAAGAAAGAGGTTTCAAGTCTCTTAACGATGTCAGGAAACAGAGAGTGGAACACACTGTATATCACAGTGAATAGCTATGTGGGATATGCCCAATTGGGTCGTTTTTTTGCTCTGAAATTTGAGCTACAAGAAGGAATGGAGAAACTCCAGATCCTGGGACTTGCCACCTTTTGTGCTCTATTGAGCATGTTTGGGTTTGGGTTTATTTTTACAAAACCATATATCTGGTAAAAGAGGTACAAGTTTGTGTTTTATTTACTTTAATTGTTTAAAAATGATATTGTGCTTTTGTGAACACATGCACTCATGAGTTCTCAAGACAGATGAGAATAAGACTCAAGAAGAAGAAGAAGAAGAAGAAGAAGAAGAAGAAGAAGAAGAAGAAGAAGAGTTTGGATTTGATATCCCGCCTTTCACTCCCTTTAAGGAGTCTCAAAGCGGCTAACATTCTCCTTTCCCTTCCTCCCCCACAACAAACACTCTGTGAGGTGAGTGGGGCTGAGAGACTTCACAGAAGTGTGACTGGCCCAAGGTCACCCAGCAGCTGCATGTGGAGGAGCGGAGACGCGAACCCGGTCCCCCAGATTGCGAGACTACATGACCGCAGTTATTGGGGTGGCCCTGGGGACCTCGACACACAAAACTTGCAGCTTTTGAAATATGTCATTTTCAACACATCTAAAATTTGTGGTAGGGGCTTTTAGCAACCATTAGCATCAAATTTCTGAATTTTTATATGGTCACCTAGAAGAGAAAATCTTGATGTGTTCCTCTCTCTGGCCATTGCCCTCCTTCCATTTTCAGTGGCTTTTTAGTGGTGACTATGTACCATTAAGGCAGGATTTTGGAGCCTGGGAGAGAAAAGAAAAATGGAGGGACCTCTTAGGTGTCACCATCATTGAGATATCACTTTGCCACTTGCATGATTGGTATTAGTCCTGCACTCACTGATGCTTTGGTGTTCACAGCCAGGGGCAGGCTGCCTTTCAGATTTTCAATGGATCAACATTTCTCCTTTCCTATTTTGGATGCATCCTAAAAACCACTCACAGAAATACATTCACAGATATTTTAGAAGCTTAGCATTTTGTTTACAGTACTTACATTTTTAATGTTTATATTGTTTAGCTTTTTAAGAGATTATATATGGTTATTTTATACAGAGCTCCTAATTAATACGTAAAGTGCTTTAAAAATAACTTTTTTTAATGCAATCATTTAGAGCAACTAAACTTTTCTGGTTGTAAGTTCAGTTGTGTAGTGAAGAGAAACCAATTAATGCATGCTGCTAATGCAGTGTTGGATTACAGTGTTATCCCACAGAAAGCGATCTCTAGTTTATTTTTATCCTACTGCCTTTCAAATTACTGCACCGCTTTAATTTTGCCTTCCTTATTTTCTTCACAAGATTACACAAACATTTAAAGAAATCCCTGTTGGTGCTCCATGTTGATTCTACCCAATCAAGACATTTCACATATAATTCAGTCCTGCACAATTTGTGACTCACACAACCTATGTGTCAGACCACAACCCACCAGCCATGGATTCAAAGTTTGACAACCAGTAAGCCAATGGCTTGGTGGGGCTGTGCTGCTTCCCTATACCTCCCTCTGACTGAGTCTCAATTGTATTCTGGGACAGAGGAGGGAGGTGGCAGTGGGGACAGCATGATGCAAATGTGCCAATGAAAGCCACTCTGTGCACCGGCCAGAGTGTTTGCACCTCACCACCACCTCACCCCTCCTTATCCACCCTGATATGCAGCAGCAACTCAGTTGGAAGGAGGTCAGGTAAGTGCCATTATCCCACCATGCCACCCACAACTGTTTGATAACCCCACTGCTTTTGTTATACGAGATTGGCAGCAAAAACAGGAGGTTTATCAAGCTCTGGGTGGGTTGCTTGTGGAATGCCCTCCCTTAGGAAGGTTTGCCTAGTGCCAAAGCTGGTATCTTTCTGGCCCCAGGGGAATATCTTTTCATTTGCCTGGGTCTAACAGTATATCAACGTATCTCATTTAAATTAGTTGATTTTATTGATTCTGCTTATTCTTCTCTGCTGTGCTGTGCTGCTTCCTGTGGTTTTACTGGTTTTTTGTTGTTGTAAGGGCAGAGGGAGCATAGCATAGTGCCAGAGTAAATGCTCTGCATGCAGAACATCCCAAGTTCAGGTCCTGGTATCTCCAGTTAAAACGAGCTTAGGTAACAGCTGATGTGAAAGAACTATGCCCTAGACCCTAGAGAGCTGCTATCAGTCAGGATAGACAGCAGGAATGGAGGAGAAATTTGGTCAGTTCAAATTTCACATCTTCAAGGTAGTCCTGATTCAGAAACAACAGAGCAAAATTACATAATTTTATTTATTAAAAGACCCTGATGTTGGGAAAGATGGAGGGCACAAGGAGAAGGAGATGACAGAGGACGAGATGGTTGGACAGTGTTCTCGAAGCTACCAGCATGAGTGCCTGGTGTTCTCTGGTTCATGGGGTCACGAAGAGTCGGACATGACTAAACGACTAAATAACAACAATTTCTTAATGGTTGAGCATCAGTCATGTTGCATGGGCAGAGCATAGCTTTGTTGCCGACCCTTTTAAAAAAAGAAGAAATAAAAAGGCTCAATGCTGTGTGTTCCAGCACATAAGAAGGGAAATGCAAAGTCTGCAGAGAGAGGATTTTCCTGAGAGCTAACACTGATCTTCCGAAGCCAAAGCCCGGAGAAGCTGTTTGACAGTTTCATCTCAGCAGCAAGTCCAGCAGAAGTCTTGAGGCAAAGTCTGAAAGGAGGTTGCAGTGCAATTGTATTTCTTCACATTGTGCCTATAAAATTTTCATCTTGCCCAAAATGAATGGGTACCATATTTGAGGCTTTTTAATCTAGAAAAAGAAATGGCCAGCATAGCTATCCTAACCATGGCCACAACTGCACAATACATTTTAAACAGTATCGTATCACTTTAAACAATCATGGCTTCTCCCAAAGAATACTGGGAACTGTAGTTTCTTCAGGATGTTGGGAGTTGTTTGAACACCTCATTCCCGGTTTAACCCTCTTCCTAGACACAGAGCATTGAGATCCATGCTATTGGAGCTTCAGGATGTGTGTGTTGTCATCTGAGGGATCAGCTTTTGGCCTTGTCTCTGTAGACACCGACTCCTCAGTATCCTGCTCTACCTCAGCAGAGGATGCCTCCTCCAGTTTGAAATCCAAGTAAAAGTGGATCCTGACAGGGAGGAATGCTCCATCTCCCTAAGGACTGGATCCTGCTCTGGACCTTCATGTATTCTCTTCAAGTGTCTTGTGCCCCCAAGGAAGTCTT
The DNA here is from genome assembly GCF_965113315.1 of Podarcis vaucheri. Lineage (NCBI taxonomy): Eukaryota > Metazoa > Chordata > Lepidosauria > Squamata > Lacertidae > Podarcis > Podarcis vaucheri. The sequence continues at coordinate 49,157,783 of NC_138748.1, read as the reverse complement.
ACCCCAGAATTTGAGATGGCCACAATACCACAATATGGTACAGGCATGAAGAAATCAGTTGCGCTGCTCGTTATCGGTGATGTCATGGAGCAGATATGCTTTCCAAAAGACTCCTGTGATACTTGCATAGACTTTGGTCTTTCGCCTGGGGAAATAATTCCATTGTCAACACTGGACGTTGCACTGAGATATCCTGTGTTCTTACCTGTGAATATGTCCCAGCAGACATGCATAGGATTGCACTGAAAGCTTTATTTATTTATCATTGTTGCTTCAGTTGGAATAAAATGTCAATATCTTGAAATCTATATATCTTCCTTTTTGTGCCTAGAGAGTCTACGCTTTCTCCCTTTACTTCTCTCTTCTGTCCCCCAAGCCTTGTTCTAGCTGCTTGTTCATCTATCATTTATGCATTTCTTTGATTGCATGCTTTAAATATCATACCAAACGTGTCCTGCCTGTCTTTTTGGCTGGAAGCATACATACTAATCAGAGGCTCTGTGGTGGACCAAGGGACTTCTCTCCCCAAATCATATCTCCATCAGAAACTGTATTCCTAAAGGCACTCTTCCCAGCACTGACCACCACTACTGTCAATGTAGATTAAGTTGCTCATGGAGCAATCATGGAAGACAGAAGAGTACTTCCCTGTCAGTCCACTTTGGATTGGTAGCTAGGTTTTTGGGCTGCCTATAGGCCTCTAAAGCTATATATAGTGAGTATGGAGTAGTGATAGACATTCAGCAGGTGATAAATAATCTTGCAGATTTTTTTAAAAGCCATGCATAGTTTAAGGTGCCTGTGAATGCTTCCCATCATGCCCTGAGCAGGTGCTCCAGAAACTTGAGCTTTTTTCTTTTCCAGTAAGTCTGTAGCCCTCCTAGAAAGAAAGTTATGGGGCAATCTGTGCAGATAACTTCTAAGTGATTTATGTGGGGGTGGTGAGGTTACCTTGTATGTTTTTCCTAGTTTTGAGGAATTCTTCCTGCTGTTATTAGACAGCAGCAGCAGCAGCAGCAGTGTTTGTGTGTATTCGTGAGATCACCATAATCAAGACCAACAGAACCTAGCTGACTTCTTATGGTAAACATGAAGATGATGATGATATTTGTACTCCAACCATCTGACTTGGTTTCCCCAGCTACTGCGCGCGGGGGGGGGGGTGTCCTTCTGATTTTGTTTTATGCCTCACCCTCTTCATGGCTGCCATTTTGTGACTGGCACCTCCAGCACTCTTTCACAATTCAAAATGTGTTTGGTAGTCCAAAAAGGATGGCAACCCTTGGTTTGTGTGGGGGTGGGGGTGGCTATTTTTCAAACTTTGAAGATGGGCAGCATATTGAATGTTTATGAACATCCCATAGCATCACAGGAGCTCAGCCACTTGGTGGCAAAAATGGTCCTTTCAGCAATGTAGCTTTCTGCTGCTTCTGCCTTAGAAAACAATGAGAGACAAAGAACCAAAGTGAAAGCTCACCAAGACCATCATAGTGACACTTCTTGCTAGCAACTGGTGTAATCCGCTGTTTTGCCATCCTCATCTTCCCAGTTCAGGTCATCCAAAACTGCAGTTGCTTTCTGTGTGGGGTAATCCCCCTTTGTCCTTACACACATTTTCCTTTTCTGAAATGTTATACCAAGCAATACCTGTAAGAAGCCTAGTGAGGTCATCATTTTTGTACACATTGTGTCATAAACCTGAGCACACCTTTCCCCAGAACTCTGCATCTTTGTCTTCGGTTTGTGTATGTGGGGCAAGAGGAGCACCCTTTAGCCTAGACCAGTGTTTTTCAACCACTGTTCCGCAGCACACTAGTGTGCCGCGAGATGTTGCCTGGTGTGCCGTGGGAAAAATTAAAAAATTCAAAAGATTTTTTTTTAAAAGTCAAATTTTCGATTGGGGCGCCGTCCCCGGAGGGAGGCGGGTGAGTCGGACGGCGAGATGCGGAGCGGCGGCGGCGAGGAGAGGCCGCCCAGCGCGGGGCTCTCGCCGTCTGCCTGCCTGGCTGCCTGCGAGCTCGGCGGGCAGCGCCTCCGTCCGCAGCGCCCGCCTCGCAGCTCTCATTCCCTGCCCCTGCCAAAGCTCACCCAGCCAAGCCGCGCTCTCCTTCCTGCCTCGCTTTGCTGCCTCCCCCACCCCCAAAGCTTGGAGGTTCCCCGGCGCCGGCCCGCAGGTTTGACCCCCTTCTCACACCTGTTTGCGCTCCTTGCACGGAAAGGGGCGGATGGGGAGGAACGGGGCTCGCCGCTGCCTCCGCTCGCCCTCCCCCCTCCTTCGTGCGTCCCTCCTGGCGTGACGCTGCGCGCTGACGTCACGGGGCTGTAACGTGGTGTGCCTCGAGATTTTTTTCATGAGACAAGTGTGCCTTTGCCCAAAAAAGGTTGGGAAACACTGGCCTAGACTACAAAGAAGATTGCCTGAGGCAACCTGTGACTCTCCCCAACCTCCTGGTGATGTTTTTTTGTAGGGAAATGATAAATCTACACCTGGCTGGAGCAGGATGAGAAAATAAGTGCTCCGCTCTTCCTTTGCTGGCTCAGAAAACAAAACCTGGTCTAGTCAGTTTAAAGTATGCAAGGGTAATTATTATGAGGGGAGGCTTGTGGGATAGGGCACCCAGCCAGGTTCAGAACACCTTTCATACAAAAAGGGGAAAAAATTGAATAGACCAAGAGCTGTGATGAGCTGAGAAACTAAGAATTCAAAATAAGATGGGCATACCAGAGAATCTGAATAAAAAATGAATCCTTCAGGGTGACTGAGGCTGGTGATTATGAGCAGAATTGACTGAGAATGGTTTTGAACAAGCCATGGTGGGTTGAATGGGAGTTTCTTGAAAGCTTTCTTATTATTTTGAATGGCTGCAGTGATCATATATAACTCTTGAAAATAAGGGGGAAGGAAATCTGCCCTATTTTCTCCTTGTATCTATGAGGTTTTCGCACTGCAACTGCTTGAAAATAAAGATGACAACAAAGGATTGCAGTGTGGAGTGGAATTGTTCTAAAGTGGTATCAAATATGTCTCTTTTTATGAGATATAAATGTAAGAAATCAATAAAATAAATAAAAACAAAATAAATAAGTTTCAAGAGCTGCAGTGGTAGGAAAATAGAGTAAGAAGTTTGGGCTCAGCTCATAGTTAGGCCAGATATTTCAAACTGATGAAGTTAATTCTCCAAACACCCCAATTCCAAACTTCAGTTGCATTGCTACCTATAATGGGAGAGACCATTCAGGTGTATGCATAGTTTTGTGTGCACACAGCAAGCTTTCTACTGGGTTTCCCAAACTGCATTATTTATCCTGTATGTTCATTTCACCAGTAGATTTCTACACAGGCATCAGATGCTCTTTTCATGATGAAAGTCGGAAGTGCTCACCTTCCTGCAAGGCACTGGGCATGCTACAATGTTAGAATTACAGTAGGAGACCCCATTAGATTCCTGGATCTTCCGGCTCAGAATCAGTGGTTGTCATCCTGAAAAACATTCTCTTGATAGCAGCCTGAAAAGAAACATACTGGTTTTTCATGAAAACTGTAACAGGGTCATCCTTCTTGGTAATTTAAATGTATTTTTAATATTGGGCAGACTTAAGTTCAATCATATTCTGGACCAGGTTTGGCATTACACTAGTTTTGAAATTAAAATTTCATAATGTCATTTTTAAAGCTTCTGTTGCCTTTTATTCAAGAAGGGGGAGTGAATGATCTTCCCTCTCACTCCGTTTTGATCTGGGGTTGGGCAGATAGAGCTTTGGCAAAAAGGTACTTTATAGTGATTTTAAAGAAATCTGGTGGCCGTTTTCATTGTGACTGTGGGTCTGAAGGTTTTAATAAGACTCAGGTTGACACAGAAGCGTGCAAATCTCTCCCCGCAATGTATATGTTCTAGAAAAGAGCACTGACCTGTGAGTTTGGGGACTTGCTGTCTTAGCGAAGCCAATTCAACCCTTCCAATTACAGTTCCTTACAAATTCTCTGCACTAATTTTCATTGCCTCTAGTATAGATATGGATATCATTACCCTGGCTTTTAAGATGTTTTGTTCGGTGAAACCTACTTCTTTTGTTGAATCTATACTGTTCTGTTTGGGTTCGTAAGGTTTTTACTGTTTCACTTGTTTTTATAATTGTAAACTGTTTAACTTCCCCTTTTTATAACTGTTTGATTATATTATTGTAACAACGTTGAAGGGCAGGTAAGAAATATTCTACGCAGCACACAATATACTGCAATGGGAGGAAAAATAGCTTCTTTGTCTTGTTCTTCGTAGGCCGTTCATTGTGCTGCCACCTCTGATGGAATGGATCAGAGTGGCTCTGGCTCACGCAGGGCACCGTCGCAGTTTCTCCCTGGACAGTGATGATGTACGGCAAGCGGCCAGGCTATTGCTACCAGGAGTTGACTGTGAACCTCGGCAGTTAAAGTAAGTCTGTGCAAAAAAAAACCAACCCAAAAAACCCCCAACCTCAATGTGATTCGTTAAAGACATTGCTGTGGTTTAACAAGCTGAGCAAGGGTTCAGTTACATATTCTATCTGCTGATTTGCAAGTTGCTTTCTAATCTCCCCCGCCCCCTTACCATTTCGCTTTTTTAAAAAAAAAACAACTGTATTTCCTTCACATGGACGTTGAGCCAGTTTTGGAATCTGCAAGGCTTATGTGCCTGCATGTTTAAATAGCTAGATCAAGCCCCCTAAGCCTTTTCTTTTGAATTCTGTTTGTATTTCCCCTTCTTAGCCATCAGATGCTGTTTCCGTAATGAGAGAGTGAAGTGCTCACCTAATTAGCTCGGTCTTGCTGTGTTCCTTTGCAAAATTCAGAGGTGTTATCTAAAAGGCATCTTCCCCTTCTTTGCAGCAGCCATGGTTTAAATAGCATATTTTTCACTGAGAAGTACTTCCAGCTCCTGCTGTAAGATTTCTGTTTTTCATGCTGAATTTCTGTTTCTGGAAAAGAGGTTGCTAAGAGGTTGCATTGCATATTTTTAAAATAGAAAAAGTATGCAGCGGTATTGCAGCTAGTGATTTCCAAATGCCGCTGTCAATATGTAAGTTATGCATACATTTTGTATTTTTAAAGAGCTTGTTGCCATTGTGCTCATGTATGTGAAGGTACAAAAGTGTTGGGTTTTGATGTATCCTTCATTGCGGGAGATTTTATTTAGATTCGCTTTTTATATGGAATGACTTATGCTTTGGCATTATGAGCCTGTAAAGGCAGAAATTCGTCATCTAGTTTCTTAGTAGCTTCAGAGGAGAGTGAAGCTGACAGTCCTTGGGCTATTCCTCAGAGACCAGTAGATTCAAACCCATGTGTGCATATTATCATCATCATCATCATCATCATTTATTTTCAGCAGCTTCACAGTGAGTTATAAAAGACTACCTTCTTATATGTGGAAAGGATTATATGTATATCCCTTGAGACAGCAGCCGCTGTGTTGGCAGGGTCTGATGTTACTTGCTGCAATGCAAAAATAAGTCTATGCATCTCAGATTGTTTAGAACCACGAGAGACTGTGCATGGTAGTAGCTTATGGGGAAATGACATCACTGATTAATTTATCAGAAGCCCCTTATTAATGAGCCAGATTAATGAGTTGCCCCTTTTTTGTATGTTAAATCTCCAAGGAAGAGATAGACATGTTTCTGTATGCCTTCCTCTTATTTTTGTAACTTTGCCCTGGTGATTGTGTTGTTGTTGTTGTTTAGTCGTGTCCGACTCTTTGTGACCGCATGAACCAGAGCACGGTGCCAGGCAGTCCTGTCTTCCACAGGAGTGTGATTGTGTTATGGACAGGTTTTTGCTACCCCGCTTATTACACACTTACGTGTATTTCACTGAGCATAATAACATACCTCTGTTTGATCAAACTGAAGGCTTATCTAGTCCAGCCTCAGGGCCAGCCCTATCATTAGGCATAGACTGAGGTGGCTGCCTCAGGTAACAGAAGGGAAGCAGGGCGTGGTGCAAGGTGTTGGGAAGCGGCCTGCCTCTGCCCCCTAAACTAGGCTGCTGCCCCCAGGAGGATGCCAGTGTTAAAATAAGAATGGACTTGCAGTTCTGTCAGCTTCTTTTATGTGAAATGGGGGTGGCATGTTGTCCTTCGCCTTAGGCATTGCAGTGTCTTGGGCCAGTCCTGAATCCAGCATCCTGTTTATCACACTGGCCTACCAGATGCCTATTGTAAACCCACAAAACAGGATATGAAGGCAAGAGCACTCTCCCACTGTTGTTCCCCAGCAATTGATATTGAGACTTGCTGCTTCTCAATAAGTGCTTAGGGCTAAACAAATATCCCCCCCCCCCACATATTAAGGATCACTCAGCATTTTCTCCACTTTTGCTTCAAATGTGAATTTGAGTGAATTGGATCTTGCCTTCTCTTCCCAGAGCAGCTGTATCACACCCACTGGTGTAGTTGGGTAGTAGGATGAACTTGCAAAAAAGTGGTAGCACCCCCCCCCCCAATAATGTGTAAAGTAAATTGTAGCTCCAGTAGTAGCTTGCAGCGGAAGAAAAGAACAAAGATTTATTAGCGCTAGGAGCCAGTGACACAGCATTATCATTTTCACATAAAGACATGATAAATTTGTCTATATATATATATTGCCACAACATAGCCAAGAGGCCAGATTTCTGTTATCAGAGAGCAAATACTTGAGGAATAGGGGCAAAAGCAATTTAAGAAGTAATAAGACCAAGTGTGTTTCAGGTCATCGCTAGAAGCATCAAAGCAAAAAATATTACAGAGATCAACTATGAAAAATGACTCTCTCTCTCTCTCTATATATATATATATACATGTGCACATGTGCACAAACACACACTTAGGGTAATATATATTCATGTGTGTAGACATACACACATAAATACACATATCTTACATAGTATTAAACAGTATTTAACAGAATTTGCCCTTCAGGTAGGTTTGGGCAAGACAATAAGGCTGTGGTATAAGGGACAACAAGAACCCATAGAAATTTTTCTAGAAGTGCAGGATGCAAGTTAGTCCTGTCTCTGTCTGCTCAAGAGAAACATATATGCAATGCAAACTTTTGTGCCACATTTCTAGGTGCACTTTAAAGCTCCAAGTCCAACTGGTTTGTTGTTTTTTTGCCTCAAAGCTCCGTCTAACCCAGCAACCTCTTTCTCATAGTGGCCCACCAGATGCAAAGAGGGTGCTGGATTATAACTCATTGGCAGAACACATGTTTGTATAAAGAAGGTTCTGTCCCTGGCATCTCCAGCTACAAAAATCAGATGATAAGTGATGGGAAAGAACTTGTCAGAGCTTCTCCTTAAGAAGAGCTCCCTGGACCATGAAATGCTAAATGACTATTGCCCAATGGTGAATGTTCCCTTTGTGGGCAAGGTGTTGTGAGTATGTGGTATTGGTGGTCTGGCTTCAGGCATGCTTGGAGGAAACTGATTACAGTGGTACCTCGGGTTACAGACGCTTCAGGTTACAGACTCCTCTAACCCAGAAATAATACCTCAGGTTAAGAACTTTGCTTCAGGTTGAGAACAGAAATCATGCTCTGGTGGTACGGCGGCAGCAGGAGGCCCCATTAGCTAAAGTGATACCTCAGGTTAAGAACAGTTTCAGGTTAAGAACAGACCTCCGTAACAAATTAAGTTCTAGGATCTGTACTAGGATCCATTTCAGTCTGGCTTCAGGCCTGGTCATGGCACTGAAACTGCCTTGGTCATTCTGGTTGATGACATTTGTTGTGAGAGAGATGGGATGGGAGTGTGTCTCTGCTCGTTCTTCTCAATCACTCAGTGGCTTTTGATACTGTTAAACACAGTATCAGATCCTGGAGCATCTCAGGGAGGTGGAGGTTTTGGGCACTGTGTTTCAGTGATTCCGCTCCTGCGTCCACGGCCTCAGAAGAAAGTTCAGTTGGGGCTTGCTCCCACGATTGCAGCCTTCATGTATCATTATTGTTTTGGTATTGCCAAAGAAGAGGAAGGTGCTTGTGGTATTTTCAAAATAACATGGCCACTACTGGGCACTATGCACCTTGACTTTGGGGCAGTAGGGAAATTTGCTGCTTTACCTCCTGCTAGTTCTGCTTCCAGCTTAAATGATGCTATAAAGAGTAGGAAAGCAGGAGGTCTTTTCAGAGCCAGCTAATAATACAAAATGAGTTACCCATCTAATGAGATACAGCACCCTTTTCCTATGCCTCTCTCCTTGAGCGTCCTTGTTCTCATCCCAAATTTTGAATAATCCTCTGATTCCAGCTATGACTGCTGCAATAATTAGGTATGGAAACACCAACCCAGCATGTAGCTGCAAACAAACTCCTTGACAAACATACAGCAGTCCCTTGGTACGGATGATTCCAGAGGATAAAGAGGATTTGAATACTTACAAGGTCATATACAGGTTTCCTGATGGGAATCTCATCCTCTTTTGCTAACCTGGCGTCTAACACCAGTAATGAGGAATTATTGAAGTGTTGTCTCTTCTCCCCCCTAGTTCACTTCAACTCTTAATGCTATGGGAGATACAACTTCAAACATTACCGAATGTATGATTTCCTCTCTTATTCTCTTATTATGTACATGTCATGTTTACTCAAGGCCAAACTGGATGAGACATGAATGGGGCTCTTGAATTGGATCGGCACTGGAAGAGAGGTAGTTAGTTCACCCACCTCATGCCATTTCTCTGACCTAGTTTGCTCCCCCAAAACTAACTGCCCTAGTGGGAAAAACGTACAAGTACCTTCATATTTCCTCCAGAAAAATAAATACAGTGGTACCTCGGGTTACATATGCTTCAGGTTACATATGCTTCAGGTTACACACTCCACTAAGCCAGAAATAGTGCTTCAGGTTAAGAACTTTGCTTCAGGATAAGAACAGAAATCGGGCTTTGGCGGCGCGGCGGCAGCAGGAGGCCCCATTAGCTAAAGTGGTGCTTCAGGTTAAGAACAGTTTCAGGTTAAGAACGGACCTCCGGAACGAATTAAGTACTTAACCCGAGGTACCACTGTAGTAACTTTGGGGAAGAATCAAGGGAAATGGTGCAGGAAAAATACAAAACTCCCAGCTAGCCAAGCATTCAGCTTTGATCCAATTTCCCTCCTCCTATGGTTGAGCAGTCAGTGTCAAAGGGACCCTCCACTTCCTTTTCAAATTTTCAGCCACTTCCAGGTCTGCTCTAAAGCTGCTGCAGAGATTGGATCTCTCACTCACTCACTAAAGTTGCATCCTTCTGGGTCTTCTGATGTACTGTGTACCTTGAGGCTGAACAACATGACTGTAGACCAACTGCAAGCTTTGCATATGCAATAGCCTCCTGGAACTTGGCATACATTTCATATTTCCAGCTGATTGCCTCCAACTCCCAAATAAGAAGGGAGGTGTTGGTTTAAATCACTGATTTCCTGTTTGGGATTTAAAGATCAGAGAGGAAGAATATAGGAAGCCACCTTGTAATAGGTCAGACCATTGGTTCATCTAGCTAAGTATGGCTTGAACTGTCTGGCAGCAGCTCCCCAGGATTTCAGACAGGGAACATTTGCAGACATGCCTGGAATTGATCCTGGGACTTAACTTGCATGCAAAGCAGTTGAGCTAAGCTGCCCTACTGAAAATAAAGCAAATAGATGCGAATTTGTAGCATTTTTAGTTAAACATACTTACTCAAAAGTAGGTCCTGTTGATTTCAGCGCAGCTTATTCCTGGGTGTGTAGATACAGGACTGCAGCCTAAATATATGACTTAAACTACTCAGCCAGTGCTGTTATTGGGAATCCTGCTCCCTGCCTGTTTTCCCCCTCTCTTGTTTTTAGAGCCTACTCCTGATTCTCTTCAAAAATAAGTTTGCATTTCACAAATGAATATATGGCTCTCTTTAAAATGAAATTCTACCCACCAGACAAAACTTTTGTCTGATTGGAATCTCTTTTCCTGTCTCCGTAGGTGGGAGCCAAGTGTTGATCTTTCGGCAAGGATCTTTCTCCCTTCCCGCCCTTGCCTTCCACTGTTGCCCAGCACTCTGCCCCTTCCATTAGTAAAAACAAAAATCTTCATCAGGCAGGAGAGGAGGCCACTGGGGTAAATGGATTGCAAACACTGTGAGACAGGGTACCTTCATGTTGAGTACCTTCAGTTGCCATTTAGCAAGGAGAGGAGAACTTGGGGCTCTCCAGATGGTTGCTAGGTTTTTCTAGGGGCTGGTGTGCCACCTGCCATGGCCTGGTGGGCAGAATCTGGCCTGTTGGTAGTGCTCCCTTTGACCATTGCCAGCTGTGCTTCTGCGGAGGGGATGCTTTCAAGTTCGTCCTGTTACCTCTGGGTTGCAAAGATAGCAGGCAAAGCAGTTTGAGGCTAAGATGCAAGTGGTTCATATGTCTGAATAGTGCTCTAGTCTGTATGAAATACAGTGGTACCTCAGGTTACAGACGCTTCAGGTTACAGACTCCGCTAACCCAGAAATAGTACCTCGGGTTAAGAACTTTGCTTCAGGATGAGAACAGAAATTGTGTGGCAGCAGTGCGGTAGCAGCGGGAGGCCCCATTAGCTAAAGTGGTACCTCAGGTTAAGAACAGTTTCAGGTTAAGAACAGAACTCCAGAACGAATTAAGTTCTTGACCCGAGGTACCGCTGTACTGTATCTTGCTACCAGTTTTGGATTTTTCTTAATCAAAGAAGATAAATATTCAGCTGTCGATATTGTTGAGAATTAAGTGCTCCTATCTTTTTGCATACAAGTGCCATTGTTGTTTGATCAAAGGAAATCTGTTTGATTGCTTTTGCGCTGGAATTTAAATCACAAACAAGAAGGAAGAATACATATACTTTAAAACAACAGGGCATAAATAGCTAATCACAATCCCAGGAGAGGTAGCTGTGTTAGCCTGCTGCAGCAAAAACAACAAAGTCTTAGCTTCTTAAAGTCTTAGTCGTGTAGCTTCTTAAAGACTAACAAATGTTGCTCCAATAAATTTTTTAGTCTTCAAGCTGGTGCAAAAGTCTTTATTGTTTAATTATAAATTACTTTCCTAAATTGAAACGAATTGAGATTATGCTGTCATCCATGCAACCTGAACAATTTAAGAGGGTGCTGGCATGGGAGCACGTGTTGATAGAAAAACTGTCTTTTTCCAAGTAATTTTTTTTCACGTGAGAAGCTGTGATGGGTGGCTGTGTGCTTTTTCAACCTTTTCCTGGAGCTTGCTCCTTTCCAAAACCCGGAGCTGAACTCTGACAACATGGACAGATTCCCGCTACATCAGTTAGGGTTTAAGGATCGCTCCTCTATAGTGCACAGCAATGAATCACAGGGTAGATGCCCTCATGCACATTGCTGGGATTTCCCTGACTGACATGTGTTCAGTCAACTAATGGTGGCTGGGAAGGGGGATCCTTTTAGTTTGAACAGTGTGCAGATTTCCTGCAGTTACGTGAGCAATGCACATTTGATTGTTCTGCCAGATGTGCAGGGTGGTCACTAGGGTTGAGATACATTAGGCACCCACTATCTGTACTTTCCAGGGGTGGGGGGAATGGAATACATTTTTCTTTTCACGAGCTTCTCTAGCTGGATGAAAAGGTTGCTGCCTTAGGTGTTCATTGTGCATAATTTTTAACCTAATTCCAGATGATCATGGCGGTTATAACAAACTATTTTAGCTGTTTTTTAATGATGTGATTGTAAATTGTCTTAAGACATATATGTAAAAGGCAATCCATTAATTAATTGCCTGATACAAAAGAGTACAAGAGTCCTGCACCTTTTAATAGCTGCATCTCTTCTGCACAACAGATAAAAGTGAAAGTGTCCTCTTCTCTTTTGCATCTGGTTACCATAAATGTTGCAGCACCTTTTCTCCTCTCCCCCAGGCATTCACAGATATTTAATTCTTGCTGTTCCTGTGCTGTTTTTGTTTGTTTGTTTGTTTGTTTGTTTGTTTGTTTTGGTATAATAGATTTTAAAACTGGGTTGCACTGATAGCTTCTAGTTTGATTTGCAAGCTGCCCTGGAAACCTTATGGTCAGAATGCAAGATCATCACATTATTCATATGTTGCCTTTCCATGCTCAAAGTGGCTTACAACAATACAAACCAAAATCAACTGTCACAAGTACAATATCATAATAACAGCAATAATAAAATAAAATGCAGCAGCAGAAAAGGCACATTTCAGTAGCATATAACGTCTAGCATCAGCAAAAATAGTGTTAGAAGCATTTTAAGCAAATAACTTGGATAACGTTTTGATTCATGAGAATCTCAGCTTTCCTTAATGCAAAAAAGGCAGAACATTAGTTTCTGACAGTGTGTTTCCTTAGAACTGCATGGGTTGCGTTTCTGATCCACAGTCATATGGCTTTGGCAAAAGACTAGTGTGGTGAAATCTCTGAAAGAGGCTCCCCTGTTCTGAAACACACCTGAATAGTCCTTGTGACCAGCACACAACACATGCACACCACTCAGTGCCTCATCACTGGATGACTCGCACGTAAACCGTCTCGACAGAAAGGATTGTGTAGGAGGTGAGGTGTAATCTGTCTGGGCTGCTTGATTGTGGTAGCTGTTTCATACAAGAACGTCATCCATTGATAAAAGTCATTAGCTGATGTGCTAATGGATGATTTCAACATACCCATATCTTTCCCCCTGACATCACATAACTTCTTGCAACAACAATAAAATATTGCACACCAAAAAAATATGGGGAAAGATGGGGAATGAAGCATATAAATGTTGAGCACACCTCTTGGAACAGACCATAGCTCAGTATGAAATGATGAATATGAAAATGATGCATCACTACATTGGCTACCTCTGAGTAGACTGAGAAACAGCACAAGGTCAAGTGGTGAGCTTCATGGCTCAGTGTGAATTTAAACTTACAATGTCCATTGCTCTAGTCCGGGTTCAATGCTTGTCTCCCCTATAAACTACTGCCTTTCCAGTTCCATTTTCACAATTTATAAGGTAAGCGGTGGAGCCTCAAACTCATTTATTTTAAAAAATTAAAAGAAAAATGAACACTAGCTGATTATCTACTTCTTCATTTTTACAGGCTACATTGCCACAAAAAACAGTAGATTCAGATACACATGCATGGTAGAGGTGAAAGGGGAAATTTCACAGTACTTTGATGTCATCTGTCTTTTCTTGCCAAGACAAATGTGTTTCTTGCAAAGGATTGGCATTATCTTTGGACACATAGTTCTAGCATGGAGCCGGTCCTGTTTTGTGGGTATGTGTGTGGCACTTCAAAACCTGCAAGCAATCTCTTAGGAGCAGATCTGTAAATCTAGACTGCTGCATTTGAGTAGCTTAGCTGTATTTGCATTGGCCGACGTTCTTAAGGGTCACCTGTACTGAAGTTTCAACTTCAGTTGTAGAAATAGTTCTCCTTTGTGGTACCAACTTCACACGCCAGTGCTTCAACATACAGTCCTACAGGTTAACCTTCCCTAACTGTTTCTTGCAGGCCTTTCAATTTGTTCATCTTTTTGGCTTCTTTATTTCTTGTTGTGCCACATTGGCCTAGTGCAAACACAATGGTCCCAGTCTTAGATTGTGAAAGGTGCAGGTCTGTGTGCTGTTCTTTTGTGTCACTGGAACAAATTGTCTTCTCCCCTTTAGTCACAGAAGAGAGACCTAACCATGTTCAAATCTTGGTTAGCTCAAATTTTAGATTATGGTGGCCAACCATTCAGGCATGGGGAGAGAATTCACTTCAGGAAAGGAGTGCAGTCTTGCAGCTCACATTGAGTTGTACCCAAAAGTGGCCTAACAGTGTAAGCCTCTCCCTTCCTCCAAACCTGATCTCAGATGGCTGAAATAGGTAGGTGATAATCAGGTACCTTGGATTGTGCAAGCAAAAACATTTGCTACTATGAGAATTCAGCATTGGCTACAACCCTCCACCTCTAAACTATTGAGCACAGTGAAGGAATTCGTCCCATTCCCATCTGTACTCGCCCTGTGTTGTTGTTGTTTAGTCATTTAGTCGTGTCCGACTCTTCGTGACCCCATGGACCAGAGCACGCCAGGCACTCCTGTCTTCCACTGCCTCCCGCAGTTTGGTCAAACTCATGCTGGTAGCTTCGAAGACACTATCCAACCATCTCGTCCTCTGTCGTCCCCTTCTCCTTGTGCCCTCCATCTTTCCCAACATCAGGGTCTTTTCCAGGGAGTCTTCTCTTCTCATGAGGTGGCCAAAATATTGGAGCCTCAGCTTCACGATCTGTCCTTCCAGTGAGCACTCAGGGCTGATTTCCTTCAGAATGGATAGGTTTGATCTTCTTGCAGTCCATGGGACTCTCAAGAGTCTCCTCCAGCACCATAATTCAAAAGCATCAATTTTTCGGTGATCAGCCTTCTTCATGGTCCAGCTCTCACTTCCATACATCACTACTGGGAAAACCATAGCTTTTACTATACGGACTGTATAATAGTATAAATGCACTGCTGCATACTCATAAGTAAACTGCTTGTTTTGTACTTTCAAATCCACTTTTTCTGGTGAAAGAAGTTCTCAAACTTCGCTTTCCAGAGCCAAATTTGTCCAGAGCAAAATTGTTCAATGCTCCTTGTATTCAGTGTGGGATGCAGTGGCTGTCAAACTGCTCCTTCAAAGTGATATTGCACTGAATGGTTGTTGTTGTTTTAAACAGTGCAGCTGCTTAGCAATAAAAACAACAGCACAACACTTGGTATATAGAAAGGATACTCCATGCCATGAAGCTCAAATTAAGAAAGGGAGGCATTCCTAATATTCTCAAAATTCCAAATGACTAATTGTGTAACTAGTTGGGGATGGTTATAAATAGCCCAGTGATTATCTCAGATCCTGTGGGCCTGATTTACATTTTATCATTCAGAGTGAGTGGCTGATTTGTAACTAGTTGGGGGCAGTTATAAGTAATGCTATATAAGCATCATAAACCCTTTATGCTCTCAGGTTCTGTGGGTTTGATTTGCATTTTCTTTATGGCAGCATAAAGAGTGCTAACTGGACAGGAATTTAATCTGCAATTATTAATTAAGCTATCTGCAACTGAATTTAATGGAATTCTTGGAGGCCTCCTGTAATTATCCTTAGCATGTTTTAATATCAAATCCTCATTCAGAGATGGCAACCCACAGAACTATTTTTAATTATTTATTTTTTTTGAAATCACAGGTTTTCACCTGCACATATTGAACATGCCTAGAGTGTCATTCAAATGATCTTGGCCTCGTCCCCATAAACAAGTGGAGAGGAGGAGAGGCAGAGCTTGTGCACCAGATGGGTGAAGAGGAGCTCCTCTTTGCTTATTGGACCAGATTGGGGGAGATCTATAACCCAACACTGGCAACAAACCAGCAATTAAATGATAATGAGGCAGAACACTTCATTGTATGGAATACAATAGAATGAATAAATTGCTATACATCAAATAGAGCTTGAATCATGGGCTTGGAAGTGATCTTGGAGATCATCTAGCCAGGGATTTCTTTGTGGCCCTCGGGGCTCTCCTTGGCCAAGCCCTCTCCCCAGCCACACATCTCACACATCTCACCAGCTCTGCACTAAACTGTTCTCTCCTGCTGGAATATGTCTTCGAACTGTCGGGGTGCCTCTTGCTTGCTTTGATGGGCTATGGAAATATGTGTTTGCTTGCATATAGAAACCTCTGTGTTTTGTTTGGGTTCAATGTAGCCTACTGTACAAAGACAAGAGTCAAAATAATTGTTCTGGCCACTTTTGCCTTTGGCCCCATCCATACCTGACATGAGACCCCTGGAGGGTTCCCCATGAAGAAATGAGGCCACTGGGCTAAAAAAATTAAAATGTTTCCCCATTCTTGAGCTTGTCCCACCTCTGCTCAGTGCAGAATGCAGCCACAGCATCCCTAACAAATGGCTAGGATAACTGGATGAAAAGGGGGATATGGGGTTCCTACACCTTTAATTATTTGGTAGTAGAGATACTAAAGATGTAGGAGCCCATTCCTCTTTCACCTGGACACCATACAAAGGATGTCCAGCAAAGGAGAGAGCCCACTACCTGCAAAGGCAGTTCTGTTGTACCATCAAACAGCTCTTATGATACACAGATAAATATCAACAGTTCAAGGATTGGGAAGATGTAGGCATTTACACAATCCATTACCTGCCACCCAGAGGGAAAGCAATTCCAAAGAGGAACTGCAAGGTCAGTTAAAAGTCCTCCCTGGTTTCAGGTAGCTCAGGCTCACTCATTTGCACTTCATTTGGAGCACAGGGGAGAGGGCCTACGCATACTTACCTTGTCTGAATCCTTATGCAGCAGGCCAGCATATGAACCTGAAAAGTGCTGCTTCCCTAATATACAGCAAAATTGTACGGGAATCAGATTTAGGCCACCCAATTGGGCATAGACTCCACCCTGCACCACAGAGAACTAGTAGGCTTCCTACTGACCGCAGCATAGTTAGCGATAGCTCAGCAATACTCCATAACATATGGGAAAATAATATCTGGGATGCACAACATCTGAGCACCTCACCAGACACAGGAGGGCAATTAATGGCATTACAAATGGGACACCTTCCGAGAAAGGTGGACCCCTTTCTTTAACTATGTTAATTACCAAAATCAAGGCCTTGCTATACCAACCGCTCAGTATTCTCAGCGGAGAGGTTATGTTAAGTAATATGTTTGAATGTTGAATGTGTAAGTGTATGTCTAAAGACCATGGATAAAACCAATACCATTTGATGTATTGCTGGATAAATGTTTAAAGGTTTTTGTTTTTGTGTTTGTATTTGTTTAAAAACCAATTAAAAATTGTTTTACTTTTATTTTTTATTTTTTAAAAACAGCTCTTTACCTTTAAGAAGTTTCCATTTATTTATTTATTTATTTATTTATTTATTTATTTTACTCCTAGCTTGTCCTTCACCAAATGGTCCCAAGCCACGATGCAAACCATGTCACAAGTACAATTTACATTAAAATCATAAAATAAACTCCCCAAACAACCAATGCCAGGCAAAAATGTTTCTCTATGAACAGGCCTTTGGCTGATTAAGCATTCTATGTCCTTTTAAATGTGCTTGTGGAAGGGAGGTTTTTGGGTTGTTGTGTTTTGGGTTTTTTTGTTACATACTTAGTGTTCTTATTTTGTATTTTTTTGCTGTGAACCGCCCTGTGGACTTTGGGTGTAGGGTGGTATACAAATTTAATTGATTGATTGATTGATTGATTGATAATAAAGCAGCATAGAACAGCAATGCAAGATGTCTAATTAAAGAATCTGGCTAAAATCTGCTTCCCTGAGATTTCTACCCATTGATTCTATTCCTGGTTGCTACCTGAGAGGTGCTTTTTAAGAGCTGCATGACAGGCAAATATCCAACACGTGCTGATTTTGCCATCACTTCATCTCTGCCCTGGAAACATCTACCTAGTCTTAGGTTCCTTCTTGCTGCATAAACGACAGAGCCCCCATCAGTCTCCGTTTGGCAAACATAGCTAGAAGAATATGCACATACACCATAAATTTAGAGCACATACACACACCCCTCCCTGGAATTCTGGAAACTGTAATTTACCCCTCACAGGCCTGCTGTTACCAGCACCCTTAGGAAATTCCAGTTCCCATGATTATTTATGGGAAGCCATATGCTTTAAATGCATGGTGTGTATGCAACCGTGGTGAGGTAGGATTCATTGCGTATAAGCTTTCATTGACAAATTGTCATAAAGGATGTTTGTAGCTATGATGGTCTTTATAGTTCATAGACAAAACGTGGCAGCGGTCAAATGAATGGTGGAAGTCTGCTTTCAGATTATTTCCTAACATAACTGTTTTCTTCAATTTGCAGAATTGACGACTGCTTCTGTGCTTCTCGGAAGCTGGATGCAGTAGCCACAGAAGCCAAATTCAAGCAGGACCTTGGGTTCCGAATGTTGACCTGTGGCCGTACAGATCTGGTCAAACAGGCCATATCTTTGTTGGGGCCTGATGGAATTAACAGCATGAGTGATCAGGTAAAAAGAAAGAAAGAAACTTACCGTATTTTTCGCTCTATAAGACGCACTTTTTCCCCTCCAAAAATTAAGGGGAAATGTGTGTGCGTCTTATGGAGCCAATACAGGCTCCATGGCTTCGCGAAAGCAACGCGAAGCCTGGAGAGCGAGAGGGGTCGGTGCGCACCAACCCCTCTCGCTCTCCTGGCTTCAGGGATAGCCGCCTGAAGCCTCCGGAGCGCAGCGGGAGCTCCTTCTGTGCTCTGGAGGCTGTGTGTTGCTTTCACTGAAGCCAGGAGAGCAAGAGGGATCAGTGTACACTGATTCCTCTCGCTCTCCTGGCTTTGCTTCGCTGGAGAGGCACTGCACAGCTTTCCCTCTCTGCGCAGCGCTCCTTCAGCGAAGCAGGAAGGGGCTCCGTTTCTCTTGCCGCTTCGCTGAAGGGGTGCTGCGCAGAGGTTTTTTTTCTTGTTCTCCCCCTCTAAAACTAGGTGCGTCTTATGGTCAGGTGCGTCCTATATAGCGAAAAATACGGTACTGATTTTTTAAACAATGGGTTGACAATTTGAAATTGTAAAATTGGTCTAAATTTGTTATATATATATATATATATATATATATATGCAGGTTTTGGTGTCTTCGGGTGTCTTCCCGTGTAAGAGTCGGGGTGTCTGTGCGACGTTTCGACGAGGTCTCACTCGTCATCTTCAGGCTGGTGCTTTCAGCCTGAAGATGACGAGTGAGACCTCGTCGAAACGTCGCACAGACACCCCGACTCTTACACGGGAAGACACCCGAAGACACCAAAACCTGCATTCCTGTACCCGTGAAAATCTACGAAAGCATATGCTTTCGTAGATTTTCACGGGTACAGGAATGCAGGTTTTGGTGTCTTCGGGTGTCTTCCCGTGTAAGAGTCGGGGTGTCTGGGCGACGTTTCGACGAGGTCTCACTCGTCATCTTCAGGCTGGTGCTTTCGGCTTCTTGTTACTGGAACAGAGCAGAATCTGGTGTTTGAGTTCCTATAAATACTGTTGAGGGGTGTGGTGTATAGCCTCCAACGTTCTGGGCAGAGAGGAAGTTCCTAGATTAGTGTGCCTTTTCTTCTTTTGTTCCTTAATTACTTGAGGGATATCTTGAGTGATTTCATGAGTGATATTCTGAATACCACTGGGTGGGTCATTAAGTGTAGATTAGTTGCTAAAGCTTTCGTGTCTTGACCTCTTGAGCTTGTGAAGAGTTTTTCTGAGAAGATGGCTGTGCTGCATTTAGTTGTGCTCTGGCTTGGCTTCGTGTATAGGGGCGAGCTGTAATTTTGTGCCTTGTGCCAGCCAGATCTGTGTAGGGATTGCAGGGGGGTGCAGCATCCGGAGGTGCCACTATAGTTTGGCTACTGGATGGAGTCTGTAATATGTCTGTGGAGAGGGTCTGTGTGCCAGAGGCACACAGAACGCCGTCACCAATCAACCACACCAGACCCAAACCCAGACCCTCTCCACAGACATATTACAGACTCCATCCAGTAGCCAAACTATAGTGGCACCTCCGGATGCTGCACCCCCCTGCAATCCCTACACAGATCTGGCTGGCACAAGGCACAAAATTACAGCTCGCCCCTATACACGAAGCCAAGCCAGAGCACAACTAAATGCAGCACAGCCATCTTCTCAGAAAAACTCTTCACAAGCTCAAGAGGTCAAGACACGAAAGCTTTAGCAACTAATCTACACTTAATGACCCACCCAATGGTATTCAGAATATCACTCATGAAATCACTCAAGATATCCCTCAAGTAATTAAGGAACAAAAGAAGAAAAGGCACACTAATCTAGGAACTTCCTCTCTGCCCAGAACGTTGGAGGCTATACACCACACCCCTCAACAGTATTTATAGGAACTCAAACACCAGATTCTGCTCTGTTCCAGTAACAAGAAGCCGAAAGCACCAGCCTGAAGATGACGAGTGAGACCTCGTCGAAACGTCGCCCAGACACCCCGACTCTTACACGGGAAGACACCCGAAGACACCAAAACCTGCATATATCACTCTTCACCTCAAACTATGTAACAAAATCCACCCTGCACTCTGGGACAAAATGCAAACAACTAGCCGTCTGGAGAGCTGAAACTGAGACCTCACATAAGACAGACAGACACACCAACAAACTCTACAAACTAGAGAAACGCCAGAAGCCCAGCCACCCTCCACAACAACCCATGAAACAAACAGTACATAACATATCAGACAGGATCCTCACCCCAACTGAAACCAAAGTACTCTCCAAAGGTTTCAACTTTGCAGTCGCCCCGAGACGCATCCCCACGGAAAACATCATATGCGGAGTCGAACCAAAATCGACCCAGATGAAGCCAATAAAATCAGACTTGAAGTCACCAACATCCTCTGCTCCAGCAAACCACCCAGAAGCAATTTACACAAAGAAGAACAGAAAGCACTCACCAGCCTGAGGAAAGACAACAACATAATCATTCTCCCAGCAGACAAAGGCAACGCCACTGTTGTGATGAACACATCGGACTACCAAGCAAAACTATCAAATCTACTCCAAGACCCTACCTACCAACCTATAAAAACAGATCCCACCACCTATCTGGAAAAAACCACCAAATCCAAAATAAAAGCCTCTCCTATCAGTGAAGAAATCCAGCTAAGAATCATCCCCAGAGAAAAATCATCCAGATGCCCCAAACTCTACGGTCTCCCCAAGATACACAAAGAAGGAACACCACTCAGACCAATAGTCAGCTCCATAGGCTCACCTCTACAAAATCTCGCTAAATTTCTCGCTAAGCAACTTCAGCCCTATGCAGAATCCATCGCTTCACACATTACTAACTCCTTCCAGTTCATAGAAACAATAAAGAAGCAATACCTACATCCCGATGACCTTCTTGTGAGCTTCGATGTTGTATCTCTCTTCACTCAAGTACCCATTAATGAAGCCTTGACAGCCATCCAAAACAAATACAATCCCCCCAAATACATCCTGGACCTGACCAACCACTGCCTAACCAACACGTACTTCATCCACAATGGACAAAGATACAAACAGATAGAAGGAGCACCTATGGGATCACCCCTCTCACCGGTCATCGCAAATTTGTACATGGAACACTTTGAAACCAATGCTTTAGACAAGTCAGAACACAAACCCAAACTTTGGCTCAGATATGTTGACGACACCTTTGTAATTTGGCCACACGGGAAAGAAAAACTAGATAGCTTCCTCACACATCTCAACAGCCTACACCCCAAAATACAATTCACTATGGAAATAGAAGACAACAACCAACTCCCCTTTCTTGACGTCCTAATCTACAAAAAACCTGATGGCTCCCTAGGACACACTATCTACCGGAAAAAAACACACACCAACCGCTACTTACATGCACAATCACACCACCACCCTGCACAAATAAACTCCGTAGCCAAGACTCTCATCTCCAGAACCAAACGCCTGGCTGACAAAGACCACTTGACAACTGAGTTACAGAATCTCTCAAATGTGTTAATCGCCAATGGATACCAGAAAAACAGGGTTACGAAGCTAATCCAAAAAGAAACACCCCCCAAAAACCAAGACACAGAAGAAAACAATGGCATGGCCCTCCTTCCTTATATCAAGGGCACTACAGACAAAATTAGCAAAATCCTCCATAAACACAATATCAAAACAGCCTTCTGCACCAACCAAAAAATAGCCAATATCCTCAGAAACCCAAAAGACAAAATCCAGCTGGAAAACCAAGGGGTCTATGAAATACCCTGCAAAGTCTGCCCAGCCACGTACATTGGACAAACAAACAGACGAATAAATGCACGTATCGCAGAACACAAGAATGCCGTCAAAAAAGAAGAAAAAACTTCCTCTCTTTTCCAACACATGAAAGAAACAGGACACGAAATTAATTTTGCAGATTCCAAATTGCTCTTTAACATGGAACATCACCACAAGAGAATAATCATGGAAGCCATCGAGATAGAGAAACACCCTCACAACATGAACTAGCGTGACGACACGTCCCGCCTGCCAGACATCTGGAAATTAGCCCTCCCCACAAAAACCGACACCAGAACCAGAGGCACACAGAACGCCGTCACCAATCAACCACACCAGACCCAAACCCAGACCCTCTCCACAGACATATTACAGACTCCATCCAGTAGCCAAACTATAGTGGCACCTCCGGATGCTGCACCCCCCTGCAATCCCTACACAGATCTGGCTGGCACAAGGCACAAAATCACAGCTCGCCCCTATACACGAAGCCAAGCCAGAGCACAACTAAATGCAGCACAGCCATCTTCTCAGAAAAACTCTTCACAAGCTCAAGAGGTCAAGACACGAAAGCTTTAGCAACTAATCTACACTTAATGACCCACCCAGTGGTATTCAGAATATCACTCATGAAATCACTCAAGATATCCCTCAAGTAATTAAGGAACAAAAGAAGAAAAGGCACACTAATCTAGGAACTTCCTCTCTGCCCAGAACGTTGGAGGCTATACACCACACCCCTCAACAGTATTTATAGGAACTCAAACACCAGATTCTGCTCTGTTCCAGTAACAAGAAGCCGAAAGCACCAGCCTGAAGATGACGAGTGAGACCTCGTCGAAACGTCGCACAGACACCCCGACTCTTACACGGGAAGACACCCGAAGACACCAAAACCTGCATTCCTGTACCCGTGAAAATCTACGAAAGCATATATATATATATATATAGACTATTGAAGAAAATATTCATGGGATTCTTCTCAAAGAATAACCCATCAGAGTTCCACACACATTTTTCTCTTTCTTACAGTCTGGTTAAACCTTTTTATGAGATGCAATTTGGAATGTGGACTGTGGAATATGGGCTGGGTGTGTACTCCCAAGTGTGGGGTGAAATAACGTCTCTCTTCCAGACCTATTTTCTCACCCGTCCTCAAGTTAAGAATGTGGTTGTTTTTTCCCCTGTGACTTATGTGCTGCACATAACTATTCTTTCCTAACTGCATCTGTGTCTAATGCCATTGTGAAAGTTAACACTAATCACAAGGGATATGTGTTGATCAGCTGCAGTGGGCATTTCAGATTAATACAGATTGCAGCCAGGAAGTCTTTGTAGTGAAGGGTCAGTTAATCTAATTTTCCTCCAAACAGGGCAGCATTTCCCTAGAGCTAGCAACTTTCAACAGTGCTGTCTGGCATTTCATTTAAAATTAAGTCACTGTGTATCATGGACAATTGTACAAAAGCATCTACTCCTCCAACTGTTAGCAATATTGGCAGTCAGTATAAAGTGCCCGAGTCTAACGTGTCAAAAAGAAGCTCATTAAATTGCTAGAGGAACATTTTCACAAAAGAAGGGCCTAATATTCTGATTTTTGTACAAGAGAAGTGTAACACAATGGATTCATGACACTGCAGAAGAAAATGGAATTTTAATGTTTATCTTGAGGAAGGCAAGGCAGTGTTCACAAAAACTCTACTGATTTTTGCAGGAAATTCTTAAAATTATACTTTTATTGAAAACATCCTACACCATAAGTGACATGCCTTCTTATGACATCTACGAATCAAGCCTTAAATAAAACCATCCCATTGGAAGCTGATCAATGTGTTGACTTTAATGTTCCCACAGGGCATGACTCCACTGATGTACGCTTGTGTGAGGGGCGATGAGGCCATGGTTCAGATGCTACTGGATGCTGGAGCAGATCTAAATGCAGAGGTGAGACTGTTTTTGTGCTTACATGCGTTTAGCTCACATTTTCATGAACATGTCAAATTTATGGAGAGCTGCAGCTATCCGAAATCAAGGATGCAAACCTCTTTGGGTCTTCCCAGAGCAACTTGGTATTGAAATAAAATCTATTTAAGAAGACTAAAAAAGAAAAGAAAAAAGGTTTTCTTTGGTGTCAAATCCAGATTAAATGTCATAAGGCTCCCATCCTGAACCATATTCAGGAGCTTCAGAGCTCTCATCCATCTACCACATTTTCTCCTCTGCCACGTATGATACATGGATTTGGTGGAGAGGAGAGAAGCAGCACCCTCTGGAGTCAGGGCTCACTGATATCAGGTGCAGTGGTTAGCTGTCAACACCATCAAAGACCTAGCTCTTTCAAGGTGGTGGTGAATCTGTGTCTGTGCTGTACCACTTCCAATTGTTGTCAGGAATTGCGTAAAATGAGTGTTTTTCCTTTAAAACCAAAACCAAAACGAAAAGCCTCCACACAGCAGATTATGCATCAAACAGAAGAGTAGTTAGGCTAGCATTCTACTTAGTGTGCTAGTTTCCTAAGTTCAGGAAAGCATTTTGTATAGAGGAATATTTGGCTATCTGAGCCCCCACCTGCATTCTGCAGTGGTACAGTCCAGACACAACTTAGCCACTTCAGGAGAAACAGGCCAACAAATGACTTGTTGGTTCAAATCAGAGAGCAGTGTGGAGAAGCAAAAATTACAAGTGACAGAATTTAATCCATATGAGATCTTTGCCTTTGTAGAGGCAGCTGTTTACATATGGTCTTGCCTCTGCTTGGGAACATAAAATACTGTGTGGTTGGGATGATGTTGTTAGTTATTCTTATGCTGGCAACATGCATCAACTGTGTCAACCTACCTACCCACAATTTAGGGCTTGCCCCATACTTTCTAGGCACAGGTCTGAGCAACTTGATTTTGAAAAACCAGTATATGAATTCTGTAAAATGTGGCTGGAATGCATTTTGGTAACTAAGTTTGATTTGGACAGTCTTACAGCACAATCCTATGCATGTTTTTCTGGAAGGAAATCTAACTGTATTCATTGGGCCTAACTTCCTGGTAAGTGTGTATAGGATTGTAGCTATGCAGTGCTCTACTGTGCATACCCACTTAGAAGTAAGTCCCATTAAGTTAAATTGGTCTTTCTCCCATGTAACTTTGTGTGCACACATAGTTGAGATTAAGGCCAACTGAACTCAATGTGACACACTTTGAGTAGACCTGTACAGGATTGTGCTGCACAGCAACAGACTTACTGTACTGTTAATGAAGGAAAGCTTGTTTATTATATTGAATAAATCTGGGGGGGTTTTATTGTGATCATTGTCTGACAGACTCAGTATGCCAGTTTCATTGAATATATTGTGATTATTGTGATAAGAGTGTCTGTATACTATTCTTGGTTAAAGACCAACTTCTTTTCCTGTCTACACCAGAAATTTGTAGGTTATCCATCAAACAGACTCTGCCTGTCTGTGATCTAAACTATCAATATAGAAAAATAGTGTGTATTATATAGCTGTCAAGAATAATAATTTCAGTATATGTTGTCTGAACATACTGGTATATATTTGGTTCATTATTTGTATTCCATTTGAATCATGGCAGCTATCAAGTTAATTTGTCTAAATTAGCATACAAGTTTATAATATAAGAAAAATGTGCTAAACAAACCAAGTCATTGTTTCCACACAGATTGATATAATTATTGTACAGTGACTGAAAAATTGAGATTTAAGTCTGCAGTCTTTATACACCCTTTCTAGGGAGATTGCCCTGTTGAAAGCAGTGGGACATAATTCTGAGTAGGCATGCAAAAGGATTGCATTGCAAATGAGCCCTTTTACCATCCTTACCAAAGTTCCAAAATACGTTAAGTCAGTTTGGTTTGTTAGCAAGTGAAATCCACTATTGTCTGGTTACTGTTTGCTGAAATATCTGGTTGGTTGTTAACTTCAGTTCTCAAGATGTTCTCACCTATCATGCTAAGAGGTCTTCAAGCCTGCAGTGCTTCACTTGAGTGTGTTGCCAGAGTGGAATAGACAGGAGAGAGCCATTTACACATAGAATGTATTTTCTTAACACAGTTGGCTTTGCCATTCATAACAGAGGTGCAGGGAATGCACAAAGCAATTTAAAAAGCATCATTTCTGAAACTTGCTTTGGAGTCGATTTGCACAATAAAAAAAATGCTTGGCTGTGGGTGAAACAGTTGTCACACGTTAGCAATCACAGACCCTTTTTAGTTATGCACTAATAGAATGCAATCCGCTTACCATATAGAAACAGCATGTAAGCAATTAACATGAACATGCTTTCAAATTAAAAACAAAATACAGTATCACCGGTGGGGCCCAAACAGGATTGGAACTGCAACGTGCTGAGAAGGGCGTGTGTGTTTTAACCCTTCAACCTCTGCGGCAGTTCTACGTGTATCCCTCCCAAAGTCCAGGAGGGAGCTTCCTTATGAGCCTATCTTTCCCTATACACTGCAGTCCCAATTTTGCTCTCCCTGCAGCAGCTATTTAATTTTTATTAAATGTGCACATTAAAAAAAAGTATTCTGTTGGTTTTCATAGGTGCATGCTAACTGTTCTCACACAATTAACCTCAAACTTCATTTGGTCCCAGGTTTCTATTCAGACTTTCCAAAGGGGCAGCCATATTACAGCAAAAACAAGCTTATTGTAGCATAAGCTGTTGTGGGTCAGAACCAAATTGTGAGATGTAGTAGTCAGACTTCAGCACATGCCTTTCCTCTGCTTTTTATGTTTTATTTTTACCTTGTGCCAAGGAAAAAGAAATGTACTCCTGTTGAAGCTAAGGGATATATATCCCATCTGCTTTCATACAGTCTGAGCATGAGAACTGCAAAAAGTACATTGCCGAGATTGTGCTGTCCTTTCAATTTCCTTGCTTACCCTCAAACGTCGCAAAGTGGCCTAGCATGGGAGTGCTCAGAGCTGAAATTGAGATTCATGGACATTCTTTGTTATACATGAAACAAAAGCATGATTGGGTTGGCAACTGCTGTGGCACGCTCAGGAGCAATCAGCTGCAACTACTCTCATGAATCCCGAATTCTTACTGTGTTTGGCCACTTTAGAAGCTATAGATATTGCCATAGGGATATCTATTCCCCTTGTGAAGAGAAAGTGCATCTCCAAAGGGAAAACAGTTCCTTTAAAATGATAGATAGATTTCTTTGCTGTCAAATCATCAGCGGAACAGAAAATAATGCAGGGGTCAATTCAGTGTGTGTGTGTGTGTGTGTGTGTGTGTGTGTCTGCACCTAATCAAAATCCACTGTAGTCAATTAAAAAAGAACATGGTGTAATTTTAGGGCTGAAAATGGCATTTAAACATTAAATCTAAATGAGTGATTTTTCACACCATCTTCCTTCAGGGATCTGTTTGCTTTCATTTGTTTCACATTTTTTAGAATACTGACCTCATTTGTACCTTTTGGCTTAATTAATGGAACATAATTATTTTCACATTCACACTTCTCCATATTTTGCAATACAGTTCTCGGTTCAAAAAGTGTACCAAAATGTTAAAAAATTGATATTGTAGGATAAACTAACATTTAGTAATGCACATGAAGATACAGAATGCATAGTTAAATACAAATTTTGGTGTAGATTTTTTTATTACTAGATATCTCACATATGACTTTGGAAACAGGACAGAAAAGATTTATGGATGAATACAGCGATCTCTTTCTGAGAAGTGCATCAGAAAGGAACCCTAGGAATCTGGAGAGTGTTTGGGGGCATATTTTATGGTGCTTACTAAATTATAGTGGGGTATTTGGGTTTCAACATTGCCTTGTAAACTGAAAGTACTCCATAGGACATACAGTACTCACTGTTCCCCTTCATCTCCTTACTATAGGGGGAGCTGTGATCAAGTTGTCTTTCAGGGACGATTGTCCACCATTCCTGATCTTCTCATTCATAAATCTCCATAAAGCTTCCAATGAAGCACATTGTTCTTTGGAATGCAATTTAAAAACCATGGATCTAGATGATAGTTATGAAATCCTCAATCACAGCTCGTAGCTAATAAACTAATAGCAATCAGGTACAATAGAAGTGACATAGGCCTCAGTTAAAGGCACAGAATAAAGTTAAGGAAGTGTGTTGATTTGCTAAGTAACATTTTGATTAGATAAAAGGGGGATGGCAATGCAGAGGGTTGTATCCAGTGGCGACTTTGCCTTGGTGGAAAGGGGTTCCATTAGCCAAAGTTGGAGAAACTGATTTTTTGCTGATCACCCCACCGTGCCTATTTGCAGCTCTCCACCCAGTATCCTGTTCTGTTACAGAAGTCCTTAGGAACAGTTAAGTTGTGGGCGAACATATCAGACGACACCGCGATTCTTCCAAAGCAGCTCTTTATTTGTAAGCTGGAACAGAACTGAGCTGAGGAGCTCAGTCAGCCTGCTTATATAGAGCTCCAGAACAATGTAACTGTTGCCATTTTCAAAAACTATCCAATCACTGAACGTCACTTTCGATCCTTCATTTGCATACAAACTATCCAATCACTGAACGTCACTTTCGATCCTTCATTTGCATAACTATCTACAGTATCCCCCTGCTGGCCCAGGGTGAGAACTTCAGTACATAACAGGAACTGCTTTCAGCAGGGGATGAACCGTAGGGTGCAAGTGGGTAGCAAAACGTGTGAAAAGAAGCACTTTTCCGCAAGGGCACCAGCACTATTGGATGCAACCCAGAGACAATAATGGTCTAGAGTGCCTTTTGCATGCTTGCTTGCTTTTTCCTCTGTACCAAAGTGTGCCTGGCATTCTGACGAGCTTGTTTTGTTTAGATATAGCCTTTTACCCTCCCCTCAAGAGCCATTTATGAAAGAAAACTCCTTTATCTGTTTATAGGTTATCAGTACTCCTCATAAATATCCATCCGTCCACCCCGAGACCCGCCATTGGACCGCTCTGACATTTGCTGTGTTGCATGGACATATTCCTGTAGTTCAGGTATTGCTGTATTTCCCTCTGCTCCATCTCATATTTTCTTTCCCATTTGTTAGGTTTTAATTGGCATTCATCCCCATAATTGGCAGCCATTCTCATATTGGTTCCTCCTGCTTCTTCTTTGTTTGCTGTATAGATAGAGATAGAGATAGATTATATATATATATATAATAGCATTATTATATATAGTTATCAGTAGGACTGCAATCCTAAGCATGTTTACTAGGGAGTAATCCCTAGTGGACACAATGGGACCGACTTCCAAGTAAACATCTGTAGGATTGCACTGTAAGCCAATACGAAGCATAAACAGGGCAATTTTAAAATGAAGCTGTACCAGTTATGTCCTGCCGACTCGTTCTTGGCCATGTGTTTTGTGTTTCTCTGTATTTGTGTTTCTCTGTTTCTTTTTCTAATTTTAGTGAAAGTAAAAGCTCTGTTCCTTTTTTCCTAATGTTAGTGAACATAATGTTAATCTGGTTTCTTCTCCCCCGTCCCTGCAGTCCTTTGTTATGTTCCAAAGCTAAAAAGACTGATTCAACTCATAGATAAGAATAATGCTAAATAAAGAAAATGTAGAGCAGTCATTGCCAACCTGGTGCCAACTTGGACTGCAACTCCCATCAGCCTCAGCCAGCACCTGCTATTCCTCTCTCAGAACACCCATCCAATGAATTCTGATAAGTCAACAAACAAAAAGAAACACTCCTTTGTGCACTGCATAATTAACAGTGGGATGCATGGCCGGGAGATGCTGGTTATTATCACAAGCTTGGATGGAGGATGAATATATCAGTGGTTATAAAGCCTTGACTGCTGAAACTAGAACCTCCACATTAAGCGATGCTGTACCTCTGATGGACCAATTGCTGGCCACAAGCATAGTGACTACTTCTATCACACCCAGCTTATGAGCTTTGCAGGGGCATCTGATGGGTTTATCTCAGCTAACTGTGATCCAGGAAGGCTGGTTTTATGCTGACTGTCTTTAATATGATTTTCCCCATGGCATTATTTTGTGGTGAACGGATGTATCTGCAGCATATCATCTAAGGCCCTGTCTGTTTGTGCAACTGATAGGGCTGTCCTCCTATGGGTCCATGACCAATACAGTCAGCCCAATACATTTTTCCAGTGCTATCTGTTGCCACTTTCACAGTTTCCTTGAGTCAGTCATTTAAAGCATTTTCATTGTTTCTAGAGAAGTGTGGCATTTTTCAACCACACCACATCACTTTTATCTAAGCAAATTACATAGACCAGATTGATCTCTAAGGTGCTTGCCAGTGTGGCTGGGCTGCAAGGTAAAAATTGCACACCTTAATCTAGAGCCCTGCTAAATTGTTATGCTGCTACTTTTGTTGAATGGAGAATGAGGAGATACTCAGAATGAGGCATAGAGGGCACACATCTGACCTGTTCTGTCTCTCTCTCCCCTCCCCCATAGTAACAATATGCATTTCCAATTCTTTCTCACTAGATATACCAGTCGGGATTTATTTAATTTTCCTTGAAAAAGTGGCTATGTAAAACTTCTGAAGAGTTTAATTTGCTGGTGCTTATATATTGTACAATTTACAAATATCTTAGTTACTCTGACAGACAGACAGACAGACAAAAATAATTATTTGCATTCAGAAGGTCCCTGGTTTAGTCCCTGGAACCTTCAGTGAAATGGATCATGGAAGGCTGATCTGGGAGAAATAACTGCCTGAGAACATTTTGTTCATTTTTGTTTATTCATTATTGCATTAATACCCCAACTTCCCTCGAAGAATATCAAGCTGCCGTATGTGGCTCTCTCCCTTTCACAACAACGCTGGGAGGTAGCTTAGGCTCAGCACTAGTGACTGGCCCAAGGTCACACAGCGAGCTTCATGGCTAAGTAGGGATTTGAACTTTGGTCTCCTAAGGTCCTAGTCTGATACTCTAACCAATACACCACACTGGCTTTCTGGAGAATTGCTGCCATTGTGCACAGTACTGGGCTTGATAGACCAGTGGTCAAAAGTCAATAATAATAATAATAATAATAATAATAATAATACAGCAATAATAATAATAATTTATTATTTGTACCCCGCCCATCTGGCTGGGTTTCCCCAGCCACTCTGGGCGGCTTCCATAAAAACCCCCAAACACTAAAATATCATACATTAAAAACTTCCCCGAACAGTAGAAGTTCACATGACTACACTGATCTTAAATAAACTAATGCTGACCTTTAGGTGAAAGGTTTCTCCAAACCCCCTAGCTCTTTTTTTACTGCATCTTTGCCCAACTCCCAGGAAACCCATTAAAGTGAGGGTGGAAGGTGTTTGCCTCAATCTGATGAGCTTCAGAATGATGTTATGAGATGCTTCCCTTATAACATCTATTTCAGTGAAATCGTTGGGGGTTTTAAGTGCACAAATTAGTCATGTCCCATTGATTGCTAGTTCACATAGCCTTCAGGCATGTACATGACAATTAGGTGCACTGTGCAGGGAGTTGTGAATGGTCCATACTTGTTTAAATGGCCAGGTGTTTCTGCAATGAACTTAATGATTGAAAAAAATAAGGCGTGCAGGTTCTTTCCATCTGAGCTCAACTTTTTACAAGCCTTAATTTGGGTATGCCCAAAGAATTTCCTCCATCACTGGCATAGGCTGCCATTTTGTATTTCTTTATTTTATCAACATGTTTTTTTAACAACTTTCAAGGTAAAAACTTTTTCAAGGCAAGAAAATGTAATTCACCAAAACATCTGCATAAAACATTCCACTTGGGTGCTACACAAGCCAGTAACGGTTAAAACTACACCTCATAAAGTGTAGGTTAAATGTCATTAATCAATTAAAAGCAGTCTGAAACATCCAGGTATTTAAGGCTCATTTAAAAACAGGTCCAGGTCACAGACTACATTAAACCACAGCTTTGCTGTTCTCCTGCTTCTCCTGTTGCTGAGTGGAAGCTATGGTTTAATGCAGAATTTGCCAATCTGGCGCCCTCTAGATGTTTTGTAGTACCACTCTCGCAGATGAAGCCAGCAGATGCTGACGGAGGCAGATAGAGTTGTAGTCCAGAACATCTGGATAGCACCAAGTTGGTAAGACTGATTTAATGAGATGAGCTACCCAGGAGTGCTCAGGGGACTGCTTCCCTGCAGACTTGGGCAACATGAAACACGTCGCACTTCTCAAAACCCTTTAAGCTCCGGCTCTAACAGCTTGTCATTCCAATACAAACAACCCCATGCCTAAAGCGTATACCACTCTTAACCTACATATGTTGTCTCTAGAACATTTTCCCAAACCCACACCTTTTTTAATGCCTGTAACATATAAACCTGGTTTATTGCATGAAAATCAAATGAAAAGTTATATAGGAAAAAAAGTGGAACCCTCAAGCAGGGCAATTGCAACGCTGGCCTTAGATATCCTGTGAGAGCGTAGCAGGCAGGAGGATATTTGAGAGCAAGTAGGTGTCTGGCTGAAACCAAATAGCAAGCCAGCTGGTGATGTATCACGACAACCCCCCAGAGAAAGCTGGCAGGGCAAATAAACTTTTGGAACAAGGGTGGAGAACCTTTGTCCTCCAGGTGCTGTTAGATCCAAACTTCCATCATGCATAATCATTGACCATGATGGCTGGGACCGATGGGAGTGAGGAGTCCCATAGCTTGTGGATGATCACAGGTTCCCCACCCATGTTTTGGAACATTTTGAGGGAGAACAAAGAGCATGTGGCTGTTGTTAGGAAAGATGGCTGCCAGGGCAGTTTAGTGGCTGTAGAATTCAGAGGCCTAGCTTCACTTTTCTAGCACCAGGGTTTTTCCAATGGTGGTGCAATATACTTTTTATAGGGAGTCAAGAGAAAACAAGGAAAGGAGCTTATTGGCACCCAGAAATGAAGCACTAAACAGTTGGGTTAGGTGAGCTTAAATGCATGGAACATGACATCTCATTCCATCCAATGCCTTCTTCTTGCCTACTTGTCCGGATTCCTCCCTTTATTGAAGATGAATGAAATACTGTCTGAATAACCAGCAACAGAAGTGGGGTGGACAAAAACATCCCTGGGTGGCCAATTGGCTACCAGTTGTTGTGTAACTTGGCCCTGAATTGGGTGGCCTTTAAGGCAGTTAAACTTCCTTCTGCATCTGTGGAGCCTCCCAAATTCTTACTGTTACATTTAAATCAGCAGCTTTAAATGGTGAATTTCCTTTTGTAGCTGTTGCTGGATGCAGGAGCCAAAGTAGAAGGTTCTTTGGAACATGGTGATGAAAACTATTCAGAAACTCCCTTGCAACTGGCAGCAGCTGCAGGTAAGGATTTTTCTGATCATGAACATTCCTTAGCTTAAAAAAAAATGTGGCTAAAGGGACTGAAAAGCACTCACTTTTATTGATTTACAGGAAATTTTGAACTCGTTAGTTTGCTTTTGGAGCGAGGTGCTGACCCCATGATTGGAACCATGTACAGGAATGGCATTTCCATGACTCCTCAAGGTGATATGAACTCCTTTAGCCAGGCTGCTGCACATGGACACAGGTAGAGTTGGAAATGCTAATTTAAATGTTTTAAATGTTCTCTTTGTGTCACGATGCAAAAATTGCAAACGGTGCTTCTGCGTTGTACATATATTTTTACATACGTAAGCATGCTACCAGATATGTGAATAGATATTAGCCACAGCAGCTAGATGGAACCTAGCTGTATTTCTGGGGCAGTATTTCTGAGTGCCAAAAACATTGCTAGAAACAGACAATGGAGGAAGGGCCTTCTGTCGTTGCTGAGCTATAGGTGGCTCTCGAGAGGGGAGACAAGTCAGCACTGGGAGATCAGCACAAAGAGAACAAGCCAGGAGTCCCAAAAAGGGGAGGAGAGAGAATATAATTGCCTAGACAAAGTTCCAGCCTGAACAGGAAGCCTTTATAGCTATTCTAGACAAGGAGGACTAATGGTCACCCAAGGTGGGCAGAGTCACATATATTATCTAGGGAGATGCTCCAAGCTATAGCTCTGATGGCTCAGGACATTATGTAGCAGTCTGGAGAAACTCCTGACACCTTCCCACCCTGCTTGCAATCTCCCAGAAGCATCTGGCTGCCCGCTGTTCAAAAAGAGCAATGTAACTTTGGTCTAATCTTGGAGGATCCTTATGTTCTTAGTAAAATGTCCGTGAAAGGTAGTCTGCCTGTTTTCTTTTGAAGTTCATCATCAACAAACCTTTTATTGGCATCACGTACAAACATCCAAAACAATCAATACAGAATCACCACTTCCCCAGTGGCACAAAACATTTGCTAAAAGAAAGGAGGCAGAGCAGTCTATCGTCGCATCTCTAGGTCTCCAGGGAGATCAGACGTCTGCAGTGTATTTCGACAACAAAAAACCAAATAGAGATATTTAGCCACTAACTTGGTGAGCTCCTGATCATTCCCCAATAATAGAAAATGTATGACCTCCAACTCTGGTTTCCATTTGGGGATACAGAGTTGATCTAGAAATTACTCACAGAGATCAGCATATAGTTTACAATTAAGAACCATATGTGTAAGGGTTTCCACCAGGTGGTCTTCACATGGGCAAGTTCTTTCTCCTTCCACTCTGCCTGAGAACCTTCCCCAAATGAGGTTGGGGAAATAGAAGTTAAGGCACTGGCTGCAGTCCCATGATCCACAGCTGCATCTTAACTAGATTTCCTCCTTAGTTTTTCTAGGCAGCAGATCTCAGTGTGGCTTTCAGGATTACATGTTCATGAAAAATGGACTTGGGAAGGGGATTCACTGGGAGGTGGTTATGTAGTCCTGTCCATTGCAGAATTGAAAGATCTCAGCTATGGTCCCTGTGCACAGATGAGGAGCTTGGTAAATAGTTGGAAGCTTTGGGAGAGGTCTGTGAGAATCAAAGCTGAGCGCAGGAAGCAATCCAAGAGCTGTTCAGTCTGAAGGACTAGTGAGGACTGCAGGCACAGAACTATTGATCTGCCAAGTCTGGAGAAAGCAGCAAGGCAAGGGGGGTAAAGAACCACAGGAGGTCAGACCTAAAGGGGATGATTTAGAGGCTGGGCGAGAGGGGTCTAAGGACAGAAGAAAGGTCATAAGAAATGAAAGTGATTTTAAGGTGGGAAAGAGAGGAGGAATAAGCATGCCAGATGCACATATCTACCAATGTATGAGATAGAAAGATTGAGGCCTGGTTCATACATGCACATGTATCACTGAAAGGCTGATAACTCTGAATGTTTAAATAGTTCCACTGAAAATAATGACCTCTGAGGTGTCATGAGGTGACAAACAAGCTCTCTATGGTGTTAGATCAGCGATGACCCACTTTCACAGCTATGTCCTACCTTGGTGTTGCAGTGACCAAACATGCACATGCGGTCTCTCTCTTAGAAGGGAAGGGTCTGTTTGTCTGTGCAAGAAGGCAAGGAGTTAAGGTGGAAAAGGGGGACTACTGAATGGCAGTTTCTCCCAATCCACAGTACAAAACCCCGAAGAGTTACCTTTGCCACCAGTCTTGCTTTACTGTTCTCTGAGCCCTTCCAGCAAAGTTCTGCTCCCACTCCCTCATTTCCTTCCTGAGTTTTATTAATTCAGGGGCTGAACTGATACCCTTCTATAGAGGGAGCTTAGCTGTCAAAGCCTGCACTTACTTATCTATTTAAAAATTTTATATATATATATACCACTGTATCAAATATATATATCACCACGGTTTACAATAATATAAAGATATAAAACCAGACAGTAAAATCATAAAAAGTTAAAAGAAGTCAAAAGCATAAATAAAACCAGCAGATCACTACTCGTGTATTCATAATTGCCTTCTGCTTTGTGCTTTGCTTTGAACACACAAACTCTCAATTTACCCGGGAGATCACGGGTAAATGTACAGGGATGGAGAAACTGTGATCCTCCAGATATTGTTGGAGAGCCAACTCCCATCAGCCCAAGCCAACATGGCCAGTGGTCATGATAGGAGCTGGAATCTAACAGCATCAGAAAGGCCACAGACTCCCTACCTGTGACTTAATGTCACCTTCAGGGTCTACAAATGGCAACAGTTGTAACTGAGCACAGAGTACACTTGAGATTCTCAGGAATCTGAATTATCTGCCAGATACCCAGTTCTGCTCGAAATTCTATAAAGATGCGCAGGAAAATCTCAACATCTCTAGCTGTAATGTGGAGTAAGAATTTGCTGCAGCCTCATATTGGCTAAGGATGAATACAGATGTAACATCTGGATAGCAGTGGGCTTGTTTGTTAAGCTAGCAGTGCAAGCATACCTTTCCCCTGTTGAGGGTTGAGCTCTGAATAAACAGATTCTGCATGCTTGTAATCAAATCTGATAAGCTAGTGTGTGCAATGTCACCAAAGAGCCTCTCCCAAACCCAGAACAGTTTGCAACTGTTTATTTTAGTTTTTTCATTTTTTTAAAAGGTGGATGAATGTATAAACAAATAAATGTACAATTGGTTCTTTAACTGAGAAGAGATGTAGCTTCCTTGAAGCTTTCGGTGGTGGCCCCAGGATTCAGTTTGATGGAATTTCTATCTATTGGGCAAATCGTACGCCCAGCCAGGCAGCCAGGCCCATCAGTGAGCATCTCTTTAAATACCACATCTGTCTTCACCCTGAGAGCTGTGGATTGTGCTATTGACTGGAAATATTGAATATGTATCCCCCTTTATTTCATTGCATGGGATAACACACACCCGTCCTCTTGACTAACAGGGGAAATATCTTTCCTCCTTCTATAAATACATTCACACACTCGTTAGCCCATCTGCTCTGGAAACATTGCTTATTCTATCCCCCACAGGACTGAACATGCGCAGCTAGCAAGATCTAAGCATATAAGGTAGGTGGGAGGTAAGGGAGAAGATGCACCCTGGTTTTGATTGATTGTTTCTAACAGTTCATCAATTGGGAGTGTCTCCATTGAAGATGAATGGCATCACACAGGTGTAAGCCTGTTGATGAGCAGAGGATGAGAGTCTCTGTCCTGGATGCTGGACTTGCAGCTGCAAGCCCAAATAAGTTATACTGCGCAAAGAAAGGCATTGCTTGAAAGCTGATTTGCTAGAGGATCTAGTTAGGTGAACTAACTAGATTTAGCATTCACTAGATAGCTAGTTGGCTCTGGCTTAAACTGTTAAGAGTTCCAACCCAATGGCCTTTCTCCTCCCCCACCCCCACTCTCTTTTTGCCCTGTGATTGACAGGAACGTGTTTCGTAAGCTGCTTGC
This sequence comes from Podarcis vaucheri, assembly GCF_965113315.1. Classification (NCBI taxonomy): domain Eukaryota; kingdom Metazoa; phylum Chordata; class Lepidosauria; order Squamata; family Lacertidae; genus Podarcis; species Podarcis vaucheri. The sequence continues at coordinate 49,120,775 of NC_138748.1, read as the reverse complement.
TCAGCCGGAGAAGGAGAAGAGTGATATCCTGTCCCTGGAGGAGATACTGGCTGAGGGAACTGACTTGGCAGACAGTGCTCCAGCTCCTTTGTGCGCCAGCCGCAACAGCAAAGCCAGACTTAAAGCTCTGAAAGAGGCTATGTATCACAGTGCTGAGCACGGATATGTGGATGTAACCATTGACATCAGGAGCATAGGTCAGTTTTGGTTTCCTCCATGCTTTTCTCTCCCATGAGCAATGACTGTCAGAAATCTGGTTTGATGGCCTCTGTCAGCTGAGCTGACCATTTTTTATTTGTCAAGGCAGAAATTGGGTAACTTTCAGATGTGCCTGGGAATTCAGGAGAGAATTTTAATATTAAAAAGGGTTTGAATACATGGCTAGAGGTTTTTATTCTTCCTATCTTTGGCATTTTTGTGGATTAGATAGTAAATTGGGATTGTCTCTATCCGGACTAGATTACCTTTGAAATATGCTAAATGATATAGGTCTGACCATATTAAAGCACTTGTTTAAGTCATGACATCAGAAGCATCTCTTTGGATGTGCCCCACCTGTTCCCCTACCCCCACCTCCTGCCATCTCTCTTACTAAGGAGCTGCAGTTTCTGTGAATTTTCCTATTTCTGTGATCATGTCCCAGTAGACTTTTGTGCTGTACTTTGGGTATTTGTAGTCCGTACACACACAAAGCAGCACAGGCATTACTTTTAAGCAGGGCAGTCACTCTGTTGAAGGAATCATATCCACTTAATTGCTTGAAAGCTAATTGATTAAATCTGGATACACTTGCATGTGAATAAACCATCATTAGCAAGGGAAAAAATGCCTTCTTTGATTTTACACCTAGGCACCTTTTTAATTGATTAAATGATGATTGATTTGATTATGATGACATGCAACCCTCCTCTTAAGTGAGCACGCTTTCATAACAAGAGACTGGTTGGGGGGTACTTACTCATGAATAGATCCTTGGGTGAGAAGGGCTCTGTTTGACATTGCAGGCCAGAATCCTTTGCATGCCAGAAACTCAAAAGCAACTATCTTCTGGTCCTAGTCAATTTTTCACTTTAAAGACTAGGAAGGTCTTTTCTACTTTTGGATTGAAATTGACTAGATTAAGGACTACTTGTTCTGGCATTGAAAAGGGAAGCTGAAGGCCTGTGCCAAAAAAGGAAGAGAGTTAAAAGCAGCAGTATCAAAGGCCCAAGCAAAACAAAAACATGTGTAAATAAGGAAGGCTACTTTATTCCCATTTCAAGAGCAACGCTTTTTCAAGAGAGGAGTTAACACATCTGCAATTAATAAACACATAAATAAAAAATATGTGAAAATGGTATGTTATTCTACAACATCAATAGCTGCTTATTTATCAAAAATAATAATTATGTTGTGGATTTGAGGCATGAAAATATTTAAAAGAGAGGCCAGTGTGAAACCTCTAATACTAATATCAAATAAATCTTTAATTCCTTTAATTTAAGTATGTTAGTTGACTTAAATATTTAATTTAGGTATGTTAGCTTATAAGGCAGAGGTACAGAACCTGTGGCCCTCCAGATGTTGGACAGCAACCCTCTATGCAACAACATCTGGAGGACCACAGCATTCCCATCCCTGTTATAAAGTAAATAGCAAAACCATGCAGGGGAGAGGACAGGTTCAAGGCAACCTCTATGTAAGGGAAGAAACACTTAGTAGGTTCCTTTCTATGCTAAATGCATAGAATAAGGACAGGGATAAATTCAGTTCAGTTCAAATGTTAAGGCGAACCTACTGAATTCCCCCTTTCCAAAACAATATTCAAACCAAAGCACAGTCATCCATCAAAACTTGCCCTTCTCCAAATGTTGTGATGCAGTTCTCCAATCCAATAATGTGTACCAAAAAAATCACCCATCCCTACTAGACTGCTATGGCAGCATATCTGTCATGCTGTTATTTCTTGGTTAAAACTAAAAACACTTTTCCAGCTATATTTTTAAAGTAAAATATTAGCAAAATTCTACTAAAATGAAAGTGTCATAATGCTATGCTGCTAATTTTTAACAAATAAAGTGGGCAGGGGAATCCACTCGATCACTTCCACTTTAGCAATGTGTTCCTCCCCCCAATGATACCTTCAAATGTATACATCAGATCTAAAACAAACATGAAATACCATGGGGTTGTTGGTTTCTTTGGGCATTTCATGGGTTGTAAAGGGCAACCCCATTTAAACGAATAAGTACTTACCGCCAAAAAACCTAATTGATTTATTGTGTTTAATGTTCACTTGTAATTGTTTTCCAAGTGGCTACCAAAGGAAATTGGATTTTGCATACCCATGGGCGTCTATGCCATACCCATTGATGTAGCTGATGCTTAGCAAGATGAAATTATAGGGGGTGGGGAGTGCTGTATAGCAAGCCAGGTGCAGTTCTGCTTGCAGCTTACTTACAGCAGAAAAGCAATGATTTATTAGTACTAGGAGTCACCAATCTGAAAGCAGCTGAGACATAAAAGATATACAGGGATTTATAGCTCATTGGGGGATGTTGACGAGTGTCAGTTCCGGGTGGGGTTTTTTTGTATGTGCGTGCAAGATGCTGTCAGTGTGCCCACCTCCCGCTGAGTTTGTACACTTCCTCCTCACCATCACTGTTGTCGCTGCCTGTTCACTTGCCTCTTCCACTCAACATCTTCTCCCCAAGGGAGAGGTGGGTCTTTCTGCATGTTCTTTTTTCTCATTTTTCTGCCTGCCTGCTTGCTTGAAAGGCCAACTGAAAACAGTAGCAACAGTAAAAAAGAGGAGCAACAGGCCCAGGAGGTTCTAAGGCGTGACAGTGGGCCCCAAATGAGGTGTGGGCTTTGTCAGGTGCCCATTGAGGCCAACTGCTAATGGTGATCCCAGCAGAGGAAACAGAATAGGTGGAATGGAATTCAAAATGTGGTCCAGCATAAGATCTCCATGTCGTTAATCTAAACCTGGGTATTTAAGATATGTGCACATCTTTAAGATAATTTTAAATTTTTATACAGGTGTCCCATGGACTCTGCATACATGGTTAGAGTCCTTGCGAACTGCCTTTCAGCAACACAGAAGACCACTCATCCAGTGCTTGCTGAAAGAATTTAAATCTATTCAAGAGGAAGAATACACTGAAGAACTTGTCACGCAAGGGTTGCCTTTGATGTTTGAGATCTTGAAGGCAAGCAAGGTGGGTGAAACTGGCATTATTACACCACAATTGGGATATATTACTGTTATTGTTTATTACTGCACTGCTCTTCTGTTCGTAAAACACTCAAAAGTGGCTTAGAAAACAAAATGCCCAGATAAAAATAGTAAACTATAATAAGAACATTGCATCACTAAAACCATCACAATTTGAGTGCAGAACAGTCTTTACATTAGCAAATGATCAAATGTTAAAAGCTTGTTGAAATAAAAAAAGTTTTCAGCTGAAGTCACCCTGCTAAGATAGTATGCAGATCCATGTAGGACTGGGAGCAACTGTTAGCCAGTGTCAGCCATACTGGGCTAGATGAACCCATATTCTGGCTCAATGGAAGACAGCTTTCTGTGTCCCTAATTCAGTGAAGGGCACAGGAGTAGGAGTAGGAAGGAGTAGGGAGGGAAGAACATGCAGACACAGCTGTCTTTCTCATAATGCTAAGCCATAGATTCGGGTCTGAGCCACTAAGATCTACACCATACATTTCAAGCACATGCAATTCACATCTAAAGCTCATGACTTCCCCTAAAGGATACTGGGAACCATAGTGTTTTAAGGGGGTTAATGATAGCTCTGCGAGAGGGAACTTTCAGTTCCCAGTATTCTTTGGGGGGACTCATGTGCTTTAAATGTGTGTTGTGTATGCTTTAACTGTATGGTGTGGAACTGCCCTTAGACATTTAGTCAATTTTGCAAATGCATAAAAGCAACTGTGTCGCTTTAAAAAGAGAGAGCCAATGCTCTCCATCCACTGCAAGAATAGCTTAATATTCACACTCACAGTGAGCTCAAGAGCCGACAGAAGCCAAGTCCTTGCGGTAAAAGTGAGAGGCATGCAGATCAGGCAATAAAATACAGGCAAGGGAGGCTGATATCCAAAGGAGCTGAGATGTTAGTTTAATCTAGCTGACTACTTAGAATGGTCCAAGAAGGGAATTGTGTGTGTGTGTCAGTTTTCAGATCAAATGAATTACTTTTCCCATATTTGTTTTCCTCCCTTTAAGATTTTTGAGATGAGTTGATATGACCTATTTGGCTTTTAAAAAACACTCCTTACATGTTTACTAGGAATTTTTTTCCAGGCCCATTTTGAATTTCATGCCAAAGAGTTTGATACAGGCGTATGTTCACACATTTTGAATATTTCCTTTAAACAAATACTAAACAGGTTTTGTTTTTTTTGAAATGCAGTAATTTGACAAGGGTATGTATTAGTATTGTCAGAGATGTGAAACACACACACATACACACACGTAGGGAAATTGGAGATAAACTTTGTTTCACTATATATAAACTATAAAAAAAAGGTAAAGGACCCCTGACAGTTAAGGCCTGTCACAGATGACTCTGGGGTTGCAGCGCTCATCTTGCTCTGTAGGCTGAGGGAGCCGGTGTTTGTCCGCAGACAGTTTTTCTGGGTCATGTGGCCAGCATGACTAAGCCGTTTCTTGCGCAACAGAACATCGAAACCAGAGCTGCGCATAGAAACGCCAATTACCCTCCCGCTAGAGCGGTACCCATTTATCTACTTGCACTTTTTGGCATGCTTTCGAACTGCTAGGTTGGCAGGAGCTGGGAATGAGCAACGGGAGCTCACCCCATCACGGGGATTCAAACCACCGACCTTCTGATCGGCAAGCCCAAGAGGCTCAGTGGTTTAGACCACAGCGCCACCCGTGTTCCTTATATATATAAACTAGGTAACACAATACAGTGGAACCTTGGCTTTCAAGCATCTTGGAAGCTGAACAATTCGGAACCTGAATGCCTAAAACCCAGAAGTGAATGTTTCTGTTTTCGAACGTGCCTCAGAAGTCGAATAGCTTCTGAGGTGCATTTCTTCAATCTCTCGATGGAATTTTCCGACTGCCCATTGTGCCTCGGTTGTCAAACGTTTTGGAAGTCGAACAGTCTTCCAGAATGGATTACATTTGACAGCAGAGGCACTGCTGTAGAATAGAAGATAAGGAAAGGCTTCATTAAGTTCTGTGCATGTGGAAGGAAATAAATTGTGCCAGGAGGAGGGGGAAGAGTAGCATTTTTTCTGAGCTTTTGCATCTCTAGTTACCAAATCAAATAAAAAAGACAAGTTTATAAAATTTCAGTGAACAGGGAAGAATGGAATGAATCCCTTCCCTCTCCTTAAGGTGTGAATTTTCCCCTGAGGTAGATTTATTCTAAATGCTGGTGACTGTTGTGGCATGTAGCATTACCTGTCATCACTTTCAGTACCTCTGTGTTAAAACAGTTCAGAATAACCTGGACCCGAAGTCTCCATAAATGTGCGTCTTGCATTCTCCATATGAGAAGTGAACATCAGGTACACCAATGTGGCATGCTAATATAACATGCAATTAACTACTGTCACAGAAAATATAGTGCAGCAGCATGGATTTATCTGGAAACTAACCTTGGATTACCCTGCACTTAAATCCTTAGTCATAATATCTCCCAAAGGGATATTTCAACAGTGGTTTCACGAAGACCCCTGCTGTTTTTCATAACAAGGAAATGCTTGCTGAGACTTCCTCTAGGACTTGTATGCCCTCTTCTGGTCTGATACTCATAGACCTCAGACTATGTTCTTAAATCTGAGCTTTTGCTACACAGGTTTTAAAAATCCCTTCAAAAGAGAGTCATGTCATTGCTCCCAGCAACAATTTATGCATCACCTCTGATAAATCGTGCTCTGTTGTGAAAGACCCTTAGCTCAACTCTAACATTTTAAAAAATCTATTTTGTCAAGCTATTCACTGTGTCTAGCTGTTACTACCAGCCTCTTGGGGTTCCCTAGCTCACAAATGTTGACTAACAATGATGTATGTGCTTCTTAATAATGTACAAGTAATCTTACAAAGTGACGCTTAATCAGTTTTCATGGAGCTCATACATGATTTGCGTGGCAAGTTACCTCCCCCAGTGAAATGAAGACACGGACACAATGATATAAGGTTAATGGGCGTAAATGACCACAACTTTATTGATTACGAAATTGAAGGTATTGGCCTTAGGCATTGGCTCCTATCGACTACCCGGCATGGTGACCGGGAAGGGTTGAACACAAACCGCGGGAGTCCTGTTGAAGTACGCCAACTAGGATCCCACGGGTGTCACCGCTCGGGGGCGTGCCGGGGGCCCTACCTCGCAAGGCTTCAGACAAGGCCACGCCCCCCGGAGTCCTCTACCGGACTACCCCTTCACATTGGGGGAAGGTGATGGCGCTTCCTTCCCCCCTCCATTTGTCTAACCATTGCCCCATGCCAATGCCTAACCGCCACACGAGCAAAGCTCGCCGCCAATACCTTCAAACCCGCAACCAATCCCTAATCCCTGCACTGATGTCCCCCAACCTCATATCGTTTCCTGCATCTGACAGATGCACGCCATCCCATCTGTAGAGGGCCTCATTGTTGAACTGGATGCCAGGGTGACCTATGACACACCCACCCAGATCTGCCACTCTACGCTCCACAGCCCGCTCCAAGACCTTTCTAGCCTTATTGATTCTCAGCGCAAAGAGAACTAGAGAGAATCAGGGCAGGCTGCCTTTTTAGAACTAAAAAAATGTCCAGGGTAGAGAAGGATGATGTCACGCCATCTGTAGAAACCTAGGATGCTTCCAGACTGCCACTGTTTTCAGGTGGGATTCAATTATATACCAGCAAATTCAGGTTAAACAGTTATAGATGATTGGGAGATCCTGGATAATACACCCTTGTCCCCAAAATATTGGATTTGGGGTGATAAAAAATGTGGCAAGAAAATGCACTGGAAAGTGTGGGGTGCTGCTTGATGCAACATCATATGCAACATCATATAATCTTCCTGCTGCAAGCAAATCGGAATGGATGTTCATTAAATAGCCAGTGGCATCTAATCTCCCTGCAAACAGGTCACAATGAATGCTCAGTAAAGAGGTTATCTGGAAGCACCATCAGCAACAGGATATTGCTCAAGTGTTGAATGAGTTACCACTGGATAAGGAAAAGATGGTCATCTGAAGAGTCTTACACAAGGGCGGGGGAATGACAATAATAATCCCACATTGTTTAATCTTACAGGAATAAGATGGAAAAGCTAAATAGATACTTTGTGTGACAGCTGTTCAAAGATCAAACTATGGAGTGTCTTATGTTTAGGACAATACATTTCCTAGCCTTGTGCCATGTTTGTTAGCATTACCAATTGCTCAACATCTCTTCATTTCAGACTTCAGTCTAGACACTTACTTTACCCATTCATTTTTAAGTAAGCAGTGACCATCAGCCAGTGGTGGACCCTGTGCTTGCGTGCAAATGATCCTAGTTTCAAATGCTCTCAGACAGTAGGGCTGCCAAAGACCTCTGTAGCCGAGAGGAACTTGCCTTGGAGTCCTGCTGCCTGTTGAAGCAGACAGTATGATTTGACTTAAAGCAGGCTGCACAATAAGAATTCATGTGCAGTTCATATATTTTCTCACACTGAACATTGGAGAAACTTGGGGCAGGGTGATGGGAATCTGCCTTAAGCTGAATTATTTGGTCCATATAGTACAGTATAGTTTGCACTGGCTGGCACAGGTCTCTGTGATTTCAGACTGGGGCCCATTGTGGCTGTGAGAAGGCCTGGCGGGGCCCGGCCCCTTGCTTGAAAATTGGGGGAGCCTTGTCCCACCCACCCCTGCCACCCCAGATGGCGTCCCTAATGCACAGTCTCCTTCTTTCCTTTCTGTAATGTATTTAAAACATTTGACTGCCTCTTCCTCTTGGCAGAAAAGAACCAATGTGGGAATGAGAAGGCAACACCTCCAAGGCAGGCACCAATTCTAACTTATCTTCTGTTACAAAGTGTTGAATTTTTATTTTTTTACTGTGCCATTAAAGGATTGCAATTAAAATACATTAGGTGAAATAAATTAGAATTTAATGCTCCTCAGAGACTCTCCCTTCCTCTCCAATTAGAACTTTTTGCTTTGGCTGATGCCCAAGCCTTGGATTACTTATCCTGGAGCAGGTCTACCAACAAGCTCGGCAGAGAGGAGCAAAGTGATCACAAGCTTCCTGACTTACCTTATCTTGTGGCAGTCTGTTTCTTTAAGCCAGGGATAGCCGACATGATGGTGTTGCTGGACTCCAACTCCCATCATGCATCACCATTTGTCATGTTGGCTGGGGCAGATGGGAGTTGGAGTTCAATAACATCTGGAGGACACTCCAGATTTATTTATTTTTTACTACAGCTTCCCTTATCCTCAGCCAGCATGGCCATGTGACTGGGGATTAGGGGAGTTGTTATCCAAAACATTTGGAGGGGACACCAAATTGGGAATGAATGCTTAAAGCAATGGAGTGCAGCAAGTTAAGGTAGGCAAGAAGGTATCATTTTCCATCCTTCTTTAAATATGAATGGGGCAGAGGATGGCGCTGCCCCATCACATATAGTTTGGCTCCTTAAAGGTAAAGGTAAAGGCACTCCTGACCATTAGGTCCAGTTGTGGCCGACTCTGGGGTTGCGGCGCTCATCTCGCTTTATTGGCTGAGGGAGCCGGCGTACAGCTTCTGGGTCATGTGGCCAGCATGACTAAGCCGCTTCTGGCAAACCAGAGCAGCACACGGAAACGCCATTTACCTTCCCGCCAGAGCGGTACCTATTTATCTACTTGCACTTTGACGTGCTTTCGAACTGCTAGGTTGGCAGGAGCAGGGACCGAGCAACGGGAGCTCACCCCGTCACGGGGATTTGAACCGCCGACCTTCTGATCAGCAAGTACTAGGCTCTGTGGTTTAACCCACAGCGCCACCCACGTCCCAGTTTGGCTCCTTAGCTGGACACTAACTTAACTGGGGTAGTGTGTTTTTTAATGCTTCTCACAGTTAAGCATGTGACACTTGACATGCAGAGTACTAGCATGTAAAGTAGAGGGCTGGGTGGGAACCTTTCTCTCTTACAGATTCATTTCCCACAAGTGAGGATATTTTATGTGGGCGAGTATTTCAGCAGCAGAGTCTGTGACCTGGAATCTGAAGCGGAACAATCACTCTACTATGTGATTTTCTGCCCCCTGTCAGAGTCATACATGTTTCTGTTCTTCATGTACACTGTCTCAGCCCCATCACCAAATCTAACTGCATTCACAATGGCATGCACATTTTTGTTTTGTTTTAAATTTGATGGTTTGTACAAATCACCCATTTAATGGTTTGTATATTGCTTAGAGCAATTATTTTATGAGGCAACTAATAAATATACATTTAAAAGCATGCAATTCATCTAGCATTTTTGTGGTTTTCTTCCCTGATTTCCTAATCATACATTATGGTCATTTTACAGTATCCTCTTTCATTACACACTGCCAGGGGACAGAATGCTAACCATTTTCTCATCTTCCCCAGGAGCAGTCAGTTCCTTTGTATTCAATTTTTTCTATCCAGTCTTAGTTCATATCAGTAGATTCCTTTACAGAGTGTTCTCTTAGCTTTTAATTTCAAGATCACCATTTGATTTTAAAATGTTCCTAGCACATGGAGTCTAATTTAGTGTTTGCTCTGTAAGTGAAACTGAATATCTCTCTGCCTATTCCTAACAATCCCTGTGCAGGATTACTGTATGTTAGGTGACCTTTTCTACCTGTAAGTCTTGCTTGCTTCAAGATTCCTCTGAAGGAAAATGTAGAAGATACTGGATTTCTGGTGGCATTATATCAGGAGAAAGTATGACTAAAAGTCTGCCCTTGGCTCTGTGGGATCAGTTCCCATTGATGTCAAGTTACATATACTTCCTCCACAAAAGACTACAATTTGGCCTTTCTTTTTAACACCTGCAGATTTTCTGGGCTTCTCAGGAGCCCATGGCAATACACTTCAGTTTTATTTTATCATTTCTCATAACTAGAAACCATTGTTTTGTTGTTTCTCATAGCTAGAAACCATTGTTTGATTATCAGGCACCAATATGTCTTCAGGTGCTCACCTAGACCATGGGTAGGCAAACTAAGGTCCAGGGGCCGGATCCATCCCAATCACCTTCTAAATCTGGCCTGCAGATGGACTGGGAATCAGCGTGTTTTTACATGAGTAGAATGTGTCCTTTTATTTAAAATTCAACTCTGGGTTATTTGTGGGGCCTGCCTGGTGTTTTTACATGAGTCGAATGTGTGCTTTAATTTAAAATGCATCTCTGGGTTATTTGCAGGGCATAGGAATTCATTCTTTTCCCCCCTTCAAAATATAGTCCAGCCCCCCACAAGGTCTGAGGGACAGTGGACCGGCCCCCTGCTGAAAAAGTTTGCTGACCCCTGCCCTATGCCACTGCAGTAGCACATTTAGAAAACATGGTCATATGCTTTTCTGGACAGGTTGGATTTCTCTTCCCAGAGCAGTGGCATGTCCTTTTTGGCTTATGAACATAGGAAGCTATCCATTTGTCCCAGAATTGCCTATATCAGTGTCTCCCCACCTGTGAGCCATGACTTGCAAGTAGGCCATGTAGCCTGTGCAGATGGGTTGCAAGCTTTATAAGTAAATCCAATATAATTATAGCTTGTAATCCCTAATTGGTATGATAAATACCTCTTAACAGCTTTTTGTTTTGTTGGCATATTATAATGTTGTGTTGACACCTATAACCAAACTTAGGAAATGGTTGAGTCTTTCATTTTAATGCTTGGGGACTGCTCTTTGGTGGCGGAAAAGTCCAAAATCCATGTGACAGTAAATTGATGGGCGAGCATACCAAGTAAATTTGGGCTTGTGGGTTGCCGTACCAAAAAAGTTGGAAGCCTTTGGTCTACACTGACTGGCAATGGCTGCCTAGGGCCTTAGATTCAGACAAAGGTCTTTCACATCACCCTTGAACGGAGACATCAGGAATTAAAGCATAAACCATACCATTAACTTATGATCTTGTCCAGGTAGGTTTTCTCAGTTAAAGCCTTCAGGGATGCAGTCTTGAATACTTAGGTTTCACATGCTGCAGTTTCAGTACACTTGTCTGAGAGTACACAGACCTTTACAGCCTCTGCAGGAAATGTAGGATAATTCAGAAATCCTGCAATTCTCTGCAGCCTTGTCGTGTTTTAACTGAGTGCCACTCTAGATATTCTAGATTCTAGATATAACCACTGTTATATGGATTAGTTGATTTTAGGAGCAGCGGGGGAACCTAATAATGTCCCAGAGCAGTTGTTTGAGATGATGCCAGAGAAAGTTAGAATATCAGCAAAGGTTTGCATGCTCACATTTTCTGGAATCCATGAGCATATGCTAGTCATTCAGCTAACTCCCCAAAGTGAGTCTTCTAATCTTCAAGTTATATTTGCATTTAGTGTTTATTTTGTTGTATTGTTGTTTGTTTTAGAATGAAGTGATTAGTCAACAACTGGCTGTCATATTCACTCATTGCTATGGACCCTATCCTATTCCTAAGCTTGTTGAAATCAAACGCAAGCAGACATCTCGTTTAGGTAAGTGTGCTGTGAGTTGTAGAACATGTGTGGCACTCTCTGTTGATCCGCACTGTTGTGCAACACACATTTGGTTCATTGAGGTTTGTCACTGGGGGAAACCAAGATAAATAACAGAAGTATAGGATCATATAGACATGCTTAATCATGATGGACATCGCATACAGTTAGAAATCAGAAGGGGCCATTAAATCAGAAGGGCTGTCTGCACTCAGCCACATGCATACATAAGGGACTGCATCCATTCATGATCATGCCTTTATACATGAAATACACATGGTTTGGCTAGACAGAAAGGCACACCAGTTGTTCTGCAGCTGTCCTTTCCTTCGGAGGTCACCAAAGCTTGAGGATTGATGTCTTCCAGAAAACTGAAATTTTGTCATCCAGACATTGCCACCCAGGTTTAGAATTTCACACCAAAATCCAAGTTTTGAAATGTGCAATATTTGGAGTGCATATAGCTAGGTTTTCTTCATTGCTATGAATGGTGGAGATGGTAGAAAGAAAATGTCCTTGTCATTATACCCTAGAAGCTGGTGTCCTCTGATACAATTGTTAGGCAGTAAGTTCAGAATTGACAACACGTAACTTGTGGAATTCACTGGCGCATGCTGTGGTCGTAGCTACTAGCTTAAACTGATTTTTAACAAAGTAATCCTGTACTCACAACATGCTGGGATCAGAGCAATGCTACCACTACACTGGAATTCATATTGTAAGAGCGTTGTGCTTTGTGGTGTCACCTTGTTGTGGATCTGAGGGCTTGCCCACACTTCCACTTGTCCCATGCCTAGAAAACACAGATCTGAGCAGTTTTCCACTTGACCCACACTTTCTAGGCATGGGTCTGAGCTGTTTTCCCCTTTCCCCGCTCCTTTCCCAAGGAAAACTCACTCTTTAGTGCTAAATTGGAGCAAATGTCAATCCGGAGAAAACCTGAGTAGCTATTTGCTCCAATTGCACACTAAAGAGCAATTTTCCCCAGGGGAAAGCAGTGGGGCAAGAGGAAGTATGGATAAGCCCTGAGACAGAGCATGGGATATACAGTGGTACCTCGGGTTACAGATGCTTCAGGTTACAGACGCTTCAGGTTACAGACTTCGCTAACCCAGAAATAGTACCTTGGGTTAAGAACTTTGCTTCAGGATGAGAACAGAAATCGTGTGGAGGCAACAGGAGGCCCCATTAGCTAAAGTGGTACCTCAGGTTAAGAACAGTTTCAGGTTAAGAATGGACCTCCGGAACGAATTAAATTCTTAACCCGAGGTACCACTGTATAAGGAAGAAAATCTTTAACTAGCAAGCCTAATACTTTTCATTCAGCACTCTCATTACAATCAGTGAAGGTGATGGTTATGACTGAGGTCCTATTTTGTGTCCATTAGCATGGACAATTGCTTTAATTTGTTGTGTTTGACAACACAGTGGTGTCATTATTGACAAATAATGACACCACTGTGTTGTCAAACACAACAAATTAAAGCAATTGTCCATGCTAATGTGTGCACAGTCTTGTTAATGACGGAAAGGTGCACCAGATTTAAAGATCTGTTTACCTAGCTATGGAAGTTTAAAGAAAATGGTCTAAAAAGGAAACTGAATCTTCCCTAGATTGTCACTATTTTGCCTGAGGGATTGTTGCATACCAGCAAATTTAGGTTTGTACAATTACAGGGGATTAAAGTACTCTGATACAAACCCACTTGTAAATTTTATATATATATATATATATATAAAAATTGATTTTTTTTATTAAAAAGTGACAAGAAAATGGATGAGAAAGTGTGGGATAACAATTGATAGAAAGTTGTCCAAACTCCACACAGACAAATCAGAATGAATCTCAGTAAAAGCACATGCCTGTCTCAGAATGAATCTCAGCTATCGTCTACCATCAGGATCAAGCACACCTGTGTTTTACCTTACTCCCAACTAAAATGTCTTCCCACTCATTTTTGTTTTATGATTCCAGATCCTCATTTTCTTAACAATAAGGAAATGTCAGATGTTACGTTCCTTGTAGAAGGAAGACCCTTTTATGCGCACAGAGTATTATTATTTACTGCATCCCCAAGGTAAATATATATATTTGTAAATAAACCTGATGAAATCTAATTTGAGTATCAGGGAGAATACAAAGCAGGAAGCATTTATAGGTTATACAACAGGAGCTTGCAGTGAAAGTTGTATTTTAGCAATAGAGAACGCATCATAAGCTGCAGAAGTTACCTGTGGATGGTTCCTTGGAAGAACAGACAGAGACAAGCTTTGGGGCTGTAAATGTATAGGCTAGTAGAAAAATCCGTTGGGAGCAAGAATTGGATTTCAAAGTAGGGGAGGAAAGTTTGCATAGAGGAGAGGTGGGTTATACTGTATATGTTATTCAGAGCTGCCAAACTGCTTTCCTGCAGCAGAAAGTACATCTGCTGAAATCCCCTCATTTACACAACTGTTTAAGGTCCAAAAGACCTGTCTTCTATTCTATCTGACTAGCAGTGCAGGAGCCTAGCTTCCAGTGGCTTGTCAAAATAAAAGAGTGCTGGCTGGTCTTTAAAAGGAGATGTAAGCTTGAGCAGAAAGCCTCCAGGGCCATCCCAGAGGAAGCCCTGCTCCTAGGGAATAGCAATCAACCATCCAAGAGAGGTCTTTGGCGGCTGACCTTACATTGTGTAGAGGGAAACGTAAGGGACTCATAGCATAAATATGTAAAATGTCATATTTCCCAGGCAGCCTTTTTGTTCCCCCCTGTATAATCTCCCCCCCCCCCAAAAAAAATGAAATTGGACAGCTTCAGTAAAACATATTAGACCTAGAATGCAAATACTTTTCTTGCTGGATTTGCCAAGTCTCTTGTTTCTGACAGCCTTGTATTTTAATCATGCAGCTGGCAACTTAGGCAGGAAGGAACTGCATGCAAGGGAGTGCGTGGAATGTAGGTGCATCAGCAGGCTGGTGGGTAGGACAGAGTGTTCCACCCCTTCTCTGTGCCCAGCCTAGAAACCCAACAGGATTCCCAGAGAAGGGAAGCCCCCTCTGCCTTGCCCAGACTGGAAATGCAGCAGAGCACTGCTGGAGAGGCTGAGCTCTCTTTTTCTCCTTTGCAAACCTACAGCAAGCCAGTATTTTTTTATTTTTGTTGGCAGGCCAGTAACTTTTATAGGCAATTTTACAAGGCTGTTTTAAAGCTTTCTGCCTGCCAATAAGTTTCATATGGGCAGAGCTCAAAAACATTAACAGTTTGTAGGCAATATAAACAAGTCTAAGCTACTGGGTTTTTTCCAGCCTTGCATATCAGCCTCTTCTGACGTTGCCGCTTTGCTACCGCTGCCAAGTGGCTGTTCCTGTGCCTTTAAGAGACGCTTGATAAAGATATGCAGAAATCAGCAGATGAGACTTTTCATGATTCTTCAATAAACATAACCACTTGCTGGTTGCTATGGATCACACTCTTACTAAAAGGGTAGCTGCAGGATACCTCAGGGACCACCTTACCCCTTAATGTTCCTGTCCCATTGCTGCAATTTTTAGGAGGGACACTATTTCTGGTTCCCCACATGCCTGAGGGCTGCTTCACTTCCACTAGGAAGTAAGGGTTTAAGTCCAGTAGTACCTACCCTATGGTAAGCAGCAGCAACTATGTGCTTTTGACAGTTAATTAAAAACCTTTCCATTTAAGCAGGCTTCCCTTCATATGTGACCCTGCTGTTTATAACTCACTTTGGAATTTTATTTTGAATGTTATATTTTATGTATTTTTAAAAAATTTCTTGCATTAAATACTACTTGATGTGTGCCTCTCTGGTGTTCTTTCGAAGTTTGTCCATATAAATAAATGCAGGGAGCAGCTCAAGAATTGACAACTAATAGCTTGGTACAATTTTTTTGCATTGCATTTAGTATCCCAATCCTAGAATACTGTGACTGTGTAGTTGAGTGACATCTTTGTTATGCTGACATAATATTGTGCTGACGTGCAAGCTGGTAGCCGCCAGCCCATGAATTTTTTCGATGGCACATTATTCTCACAATCTGTCATGAAAAATAACAAAAATCAGTGTGTTTGAATATTTTTGCATAGGTTTAAAGCCCTCTTGTCCAGCAAACCTGCATCTGACAGCACTTGCATTGAAATCAGTTATGTGAAGTATCCCATTTTCCAGGTAAAGTTCAATACACTGCGGTGTCTTTGTATAATAAGCCAATGGTAATTTGCGGGAGAGAGAAAATATAACCAGTTGGAAGCCAGATCACAAGTGAATGGTGGTTAACTGTTTTATGGCCTGTGTATGTAATCTGTGTTGCAGTGTGATATTGTGAAGAGACAATTAAATATGAATTTTATACCAGTGTAACCCAGAGCTAAGGAAATTCTCAAACCTGAAATGATGACGATCAAGCAAACTAGAAGGGCTAGTTGCACAGGACCCTGGAGTACCCCTCCCCTGACCAGTACATCTCCTTCTCAGAGATCCGTGTAGTTCCAGAAATTTCACTAAGTAGGGGATGATTCACACAGATTCAGGCTTATCTTTACAGCTTTCATTATAGTGGTTTCCACCCCCCTTTTCTGATATTCTAGTTCCATTGCGCTTGTTGTCTCATGGCAGGAGAAATCTGCATCTGAGTTTGACATTCCTTTTATCTTTTGCTTGTGCCTGCTCTACATTCACCAGCTTGCTAGATGTTAAGGATGCATCTAGTTCTTTTCTGTATGGAATAGACAAAGGGTGCTTTTCAGACAGGGGCTTAATTTGTAAATAGGTCATTGGTAAAAGTCTGTATTTTTTACGTACCACAAAGGGTAACTCTGGATTAAGGAAAGGAAACGTGGGGTGACATTTTGATGCCAGTGATATCATGTGGACAACAAACATCTGTCTTAGAAGCACCCTTGGTCCTCACTAAGCTACACAATCTCCAGTCTGAGCTTGTCTTAATACCCTGCTTGTATGCAAGGCAGAAGTGGGTCACAAAGATCTCCATTCAGAGACAAAAACCCTCAGGAGCCAAAGTCTGATGTCAATAAAGGACTCCCATGTGATCCATTGCTGGCTGAGATGCTACCTTCCTGGCCATTGTCTTGCCAAAGTAGTACATGCTCTGGTTATCTTCCACCTAGACTACTGCAATGGGATCTATGTGGGGCTACCTTTGAAGGTGACTCGGAAACTACAATTAATCCAGAATGCGGCAGCTAGACTAGTTACTAGGAGTGGCTGCCGGGACCACATAACACTGGTCCTAAAGACCTTACCACTTATTTTATCTTGTGTGCAGTAGCCCATAAATGGGGTGGGAAGAAGAAATACGGAAACTACGCTTGCATTTTTTGTGATCTATCAATCTCTTTGTTATTTCAGCTCATAATGCAGTATCTGTACTATGGAGGTGCAGAGTCACTTCTCATTAAAAACAATGAAATAATGGAGGTAAGAGGCAGCTTGCTCTACTGGTTCATTATAAATATGCAAAGAAACAGTAAAATAAAAAAGTAGACTTCACCAATTGTGAAAGGGCTGTGATTCCACATGAAATAAATTAATGAATCAATCAATTGTCGGAAATATGAAACTGGGAGGGAATAGAAAAAGGAGAAGTTCATTCACCAGATCAAAGTTCAAAGTGTAGTTCAAAGCAGGCACAAAGCCCAGTTAGTCCTCCTGTTACGTTGCCTGAGTATTTAGCCAGCATAAGAACAATAGTTTTCAAAGACTTGAAAACAGTAAGATAACATAGAAAACTGCCTTATACAAATCAGGCCAATAGTTCACATAGCCTAGTAGTTTCCCCTCTGCAGTGGTCGTGGTTTCATACAGGGTTTTAGTTTCCAACCCTTTCTGAAGATTCCTGAAATATGAACCCGGGGCCTTGCGGCCCTTCCCTTCTGCCTCTCATTCTGTCATTGCACACATATGCAGCCATATATTTTTGACCCACGGTGATCAAACAGGTCTTTCAAGCACTATAAAAATCCATGCACTATTTTTAGTAGTGACCACATTTTCATAGGGGGCAGGGGATAAACATGAGATTGCAAAAAGGCAGTAGACTCTGTAATTTTTGGGGTCATCTTATTTTATGCACTTTAGATGCATTTTGAAACCTCCACATTTTCCTCAGTGAAGTCTGACATTTGATCTGACTGGTTTTGTAGCTTGCCATTCACCGGCAATGAGTCCTCTAGGTTTGGTCTCATCACTCTCCTTTCCTCTTTGTGGTGGTCAGAGGTAACATAGCAAGAAGAATTATCTGAATAATATGGTACAAAGATTTGCCTTAATTCAGCTGAGCTTCAGTTTGGGCAGCATAAAACATTTGAAAGAAAAAGAACAGGAAATGAGGTGGGGGATGAAAAAACTTTACTGCTAATGCACACCCCCTCTTGTTCCCCTCCCTCCCTCCCAGGACTCTGGTATATATTGTCACATGGCACCCATATCTCCACAACAGTGTGAGATTTCAGGGTTTCCAGGCACTTACCCAGGGTCTGTGTTTCCTTTGGAAATGAGGCACAGCAGAGACTGTGGTGTCTTTATGATATATGGTTTTATTTACCCACATATACAACCTTAGTCTATATGGAGGGAGTGCAGAGCCTTCACATCCTAAGAGGGTCTTGTCTTCTCCATAAGTACAGCATTAGATTCAAAGAACAGAAAAAAGCCATCCTCTGGGTCTCTTTGTTCCAGTCTGTCATCTCCAGCTCACATGGTGTTCCGCCCCTCCTTCTTCCTCTCACTGCTAACCCAGTGAAACTGTTTCCTCCTACATATGTTATCCAGACTTGAAATCCAGACCCTTCTTGTCCACCAACACATAGCTGGAGCAGGCACCCCATCCCTCCTTTGCCTGGCAGTCTTCACCTTCTGCTGGTTTCCTTGATGGGCCATCACTGGCCTTTGTCCCCTGCTAATGGTCCATTTTAGTGGCTATGCCAAGCTGTCCTGGTTTGTTAGCATAAATTAAATCCAGGGGGTTTCAGCATTGGGCACAGTTTAATCATATATTGTTTAGTTCTAACTTTTACTAAATTCAAGAATTATGGGTGCCCTTGCACCCACAAACTCTGGAACCAAAGCACATAACAATATTTTCTTTTCTCCTGTTTTTCAGCTTCTGTCTGCTGCTAAATTTTTCCAGCTTGAAGCATTGCAACGACACTGTGAGATCATCTGTGCAAAAAGTATCAACACAGAAAACTGTGTGGATATTTATAATCACGCCAAGGTAAAACTGCATTACTCATTTTTTTAAAGCGTTTTTATACCACCATTCATATGGGATCACAGTGTGGTGTACAATCAAATGTGGGACACATATTATTATTATTATTATTATTTTTAAAAGCATGCCCAACCGACAACTGAGCAGAGGATTTCTACCTCAGTGTAAATAGTGACTTTGTAGCTGTCAGGAAACTGACATCAGAGCAACAGGCGAAGGAGAGGCTCTCTGATTCTGCAGGGGAAGGAACAAGCACTAGGGGGAGACGCAGCTTGATGGAGGGGGAAGGAAATCAGCGTAACACCAAGGAGCCAGGAGAGCAAATGGGAGAAGAGGTGGAAGGGCTCTGGGATTCTTCCTTGGAAGTCAGTGAGGAGAGCCCTGGTCCTCCACTACCCACGCCCACCCTGCGCAGGAGACTCCCGCGCAATGAGAGGCGGAGACGGTTGGGAGTCAAACAACTCTTATGCTGGCAACGGTTTAAGAAACGCCCACAGACAGACTCTGCGAGCGACTGAGGCAGCCACGCTGAGATGGGCTGTGCAGTCAGGACGGTTTAACCCAGGTAGCCAAGCTCCCAAAGGGGACAGTTTATGCACGAGTAACTCCAAACCACTACAGGAGCCTAGCCAGGAACATGCTCACAAGACTCCAATGGCACATTCCCTCCTGGCATTCACCATTCTAGGCAGATATACTCAAGAGTCTCTCCAGGTGTCATTGAGCTCCATTGTCCATGGGCTTCTTGTATGTGATATTTTCATGTGTTGCTCTTCGATTGCAGCTCCCACAACTCCTTAAGAGTCTTCACACGACTGCCTAATTTGTCCATGCACGTCCCTTCTTGATTTATCTAGACAGCCATCTTTCAAATTCCTTACTGTGTGTGAGCCTTGAGTGGGAAATCACAGCCATCGCTTTCATCATTCATGGCTTGGAGCAACAAAGCAACTGAACTTAGGCAGGCCCAGTAGAAGTTCTGGTGTTTTTGTCATTGAAGGGCAAACCTCCATGCTAAACTGCACGCTTACATCCAAAGGTCCCTTCCATTTCAGCAGCAGAGTGCCATCTTGCAGCGGAGGTTACTGTTGAAGAAAAACAAGTCCAAATCTCTTGTCTTGTCTGCAGAACTACTTTCACGGAGGGCGGACAAACAGAAGTACACACACACACACACACCACACACACATTGCTAGGCTATGGAACTTGGGACCACACCATATAGTAATGGCCACCAGCTTGAATGGCTTTAAAAGGGAAACAGGCAAACTCATGGTGGAAAAAACTATCAATGACTGCCTGTCAAGGTGGCTGTGTTACTTCCAGTATCTAGGGCAGCATGTCTCTGAATATCAGTCCTGAGTGGGAAGAGTACTGTTGCACCCATATTCTACTTGTGGGTTTCTCATGTGCTTCTGGTTGGCCACTCTAAGAACAGAAGAATAGTTTGGTTTTCTTGGTCTCAACCAACAGGGCTCTTCTTAAGTTCTTATGGATTCTGGCCTATATCTGTGTATAAACTTGACTAATTTTTTTTTTCTTTTCCTTTTCTTTTCTTTCCCCCTGCTCTGGGCCTCATTTCCTCTGTCTTCAGTTTCTTGGAGTAACAGAACTAGCTTCCTATTGTGAGGGTTACTTTCTAAAAAACATGATGGTCCTCATAGAAAACGAAGCTTTCAAACAGCTGCTGTACGACAAGAACGGAGACTCGTCTGGCCAAAACGTACTACAAGATTTACAGAGGACGTTGGCATCACGGATCCAGTCGATTCATTTGTCGTCTTCAAAAGGCTCCATTGTATAAAGTTCAGGAAGAGCCTGATGTTTCTGACGGGGGGGGGGAGGGGGAAGCACCGCAAATGAAAATGTTGCCGGTGCAGTTTCTTAAGAGAATATACAACGCTATTTTTTCCTATGGGAGTATTACATTGCGGTTGTGGGCCAAAGGTGCTGTCACTTGCTTAAAACTTCCTTTGGGCAAAAGGTTATGGTACATGTGACTCCTATGCATTTTTGGAACTACAAGGATGTATTGCTGTTCTGTGAGTTGCTGTTCAGATTCCGAACGCGGAAGTGCTGTCGTGCAGCTAATGCCAACTTCAGCTGGGCCATGCACCCGTACGTAGCAGAAGCCCGTCCTAGACCAAGAATGCCACGAAACAATTATTTGACAAAACCAACACATCAGGTTGTTTTTGTAACACAGTGTCATACTTCTTCTTCTTCGACTTCTTTTGGAGACCTGCGCTCTCCCTGCCCCATAGTCCATTGTATTGTGCATTTGAGAAACATAAGATCTGGTAGTATGGCGAATTTTTAGTGGTGGGAACTTTTTAAAATTGTTCATTAAAAAATGGGGTGGCCTCTTAGGGTTCCCTCCCACTTTATTTTCTGAAGCTCCAAATTTTGTTTTCAACATATTTGAGAATGTATGTTACATGTTAAGTTTGGGGTTCATTTTTTTCTAATTTTTGTTTTTTTATGGTAAGATGTACACTGTGTGAACATACATCTGAAAAGGTTCTGCTCATAAACTTTTCTTTAAAAAGTGGTATAATCTTGCCCCAATGGCTCACGGTTACACCAAAGAGGTGCATTACCAAGGACTCAGTAGTTGGGGTGGGGAAAATTGCATGCTAACTGTGGTTTGGGGTTTAAAACAGCAATGAAATTTTAACATGCATTTGCATGGTAACGGTACCTGTGAAATGTTACGTTTGTGCTTAATTTTGCCAAGAAAAAGAAAACAATGCAATGTTAGTTCTTTGTCAAACTCCATTTGTGAAATATATTTCAGAGTTTCGTTTTCTGGGGGTTCACAATTCCCATGGAGAATAATTTTAGAGAAGATGATTTGTAGTTATTATATGAGAGAGGTCAATACTGGGTCAACAATTCATGGGAAATGTTGGTATTTTGCTACTGGGAAGAGGTTATGAAGAAGATGATTTATTTTAATTATATATTAAATATGTACTATAGACTGATTTCTTGCCGTATAATGAGAATGTGTAAGTTATGTGCTCATGGAAGCCTGTAGCAGGCCTCAAGTTGTTTAGCAGCATATTTTTAGCAAGACGAACCTATTAAGTGCCACACAGATTCCTGACCATTTAGTTTTGCAGGGACCACAGTAAAAGATCATTTCCATCAGAATCTTTATCAAGCTACCTTTTGTTTGATGAAGTTGTGTCAATTTGCTTGCCCTGCCTCGCTCCACCCTGTCGTGCCCCTGGGAAAATTATGTCTGGTTCATAAACTTAGGAAATTTTCATAATGCCAGTTCAAAGTAAATCCTAGGTCTTTTCTATAAGGTGCTAATTCACACTGACAGATTATTTTAAATGTTCAGGAATCCAGGTTTTTTTTATATTGGACAACAAGAAAAAAAGGGGCTGTTCTGTGGCTCTAAGCGTCAAATCCTCCTTTTTTGTTTTATACCATTCCTGCAGCAACACTGCAAAATTGCCTAAACTACCGGTAATGTTACAGAGGCACAGCATGGCAATTGAATAATGGAGTAATGCTCACCCCGGAGCCATTGTCTATAATGGGCAACTTGGCTTACTGTGAATTTTGCACTGCAGTGCTGACAGGGACAATAACCTGACCAGTGTGATTACTGTTCCCTTGGGTGCTTCCTTGCCGTGCTTCCTTGGTCACCGCAAACAGCCGTACACAAGGGATGGGTTGCTGTAACCCTTCTATGACATTTGAAGGGCCTCCTGGGTGTTAACTGCTGAGCTGCCAAAGAGTGAGTGTTGGGGATCAATGCAGCAGGGAAAAGACTCTTGAAGGATGTTTTTCACAAGCAATACCAAGAGTCATCATTTGTGAATGTTGTTAATATGGGGATAGTAAGCAGGGGTTGATGGTTGCTGTTTTTTAAGTTGAATGCATGTTCTATTCAATGCAGTTGGTTGTGCAGTTTTCAAATGCCAAAAGCAATTTTATGCATTATGGTATGTGATACAAGGCCATGGTCAAATTGTGGCTTCTTGTAGGCCATCATTCAGCATTAACTACTTGTGAAAACAACCAGAGGCTATTGTTACTCACAGACCAGTTCAACTCTAATATAAGGGGCAGCCGACCTGGCGGCCTCCATACATCAGTGGACTACAACTCCCATCAGCCCTAGTCAGCATGGCCAATGGTCAAGGATGATGGAATTTGAAGTCTGCTGACATCTGGATGGCACCACATTGGCTACCCCTGACCTAAGGCATACTTTTGTAGCTGAACTGGGTGGGGGAATAGAGGATTATATTCAACTAAGTTTTTCCCATAGCTTTTGAGTTCATTGGGTCTGCTCTGAGTATGACTAGGATTGGGCTACAACCCAAGTTGTAGTCTTGGCTATTAATTTAGAAACTATATAGCACAATGGTTTGGATCTTAAGATAACAGAAGAAAGGTATTCCCTCCCAGCTGCCTGCACCCCATCCTACATTATTCAGGGGGTCTCCTCCTTTGCAGAGGGCTGCAGGCATGAGTGGAAATCTAGCTCAAAAAGACAGAAGGCCCCCAGCAGGTGATATGAAGCGGTGGTCAAGTTGGGGCCCCTTGCAAGTCAAACGTACACGTTAAGCACCTCAGCCAAGAGACAAGCCAAACAAACATATGACTATATAAAAAAAAACCTGAGGTGTTCTAAAGTTTGCTGTAGTCTGTTTAATGGTGTGAATGTATATAAAAATCTTTCGATTAAAATGCCATTTAAAAATAACTGAAAATTAATTTTCTAGGTATTTCAGTTTCATTCTGTTAAGATAACAGAAGTAAACGGTTAAATATGGAAAACCTGACAGAAGTAAGAAGTTAATACCGGGACCTCAGTAATAGTTAAGTGGGCTGGGACTGTGCTTTAAAATAAGTAGGTAAGCTGGTTGTAAAGGTGAATGGGAAAGCTTCCTTGTATGGAATTTCCTTTCTTAGGATTCCAAGCCAATGATGGGGTTGCAAATGGAAATGATGGCAAGAATTGATCGCTTCCTTGCTACAGCAACACCTTCTACTTTTGATTATCCTTCCAGATGTTTCTGCTGTGTTCTTCAAAAAGAAGATTGAAACAGGTCTGCCATTTCCCTCAAATGTCTGAGCTTTACAGGTATATCGCTGTCATTGCATCTTGGATTAGTGTCATGGAACCAATTTAGGTAACCTCCTCTCCTCACTCCCTCCTTCCCCACTTCTCCCTCTAAATCTAAAATCCCTCCATAGATTCCATCCCTTATAGCATTTGAGAAGGGGTCTTAAGGATACAGTATATGGTTCCGAGTCAGTGAAGTATTACAGTGTGATCCCCAGAGGGCATCACGTGAGAGTGAGGCTGTGATTTAGCTGAAACCAGAACACAAGCCATGCTGGATCAGGCCAGTGATCCGTCTAGTCCAGCCTCCTGATTCCCACAGAGGCTAACCAGATGCTGCCAGGAAGCCTAAAAGTGAGCCATGAAGGCAGCCGTCCTACCCCATTGTATACCCCTGGCACCTGGTGTTTAGAGGTGCACTGCTTCTGAAAGCGCACACCCATTTAGCTGCCCTAGTTCGTAGACTTTGACAGGGTTATCCTCCATGAATGTGACTCATTTTTCTATTTGCTCAATTACATAAATATCAAGAAATGAGTAAGCAATCCAGTCATCTCCCCGCCCCCAAACAAGCCATATAATCCAAGCTGGGGATTGTTATACACTTTTTTATTTTTTAAAAAATTAAATAATTAAAGGTTTATTGGCATGAACATGTACAGAATAAAAATGATGGATATGGCAAACAAAAATAAATGTAAAAGTAGAAAATAAAACACCGATACAGAGGAGGGGGTAAAAAAGAAATCAAATCTAGCACAATCTTTGTCTGAAAGATCAACTGTTGGGATTTTTGAAACCTTTCTTTATCATATCTATCCAGGTGGACTGTTTGCTGCATATTAATGTTTATAACCAAGTTTTATATCCGATATCTAAATATTTCTCTGAATTTACTCACAGTTAATATTTCCAACAGACCTTTATGCCTTTAAGAGCTGTGTAGGAAGTATAAATTCAGTGGGTGCAACCTTTACCCTATGATAGAGATACGTAGTTAAGAAAGCCTGTACCTGCACCTTTTGAATATATCTTAATTACACAGTTCGTAAATGTTATCATTTCATCAGCTTCCATTTAGCTCTTCAGCAGTGTGATCCTACACCTGCCTGTTCCAAAGTAAGTCCCACTGATTTCATTGGGGCTTACTCCCAGGTAGGTGAGTATAGGATTGCTGCCTAACTCGCCTCCAAAAACCTAAAAATGACTCTTTTCACTAATAAGTTGGTAATTTTTCACTCTCCCCAGTTTTTCCTAAAATTTCCTTTAGGCATCTGCAGCCAGCTCCACAATAAAATAGCTCTCATCTTCTTCCTTTTTTGTAATTTATTTTAAAATGGTTAGGTAGAGAACTATCCTTAGGTATGACTCTTAAAGGGTGATATTTTCTCTCAAGAGCCTAAAACAGGGCCTTCCAGGGGAGGGGGTGGAATCACACAACTTGTTCTGTATTTCAGAACTTTTCTATATCCTTTTATAAGAGCTAATCTCCATATGTTTTCCAGTAGGAAAATGATCAGTTGCCTATGGAATATACTGTGTTAGGCAAAGCCGTATGGTGAAGTTTATTACCCATAGACTTGAAAAACTGAAACAGGATCATAGGTGGCCATGTGTTTGTACTGAAAACAAACAAAAAAAAATATTCAAAAGGAATAAAATCTGAAGCGAGAGAAGCAGGCTGAGGGCTGGATACAGAATGCTAACTGCACTGGACAATTTTTTGAAAAGGTGACCATGGTGACCTTGAAACATTTTTTTCAAAGACAGGTGTAAGATTTATAGAGCAGTGAAGGCAGGTTTGGAGGGACCCTCACTGCGTTCAATGCAGCTTTGTTTTGTTCTTTCCGGGGTCAAGGGGAAACAGCTATGGCAATGAATTGGCTAGTTCCCATGATGTCACCAAAATACAACCACAATCCTGTAACTTTCCTTTTAACATGCTGATCGAGAAATGTATATGTGTGCCGATAAAGTTACATGTGTGACAGACAGCTTAAAGAATAAAAAGGCAGGCAGTCTGCATGGAAACGGGGGAGGGGAAAACTGACAAGCAAATAACAAGGACATTCTTTTTGTACAACTTCATAAGCAAGGACACAGAACCTGCTGTGACTCCTCTTCAGATGTTACATCTGCCTTTGTTCTTAAAGATGTGAAATAGATCAAGAGTTTCTAAGGTAAAAAGGGAGATTGGTAGTTCCTGTATAAGTCACTTAACTGTTATTTATGGGGGTTTAGCGGTTTCCCATTTGTCCGCAGTGCCTGTTACAGAATAGTTTGCTCTCATTCTGATTCCAATAACTAATCCAGGGATAGGGGATCTCTGGCCCTCCAGATATTGTTGAACTGTAGCTCCAGTCATCCCTGTCCATTGGCGTCCTCATTGAGGCTGATGGGAGTTGGAGTCCAGCAACATCTGGAGGGCCATAGGTTCACCATCCCTGGCCATAGATGGAAGAAATGGAATAGGGACGTAGAGCACTTCCCTCCTCAGGCTGCCAAGCCCCAACCTTGTGCCTGTTTTTCTCTGTTAGAGAAGTAGAAAGTGTTGCATGTGGACATCAACATGAAATGAAAATTCAGCTTTAACTGAGTTTAAATTGTTCCATTGTGTAGGCTGATGTGAATTTGTCTGAATGTACTTTTCTGATCAAATTTGATTGTCTTCATTCAGGCCACAATCTTTTATCCAGTAAGCCCCATTGAATTCAGTGGGACTTACTTCTGAGTAGGCACACATAGGCTTGCATTGTCACCTTTCTTCCCTTTGTACTGATATATTCCTATTGAAAAGTTTGTGGGAACATCAGCTACATTCTCCTTAGCACTTTTCGGAAGCGTGTGGAGAGAAATTCTTCAGTCTACTAAGAAATAATGTGTGTGTAGAAGTATACACATGCTGGGGAGTAAAAGATGAACATGACTATCATTTTATTTTGATTTCTTTTTTAAATTCACATTTGAGCCTGAAAATGACTGGGTTTGGAAATGATTGGGGCACCAAAGTACACCTAGTAATGGCAATCCTAAAGCTAAAGACCAGTATATAATGTTATATTTTTAGGAGCATGCCCAATATATTTTAAATTTACATGTAGAAATATGAAGTGTGAATGCAACAAACACAAATTATATACAGTGCAATCCTATACATGTCTATCCAAAACGAAGCCCCACTGAGTCATTTGGGACTCACTCTCAAGTAAGTGGGTCTAGCACTGCAGTCATATGCCAAGTTATCTGCTATCTGCACTCAATGGCAACCCCATGTTTGCCTCTCTGTGTTGGCCTGAAGCCAGAAATGGAGAGTTTGTGGCCCTCCAGAGGTGGTGGATTCCCATCAGCCCCAGCCAGCCAATAACCAGGGATGGTGAAAACTCTAATCCAGTCACATCTGAAGGTCACAGGTTCCCTATCCCTGCCTTGAGCTTTCAAGCTACTAAAATCAAATCCAAATTTTGAGTCATGGCAATGTTTATTCATCCTGCAACCCTTCTTTGGGGGATAAATTAAATATCCGGCCATTTATTATTCTGGGTTACTTAAATGAATCCTTTCTTTTTTTACTTTCCGTTCAACTGTTAAAACACTCGCCACCCCCCACCCTGCGCACACATATACCCTTGGCCAAATATTCCCGTCTTGTGTTTCGGCTGCCCACAGGCCACAAGCCACTTAACATTTGTGCCACTTCAAAGTAAACAGTCTGTGAACTGCAGCTGTTCTCTTTCTCAATAGTGCCATTAAGCGTTGCAGTATAGGAGCCCCATTAAGTTTCCTCCACAATGAAACCATTATGTAAAGGCAAAAGGATCTCATAACCCAGTTTGTTTTGTCAGAAACCTGAGGCTAGCCAACTGCCAGAGAACACAGGCATTCTTCAGGTTCAGTGTGGGTAACTTTGAAGGTGGTGTCCGTCCGTCCCCCCCACCCGCCACTCACTCACCCACCCACCTTTGCAACAGCATCAGGTCTTGGCATGCCAGTTGCTGAAGGCAACACCTTTCAAAGACTTTACCCCATTAAAGTACCTCTGTTTCTGCTCTCTCCCCTCCCCACTCTCTCTCTCTTTTTAACTGGAATAGGTTCAAGCTGTCAAACTAAAGCCCTTGCCAGATTATCACTGAAGTAGTTACACCGTGCTCAGCAAAATTCCACAGAGAATGTATTTATTTCCTGCCTTTAACTTCTGTGTTGTGCTGTGGGATATTAAACTCCTTATTGTGGCTGTATTCCAAATTAGGTTTTCATCTCAAAATGCCCCTTTTTTAAAAGGACACAAAGGAGCTATGAAGTTCACTTTCCAGGGAGTTCTGTAGAGCAAAGATGCTTTGACAATGTGATCAGCTGAATTCCGTCTCCATTGTTCCATTGGCCTATAGGGGGTTCAGTTAGAGATTTCACAGCGCTGTGGTGAAATTCTCTTTCATGAAAATGTACAGAGCAGTACTGTATGTATGGTTCTCTGGAAGCCTTTCCCAACCTAGTGGCCTCTGGATATTCTTGGACTCCAACTCCAGTTACTCCTAGCCAGCTTGGCCAATGGTCAGGGTCTATGGCAGTTGTAATCCAATATCACCTGAAGGGTAGAGGTAGGGCTAGATCACTGGTATGTTCTGTGGAGGTGAGGATTATTTGTATTCTGTTGGGTTCTGTGAAGTTGTCTGGTGAACTATCTAGAATTCTGAGAAACTTCTGTTGTACAAAAGACCTGTTTGACTACATTGCTCTCTGGAATACCCTGTTTCAAGGTTCTAATGAATGGGTGTATAGTTCTATTAACTCAGGGGTGCTCTCTGACAAAGATACGGGATATTCTTTATTATGTATCCATTTGTGTGTTTGTCTGTATACACATACATGAGATCTAATACAGGCATTTAAGTAAATTGGGGAAGATATAACCCTTCCTGGTTTTCATTCAGGTTCATTTACACAATGGCAGAGACAGAGATTTAAAAGCTCCCGAGTCCTAGAACAGTTGTAAGTCACTTTGGATTGCCTTCGGCAAGATAAAGCAACTGACAAATTTTAATAATAGTAGTAGTAGTGGTGGTGATGGAGAACCTGTGGTCCTCCATATGGTTTTGAACTGCAACTGAGGCTGATGGGAGTTGGAGACCAATAACAGGTACCCTATCCCTGTCTTTGAAGAAGGCCAGGCCAATTGACTGTGCTCATGTTTTAAATATTATTCTTCACTCCAGTTCTGTCTTTGCTAGCAAATTAGTTGTGGCAATAGAGGTGATCAGAATCTGCTTCTTGACAGCAAGCAATGAGAAAAGGTTGTGCACCTCTTGAGATCTCTGTAAGGCCTTCTAGCCACCACAAAGTAGCCTGGGATCAGCCCAGGGACTGGGGGCACATGCTGTAAGTTCCCATGGGCTCCTATGGGAGGAAGCGGGGTATAATAACAATAGCAGCCACAACAACATTGTGATGATTAACGCACTAGATGAAATTGTGACTGGCAAGTTCATCGTTTGATCTGCTGCTTGCTAGAGATAGCCACTTCTAAAGTTCCATTTCTGCCATGAGGTCATACGGTTTGAGCTAGCCACCTCTGAACTCCTAGCCTTGATTTTGCTGTATTTGCTTCAGTGGCCTGATAGATAAAAGAGTTGGATTTGAATCTGGGAGA
Organism: Podarcis vaucheri; assembly: GCF_965113315.1. Lineage (NCBI taxonomy): Eukaryota > Metazoa > Chordata > Lepidosauria > Squamata > Lacertidae > Podarcis > Podarcis vaucheri. The sequence continues at coordinate 49,091,154 of NC_138748.1, read as the reverse complement.
TCTGGTCTGAAGTTCTGTCTTCTGTCGTGGAGGCATGCTGTTCCCTTGCACAAGGCACAATCTCTTTGCCTCCGTTCCCTGAACCTACCTCACTATCTAGTGTGACTTGTGCCTATTTGGGGCATACCCAGTGTTTGATAGGTGGGCGCCTTAAACTCCACCCCAACAAGCAACCCCTTGGCCATTCAGAAGAAGCACAGTACATGTGCATGTGGTCCTATCTTAGTCTGGCAAAATGCCCAGAGGAAGAGAGTGGGCGTTACGCTGCCAGGCATCTCTGCAGGGCCATCACTGGCATTAAAATAGTAGTTCCATGTGTATTATGCAGTTGTGACCAATCTTTTTTGATGAGTACACCACCAAATCCAATCTAAAACTGAGAGGGTGCCACATCCCAAATGAATGCAGCTGTTTCACCTTCATCCCACTTACGACTCAGTGTGGTTTTGCTTCTGGGTCTGATGAGATGAAAAGTGTTGGAGAAGCAAAAACGCTTGTGACCTTTCCAGGAGTGCCACACTTCCCTGCTACTCATGCCACAGGTTGGTCAGCTATGATGGTTAATGGGTGATCCTGAACTTCATGATTTGCAACTTCATGAACTGATTTGCAATCGAGAAGGAAATTCTGCATTAGCCATATGGTGGCTGTTTGCTCCTTCTGTCTCCCAAAATACGACCTGTGAACACACACCAAAATTGATGTCCTGTGTGTGTGCACACTTTTTTTTTTAAGTGCATAGAAAATCTGCTGGTGACTAGAGCTGTGTTGCTTTTCAGGGGACCTGCTGGTTACTTTTGGAGGAGAAAGCACTGGGGAACTGTTCTATAATCGGTTTGTTTTCAGATTCATAGAGCAGATAGGACAGGGATCTCAGAACAAACAGCATTAGATGTGTATCAACCCAGAGCAAATGTAAGTAAACTCCAAACAGATGCCCCCACCCTCGAAATCTCTCTGTAACTTTTCTAATCAGCTCAAAACACAAAAATGGTTGTTTCAAGCTGTCTGTTCTCTGCACCTTTTGCTCTAATGGGTCGAATTAGTTTCACACTTTATTCCCACCTTAGCCAAAATGATTTTCATCTGTCATGAGGTTAGGTCCAGCTTCTGTGCTTAAATTGGGGAGAGGAGTGGGGGACATTGGGGAATGTCTATGGAGGAGATAAACCAGAGTGGTTTATGGAAATATACAATTGTTTTTGCCAAGAATGGTGAAATCATGAGTGTGGGTATGTTGTCACAAACCACCTTGGAAGCTGCAAAGGCAGAATGTGTAGTTGCTCCCATTAGTTTGGGTTTCTTGAATCCTGCTGATGCATTTTGGCATCTGAAAGATGAATTTCCCAAATTCGTCAAAATGTTAGTACCTGCTGTTAGGGATCAGTCAAGCCGTGTCAAAACTAAAAGGAATAATAGGACTGCATGCCTTAGTCATCTCTTCCTCTATGACATAGATAGTCTGTGTGAATATAGCCAAACAATGGCTGTTACAGGAAATTATGTGTTCCAGGGAGACTGCCTCTCAATTACAGTTAGCTCGCCCTGATGACAAGCACTAATTAGCCATGATACCCAAAAGATTTATCTTTGTGCAACACTTGAATATCCACAAATATTTAATACAAAACTCTAAATAGGAATTGGTATATCACATGCACATCATACAGTCGTGCCCCGCAAGACGAATGCCTCACAAGATGAAAAACTCGCTAGACGAAAGGGTTTTTCGGTTTTTGCGTTGCTTCGCTAGATGAATTTCCCTATGGGCTTGCTTCGCAAGACGAAAACGTCTTGCGCTTTTTTCTTAAAGCCGCTTGAAGAGGCGCAGTTGCGACGGACCGTGCTTCGCAAGACAAAAAGACTAGCGGAATGAATTAGTTTCATCTTACGAGGCACCACTGTAGATTTAAAGCACATTTTTACCATTTTAACACTCATGACTTCCCTCAAAGAATCCTGGGAACTGTCATTTATCCCTCACAGAGCTACAGTTCCCAGCATCCTTAATGGACTATTATTGTTCCCAGCATTCTTTGGGGGGAGCCATGTACTTTAAATGTGTGAGCTCCAGTGGAAGATTTCTGCCCAGGCAGAGTGGGGGCCAATTTCATTTGAGCCCAAAGTGGTGGCAAATAGTTAAAACTCCCCTTCCCCCATGTCATGGTTCTGACCTGATTTGAGGCCCTCCATACTAGCTATCGGTTACAGAAAAAACAACTATTCAAGGGCAATTTACGTCACATCTGTAGATTTTAATCCTAAAAACTGTTTTGTAGCATGTGGGAAACTGCAAAGCTTTCTTCCAGGTAAATACGTTTACTATTTTGGCATGCAAGTTATTGAGCAGTAATGTCCACTGTGCAGATGGCAATCAAGTAGAGGCAAATTATTTGGAAGACGGCATTATGAATAGAAAAGGGTTTTTGTTTTTTTCAAATAGTGTAATGGAACAAGTTTGCTGCACTAAGGAAGTAAACAAGTTTCCTGCACTAAGGAAATAATGCAAGGACAGCAATTTATTTTACTCATCCCTTGGAAGCAGAAAAAGAGGATGCCATGTATACAATGCCAGCAGCCTAGCATATGAGTTTCAGTTTGTTAATACGCTACCATTTTGACGTTAGCATTGAACTGGCTTTTTTTAACTGTCAAAACAAAAGGTTTTGTTTTCAGCATAATATATTCAGTAGGCGGCATGGAGTGAATCACATATGTTCAATCACGCAATTAAATGCTGAATGTCTCATGTAATTTTCCAAGAGCACACCTTAGAATATTTTAAGCACCAGTCTTCCTCTTGCTCATTCTCTTAAACCCTCTCAATGAGATTAGGATCCATACTTTTGCCAAATGTAATTTTGCAAATCTGTTTTGCACATTGTATTAGACGCACAGCAACATTTGAGACAAGCAAGTTGTCATTTTAATTGTGTTACTCAAAAACGGGCTAATCTGATTTGCTCTTCAAGCGTAAAATCATTAGCTCTTTCCCGGGAGCCAACTGTACGTGACTTGGTTGATCTAAAGCCAAGAAGCTGGTAGCACAAGAAGATAATTGAGACAGGTTTAACTGATACTATAGAGTCATTAAAAGATGAATCCGGCCTCCCATACAGATCCTCTTATTACTGACTTGACTTGGAGAGGGATAGGGCTCATAGTAGGACAAAATGCATCACCATCACATATAATCTCTTTACATTTTCACAGGTCTGTATGAATTCTCAATTAGAATTAGAAGTTTCAACATGAAAATGTTTTATATGTCTTCCAGATTGTATGGCATGTTCTGGGACCCCGCAAATTTCTGAGCCATAAAGCCCATTGCTCTCTGCTACACTAGAGGCCACTTTGCACAATTAGCCATTGAACTCTCCATCAACCTCTTTTGCTTGTAATTTCAAGAAGTAGAGTGCGAAAAGCCCTGGAAAGATCAGGGGATCTTGATTTAGCACTTCTTCCTTGTTGAATTAAAGACCCTTGAAACATCTGAACTGTGTGGGAGTGAACAAGTTAGATGAGTACTGCTCTACAAAGTTTAAATGACACCCCCCCCAATGTGGGCTGTGACTGAGCTCATGGGTCTTTCCCATGGAAACTGTACTCACCTGGTATGATTTTCTAGGTTCTGTATCTTTGGTCTAGAGAAAAAACTGAAAGGTATGGAGTTGTTAGTACAACTTGCCTGGGGTCCAGTATAAGTATTTTTCTACAACAGCCTTATGGGACTTCTAGTTCATAACATCTGAAGGGAACAAGGTTGAAGAAGCCTGGTGTAGAAGACTCTGGAAAGTCTTATGTGTGTATTTTGACTTGGATAATAACCCCTAAGTGCTGGTCAGTAAACAAGCCCTGTGTTAAATCTACCCTAATGCCTGGGTAGGTACATACACAGAGCTTATTTGTCCCATCCTGTCTTGCCCTTAAACATTCTGCTACAGTTTCCTGGACTTGTTAAATTTTTGTTCTAATTGGCCTGTTCCCCTGGCTGTTTTCAGAAGGAACAACTACTCTGCTTTCCCAAATATGTCAGATTCCATAGGGGTCCCCTCATTGGTTCTGTCTCCTTGCCTGCCCTGGCTGTATTCCCTGGGCCTGAGTTGGCTTCATCTCCTAGACCTGTTCAGGGGCCCCGTGTCATTAAATGGACCCTACTCATAGCTTGATGGAGACAGCTAAAAATGCAAACATAGGTTTTGCCTGGTTGCAAACATCAACACTCAGGCCATAGGCCATTAAAATTCATGGAAAAAACTGGGGCAAAGAAGAAAATGGAAATTAATAGGAAGGTCCTGTTTATGCCTTACAAATCCAAATTATATACCTCTTTTGAAAGGGATAGATCTTGATTCATGATGTGATTGGAATTTTCCCTGTATTATCCAAACCAAATCAGGATACATAGCAATGTGTGTGTTTTTGTGTGGCTTTGTGAGAGAGGACGTTATTGAAATGCTTAAACAATAGCTATTGCAATGTTCAGGCTTATTGACATGATGTTAGGAGATTGCATATCTGGTCTATCTGCTAATCAACATTTAAATTGGTATATGGAAGTAGACTTCACCTATATCAAGAGAGCATGGAAGTGACACTCAATGGTCTAGTTTTTTTGGTGTGTGTGTGTGTGTTTAAAGGGATTCACTGAGGTCATATCTTACTTGCCTTACTCCAAGGTTCGAGATTTCAGTGAGCAAGATTTGGTATCTTATAGTTCAGTCATCACAGTCTGAATGCAGACACAACATCAGTTAGTTTCAGTGAAATCAATTCCTTCCAACAAAAAAATAGTTTTTGTGCCAATTCAGCCTACTTTGTATACATCTGAAAGTCAGCTGAGTGACATTAGAGGTGACTGTAGCCCATTCAATCTACCATGTACTGGGTGAGTTTTGTTGCTTCACAAGGATTGCATTGGTAGGTAGCCAACAAGTGGCTGTATTTGTATTCTGTAAAATGGTCTTGCAGCACAAACAAGTTAAGCCTCTATAGCTGGACTCAAGCTACATTAGCCTTGTCTGCTTTAACTGCCAGCACTCTGGCTTAACTGCTATGTGGATCATGGCTATAGCGACTTCGCAATAAAATAAGGTAAAGAACATTCTTTGGAGCATACCAGGGTAAATAAAGTAGTAAAATGTGTTGCATCTTGATTTTTTTTTAAATGAAGCTTGTTTGTATATATTAATATGCACATTTAAATACCAGAGGATACATTACAAGTCCTCCTCTATTCATACTGGATTAGTTTGTTGATGGTGCTGTGCACTACTGCATTAAAGGGATCCAGATTCTTGAGGATGTGGTTCTAAAGCTGTGGTTTTCAACTTTTCTACCTTTAGGGAAGCCTTTTCACATCAGCTTGTGTACTGAAGGGCCCCTGGTCACCTGCCATTGGCCTGGTTTACATTTAACATTAAGCCATTGTTTGTTTAGCCACCAGTTTGTTCCACAGATGATTAAATAAACCATGGCTTGATTCTCCAAAGCTTGGTTTGTTTTCCAGCTGCTCTTGCTGTTGTAGATTAGTGTCGGGGTTTGGGGGAGGGAGAAACCATGGTTCAGGTAGAGTGCTTGGTTTGCATATAACACCAAGCCATAGTTAAAACAAACCAAGATTCATAACCCAACAACAAACTATGGCTGTGGTTTCTGGTAGTAAACAAACCATAGGTAGGCTTCAGGTTATCAAATAAACCATGCATTAAGAAACTATGGTTTTATTAACCATGACTTAGTGTTGTGTGTGAACTAGGCTATTATTGCAGAGGATCTGGGGGCATTTTCTTGGGAACACTACTAAATGTTGAGGCAACCTATTCCCCATCAACTAAGAGTGCCCCTTGGAAAACAGACAACACTCCCCTGCAACTCCAGATTGAGAGAACAGACTATAGTGGTGGGCAACCTTTCAGGTAAGCTTCTTTGTCATAATTGTGCTAATCAAGGATTCCTTGCTGAAATAACCAGCTATGGTGGACAAGTTTTACTGGAAAGCTTGCCCATCACTGTAGGTGCTCTGATTCCCTGGAACAGAGTTTGAAAACCATTGTTTAAAGGGTGTTAGAACCAGACTACAGCATGCTTGGCATCAAGCAAAATGAAGATGTATGTGGCAACCTCTCACTTCAAATGATCCAAGGACTATGGATTAGAATCAATATTGGCTTTGGAGGTGGACACTTGTGTTGCTGACTCCTGCCCCAACTCCCAGCCAATGGTTAAGTGCCTCATTTACAGGGATCTAAGGTAGAAATCTCAAAGAGTTTATATTGGTGGTCTGTATCGGCAGGTAAATACTCCAAATCTTATTTTTGGATGTCTATAATAAGGACCCCGTAGGGTAGAGTGGGGTGCTTCAACGGAACACAGAAGGGACCACACAAACAGCAACAAAAATATAAGTGTATGTATATATTTATCTATAACCTAATGTTTCTGTATTTGAATGGTTTTTGGAAATGTCAACAAGTGATTGTTCCTATTGTGTTTACTGCTCTGAAATTCTTTGCATGACTTCTGGCATAATAAAATTCTTTAATAAGGAAGTTATCTACATCTATATACATATATCTATATATATTGTTAGCCTGCGAAACATTCTTGTCAGATCAGCCATGTTTTGTGCAAATTGTATATTTCTGTTGTAAGAGCACCATTGGAATTTGACTTTGAATTAGTTGTTGGCATTAAAATATGTTTTTATGGATAATAAACTTGTCATTTAGTGTGCTGGGGCTGGCGAAATGCCGCAGTCATCCTTACAATTTCACAAAGTCACTAGGGAGTGGTGAGTAAATAGGTTGGTATGTATGCAGTGATAGTCTCTTTGCACTTGGTACCGTATATGTGCAAAGCAAGGTATAGCTCTCTTGGCTTAATCAATGCTTCTCATCTTGGTTTGTCTCTTAGCCCAAATCCTCATTAAGAAGTCAAATCAGTGCAGCAGCATGCCCCCAATATTAGGCAAAGGAAATTATGTATATACTTCTGCTATTAATAATTTCTACAGTAGCTTGAAGTGGGTGAAATGTTTTGCCACACAGCTTAATTTACCCCCTCCAAGGCCCCTGTGAAGTAGGTTAAGGTGAGAGATAATGACTTGCCCAAAGCTGTCCAGTGAGCTTAATGGAGTGAGTTGGGATTTGAAGCTGTATCTCCTGTTACCAAATTAAGCCTTCAGCAATGGCATCAGCCTTCCCCAACCTTTCTGGAATGTGAGACAATTTGTTGATTTTGCTGTTATAGCCATTTATTTCACAGATTTCTAGCCTGCTTTTCTGGCAAAACCTCTACAGTGCGAATTACAACACAGGCTAAATAATCAGTCCTTTCAGTGCCTGAATAATTAAAATAACAAATAAGATAGCAGCATATAAAACTTCAATTCAAAGTGCAGTAACCAAGTAAGTATTTAGAATCTCCTAAAGGTCTTGCATACATGGAAAGGGCTATACAGTACTAACTTCCCAGGGCAGTTTCCAATAGATGTGGGTCCACAAACGTTTCAAGACTTATCTTAAAATATGCAGATTTGGGGCGAGAGGACATGACATGTTGATTTTCTGTCTCTCACTCAACTGTGCTAAGAGACACAAAACCTCCATGGGGGAGAGCTCTGGAACCCTAGATGTTTGTCTGACTGATACATTAAACTACCCTCACCATAGTACTCTTCAGATCCGCCACAGATTACCCCCACCCGCCTGAAGATGGCAAAATTGCCATTAGAGAATCGGGAAGATGTATGTGTGTATGTTTACTTGAAAATAAGTCATGTTGAGTTCAATGCTCCTTGCTTCCTAATAAATGCGCAAGAGAGATACGGTAAACCTGTAATCCTTCGGGGATTTTTTTATATTATATTAATATGCATAGGTAATAGAATTATACTGTACGTACACACGTGTGTGTATTTATGTAATTGCCGGACTACAACTCCTATCACCCCTCACGATCGGCCATGCTGACTGGGGCTGATGGGAATTGGAGTCCATCACCGCGACACCCCCATCTCTCTCCCCGCCTCAGCATCGCCTCGCAAAACGAAAGAACCAGAGTGACGCAAGCACAGCTCGTGCCCTATCAGCAACTGCCCCACTCCCTCCACAGCATCTGCGGGTGACGTTGCAAGAGTGGGAAGGCCCGACATCACCCCGCCCACGAGAGAGGGAGGAGCTGGGTGTGTGTAAAGGAATTAGCGTCTCAGGTGCTTGGCGCGTACTGATGACATCACGACCTTTCGCTAAGACCGGAGAAAGCGATAGGTCGTGCGCCAGGCGTAATGATGGGAACGCCGGCAGCTGATAGGGTGGAGGCGGAACGGGAGGCGGGGCGAAGCGGGCCCTTGCCGGAAAAAGCTCGCACGTGTCCAAGCGGGGGACGCTTTCTAGGGGGTCGCGTGGCTTTCTCTTTTGCCAGCTGAGGCCATGAGCTGCCCCGTCACCTGCGCTGCTTGGGTTCCTCGCGGCGTCGCCAAGGAGACGCCCGACAAGGTGAGCGTGGAAGCGGGAAGCGGCTTTCCTTCCTGGCCCCAGCTGCCTCTGAGCGTCTCTCTCGTTAGTCCGAAGCAGCAGCGGTGCAGTCACTTGTAGGGCTACCAATGCAACGAGGGAGCTTTATCAGTGCTCAGGCAGGAAAATGGTCGAGAGAGGGGGGGGGGCGAAGCCAGTTCTGGTCTGCCGTTTGTAACAGCAGCAGCAGCAACAGCGCTGTGGAATTTCTCAGCGCAAGCCCTGCACGAGTCTGTTCAGAAATAAGGCCGTCGAGCTAAGTAGGGCTTACTCCCAGGTGTGTGTGTTTGTATTGGGAGCTTAAGTAGGCTTGGGCGTGTTAAACTGTCGGATGGCAGCAAAGACCGTACGAATAGACAAGCCATATCTCCTGTCTCCTGGAAAATATAAAAGGCAACATTTATTAGGATCTGCTTCTTGGATTGCAGTGCCCTCCCGGTGAGACATGTTCTGATTAATACATTGTGATATATATTATTATACAATGTTTATATCCTGTCTTTCATTCTAAAGTTTATAACGTGACTTAGAACAACTTCTGTTTCATGTAAAATCAATCTAAACCCCCCAGCAAGGGAATAGTCATAAAAAAACCTGTTGCCTCTTTTTCTTTTGCCCCCTAATGGAGCCATGTTGCTACTTTTACCATTTTTGCCCCTTTTCTTTTGTGTAACATCCCTCACCCACCAAGCCTTGGCCCAATATTTACTTGTAGCATTCAGCCGCCTTCTTGTTTTTGCTTGAGGATTGCTGATGGGGCCTTATTGGAGAAGTCTCTAGTCATAATGAAAAGTTGCGTAGAATGTGGATATCTGTTACTTTGGGACACTCCAATTCCAGCTTGTCCACCCAGTGCCTCTCATTGTTGAAAATATTGTTCTAAGGTTACTGCACAGCTGTTCTGTGATGTTATTGATTCTCAGTTTCCATTTGTTTTCAATGGCTTATTTGATTGGGCTGAATAAAAGCATGCTTTTTAAAAAGTCAAGGATGCTACTGTCTGTTAGACTGTGTTGATAGAACTTCTTTACAAACCTATTCAAATGTCCTTTTAAATAAAAACTACCTGACATGAACTGTGTGTACTCTGTACTCTGTGTGTTCACTTTGCAGGTTCATCTTGAAACAGATGAATTGAAACGCTTGGTCTCTGAAGCCAAAGAGAGACTGCAGTAAGTCTTGGTAATATTGAAGCAGAAATTAGGGGAAAGTTAATATATTGTAGGTCATACTGGTGTTTTTTAATCCTAGACAAGTTAATCTAGGAACTCAGCTAGATTTGTAAAGAAAAGGCATTTTATATGTGTTGTATATATGATATAACACTGTGACATCAGGTGACGCTGTGGTCTTTCCCTACCGGATTTCCCTGTATGAGCTTGTAATACGTTTAACTGAATCGCTGCTTTGACTTGCCTAGATAAACTGTAATTTTACTGCATTCCAGCACCTGTCAGGTGGGCAGGTTAACAGAGTGAGTTGAATAAGAACATAATAAGAGCTTGCTGGATCAGACCAGTGACCTATCTAATCCAGTATCCTGTTCTCACTGTGGCCAACCAGATGCCGGTGAGAAACCGTCAAGCAGCAACTGAGCACACGAGCCTTCTTCCCTCCTGTGGTCTCCAGAAACTGGTATCCAGAAGCATTACTGCTTCCAACTGTGGAGGCAGAACAGAGCCTTCATGGCTGGTAGCCATTGACATCTTATTCTACATGAATGGTGAAGAAGCATAGAATTGTATAAGTGAGAATATAAAAGAAAATCGTTTCTTGCGTATTTCTAGGTTTGTTCTTTGTTACACCTTTGTTTGCACATGTTCATAAGACATAATAATTTTAAAAGATTATTGCTCATGTGTTACATTTTTGTACTTGATTGCCACGGAACATCTCTCAGCCCAGGATAGCAAAATAATACTTATTTGCAGGAGTAAACCTGCCAAGAGCAAGGATATGAATGTTAACTTTCACATCCCTGCTTTGTAACTTTTTTGGTCTATAGAGGAAGCAAAACATTTGAAAATAGTATGGGAGGGGAATAAAATATAGCTACACAAGCTGAGGATGCCACTGTGTATAAGGTCATAGTGAACTTATGAACTTGAGTGATGTGGTGGCTTATATGGAGGGTATTTGATTCAGTTTAGGTGCACACAGGTTCCTTCATGTTAGGAGGAGAGTAAAAGCTGTAGCTTTGGCACCTTGATGTTTGGCCTGTTCATTTCTGCCATTAAGGTGGTTGCTGCTGCTACTCAATACTAATACACCAGTGAACCTCAAGGAAGGAGGCGTGAGACTTACAACTGAATCCTTTCCATATGAATGCTTACTTGGGAGAACATCACACTGAGTTCAATGGGATTTGCACCACAAGGAGTGTGTTTAAGACTTGCAGAGTCAGTGGAAAAGAAGTGATACGGAATTGCGTGTTAGTGACTAAATACTAAGTGGTGACATTCTAGTGACATTCAGTTGAGCAAAGTATGTTGTACTTTTTCTTGCATAAAGAGATGCTAGTGATGATGATGATGATGAACAGGAAGAGGCTTCAGGAGGCACCATGGATGTTGCTGATGCTGAGGCAACTAGCTCAGCTCCCAACGATGAGGACCATGAAGAAAATGAAAAGCTGGATGACGATGAACTGGCAGAATATGACCTGGATAATTATGATGAGGAAGATGAAGGTAACATGACTTGTTTCTGTGTTTCCTACCATCCCACCAGCAAATTCTTCACAAGTTGTTGTAATATGTTTGCTCTGAGCATTCGAAGATAGATCACAAAGGGTCAATGTTGCATAGGAAAGAGTATAGAGTTGAAAACACTCCATAGGAATTAGTACTTGTATGAAATCAAGGGAAATGGATTTATACATTTTATGGGCAAGGAGCTTCATTTGAAGTGCCACTTGACTTTCATCTGTTTTTGATAATGCAAAGGAGGTTTGGGCTTCACAGGGTTTGGAAGATCAGAAAGGGCTTTGGGGAAGGATCCTCCAATCCCAGGATCCAAAAACTAAGAATCTACCTGGGAATAAGGCACATTGAATTTAGGGGCACTTATTTCTGAAGGCATGGATAGGATTACATTGCAAAACTTGCAAGTTGAATGAATACCTTCACATGATTTGTATCTGGTTGGCTGCAGTGAGAAAAAGGGTGGCTGATTAACCTTTGCTCTGATCTAACAATGCTCTTCTTATTATCTCAGGAGAGGACTCTTATCACTAAGCCTGTCAATTATTTAAACCCTGAGTGTGGAGGAAAACTTGATCCACCAAATCTTTTTCAAAAGCAATCACTCTTCCCCATTAGGACAGGATGGGGAAAATTTCTAATAAATGGTGGAAAAAGGCTACTACAACTGAAGCACCAGAATAAAAATAATTAGGTATCCATCATCAATTTATTTGGTTCGGTCTTGAACCCAGATGCTCTGTGCTCTAAACACTTTTTCTGTAGCGAGATTACCCTGCAATAGGTGGATATTTTCTCATCTTTACATTTAAATTGGTTCATAGTAAATATATTTCAGTGAATTTTCATTAAGCTCCAGCTTCTAAAACCTTGTGCTGAAGGAGAGCCGTGCTTTTTGCTAAAATGTTGTTTTTTAAAGGCAAACCGTTTTATGACAATTCAAATAGCATTTCATTGTTCCATCATAAAACATTTTATGTTCTCTCTTGTGCTTCATTTTGACCAATAATTTTACTAAGGAAACAGTTGCTTGCTAAGGTTTCACGTCGATGTAAGTTTGATATACCTAGCACAGTCTGCCATGTGAAATTGTTAATATTCTTTTACAGGCACTGAGAGTCTTGGAAAGACCCTAGCAGGTCTCACAGTGTATGGAAGCAATGAAAATGATCCTTACGTCACTCTTAAAGATACAGTGAGTACTTTTGTTGAACAAAAGTGGATGCAAAACCTACTAAACTCTTCCTAGCTGTTTGATCTATTCACATCAAGCAGTGGTACCCTTAGGGTTACATGTGCATGTAGCCTGCATATTTGTGTATTGGGTTTTGTCTTACTTCATATGGTGTCTAGTTATTTAACCCACGTCCCTTGTTACAGAAATATTTAAATTTGTAAAGAATTAGTTGAGTTTGTTCCTTCACTCATAAGTATAGCCTCATTTGGAACTGCTTACACTCAAGACCAGCTTTTTGAGGTGACTAATTTCTCACCTTCAATTGTATTCTGTGTTCAGGGTTCCTTAAACTGACCTCTGTTGATGGTTTTCTCTAAGCGTGAAGTTGGAGTGATGATCTTCTTGTCCTTTTCAACACTGTCACTTACTTTAAGCTGACTGCATTTCCTACTTAAAGTAAAGGTACCCCCTGACCGTTAAGTCCAGTCATGGACAACTCTGGGGTTGCAGCGCTCATCTCGCTCTATAGGCCATGGGAGCCGGCGTTTGTCTGCAGACAGCTTCTGGGTCATGTGGCCAGCATGACTAAGCCGCTTCTGGCGAACCAGAGCAGCACACGGAAACGCCGTTTACCTTCCTGCCGGAGTGGTACCTATTTATCTACTTGCACTTGACATGCTTTTGAACTGCTAGGTGGGCAGGAGCTGGGACCGAACAATGGGATCTCACCCCGTCCCAGGGATTTGAACTGACAACCTTCCGATCGGCAAGCCCTAGGCTCTCTGGTTTAGATCACCTGCATCCCTTGCATTTCATACTTATTTGGGTCTAAATCCCAGTGAAGTAGGTCAATCAGGAAATCCCACTAACCACGCATATTCAATTTATATACTGCTCTTCATCACATAATAAAAGCAAGGTAAACACATGCATGTGCACGCACGCACAAATAATCATATTTTTGTATGATTCTTTGACAGTTTTGTCTGAAGGCATTCTGCTTTATCCTCTGGGAGGCTTGGGGTGAGGTGGATTATCTTGCTACTCTTTTTGTATACTCTGTGGTGGTGCTGTTCTGAAATACGGGGGAAAGGAAGGGATGGCGGGGATGAAATGTAATGGTGCATCTTGACTTTATTATAACGAAATGCATATCTAATCTGTATATGTAGTAATTTTGTTAGGTATGTGAAAATCACAACAATATTACTTGAGGTTTCAATTTTGGGCACTGCTATCCCAGTTCTTCCTGCTAATCATCAAGCTCTTTCTGAATGCTTAGACTGCAACCCTAACCCCACTTACTTGGGAGTAAGGCCCATTGTATTCATTAGGACTTATGTCTGAGAGAGCATGGTTAGGATTGCACCCTTATTTATCCCATCAGGCACAGTGCTGTTTTTGAATGCTTTTTGACCCCTATATTCATAGAAGCTTAAGCTGATATCCAAAGAATCAAGTCACTATTTTAGTACACCCAAAGCAATTGAGATTTTGTTCCCTTGGGCATCAGTTCCCTATATCACATGGCAACTGCTTTTGAAACAGTGGGGAATTTCAAGAGTAAGTAGCTATGTGGAAGGGGAAGTGGGTGGGGGCATACTGGTCATTCCCAAGTGTTTGAACGCACCTAAAATAGCCTTCGATTCTGACCATTGCGTACAGCAGTGTTCTAACATTACTGAGCATTCTCTTTTAGGAGCAATATGAGCATGAAGACTTCATGATTAAGCCCAGTGACAACTTTGTCGTGTGTGGCAGAGTTGATAAGGACCACTGCAGTCTAGAAGTGCACGGTGGGTAAAGCCTTCTTGCTTTTAATATAGTGCTAGCAAATATTTGGTTTATCTGTTATTACGGTCAACTGATTCTTTCGCCTATGGATTTCCATCATCTAAAAACGAGTTAACTTCAGACATTACCTTTTACAGTTGCAGCAGGGGAAGGGAACGTTTTTGGCTTGGTGGGCCAGATCTGCATCTGTTCCCACCCTTGCGAGCTGACTTTGGCAGATGAGAATCGCCTAATGTCCAGGGTGGTTGATAGGTTGGAGTCTGCAGACCAACCGTCAGAGTCCAGTGAGAGAGGTGTTTCCTTGCAGCTCAGGATGCTCTGGTGTCCAAACCAATACGGGATGAACCACAGAGTGGATCCATCTCTTTGTAGCTGCAGTTCCCAGAGGAATCATCCTTTGATGAATCCTGGTCTAGGGCCACAACACGCCTGAGTTGTCATCTTTCACCTTTACTTGCACTATTGTTTGCCCAGTGTGTTTCTTGTTTGGGGTGGTTAGACTTGCTAAATGCAGAAGTCAAACTGTTGCTGTTGACAACACAACTTTGTGTCTCGCTAACGACGCTAGGAGACTTTGTCAGCAACTCTGCAATACATCAGTTTTCCCCGCCTCCTAGAAGGCGGGGAAAGAGGGAAAAGTTCATGCCTGTCAGGCTTGAATTGTAAGTTGTGTGGGCCTGACCTAAAGTAATTATACTGTGGTGCTGAAGGATCTTGGAAATGCTTTCACATACCTAACATTCGGTGTTTTCAGTACTTGATGCACACTGGCATAACTGCATGTTTGCTTCATATTCAAGGGTCTGCTTTGTTAACCAGTCTACTTTTTTTTCTCCACAAGAGGTTTTTTTTAATTATTATTTATTATTATCTCTAAGCAACATACATATGAAAGCTTTCCCAGCAGAATGGTCTCTGCCATGGGTGTCTCTTTCATTTGCTGCTCTTTTCTGTGTTTTTAGCTGTTATTTAAAGCTGTTTTTGTCATATTGTGTGTCACCTTGACATATGTGGAAGAAGTTTAAGATATTATCGACAAAAACAAAAAGTATATAAATTACAAAATTTAATTCATACAGTTTATAACCATGAGGAGGACTCGTTTTACGTCCATCATGATATCCTCTTATCAGCATATCCTTTGAGTGCGGAATGGCTGAACTTTGATCCTAACCCAGAGGATTCCGCAGGTAAGTTAATTGCAAGATTTTTCTAAATTCCATTTGGAGCTTTTTGGATAGCAGTTTTGGCACATCTGGCCAGCACACTCCCCTGCCTCTTCCCTCCCCCCCAAAAATCTTGTTTTAAAAGACTAATGGCTCAGGAATTGTTTTTATTTATGCATTTCTATACCATCCTTCACCATGCAGTCACCATGCGGTGTACAGCATATTAAAACATACTGGAACATATTCTAAACCCAAGGGGAAAATATGAAGTAAATGCAACATAAAATAAAATAGAGGGTGCAATTTCAGACAAGGTATACAGTTCTTTGCTTCCCAAAGCCTAGTAAAGGAGGTATATCTTCACCTTCCTTCTAAAAGAGTACAATGCTGAGGTATGTTGCATCTTAGTGGGGAGACAGTTCCATAGTTTAGAGCTGCCACTAAAAAGGCCCTATTATGCACCCCTATACTGCTGATATGGTCCCTCATTTTTTATCTAGTGCAAGCTGACAACTGCTGTTTATTTTATTGTGAGAATTTCTTATAATTACTCCAAGTAGCTTTTAAATGTGTGAATTTTCACCTTATATTTATATTGAGAAATGTGTGCTGGATTTGGATGTAGGCAACTTAGGTTCAGATTTCCAATTGCCTGTGAAGTTCACTAAGTGTTTTTTGGCAGATTATTGTGTCTCTGAAGGAATGCAGGATACAAAGACAGTGATTAAAATCCTACTCTGTCTCACAGCACATTTTAATTGAAATATATTATGACAATACTATAAGGCTGGGGAACATGTGTATTATATATGTGCATATTTGGTAGTATATAATATGTATGTCTGTTTAAGTACCACAGAAAAATGAACAACTATCTTTATTTTCAATGAGAAGTGGTTTATTTACTTAGCATTTATATCCTACTTACCTATGGTAAACTGAATCTCAAGAAAGCGTACCCATAGAAATCTAACATTGTGAATTCATGAGATGACTTGCTTTAAAAATTGCAATCCTACTGAGGTAGTTCCATGAGGAAATAGCAGACACTAAAGGTAAAGGTAAAGGTACCCCTGCCCGTACGGGCCAGTCTTGCCAGACTCTAGGGTTGTGCGCTCACCTCACTCTATAGGCCGGGAGCCAGCGCTGTCCGCAGACACTTCTGGGTCACGTGGCCAGCGTGACGAAGCTGCTCTGGCGAACCAGCGCAGCACACGGAATGCCGTTTACCTTCCCGCTGGTAAGCTGTCCCTATTTATCTACTTGCACCCAAAGGTGCTTTCGAACTGCTAGGTTGGCAGGCGCTGGAACCGAACGACGGGAGTGCACCCCGCCGCGGGGATTCGAACCGCCGACCTTTCGATCGGCAAGTCCTAGGCGCTGAGGCTTTAACCCACAGCGCCACCCACGTCCCTAGCAATGTGTTAAAAATGTGTAGGATTCATGAAGTAACTTGATTATTTTGGGTGTTCTTCCATCAGGGAATTATGTTGCTGTAGGCACAATGAGTCCTGTTATTGAAGTGTGGGACCTTGACGTAGTGGATAGTTTAGAGCCAGTCTTTTCCCTCGGAAGCAAGAAAGCAAAAACGAAGAAGAAGAAAGGGAAAAAGGTAAGTAAGCTGACTTTATTATCAATATCATAGTCAGTAGTAACTTTTTGGGATGAAGGCCAAAAGGAGCTTCTCACTTTCTGTGCTTACACATTGCATTTTCAAACCATTGGATAGATTTGTTATTTACAGAACCACCGGATAGTGGTTTTGTTTCTTTTGGAAACAGTTTACAGATACCCAAGAGGGGGGAGGAATTGATTGATCATGTTTGGAACTCGGTATTGGAGAATTGTCGTAACTCATTAGGAGTGTCTCTATGCATAGGTCTGAACAGAGAGAGGTAACTTGGATTTAATTCAGAAGTATTTGGGTGGGACTAGTTCCCCGTAGACTGTTCCCAGTGATGATAGCCACTTTGACAAAGATGAGAAGTGGGGATTGGGGGCACTGTGGTTGGAATCAGGTGGAGGTGGGCAGCATCTTGTGGGATCTTCAGCTAGTCCAAAAGTATTTCCTCGAGACATCTAGCCTCTCTTCTTTGAGCTTCAGTTTGTGAAGGGGCTTGTCAGCAGAAGGGCAGAATGGGGGAAAGAGACCAAGGATTTAGGTTGCAAGTTCTGCCCATGGAAAGAGTCTGGCTGTATCTTGGGAAGGGCTGTAGCTCAGTGGTGGAGCACGTGGTATGTGTGCAGAAGGCCGAGCGTTCAATTCCTGGCACCTCTAGGTAGGACTGGGATAGATTTGCGTCTGAATCCCTGCACAGCCGCTGCCATTCAGCATAGGCAACAGTGAACTAGATGCTGGACAACTGGTCTGACTTGGTTTAAGGCTGCTTGCAAGAGAATATAAACTGGAAGAGTTTATAGAATATAAACTGGAAGAGTGGGGCAAGAGAATATAAACTGGAATTGCCTCAGAAGCTGTAGGAACTCTCTGGACCAGGGCTGCGTGTCTTGAAATGATTGGGCCTAGGTTATTCATGTTAATATTGGTGGGCCAGCTCTGAGTAGGATCAGCACTGGCTAAAACCCTGTGCTTTTTCCATGTTTGTTCCATGTAAAGGAGCATTGGAATTGGCTGCTTGAGCATGCTTGCTTATTGAAGTAAATGTGGAAGCTATAAAGGACTTCTTAATGTTTTTATATAAAGAATGCATCTAAAGAAGACCATCAAGAAGGGCATACCGATGCAGTGCTTGACCTTTCATGGAATAAACAACTCAGGTAAGTAAAAATGAAGGTAACATAGCGTAAAGATAATTTGTAGAAATATTTTTGCGCGTGTGTATTCGCATAAAGGTAAAGGTAAAGGTACCCCTGCCCGAACGGGCCAGTCTTGACAGACTCTGGGGTTTGTGCGCCCATCTCACATCTATAGGCCGGGGGCCAGCGCTGTCCGGAGACACTTCCGGGTCACGTGGCCAGCGTGACAAAGCTGCATCTGGCGAGCCAGCACAGCACACGGAACGCCGTTTACCTTCCCGCTGGTAAGCGGTACCTATTTATCTACTTGCACCCGGGGGTGCTTTCGAACTGCTAGGTTGGCAGGCGCTGGGACCGAGCAGCGGGAGCACACCCCGCCGCGGGGATTCGAACCGCCGACCTTTCGATCGGCAAGCCCTAGGCGCTGAGGCTTTAACCCACAGCGCCACCCGCGTCCCGTGTATTCGCATACTTGACAACAGATAACAACAGATATTGAAGAATTGTGCTCAAGTGTATTCGCATACTTGAGCACAATTCTTCAATATCTGTTGTTATTGGAAATATGGTAGAAAATAGATTTCTGCCCTTGCTATGCCATAGATATTTAAGGAAAAAGTTAATCTATGTGGGAAAGGGAGATTTACACCAATTTCTGGTGTAGATGTGTATTTTAAACGTCTATATTTCTCTGGAGCTCCATTTTAAGTCCTTTTCAGATATTAGGTCTAGCCCTCTGTGCGTAAAAGGCCACACGGGGGGGGGGGGCAGACTCTGCAGATCTGCAGTGCCCATGTGCTAAGGCATGCACAAGCCTGTGCTTGTCGATGTACATTCAAATGTAGAGGTAGTACCTGCTGCCACCGTGTGTGTGTGTGTGTGTGTGTGTGTAAGATTAGATCTAATGTCTAAACAAGGCTTTTGTGTTTATTTTTGCTGGGAGTTCACTGGCAACTTTAATTGCTTTAGTTTTTTTAGTGTCTCCACTCTCCAGAGGTCCCCATTCCAATCTGACAGTCTGGTTTATTAGGAATCATGGTTATTAGTTGCTCCAGGACAATTGCAGCAGATGGCTCTTAGCTCAGATGCTTTTTAGTCAGCAAACCACAGGGCCTTGCCCTTTGAATATTCTAGCTGTTGGCTGTGAGACTAGGTAGTGTTGGGTAAGTAGCTGAAACCTCTGCCAGGTAGGCAGCAGCAGCAGCAGGCTGGTCGTCTTCCTCCTTAGCTCTAGCTTGCCCCTGGAATCTCCTACCTTTTGTAAAGGTTAATTAAATAGTTTAGGAAACAGAACTACATTACCCATTAAGATAGGATGCTGGGATCAGGAAGCAAATTGCATCCAGCCTTTGCCAATCTTTGTTTACCTTTGTAATGCAGTCAGCACACCTTTCAAATACTAATATAAGCCATTAAAAACGCATACGCATTTCAGTGGCTGGAATGACTACTTAAAACAATATGCACCCATTTTTTGTATTTAGGCAGCACTGTTTTGTATCTCTGAGCCTACAGCAGAGTTGAAAAGAGACCAAAATGGGTATGGAATGGGTCTACACTTGGGCCACTGGGCATTCACTTTGTTCATATGAATCCACACACCTCTTTCTTTCAGATCTGTGTTGGCGAGTGCGTCAGCCGACCACTCCGTAATTCTTTGGGATATGTTGAGGGGCACACCAGCAGCAACGCTTTCTCTTCACACAGACAAGGTATGTTGACGATTCCAGAACCATAGACTGTAGTATTTTGGCAACAACAAAACAAAAGAAATGTGTGGCGCATTTAAAGTCTAGCTATAAGCATAAACTGCCATGGACTTGGTAACCCATTCCCCCCAGTGTTTAACTTTTTACCAGAAAACAGCAAAGAGAGCGCCCACCAGCCAGCTGGCTTCATGCAAAATTTGTGTGACCACTTTACTGGTAACTAGGTTAATCAGCTTCTTACTGCCTTGCTTGCAGTACATTTAGCACCTGTGTGGCAAATGAGAGTTTATTAAGGCCCCCGGCACAGAGGAAGTTTTACCTGCTGCATTATTTCAGTCTTGTAGTTCTTAAGGACAGGAGCCCTGCCTGAAAAAGCAGTTAGAGCTCTGGGTGTTTATCAAAAGCAATCTCTGATGGTGTATTCCTGCTCTTCTCCCTTCTGGGAGCTGGTAAGATGAATAGTGCCTTTGCAGGTACTCTGTTAATAGCAGAGCTTTCCAGGTGTAAGCAAGATAATGGTAGGAAGGTTTTTATAAGCACTTAATGTGATTGAAGGGACACGTTTATTCCTTTGAGTTTTCATTAGTTCTTGATTTAGATGAAAAAAGAAATGACAGGTTAGAAGAGGTGTGGAACATGAGGCACCAGTCAAGCAAGGTTTTATGACCTGAGAGAAATGTTGTCTGCCAGTTGTAAAACTGAAATGAAACAGATTTTGAAAGAGTTGTTTTTGTAAAAATAATCAGATTTGAATGATTTGAATGTCAGCAGGCAAACATGAAGATGGAAAAAAATCAGCTTTGGGTTCAAAACCTCAAATTCACACTTCAGTCACACCACGTCTAACAAGAGTAATCAAATCCAAAGGTGGCTGGGGCTCATTCCTTTAATAATGGCTATGGGGTGTTTCAGCAGGTGCTCGTCTTAAATGTTGCTTCAAGGATGAAAAAACACCTCTACTGCCATTTTCTGTTCTGCTGTTTAAAATCACAGCAGGCCCACCATCTCTTGCCTCTGGTAACGCTAAGTGCAAATACCACTGAGACAGGTTTTAGCAGCATACGAAACAACTTAAGTTTCACAACCAAAATATAACACAAAGGAAAATGCCTCTTAATTTTGGGTTTCACCTTTAGCTGCAATTTTCTTAGAAGGGCAGGTGGTGGCAGCTCTGTGATGGAAATTGAGGTCAACTATCAAATTTGATTAATCAGGTGAAACACCATTTCAGCTTGTAATGCTCTCTCTCCATCAGGATGTCTAGATTGCAGAGAGATGAGTGCTGTAGGAATGCCTGCTTGCTACTGTCAGAAACTGTAAATAAAAAAAGTAAATAAAATTCTTGGCCAGGCACCAGGACTCTCCTTTTTCTTTCTCCAACATCCGCAACTTTGATCCAATATTTATTTTGCATGCTAAGGAATGGATCTATTTTGTTTAAAGGTAGCAGGTAACCAGATTTCCAGAAACCTGGCTCTTTGAAGAAAAATTCTCTGTATCAGGAATTACACAAAATGAGATCATATACAGTATATCTTGTGCAACTGAATTTCAGTTGAACTGTGTTTCTCAAATCTAATGTTCTTTGCAGGTGCAGACGCTGCAGTTTCATCCGTTTGAAACACAGACTCTTGTCTCTGGTTCTTACGACAAGTAAGGAAGGGCATGTTATACTTTCACTGCTCTATTTGTACAGTGTAGGAGCTGCATGATTGTAACAGGAGTACAGAAATCATAATGTGGCACTAAAAACACTTTTTGCTTCAGTGCAGGGTTTGGCTTACTCTTTTGTTAACCTTATGTTGTCTGACACACTGGTTTGGTTACACTTCCTTCCTCGGTGATCTCTGAACGGTAGTGTTCAGTCTGATTTTCTTACCGTTACAACCTCTGGGGTATGCTATGCTTTTCTCAATTACTTAACCTAGAATTAAAGAGCTTTTGAAAAGTTTGGCACGGGTGTGGAGGGAGAAGGTTGAACAAAAACCATTTGCATTTGACCAAATAAAAGAACTTCATACCCTGCTTGAGTCAACGCTCTGTTTCTGCTTTCCAGATCAGCAATTTTGTATGACTGCAGAAGTCCACAGGATAACCATCGAACCTGGCGCTTCAGTGGGCAGGTTGAAAGAGTGACTTGGAATCATTTTTCCCCTCACCACTTCTTGGCAAGTACAAGGTTCCCAGTTACCTTTTTCTGCCTTGTGTTTTATGTATTTATGTATTTACACCTATTTATAACATACAAAATGAATGGACAGCAAATACTAAATCGGGACATGCCACCCACAAAAATTAAACTAATCATCAGGCTTGAGGTCTGCTATCTATTGCTGTTCCACTGTACCTGCTACCAACAAGCTCTGCCAAAAACAAACTTCCACCAATGGTGATGGGCCAGACACAGTCCCCAATTTCTCCCAGAGACTCTGCCAACTCCTTACTGCCGCAGATGCTGCTCATCCGCACCCCTCTTTTGCTTCTGGGTATGGCTTGTGTGAGGCCTGATGGCATCATTTGTGGGGCTGAGCTTGACCCACGCATTTCCAGATGTTGTCGTATTGATACCTTCTGCTTTTTAACAGTGCTTGGAACTGTTTTCTCTAGGCCAGCACAGAAGATGGATTTGTATACTGTCTGGATGCTCGTTCGCACAAACCAGTATTTACAATGAAAGCTCATAACGAAGAAGTATCTGGTAAATTTTCTGTTTCTGCCCCAAACAAATGCTAGGTCTCATTTCTATATACAATATAAACCGGGATGGGGGTTAGTTATCCTGTATAGACATGCCTGAGACAAACATGTACTTGCCATTGTGCAGTGTATAAGAGATGACAGATGAAATAGGAAATCTAAGATACCTTGTTTTTACCAGAGGAAGGGGAAGCAGTGATTGGTTGGTTGGTACTGCTAACCAAGGACTTTGAGAGTCCTCAGTGTGTGCCCTTAACGTGAAAAGGAAAGAAGGGTGTGTGTTCAAGACAGTAATGCTCTTATTGGGTCCCAAACGCCAATGTTTTTTATTGGGTCAGTAGGTCCTCTGGCAAATATCCAGCCTTGTCAACCTCTAGGCCTTGCCTTGTTTAATGCAAAACTTGGATTTTAGCTCATTGCAATTTCTTTTTTAAAAGTGCTACAGTAGAAATGTATCCTTGTGTTTTGCAGGACTACAGTTAAGCAGCCAGATTAAAGGATGTCTTGTGACAGCATCTGCAGACAAATATGTGAAAATTTGGGACATATTGGGAGATAAACCTAGTCTGGTTCATTCCAGGGACATGAAAATGGTAATTTCAGTCTTTCTAAAAAAACAACAAACAGTCTTCTCTTTTTAGGATTGTCTGGCATATGGTCATTCAAATGAACCAGGTGCAGATCAGTCTTAAGAATTATCTAATGTATCAAGAGTTTCAGAGTTTTAATTATTGCACACTCACAACACCCGTGAAAGATTTGGAAGTGGGTGTAGAATAAAATATCAAATTAAATATCAAATTAGTAGTACACGTCCACCCAAAAACGATTGTAAAACAAATGCTAGTATTATATAAAGCACATGTATTAAATATGAACATTCAAAATACTGAAAGATCAGTAACTTCATTTAGTGGAGAATACATTGGCCCCAGGGCAATGTGTCCAAACATTATGCAAGTTGTAGTCCAGCAGCCTCTGGAAGCCTATAGGTTCCTCATTCCTCCTCTCAACTATTGATACTATGATTCCTATGCAAAGTTTTATACACTAGCTTGAGACTGGATATGTAGCAGGAAGCTGTAGCAGCACCTGTCCATATTAAGCATACATTCTCAAGTCTCTCTTAGGAAAGGTAGGTAGCTGAGTTTCCAGGGGATCACAAACTAATTATGCTTTGTTTTTTGCCCACAGGGTGTCCTCTTCTGTGCAGCATCTTGCCCAGACTTACCATTTGTTTATGCCTTTGGAGGAGAGAGACAAGGATTACGTGTTTGGGACATAAGCACAATTTCTGCAGGTGAGATTGCTGTTTTTATCTGCATTTAGCATTTAGTTCTAGTTGGCGTGTTCAATCCTGAGAAAGCGATGCTTTGACTAGGCAAACTGCCACAGGAAAATAGGGTATAAAATGTCAGAGAAATGATCAACTTAGCATCCCCTACCATCTATTACAAGAGATTACGCCAGCTGCTCCCAAGTGTGGTAGAGTATACTCCTAAGGCTTCCTGAATTTCTTCTGTAAATGAGGGAAGGGATTGTCAAAGGTGTACTGCATCTGTGGATGTCATTGCATTATTTCCTGGTTTAAAAGAAGTGTGCAACAAACACATTAAGATGGCTTACATGGCAATTATTAAAGGCCAGAATTAATGTAGTAGTACTAACAGAACTACTCTTCTTATTTGTGTTACAGTGAATGAAGTGTTTGGAAACCGACAGAGGCTGGTGATTGCCACATCAAGTTCTGAAGCAAAAAATTCTGCTAGTGGCTGCAGCAGTGATCCAGATGCTGCAATGGAACCGTGATCTGGTATTACATTTTGCACTGTATAATATAAAGTGAATATTGATACCATGACTGTGCAAAAATGATTTATCTACACCTTGGAGGATATTGGGCAAATCTAATCTTACAATCTGTTAATGTAAAAGCTTGAGCTGCCCACATAAGCTGTTCTCGCTAATGAGCAGTGAGCAGAAAGGGAAATTACACAAAAAACTCGCCTCAGCACTTGGTTTTCATGCAATGTATTCATTCTTTGGGAAGTGAAGATTTTAAAATATGTATCTAACTTCATCAAGAAGTCCTTAAGTGCTTCAAGGGGGGAGAAAAGATTCCTACATGAGCAGAAAAGGTTTGAGGAAAAGAATGGTAATTAATGCATGCGTTAAAAAGCAGTGTTTTAATTTTTCCATAAGGAAACAGATTTTAAATGAATCTTCATTCCATAAATATATTAGCAGCAGAACTCCCCAAAATACATGGTTATTAGTAACCATACAGGTAATACTATATGGCACTATATACAGCAAATTGCTGGCTCATGCTAAAACCAAATCTGCATTATAAGCATGCTTTCCTGTATTGATCCTGTACTGTATATTAACAGTATCATCTGCAAATACTAGTTGTCTTAACACATGGGCAATTCATTGGTGTACAATGAATATTGATTTAAGTAAGTTCATATTGAGCCCAAACTAATGTATACATCACTTGGGGTGGGGGAGGAGTCAGGGCACTGTTCTGCTGTGATGGCATACAAATCAAATTTATTAACTGTAAATGAGGGTATCTGTTCTTGTTCCAAGCAGCTGACAAGAAAAACTGACAGCTACACTTCTGTATTCTAAAGTCATGCATTGCACTTCAACCAAATCACCAGTAGCAGTTTCCACACTTGAAGTGGATAGGTGATAAGTTTGTTTTTACCCTTCTTGGAAACCTCTGAGTGCATGCGCCATTTTCATAAGGGGGTGAGATCTGGTCCTTGCCCAGAAATTCACTGTAGTGTAATAAACATGATTTTAGGAAGTCGAGTCGATTTATATTTTAAGTCCTCCATTTCTTATTTGTGGCAAGAGAGTGCGTCATTTGTCACATACATGTTTGTATTAAGCCTACAGGTGTCACTCCTCACAGAGTTTATCAATTCCTCTTCCTCTGAAGACTCATCCTCCTCATCTTCTTGGGCTGAGAGACTGGAGGTTGGTCCTTTACAGATTTTTAGGTGGCGAGTGAGATGATATTTTGTTAAATAAGCCTTGGAGCATTTTTCACAGACATAGTCCCGCTTCCCTTCATGAGAATTTAAGTGTTTCTTTAGATGGTTTGTCCTCAAGAACAGCTTCTCACATTGGGGACATTTAAGTTGGCGTTCTCTAAACAAGGAAGAAAATAAGCATTTGTAATTATGATTGAATGTAGACTGATAGAGATATATTTATTTATCTATCTATCTAAAAAAAAACACCACTTATTGATCTGGTTTCCATGTCACCAGTTGAGCTAAGCTGTGGTTTAAAGTAGGGCTGGGTGATAGCAGATATTAAACATGGCAATACACAGTGATGATGAAACAAGCAGCTGCGTTGGCTCCAGCCCTGTGAGGCACCAGGGTGAAACTGCCACTACTCTTAACGAAGGAGCTGAGGTGGTTTCACCCCACCACCTCATGAGGCTGGGGACAGTGCAGCTTGTTCCCACTGCTGGGAACAGGCGGCCCCCACCCTGGTTCCTTGCCTGAACTGCCTTCTGCTGGCGGGGGGAGGGGGTAGGAGCAGTTTAAAGATTCCAGGGATGAACAAGCTGTATTGGCCTGGTGGTACAGCTCGCTTCTCCCTCTGCCACCAGTGGCTTATTTAAATTTCTCCATTAAGAGGCGCCTGGATGCCTGCCCCTCAGCAGAGAAGTCTTAAGACAGCTCCACCTCCAGCCTGCACCACCTCCAGCCTGCACAAGCAGGGGGGAGGCTTTGTTGGCCTTCTCCTCCCACCCATGCAAAGGCAGGTCCGTGTGCTTGCCTCAACCACCTCTGCCTTGACACAGGTGGGCTACCATTATCTCCCAGGAGCAGCGGTAGCACCCCTGTGCGAAGGCAGACTTGTGAACTGAGCCTGAGAGGCTTTGTGCACTTGGCTGCTGTTGCCTGGGAGGGTGGTCAATCACTCTGGGAGTAAAAACACAGCATAATTGAACAACCACACTCCCTCTGTAAGGTGCGTAAGAGACAACACCTGCATTTCTGTAGAAAATCTGGTGTTCTAAATTATCTTTCCCCTGCAAGTTACCGTATTTTTCACTCCGTAAGACGCACTTTCCCCCTCCTAAAAAGAAAGGGGAAATGTGTGTGCGTCTTACGGAGCGAATGCAGGCGGAAGGCAGGCAGGAAAAGCCCCCCACAAACTCCACGCGGCTCTTGCGGGCTTTTCCTCAGGAGGGAGAAGGGACTGATGCAGCCAGTCAGTCCCTTCTCCCTCCTTCTAGAAAAGCCCACAGGAGCCGCGTGCTTCTTAAAGTGTGGGTGGCTCCTGTGGGCTTTTGCGGGAGGTGGGGGTATTGCCATAGCCACGTGCAGCCTCTCCCAGTTGGAGAGGTTGCGCGCAGATATGGCAGAAGCCAAGACATCAAGCAGGATGCATCCCGCTCGCTGTCTTGCCTTCTTTGCTCTTTGGGGCTCGGGGTGGGGGAGGAACCCGGGTTTCCCTGGCAGCCCCGAGAAGCTCGTGGAGCAGCTGCACGCCTTTCCGCTGCTCCCCAACCTGGTATTTCCCTCGCCAGCCCCAAAGAGCAGGTTGAAAGGAACCCGAAGTCTCCAGAGCGTAGCGGGAACTCCCGCCACGCTCCGGAGGCTTCAGGTTGCCTTCACTGAAGCCTGGAGAGCGAGAGGGGTCGGTTCGCACCGACCTCTCGCTCTCCAGGCTTCCAAGGTAGCCGCCTGAAGGCGACTGAACGCACCTTGAAGGGCAGCTTGTTTTAGAGGGGGAGAACAAGGGGGGGAAATTCAGCGCCTCCTGCCGCTTCGCTGAAGGGGCATAATTTTTTTTTCTTGTTCTACCCCTCTAAAACAAGGTGCGTCCTATAGAGCGAAAAATACGGTACCTACTGGGTATGTGTGAGCACATGCTGTTTGAGATCCTGCCGTCGCATGAACAGTTTGTCACAGTAATCACACTTGAGGTTTTTCTCCCCTGTATGGATAACCATGTGAGACTCCAGGTGGGCCTTCTGAGTAAAGGACTTTTCACAGAGAGCACAGCGATAATTCTTCTGACCTGGAATTAGTTAAACAAGGGGTATAAGACCATTTTACATTGTTCCTTCTACCTAATTGTATGAACACTTTAAAACCTAAGCCAGCATCCTGTTTGCCATTAACAAGGAATGATTATGTGCGGCAGCTGCATGTTCACATGCCAGGGAGCGTGTATCCCTGAGCTCTCCTCACATTTTACTACTGACAGGATACTGCATCATCCTATACCCAGTGTGATCCATCACAGGGCCACACAACAGTCCTGCCCATCATAACACATTATCTCCCTGTGTTTCCTCTTTGGAAAAATGTTTCAAATCTGGCTAAAGGCTAAAAGCAGAGCATTTAGTCAAATACGTATTGAACAGAAATGGTCTACTGGGATAGAAGGATGTACAGAAAAGGCATGCAAGCAAGATAATAAAGCTCATTTCCATATGTTCTTTCTATTTTGTGCAGGGGACTTTAAGCAGGGCTCTGGGGCACACAGTATGCAACAGCTGGGACTTTTGCCTACAATGTTCATTTCTAGTGAAAGAGGCTTGGTAGGAAGGAGGAGACACTGCAGCCCAAAGATGCTGCCAAATACCTTGGACTTTCTGACAAAGGCAAAAAAAGAATGCTAATAAAAAATTAACCAAGTCACTTAGAAACAAATTTAGTTTCTTTCACAGAAATAAAAAACTATACTGAGAGCTCATACTGAGTTTGCCTGTGGAAGTTTGTCCACAGCAATACAGTTCATTAACAACCCAGGCAACTCACATTATCAACTCCAGAACTTTAAGGTCTTCACTTACCTGTGTGTATTTTGAGGTGTGTACGGAGATTGCTAGGGTCACTAAAGGCTTTGCTACAGAAATCACACTTGTGTGGCTTCATGCCCATGTGCCCCATGAAGTGAACATGAAGCTTAGACGGTGAGATGAAAGCTTGAGGACACATGGAGCATTTCCACTTTCTCTCCTTACTGTGGCCTGGTCCATGGTTGCTGCTGTGCCCCTGGCTGGGGAAGTGGCTGTGGATGTGACTACTCAGGTGCGCCTTGAATTCCGTGTAGGAAGCACATTCTTTTCCACAGTGACAAGTGTGCACATCAGGATGCTCAGGAACACCTTGAACGCAAAAACAAGATCTCAGACTTTCAAGCACCACAGCTCTCGTATACCTGCAAGCTTGGCTCTGCTTAAAGGTGACTGGTCTTCCCTTTTTATTCAGTGCATTTTGCAGGAACAAAAGACAATAAAATAACCCTGACTAAAAAAAAGGCACAGAAAAAGTTGCAAACTAGTAGCTTTGTGCAAACAAATGGTCAGATAGCGCTGTAAAGCCAACAATGTGCAAATTGGGCATTACAGAGTTTCTGTTCCTTGGTAACTGATGTTGCACAAGCTTCAAAGCTCATAACTGAGCTTCCCAGCCTGCAAAATAACCCAGCTTGGCAAACATTTTGTAAATTACCTAGAATTAGAATTCCACATTCTGGACATGAATAAAATTAACAACATGGAGCTAAATCCATTCAAACATAGCTCTGATAAGAGGCAAACTGAAGGCAAGTGGATGCTTTCTACAGGTTACATTCAATTAAGTGCATCAAACTGCTTACCGATTTGTCTGGCATAATCTCGACTATAGTAAAATAGAAGCTCATGCTCTGGGGGGATATCACGTGAGGTGCAGAAGTAAATCTTTCCATCATGAGGATAAGCCACCAGATTTTGTTCTTCCCGATTCCTGTTATATGCAGGGAAGAGGGGAAACCAATTTAAATGTGACATAGTATTTATATTTATTCCATCAATATTTCTGGAATGCTTAACATTCTTAGTACAAGCTAATTCAAAACAGTAACTGACTAGTTTTGTAGCTGTCAGAAAAAAATATTTCTGCTGAATGAAGAAGTGGACCTTTCTGAAATTCAGCTTTGTAATACAGTGGTACCTCAGGTTAAGAACTTAATTCGTTCCGGAGGTCTGTACTTAACCTGAAACTGTTCTTAACCTGAAGCACCACTTTAGCTAATGGGGCCTCCTGCTGCCGCTGCGCCACCGGAGCACGATTTCTGTTCTCATCCTGAAGCAAAGTTCTTAACCTGAGGTACTATTTTGTAACCTGAAGCGTATGTAACCTGAGGTACCACTGTACTACTCATTTCCATCCAGTGGTCCACACAGTGGGTGACTTCCATCCTGGAGCAGACAGCTTCTTTAGAACCGGGATGGGGGAATGTGTGTCCTTTCAGATGTTGTTGGACTCCAATTCCCATCGGCTCTAGGTAGCATGACCAATAGTCACATTATTCCCTTGCAAGATTCAGATGTCATTGTTTTACTTTTAAACATTCCCAATGTCCACCTCTGGACTCCTGGATCCTATGTCCTTGACACCCTGCATATTTTACTCCCCGCGACTTGCATCCAAACTTACTGCAGCCCATTTCAGGAAAGTCTGCTGTGAATATGCACCAAAACATTTGACCCTTTTTGCCACGAACTTCTGTGCCAAACAATACAGCCGGAAGCTTAGAAGTGGAGGTTAACTAGTTGTACAGTGGTACCTCCGGTTGCAGAGCTCCGGTTGGATTCCGAGGTTTCCGCAGCTGAAGATACTGCTGCGCATGCATGCAGTGAAACACTTCTGGATTTGCCGTTCATGTTACCCAAAGGTAACATAAGCCGAGGTGCTACTGTACTGGTGAAAGGTTTAAGTGGGCCTAAAGAAGGGCAGAGCAATCCTACTGAGGAATGGGTGAAGAATCCATAGCAGAGCTACTGCACTACAGCCTATGCCCTGCTTCCAACTATGACCAAGGCAGGAGGGGAAGCTGTCTCTGTCCCCTTCCATTTAATCACAGTAGGAGCGTATTAACTAACCCAGCCCCAGAGCTGGCATATTTTTGGGACATGTCAGGGCAACAAAGGGGCTTAGGATCTTGTAATATATAGTTTCTGACTCACACCTGTGTGCATGAAAGGTGAACCTGAACCGAAGTTGCCAGTGTGGGTGTGTTAGTATTATTTTTATTATTATGATTTAAACCTTCAGCGGGGAACCTATTTCAGTCTGAGGGCTGCATTTCTTTCTGGGGACCTGTGGTAGGTCAAGAGTGGCAGAGCAGTGAATGTAAAGTTCACCTTTCTACAGTAGGCTAGTTTCTATATACACACACAAACACACCCCTACCTCTATCCTCCATTTATATAAATGACATGGGAGTTCAAGTATACAATGTAGTCAAGCAAAATCACTCCCAGGGACCAGACAGCAAGGCTTTGAAGGCCACATTTGGTCCCTAAGCCTAAAAGTTACATTGCTCTAAGTGCCCCAAATTCAGATAGTGTCTCAGAAGCCAGAACATGTGTCTCAAAAGCCAGAACAGCATTTTCAGTTGGGTCCAGAAACCATCTGATAACCAGTGTAGTTCTATGAGAACACGTATGGTTGGAATAAGTTTTCCTGAATTACACTTCCTGAATATTGGACTAAAGCAGGCATAGGCAAACTCGGCCCTCCAGATGTTTTTCAGACTACAATTCCCATCATCCCTGACCACTGGTCCTGTTAGCTAGGGATGGTGGGAGTTGTAGTCCCAAAACATCTGGAGGGCCGAATTTGTCTATGCCTGGACTAAAGCAGTTAAAGAAAGCAAGAGTGCTATTTCAAGTAAAAATGGGGGCAGAGAAAAGCGAGATAGAATGATAAGGTTCTGATACAATACATGGAGGAATGCATATCATATCAGTATGACTGTTCCACTAAGATACCTAACCCTGCCTAAGTGTATCGTTTTCTCACCTGGCTTTCCGCACAAACATCATCCAGTTACATTCATTTTCATCAGTTGTGATGATATAGAACTCCAGGACATTGTTGTGGTACATCTGATGAGAGAAAAGTAAGACAGAAGTGCCAGTTGAAATGTTTGGAAAATCTCTCCACAGAGACTGTCGCTGCAGCAGCATGGAGGAAATATTACATGGAGGAAATATTACAGCCAGGACTTTCCTGCAGCAAATTTCTTAAGTGCTGGAAACAATCTAAAAAGATGGGGTAAACTAAGCATGAAGACATCATACTATGGACCATCCTTTATTAGAGAATAGCTTCATTTCTAAAAGCACATTCTCCCTCCCACCCCGATTTCCAAGATGCCATGATCTGAACCTTTGTAATGCACTATGTGCTAGAGCTCCCTGACGGCTTCAGTTCACAAGGATGAAAGGAAAGAAGGACGAGGCAGCTATAAAGCCCACAGTAGTAAACTCAATTTTGCCTGCTGTGTAGACAAACCTTAAACAGGTGTAGGGAACCTTTGGCCCTCCAGATGTTGCTGTACTAGAATTCCCTAGTCATTGGCCATGCTTGCTGGGACTGATGGGAGTTGTAGTTCAGCAACATCCGGAGAGCCAAAAGCTCCATACACCTTTCTTAAGAGAACATTATATTTCTTAAGAAAAGCATTATAGCTGGGGAAAAGGAAGGCAAGTCTCAAGCATTTTCAAATGTGAAAATGGAATATTATACATACAGATACCACTTAATTCAGGATAACTTGCCACTTTTCTCACCATACCCAATGTCATGTTGCCATTTTTTTGTGCATGCACACAAAAGAAGACAAGGCAAACCCACGTTGTCTTTTTTGCACAAGGTTCAATAATGAAGAGGAGGACATGACAACACAAACTGACCTTCCAAATGTGATTGGCAGCTTTGTCTGTCCAATCTGCTACTTCCATGGAGTGGCTCTGCTGCCCAATGAGGGGTCCAAAGCAAGTGCGTACAGGAATAGTTTCTCTAGCCAGCACACCTGCCAAGAGGTTTAAAAACAACAATCCACTGATTACACCTAACAAATTCCAACACCACCACTGCAAAGATGTAATGTTGTATAGCACTCAGAGGACTACTGCTAAGCATCAGCCCATGAAAGCATCTACAAAATGAGATAGTCACAGGAACAACTACTATCACATAACACTCTTGGGAGTACGCTCAACTGTTAATCACTGCATCAATCTATTTTTTCTTCTAATATCAAATCATTTACTTTCAGTCGAGTTGTGAAAGTGAGGTCCTGACCTCCTGCGCTCACTTAAGTTTTCAAGGCACTTCCTGCAAAAATAGAAAATTTTTATTTCAGAAACTGCAGAAGCAGCCAGGAATACAGCAAGCATCTCAGGTTGCCAATTCTTTGCACAGTTAGAATAACTTGGTTCTCCATAATCTCCCCAGTTACTCCACTAAACATCTCTGTCCAGGCTGTTAATTCTCACTCCAAGAGAGTGATGCCTTAAGGCGGAGGGTTTTCAACAAAGGGGTTCCAAATGTACTGCTGTAGGAGAGAGATAGGTCATACTATCAGTTCAAGAAGACAAACCCACCAGACCTGGATGGTGTGGCACATAAATTGAATGTTAGCTCTTAGAAGATACCCCAAGATCTCCTGAAAGCCGTAAGAGACATACAAAGGTTCTGTAACAAGTTAGTCGCTGCAGAAAGTGTCTCCTGAAGATATAAAGTTTGAAAGTCATTGGCCTGAAGGCTTTCAAGCCCTTTATGAGCACTGCAGCAACAATGTCATGGCAGTTTTAGACTCAAGCATCACTCCTCCCACCGACTTATCTTTGAGTTTAATTAAACCCTTGCAAAACAGAGATTAGGTCAAATAAAAGTTCCTACTTTAGCGGATCTGGAGCTGCGTTTTCAAGAGCACAAGTAACTAAATATAACGTCACAGGGCTTAAATGAAACATTTAAAGACATGGATATAAATACAACCAATAAGTTTCTATGAATGCCCAGGCCTAATTCCACTAACTGACTGAGTCAAGAGTTTCATTGCCAAAGTTTATCTAGTGGCCATACCCAAGGAGGAAGATCCAAGACATGTTGATAACTGACAATACTGCCCACCTGAAGAGAAAAGGTGACAATCTCTATTAGTGTAAACTAATGTACCTTTGCAGACATAAAAAATATGCTACAGAGAATACTACCTATTAAGAATCTTGCACTGAGTGGGAGTGAAATGACTTGCTGCTAGACTCTTGACATTCTAATTATCTACCCCTGCCTCCAGATCAACTACCTTCCTTAAGGAGCTGTGAGGCACTAAAATTTTATAGGGCTATATAATAGTTGCTGTAGCTAGGTTAACTGTTCTACATAAGAAAATGCAAACATGGTGGGGAAGCAGATGTTGTTAGACCCCAACTCCCATCAGCCCCAGCCAGCATGGTCAAGAGTCACAGATGATGATAGTCCAGTAACATCTCAAGGGCCACAGTGTAGCCACCCCTGATCTAGGCAACAAGTCTCGACAATGTTACTGCTTTCCTCATTAATCACTTAATAATAAGCACTGGCACAATATAAAAATACCTCCCACCATTCTCTGCCTACAAAACAGATATTCTTGTCTTGTACACCCATTTACAAATGAACTGCCCAGACTCAATTTCTTTCCAAATGCCACCTTTTAATTATCTTGTTTTCCACTATTACCATATGAGGTTTTATTCATTTGGGATCTCCTTTTCTCTCCCCAATCAACCATACCCCACCTCATAAAAATCTAGTTAACGGTATCCTTACCAACTTCGGCTCCCATGAGAGACTGGCGGATGACAAGCTGTTTCGGGAGAGAAAGCCTGGCTCTGCTCTCGATTGGGGTGTCTGAAACAAAGGTCACAGGCCCGTGATCTGGACAATCAGATGGGTAGGCCTTGTCGCAGAGCGTGCACCCTGCAGTTGAGGGAGGACACAGAACATTGGGGATATTGTTACTGTAGCAAGTCAGGCAAGATGAGGGTGTCACAAATACAAAAAGTCAAGTTACAAATAGTTAATGCAAAGAGCCTGCAGTCTCCTTTTGCTAATCCTGCACATTTGTAAATACAGTAATGACTTGTCCGGCTCTTTGTGGAAATTAAAAATTGCCTTCAAGTGACCAGGGCAGAAAATATTTGCTCAATTTTTAATTTATTTATTTGAGGGAGGAAATACACATCATTAACATACTGTAGGTCTGCATGGACAAGACCAATTTACACTAAATTAAAATGTGATGGAAAGACAGGTTCTTTATTCTGAGTAGCAGGTGGAGGTGAATTATTCCTATGTGCAGCAGGGATGGGGAAACACATGGAAGGGTGCTTACAAATAGACATAGTTTTAGTTAGAGGAAAGCCTGTTGTGGGAGCATAGCCACTTAAAAGTCAAGACACACAAACTTGATCAAGTTTTTCTTCCAGTTTCTAGCCCAACAGCACTAACTGGCAAAAGGGTCCACCAAACAGGAAACCACCTTGTACCTTTCTTTGGGCAGAGCAGATTTTCAAGGGACCTACTTCTATTGTCTTCTATTCTGTTTCGATTTTAACTTTGCAAGATAATATTGCAACCTGCCCTGGGCCTTTATGGTGAAGTGTGGCTAAGAATGTCTCCAAATAAATATAAATAAGTGCTAAAAAGGGAAACAGGGCTGGTGTTCTTTTTTCAATAATGAAAATAACAAAACACCAAACAAACATGTAAGCAGGGAAAACACTTGGGACAATTAGAAAGTGGGGGGAGGGGCAAAGAACTGAGCTGCATTCACTTTAGAGCCTGTATGTATAGACGTGAGGGAATGAGCAGTGACAGTGGAACAACCCACACCCACTCCTGTGTCTAGGTATGTCTGTATGCACTATGAGCTGAAAAAACTTGTTGTTTTTTGTAATCTGGAAGGGAGAAATCAACTGGGCTGACAAAAAAGGAAAAAATACACACCAAAGTGTTGGTTTCTTTAAATGACAGTTCTGTACAATGTAAGATTTAGCCCAGTTTTCCCCAACTTCTGTTAGATTTCTTTTATGGTTCAGCTGGACTCTGCCACCAGAAGTAAATACGTTTACTGCAAGAAACGTGCTACCTTGCAATGCAAAAAAAATACCTATAGACTGAGGCAAGCATACACTGACAAACACTCACATATGGTAAACAAGGTAGCCATGTTCTCCTTGTTTGAATTGGAGTCCTCCATCTGCAGCGATGACGGCACAAAGGAAAGGTTGTCTGGGGAGACATCCACATGAGTTTGTCCCATGGCTACTTCCTGGCTTATGGAAGTCACAGGCTCCAAACTGAGACCCACTTCATGTAAGGAGACAGATTCCAGGGATGTGAGGTTGTGTGAGGTAGAAAGTGCCACACTCACAGAATTGCTGCTCATGGCCACTGCATGAATGGAGTCGCCAAGCGTCCTGTCAGATAGACCACTGACACGGCCTGCAATGTGGTCAGGCTCCATAACAACAGGAAGCTCCAAGCTGCTACCATGAATAGGGAGGACGCCATTATGACCTACAGTGTCCGTGGTTAAGCTGCTACCCACAGCATCCACAGCTAGAGGCTCATGACTATGGCTTCCATTTGCAATCTGTGAATGATCCCCAGCCACATCACCCATTGTAAGTTCCTCAGCCATCCTGTCAGTAGAGATTGGGCTGGTAACCCTCGAAACACTTTCCATGGAGATTGTGGTATCCAGAGCTACCTCATGGCTGTCGCTGGGATGCAAGCTTTGGGTGCTGTGTGTGTTCACTGAGCGGGAATCCATGGAGACAATGCCTGGTTCGAGACCCACCGTTCCATTGGGCTGGTAGGGATCTAGGCCTGAAGGGTTGTTGGAGACAGATAAAGCTGGATTACTATCAACATTTATATTGTTGGGGTGGATGTACTGAGGTGGAGGTCTGTCAGCTAAATAAGATAAAAGACCTGAAGAAGGAGAGAAAAGAAAAAGAGAGGGGAGAAAAAGAGAAGAGAAAGTGAGAAGAGGATCAGTTTGCAATAAAAAGTCAAGTTTCAAGTGGCTGAACCTAACAGCAATCTATACATACAAATAAAAATCCAACACTTCTAAATCTCTAATAGCCAACATGGTGAATTCCAGATGTTTTGGACTTCAAACCCATCATCCCTGATCACTTGGCAGCACCTGCTGGGGCCGATGGGAGTGTAGTCCAAACATGCGGAGGGTGACATGTTGTCTACTCCTGTTCTAGAGGCTGTTGCTCCTTAAAGCCACCTTGAACTCCTTTGGGATGAATGGCAGGATATAAATTTAATAAATAAAAACTCTAAATCATGAAAAAGTTAAGACTCACAAATAGCAATTCTATGCAGTTCCAAGATTTCTCAAGCCATGAGAAAAAGAAAGCAAGACATACGACTACAATTCTGCAAAAAGCCTGCTTCTGTATATGACTAATGGTTAAACATTTTTTTAAAAATGGGAGAAACTTACTTAACTTACCAAGTTTTTAACCCTTTCCCTGAAATATATATCCTGCCATCTAACCCATGGGGGCTTTCAGGGCCAACATTATTACTCATTCCCCCTGCAAGAGGTTCTCCCATAAACCTTCCTGCTGAGTAAAGACTTTCAGTCTCAACACACATCTCCATCCAGCCGCACTACTCACCAGGTAGAATGTGTCTGAAGTAGCTGCTCTCCAGGTGAGGGTATGGCGGTGGAGGTAGGGTATAGTTTCTCTCTGGTATTCCACACATCACTCCCCGATCCCCAATGCCCATTGGAAGCATCAGGGACAAAGCAGAGGGTAAGGAGGGCCCCAAATTTGGAATTGCAACTGGTAATCCTAGCAGAAACAAAATGCAGATAAAATGCAATTATACTGCCAATAAATTAAGAAGAAGCATGGGGGGGGGGTTAAAATGAGGAGGATCATTGAAAGCATTGGTTTCTATCACAATGGGGGAAATGCTGCTTAAGCTTCTTTTAATAGTTTTTCACCCCCCTTTGCTGCTGTTCTTGGGAGTTGCTTCACAGCAGAACTCTGCACTGTGTGTGGACATTGTATTTTTGGTAGCATTTCAAAAATGCTCATATAACTGAAAGTGTGTGGAATTGCCACCAGGATCCACAGATGCCAAGCTTCGGTGGCAGGAGCACCATAATATGAGACAAAGGACCAAAGTAAGAGCAACTTCCATTGAATAGAGGAATGCAGGCCTCCAACCTTTCCTAGGCTCGGTCAGCTACACACCTTCCCCTAGTCTGAACAGCACAAAGATATACATAACACAAAAAAGAGTCGTCCCCCCCAGCTTGCTATGTTACCTGGTGCTGGTATGGCATTGTGTGTTGGTGAGGAAGCCAACCCTAAGTGGCTTCCCGAGACAGTCAGGGCATTGCTCACAGAGGAAGCCGTCAGCTGCTCCATCCCTACAGGGTTCAGGCTCATTTCATTCATCCTAGACAAAAGAAAACGTGTAACACATGCAGATAAAAAGAAAACGTGTAACACATGCAGATAAAATTCCAGCCAAGCAAGTTTTCAGACCTGCTCCTTATCTTGCCCAAAGTTTTCCACTTAATATACATACATTCACTGCTACAAACAGTACACTACATAGTTATATGTTCTCAAGGGCCTTACAAACCATTCCCCACAGAGATTAGATCAGGGATGAGGAACTGTTGGGTCCCAGCATGTGTCCAATGATCATGGATGATGAGAACTCAAATCACACAGCAACAGACGTATATCAGGTCTACAGAAAAAAACTTATTTATACAGAACATTTCTGCGTACAGCACAATGCAACTCAAAAACTTAAGAGAAGCCTTGCTAGATCAGACCAAAGATTAATCCAGTCCAACATATTTTCCATGGTTACCATCCACATGCCTATGAGAAGCTCACAAGTTCAATTACTGTGATTTATTTAAAAGAATTTTCAGCCATCTAAAATCATCATCAATACAGTGGTACCTCGGGTTACATACGCTTCAGGTTACATATGCTTCAGGTTACAGACTCCGCTAACCCAGAAATAATACCTCGGGTTAAGAACTTTGCTTCAGGATGAGAACAGAAATCAGGCAGTGGCGGCATGGTGGCAGCGGGAGGCCCCATTAGCTAAAGTGGTGCTTCAGGTTAAGAACAGTTTCAGGTTAAGGACGGACCTCTGGAACGAATTAAGTACTTAACCTGAGGTACCACTGTATTGGCAGCATACAATTGCCATTAGATGCACAGGGGTTTTTGCATAATCAATGTTGTATGTGTAGCAGGACCTAGAAATCACATTATTTAATATTGGGTGCCTGTCCAGTGATGTCCTTCTGTGGGCAGAAGGCACTTTGTTCTAATGAAGGCTTCCCTCAGCAAAATGGCAAAGGAGGCCATCTTCACCAATTCACCCTCCTCCCCTCCAGTTTCTTGTGTGACCTCCCATGCTGCTCCAAGAGTTTCTCAATCCTCTGGAGAAGATTCCGTTTTTTTCCTATTTCCCCCCAATTCCCCTCCCCCTTCACACCATTTTCATGCCATTTCTTTTTTTCCTATGCACACCATTTTTGCATCACAAAACAGGCAAGTGTGTATATTAAATAAGCGCAAGTTGTAAGTTATCTGTATCTGCATGGATAGCTTTTTGCTACATGTTAGAAAGTACAACAATTCTATCACTGAATGATAGAATAGTAGGGGAGTTAGCTTAACAAGGTGTAGATAC
Organism: Podarcis vaucheri; assembly: GCF_965113315.1. NCBI lineage: Eukaryota > Metazoa > Chordata > Lepidosauria > Squamata > Lacertidae > Podarcis > Podarcis vaucheri. Next base: position 49,052,059 of record NC_138748.1, on the reverse strand, counting down.
TGATTAAGAAATATTGCAAGCTAAATTAGTAACACTAGCAGTATCGTCCTGTTGCATTTACACAGAAGTCCTTGTGGGTTCATTTGAGACCTTTGCCTAGTTAAGTGTGCTGAGGTCTGTGGCATTTATTTGGACTATTTATGAACTGCTTAACATTACAAAATACCATAGTGGTGTACAATAATAAAACAATAAAAACGTAACAAGTAAGAACAGTTATAAAAAGAAATTAGATACTGCCCACAATTCAACTCCTCCTCCTGGGAAAGCCAGTAAAAATTAAGCTTATAGCATTTGAGAAGTATGGAGCCCAGGTGTATAACACACATAATGGCCCAATATTATTTTACAGTAGTACCTCGGGTTAAGAATTTAATTCGTTCTGGAGGTCCGTTCTTAACCTGAAACTGTTCTTAACCTGAGGTACCACTTTAGCTAATAGGGCCTCCCGCTGCCACCACGCCGCTGGGCGATTTCTGTTCTCATCCTGAAGCAAAGTTCTTAACCCAAGGTACTATTTCTGGGTTAGCGGAGTCTGTAACCTGAAGCGTCTGTAACACGAGATACCGCTGTACAGGTTTTGAAGAAATGAAGCATATGAGAAGTTACTGTTCAACAAACAAAAGTAACTGTGCAGCGCTAGAAGGAAAGGACACCTTTACTTTTTCTCCTTTTTCATCCTCTATTACCTGAACACATCAGAAACAGGTAGGTAGCCGTGTTGGTCTGCTGTAGTCGAAACAAAAAAAATAATTCCTTCCAGTAGCACCTTAGAGACCAACTAAGTTTGTTATTGGTATGAGCTTACGTGTGCATGCACACTTCTTCAGTATCTGAAGTATCTGAAGAAGTGTGCATGCACACGATAGCTCATACCAATAACAAACTTAGTTGGTCTCTAAGGTGCTGCTGGAAGGAATTTGTTTGTTTGTTTGTACATCAGAAACAATGTTCTATCAATTGTTAACACAGAGTGAGTTTACAAGACATAACGATTACAAAATTGGCCCTCATTTTAAGCTGATTAATCAGTTTATTAAAGTTTTCAACTTTAATTAAGACAAATCAAGACAAATATTTACCTTTCCTTTGAATTAAAGTTTTCAACTTTAATTATTACCTAACTAGGCATACACACTTTATTATTTTCCTTCTTCCATCTCTTTGCTCATGTAACTGAATATTTAACTCTGTTATAAATGCTCAGTCACTCAAGACATTACACAGAGAAGCACTCTAGTTGCTTAGAAAGCTGAGGTAATTTTAATCTGTTTTAGTATTTTAACTTGTGTGTTTTAAAGTATGGTTGTAATTTTTTCTCAGTGTTATCTTGTAAACCGCTTTGTGGTTTTTTAGAAGCAACTGGTGTAGAAATTTTAAGAAATTATTTTTTAAAAAGAGAACAGAAGCAAGGAACCCCCTCAAGACAAATATTTAGCTTTCCTTTGAATGCTGTCAGACAATTCTGACAAATAGTCAAATACTTCGTACTGTTTTCTACAGTTTTCTCCAGTTTGCTCTAAAACTCCCTGCACCTGCATAATCTCTGTGATAATCTTGAAAAGAAAACAATGCTCTGCGCTTGCCTTCACAAAAACATGAAGATGTATCACATCCATCCACAACTCTTCAAAACTGCTGATATGGACAAGGATCAATGACTTAACAATATCCACAAAGTGTTTAAGACATCACTTTTTTGTGGCCTTAAGGTCATAGTTTGCATCACCAACATACTGTATGTCTTTAATGAACTTTTTGTTTCCAGTGTTGAACTGTTTCTTGTGAAACTTGTAAACTGCTCTAAGCAGTGCTTTTTTCAGGGGGTACTCAAGGGTACACAGTACCCTTTTTGTTGTTGTTAAAAAACTGTGGCACTTAATGTAACAACTTCATGGTGAGTACCGGCACCTATTTTCTAGGAAAAAGAACACCGGCTCTAAGCAATATAAGGCAAAAAAACAGGCAAAAATAAATGCCTTTGGACAGTTCTTTTTTTCAGCCAGAACTCGCCAGATTTCAGTTCTGGCACCTCTCAAGTGGGTGCCATTGCCATTCTAAGAAAACAATTATTTTTTTCTGTACATTACTGGTGACGTTCTTTCCCTCTATCACCCTTAAAATGAATGGTGAATTATGTAAAAATGACATAAAAGTGCTTGAAGTGCATGGCATGGGTGCAATCTAATTTGTAAACTCCCTGTGTAGGGACCAAAGTAGCAAGTCCATCAATCAGGCAACTTAACTACAACTTTAACAGCAAATATGAGAAGCAGACTGCACTTCCAAAAGGGATTGTGAAACCTGAGGTGGGGTGAACACTCTGTGGGAAGGCACTGTTACAGCTGAAAGGCACAGCATCTTTAGTGTGTTGTGTGCTTTAGCATGTTGTGCATGCTGAGAACCAGCTATGCATACCTCTTGATGCAGACTAGAGTGCTAGAAATTACAGTGAATAAAAAGCCAACAGGCAAAATGGAATGACTGTACTGCCAGCTTCTGCTTTTCAAACCACAAATTCTTTTAATTATTCTCACACCTCGTCTCTCAACATAGTGCTGCAATATTACAGCAATGAAAAAGAGCATCAGTTATCACCTTTTGTTTGGCATTCCAATAAAGTTAAGCATATTTCTACTCTACACCAAACCCATCAGTATCACATATACGTTACACCATGTTATCATATATGATCCTGCCAACTCCCAGTGTTTAATGTACCATCCTCTCCAGTTGGGAAGCTGTTTAATAAATACATAGCTGCCTTAAACCAAGTCACTTCTAGTTCACTATGTGTTTCAGGCAGAAATCCTCTCCAACACCTGAAAACGCCAGGGATTGAGAACCTGGAAGCACCTGCGTGCAAAGAAGCCTCTGAGCTTCAATGCCTGCCTTCGACCCTTCCTAAGACTTAGCATGATAGAAATCCTGGCTCCTGCTGCGACTATTCCGTGAAATCTCCATCTCTGGAGCGCTTTCCCTCCTTGGACACAAGTGCCTGCTGCAAAATCGCAGCCTAAGGGATTAATCGTCTAACGGCACTCTGGACGCGCCCAGAGGCACCCCTCTCCACATAACCCAAGGCTCAACTTCGGGGGGCTGCAAACGAGGCTCGGCAACCGGCGCAAACTCGGCCCCGACACACACAAACGCACCTGTGAGCCCTCTCACCTGTGATGCATTTACCTGGCGAGGCCGGTGGGGCTGAGGGGGACCCGGCGGCGGCAGCGGCCTCCTCCGCCGCCTCCTCATCTGGCCTCCCCGCTCAGCCGCCGCCCTTCTCCGCCCCAGGCAGGCGAGCAAGCGAGCAGGCATCGACCTAAGGCAACAGCAGCAGCGGCCCCGGCCGCCTCCCGCCCCACCTCAGCGCAGGCCCCGGCCTCCGCCAGGGGAGCCTCATGGGAGGAGGCGCGGCGCGCCAGCCGAAGGAACAGCGCCCCCTTCCGGAAGGGGAGGTGGCGCAGCTCCACAGAACAGCCGCTCCCTGAGGGGACGAGGCGCGCGAGAGGGGGGGGGGAGAGCGCGCGCGCTGGCAAAAGCCGGGGAGGGGAGGGAGGGGGAGCCGTGCTCAGAACGGCGATGGCTTCCGCTCCGTTCCGCGTCCAGGAAGCGACCCCCCCCTCCTTTCCTCAGCCCGCGCGCCGCCGCTCTTCTCTAGACTGGCCTGTTCGCCCTTCGCTGCAACGGCTGCCCTTTCGCTCAGGAGTCCTTGCGCGCGCCGGCTCTGTCCTGACGAGAAAGGGCTTCTCACGGCCGCTTGCACCTTCGCGCATGCTCAGCAGTGCTTCCCTCTCTCTCTCGTGCTCTCCATTCCTGCCGCGATTGGGCGGGGGCGAGCGAGCGGGGTGGGGGAGCAGGGAGGGCTGGTAATACGCGTGCCTGGTGGTCGACCCTCGTGCAGCCTAATGCACAGTTACCTCGGAAGTAACACCTCCCCTCAAAACACACACATAACTAGGAAGGGGCTTGCTTGCAGGCAAGCGGGTGATAAGCTCGCAGCTTGCTTTATAATCAGTTTACGACATGGAAGTGATCGCCTAATAAAACCTGTGTGTATTTGCTACCACGCGTCGGATATTTTCTTCGCGCAACTCTGATCTCTTCAGCTTCTCCCCCCCCCCAAAAAAAAAACACAACCCCGATATATTTGGAGAAGGCAATGCAAAACGATCAAGGGCATGAAAATTTTTTCCCCATGAGTATGGTATCTGGAGCTCTTTAAAAACAGGACAAGGGATGGAAGGGAGCCCGTTAAAGGTCCTTGATTACCCAAAGAAAGGGTTGGGGGACATGATGGAGTTTTGGAAGATGGTGTGCGGAGAAAATGGGTAGGGAGACGTTTCTCTCCATATGACTAGATGCGCACAATGAAGCCGAGTGGTGGCGCACTTAAAACTATGGAATTCGCTCCCATGGGATGTAGTGATGGCTACAAACTTCCACGACTTTGAAAGACTAGGCAAATCCACAGCGACTGGCCATGGTGGGCTGTTTTCCCTCCGCTGCTGGAGGCAATAGCCTCTGGGCTCCCTTTGCCGGGAATTGCCAAGTGGGGAGTATGCTGTCACACTTCGTTCCTTCTTGTAAGACTTCCCATGGGCATCTGGTTAGCCACTGTGATACTGGATTAGATGGGCAGCACGGCTTCTCTCAGATTCTTAAGTAAACCCTGTTAATCTTTGTGGGGTTTACTTATGATTTAGATGCACATGGGATTGTGCTGATTGGGGTGGAGTGGGGAACATTAATGTCGCATCTTAAGAGACTGAAGAGGCATATTTCTTTGTCTGATATATTGGCTGATTTCTGCCCCAGCTTTTCATCCAGAAGGAGTGCTCAAGCGACTTGAATGTACCTTAATTATTTCTTGCCAGTAAAACAGAAACCAATGAACTTATAATAAAAAGAAGAAGCACTATAATGAACAAAAAATAGAATACCTCAGTAAGAAACAGAATGACAGCAGTAAAACATCAGTAGTAACACACTGTGAGTGGGCAGTACTAAAATTTCCTTGAGAACATAATAAAACAGCAAGCTAGTGGTAAATAAAAGTTTTTATCATCTTTGAAAGTGTGCATGCATTTAACATGTCCTGTTTTTACATTAAAAATTAGAGTCTCCAGGATTTCCAACCAGGAATGGGACCACATGGAGAGTGGTTTGTTTGCTTATTGCATTTATATCCAACCTTTTTCTCCAAGGAGCTCAAGGTGTACACGGCTCTCCCCTTCCTCATTTTATCCTCACAACAGCCCTGTGAGGTGGTCAGGCTGAGAGGCAGTGACTGGCCCAAGGTCATCCCGTGATCTTCATGGCTGAGTGGGAGTTTGAACCCTGGGCTCCCAACTCCTAGACCAACACTAAATGCTATATCACACAGTCCCTTTCCCTCCTGTTGTGATTCCATTGAAATCACTCCCCGCTTCCAAGCTGTTATTTCCCCCAGGAGGTAATCTGCCATTGGTGGTCTATTGCAGGAAGCATGGAGACAGATTCCTGTTGCTTACCTGCTGGATCAGAGCAGGGAATTCCCAGGCCCAAGGTAGCTTGGATGGAGTCTGCTGGAACAAGCAATGCAAGATAATTTTTAAAGCTTTATGCTCAGGGCTACGTTAACATCAAATGTGTGTCTTGACCTTAAAAGGCTACTTTTTGTTTCTGGTGATTTTGTCATCCATTGTCACTCAGTACTAAGAAGAAAAGAAATATATCCTTCAGTTCACAGAGGCTGTTCTAGGTTTCTGCACATTTCAAACAAAGATGTCATTGGCGGAGCATCATAGATTCTGTTTCAGTATCGTATTTCCCCAGCTCCGTTCTTTAGAGCCAGAAAGCTGCCAAAATCTAAAACACCAACTCAAAAGATAGTGACTAAATTGTTATTCACAGACTATCCTTAGAAAACTATGTCATGTTATTTCTTGCAATCCGCCGTCATGGTGGTTGTATGAACTGTAAGCTACCCACACAATCACCTACTGTACTACCAGTTGATGACACATGCATGCAAGTTGCAAATGCTGCTTAAATCAATCCACAAATTTCTCCCAGACCGTAACAGCAAATCCCGCAAAATGTGGTGGCGTGTGCTGATAAATTTGAAGCCACTGCAGTATTGAAAGGAAGTGCCAGAGGAGAATGTCAGTGCAGGAAGAAACTTGTAGGCATTCGGCTGTCTGTACCTCTACCTTTTGCTCTTATAAAAGGAAACACAGGAAAAAAGCAAAACATTTTCAGAACTCAACAGATTATTTGGTGCCAACCTATCAGTTTCCTATAGTGCATCATCATGCACTGAAAATGTTCATGCACCTACACATTCCAGAGATGGTCCTGTTCTCAGTCACCTCCATTGGTTTCTTCATAGATATGACAAAGTTTTCCTCAAATGAATTCAGAGTTAAAACACTATACAGCAAACAAAGTCACTGCGGACTGCCTCGCCAGAGTGGTGCATGCTCTGGTTATCTCCCGCTTGGATTACTGCAATGCGCTCTACGTGGGGCTACCTTTGAAGGTGACCCGGAAACTACAACTAATCCAGAACGCAGCAGCTAGACTGGTGACTGGGAGCGGCCGCAGAGACCACATAACACCGGTCTTGAAAGACCTACATTGGCTCCCAGTACGTTTCCGAGCACAATTCAAAGTGTTGGTGCTGACCTTTAAAGCCCTAAACGGCCTTGGTCCAGTATATCTGAAGGAGCATCTCCACCCCCATCGTTCTACCCGGACACTGAGGTCCAGCACCGAGGGCCTTCTGGCGGTTCCCTCACTGCGAGAAGCCAAGTTACAAGGAACCAGGCAGAGGGCCTTCTCGGTAGTGGCGCCCGCCCTGTGGAACGCCCTCCCACCAGATGTCAAAGAGAACAACAACTACCAGGCTTTTAGAAGACATCTGAAGGCAGCCCTGTTTCGGGAAGCTTTTAATGTTTGATGTATTATAGTATTTTAATATTCTTTTGGAAGCTGCCCAGAGTGGCTGGGGAAGCCCAGCCAGATGGGCGGGGTATAAATAATAAATTATTATTATTATTACTATTATTATATGAATAGGGATGGTTGAATCTGGAGTGTTGATAGCCTGCTTTTCATTTAATATTTTCAGTCCCAGAGTGGGGAACAAAGTAATTATATACACACACACACACACACACACACACACACACAAAAAAAAAAAAATTACAAAAGTATATAAACAAGCACAATAAACAACAAATTGACAATTCTTTAATTAACGCGGGAGCATCTCATGCTCTCTGCATTTCCCTTGAGGAATACATCAACCCCTTTCTCAAATGAGGTTGGGGAGTCTGTTTTCTAAATCAGAAGTCTCTATGGCTGCAATCCTCACCCCATTTACCTGGAAGCGAGCTACATTGAATTCAATATTCTGAGTAAACAGGGTTAGCACTGTGCTGTAAATGACCCAAGCTAGCTCTGGTCTATGCCTTGCAGTAGCCATTTGAAGCAGTATTTGCATGCTCCACTGACTGCTCTGCCATGTGGCACCTGCAATATGTACCCTGGTTTACTGTGCAGATCTCTACCATCACATGGGGTTTCCATGCCATGATCGGAAGCTGGCAGCTGGGAGGCCTGGTGTTGGCATATTAATTTCCCCTATTCTCAAAGTGTGCCATAATATCAATAAAGGGGCAGCCTGGATTCTCCCATGAGGAAAACGATCTATTCAGTACAGTATAATTCAAAACTTCCAGAAAGTTGGCCTGAACATGTGTATTTTTGTGTGTGTAAAGCCTGATTAAGGTTTTTTTTAAAAAAAAATGCAAAAGAGAAATATAACAACAAAATAAATGCAAGATTTACAATCAAAGTAGGGAGGGAAATCCGAAAATTTACACTTGGGAGCTCCCAACAACATACTTTGATCCTTCCCTGTTAATGAATTTTTGTTGCCAAAGCTCATAATTACCTGGTATGGAATGTGAATTTGCTCAGCTAAATAATGCTCAGGCACAGTAGGAATCAAATGTTACTTCCCTCAACGGTTTGTTGCAGTATAATGCAGCTTTCCTATCTTTAACCACTTTGGTTAACAACTAAATAACCATTTACTCTTCTTTCCAGGTGTGGCTTGATGAAGTTAATTATGATTTATATTGCTGTGTGAAAGGATTCCACTGCTAAGAATTTACTAGGATTAGGAACAGAGGCAGCAGCCTTTTGCTGGCTCAGTACTGAGATGTCTGCACTGGATGGCAACATCTCTGTGTCTGGGGATTCAGGCAGGAATCTTTCCCATCGCTACCTGGAGATGCTGAGGACTGAACTGGGACCTCTGCATGCAAATCATGTGCTCTGCCGCTACTGAGCCATGACATCATATATATATATGAAAGGGGTTGAATGGTGAAACCCAGCTCTACTAAAATCAAGCAAGGGAAGTTCCTCGCCCTCCCTCTCTCATCATATTTTGTTACGCACAGCTAGGATTTCATCCAAAATGGAAACTAGGGTATTAGGAACACTGAAGAATGTGGGGGCCAAGATGCAATGCAATGCATATTTGCTCAGAAATGTGCCTGCTAACTTCAGAGAGAAGTTAGTCCTTGGTAAGAATTGCCTATTCTGAAACAGGACTAGCCTTGTTCAGATTCATATCTGGCACAATGAAATTGCTTGTGGGTTTTCTTTTCCTTTTTGTATATTACAGCCTGGATAGTTGGTTCCTGCGCTCCCCCACCCCCCTTCATAAGCAAGAGATGACATGCCCAATGGGGCATTTTACACTCCAAAGTAATTACTTTCATTTCTTGGGGGCGATAGAGTGCTCTGCAAACCTTTTCAAGACTATTTTCTTTGTACCGCTTGCAAAAAGAAGAATACCATATCATTTTCTCTAATCTCACAAGATGACACCTTTATGCTTACATTAATTTTCTTGCAAACATTTATAAACCTTTTTTTTAAAATGGAAAATGTAATCATCTTGATCGTGGGCTAGAATTCAGCTCAGGAGTAGCAGGTGAGTGTACAGTCTACACTGAAGTAGGGCGTCTAATATCTAGAGAAAGAGGGAGACTTTACACTACAATAATGAAATGTAATTCTGGCAATTGACTTCTGGCTGAAGGGTTTGGGGAACATGGTCCCACTCCAGCTTAAGTTATTTGCACTATTAACCAGCAGCTACTACTAGACTGCATATGGGTATAATCTCTACAGTATCAGAGCTGTATACCTTTAAATACCGGTAACTGGGGATCACGAGTGGGAGAGTGCTTTTGTGCTCATGTCCTCCTCCTGGACCTCCCATAACTCCATAACCGCCCACTGTGCTTCCATATTTCCTTTGTAGCTGTTGCACAAACACACCAGAAAACAAAACAATCCCTGACTTTGTACACATTATCACCTTAAAATGCAGCGAGGTAATTTCCCTCTATTGTGTTTCAAACTTTTGCATGATGTGTTGTACACGTCCATCCAGAGGGATGTGTTTTCACCTGTCTGTCCACACCAGGGAGTGGAGAGGCGGTGTGGATGTCTTCATATGGCTTGTGTTTTCAAATTGGGTTGAAGCTGGTTTGGGGAGGGGAACGCATCAAAATGCAGCATTTCTCAAGAAATTGCAGCAAAGATGTGGATTGTGGTTAACACTGTGTGTTCACAGCTTCACAAACCAGTGGTAAGAATGCACTGGATGTAGAGTAAACCAGATTGTGTTCACAGCCCCTCTGGTGTTTGCAAAGCACATGCTTCACTTGACAGCTTTCAACCACAAGGGAGCACTCTTTCCCTTGATTTTCTATATCTCCCAATCCTACTACCCCCCACTCTCCCCCCCAAAAAAGTAGTCAGATAATGGTATAAGTTTGCAAACTTTTCTATAAGCTTCTTCAGTTTCTTTAGAACAGCGGAAGCCAGAAAGGCTGACCTTACCCCTTTGGATTTTTGGTATCGAAAGCCCTTGGCTAATTTTTCAGCAGACAGGAGATCCTTGCTTCTTGAGAAGGAGGAGCTCTGGCAACACTTGGCAGCTGCCTGTAAACTTTTCAAGTTACCCATCCTTTTGGAGACGGGTAATATCAAAGGGCACTATGGATTACAATACATGAGGAGTGTTTACAGCCTGGAAGATTATTTATGTTTGGCTTTGCCTCTATAGTCACACATCCAAGCTAGGAGAAAAGGAACACAGGAACCCTCTCATTATCTTTTGAAATATGAAGATCAGAGGAAAACCTGGGTTTAACGTGTGGAGTGATGGTCCTAGAAGCCTGCTTATAAATTAGAAGCCATCCTACCTCTATAATAACAGATCCAGGAGCAGAGCTGATATCCAGACACAACAGCGGCTTTCTGGAATCATTACTGCTGCTACAAAAGAAACCTTGGGCGCATACTACTGCTCTGACCACCACAAAGATATATCTGGTCCATTTGGCCTTCTCATCAATGGATTAACTCCGTAGAGCCCGTGTTGGACGCTGGCACAGCATCACTTCAAAATGGGAAGTAATAGCGACGAGGGGCTACTGAACAGGATCTCATTCTCAGGGCCAGCATCCCTCGGAAACGGCCACCTCAACCCTCATGGGTTACCACTCCGAGAACCACTTGGTGTTCCTTTCCATTTTGACCCAGCATACTGGGACCACCAAGCCTACGGTGGATATTCAGGAAGGTTCTCTTACTTGCCCTTTTCTGGGTACGTAGGCGTCTATGACTACTCTTTTGAGCCTGCCTTCATTCGAAAGAGGAACGAGAGGGAGAGGCAACGGGTTCGTTGTGTGAATGAGGGCTACACGCGCCTCCGAGACCACCTGCCCAAGGAGTTTGCTGACAAGCGTCTCAGCAAGGTGGAGACTTTGAGAGCTGCCATTACTTATATCAAACACCTCCAGAACTTGCTGGACCATCAGCCTTTAGGGACAATTCCTAAAATAGCAGTCCCAGCTGCGGAGGCCGCTGGTGCTTCTGATCTTAGCTTAAGAAGGGAATGCAACAGTGATGGAGAATCGAAAACTTCATTAGCTTCATCGCCCTATAGCGAATTTGAAGAAGTCTGCAGTTAAGAAAACACCTTCAGAAATGGACACCTTCTTCAAGCCTGCCTCTTAACTGTTATTATTAAAGAGCTACATTATTTTTCAAAGGACAAAACTAGTCCCCAGCAAAGGGATGAAAAAGGTATCTTCATTATTTGTTCTGGTCAGTTTTTGGCCATAGGGAGGAAAAAATCTGTATTCTTCCTAATGTTTCCTTTTTGTTCCCAGTGTTTTCTTATTTATGCTATTAACAACTGTGTGGGAGAGAGCAGAGAGGGAACTAATAACTGACCTTGTTTTTTTGAAATCTGAAATATTCCTCACTTTCTGTGATCTTTGTTCTGTCTGTCAGCCAAAGGGAACAATAAAACCAAGTGAAAGAGTTGGTTTCAAGATATCTATATGTGGGTATTCATATATGATAAATAATTAGTAGGGCATTTTTTCCTAAATACAAGTGAACATATTGACCCTGATCCAGAGAAAGTTAGTTGAGCTTGAGCCTCATTGAAATCCATGGGACTAAAGTCACAAATATCATAATTTCAATGGAACTTAAATTCATTGTGATATACTTATTCCATTGATTAGAATGGCATTGAAACACATTCAATCCCGCACACATCGGGGCATTTTCATCCAAGGTGTTTGGAGGCTGGAAAATGAGAACAGAAATTCCATTATGTTTCGTCAGGCTGTGATTTCAATGAATGTCATAATAATAGTGATGATGTCATCGTTACAGACACTTATTTAAGTAATAAGTCAGTTAACAACCAACTCAAAGTCCCTTTAGAATCAGTGAACATTTTATCATTAACATACGTTTAGCCTTTATTTCATTATAGATAATTCTAATTTAGAAACATGATATATTTTGCTTCTGCTGCGGTGCCTCGGGAAAATAGGAGCACATAACATCAGTTACTGTGAGATGGATTCCATGTGCATGTGTGTCAAATATTGGGGCAGATCTACTATGAAACTAATTAAGCTTCAGGGTCCCCAATTCCAGAGGGCCCCCAGAAACGACTTTAGTCGCTTAAAAAATCTTATTCACACCAGTGACTTTGACATGTGAGATAATCCAGAGCACCAATTTTAATCAAAATCTTAGATGTAATAGTTTTGTTCTTTTAATGTGGTGGTCTGTTGTGGAACAGCCCCACTGAAGCAGGTAACAGTGATTACCCAGACCTCATTGCTGGTTGTGAAGCAGCCCCCCAGGACTGTTCAAGTTTCAGGGCCCCCCAAAATGTAGGTTTGCCACTGTGAAATATGCCAACACGCTAGCATGTAAGAGTGAGAGAAGGAAAACAGGAAGAAAAAAACACTCTATTTGGTGTGGTTTGTTGGCGGATGATATCCAAAATAAATAGGTGATCAGAAGTCTAAACAAACAAGCAACCTGTATGTGATTAACTAATGGGAGTTGTTCTACGGGGGAGGGTCACAAAGTGCATTTGAATAAATAATTATTCTGCGTAATTAAAATTTCACCAATGGAATTCTACAGGAAAACCCCCCACATCTTCTGAATGAAAAATGTGGGCATTTTAAAGATTAGAAATACTTGCTAAAATATAAAGCCTAAACGTGCTATGGTTGAAGTTTAGATTTAATGTTTTGGCCCTTTAAAGTCATAACTTAGATAACTGAGAACCTACCATGGGCTCATGCCCTCTCTAATGCCACCTCCTGCTCTCTCCTTTCATTGTGTGCTCTAATTAAATTATTTACCTTTCAGCACCAGCTATACTTTGTTGTTCCATCCACATCACCAAACTGTGATTATCACTTGCCATGCAACCCAAAACTGCAAACCAGGATCAAGCCAGTCATCCTGGAGGGCAAGCACAAACCCCAGTTTACCGGTTGTTGTGTTACAGTGCACTATGGTATGCATCCCAGAGCCGGTGCACTGAGCAGGCCTGGACCTCAAACAAGGTAGAGAGCGCTTAAAAGCTCTTGCCAGGTAACCCCAAGCAAACCAGGTGCAAAAAGAGCTTTTAAGATCTCTACCTTGCCTTGGATTTAGCTTGCACAATTTCAACCAGCCTTCCTTCAACCAAGTTTTGTTGAAATTGTGCAACTAAGATGCAATCATACTGTATTTTAAGTGTGCTTTAACTGTAAAAAAATAATAATATTGGTAAAAAGCCCCTGGACGGCTAAGGCCAGTCAAAGGCGACTTGGGGGCTGCGGCACTCATCTCACTTTTCAGGCCGAGGGAGCTGGCATTTGTCCGCAGACAGCTTTCCGGGTCATGTGGCCAACATGACTAAACCGCCTCTGGTGCAATGGGACACCATGACAGAAGCCAGAGCGCACAGAAACGCTGTTTACCTATTTATCTACTTGCACTGGTGTGCTTCTGAACTGCTGGGTTGGCAGAAGCTGAGACAGAGCAAACTGTATGGTGTGTGTGCAGCCTCAGTGCTGCTCTCTGTACAACTCAGCAAAGAGGAGAATGGGAACAAAACTAGATTTAGGGCATGGACATGTTAGTGGCTTAAAGCTAAGTAAGGTCGTTTCCTCCTGCTGCATTTCAAGTCGCGTTTTACTGAGCTGTACACACATTACCCGATTTGCTTCCCTACGCCTTTCTATTCAATGAAGTTGTCACCTGATGTCTGAAATGCGTACACCTCCGCTTTTTAATTAGAAGGAAGCTAGTTTGAGGAGAAACGCTTTAAATGCCACCATGGGAGTGCACTGGAGCCAGAGTAATGTGTAATTGGCCTTAACTGGATCTGCCTGTCATTAGCCGTGGCTCCACCTACTGCCTTACCAGTTCCATTAGGTGCCAGCCATCACTGGGAAGGGGCTCCCTAAAACCATTATGTCCAGAGTCTAAGAGTTAATCCACACTTCCACTTGCCCTACGCTTAGAAAGCACAGATCCAAGCAGTTTTGCCTTTGCCCCACTTCTTCTCCCCGGAAAACCGCTCAGAACAAAGACAATCCATGGGAAACTTGACTGCCGTTTTCTCCAATTCAGTGCTAAATTGCAGGTTTTCCTAGGGGAAAGCAGTGGGGCGAACAGTGTGGATAAGCCCTAAAATTACCTCACTGTGCCCTCTTGTATCCGTAAGCAGTGTAGCTCAAGAGTGGGTTTCTACCACTGTTTTGTTGCATTATATCTAAAGTGAGGATTCCAAGTCACACCCACCATTTTGTGTACAATGCTAAGGGCGGTGTTTATTCTGGATTAACGTGGACTACCTGGGAGTGAGGTTGTGTGTGTGTGGCGCGAATCACATTTTACACTTAAACAGCCGTGCTGAAGCTGCCTTTCATCGCCTATGACTAATGGACATTTACATTCAGAAGCACAAGAGGAACGTTCTGAAGCAAAATTGGGAGCTAAGTGCCACAAAGATGAAAAGCCTTAGACAAGTATAATTATCTTTGCTATTAGCTGTAGTAGTAGTAACAGCAGCAGCAGCAGCAGCAACAACAACGAGTCACTGGAAGAAGCAAACCACTAAGCATCATGGTAGTGGAAGCTCTTGAAAAGAGCCCCTTTTGGGGCTGCCTCCTTTCATTCAGAAGCCAACTTGCATTACTACTGTTCATTTGTTTCCTTTCCTAAAATTTATACACTGCTGGATTGCAAAAAGCGCAATATTACCTCTTAGCCACATGAAAGGAAGTCACTGACCTTTTCTGGGTGTCTTTTTGGTTACTTTTAACGCCTTATGATTATGATTATTACAATTTACCCGCCTTTCACCCTAGAGTCCTAGCGTGGGTTACATCGATTAAAGGACAACATTAAAAACAGTTTAAAACAACTTACTGTCATAGAAATAAGGTGGGTCCTAAAATATACATCTCAAGTGTCAAAAGCCAGACTAAAGAGATGTTGTGGGTGGGCTAGCCTGAGCATCATTTCTTAGCCTGCAGACCTACATCTGAAAGGAGCGAACTGCTTCGTCCAACCCCAGCAGGGCTGTCACCCGTAGGACAGCTGTGTGGGTGGAATAGCATTATTGTGCTTCTTCAACCTTCCCATTAAAAAACACCAAATAAATTATTTTAAATAATAATACATTGGAAGAAACTGCACTAGCCCCTGGGCTGGTGTCAATACCTGGTTTGAAGGAATGCTGGGGGACTGAGAAGACTATAGATCCAAACCTTCCTCTGGCCTTCCCCCCTTATTCTGCCCCACCCATGTTGCAATGTCAGAGCAGGGGCCTTGGAGTGGTGGGGAAGCCCAATCTAAGTCTCCAAGTTCAGAGCTATCTCTCTGGCCCCCACTCTCCCTAATTCAGATCAAAGCTGGTTGGGGGGGAATTAATCAAAACACATAACAAACAACAGGCTAGATAAAAGATAGATTTGGATTGTGGCTTATCTCATGTGGGAGCACAGTGAGGGTGTGCTAGAATCAGAGTAAACAGGAGTATGAACTTCTGTTACTTTCAATGGGGCCATGGCTGCATTCATTTAAAGCACATTTCCTCTCCCAAAGAATATTGGGAACTGTAGTTTGTTGAGTGTGCTTGGAATTAAAGCTCTGAACAGTAAACCACAGTTCCCACAATTCTTAGTGGGAGGGGAGACGCTCTTTAAATGTATGGCGTGTTAAGCCAAGGTTAAGACTAACTTTCGGTAGATTGCATTTTGTCAATTTGATCTGGTTTCTTGCAGTTCAAATGCCAAAACCCTGAGAAAGCACAGTATATTGGCCCCTAAAGATCTCCCAAATACAGATAATTCCAGCCATAAATGCAACGAAATCAGCAGAGGTTTCAAATGAACTGTACATTTTGAAATCTTTCCTAAGATGTCTTTTGTCTAGACAAAGTTTTCTTCAAAGTCTGCAGAGCATATCATTACCAAACTTTGAAAGATAGTGATCCAACTTGTCACTCTTGGAATTAATGTTTTAATAAAAACAGACCAGGAGATGTTTCTCCATGTTGTGTGATTACTGGTTACCATAAAAATACTTCACAGATATTCTTAGGCACATGTTCAAGAATTTTATCAGCTTTCTGCACACTTTATCTATCAAACATGGGTAAAAAAGAAATATAAATCCCCATTAAATTACAAATCAACCAGCACTTTGATACTATCACTATTTTAAAGATGTATAATCCGAGCCATGAGATTGTTTTGAAACCCCTAATAGCTTATAAAGTTGACTTCCCCCTCAGGAATAACTAGCTCCTTTCAAGTTGCATTACTCAGTGTCAGTAAACGGCCAAAGAAAAACAGAAGGAGCTGTAATAAAGCACTCAAAAGTAATTAGTCACTCAATATCTATTTAGAACTTGGGAATGAGCAGGGTAAGCTTCAAAAGGAATTCCTTTTTGTATCCACACAGAGCGTATGTCCCTGGAAATCTGAAATAAGGCTTGAAGAATCTTTTTCATGTTAGACAGATCTGCTCCCCAAAAATTTGTTTGCCAGATATATTTTTTTTACACTAACTTCATCCCCCCCAACTACAAGACAAAAGAATACTGCTATGAAGAAACCCATCTATCTATCTATCTATCTATCTATCTATCTATCTATCTATCTATCATCTATCTATCTATCTATCATATATGAATGTGGTCTCAATTCCCCAAGTGCCAGTAGGCAAGAAAGCTTCACTCACATGAAAGAGGGAGTATCAGCAGGTTTGGGGGGAGCAGACCACCAAAGGTTGCAGAACTATGACCAAACTTTGGGGGTAGGGGAGCTCAGTGAAGACTGAGCATGTCCAGTAGATCTGTAATGCCGATTGATGGCATGGAGAACCAAGAGGGAGGGAGTAATGAAATGGAGTAGTCTGGAAGATGGCTGTTTGCTCCAGTTCCACTTTGCACCTCCATATTGAATAGTGCAGGAGGTACCTTGTTTCAGACAGAACCTTGAAACGACACCCAAATGGGAAAATCAAACCCATCCATTCTTTTCTTCTTCCCTTTCTTCTACGGTTTCTCCATGGGAGGGATTCGTTCTCTCATGAAAGACCTGGCAGCTCCTCTAAGACCTGAACCTCATCCAAGTGATAATTACATCCGTTTGAAATTCCATGAACTGAGAACCAGCCTCCAGCTATTCAACGAACGCTCCTGCAGATCGCATGCTTTCGCAACATGCCCCTTCTCTCTTTGCATTCCTGGCAGCCACAAGTTCTGGGCTACCACTGATTGCCCTCTATTCCTTGGGTCCACAATGGCAACTGGGATCCAACTCTGCAGTGTTTAGGAGCCCTTCTGCTGAAAGTGTCATTGGACTTCTGTCTCTTAAGGTCTACCCTGAGGGTACCTCTGCAAAGACCCTTCCAGAACCGAGGGCGACCCATTCCCTGAGTCCTGCCTTGAGCTTGCCAAAGGTATTGGAGGCCAGGGCAGGCTCTGTCTCTCCCACCGGACAGGAAGTGAGAAGTCCTGCATTCTTTTGTGATGTGTGGGGAAATGTCTCAATTCATAATGGGCTTTTAGGGGCAGAGAGTCCACTTCAAAGAGGCTTATCATTGCTGCCGGCGACCAGAATTGTTGCTCCCTCTTTCATCAAGCTCATACACAAGGCCAGCCCAAGACATTTTACTTCCTGAAGTAAACAGGTTGGTAGCCTGATGTTGCATTTGCATGTGCTTATACATCTGAATACTAACCATGCTGGGCATGAGGGAGCCATTGCAATGCATAATATGGCTCAGAAACTAGATTAAGGTCCCCTTCAGGATGACATTTTATGTGGGTGCATTCTGCAATCTGTTCTTGACACAATAATGGTGCAATAGTGGTGGGTTCATTCTGCTTTGGTTTGTACTGCAATGCTTTCCCTAATGCTACCACATTGTTGCTGCCGGGAGGGGTTATATTGCAACAAAAGCAGGACAAGAACGAAACATTTTTAATGTTTTACAGTCATACCTTGGGTTACAGTTGCTTCAGGTTGCATTTTTTCGGGTTACGGACGCACCAAAACCCGGAAGTACCGGAAGGGGTTACTTCTGGGTTTCAGTGGTCGCGCATGCGCAGAAGTGCTAAATCGCACTTTGAGCATGTGCAGAAGTGCCGAATCGCAACTTGCATGTGCCACTGCGGGTTGCGAACGCTGCGGGTTGCAAATGTGCCTCCCGCACGGATCACATTCGCAACCTGAGCATCCACTGTATTACCAAACATTTGTGGTATAAAAAGTTATGGCATTTAAGCAGGGTGTTATGGGATATGCACTGACGCAGTGTGACCACCCCAAACATTTGCAGGTGCCAGGAGTATTGAACATGGGGTTGTGTGGGGCTGCCCAGATAGCATCATGAGAACAAGGAATCACAAATGCACAACAACAAGAATCTCTGGAGGAAGCCCAACATGTCAAACTATCATGCGAATACTGCAGTGGCTACAAGCCACTCTGGTGCTCATCCCATAAACTCAGCAGTGTGGAACATTAGTAGGTATTTTCCTCTGCCACTTCCAGACTGTAAACAGTAACAGATCATTTACTCGCGAATGAAAGCAAGCTATCTACTTACTTGGGTGTGTGTGTGGTTTTTTTTAAAAAAGGAGAGAGATGAAAAGAAAACTCACTTCAAAAAGGGAAATTTCCATTTGATGTACTGACAATTCAAAGCAAAGGTGAAGTTCCTTCTCCAAAGCAGCTCTTTCTCTTTGGCACCTCCCGTATCAGTTTCTTCTGACAACATCATGGCTTCAGGTCAGGATAAACAAACACCACTTTGCTGGTATTATGTATTATCACTAGCATCAAATGAGTGAAAATTAAGACAATGAGTCACTAAGGAGTAGGCAGAACGTGGCTGCAGAACACAGCTTGATCTAAATAAAAACAGATATACTGTTCTAAGGTGTGGTGGAAAGGCAGCATGTCTTGTTAGTGGCAACACCGCTTGTGTGGATTCCTGCAATGCACTCTGTGTGGGTCTGCCTTTGAAACCTGACTGGCAACTGCAGGGGGAATTCAAAGGAGATCGCTCCGTCAGCGCAAGTGTTTCTGCTTGCCTGATGGAAGGATTTCCCCTCTTCTCCCCCTTGTGCACTGTTCTGGGAGGTTCTACCGTCTCCCCTCTGCCATTGAGCCTATTGGGGAATGCACAAGGTGAGGAGAAGGGGCAGAAGTTGGTTGCACTAGCGGGACTCATTGCACTGGCTTCTGCTAGAGCAACTATCTACTTGAATCTGACCCTGCAGCTGGTGCAGAATGCTGTGACCAGCTCTCAGACTGGAATTGGGCTCCTCTGGGCTCCTCCAGATGACCTGCTCATTCAACATTCTTCCCGATTTGCTTGCACAATGCTTACAGGGTGGTTAGACTTTGCCTGGTCTTTAATGAGCATTTCTTCTGCTTGTTTTTATAGAGCAGTTATACAGGGATAAACATTTGCAGGGGTAGGGCGGAGCAGGTGGAAAGGTTTGCCGCTTGATTGTTCCAGCAGTATCCCTCCCCCCACTGTAGCAATGTTTCCCAGGCAATTCTAGTGTTGCCCCCTGCTCCTCCCTATGGTGTTCTCAGATGGTAATGCTGAACCTGAGGAAGAGGAAGCTTGTGGGATGGGTTTCAATAGGTAGGAGAGGATATATTAATTGCAATTTATCTCTCCAGGCATGCACGTGTGTAGGTGGAACAGAATTTTAAAATCCCATCCTTGGAAGAAAAAAAATAAAAGCATAGGAAAGCCTTGTTTTGAGCAAGAACAGCTAACGAAGTAAACTGGCTTCCCCCTTCTTATCCCGCTTAATCAGGCAGCAACTTGTAAAGTAAGTTTTAAAATAAGGTTTATTTACTTACCAGCCTCCAAAGCTGGTCAAAGGAAGAGAAAAAGGAAAAGGAAGTACTATGTGGTCCTTCCTCTCCAGGAGAGGAGGGGAAATGACATCACACAGAACCCTCTCTACCAATTGTATTCTTATGGTCTGAGTAGCTGCCTATCAGGAAGACAGCCCTGTTATTAGCTCTTTCTCATGGATTTGTTAGGCTTGGCTGCTAATCTTCCACAAAACCAGGGTGTTTTTTTCAATCAGCTGAAACTCACTGGAACTCAGCCCTGCCCCTCTCAGGTGGGTGTCATTGCTATTATAAGAGAACAAGAGAGGCATTTGTGGTGAGTTCAGGCACCTCTTTTTCTAGACAAACAGCATTGCACAAAACTGACAGTCAGGACTACCCCTTGGCCTGGTTAAAAGGAATAAGGCAGGGCAAACGGTGGTTGGTGGGGAGCTGCCCCCTTTGCCCCAGTGGGCCAGCCTCCATTGCTGATATTCAGATAAGAGATTATTGTCTGAAAAAGAATGATTTATTCTCCAGGCAAGAAGACTAGAATTCCCCAAGTGACAGGAAGGATTGGAGGAAAGGAAGGGACATATTCGGAAGGAAGTCAACTATATTAACAGGGAAAATATATCCATTGTTCTCCCCCTCCATGGTGTTTTTTTAAAACTGCATTTTAAAATATGACGTGTGTCTCTGAACAATGTGCTTCGTGTGTCTTTTTCAGGAATTGAAGCTGGCCAGGGACAGCATTACTCTGAGGAGCTGCCCCTGGCAAACTCTTATGTAAAACAGAGGGTAGTCTGGTTTATTTTTCACCAGGAGCATTATTATGGCTTTGAATTTTAAAATTAAAGTTTCTCCAGGGCGGGGCAGGGGGGAACCCAAACTGTATCTGTATCTTCCCTTGGAGACGTCCCTGGAGGTAATTTTTGTTATTGCTGATAGTTATCAGAAAGTTCTAATGCATGTGTTTTTTAATGGAAAGGAGGCCATGTGCTTCTCACTGAAGATCTTGTCTATTTCTGGTCTGGTAACCATTAATGGAAGAGCTATGAGCTCCAGCCTGAGGATTCCATGGAAGGAGGATGTGACTGTTTTCAAAACACAAGTGCTTGGGGTTCTGACTTTCATTTGATGTTTTCTGAAACCAGAAAACAATTGAAAATTATTCTAATCCAGTTTATGCTGTAATAGGATTGGAGTTATTTTTGCTCTGATCTCTGATCAAGGGTTTTCCAGCTCCCCCATCTTCCAGCTTCCTTGACATATTCTCATTTATCTGACTCTCAGAGTATAAAGGGAACAGACACTGATCTGTCATTATCACCAACTATTATATTTTCCCTTCCACTAAACCGCTGATACAAGAGTGAAATAACAAGTTTTACCCTGCTTTTAGTGTGTGTGGTACTTTATAAGAAACTGCCTTTGTTCCTATGATGGACTAGGGAATCTGTGGCACTCCATATGTTGATGGACTACATATCCCATTGGTCATATTGGCTGGGGCTGGTGGGACTTGTAGTCAAACAACAGCTAGAGGGCCTATTAGCTCATGAGTCAGAAGGGATTTGAAGCTCAACGTTCCCTACAAGCAAGGATGGGGAACCAGCGGGGATCCAACCTCTAGGGCTTGGTGGACTACCACTCCCATCAGCTTCAGCTGGTATGACCAGTGAGGATGAGAATTGCAGTTCTGCAGCATCTGTAAAGTTTCTGATTTCTGACCCCTGCCTTTAAAGGACTGCAGTGAAGGCCATAAAGCTGATTGCTGTAAATCTTAAATATGGTGACAGCTTCCTTCCCAAGTTTTATAAATGAAAAAATGTTACTCTCTTGCTGAATAAGACACTTAGATGTTTCATTTTGTAAACTTGGAAAGGAAACTTGTGATGCATTTCCTCTTTTTTTACTGCTAAATAAGTTTCCAGCTTAGAAGCAATAGTTCAGTGGCAAAGCACCAAAGGAATCCAGTTCTCCTTTGGAATATTCCAGGTCCTTTCACTGAATTATCAGCTTAATAAAAAAACATCTCTAGCCCTTTATATATAAAGACAGGCAGCAAAATGTGTTGTCAAAATTCTTGCCAATTGTTCACTAAGAAGGAAGTCTGTTTCTGCCTTCTGGGATAAATGATGAGCATTTCTTTTAAAAAATTAAAGAATTAAAAGTGTATTTTATAATTAATATTTAATGCAATTAATTTGAAACCTATTATGCTGACGGTCACAATATGTCCTACTATACAGTGGTTGGTTCTCCATTTTGAAGGGCTGTCAGAGGACATTACTTGAGGGGATTCTCGGTTTCAGGGCTACCTGGTCCAAATCTGGTTGAAAGATATGGAACCATAAGAAGGGAGAGCAGGAGCCTTAAAGCTGCCTATCCATAATTAGCAGAACCTGGTCAGCAGACTGAGCAGGCACACAGATCAGCTGATGTCTTTCCCACTAGTCATCCCTTCTAAATTTGCATCTATATATAAAAATGACTACATGCAAATCTGTGTCCCTTTTTTGCGACGCAGCCCACCTTTATTGTTTTTTGCCAATGCATAACTGACACCCCTAATTAGGCTGCATGTATGACCTTAGGACTCTACATGCATACATGTTTGGCATGCATAATGCTCCAGGTTTGCTCCAGTTTAAGGATTTAAGGTCCCAGACCTAAGGCAGTGAGGACAGGGAATAACAAGCTGCCAAATGGCCTTTTGGATCTGCTGATTACAAGGCAGCTGAGCTCCTTCTGTTCCTGTTTAGGATGAAAAGACTTCTGTGTTAAAGTTACGGCAGTCTCTGAGCCCAAATTGTTTTTCTGCACCATTAAAAAAAGAAGCCCAAACCAACAGTTTGGTGCTTAGCATAATCCCCAGTAATGATCAGTGGCAGCTAAGCATGCAGCTTGCAAGATGACAATTAGAAAGTTCAGAATTATCACTTTTATGTTCTTCTCTAGGAAGGAAGGGGCAAAGGATATTGTTTGTGGGTGGCAAAAGCCCTGTAATAAAAATATGTGCAACTTATATTTGGCTTCTAGCAGGTAAAAAAATCAAAAAATCATAACACTTTTTTCGTTCCTTTGCATGGAGACCAGCATGGCTCATGTGTGGTGACCAGAAAAATGTGCCATCTAGCCCTTAGAACTGGTTCGTTCAGCAATGTTAGCAGCAAAGGAGAAGTCATATGAAGGGACAGTTGGGTCTTGGCCTCCAAGTAGTGTAAAAGATGGCAGATAGCCATCTGTATCTGAAGCACAGGAGCAGCACTGGGTAAAGACATTTTGCTGTCCAAGACTGACCAACGAATGAACCTCACCACTATGCTGGAGTCAAGGTGCATACTACCAAAGGCCAGCCAAGTTATTTTGACACCTGAGGCACTCTTCTAAATTTTTATAGCACCCTTGTAGCGAGCATTGCTTGGGAATTCTAATAAACCATTAAAAAAAATCAGTGGTTTGGAAATCAGCAGTTAAAATCAGTGTAGTTTTGAAATATGCCACCTGCCATCTTGATTTCTAACGCCGTCTCATCGTATCCAAGCACAGACAAAAAAAAACACTCCTTAATCTGAGGAACCTCTATGTAAAATTTGGTTGTGACAGCTTAAGGGGTATCCAGATTCAGAGAACAGAAGGACAGACAAGACAGCTTTCCAAAATATATAGATTTGCTTTGTGCCGTTGGGTCATATAATTATATCATACTTGAAACATGCCAGGCCATAACATAGCACACTTCTCCCCTCAATTAATTTCTTAGCACCTCATCAGGTTTTCTTTTTCCTTCTTTTTTGCATTGAAGCTAAACTCGTGGCCGGTTAAGTTTTAAAAACCGCTTTGAGGAGGCTAGCAGCTTTGGGTCTCCGCCATGCCTTAACCCATCACCGGAAAAGGACAAAGGGAAAGAAATACCAGCTACAAACCAGGCTCTCGCTCTCTCTTTAATGGAAGGTTTCCGGCTGAAGCCTCGCACACATGTTGATACATGCTTGAGGCAGACTCTCTCTTTGAAGAGAGCAGGGAGCTAGTTAAGCATATTTATAATATAGAAGAACAAAGGCAACAGCGCAGCTGCCTTTGCCAAGGAGGAGTAAGTGCACACTCCTAAAAAGGACTGTGCAGAAGGACCACCAGCTTAGAGGCAGGTGGTATGTGGGTTTGGGAGAGTGTCTACGATGGCCTGACCTGTGGAAAAATATCCCCTTGAAGAGCTGGAATGGAGGGAAGGGGCACACGGTGGACACAGCAACAGAATTGCTTTCTTCCCTTTCTCCGAATACAGGCTTGAGATCAGCCATGGTAACGGACAACTGTTCAGAAAGCTGTTGGGAAGTGCTTCTTTACTGCAGGGGTCAGGTGTATTGGGATCTACTGGAGAATAAGGCTTTCCAACTGGCAACAATTCCAACAATTATTTAACAACTGGCAAGAGAGCCATTTTTTGTTCTTGCTGAACTGGGCTGTTGGAACCCCTATCTGTAATAACTCAAATATAGATTTGTTTTTCATATTCATCTGACATATGGATTACGGGGTGCAGTAAGCCTTGGCCCCCTAAGCTACCATTTGGCATCTGGTTTTCTTCCCTCCTGAGCTACAGTTTGCACTTGGCTTTGGTTGATTGGTAGACTTCAAGTCTCTAGCAAAGACAAACACACACAAAAGAGGTCCCACAAGCCTGAAGTCTGTTCAGTCCTATTTTACACAATGCACGATTCTCCACAGAACTCTCATGTAGGAGCTACATTTGGGGGCCCTGAAGCTTGAACTGATATGGGGGCCCCTTCGCAACCAGCAACAAGGTCTGGAACAAGGGCTTCGGTGGGGTTTTTCCACAACAGATCGCCACTTAAAAAACAAAAAACAACTGCTCCATGGCACAATGGGTCAGTGCATCTCTTTGTTAACCAGAAGGCTGGTGGTTCAAGCCCACCCAGGGACAGCTGTGATTGCAAGGGATTGGACTAGCTGCCCCTTTAGGTCCCTTCCAACGTCACAATATGATGATTCCATGATCTCAGATTTTGATTTAAATGGATGTACAGTCATGCCTCGGGTTGAAGTAGCTTCGGGTTGAGCGTTTTCGGGTTGCGCTCCGCGGTGACTCAGAAGTAACGGAACGCATTACTTCCGGGTTTCACTGCTCGCACATGCACAGACGCTCAAAATGACGTTACGCGCATGCACGGAAGCGGCAAATTGTGACGCAAGTTGCGTTCGCTTCAGGATGCGAACGGGGCTCTGGAATGGATCCCGTTCACATCCAGAGGTACCACTGTACTGGATTACCTCACGTCAAAGTCACTGGTGTGAATATTTCCTATGCCTCAGAGTTTTCAAGTTTTGTGGGGTATGCATGATTAAAGTCACTCCTGGGGACCCACCAGGATTAGGAGCTGTGAAGCTGAAGCTTTGTGAGTTTCATAGTGCATCCGCGCCGCCTACAATGGATCCTCACCTCCTGCTAAGAGCGCTCCTGTGTAGAGTTCCAACCAGCCATGCCATCCTGTAGCAGCAGACTGTTTAATCTCAATTTTCCTGCTCTTGTTTCCCTTTTGCAATGGAGCCTTAGCATTAGTCCTGAGCAACCTCAGTCCCTGTAGCAGACAGCAAGTTGAGCCACCAGTGCCGTCTCTGCCAGGAGGAATAGGTGGAAGTCAGCGCAGTGCAAAAGCACCAGGGATCTGTAATCAGATCTGTTTAAAAGCCCATCTAATTCATCCCTTTGGGATACAAGCTTGTAGGGCAAACGGGCTAGGCGCCAGTGTCACAGAATCATAGATCTGAAAGGGACCCCAAGGGTCATCTAGTCCAACCCCCTCCAAGACAGGATTTTTTTTTTGCCCAATGTGGGGCTTGAACTCAGGACCCAGAGATTAAGAGTCTCATGCTCTACCATCTGAGCTATCCCAGCAGATATGTATTCATGGTTTACTACAAAGGTGGTGTACAGTTTTTTCAGCCCAAGAGCCACCTTCCCTTCTACATAACCTTCTGGGGGCCACATGCTAGCGCTGAGCAGAGCTGGAGGCAAAAGGGGACCAAGTAATGAATGTGCATTTCACTTCTGCCCAGCAGGCTAGTTGATTCACACTCACCCCTGCTTCCCCATTCTCCATCCACGAAAGCAGGAGGTATTGCCAGACTTCAAGAATGTTATTCCAGCCAGGCGAAAGCAGGGCCGACAAAGGGTGTAACTCAGGAAGGTGTGTGGCCTGGGGAGAGGCCCAACAGCCAGATAAAAAGCCACACTTGGTCCCTGGCCCCAAGGTCTCTCATCCCCAGAGAATGGACAGGATATGTAAGTCTTAGTGAAGATTTTGCACTAGCGTAGGGCAGAACTGCTTTCACCAAGTTGTCAGCATGCCACGTTTGCTAGGCTTCTTCTGCCTTCTTAAGTATGAAAATGTGCTCAACGCCACTCTTAAATAGTAGTGCTAAGCCAACATAAGGGGTGAGGCAATTCAGCTTGCACGTGAGTCATCCTAGTGCCCTGGAGGGTAGATTTTATATAGCCATTACAACCATTTTGTTGTTGTTTTGGCCTGTGTTTCAGCAATATTGCATTTTATTACCCCCTTTTAAGTTAATTCCAAGTCACTGCTGACATCAGCAAGCATCAGTTAGAACAATCTTTTCCAGAGGAATCCACGGAACAAGAAAGGGCCAGGTTGGATTCTTTACCAAGCGGCTTGTTTCAAGCTCTCCTAGAGAAGTTACTCCACAGCTTCTGCATTTCTTATGTTTCCCTTTAGCTAGATGCCCCCTACTGACTGTAGTTGGATTTACACCATTTAGCTGGGGGAAAGTCACAGTGAAATCCTACACAGGTCCACACCCCACTGAGTACACTGGAACTTACCGTATTTTTTGCACCATAACACTCACTTTTTTCCTCCTAGAAAGTAAGGGGAAATGTCTGTGCGTGTTATGGAGCGAATGCCTGCGGGTGGCGGGGGAGATCTGCTGCAGTCGTGAGCAGAGGATCCATGGTTTCCCTTCCTTCCCTCCTCCGTGGTTACAAAGCACAGATCCACATGGATCCTCAGGATTTTTGCATTGGGCTACTCCAAATTCACTGTCCGATCACATGTCTGTGGCCACAGCATGAACCACAAAAATCATATATCCACTATTTCGTTTAGAATATTTTTTTTCTTGTTTTCCTCCTCTAAAAACTACGTGCATGTTATGGTCTGGTGCGTGTTATAGAGCGAAAAATACGGTACTTAAATATAAACAAGTATAGCATTGCAATCTCAGATAAGTAAATTGCAAAGAGGTGATTTGCAAAGTTCAAGGTTAACTATTTTTCCACAGCATCTGAGGTAAGTGTGAGGATCACCAGGTTACTTAAGGAGACTTCCATCTTATCTCTAAATTAAATGTAATTTTCTTTACATGAAATATAAATAATGACACTTTGCAGTGACTTTCTTGCATTCTCTGTTTATTTGTCAGTTTAGAGACCTCTCTAGAAAATCACTTCCAGAATGTCAATAAAATTCAAACAATGACTTTGCAAATCATGCTTATTGTGGAATAGAGCAGCCATCACTGTTACTTCATGAGAGGATGGCAATAGTGTTTTCAAAATCTAACCATCCAACAGATCAAGTACTGGAGCACTTTAATGTAAACAGAAAACAGCAGTGCCAGAAGGGGGGAAATAACCTATGCTGGTCCTGCTGAAATCATCCTAATCTGTACCCAAACAGAGGTAACTTTGCTGCTTCCCCACCCATCTGCAATGTGCATGTGCGAACAGCAGCCCATGAGATGAGGAGTGAACAATTCCCCCTTCTACATAGTGAGCCAGTTCACACATAAAGCAAAGTCAAACCATGGTGAGAACACGCAAGTATTGCCAGGGAGGAGACTGCCAACACTACTCCTGCTGTGAGCTAAACCATGGTTTGGCTTAGCATGTCACCTGAACCTAGGATCGTGCTTTGTCTCCTTTAGACAAACCATGAGCTGTGAACCCAAGAATGAACCCTGGTTATAGCTTGTGGTTTATGTGAAGCGAGACAAACCACAAGCTTGTGTACAGACAACACTAAGCCATGCCCAAGTTTAGCTCACAGCAGCAGGACTTGGAGGAGGGAGTGAAGTGGCTTCAATCTCCTCTCTGGGAACCTGCATTTTTGTGATAATTGGTTTAGCTTTGCATTTTATGCGCACAGCTAACTGACATGCTCCTTTGCAGTTTTAAAGAGCAATCTAAAGCTTTACTCACTGAAAAGTAGCAAGACTGCTGGGTAAGTTCTCCAGCTTGCTGCTTTAAGAGGAAGTGTTCCTTACCTTTTGAATGACCAGGTGCAGTGGAAGACAGGACTTATGTACCTCGAATGGTTGCTCAGCTTATGTTTCTCATTTTTCTAGTGCTAGGACACAATCTGTCCATGCCAAAGCAATCACAGCTTCTATAGCACCTGGATGCCCTGATTCATGAGGGACATCAAGGGAGAGTTAGCTTCTCTTCAAGGAATACCAATTTTTCTCTAACAAAGTTTTCCAACTGAGCTGTAATCAGGGATTCCAGTAAACATACATACACAGAGAACCTGCTGTACCAAGTGAATCATGGGCAACACAGCTTGTGCAAACCTACCACCCCTCATTCAACAGAACCACCATGCTAGTGCACTTATGGGAGCAACTATCTGATCATAGACTTTTAAAGTAGAGTACCTGTGACAGTAGTCATGCCACATAGATGAATGATATTGTTCAGGCTTTATTGCAACTCACAGTGCAAAAAAAGATTCCCTTTCTATCTCCAATAGTACAGATTGGTACATTATAAAGGAGATCAAACAACTCATGTCAGGAGAAAAATACAAAAACAACCAAGTGAGAACAGTAGTATTTGTACTTGGTCTACACCAGAGAAAGCCTCCTTGCAGATTGGTGGCTATCAAATCAACATTGGTCAGAATCTCACCATGAAGGGCACAGATAATTTATTAAGAGTGAAGAATCTTCTGAACAAGGTTGCTTTTAGATTCTGCTAAAAGAAATTCACCCAATTTTAGATACCACTCTAGAAACGAAGGGCTATGTGTCTTGATTTAGCTCCTCTTAGCAAAGAGAGCCCCTCACCCCCAGGCACAAACTTACTTTAATGAGTTCTAACATAGAGTCTGTGTCAGTTTGTATTCTAGATGGAAACAACCTTCAAGCACTCTGGTGGGAAAAGGTCTTCAGCAAGAACAGTGCTGGCCTGTTCAGGGAAAGACTTCCTTAGCCTTTGATCACTGCTATGGGTCTCAGTTTAATGGCTTTCTTGCTGATGCCAGCTGCATGGCAGGTGTTAACCACATCCGTCACATTCTTGTAAGATTCAGGTGCCTGGGATAAATGAGATGTAAAAGGAGAGTTAAGAATATGTTTTGAGGTCTTTTTCTGTTAATAATAATAATAATATCAATTTCTATTCCACATCATTCAAAAAGCTACCAGGCAGCTTGTAATACACGAGGCTCTCAATACATGCATACATTCATAAGATTAATATAATGTTAGAATAAAAATCATTTTAACTATTTGATTTAATTTCAAAAATCATCTAAGCAAAATCGCTTAGGCTTTCCTTGATACAAGGCCAGTAATCTCAGATAAACTCTCCAAAATGTGTGCTTAAAAGAGTAATGCCTTCCTTTGATTTCTCAAGATTTTGGTTAAGGGGAGGTTCTTAAAGAATAATTAAGCAGATTGGTGCTACCACTGAAAAGGCTCTTCTTCCTCCTCCTATAGTAGCTCCCTCAAAAAAAAAAAAAGGGGGGGGGGCTTTCAGCAGATCCCATACTACCAAACTTAAAAAGACAGGATAACTTACACAAGGAGAGCACCTATTTTCCCCCCATTATTGTTTATGAAAGACTATATTAAGTCCTTTTGAACAGGTGTACTGTAAACCACCCTGTGATTGTCCGATGAAGGGTGGTATAGAAATGTAGCAGTAGTACTAGTAGTAGTAATAACAACAATAATTTTCAACAAGCTTCCCTCAATGTTTAGGGAAAAAACTGTTTTTTGGGCATCAGAAGAAATAACTGAAATGAAATGTACAACATTCGCTTGCTTTTCAGACTCTATTAGTGATACAAAAGGAATGTTCTGAACAATGACATGGGACACTGGATGTTCCCAAATGAGGGAGGGGAGAGAAGAGGAAACCATTTTAGCCTGGAAGAGGTTTAAGGTTCTTAGAATGGCAGAGTACAATAAAGTGTTGTGTCCCCTTGTTGCTGGGAGACGTTAATACTTCACCAGGAGAGGAAGCTCACTCCAGAAGTAAATTCCCACAAAGAAGTTTATAAATCACCTACTTCTTCCATAACCAGTTTGGGGGATGCAACCCGGATTGCAATCCCCATGTCCGCCAGCTTGTCCAATACGTCCTGGAAATCCAAGTTGCGCCGAGATTTTGCACGTGACAATGCACGGCCCTGAAAACGACAATCACTGTTTCAGTTACTGCCATATACTTCGGGGAAAAGTTAAAGGGAGCGCTGAGCAGAGCCTGGGATACATACATTTTTAGGAGGGAAAGTGCATCTTATGGAGCAAAAAATACGGTAAATGTGAAGCGAGGAAGCACTTGAGTAAGAGCAGTGATGGGCAAAGTAAATCTGGATCTACCAGTAAATCACTGGGTGTTTCAAATTTACTTGCTAAATCTACTGCCTGACTCCCAGCTATTGTTCTCCTGCTGGAAGTATTTCATTGGAAGCATATGTGTTCTGCACAAGGCTCCAGTTGATGAAACTTGGGGTTCTGGTAATAAACAACCTATATCCAACTAGATGGAAAGCTGCCCACCCGCAAGCTGGGTGAAAGTTGAAAGTTGCTTTGTTACTCACCGCTCCATGGCAGGTGGTACCAAAGGTTTCAGTCATGCCTTGTTCGGTACCAGTAAGGACATAGCTACAAGTTCCCATTGTTCCACCAATCAGGACAGGCTGACCAGTCAGCTGCAGAGGCAAAAGAAGGGTGCAGAGTCAAGATGACACATCCCCTCAAGCTGTAAGCATATGCTGCTCAGCAAGGGTCCACTGAAGGTCACTACTGATCCACTCAGGGTCAAGCTTCCATAGTGAATCAAGGAAATGTCAGACAGGAGACATGCAAAATTTGACCAATCGGGATGTTTTGAATGCAATACAGTAGTACAGCAGACACTGAGAAATATAAGTCTTGACAGCCAGAAGGTTGTATGGTTACATGAAAAGGAATAAGGTAGAAAGGTGCACCAATGCAATTGTAGGAACATGAGCTGTTAGGTGTGGAAGTCCACGAGGAGTAACAAATATACTATTTGCAGGACCTGCTGGCAGTGGCAAGAAAGAAAAGGGCAACAAATTTGTACCTGGTAATCAACCGCAATGAGGGGGTGGTGAGGAGGGAAAGCCCTGGTTGTTCCCTTCCGGTGCACCAGCAGGGTCCGTTCTTTTCCATCTACCACATGCTGCTCTACTTTGGCAATGTTGTGAGATACATCATAGATCACATGCAGATCCAGATCATCAGGGGTGGTATTGAAGACTTTAGCAAAAGCCTAGAAAACATTATAGACATAAGCAGCAGTCCTCTGAATTCAAAAAAAGAGCCCAAATAATCTGATGAACACATAACTTACGGCTATTACCATGATGGCAGTGGTGGAAGCCCACCTCTCTGCAGTGCCCTCACATAGCTCTACTGATCGTAACTCAGCAGTTTAAAGTTCAAGGGGAAAGTCCATTTTCCTCCCAAGAAAGACAAAACTCATTAATGGGGCCCAGCCCCATTCATACATCCTGTTTATGAGGAAGATGACAAGGCACTGCACCACCAATCCACAAGCCAGTTAAGCCAATCTCTTCCTACCAACATGGAGTGATATGGACTCACTTCTGTTACAAAATAATTTAATTGTTCCAGAAATGTTACACAGGTGTCAATCAATCAGAATGCAGCTGAATAGATCCCACTGGGGCTTAAAGAGATGGAAGTGAACAAGTTCATGCTCTTTCTTCGCACCTGTCTGGTGAGGAAAGTCATGGAAGAACGATTGACCCATGCATAGTTTCCAGCTGCTGCCATTCCCTTCAAGTAGTCCTGTCCCTCCTGGGAAGCAATCCTGGCACATGCCAGCTGGCGGTCGTTCACTATGATCTTGTCTCGCTTCATAGCTTTTTCCATAGCCACTAGGGCATCTGTAAAAGGGGTGGGGGGTGGGAAGAGAGACAAAAAGCAAATTCAGTGTAGGTCTCCATTAAGCCCATCTAAACTAGCATAGCCAGAAACTGGACATATCTGAGACTTCCACAAATGCCAATGACATGCATGAAGATTGGGAGGAAATAACCCATAAAGCAGTAACTGGAGTTTGTGGATACCTTCAAGAAGGGGGGAAAGTTTCAAGGGCAAAGAAGAAGGAAGAAAAAGCCTAGATACCTGTAGCTACTTGGTGGCCAAGGCCTCTGCTGCCACTGTGGATCATCACACAAACTTGGCCCTTGTGGTCTATGCCCATCTTCTTGGCAGCATATTCGTTAAAAATTTCATCTACAACCTGGATCTCAGCATAATGGTTTCCTGCTCCCAAAGTCCCCAGCTGTCGAATAAAACAAGAAAGCTTAGCAGATACTGAAATGGGGAGCAAAATGGAAGACAACTGGTTTCCCTTAGAAAGGTTGAGGCAATGGCCTGCCAGTCTTTGATGCCATGCGGCATCTCGCTAGAGGAAGAGATACTGCTGAGAGCAAAGGTTTCAGCTATAAGCCTGAAATCTACCTGAGTGTTACAGTTAACTGAACTGTACATTATTTGCCTCAGTTTAGAACTGTGGGAATATAAATTTCCTTGGCCCATGTAGTCAATGCCCTGTGCTTATCTTCATCTGCAGCCAGACACCTCTGCAAAGCTCAAACCCAGGACATTGATGCCATGACCTCCATTGATCAGATGCTGAGGAAGGGTTACTGTATCTGTACATGGAGGTTTAATTTTTAGCTATTATCCTCCTACTTGATATTTCTTGTTGCTGTTGGTTTCATAAGTTAATCATATATTGGACAACGCAAAAATTGACCAATTTTTTTTACATGGGAGCTCAAAGATGAGGAACTTGTTGCCTTCAGATTATTGTGGGACTCTTAACTCCCATCAGCTCTAGCCAGCACGGCCAGGGATGAAGGGA
Organism: Podarcis vaucheri; assembly: GCF_965113315.1. Classification (NCBI taxonomy): domain Eukaryota; kingdom Metazoa; phylum Chordata; class Lepidosauria; order Squamata; family Lacertidae; genus Podarcis; species Podarcis vaucheri. The sequence continues at coordinate 49,019,098 of NC_138748.1, read as the reverse complement.
ATTACATTTCAACAGGATCTGGAGCAGCATAGGTTTCTCATCCTTGTCCTAACAAAGCAGCATGCCAAGACATTGGTTTTCAGGAAATTCCTTGAGCTTACTCAGAACTGAATGATACTTGAACATAGATTCTGCCCTCCCTGGCTACCAGCAAGTCCAGCACCTTTAGTCAGTGTAAGTTGTTTTAAACTGTTTTTAATATTGTGTCTTAATTGCTGTAACCCCCTGTGGGATATTGTGATATTGTGATTGTGATAGCAATAGCAATAATAATAATAATAATCCTCTCATCAAGACTTATTTTTTCCTTGCATATTCACACTCTGCTGAAATGTACCCAAGAAGTTAGCATGAAGTTCTAAGTAGTAATGCAACATCATCTCAGCAGACCAATTACCTGGGGCAAACCCCTTTTCTTAGCCCTCGCAGAGACTTTATTTGGATCAGCTTGCAGCATCCTCCCATATTCTTCACAGTGCTCTTTATCCTCAGCCCAGGCATAGCCTTCTCGGAGGGACCAATCTACCCCCATCTCCAGAGCCTCCTCTAAATCCCTGGGGCAAGACAGAGAGAGATTGACTTCTAGTAATTGACGCAACTGATTGCTATTGTTGTACTGATTACATAAGAAAAACAATCCTGAACTTTTGTAGATATCCAGATTTTTTTGGTTGCTCTCAGTTAAATCATTTCAGACTGCTGACTGTGGATTCTTACTGTGTATTTTCACTATATACAGTGCAATTTTGGTTAAGGGGGTGCTATTTTTAAAAAAACAATTAAAAAAATACAGGACCGAATTAACAATGACACATGGCTGTTTATTTCCTACTTCAACATGGCTAGATACTTGCCTGTTAAGGTACAGTTAGGGCTTATTAAATTTATACATTGCTTCCCACACAAAAAGACAAGGGTGGAAGGAAGAAGGAAGACACTCTTCCAGTATGGAGATGCTGCTGGAGAAAGGAAAGTTAACACTTACTTGGCGTTCATAGGAATGACACCCTTGGATCCCACACCAACAGGAATGTGGTCAAACATGGCCTGAGCAAGCTGCTCCTTCACAGGTTGGACATCACTCTCATCAAGATTGGTGCGCAAGAGCCGTACGCCACAGTTAATGTCAAATCCGACACCACCTGCATGAGTAAAATAAATACAAATGCACCCTTCAAAATTCATACATACAATTGCAGAACCGACTCATCACCACAATCAAATGTTCTTCAAGAGAAGTTATAGTTAAATATTTTTCAGCAAATGTCCCCTGACGTGGGACAAGTAAAAACATCAACCCCTCAGTTTTGTTAGTCAGAAGGAACACAACTAATCTGCACTGGTTTGGAAGGCACAAATTACAAAAAGATAGCACTTCATGGAACTTCTGCTCAAGGAGCCTGAATATGCAGAATTCATAAGGGTTATTTTATTATTAAAAACAAATATACCCTTCTTACTCTAAAGCAAGCATTCCTAAATTGTATTTGTTTTAAGTTTGCTTCAGGGTAGATGTATTCATTGCTACAATACATTACAGTTAATAGTGTCCTAGGAATGGATTTCAGAGAGTCCAGTGAGACAATAACTGTAAGTTAATTGACAATTTACATATTCATCTGCAATGGTACCTCCATCTGAATGAGTACAGTGGTACCTCCGGTTGTGGACGGGATCTGTTCCGGAGCTCCCATCAGATCCCGAGATTTCCGCAACTGGAGGGGCCGCTTCTGTGTGCGCATGCACATGCGGCAGTAGACCGCTTCTGCGAATGCGTGCACAGCAAAAGCCCGGAAATATACTTCTGGGTTTGCTGCTTACGTATCCTGAAGTTTACGTAAGTGGAAGGATACGTAAGCAGAGGTACGACTGTACTGTGAAACACATTTTGTTTTCCCATCTGGTTTCAATACACTGCATAGATCTGCAGAATAAGGGTTCTCTCCCTGCACAGAGAATATCACATTCAAACTGCTCATACCTGGTGATACTACTGCTTCTGGGTCATTCATATCAAAGGCAGCCATGTTACCAATAGCAAACCCATAGCCTGAGTGGACATCTGGAAGTCCTATAGATCTCTGAAATTCATTTTAAAAATAAACAAAAGAAAGGCAATCAGTCATAAGATGTGAACAAATGAGGATTCGATGACAGCGTGGACTCAAGTTCTACTTGCCCTGCCACACAGACACTGCAAAACGGGCATTTCTTTTAAAAAATCCTGTTCCTAGCCAAAAACTCAGCAGAGTAATGAAGGGCAGCTCACAAATGTAGAAATTGGCCAGAATAAGTTGCATGTAGGCCCCCTTCAAAAGTAAGTGGTGAATGTAAACAGCTGTCATCTTGCCCTGGATTGCTGGTGTTTAAATGTCAGGAAATTGTTGTGATGGGTTAATTTAATGAAGGCTGAATTATTTCAATTTTTTTTTTGGAATAATTAAGAGGGCAATGCTACAAATGCTGACAACACATATGGGGCTTCTATTTTGAAACAATGGGTCAACAGGATATAGGGACAACGCTTTAAAATCACTCACATGAACAATGCCAGGCAGTGCAGCTACATTTCCGATTTGTTTCATGGCTGGGAGGAAGCCACCAGCTCCTACAAAAGATAGATGATGAGAAGCACAATCATCCTCCTTTCATACAAATTTGTGGTTGATGACATCACATCATTACATCAACTTTCCTTTAAATTTACATGACCATGTTACACAGGTGAAAACTTCACTGTGAAGCACATCTACTTAGAACTGGCACAAGGCAAGCTGTGACCAAGAACACAGATGTTTCAAAGCCAAGATTAAGGGGTATTTGGTTTCATTTCAGTACAGTTAAGATCCCTTTTGACAGACCAGTAAGTACTAGCTTAAATTAAGCAAGCAAAATTCTACAGCATGTTCTACTTCTAAATGAAGCCTAAGTCTTAAAATAAGTTGTATTTCACCATAGTCTGACAAATGGCAGATTAATTATAGAGGGAACATTTTCATGAAGGCTCATAATATTTTTCATCAATTAAGAATCACTCTATGGTGCCTGAACATATAGGCAGTCCTAAACTCTAAATGCATTGGTTGAATCTATGTGAATTCTGGATTCATCAAAAGTGAATCTGGAGCTAGGATTCCACACACAACAAACCAGTGAGATTGGGTGACAACAACACATACTAACCTCCACCTCTGCATGAATTTCTTAACTCTTCAAACATTAACTTCTCTAAGGGATCGTTCACGTAGAAGACGCCTTCCACCTACAAACAGAAGAATGAGGAAAAAGGGAAACAAAATGCATCAATTCTTACATAAGGGCAGTAATAAAAATTTACCATTCACGCAGAAGCTGGAATGTAGCTGCATCTAAGCAGGCTACAAGGCTTAGCCACAATTAGGGAAACTTTAGTCACTTCTAGTAAAGGTTTAGATGGACTAAAACTAGGAATATAATAAGCTTGGCTGAACACTTGTTATAGAAGCTGTTGAGTTTCAGTAAGAATTTCAGATATCTTGAATCATGGAACAAAATGTATCTTCTGACCCACGAATGACACCAGTGCTGTAGTTAGTAATCTTCAGTTAGAGATCAAAAGTGAGAACTTTGTTGAGGAGTCCTAGAGACTCTCATCTAGTTGTGACAAAATGAGAGGTAGCTTCTCAGAAGTACTTGAAGCCCTAAACATTTCTAAAATACAGTTTCCTTCTTATGGGGCAATCTGGGAAAGTCTGTATCTTGGCTCTAGGCCACAGAAGCAACCCAGACCACTTCTGAGAACATGAAGGACACCAAGACCTAAATACAGTGGTACCTCTAATTTGTTCCGGAGGTCTGTTCTTAACCTGAAACTGTTCTTAACCTGAAGCACCACTTTAGCTAATGGGGCCTCCTGCTGCTGCCGCGCCGCCGGAGCATGATTTTTGTTCTCATCCTGAAGCAAAGTTCTTAACCCAAGGTACTATTTCTGGGTTAGCGGAGTCTGTAACCTGAAGCGTATGTAACCTAAAGCGTATGTAACCCGAGGTACCACTGTACTGATTGCTGGTAGCCCTTTTTAAGACAGCAAGAATACAGCAACACCCAGCAGTGATGGAAACCTGCTTCAGGAGGCATTTTTTAAAAAGAGATTTTATCATGAATATATAGGTTTACTTTCAAGCGGTTTTAAAACCGGTTGAATACCACATTCATCTCACTAGAGAAAGGTTTCAGCAGTGCTTTAACGCTCCACATGCATAAATAGTGCAATCATAATGCTACTAATAATCCGAATGTAGCATAAACTAACTTCAAACCGGGATTTGACACTTAATGTACTGAAGGATGATGTACGTCAGAAGGCATCCCCGCCCAACCAGGTACGGAAAGCAGCTGGGAATGCGGTTCTTAAATCTTGAGGAAGCGGCACTCTGCACATGCGTAGGGGAAGTCTTAACCATTACTTCACTTAAGTAATAAAAGCGAGCCGGGGGGGGGGGCTAAGCACCGGCTGAGACTGAACCCGCCCCTACGTGCCTGTCCACACACAGATCCCCGCCGCCCTCCGACCCACTCACGTTCATGTTGGGCACGAAGCCCTTCTTGATACGCCAGCAGTGCTTGTCCAGCTTGTCCAGGTACTGCAGCTCATCGTTGTAGCTTCGGCTCATGGCGGCGATTCCTAGCGAGCTCCGCTCTCTGCCGTGGCTCCGTGTCACTGAATTCCGCCAAGGGCGCGCACACGCTCCTCTTCAGCGCCGCTACGGAAGCCGAGGAGGTCGCGCGCGGCCTCCCTCAGGCAGAAGCTGAGGAGGACTAAAGGATTGGACGGCGCCCGCAGAGGCACAAACTTCGTTCCCCTTTCGCGAACCAACCAGTGGCTTTCTTCTCCCCCCCCCCTACCTCCGTTGCAGTGTCCAAAACGGGACCGCGTGTTGAATTAGCTGGTTGTGGAAGTGACCGCGCTTGGTGTGGGTCAAATATCAAAAGAACGGAAGATCTTGTGAGCAGCCTTCTTGCGCCGCTTTAAAGGCTGCAGTTCTTAACCCTGCTTTTCTGGTGAGTAAGCCCCACTGAATTCAGCAGGGCTTGCTTCTGAGTAGACATGGTTAGGGCTGCGCTGTAGCACATTTTTTTTAAGGCATGAGATGTTTACTGCAAAAGATGGGTGGACAAAACCTTTGGAACCTCTCTGGTGCTTTATTGTGGGTATATTCTGCAACATATTCTTGACACAACTGTAGTATGTTAGTGGTACGTTTCTTCTGCTTAGTAGTTATGCAGGGTGGATTTGATTTAAATCAAAGCAATTTAAATCACAATTTAAATCACTAGTCAGTAAGACTTGGTTTAAATCATTTTATTTTATTTTTTTACAGAAAAAAAATTCTTGCTGGTATAATCTTAATATTTACAACTTGATGAAGGTTTCATTTTTGAAATAATAAATTTTCAGAGTAGTTTTTACAGTTATATCAAAAATTGCTGATTTGGTTATACTATTATAATTATAAATAATAGCTATAACATTCTTGTGGGGCTTAATAGGTTAACTGTTTATACTTGGACAACTTTTCTGCTATACTTTACTGGAAGGAGAAAAATAATCATTAGTAACAATTTAAACAATTTATTTAACTAAAACAATTAATATTATAGCATACATATCCATGTTTGTTAACTGATGTGGTTAAACGATTTTTTTTTAAAAAAAACTGTGTTTTAGCACACACAAAAAACTTAAAAGAAATCCTTATTTCCTGATGAATAGCCTTTGGACTATAATGCAACTTAAGCAGAAAACTATGTTTAGAAAGATTTTTCCTCCAAAAGCATTTTATTTTAAAAATCCGATTTAAATTTTTAAAATTCTGATTTTTTTTATTTTTTTTAAAAAAACATTGATTTTTATCCACCCTGTAGTTTTTTTTTTATCCTTCTCCAATGCTCCCCCCATTATTGCTGTCCAGAGGGACTATAATGCACAACATGGAAGACAAAGCCTGTATGGATCAAAGTATTATGCAGGCATGAAGTTTTGAATACTAAGATAACCCTACTTTTTCAATAACTATAATGCTAAAGTGGGATTATGCGGGGGGGGGGGGCATTAAAGGCAAGTTCCAAGAGATTAGGACAAGTTTCCCATTACAAACAACACCTGATGATGCTTCAGAGAACCCACAACTTGACTAATATCTTTTAACAGGCTCTTATTACTTTGAATAGGGACGCGGGTGGCGCTGTGGGTAAAAGCCTCAGCGCCTAGGGCTTTGCCGATCGAAAGGTCGGCGGTTCGAATCCCCGCGGCGGGGTGCGCTCCCGCTGCTCGGTCCCAGCGCCTGCCAACCTAGCAGTTCGAAAGGACCCCCGGGTGCAAGTAGATAAATAGGTACCGCTTACCAGCGGGAAGGTAAACGGCGTTCCGTGTGCTGCGCTGGCTCGCCAGATGCAGCTTTGTCACGCTGGCCACGTGACCCGGAAGTGTCTCCGGACAGCGCTGGCCCCCGGCCTATAGATGTGAGATGGGCGCACAAACCCCAGAGTCTGTCAAGACTGGCCCGTTCGGGCAGGGGTACCTTTACCTTTACCTATTACTTTGAATACCTAATCATTTCGGTCTTAACACAGTCCCTGCAAAGGGCATTAAGATACACATTTGTATAATTTTTAAATTTGTTTTTATTCTGAAAAAGTACAATACAAAATTGCATATAAAATCGTGAGTAAAAGATCAATACGTAACAGTATACTGACATTCTAAGAAACCTCTCTCTCATTCCTTCAATTACTCAGGAATGAATGTAATATCTACAGCATTGTTGAATCAATTCCCAATTCACTCTTGATGTAACGCACAACTGTGTTCAAAGGCTCCCACCATCTGCTTTGCATGCAGAAGGTTCAATGACTGACATCTCCTGGTTGGGCTGGGAATGTCCTCTGTCTGATACCCTGGAGAGCCTCTGATAGTACTGAGCTAGATGAGCCAATGGTCTCACTATGTATACACTATGTATATGGCAACTTCCTATGTTCCTTGTCTGCATTCCTTTCTGAATGGTTTGCTGGCCCATTAACAGATATTACTTCACCTGTTCAATGTCTTTCAAAGGCACTTTTACACACACACACACACACACACACACACACACACACACGACCACACAGAATGTTTTCAATCATTATCATTCACTTTCTTGTTACATCTTCCCTCTTGAAACAGAACAGAATAAATTTCGAGGTTTCATGCATCTATAACGAAAAAGCCTTCATAATCTGCTTGGTCTCCTTCTTCATCATACTCCAGGTCGGTGGAAATCAGCAAATAGCCCTGAGAAGATATACAAACATTTATTTGAAGTTGCCACAAGCTGCAGCTTGCTAATGGCTTGGCCATGACTAATACACCTTCAGATACAGATAGGTAGCCGTGTTGGTCTGCCATAGTAAAAAAAAAAATTTCCAGTAGCACCTTAAAGACCAACTAAGTTAGTTCTTGGTATGAGCTTTCGTGTGCATGCACACTTCTTCAGATACACTGAAACAGAAGTTGCCAGATCCTTCTATATAGTGAGAAGGTGGGGAGAAGGTGAGAAGGTGAGAAGGTGGAACACCTTCAGAGGTATTGTGAACTGAATGTTAGACATACATTGTCATTTAACAGAGAGAGTGTAAGCACTTCTGATGTGTAACTGACATGGATGTCAATAAAGTAGAAGGATGTTGCACAGCAGCTGTGCTTTGTAGATTGCTCTGAGAGGGAGAAAATATATTAAAAAGCCAGTTGTCAGTTGTTCAGCCATGCTGAGCCAGACAGATCAGGTGGGGTGGTGGATGTTTCCCTTCCATCTACTGCTTGCAGTCCCTTCCCTCTTTGCTAAGCCTTCCCTAACTTGTATGGTCCAAGTGAAACCTGGAAGTTTGCAGGAGTCGAAAAAGACTTCTATTAAACACACAAAGGTCTGTAATCAATGTTTACTCTAGCTGGGGTTACTGGTTGCTCAGAAAGTATTCTGGGGTTCTTGTGAAGATACCGTCATGAAGAAACTAAGAAATTCTCTTTAGGTTATGTGATGATCAGAGAAACAATGTAAAACAGAGCTAATCAACTAACGAGAGTGGAGAAGTCAAGATGTAAATATGGTGGTCATCAGAAACTGTTGATCAGGCTTTTTGCTAACCATACACTGCTTGTTTGGTAATTATTGTTTTTAGTGTGCATTGCTTGTTTCCTTACAGTTCTTATGGATTTTAAAATACAAATTATGAACATTGACTTGTTTACACCAGGATACCAACAAATACAAAAACACAGGAAAGTGTTTGTCTTTCTTCCACAATGAGTCACTTTGAAAAATGATGGCCAACCTTTCTCTGAACTACAAAGTGTTCGTCGAAATGCTTGTCTCTATGTACAAGCTTTCCCTCTTTTATTTAAAGGGACTCTCTTCAGCCTGTGAGTCAGGCAGCCTGAAGACCCTAGGACAGGCATGACCAACGTCTGTTTCGGGGGCCTAATCTGGTCTGCTGGACGATTTAATCTGGCCCCTGTGGCAGTATATGTCCTGGGGTAAAATCCTTTAAAAAGCACAACTTTAGAGTAAAATTAAATCCTTAAAAAAGCTCAACAACTTTGGTCTCCCCTCGGTTCATCAAATCTAGCCCTCTTTGAAAAAACTTTGGGCACCCCTGCCCTAGGATGTGAGAACATGGCAACATTCTGATGACAAGTCCCACCAGGATTCAGAACTTGCATCACATCACCCTAACCAACTCTCTCTCGGCACACAGGACAGACAGGTGTGGGCACTGCAGAATCTCACCTGGTAAACTGTAACTACAGGTTCCACAAGCATCATGCTGTCCATTTTAGAGAGAGGAAGTCCTTCCTTCAGTTTACCTTAATAAAAGAGAGAAGAGATTCTAAGCGCTATTGTTTTTTAACAGCAGGCCCTGCAGTTATGAGTTATTATTATTACCATTAGCCTTATACCCCATCCTGCCTCCAAGGAGCTAAAGGTGGCATAACATGGTTCTCCTCCATTGATTTTATTCTCACAACAACCCTGGGAGGTAGGATAGGCTGAGAGAAAAATACTGACCCAAGGTTATTCAGTGAGCTTCATGGCTAAGTAGGGATTTGAACACTGGTTCCCCAACACTCTAACCATGCTGGCTACACAGTTTAATCCATTGCTTTCATTTAAAATCTGATCACAAGTCATATATTACTGCCGAAGCAAGGGCATTTTAAAACGTATTTATTTTATTTTGGGGTTCTTTATGTTGCTGAGAAGCAGAGTAGTACCGTTATCCTGATTTTACACTTTATATGCCCAGTACAATTTTGTTATTTTGTAAATGCTGTAAACAACCAATAAATGGTTGTTAGAAATGCAATACAGACAAGAACTGCAGAAGTTATCTCTTGTCACGTAACTACATACTCATCAGAATATTACAGTGTTAAGTGTACAAAGAGTCTCCAGGGCCAATGCCTCCAGTCATTAACCAGTGATAACTTTATTGCCTTACTCTGAAAGGAAATATACACCAGATCCATTGAAGGAAAGGCAAGAAAGAATAAGCACTCCTTTATCAGCAGTTGTATGCGGACATGTTCACATGGTCTTGTAAATCCAAATTACCAGTAGTTGACAGTGTGTACTGGGTCTTCTGACAAGACAACCGGATTGACATTCTAGTGCAAAGCATTAAGCATCTTATAATCTTATTGGAGCAGTATGTTCCTTAAAGTATTTGCCATAAAGAATGTGATACCAATCACGACACGCCATGCCAAGTGACGAAAATACAAGTTCCATCGCAACTACTTCTCATTCTCCAAATAAGATTTTCTGTAATTTCCATGAAGTAACAATGGTGATGGGGAAACAATCCCAACACAACACTTACCATTGGCTGCTGGTATTACTCCATTCCGTAAAATGTAAGACATGAAGTTCTTCAAAAGTGAAACCTGCCATGTGAGAGAATTTGGATTTAGTGGCACAGGCTGCCTCTACACTTTATTGTGGATTATCTATTGTGGATTTCTCACACTTTTGTCCTCTGTTTTTTGTGAAGCATCTGCTTGACATCATGAGCAAAACACCCTCTTTCCACGTTTCTCCTGTTCAGTTTCTGTTATTTCTCAAAATTTGACATTTTTAACACAATAAAGCAGCTGCACTGCCTAGAGATGACTGATTCAGTGGTATACAAATTGTTGAAATAATAATAATAAAAAATCATCAGGTGGAGATGATCTATCACACAGCTGTTCTGGAAGATATAAGCCAGTAAAGACCTGTATAGATTGAGCTCCAGATATTTCATTTTCTTTGGTCTCTCTCTCTCTCTACCAGCTCTAGTGCCTTCCCATTCCGAATTGCATTGCCTTCCTATCAATTATCTTGCCCCTCTCCGCCATCCTCCAAAATTGCAGGCAGCAAGGGAAAGGGGGAATTCTTAGCAGCAGTTCCGTTTGGGGGGGCACATTTATCCCTTTCCCCACACCAAATAGTTCCAAGGATAGTTGATTCGCTTTCCAAAAATGCCATGATTAGGTGCTGCTATGAACATTCTATATCTTTGAAGCACCTTCTTTCCCTCAGAGAACTCTGGACACCGTAGTTTCCCCCTCACAGAGTTAAAATTCTCAGTAACCCTCAATAAACTACAGCAACCAGAATTCTCTGAAGGACATAATGTGCTTTGAATGTGCTTTAAAGGTATAGCGTGTACTCAGCCTGAATCATCCATATTTGGAAGAACCCAGAGTAAGAACAACAAAGAAAATGTTATGTCAGTTCCAGTTAGAGAACTGCTAAGAGATAATGTTACAAGGCCCACTCTTGCTTTTCTTATCGATACAGTGATACCTCGGGTTAAGAACTTAATTCGTTCTAGAGGTCCGTTCTTAGCCTGAAACTGTTCTTAACCTGAGGTACCACTTTAGCTAATGGGGCCTTCTGCTGCCTCCGCACGATTTCTGTTCTCATCCTGAGGTAATGTTCTTAACCCCAGGTACTATTTCTGGGTTAGCAGAGTCTGTAACCTGAAGCATCTGTAACCCGAGGTACCACTGTATTGTATTATGATGGCTGTGGGCCACCCCCTAGGAAGTTTTGTAAAGTGAAAGCAGCATCTGGATGTAAGAAAGAGAGAGGGGGACTGGTTCCTATGTTATGATTTTAAGCCATTTATGATGGGGATCTAATCATTAGCGCATAAGCACTGCATGACATGTTATGTTCACTGTGCGCCTCCTGCTTTCAAAATCATGCCATCATTCACCACACAGATCAGGCCATTTTATTTGTGTTATTGCAGGTCTGAGTGCAGTGAATTTTGGCAAAAACAGAAAAACACAGTCAGTCTCCGCAGCAAACAGCAGCTGCGTACCAACAGCTCAGCCCATGGTTATGGCCGCCCTGTGGAACCATTTAAAAGCAGGAGATTTGTGATCGTGTCTCCTGACACTTCTTTTTCTTTGTCGAAAGCAGCTCTGGAACTGGTTCTGGAGGGGAGGGCTATCTTACCCTTTCCCCCTGTGCTGTTTTCCTGAACTAAATCACACATAGCCCACACAATGAGGCTATTTGCCCCTTTGGGGAAAGCCTATTTTCTCCAGAAGGAAAACCATGGCTTCAGGAAAGAGGTTTAGATCAGAAAAATGGCATGGGTAATTCAGCTCTATCTACAAGCTGAATCTGATTTGTTCTCTTTAACTCCCCGTCCTCTTTATTTACCTTGAAGAAGCCAACATTGGAGTGGGTCAAGGATAGGTGGAAACTGTGAAAGGAAAGGAAATATTGGAAAAGACATGATTTATTTGTACAAACAGCTCAAGATGGCATACTTGGTTCTGCCCCACCTCTATTCCCCCTTCACAGCAACCCTCTGAGGTAGGTTAGGCTGAAAGGCTGACTGGCTCAATTCCCAAAGTTCCCTTGGAAGAAGGAATCATTGTTAAACCACTCTGGGAATTGTAGTTTTGTGAGGGGAATAGGGGTCACCTAACAAATCTCAGCACCCTTAACCAACTACAGATTCCAGGATTTTTTTGTAGGAACCATGTGATCAAGATGGATTACTCAAACACCCACAGATACAAATATTTAAAAAACGCCACAATTTTAGACCCGCAACCCCACTAATTTGCAATATTTCAGATGCTGTTGGACTCCAACTCCCATCAGCCACAACCATCATAGCCAATAGTCAGGGATGATGGGAGTAATAGTCCAGCAACATCTGCTTCTTTTTACCTGTAATAGAGCAATGCCAGTATTTTAGCTGGAAGATTTTTTATTTTTATGTAATTGCTTTTTTAAAAAAATTATTTATTGTTTTAAATGGAGTGGCAAATTTAATTAGTGGTTTCAGCAATTCAAGAGGCCTTTGGGGGATACAGTGGGGTTAAAAACAACAACCAACCATTCAAATTTTGTTACCTGTCCAGACATAGAGAAGGTATCAGTTTCTGTTCAAATATATTCAGGCTGGCATGGGTTTTGGCAGTCTGTGTGAAAGAAATGTCTGTTTACCACCTAGAGTATTCCTGTTGTATAGACAGGTAAAAATGCAAGGCCTTTTTGAAAGGTAAAAAAGGAAGGTCAGTTACTCTACCTGCTTCATCCAACTCCCCACCCCAATGTATCTCTCTTGCTTTTCCAAGCAGAGCTCAGGTGTCTAAAAGTTTTGCAAAGCCTATCCTGCAGATGGCATTTGTACTTAGAAAGTCTGAGCACCAATTTGTACTCAGATTTTTTGGTTTCTGCTATGATTTACGATAAGGAGCCATTAAAAAGGGAGAGCAGGAGCTTTGACCTTGCCCAACCAAGTCAGCAGAGGGAGGAGCCACACAAGTCACCTGCTTTCTTTCCCACTGTGGTGAGATGTATTGCATTACTATTTAAATTATACACTAGTGGTCAGAATTGTAGAAACCTTATGGGAAAAGTGTGTTTCCGAGGTTTGATGGCTCAAAACACCTGATTGGCTCTCTAAACACTCATGCTCATTGGCTATATTCAGATGAAGGAAAGTTACTGCATATCAACCTAAGGAAGCTGTGCTTCCTTTTTCTGGTTATTTGGCTATAACTTTTGATAGAATACAGATACTTGAACAAACTTTATTGCATTGCAGTCTCCATTAAATTATCTTTCCATTGATACGTAATTTTATGGTATTATGCCAAAAAAGTAGTGTTATGAGCCATCAAACCTCAGAAATACACTTTTTCCAAAAGGTTTCCACAATTTTGGCCGCTAGTGTAGAAATATTTCTAAATTTGCATTTACACCATGTATATTTTTATGCAAATCACACACCCCCTTTGTCCACTTCTTTGGTGATGCAAACCTTTTCTGGCAATGCATAGCTGATGGAATAAAGAAAGGTTTGAGGCTGTTTTGGTTTTGCTATTTTTTTAATGAGTTAGGAGACCCAAGTCCTTGCCAGTTTACTGCAGATTACTCAGATCCTGATCAACATTCTGCACACCCCTTGCTTGTGGTGCCAATTTCTGACGTTGACCCAAAACAGCAACAGGTCATGGCAGATGGGGGGGGAGCCAATGGCTTGAACATTATTCTGCCTGCTGTGTGGTACTTACTATGCTCAAGGTGAACATGGATTGGGTGGTTGAATTCTTCAGGACTACCAACACTTCCATGGAACCAGCAATCTCCAGCACAGCACTGCCATTATGCAGCCAGATCACAGGGGCTGCCGTTGGTTTTAGATCCAGGATTACTGGGCGTGGTGTTTTGTAAGAACGCGCAATCTGTAGAAGTTTAAAAGCAACCAAGAGTTTGAGAGCAGGATTAGATTGGATTAACAGAATTACATAGCAAATAAATTCTTCAGCAGAACAGTTGCTTTGAGGCAGGCATTCTCTGTTGCAGAAGAACTCCCAAAAACATTTCCCTTAAAATAACGGTTATAGATATAAAGGTGCTTACCTTAGGGATAATGGTGCCAAAAGAATTTGTAGTTAATCTGAAGTAAGAGGAAAGCTGTGGAAAAGAGAATAAAATTAGGCTACCTAATTAGAACTTTGTGACAAGCAAGTATTATTATTATTATTATTATTATTATTATTATTATTATTATTATTATTATTAAAAGAAGCAACTATGGTACAAAATCAATTTTCTTACTAGCCTGCAAATAATATCCATGTTTGCAAAAGGAGCTCCATTGCTGCTTTGTCCCTCCCGGCATAATGGTCTTCAATATGTGAATCAAGCACATTGTATGGCCATAACCTAATCATGGTCTGGGCTATTACTATTGTGCAGCATTTTCTGCCCCCATCCTGACAGTTTCAGACTTTCCTAGGATCAAAATACCCCCATTCAAAGGGGGAAGGTCTGGGACAACCCTGGGATAGGGATGGCATCACTTCCCTACAGTCCGGTGTGCATTTTGTTCCAGTGTGGATGAGGAGCTAGTTCCATGTGGAGTGAATTTCTTTTAAACTGATGAACATTCAGTTATACGAGCCCCTTACCTGCTATCGGGATAAAAACAGTAAAAGGGGAGCGGGTGGCACTGTGGTCTAAACCACTGAGCCGCTTCGGCTTGCTGATCAGGAGGTCAGCAGTTCGAATCTGCTCAACGGGGTGAGCTCCTGTTGCTGTCCCAGCTTCTGCCAACGAAGCAGTTCAAAAACACACCAGTGTGAGTAGATAATAGGTACCGCTGTGGCAGGAAGGTAAACGGCATTTCTGTGCACTCTGGTTTCCGTCACAGTTTTCCATTGTGCCGGAAGCAGTTTAGTCATGCTAGCCACATGACCCGGAAAGCTGTCTGTGGACAAACACCGGCTCCCTCAGCCTGAAGCAAGATGAGCGCCGCAACCCCATAGTCGCCTTTGACTGGACTTAACTCTCCTTTACCTTTTTACCTTATCTGGATCTAGGTTCTCATCACCGTAGTTACATCTAGTTCGTCACAGATTATATAAACAGTCTTTAAAAAGACAACAGTTGGTGCTCTCACCTCCTTTTCAATAGAGACATCAAAGGCCCCAGCAGCATAATAAACGAATGAAGCAGATTGCAAGAAATATTCTGAGATTCCTATTTGGAGCATGGAGTTATTCTCATCTGGGATATTGAATGGTGCAGGCTTGAAGGGAGTCTCTAGGTCATTTCCCACTGGGGAGATTGTTCCCTGCAAAGAATTGCATGAATGACAAAATAACAACAACAACAACTCTCAGACTTTGGATTTCAAAACCAGGGACAAAAGCTATCAGGGCATGGATCATCAGTGACCCTTGCACATAGGGACACACTGGCCGAATCATTGCTAGCCGAAGGATTAATATAGGTCAAGCACAGGAAACCTGTGTAGCCCTCCAGGTGTTCCTGTCCCATCATCCCTCATCACTTTCTGGAGCTGACAGGAGCTGGTACCTGGGAAAGGTAATGCCATCATTGTCATTAGAGGTTGCTTGTGTATGTAGGTGCTTGAAATGATAGCAATCCCAAGAGGGGACTCAATGCACAAGCATTGCTTACTGTGAGTAGTCCAGAGGGTAGTAGTTCCTGCTAACCCTCTATACTTTGTTTCTGCTGCTGGCAGCCTTCTCTCCACCACACTCAAAGAAGTGTTCTTAAAAATAACTCTTTAACTAAAGCCATCACGCCCATTCATTCAAGAACAGAGATGCCTCAATGCAGTTCCCTAAATAAATAAATAAATAAATAATAGCAGCCAGTTGTGTTACCTTTATATCAAAGTTAATAGATGTGTCAGAGATCACCGGAGAGTTCACCAGCGAGTAGTCTACTTGTGCAAAAGAATCAATCTGGGCTTGGACTGTTAGAACAGGGGGCAAAACAGCCGTGATGAGATAGTGAAACAAATACCTCTCTTAACTTGATAAGCAGGATCCAAAATGGTTTTGACAAGACCTTTTAAAAGTAATTTTATAAGGACTGTCTTCAAATTATATTTCCTTCCAGTGGGAAGGCACACGGTTCTGTGCACGTTTTCTTGTACGTACACAGCCCCACTAAGCTTATCCAAGCTTACTCCCAAGTGTGTGAACGACTGCAGCCACAGCTACTCAAAGATTAGCACCTGAATAACTGTTGCTGTTATCTGTAGAATTATGATTATTACAGTGGTACCTCAGGTTACATACGCTTCAGGTTACAGACTCCGCTAACCCAGAAATAGTGCTTCAGGTTAAGAACTTTGCTTCAGGACGAGAACAGAAATTGTGCTCCAGCAGCGCAGCGGCAGCAGGAGGCCCCATTAGCTAAAGTGGTCTTCAGGTTAAGAACAGTTTCAGGTTAAGTACGGACCTCTGGAACAAATTAAGTACTTAACCTGAGGTACCACTGTATTAGACAAGAGTAATACAATCATGGGTAAGGAAGCTGAGACCCAGGGGCCAAATCTGGCCCTCCAGGCCTGTTATATCTGGGCCTTGAGACTTTTTCCAGGTCACACCCCTTATGGCCCTGCTTTGCTCCCTCCGTAGGTGTTTTTGCCAGCATGGAATGTGTCCTTGAATTGTGATAAAGCCTGGATGAAGGCGAGAGAGACAGACAGCACACATAGAAACTAGCTTACTGTACAAAGGTAAAATTGGCATGTGTCGCTCTGCCCATTCTGCCTCTGGCCCTGCCCACTGCTAGCATGTAGCCCCTGGAAGGTCACCTCAAGGGGAATGTGGTCTCAATCTGGGGGAAAAAAGTTTCCCAACCCTGATTTGGCTGTACAAAACACCTTACTGTAGCTTTTAGAGGAGGGAAAAGCAAAGCAGAACATAAAACTCTGAAGTCTGTCTGTGCACCGTATTTTTCGCTCCATAAGACACACTTTTTTCCTCCTAAAAAGTAAGGGGCAATGTATGTGCGTCTTATGGAGCGAATGTGTGGACGATCGCTGCCTCCCAATCCAGCCCCGCCCCCTTGCCCAGGCCTCCATTGTTGAATATTCTGCAGACAGAGGCTGTTTGTTTCCCCAGCGACATGTGACTGGCTGATTAGATTATGTGTCTGGAAACTGTAGAAACAGCTCCCTTTCCTTTCCTAAAGAAGCTACAGAACTGTGAGTTGAATCCCATAAAAACAGGATTTTTTCCCTTTGCAAAGTAAGCTCAACAACTTTGAGCTGAACCTCAAAAAAGGGGGACTTTTCCCCTTTGCAAAAGAAGCTGCACAGCTGTGAGCTGATCCCCCCCCAAACGGGGCTTTCCCTGTTTCCTCCTCTAAAAATCAGGTGCGTCTTATGGAGCGAAAAATACGGCATATGTAGGTTCTAGATATCCCATATGCAGGGACATACCTTGCACTGCTGTTGAAACTGAGAGCTAGGAATATGCAGTATCTTTTAAGAGAACATGCCAAGACCTCCTGCAAAAATTGCATAAGCATGTGACCAGGGGCTTTCCTGTGCAATCTGCACTGGTCATCCATTTGTTGTGCAGACCTTAATTCGCTACTTGAATTAGTATTGCTTTTCCCCAGCACTGAAACTGTGTAATATTGTTCCTGGGGAAATGTGGTTATTACTTAAAAGCTCTAATGAAATTGGGGTACCCATTAGCTTCTTTTAAGGAGCCATGCAAGTAGCAAGGATGAAGCATGTGCAACCTACCTTTGTGTTCTCTCAGTTCTGCATTAATTTTTTCGATCTCAGAACCAATGAATGGGCAAATCTGTATAAATACATGTAGCAGTTACTGTTCTGGCCAACAGTTATTGAAGGAGTGATGGTGATGGAAGGATACTATAGTAATACTTGGAGACTTACATTCTTGCTCAGACTGTCACAGATAGGCTTTTCCAGATGATTAACAAAGTATTTATACAGCCAGCTGGGGGGAAAATAAAAGAAATAATATTGTTACAAAATCCCGGTGCCCGCCCCTCTCTCCACCAAGCAGTGGCCAGAGCGCATGGGGTCACAGGCACACATACAGGGTCTGTGTCCCTTTGGAGGGTGGGTGGAGACTTTGAGAAATAGGGTTTATTTACGTATTTATACCTTCAGTCTGCATGGCGGGGGTCCAGATCTTACAGCATGGCCCAAAGCATTGCAAGTAGTTCTTCCTTCCTCCTTGGCAAGATGGATCTCAAACTTTCTTCCTCTCTCTTCTTCCCAGAAGCACCTTGCCCTCCCCCCAGAGCAGTTACCCTGACAACCTTCCAAATCTCCAGTCTCTGGTCACACCTGGACAAGAAGTTCTGTTGTCTTGTTGATGACCCTCAGTGGCTCTTTAATATAATGCTAACAGTCAGCCAGCCAGACTGGTTTGCATAAGTCAGCCCAGGAATTCCCTGTCTGCTACAGCCCTGCAGTTTATGTTTTAGTCCATTCCCCAATTAATCAAAATCTCTGGCATTTATTAATTTCTAGGGTTTACCCCCAAATCTCTAACAATATTACTGTCTATCAGTTATTAAATCACTCTAGCCATTTCTTTCTTTATGGTCCATCTCTCCTCTCAAGGAATCAATATCACTTTAATACTTCTCTTTCCAAACAGCATTGCCTTAGTTCTTTCTCTGTCTCCTCCCCCTCCCTGCACCTGCCAAAAAGAAATACAAGTGGGGTGTTGTCGTTTAGTCGTATCCGACTTTTCGTGGCCCCATGGACCAGAGCACACCAGACCTGAGCCCACTAGGAAGGAACAGTGGGTTATGAATTTAACTACAGTATTTTTCGCTCTATAAGCCGCACCAGACCACAAGACGCACCTAGTTTTTGGAGGAGGAAAACAAGAAAAAATATATATTCTGAATCTCAGAAGCCAGAACAGCAAGAAGGATCGCTGCGCAGTGAAAGCAGCAATCCCTCTTCCTGTTTTGGCTTCTGGGATAGCTGCGCAGCCTGCATTCGCTCCATAAGACGCACACACATTTCCCCTTACTTTTTAGGAGGGAAAAAGTGAGTCTTATAGAGCAAAAAATATGGTAATTAATAAATACATATTTACACTTTTCTCCTCACACCAAGGTCCCAATGAAAATAGCTGCTTCACCATTTGAGGCTGGAAAATAGGGGGGTGGGTTTTTTTTGATTAATTAGCTGCCAAATGTCCTCTGGATTCCACAAGCCTGGGAGCAGAGATGTTCTTCCACTTCCAGCTTGAGGCAGAACAGCCAAGAATGGGCTGTTGCTTTTATCATCTGCAGCTGAAAGAACCCCTAAAACAGGCACATATCTGTTTTGTTCACATATTACACTGAACACAGGTACAAGGTGAACACCCCAAAAATCCTTTATCTACATTACCTAGCATCTTTATCCAGTTCGATGTCAATACTGTCAACTTTTGCCTCGCAGCTTTCAATCAACAGCACTGCGTGACTTGCGTTGTCCCGAGACACTGAAAAAACAGCTGCGAGCGATACACCCGAAATGAGGACTGTCAGTGTTCCAGAATTTCTGCTGACAAGAATGGAACATAATGCATCTGCTTGAACTGTTTCCTTTCAGGTACGTGCCAGCGCTGCTAAAGTTTCATGCTCAAACGGACACAGATTCTTTGACCAAGGATGAAGTGACACACAAATGACAACATTTCCCAGGTCTCAAGGCGGTTAGGTTGATCTCAGCTAGGGCCAGGGCCTTTACAGTACTGGCCCCAACTTGGTTGAACGCTCTGTCACAAGAGACTAGGGCCCTGCGGGACTTGACATCTTTCTGCAGGGCCTGCAAGACAGAGCTGTTCCGCCTGGCCTTTGGTTTGGACTCAGTCTGACCCTTATGTCTCCCTCCACTTATGGTTTTGACTTTTAAAATGAGGCTGCATTTTAAATTGCATTTTAACCTGTATTTTAAATTTTTTTTTCCTTTTCCTTTTTCCTTTTCTTATTATGTTTTTACTGAAATTTTATTGGTGTTAGCCGCCCTGAGCCCAGCTCTGGCTGGGGAGGGCAGGGTATAAATAAAAATTATTATTATTATTATTATTATTATTATTATTATTCCGCTGCTTTCAGTAAATCCCTGTATGTTTCATGTAAACAGCCCCACCTCCATATCTCACCCTATCTTGAAGGAGCTCGGGGTGCCATACACTGGGGGTTGTCTCCCTTTAATCTTATTATCAGCCTGTGAAAAGGGATAGGAAGTGGCTTGGCCAAAGTTTCCCAAGAAGATTCAAGGCTGCAGGAATTTTAACTCACAATATTGACTCTGCCTCTGAGGGCCAAAAAAACCCCACAAGCGTTAACTGCATGGCAGCATATGCATGCATGTTCTTATGTTCACTCATTTGTAAAATTGCAAATTTCATCAGTACTTTACTGGCAAGGAAAGGGTTAAACACTTCCTCTCCTCTTCTTCCACCTCAGTGGTTTCATTGCTGCTTGGGGTTTCCTGAAGCCTGCTGCCTACTTTTCTTTCCTTTATTAAAGCCCATTTTTATTTGGATTACTGCAGTTAACATCACCACCTCCAGTGCCCTGCACAACTGTACTTACAACAGCCAGGACCTCACTCTCCAGTGTGCACTGACGGTTGCTGCAGCATCCTTGATTTCTAGGTTAATCCCAGTCCCAGGTATCAGAGACACTGATGCATTTGGGAATTCAACAGCATCAAATTTTATCCTGCAAAACACAGAGACACGTTAGCAAAGGCTACGTTCCAGGAAAATCTAGGAACATAAATCTTACATGTTTGAGCTGAAGGTACATCAAGGGTGAGGAACCTTTTTCAGCCTGAGGGACACATTCCCTTGCGGGCAGCCTTCTGGGAGCCACATATCAATAGTTGGTGTGGCCACATTTTCCATACAGACAAGCAAGAGACATTTATCACCTTTCCAAGACATATTACAGTCATTAGAGAAGTGGCACAGCAGAGCCAGTGAGAGATGTGGATTAGGCAGAGGTCCCAAGGTCTGACATTTCCTGCCCTGAGGTAAGGTAAAGGTAAAGGGACCCCTGACCATTAGGTCCAGTCGTGACCAACTCTGGGGTTGCAGCACTCATCTCACTTTATTGGGCGAAGGAGCTGGCGTACAGCTTCCGGGTCATGTGGCCAGCATGACTAAGCCGCTTCTGGCGAACCAGAGCAGCACACAGAAACGCCGTTTACCTTCCCGCCGGAGCAGTACCTATTTATCTACTTGCACTTTGATGTGCTTCCGAACTGCTAGGTTGTCAGGAGCAGGGACCGAGCAGTGGGAGCTCACCCCGTCCCGGGGATTCGAACCGTGACCTTCTGATCGGCAAGTCCTAGGCTCTGTGGTTTAACCCACAGCGCCACCCACGTCCCTGCCCTGAGGTAGATCATGCATAATACCATCCAACATTCCCAGGGACACCCTGGGAAAGGTGGGAAGCACTCAGTTTTAAATTGCTGGCTTCATTAGCGCCCCCACTTTATGGTAAAATAACACTCTTTTGCTAGAAATGAGATAACAGAAAGTAATAATATTATTTTCCCTCTCCAATGGGAAATAAAAGATGATTAAAGCACTCTTCATATCCCCCATTGGTGTAATAATAAATGTGGGAGAGGATTGGCAGGATTTTGCATCTTAGCTGTGCCTCCTGCAAACTAATGTGCATAAAGTGCTATGTCCACAGTGCTATATTAGGCAATATTGAGAAGGAAACTTATGCATGTACAGATAGATACATGCCCATAGGCTCCCTGACACTGAACATATGGTCACTGGGAGTCATGGCTGGCATTGTGTTGGTGTGCCAGGTGTGTGGCTAGTGGTTACAAACCAGCTACTTTCCCCATCCCCATTTTAAACAATGGGAAAAAGGCTAAATTAAGGGGTAGTTCAACCAAACAGGAAGAAATAACCCGGAGGAAGCTACTAACTAACATTGCAGGAGCCTTCACTAAATGGGACCTACGTGTGAATAAACATTACAGAGGAACTTAACCATAAGGGAGGGCAATGCTGGATAATAGTAAGTGCTGTGTGTTGTAAACAAAAATTTGCCCTTTCCCCCTTATGGGGTATCCAAGAGTCCTTATGTAGGTTCCCTATTGGTAGGAGAAAATAACAGAGGCCAACCAGAGAATATTGAGAAGCAAAGCAGCTAGTAAGCCTGATCTTTATTGATCTGTTGCAATCACATGTGCAAAACTACTATTTTAATTTTCTGAATGCAGAAAAGCAATAGTTCAGCTGTGTGGAAGCAACCTTTCTTACTCTGAAAGCGTGTAGTCGACGCCACTATATCCATATGTCTCTTGACCGCTCACATTCGCAAAGGTTTGCTCCTTTAATCTTTGCTCCAGGAAATCTATTCCAAGCTGTTTTCCTACAAAGCACAGAATATATTTCACTTACTTTCTATTTGGCTGGAAAGATGCGTAGAATACAGAACAAAGAAAGCCAAGTTTTTGATGTCTGTTTTGCCATCTCCTGCTCTGCAGATCAGTTTGGAGTGGTTGCTAGCAATTACTTCTTTCACCCAAGGTTAATATGGAGGCTTTCTCTCCCCCCTGCGGGATATATCTGTCCTTTGCTATGTTAAGCCAAGCGCCTGTGACTTCCAGGCTTGATTAGTGCAGCACTCTGCCCTTGAAGATGATTCAGATGCTCGCATGCTGCTGAATGCTGCTGTATATCTTTTATCACACACTGAGAGTCATGCATTGTTCCCCACAAGATACAATGGTTACCAATTTACTTCTTGATCCAATTAAGGGTGCTAGTTTTAGCTTTTAAAATAGGAACTGGAGGCTTGCAGCACTCCAGACATTCCTGAACTACAACTCCTATCAGCCCCAGCCAACTGGGCAAGGATGATCAGGAGTGGCTCACCTGGTGGGGTGAAGCTGCAACAATAGCCTCCCAGTAGCAGCAGCAGTACTGCTGTTGGCCAGAAGGTTAATTCGGACGCTTTCTCCCCCTGCGGGAAATATCTGCCATCTTATCCCTTCCCCTCTAGGTGAATGACAGTGTGAACGCTACAAGGAGATTATTGCTGCACCACAGGGCAATCTGATCCTTGGCATGGGCAGCAAAACACTACAAGGTGGGAGTGGGTTAGTTGCTCACAAAAAAGTGAGTGACTGTACCTTTTGCTTTGTATCTCGGGTTCTACAAATGCCTAGGAACTTTCATTTAAAAGCTAGCAATCTGGGGATTATGGTTCATGCATGCACCCATGGAAGATGCCCATACCCCTGGGAAAGACAGAAGTAGAACAACATCATCTAGAGGAACAACAGGTTCTCTAACCCTGTTTTAAAGCCTTTCATGGCCTGAGACCGTCACAGGTTAAGGATCATCTCCCCCAACCCCATGGGTGCACTTGCGGACTGAGGTTTAATCAACAACTTTTGTTGTTCCAGGTTCGGATATTTACCAACTAGATGCCAAGCTTTCTCAGTTATGACTCCCAAATTATAGAACGTTCTTCGTTTAAAGAGGTTTAAAGAGTTACCTTTTTACTGAGCTTGGGAGAGTGAAAGGCGCCTGTAGCCTGTGACCCTCCAGATGCTCTTGAACTACAACTCTCACAATCCCTGATTTGCTTGCACAAAGATTGTGTGGAGACATCCGCTCTTTACTGAGCTCACAGCAATGAACATCTTGATTTGTCTGTGTAAATGTTATTATTCCCTCAATCAATCATTATCCCACACCTTTAAGTATACTTCCTCATCATTTTGTCAATTGCAAAAAAGTCAGTTTGTTAAACACACACACACACACACACACACACACACACACACACACACATTGTGTTGTGTTGTGTTAACAACACAGACAACCTGGCATTTTGCAAGCGAATAAACATGATTTAAAAAGCAAACAAACCATTGTGCTGATTAATGAGGGTCATTTCCTTTTTGTTCTCTAAATTTTTATTTTAATAACGAATAGGGGCATGGAAGAATAATAAGTCTGAACCTGTATATTTCAAACTCACCATAGTCCAAACCGTTCTGTGTGATCTTCACTTTGATTCCAGGCTTAGCATCAAACCGGGGAGTGAACAAGCTCAACAGGAACATAAAGCCACAAACTTTCATTCTCTCCTTCTCTTTCCTTAGTTTATAGAAACCTGTTAAGACACATGGGACCAAATATGGGTTGTAGATCCTATGTCTAGTGAGTGCAAGATGAGCTTGAGCAATAGATGTTCCTGTCCCCCCCACCCGCTGTACTCCTCCCCCAAGGTCTCTCCATAGGGAGGGCGGGATGACCAGGCATGCATTGAGAACATGCAAGCCTGCAATGGGAGGGGGAGAATCCTCCACACTCAGATTTCCATGTTCTTGTATGGCATTCTGTGTGTGCTGAATATAATAAGGGAGAAGAGCAGCATGGACTAGGACATTCACCCAGTGAACAGGGAATGGACCTGGGGTGAGTTAACCTTCACAATAATTATAATTAATTAATTGTATTTATATTCTTCTTGGAACAATCTACCTAAAAACTAAAAATCCTTCCTGCACTATCATCTGTGCAGAAACAAATGCTCTTAATGTCAGTGGAGCAGCTGGAGTTGGACTTGGGGCCATGGCGTGGAAGCAAGCCTCCTTTTATTCCTGTGGTCATGATGGTGCTATGATTTAGTAAAGGTATCCCTGCCCGTACAGGCCAGTCGTGTCCGACTCTAGGGTTGCGCGCTCATCTCACTCAAGAGGCCGGGAGCCGGCGCTGTTCGGAGACACGTCCGGGTCACGTGGCCCAGCATGACTAAGCTGCTCTGGCGAGCCTGCACCAGCGCAGCACACGGAAACGCCGTTTACCTTCCCACTATAAAGCGGTCCCTATTTATCTACTTGCACTTAGGGGTGCTTTTGAACTGGTAGGAGGGCAGGAGCTGAGACCGAACGACGGGAGCTCACCCCGCCGCAGGGATTCGAACCGCCGACCTTGCGATCAGCAAGTCCTAGGCACTGAGGTTTTACCCACAGCGCCACCCGCGTCCCCTAATGATTTAAGTGAATTTAAGTGATTTAAGTGAATTTAAGTGATTTAAGCTATGATTTAAGTGAATTTAAAATACAAAACTGCACGTGCCCATAATTCCCCCCCCCCCATCACGTTTGGCAAACTTGTTTTCTAACATACCAGGAATGCAGAAGCATGGAATGGTGGGGGTGGAGGAGAGAGGAAGGGGAATGTTGTGCCTCATAGCATCTAACGTGGGACCCCATATGACTATGCTGTACATTGTTAAGGACCTAAATTTCGCTAGAAGCACCACTCGATATTGCAGGTATCTATAGCCACAACCGTACACACACATCATGCACAACAGTACATAGCTACATTGGCTTCCTGTCCAACTAAGTGGACAGTCTACCTTGCTAATGTGTTGCTCAGCTTCAACACCCATAGGATTGCACTGTAATTGAACTCAATGGGACTAACTGGGTAAACATGCTTAGGATCACATTGTATTTCCATTCAGTTCTAGTATGAAAGAGTTATAATAGGTTAAATATTTATCTACAACCTATTATAACAATTGTAAGGGACTTAAATAGGCATGTAATATTTTTGTTAATGTCTCTCTCTCACACACAACTCCACATATACACACAAAACACCTTTTCAGAAGACAGCAACTGTCCAGAAGCCAAGACACAACAGTTGGCACATCAAATTAGCCCACATCTTCAAAGTGCTCCACAAATGTTACTTAACACTAGAAGAGTAAATTATCGACCTGTGCAAAACCATTTGGCTGTTTCATTGCCTACTGTTTTCAGAACTCAACAATGTTTGATTTTTGCCTGCCAGGTTAGCATCTTGTCAGACAATATTAATGATCCATTCAGTAGTTCATGATGAATTGGCCTAATATTTAGAAACAAATGAGTACACATTGTGATCCATTTGTCTCAAGAGGCATGCTTCTCTGAACAGAAATAGCAGTGGTCAACTAGTGGGCAAAAAGAAAGCTGTGATTTTCACAGGACTTTCCCACAGGACTTTTCAGAGAACAAACCAACCACAAATTCACAACACACACATACTCATATGCACACCAGTTTCCTAGAAGCTGCTGAAAGGCAACAGTCTTTCCCTTGAAATGAATAGTTATTGTCCCACAATTTCAGATATTTTCAGAAATCATTGGACCCACCCAGCTATCCACCAGCTTGTGGTGGATATAATCACCAAACTAGTTGATTGCCATTACCTCAGTTCTGTCAGGCTAAATCTTGGTGGGCTGCAGGCAACTCTCACTTGAACCCCAGCCGAGCTAGACACTTATAGAGCTGGACATCATTAGGGGGTCTGCAAGGAACCTTTAATTATGTTAAAGCTAAACATTAACCATCCCTTAGGACACACAGAATTGATCAGATCATCAAATGACGTATATGCCAAGGATAGAAGATGACTCCTTTATTTCCATGCAAGTGGTAGATATCTTGTGGTGGCTATCTTCGACAGACTCTTCTCTATCTCACTGATACTTGATAGTTCCTTGGAAGAAGTGTTAGATAAAACTTCTAGTAAATCAGTTTCATCGAAACCAGTGCTCTACCACTCACCTGTGGCCCTTATGACTGTGCTGTAAGGAGCGACCAAAATAAATCACAACCTTATCAGAATGAAAGGTCCTTCCAGACAAAGGCTTCTGGAAGACCAATAAGCATGTTTGACTCCTACAGTGCCCAGATGGACTCTACAGACCCCTAAAATGTTTGCTGTTGGTCCAAAGGGACTAGGAGTTACAGTATATAAACTGGAGTGCCAAAGCAGCAATGGCAGCAGCAAACATTTGCACTACTTATGTTCCCCTTTCCACAATATGACACTGCCATTGCTGACAGAAGTGGTTGTCTCAGAAGATTGTAAAGAAGAGCTGAGCTCCAGATTTTAAACCAACAATTAATAATGACCAGATATAGCAGCATCTATGAATGGCATGTGTTATAAAAGAAACAAAACAAAATGAACTAATTGGAAGGAACTGACACAATGTGCCAGTTACATAGTCCAATTACGCAGTCACTTCATCCTGTTGCACTTGGGCTGCAAATAGTGTAGACTATAATGTTAAAGCACATTCCCCACCACCACCAAAGAATTATGGGCATGGTAGTTTGCTAAGGGCTGATAGGAACTGGAACCCTATGAGGGGTTAACTACAGTACCCAGAATTATTGTGGGGGGAATGCGCTTTGAATGCGCTTTAAAGGTAAATTGTACACGGCCATAGTCCTTGGTTTTATAGTTTCTTCACCCACAATAAATGTAAATAAATGTAAATCATGAGACGGACACAGAGCATTCTTGCGTGTTTGCAACACTTCCACGCACAATGGGTCCCTGAGTCTGACTTTTAAGCATTACTACAATGACAAATGATAAGACAATCAGTGAGCATGTGCGTTTCCTGAACGGAAACTTCCCATCATCCTGAATGTCAACAATCACGGGTCCCAACCTAATCCTTTGCCAAAACTTTAAAGATGGCATCTTTGGCAGAATCACGTAAGGGTTGTGTCAGGTTGCTCTTGGTTAATGGGTGACAAGATAAGGGTGTGGTCCGAAGACCGAGGCTGGATCAAACAGATCAGGGTCCATGGGGCCAGAGACAGGGTTGTGATCCAAATAAGGCAAGGCCAAGGATCCATTTTCAGAGACAGCATGGTGCAGCGGGGCAAAACAAGCCGAGACATCAATAAGCTACAGTACTTGTTACAGCAATGAATCTCTGAAGTCAAGGCTTTGTATATGATCTTTCTACATCTTCTTCCTTTTCTGTCCCCATACCCATACGTGTTTGTGTGTGCACATACATGTTAATGTATGCATCCCTGACAACTGAGGGCAATACTTCATGTACCAGATGAAGTGGATACTAGGACACAATTATGCCACAATAAATATATTGTTTTTAAGATGCTCCAGGAGTCTTTAGTTGATTTTGTGGCAATATCTAAGATAGAATTTTTATCTAGCATAGAACTTTCCCCACCACATAGAAAGGAGTTGGTACCAGTGAAAGAAGTGTGTGAATAAAGTGTTGAACCTTCCCCTGCCTGCACCTGATTTCCCCACAGTCTTCTCCCTCTGGCCCCATAGTTCTGCCCTGACCACAGCTGAATATGCCATTTCAGCTGGAAGAAAAGCTCACAGCAAAGGACGATGGAGATGTAAGCAACAGATTAGGGGAGGTTCCAGTGTCCCTCAAAATTATACCCAATTTGCTCTTATGAGTACAAATTGTTAGGGCTCCGTCAGATTAGTTTACTGAGCATGCATCTTGAAAAGGTTACACTAAGGTAGATCCATTTAAAGCAGTCTTCCCCCAAAACTCATGGGAACTGTAGTTTAAGTATGCTGGGAACTGTAGCACTGTGAGGGGGAAAGCCGAACTTCCCAAGATACTATGGAGAAAGCCATGTGCTTTAAATGTATGCTATAGAATGGCCCTATGTCTGGTCATTATTGAGCATTCAGTCATATTTGTCTGTGAGTTATATGACAATGAGCATTCATTCTGATTTGCTTGTTAGCTTCTCATTTTTCAGGGCCTATCCTGTCACTTTCCTAACCATATAAAGGCTACGGCTTTTAAAAAAACTGGGATTTGTTGTGATAGGACTACAGAATGTTCTAATTCACTTTAATTGCACAAACCTAAATTTCCAGTATGTGCTTGAATTCCGCCTGCAAAAGAGTGACACCCTGAGGCACTCCCATGTCCCTCTTTCTGCACATTTGGAGTTGACTGCCACTCTTTTCATTATCTTTTTTTAATTTTAATTAAAAATTTATTGGTTTACAAAATTACACGCCTTGTCTCTTTTTTCAGGTTGTACAGTCTTTCTTACAGATCAGTTTCCGTTGTTATGAGACATTAGTGTTGAGTACAGTATAAGGTTGGGGGGGGGAGTCCCACAACAGATATGCAAAATAACTAAACAGGTATTAGAACTTACCCCATTACTGGCCCTACTGAACATTTGCCAAGATCATAATCACTCACATTATACAAAGCTTATAACCTACCTGCTCTCAGCAGTCAGAAGCCAGAAACCTGTCAGGAGTAAACATGGACCAATGGTACCAGATCTCCCCACCTTTTAAGGTGCAAATCTACTGCAGGCACATTTCCTTTGGCCCAGAGGTGGCTCAGATGTCTTAACAAAAGATCTCTGGACAGATTGTTAAAGGAGTTTACACAGCGATAGTGTATTGAGTACTTTGGGGATGGGGGGAACCAAGAGACATTTTTATTTCCATTGTGTTAGTAAGCCCCACCTGGAAGTAAACATTACAATTTTTCTGTTCCAAGATGAGAGGATGCTCATCAATAAATAGCTAAATCCCTTTGTATTGAGAAAATGTTACATGTGAATGCTAACAAACTGATGGTCTACAAACCACATTTCTCAATTAAAAGAGCTGCTTGTGCATTGAAGAGGAGTTAATTCTGCTCTCTAGAGGGTTTTGATTGCTCTCATATGCAGTGCGGGTTCAAGTCCAGGAAGTTCTCTCTCTTTTGCCCCTGCTGTGACTCTTGTTCTCCTGCTGGGAGAACATATTGGGGTCATATTCACCTCTTGCCCCTTGTGGGGCTCCAACTCCCAACTCCCTCCCAATCCCCTGCCCTATGCAGTGAGCCAGTAGAGGTTGCTGCTGTCATATTCATGTTTGTGGCTCTCCTGGTTACAGTAGCCACTGGGCCTGACCCTAGGCAATAGAACATCTACCAGGGTTTCCCAAACTTGGGTTACCAGCTGTTTTTTGGACTACAACTCCCACCATCTCTAGCTAGCTGGATTAGTGGTCAGGGATGATGGGAACTGTAGTCCACAAGAGAGACCCAAGTCTGGGAAACCCTGCGTGGCCTACTGAGGTGACTGAACTGATGAGGCCCTGTCTGCACTATCCATTTAAAGCAATTTCATGCCACTTTTAAGTGATTCCTTCCTGCAAGGAATCCTGGGAAGTATAGATCCTCACAGAGCTAGATTCTGTGAGTTCCATGGGAAGCGGTGGAAAACAGCTTTAAATGTACCTCGGGTTACAGACACTTCAAGTTACAGACTCCACTAACCCAGAAATAGTACCTCAGGTTAAGAACTTTGCTTCAGGGTAAGAACAGAAATCGCACAGTGGCGGCACAGTGGCAGCAGGAGGTCCCATTAGCTAAAGTGGTACCTCAGGTTAAGAACAGTTTCAGGTTAAGAACAGACCTCCAGAACGAATTAAGTTCTTAACCCAAGGTACCACTGTATAGTGCAGATGGGGCTTCGAAAAGTTCCAGAGGCTCAGCGCTTAAAGCAGATTTGATTGCATTTGAAGGAGATTACTGGAGAGTTGGTTGGTTTTATTTTATTTTTTAATATTTGAGTTTATATACAAATATAAAAGTTGCGTATAAATGGATGCACAGCTTAAAACCCTCTTCAATGTATTGCACACGTGCAGCCGCCAGAGAATTCCACACAAGTGCTTGAAAGTAAGAGCACAGAACACAGATGTTATCGATCGACGGGAAGGCAGACTTTCCCCATGCCCTGTTACTGAGGCAGGGCAAGCTGGTGTTCCGAAGAAAACCGAGTAGTCGATGGAGCATCGTTGGCTTCCGGGGTCGTTCGACTGCCGCGGCTGGCGAGGCCGGGAAGGCCAAGGGGCGGGCCCTCGCGGCGTCTCGGGGGCGGGGCGGCAGGCGAAGGAGGCGGCGCTTCAACCAACCAAAACCACGAACAACAACAACGGCACCCAGAAGCCCCCGCGCCCGCAGTGGCTTCTTCCTACGTCGCTGCCGCCGTCGCCGCTGCTGAGGGCCCTGGTTCGTCTCCTTCTGGGAGGCGGCGGGGGAAAGGCTCGCCGCCATGAAGCTCCGCGTGCGGATGCTGAAGCGAACGGTTCTGCTGGAGTTGCCAGGGGAGGAGCCAACTCTGGGGGACCTGCGCGCGCACATCTGCCAGACGCTCTTGCCCTCTTGCGGTTACAGGTAACGTGTGAACCGTGGCGGGGAGGTGTGTGTGAGGGAGGTCTACTGCGTCACGAGCGAGGAGCCTCGCGGGCAGGAGTAGCTTTCGCGGCCGCCTTCGCTGGGCTCGCTCGAAGTTACCTGTGGGCCCAGGGGAGCAGCTTCTTTGCCGCCGGGAAGGTCCTGGGTTCCCCCATTTCTTGGCAGGGTGAAGGCGTCTAATTTGGGGTACATAAGGCATATTTATCTTGCTTAAAAACTCTGGCGCGCTGCGCTGCTTACAGAAGAACGAAAAAATTGTCCAATGCGATACAATGGCGATGGCAAAGAGTGGAGGCTGTATATCCATTTGTCAAAAGGAAATAATGGAGGTTAACAACTTGTGCTTGTGTATCTTATGTATATGTATATGTACATATACAGTATATACAGTATATATATGTATATGCATATGTATATGTAGTACACCCTGTCAGACTTTTTAGGAGTCATGTGTAGATGCAGGAATAAAATAATGGGTGAGAGTTTCCATTCACTTCTCTCTTCGGTTGGCTTCATCTTTAGCACAAATCAGACCTAAACTGAAGGCCCATAATGCAAGGCCCCTGAGCTTCTTCACCTTCCCTCCCTTATAGAACTTTTAACCGCTTGTCTTTCTTCTCTTATCTGCTATAAGTTTATGTGAGTTATAATCACTTTTAACTGTTCGTTTTTATCCCTCTCCTCTTCTAAGTCTTATGTGCTTTCTTTTATTCACATGTTTGAATCTTATGCTGGTCTGCGACTAATAGTTTTTTGTTGTTGTTGTTGTTGTTGAAAAATGAGGCCTTGCAGAGCTGTTTGGCACATGTGAAACTGAAAGCCAAGAGCACAGTTTCGTTTACAGCAGAAATAACACCACTATCACTGCTTATTACTGTGTGTGTGCAAGTGAATGATAAGTGAAACAGCTGTGGCTCCTGGAGGTGGAATATTGCAGGCAGCTGCCTTTGAGAGAACTTGGTTGCTATACATTTAAAGTATAAATTGAATTAGAAGACAGAACCGTTACATTTGCTACAGCTGTGTTATTAACAAAACATGCATTGCTGATTCCTTCCACCATTATTTCGGAACTAATAATTTACCAGCTGCAGTTACTAATGAACTGTGGTTGATTCTAAAGTGAAAGTGGAAGTTCTCTGTCACCTGTTTTTGCATGTACTGTAGAGGGAGAATGTGTGACCCTGAGGCTCACTGATTTGTGCACAACTCCCCAAACCATGGCTCTGGTTCACTTCCCACCCATCAGGTGTTCAGTGGAGAGCAGTTGTGCAACTGAAGCACATTCCCTTGCAGGAAGGAAACAGAGGGTATATGTCTCAGCAGAGAGAGAGTTCTGTGTTCCTTGCAAACATGCAAAAAGCAACCCACACATTGCACAGTGGCATACATGCCATTTTCAGGACACACTTGCATTGTGTTAGAGACTTTGAATAGCCTTAAAGCAAGGCTTGCAGTTTCAGCAAACAGTGATGTTTATATCTGGAATTAGGGAGTTATTTTTGTCTTCTGCACAGTCTGGATAATTCAAAGGTGTTGGAGAACCTATTCCTAAAAAATTAACTTCATAAAAAAGTGAAGATAATGGAAGGTGACATCTTTAATTCTTAGTAATTACTCTCAATATTTGTCTCTGTTTCCATAGGGAATAATTAGCATATGTGAATCTGTGTAAGAAGGGTGTGTGATTCTGTTTGGGTCTGGAATGTAGTCCCCCATGACCTTGGGCTACTCTCAGCTTAACCTGCCTCACAGGGTACTTGTGATGAAAAAAATGGGGAGGAAGAGAACTGTATGTCATCATGAGCTCCTTGGAGCAAAGGTGGGATGTAAACATAAAAATCAAATAGTTTTCTACTGGTCTAATATGATCCTCTATCTGGAAAAGCTTCACTCCAGGGTGTCTGGTCCCATCCATATGGGATGCTTATGACCATATGCATGCTGGCAAAGGGCTACAGTAACCATAACAGACATGGGAGAAACAACATGACACAGGTTTCA
This sequence comes from Podarcis vaucheri, assembly GCF_965113315.1. NCBI lineage: Eukaryota > Metazoa > Chordata > Lepidosauria > Squamata > Lacertidae > Podarcis > Podarcis vaucheri. The sequence goes on along the minus strand of NC_138748.1, from coordinate 48,986,180 downwards.
CACATTATCTGCTGTTTGCATTGTGGTGGTGATCTAGCTGATAGAGTTGGGTATTTAGAAATAGCTTGGTTTGCAAAATGGTGTGTGTGCCTCAATACATGTTCCTCATACAGTTAATTTTTTGTTTCTTGTTTTCTTTTTTTGCAGTTCTGATTCCAAGGTTGTAATAACCTTGAACAAGAAAGACTCCCTCACAGGAGAGCAGGAAACCCTAACATCGTTGGGGGTTGTTTCAGGAGACTTGATATGTTTGGTGTTAGAAGAGGCTGATGCTGCACCCAGATTACCTGCATCTGTTTCCTCATCTGTGCATCCATCACAGAATCATGAATCATCATCATCTACTTCAGATCCATGCCAAAGCCAGCCCAGGAGCCCAGATAATGAAAAAAGCAACAGGCACGTAGCAGACCATAAAGTCCAAGACGATGTCCAAATGAGTGACAGTACGGTAAGTCCATAGGAACTAAAGACGCTCTCACTTAATATATATTTTTTAAAAATAAATGCTGTGTCTTGTGTGAAAAGAATAGAGGAGAAATGTGTAGCAGCTTAAACCACATTAGAGATACCACCTGTGTTCTGGAAAGCCACCCATTATTAATTTTTCTCTTGGTCAGTTCCCACAACTGGGTATACATACATCATTTTATTTGTATGCTGCCTTTCCAGAGTTAAAGCCATGCTCAAGGCGGCTTATAACATGAAAAACGTGACATAACTGCAAACATAACAAGAGAAGTCATAAACTTCTCAATAAATAAATATCACTAAATAAAACATCAAAAAGTGTACAACAAAGTTGAACCAAAGATACAAAAAAAATTATTCTCTATAACAGCAACAGCTCTCCTCCCAGCAATGCCCCCCCAAACAATACCGCAACCCAATAGTATGTTCAGCAGCCTTTGTTTTTGTAGCCACAGTCAGTCAGGGCCCCACTCTCCCAGGCCAGGCGGAAAAAGGCCAGCAAGGGAGAGGGAGCAGGTCTTCCAGGACTCACAGCAAAGATGATCAATCCCAAATAATGACAGGGCTTCCTGGTCTATAGGGAGGGAGCCTTTGGTTGTTCAAGGTTATTACAAACTTGGTATCAGAACTGCAAGAAAAGCAAAGTTAACTGCATGGGTTACATATTTATACTGAGGCATACACATCATTTTACGGGCCAGGCTTTTTCCAAATACCCAACTGTATTGGCAGCATTACTACCACAAACAGCAGATAGTCTGAAACCTAAATCATGTTGCTTCGCTTTCTCCCATGCTTATTATGGCTACTTTTTGAATCCCCTGTTTCTCTGCTCTCCTTTCAAGGCAGAATCCAGCCAGGAGTTTGCTCCAGAGACTGTCTCAGGTGACCTTGATATTCCTGAAACTGTTGGTTCCTACCCTTCAGAGCCAATGCTTTGCTCTGAAGCTACAGACGGGCAAGTGCCGCACTCACTTCAGACCCTCTACCACGCTGCAGAGTGTACCAGTGCCAACGATGCCTTGATTGTTTTGATACACCTTATCATGATGGAGACGGGTTACATACCTCAAGTAAGCAAAAAAAGTGAAAGACCAGCTTCCTCTGAAACTCAATGGGGAGGAGAGGATAGTAATGTTGCACTGTGCTAGTTGATCCTGGTGGCTTCATCTCCTCTCCCATCTACTGATTAACAGAGGCCACGTTCTCTTGTCCCCACAGTATACCAACTCAGGTTCAAGCCATAGTTTGTGTCTGATGTGTGGGGAACCATGAGTTGCCTTAGATGCGTCTGTAATGTGAGGAAGTACACATTCATGGGGATAACTCCTAATTTACAAACTTGTCTTTCCAGGGAGCTAGCTTGAAGTCTGCACTGGGGGCCCTGTGTGCTTGCATATTAGGAGATTTTTGTGGATTTTCTTTTGGGCTGGATACTGGATAGTGAAGATAACTTGCAGGTTATAATTGAGGTTGTAAGGCAGAGAGCATGTGAATATAAGCTTGTGGGTGGAGAGAAAGTGTCTAAAGGGATTTCTGGTTAAGAGCTCTGCCTTCATTAAGCAAAGATTATTGGAACTGGAAAAGTTCTTTTATTATTCTCCGTCCCCATATTTTGCTCCTTTCCATCTAGAAAGCTTGGGGTGGGCAGCACTTCTTTAAAGTAAAGTAATATCCCCTGAAAAATGTAAAATTATCAACATTTTGTTTAAAATATCCTTCCTACATGCAGAATCTTTGAATTTTATTTTAAATGTCTTAATTTTTTATTTGATGCTAGTTGTCTTGGACATGGTTGATGGATGTATAAATATTTATAGTAAACTATGAAATCAAGTCCATGTACCATCACAACAAGTATTATAAACTCTGTACAGTCCCCACATAAGAAACCAAATTGAGAAGTTTCAAAACATCTGTAAAGTAGGTTAAACACAAAATATACTGGCTTTGATTTGATGGAGCCTACTGAATTTTTTGGTATGATGGTTTTAATTTGCATTCAGTTCAATGTCTTGAATTTTTAAAAAAAATGTTCTTTGAAAGCCCCCACCCCCAAATATTTGTTTGACAGTCACATGAGAAATCCTTAAAAAAGGTTTTTTTTACTAAATCAACATGCGAGACGGTTAGACTTATGTGAGACCATTGGAATTGGTGGATTTAGATGTGTCTTGCTGTCTGTCTAAATTTAGGCCCTGAGAACGTCTGCTCCCTACCCAAGTCCCATCTTTTCCAGTCCTGCTTGGATTGTACAGTACAAGACAGGGCAGTATAAATTGTACTGCTGTGATATCCTGACCCCTGTAGTGTCAGCTACAAACATTGCAGAATTCAAATGTTCAGAATAAAAGTCTTTGGCCTAGTCAGTCTCTAGTTTTATGGAAATATCACTTTTCAGGAAGAGAGGAGGGTGGGGACTGTCACAGTAACTGGTTTTCCCCCCTCCATTTCCAGGGGACGGAAGCAAAGGCAACATCAATGCCTGAGAACTGGAGAAGCAAAGGTGTCTATAAGCTGCAGTATACCCACCCCCTCTGTGAAAATGGCTTTGCTGCACTTACTTGTGTGACTTTGGGGAACCTTATTGTTGTCAATGGTAAGAGTGTTCTTGAAAATACTCTGGTTGAAAGCTACCTTGTGACTATCACTCTTTGCCTCTCAAGTTTCTTCCAATGCTAGCAGAAGCCTGAAATGAGCTTCCATTGAGTCTGAATATTTTCTGCTATGGCATCAGCACCTGTGGGCTATCAAGCACAACCAAGGTGCTTTTCTGTATTGAAATACAGGACATCTTAAATAAATGTTAGTGTAACTTTACCTCTGGAATGGAAATTGGATATTTTTATTAAGATATGTGACTCACTTCTGAGCTAGTGAATTCTCATTGGTATAGTAATGCAACTATTCAGTATAATTCTATAATAGAAAAGCTGACTTGTACAGATGCTGCTGACTATGTCCATTTCTGCTGGCACTAAGTGCTTCTAGCAAGTGCCTCTTTTACAGTAATTTGTTTGGTGTAAACTAAAATAACCAGTTAAGCATAAATAAGTTATCAAATCATCCCCACAACAGAAAATGAAACTGGGCTGCATCTTCAACACTTGTTCCAGTACGTAACAGAGCCTCTGCTTCCCAATAAATCAAATTGTTTTGCTGTTTCCTTTCCTTTTACCATTTTAGTAATCTTGATTATACATGCCATATTCCAAAATCTCAAACTATTTATCAACAGATTAATATTTTTCCATTTCATGGATCTGGCTTACAGTCAATAAATGTAAAATTTCAGTGTCATTGAATTCCAATGGACCTTTAACATAAGCAGATAGAGCAAAGATTGGATTCAGAATAAGGCTTTCTTTGGCAACTAAATGTTGATTCTTATTTTGAGGATGATCCTCCCCCCCCCCCCCGTTATGTTTTCTCATTGTCCCCTTTGTCTCTTGCAGTAATGTTAAAGATTGCTGATGACATCAAAAGTGTGAAGAGGCTGCAGCTTTTGCCAACATCATTCATTTGTTTTGAGAACTCGGGTACTTTTTATATATAACTTTTCATTACATAATTTAATGTGCTCCTGACTTTCAGGTGGTCAGTCTTGGTCTTCAGTGAAATGAAGCATTAATGGGCTTGGACAAATTTGACAGATGGGTGGGGAATGCCTGCTGAAGCAGGGCAGCAGATGTCTTCCAAGTTTGAAACTGTGTTGTCTTTTCACAGTTTGCTGAAACTGTGTTTGAGATTCCAGAAGACCTTGTGGGCTCCTGGCAGATTTCGAGGTCCCTGAAAGATGATACCACAAAGAAAAAGATAATTGGCTGCCAGTTGTGCAGAAAAGATTCCTTGTGTGTTGCAAGCAGGGGGAACTGGCAACTGCTTGCCACAAAACCTTTCTGAGCATGCAGTGGAATATAATCTTTTATTAATGATGTCATCCACTATAATTATCAAGTTAGTCAAGAAATGTCAAGTTGTCTGTAGCAGGCAATCCTTTCATATTCCTCAAATATTTTAGTGTAGGGCAATGAACCCCCCCCCCCCCGGATAACCTCATAAATTTGAGGATTTAAAAAATGAAACACAGTACAGTGGACGCTCGGTCCGTTTGCAACCCACAGTGGCGCGTCTGTGCACGCGCGGGTTGCGATTTAGCGCTTCTGCGCATGCGCGACCCCCAAACCTGGAAGTAACCCGTTCTAGTACTTCCGGCTTTAGGCGGGTCTGTAACCCAAAAAAACGCAACCTGAAGCATCTGTAACCTGAGGTATGAATGTAGTGCTGTTTAAGTCTTCATTGATGCTGAAATGGTGGGTAGGTATATGTGTAAACACCACTTTACAAGCCTAGCTCCTGACATCCATGAGTCTGCAGATAGACCATGCAAATACACATAGGCTTCTGTATATACACTCTGTATCTTTCCATCTATCCAGGACACAAACGGGAAATCTTGTACTCGTGGCTATGTAGAGACGTAGTCTGTGAAAAGGTGGAGGTTAGGGCTGGAGTGGGTGGTGCAGTGCTGATCTTCCTCTCCTGTCCCACCCTCTGCTACACATTTCTGGAAGGTTGAACTCTGAGCATAACTGGTGTCAATCTAGAAGTCTTCAAGTTGGCCTGCTAGCTTGGTTTAGTCTTGTGTAATGACGGACATTTGGCCAGCAGAGGGAGTTGCAGCATTGAAACTATGGCAGCGTTTTCACATAGGGCTTCATATAACTAGCTCTTGTCTTAAAATACTCCCTCAGTGTTTATTATTTTATATAACTGCTCTAATGGGTTATAGCGAGTGAAGTCATCCTATTAGCACAAGGGCTTCTGATAAGAGCTGCTTCTTCCTGCATGCCTCTGCACTCCCAGATTTGTTCTGGGAGTTCCCCCAACCCTCTGGAACAGATTTGGGAGGAGCAAAGGCCACATAAAGATAGGGAGAGGAATCCTGTTGTGCAAGCGGAAGTCATTGCACTGATGGGACGCCTTCATTGCACACAGCTCCATATATTCTACCCTCCCCTCCAATGGCAGGGACTACTTTGAATTTGTAGTCAAAGCAGACTCTTTTCACCTATATGCGCTACTGCAAGGGTAGCTAATGTTAGCCAACAATATATGGGGAGCGCTAACTCCCACCACCCCCAGCCAGCATGGCCAGTGGTCAGGAGTGATGGGAGTTGTAGTCCAGCAACATCTGAAGGGTACCATGTTAGCTACCCTTGCTCTATAATCATTCAACCTTGTGAATACTATCCCAGAGAAACATACTGTATTTTTCTGTGTATAACATGCCCCCGTGTATAAGACGCCCCCTGTTTTTCTGGACCCAAAATTAAGAAAATGGGGGGAGATTGTATCTGTGCATAAGATGACTCTCAATTTTAAATATATTTTTAAAAGAAAAAAACCTAGTCTTATACATGGAAAAATACGGTAATTGTTGTGGTATATCACATTTGGAACAAGATCAGCTCCTTTTCTGCTTAATTGTTTAAAGGTGACATTTGCTGTAGAAAATAGGGTGAGTAGGAATTTGCAAACCTATGATGTCCAAACTTTTTTTTTTTAAGCGAACGTTGCAGGAATATATAAGGATCTTCAGAAGCTATCACGTCTCTTTAAAGATCGGCTGGTGTACCCTCTTCTGGCTTTTACCCGGCAAGGTAAGAAAAGCACTGAAGGAAGCATATTGTGGATCCTTTGTGAAAACAGTGCTTTGTCATAGTGGCTAAAAAGTATATTAAGAGTGCAGTGCCAATTCTCTTTCTCTGACTTCTCCATTAGTTTCCACGTTGCTTTTGGTTATTAAGTGCATAGACCCACCAGCTTGGAACTCACCACTGAGATGCATTGCATACTTCTGGTATGCTAAACTGTCTTTGCCTACAGACTCTGTAGCCTTGTATCTGTAGCCTTGCTTAGGATTCACCCCATCCTCTAATCTCAAGGGATCAAGATGGGTCCCAGCACTGGAAGGATCCAGTTCCTACGAGTGATTGGGTAGCCAGCCTGCAGTTTCAGATTGCTTTCCAGTATTCATAAATCAATATATTTCTTCCCCTCATGGTTGCAGTGAATGACCTACAAAACTAAATAAGTACCAATTGCTAATTTGGGAAATGTTAATAAAATAGATAAAAATCTGAAACTGCCTTTTGAAGTCTGAAAGAGATTCATGTTTCATTTAAGGGGCAAAGACCTCTTCTGTTGAGCCAGCTGGAGAGTCTGTTTCCTCTGTGGCTTGAGAATATACGAAAGCAATAAAAGGCTGGCTTTGATCTGTATCGGTTCTCTCCCCCCCACCATCCCTGGACTGTTGAAAAACTATAGAATGCAGCATATTGAGCAGAGCTAATGTCATGTTGTAGTTGCCTGAGATTTAAGTTTCCCAGACCTGGGATGTGGCGCTTGTCCAATGTGTATATTTCTGAGGCCATAGAGGAGTTAGGTGATTAGGACCAAATTAGATGTGATGTTTGGTGTTGCATAGGTGATTTAATTGCAACCCCCCCCCCCGAATGGTGGTCAGTTTGTGTGTGTATGTAGGGGCATGGAGAGAAGAGATGGGCTCTAGGCTTTTGCTTCTGCCATAGTCCTGGTTGGAGCTGGAGCCCCTGCCCCAGCCACACGTGCTATTCCCACAATGGAATTTCCAGTTGTGGCAGAGTGTAAAGCTTCCCTCCCATTCAGCTGCCCCAGTCTGGCTCAGCACCCCTTCCTTTCAGGTCGGCAACTTGGTTTCACATATACAGTGCCAAACGTCAGGCCAAATGTCTCACCTGGTTTCCTGGTTTGTCCCATAGTGGACAACCATTCACGCTGCCAATTTTTCCCAGAGAAGCTTGATCTCTTTAATATTAACCGGCCATATGATTACAATGGGAATAGCTGAGAGGTAGAATTATTTTGCTTAAGTGCCACGCCTCCCCCCCCCCGCACACCTGTTTTCTGAATGTGTGTGTGTGAGATGCCTTAGTGAAGTTCCTTGGCCCAGGCTGTTAGCTGGACCTGATACAGAAACACCACATAGCTTGCCCTGTGATCCTTCACTCCCTTTGGCATATCAGTTTTTGCCGTAGAAATGTAGGTGTCACTTGTGGTGGTAGAGCTTGTAAGTCGCTTGGACAAATTCCTGACTTCTGTGTTTTGAACTCTAGCCACTAGTAGCATTGAACATGTACAGCTGACCATTGGAGACCCCCCATAGAAGACCAACCGACTGTTGGTCTGCCTTTTCCAGCTGTAACCATCCTGAAAGGGTCTTGGAGAGACAGTTTTCCTAGTATTTCTGTTAAGGATACTGATATTAGGGATTGAAACTGAGATCCTCTCCATACAAAATCATGTATTTTACTGGCACTTCACCAGACACCTTAGTGATGGAGTCTAAAGCAGTGTTTCCCAACCACTGTTCCGCGGCACACTAGTGTGCCGCGAGATGTTGCCTGGTGTGCTGCGGGAAAAATTAAAAAATTCAAAAGATTTAATTTTTTTTAAAGTCAAATTTTCGATTGGGGCGCCGTCACTAGATGACCCCTGGGGTTCCCTCCCTCCCGCCCGCTCTGCGCCTCCCTCCTCCTCCTCCTCCTCCTCTGGGGAGGCCCTTCCTGGCTCTCGGCCAAGGCTTGGCAGCTGCCACTCACTCGCTCGCCCACCCGTCCCTCCATCCCTGCACCCGGCCTCTCCCCTTCCGTCCCCGGCGCGGGGGCTGCCGGGATCCGTAGTCCCCTCGCCCTTGGCCTCCGCGCCCGCGCGGGGTGCGTAAACTACGTTTCCCAGCGTGGCCTGGCGGGCCGGGCGTTTTGTTTGAAGCGCTCTTCTCCCGGCCATGGAATGAGCGCAGCGGCGGCGGCTGGGCGGGCAGGGGCTCTTCCGCGCAGACCCCGCGCAGCCTGCCTGCGCCCCCGCGGAGATCGGGCGGCAGGATGGAGCCCGGGGATCCCCGCAGAGGCGGAGCAGCGGAGGCGGAGGCTGCCCCCCAGGTAGGGCTGCGTCGGGGGGGTGTTTATTTTTGCAATGCTGCATCCGCGCCGGAGGGGACGCATCGGACCGCGGGGAGACCCCTTGGCGGGCGTGCAAGGCAATGCATGCGTGCAGGCGTTGCATGGAGTGCAGTGCAATGCAATGGCAACGCGGCACCCTGCATGCATGCATGCAACTTCCACCGGCGCTCCGGACTTGGCAGGTGAGGGGGGTCCCCAGTGGGCGGCAGAGAGAGCCGGGAGGGCGAAGGTGAGCCGGGGGGGGGCAGCGCTGCTCCCCGAGCCGAGCCCGGGGGGAAACTTCGGCGTCGTTGCGCCGGGTGTTGGAAGCGGAGGCTGGCGGGGGCCTCTCACCTGCAAAACCTGGTCGCCTCTCATATATTTCGTGCATTGCATTCATCGCCCGCTTTCTCCTCCAAGGAGCTCCCAGGGGCGCGCGTGGTTCTCCCCGTGTTATCCTCGCAACAACAGCCCTGCGAGGTGGGTCAGGCGAGTGGCCCAAGGGAGCACTCAGGGATTGTCCTGGCCAGGTGGGGTGATTTGAACCCTGCTCTCTGCCCGGTCTTCGTCCTCATTTAGCCCCCACATGTGCATGACTGTGCATGACTGAGGTTTTCCCCCCTCGTCTTGGCTATGGTGTGAGTCTGTGCTGTTAATTAATGGGGTTCTGCCTTCAGAGAAGATGAGCCAGCCCTCAAGGAGGTGATTATGTAATTTGCTAGCAATTCATGTCCCTCCCGGCGTGACGCTGCGCGCTGACGTCACGGGGCTGTAATGGTGGTGTGCCTCGAGATTTTTTTCATGAAACAAGTGTGCCTTTGCCCAAAAAAGGTTGGGAAACACTGGTCTAAAGGATGGGCATTAGATGTAGGCTGAATATATTACAGTGGTACCTCAGTTTAACAACAGTCCGGTTTAAGAATGATTCGGTTTACAAACTCCGCAAAACAGGAAATAGTGTCCTGGTTTGAGAACTTTACCTTAGTCTAAGAATAGAATCTGAACGATGGAAGGGCACTGGCGGCGGGAGGCCTCATTAGGTTAAGCATGCCTCAGTTTATGAACTGTTTTGGTTTAAGAACGGACTTCTGGAACGGATTCAGTTTGTAAACCGAGGTACCATTGTACTCTGCTTATATTTCATTTGAAGTGGTGGTGCTTTACTGTACTGGCTTGTATTAAGTGGTGGCTTTATTGTCTCTCAGGCACTGTCATCATTTAAAAAATGAGGCCTGTCAACCATTTTGTAGGCCATTACTAAGTCATAAAAGAGGGCATGGTACTGTATTCTTGTTCATTCCCTTGATAAACAATTATTTTCATTTTGAGGTTTTTGTTCTGAAAGCCACTGTTTTCTAGCTGCATTTTAACAGCAAGCCTTGTATCTGACAGCAGTTTGTGATTGTATAAACCATATTATAATAAACTATATTTTATTACAGCAGCACTGTGGATAATGCCATTTTCTCCACCCCCATTCTGTCTTAACTAGCTTTGAACCTCCCAGATGTGTTTGGCTTGGTGGTTCTTCCACTGGAACTGAAACTAAGGATTCTCCGACTCCTGGATTTCCGCTCACTTTTATCTTTGTCTGCTGTTTGCCATGACCTCTATGCTGCTTCAAATGATCAGCTACTGTGGAGATTTGTGTACCTGCGGGATTTTAGAGGTGAATTCTTACTCACTTCCTCTTATGATGCTTTGAGGTGAAATGGCAGGCTTGATCCCAAACCTAGTTGTATTAAGTAGAGAGCAGCTGGCAAATATAGCTATAACTATTCAAGGAATAGTTATTGGATAAAAGGGTGCATCCACCAGAGAGACTTGTGGTATTGTATCTGCTGGAAGGTTTTTTAATTTTTTTAAAAAAAATTTTTAAATTTTTTAAAATATAAAACACAGTACCAACTTCCTGAATTAACTGGAGTATGTTTTCTGCTGTACAGAAATGTCTTATGGGATTGCTGTATTAGAAACTGATTTCTAATTTGTGATTTCTGCTTAGATTCTGTTACCAGGCCCCGAGATACAGACTGGAAGGAAGTGAGTGACTCTCTTGATTTTAAAAAAATTCTAATACAGTGGTGTCTCTGGTTATGAACTTAATTAGTTCCAGATGTCTGTTCCTAACCTGAAACCATCCTTAACCTGAGGTACCACTTTAGCTAATGGGGCCTCCCACTGTCCCTGCGCTGCCAGCATGCGATTTCTGTTCTCATCCTGAGGTAAAGTTCTTAACCTGAAGTACTACTTCCGGGTTAGCGGAGTCTGTAACCCGAAGTGTGTGTAAGCTGAGGTACCACTGTACATGTTTTTAAGAATAGGCATAGGCTTAGCTTCTAAGCTAAATAAAAGTGCAATCAGTACAGGATACAAGCTTGTACTTGAATACTCAGTTGATGCCAACCTGTATAATATTCTGTGGAATCTGAGTCCTACCATCTCTGGTCTCCTTTTTGGGGGCGGGGGAATTTTATTTAAACCAAAGAAAGGGAGGCCAGCCTAGTTGGACATCTTCCTCTAAACTAGAGGAACACCCTTTGATTTGGGGGCAGTTGTGTTGGGGAGTGTGATACTTTGAATAATGTTTGATCATTATAGTAGGTTAAGCCTTTTTCATTTGTTTTTTCCCCACAGCTGTACAAGAAAAAATATAAGCAGAAGAAGGAAGCCCTGAGGTGGCGACACATGATGTTTCTACCCCCTCTCCTTCCTGTGCCACTTCATCCTAACTCGATATATCCCAATCCTTTCCTTCCCAATCCTCTTTATCCCCCAATGATCATTGGTGGTGAACATGATGAAAGGCCATCAGCTCCATATATTGCAGACCCGATCCACTCCCTCTTTTCTGGCGCTAGGGAGTTTCCTCAGCTTTCTCCCTTAGATCCATTCCTTACTTTCAGGCAACACATTGATTCACTTCCAGATCCTTGCCCCACACTCCGAGGAAGAGGCAGTCGGGTCCGTCCGATTGATAACCGCCGTGCATTCATATGACTGCAGCTTGGTTTTTAGGGCTTTAAACATACCTGCTCATGGGTTTGGTTTCACACCGTAGGATATTTCAGCCACAGGGTTCAGGTGTCTGGTTGTTGTTTTTAATTATGGCAGTGCATATGTACTAGGAGATCTTGATTCTGGGGGTTTGGGCTCAACACCATGCAAAGGACCAGGGCTGCCTCCCTTGGAACTGGAGAGACTTTTCTGAAAGAACTTTGTGGAAAACTTTAATTCTTTTCGTTACCATCTGCAAACTGCTTCTTAGAAAGCAAAAGGTGGTTGGCTTTAGCTACATCAGATAAAGAGCACTTTAAACACAAAGCATTATGTTGGTCTGGACTGTCTTTTTCTTTAAATAGGTCTATTAAATGAATGTGGTTGTGATTTTCCCTGAATAGCTGGCCTGATTAGATTTCTCTTCCATGAGAGAACTTCCTGTTCTATGCAACATCTGACATATGGAAAGCCCATAGCCCCCAAAATGTATCTGATTTGATTCGCTTTCAGATACCACCTGTTGCTAAGTCTTTTTCTCTCTTTTTTATTACTTGAAAAGCAAACTTGGTGTTCAGGACTTCATTGCACAAACAATACAAGGTAAAAATGTTTTTTTGTTTACACTTGAAAGAATAGAACATTGAACAGTTTCAACTACAGACAGTTGAATAACATCATGCTACAATGCAACCCAGAAACTAACCATGAGTAAGAAAGAATGCCAAAAACCGACAATAAGACATTGCCTTTGTGCCTTGAATGATTCTTCTACCAGGAAAGAACATTTAAAGGCATTATAAAATAAGATGACAGAACTGACTCTGTACAGTCAAATATGGTGAGCACTGTGTACTAGAGGTGAATGAGCCCAAGACTTACTTTCACCAATTGTAAGCAAGGGATATTTGCAAAAATACTTAGTTGTGGCTTGTTCTATATGTTTGCATACACAACTGACAGGAAGTAAAAGATGTAACTATCCATAGAGCCAGTCAACCTGATTTGTGTTCAAAGAATCCAAGAGTAAAGAGGGGGTATGGCTGGAAAAAAGGATTGGCTGGTAAGGGGGAATTAATTACAGGTGATTGTTTTTTCTTAATCTAATGTTTTCAGCTGATTCAGATGCACTGATTAATAAGCCAATTTACTGTAAAGTCCCAAGTTTCTTTTGTTTGATTGGGTTTAAATAAGGCTTCACATAATGCTGTGTGAGAGAAAGAGAGCTGATTGCAGCTTTAGATACACATCCCCGAATGGTATGATTTCTGGGTATGTATAGAATGTGTACTCTGTTAAGAATGAGGTTTCTAGTTTAGTTGTATTGCTTTTCACTTCGCTAAGCTTGCTCAAGCAATCGCCCAATTAAAGTTTAGGGATGTCACAGTATTTCCAAGCATGCTTTGTTAAAGGTTAGAAGTGGCCCTTGATACTTGTACAGCTTTGGTGAGGCAGAGTGCTACTGGGTTGTTAAACTTGTGAGCACAGATTTAAACTTAATTTTAGCTTACAATGGGGTAAAGTGCCATAAGCAACTTAAAATGTTTTCAGTTGAGAACATGCCCAAACCAGTGCTTAAATATAGCTGTATAGTTCTGATGTGCTACCAAACAACAAGTGCCTTCTAGATACACTTCTAAGAGTCTTCTGGTACTGTATAGTGGCAGGTTTCCACCAGGCCCATCTGCAGCTCCATACACTGGGTGTAGAAAAAATAGGAGGGCTTTCTCCTAAGCAATACTATTCCACTGGTGTAGTTTGCCCTCCCCCCCTCCCTTTTTGATAAGGTGGCCTATTTGTGGCCCTCATTTCTATAGCAGCCCTTTCTGCACTGAATAATATGTGAATTATTGTATCGTTTTGAGGTAGGTTAAAATGCAGTAACTTGCTTGCAATGGATCTTAACACTCCCATGTAGCGGTGCAGGAAAAGCCCCGCGCTAGCAATCTCCAGAGGACAAGACTGTTCCGATTTCGGCTTCTGTATTCATAAAATTTTTGAGGTCAAAAGGTCCAAGCAGCTCAGTCAAGGGATAGAATAGTCAGAGTTATATTGCTGTGCTTCATGACATTGCAAAGTTGGAGTTAAACATGGCTTTGTTGGAAAGACATTTTGAAGAAAATAAAAGCCTTTGAGATCAGGTCATTATGAACATTGAGCCCAGCATAACATGGGCTAGTGCTGTGCCTAACGAGACAACACAAAACCTTCTTTTATAAACAGCAAGTTTCTGGATCGTAGCCATTAGTATTTCCAAATGCTGAATTATTCTTCAAAGTCTCAATGCAATCCAGATTGCTGTTAAAATTAAAATGCTTGTGATGTCTGTTGCTTTGTTTAGTGTTTCCCCAATGTAAAGTAGCACCAGGACTGAGATCTGTAGGCTTGGCTATTAGTAATGCTCTGCAGGAGAATTGCATATTCAGCTTGTTTTAAAACTGAGTGAACCATACGTTAGGATTATTGAGCTGGGTACATGGTGTGACTTCATGCAACTTCAATCTAATTTAGAGTGCTGAAATGGGAAGTGATCTACTTCATGATAGCCACATCATAGAACTCAGTTGTTGTAGTTACAGGAATGACTGTTCCAGGTGTGGTTCAAAGATTTCCAATTGCTCCCTATCTTAAAATACATTATGACTGTTTTACATTGTAGTGAACTGGAAATGCACTTTAAATTACAGCTGTAAGCAAGCAAAGACTTGCATATTTCCCCCCACCTGTGGATGGTCCACTAACATGAAATTGCATTTAGGTATTTTAACTCATTCCCTGGGATCCATCCAAAGAAGCTGTCTGTTCTAGCTCCAATCTGAGAAGCTTGCAATGCTAATATGCTATGTCCACGGATGTGTTGGATCTCCCATCCAAAGGTTTGATAGCCATTAAATTACAGATGGCTGTCAACCACTTTAGCAGGGCCCTGAAAATTGCTCTGCCTCTTTTTAATAATGTGTTTGGGACATGGGTAACAATTCTGTAAGGTTTGTTTTTTAAAAAATCTGCCAGCCAAGAAGATTTCACTTCTGTGTCAAAAAAAGCTTGCTTTGCAATAATATATAAAAATTACACACTGAAAAGTTATCACTTTTGGGCATGGAGCAATGGTTCTGGTTCCATTGGGGTTTATGTAGGAAACCTTGTTGCATAGCAGAGGTTCTTTAAAAAAAATCAGTGCTGTGATCCTTCAAATTGATTAAACTAAAACACTGATGCTTAAGGTGCTGTGAAAAGGAGACCCAGAAAGACAGCTTCAAGGGATTCTGTTTGCAGAATCTGAACTTCTATGCACACACAGCGCCATTCGTAAGGTGAATGAACAGCAGCAGTTCACCCCACCTGCCACAAGCTCTCATCCATGCACATGTCTGCTTGGAAGCCTGTGGCCGAAGGTCCATGTTCAGACCTTGGCCTAAATGTGGATGCTAAGGGGTGGGAGTAGGGGGAGGAATCAGCAAAAAGGGTGGCCGAGAAAAGGACAACAGTGCCATTATTAATACTGCCTCCAATGGAATGTGGCTCTTGATGAAAAAAAATATTCCTCCCTCCTAGCCTAAATAGCAGTTTTAGAAGTTTGAAGAACTTCACATGTACTGCCAGATATGTAGCCTTTACTCCTCAAACCTGAGGCAGGGAGTAAAGAATGTGCATAGCAGGCCTTTGTTCTGATGTTATAGGGAATATGGATGCAGGCGGGAGGGGGGCCTGGAGTATGGGTGGGCGCACAAGACCCCCCCTTTTTTTTTTGCTGTCCATGTGAATAGGTTTTACAAGAAACTACTCTAGATGCTCCTGGGCAATTCCAAGGTAAACACAGAAAAGAATGAATCCGCAAAAGTAACTCCCCGCCCACAATTGCTCTCACTTGATGTGCAGAGATTAATCGGAAAAGAGGCTAGCAAACGACTTCCTCAGGTTGCGGATGGTTTCAGCTTTTGCCTCGTCTTCATTGGCTGTTCCCCGCTGTGAGGATTCTGAGAGGCTGAAAGTGTTTGTCAGGGACTGTGACTTGCTGAAAGAGAGAGGGGGTGGGTTAAAGAGAAAAATGAAGATATGGCCAATTCTCTCACAAGAACAAACGGGAGAGGGCTGAAAGGTAGACATTTAGGCAGCTATGGAGGCTCCAGGGCCCAGCAGGCTTCAGTTTCAACCCTTGCCCTTCTGCCGCTGAAAATAACAGCAGAAGCTACCATTGCCTGCTACTCCTGAGTGTTACGCTACAGCATCCAATCTTGTAATAGTGGGCATTGTGTGCAAAGGGTAGGAACTTGACCTGTCAATTTTTGCTCTCATTTCCCCAATCTTTAAATACAGTTCTACACATTTCTTCAGCAAGGTGGGATTATTATCATTAAAATCCTCAAGAAAACAAGCACATTCATATGCAGTTCACATTTTTGCAAGCAGTGTCCCCTAATAGGCATGATTGCAGGCTATTTTCACAAATGCATGCATTTTTAGGCACACTTTGCCCTAGAACAGTGGTTTTTCAACCAGGGAGCCGTGGAACGATTGTCAGGGTGGCCACGGGCAGCACCAGCCTCCATCCTTCCCTCCTGCTTGCCCAGAGAGCAGCTCAGAAGTGCGAGTGAGCAAACAGGCAGTCAGGCAGTGTGAGTGGTGCTGTTTCCCTGGGCAAAATGCTGCCTATTTGTCAGTGGCAAGTGGGTTGACTTCCTCTCCTTTCCTTTCCTCCTCTGCCCTCCCTCCTCCCAGCAGGCAGCAGCAGCCTGGATCCCCTGAGCCATGGCACTCTGAGAAGCAGCTGCAGCAGCTATGAGCCCTTCCCACTACCCCCCATGACTCCCCCCTGAAGCCCAAGCAACCTGCCCCAGGTTAGCTGGGTAACAATGGCCACACTTCCCACCCTGCAACTCTTCTCCTGTCTCGCCTAGGCTGCTTGATCTGCAATTTAGAAAAGTGCAAATTTTGAGGTCTCTGTGTTTTGGAAAGTTTCAGTTAGGGAAGTTTGCGCCTTTAAATGTGAACTATCCCTGCAGAGTGGTCATGAAGATTGGGTTCCTCTTCCTTAGCGCTGTACTATTAGGTACACCACTGAGCTTTTCGTATCCCTTGCAACAATCCTTGTGCGTCTTGGTCTGCCTGTGCACAAAAATGAGTCCACTCGTGCCACAGGTGGACAGATGTACATTGACTAAGAAGTTGCCGCTATCACCTGCTGTCTCCCTCTTTTTGCAGTGTACACACACTGTACATGGAAGTGGATGAAGGGCTCCTAAAAGCAGCTATGCAAAGTATAGAATCATATTTCTGTCATATGGAGCAGCCACAGCCTTGTGAATATGTTTGGTAAATTTGGAAAGGGGGAGATGAGAGTTCTCTGCTGGTTAAGCTTCCTCTTAATGGACCTATTGCTGTTTGTGTTGGGGCTTTTTAGCGTTACAGTGCCAGAATCTTGTTAGCAAGCTGGGTGAAGGAACCGGCACAACTATGGTGGAGGCAGTAGTGGGTTTCAACTCCACACAAATGTCCCCTTTATGAAATTGATAGTTTGATTAAGCTATTGCCACTTGAGAGAGAGGGTTGTTGCCTTCACTACTCAGTTGCACGAGTCCCTCGGGGCTTTCTGACCCCTTCTGTACACCTTGTTTGGACTCACTCTCATACTGATCTGAGCGCATCACTCCAATAGTCATGTTAAGTATATTCACTGTAAAAGGCACCTACTTTAGATGAGGATGAGGAGGAGCCTGCTGCCTGGCTGGTTCGCCGGAGCCTTGCTGGCTGGGAGCCCGTCCCTGGGCTGGAGGTCTAGGCTGCTGTGGGGGGAAGGTGCCTGGTTTGGAAGGTTGGCTTGGTGAGCTTCCAGCGGATGATCTAGTTTGCTGGGGAGATCCAGGAGACCTCTGTTGCTGTGGTGAGGTGGACAGGGGGCTCAGAGGTTGCTGACCCTGGGGAGAGAGCCTTTGCTGGGGTGGAGTTCCCGTCCGGGCTGGCTGTGATCCCTGAGGCTGGCGTGGACCCCCTAAAGCAAAGAGGGACACTTAAACAAAACACCAAGTGCTATATGTTGGAAGCAAGAACAATCTCCCTTAAGGTAATCAGACTCCTTGCTGTTAGCATTACAGTCCTTCCTTCGGTACAGTTTCCCATTCGTCTGCATGGCTGAATGCTAAGGGCTCCCTGCTTTGCATCAAATTTCCTTTTCAAAATCTGAATATAGAATTCGCATTCCTCGCAGACAGTACAAAAGACCAGA
Source organism: Podarcis vaucheri (assembly GCF_965113315.1). NCBI lineage: Eukaryota > Metazoa > Chordata > Lepidosauria > Squamata > Lacertidae > Podarcis > Podarcis vaucheri. Next base: position 48,968,507 of record NC_138748.1, on the reverse strand, counting down.
CCAGACCAAACCCAGATCATGCGGAAACCAATCTCCAGATGCTGCAGTGTTCGATATCCACGCTCCCCATCCCCTGCTTGCCTCTCCTGCAGGAATGTCATGCAAAATTATATTGGCCCATTATCTTTTCAAGGTCATCCATTCCTGCAACTTAACAATACAGAGCTTGCCTTTAAAAACTATTTATCATTCTTCTCTTTTCTAATCATTCCCCACTAATAAAATATCTATATCCTCCCATTTTAGGTATCCGATCCTCAGCTCTTAAAATCCATCACTTTGTTTGTTATAAATCATCAGTGTTGTTTAAGTCTTTTTTTTCTGAAACAAAATACCATTTATGACATCAAAAGCTATTTTTGGTATTTGTTACTGTTCTGCAAGTCTCTGCTATTGAATCCAACTGATTCCAGAATATGTTGTCTAGGAATAAAGATTTTTTTTTAATCCTCCCCCTCCCCTCCCCTCCCCCACCAAATAAAATTTGGTGCTTGGTTTGTGCTTTCCAGCTGTGATTCTTGCATTTCAGGGGGTTGGACTAGATGACCGTGGGGTCCCTTCTAACTCTATAGTTCTAGGATTCTATACTTATCGCCCTGGAATTCCTTACTTCTATTCTGCATTCCTAGAGGATTCCATTATATTCTCTTGCAGAACTTACAAGCAAGTAAAGTGTAGTATGACTAGTACCTTGAGGAGGTGGTCGGGGTTGGGAAAGTGGTCCAAGCTGGGGTCCTGCCTGAGTCTGCATCTGTGACTTTGGCTGGAGGTAAAAAATGTTTTTTAAAAAATCAGGTTGTATAGGTGTGCAAATAAAAACATATACTCCAAAGACACTACATTTCTCTATGACCATCGTTCCAAGGAAGCTGAACTCTGGATTGGTGTAGAAATCCCTAAATACTTTCACTGCATGGAAATTGGGGTGCATGCTGCAATATGTTTCTCTAGACTTCATTCAGAAACTTGGGCTTGGTCACCTCCGGTGATGTCAGCTTTGACAGTGCCATAAAATACCTGTTTAGGTGGGATGGGACACGTGATCAGGGCATTCAAAATTGATGGTACTGTGTATTTAAACTGCTTGAAGGAACATCCCCTGCAACCAGGTACTGTATTGGCCTGAGTATAAGCTGAACCTTTCCCCCCAAATTCCAATCATGAAAAGTTAAAATGCAGCTTATATTTGCGACCTTACGGCACTGTCAAAGCGGTGCGGCTCCCCCCCCCCGAGCAGCGCAGAGCAACAGCGCATGTCCCAAGCAGCCAAATTTTAAAGGTGTGGCATATTTGCGGGCGCAGCTTATATTCAGGCCAATACGGTAATTAGATGCAGGCATAATCCATAACCACAGATGTTTGTAGTGCAGAGGCTGTGCAGGTAGAGTCTGCTTTCTTTGTTTAATTGGGGCACGTGCCCCAGAACCTGTCATGTAGGGTGTATTCATGTGCATCTGTAACACCCCACCCCCAGCTCTATGTGCTTCGGCAACTGTGCATAGAGATATAAATAGGAAAGGATCATTTCCAGCTGTTTCCACCACTTTTCTTGGCATATTTCCCTTTTATATTAAGGGAAAGCATCCCACCCAAGTTAGGGGTAGGAGGCACTGGTTCCAGTCCTACTTGGATTAACGTTTCCAGAGAGTGATGATTGGGGTGTGCTGTTTGGCCCTGTGGAGCCGTCAATGTGGAGTTCCTCAGCATTTGATTTTATCCCCCATGCTGTTTAACATCTCCGTGAAACCGCTGAGGGGGTTATCCAGAGGTTTGGAGTACATTGTCAGCAATATGCTGATGCTACATAGCTCAACTTCTCCTTTACATTTGCAGGTGGGGCAGTGGGTGTGCTGAACCATTGCCTTGCCTCTGTAGTGGACTGGATGAGAACCAAGAAAATGGAGCTCAATCCTGACAAGACTAAGGCACTGTTAGTGGGTGGTTCCCTAGATTGGATGGATGGGAGGTTGTCTGCTCTTGATGGGGTTACACTCCCTCTGAAGAAGGTGGTACATAGCTTGGGGGTCCTCCTGCTGTCGTTTGAAGCTTCCACCAGATTCAGCTGGTGGCCCAGTTGACCCCTATTACAGGCCTAATCACTGTTGTCTATGCTATGTTGTTGTTTAGTTGTGTCCGACTCTTTGTGACCCCATGGACCAGAGCACGCCAGGCACTCCTGTCTTCCACTGCCTCCCGCAGTTTGGTCAAACTCATATTGGTAGCTTCGAGAACACCATCCAACCATCTCGTCCTCTGTCGTTCCCTTCTTCTTGTGCCCTCCATCTTTCCCAACATCAGGGTCTTTTCCAGGGAGTCTTCTCTTCTCATGAGGTGGCCAAAGTATTGGAGCCTCAGCTTCACGATCTGTCCTTCCAGTGAGCACTCAGGGCTGATTTCCTTAAGAATGGATAGGTTTGATCTTCTTGTAGTCTATGGGACTCTCAAGAGTCTCCTCCAGTACCATAATTCAAAAGCATCAATTCTTCAGTAATCAGCCTTCTTTATGGTCCAGCTCTCACTTCCATACATCACTACTGGGAAAACCATAGCTTTAACTTATACAGACCTTTGTCGGCAAAATGATGTCTCTGCTTTTTAAGATGTTGTCTAGGTTTGTCATTGCTTTTCTCCCAAGAAGCAGGCGTCTTTTAATTTTGTGACTGCTGTCACCATCTGCAGTGAACATGGAGCCCAAGAAAGTATAATCTCTCACTGCCTCCATTTCTTCCCCTTCTAAGTTAGATTGCTGCAACGTATAGGGCTGCCTCCGAAGACTGTTCAGAAGCTTCAGCTAGTGCAGAATTCAGTGTCCAGGTTGCTCATGGGGGCAAGATGGTTTGAACATATTACACCAATCCTGACCCAAGTGCACTCGCTGCCAATTAGTTTCCAGACCCAATTCAAAGTGTTGGTTTTAACATATAAAGCCTTAAATGGCTCAGGACCACAATACCTTGAGGACCACTTCTCTCCATATGAACCTACCCAGACCCTGTGATCATCTTCTGAGGTCCTTCTTTGCAAAATATAGTAGTAGTAGTAGTAGTAGTAGTAGTAGTAGTAGTAATGGAAAAACAGCATATGCAAATCAATCAAAGTCTTCCAACATTCTTTGAATATATTGTAGGCAGTACTATATGTAGCTGTACCTTTTTGTTAGCAGGTAGAAGTGGGGTTCAAAAGCTGTTTAGAAGGTAATTTCAGGGGACAAAGAGTTAATACAGGAGTAGGGAACTTTCTTCAGTGCTTGGGCTCATGTGCCACCATGTGTAACTTTCTAGGGTGGCAGGGCCAAAGACAAAAGTGGGTTGAGCATTGGTTGTGACCTTTACCTCTGAACAGTTGGCGACATTCTAAGCACATCCAAGTCAGAGGTTTGTAGCCCCCCCTTCCTTAATGCATCTCTCAATCTTTCATCCAGAGAATCAAAAAACATGGTTGCTATTCAAAGCTACATTTCAGCCAGGCAAAAAGGCCCCAGGAAAAGAGCAGAGCAGGACTGATGAAAGGACTGCATTGGACAGCTGAGGTGCTCAGCTCTAGGCTTAAGAGAAGCCACTCCTCTCTAGTCTTCCCCTTCAAACTGCAGCCCACATGCAGAACTACATGCAGGATTTATATGTTAGTATCACTAACCACTAAGTTATAGAGCATCATTTTGTTTTGTCATTGGAAAAAAAATCTGCATTTAGAAATATTTTTTGGTCACTTGAGCTCTTGTTAGGACTGTGAGAAAATGCAGGCTTTGGGGTCTTACCCAAGGCCGCAGAGGTGAAGGGGACGACCCCACACTCAGGCAGGCTTGCGTCATTCTGGAGATAACCAGGTCCACAATTAGCTGCCTGTCTTCTTCCACATGCTCCCCAATCAGAGGCATTGAGCTGTCCATCACCTGCACAAAGAGATGAAGTGAGTCCTTTTATATCAGTGGCAGCCAGATCCTCACCTTCAAACCACCTTTAGACACCTTTAGCTAATGGGGCAAATGCAGAACCCAAGGGTTGGGAAAATGTGGACAGATAAGATGCAGGACCATCATTGCATACCTTCATGATTGCCAATTGGTAATGCTTAAGGTAAGCATTCACTCAGCATAGTGTTAGGCTTTTCAGCCTATCTAAAAAAGGGAGGGGGGAGGAGCATATTGAGGAGCCATTGAAGCCCTGAGAATCAACCTGAATTAGCTTACCTGAGCCACAGGCAATTCTCTTGGGCAACCCCTCTGCCCACCTGTTATCTAACCTGGCAGCTTCAGATTCCATGTGGAAATAGAAGCCCTCTTTACATCTAATGGCACAGGCTGATTTGCGATCACTAGATGGGGCTATTGTACCCTGCAAACCTCGTACTCAAAGCAACATAATAATTGTTATTTAACTTATTTAGGGCTGCCATACTGGGATTTGAAAGGCGGAACTGATGCCCGGCGGTGGGGGGATTTCTGAAATGTGGTGCTTTGTCAATTGAAAAATTGCATCTTTACTTTTTGAAATATGGCAACCCTAATTATACTAATAGCAAATTTATTTTCTGGGTGTAGATCCTTACACAGTCAAAATGGCAACATCCACACACACGAGGGAAGTTATCAGTAGTGGGGGTGAGGGAACTCCAAGGTTTGCAGAAGTATAAAAATTAAAATAAAGGAAGGGGTGCTTCAAAAACAGCCCAATAGTTTGCCCAGGGCCTTCTCGGCCGCGGCTCCAATCTGGTGGAACGCTCTGTCACAAGAGACTAGAGCCCTGCAGGACCTGGCATCCTTCCGCAGGGCCTGCAAGACAGAGCTGTTCCACCAGGCCTTTTGTCAGGGCGCAGCCTGACCCCCTCCTCTGGCAATCTGCACAAAAATTTGCTTGATGGTTGCCATTAATTTGATTTTAATTTGATTTAATTAATGTTATAATGAATGTTTTAGAATGTTGAACTATTTTTATTGTTGTTAGCCGCCCTGAGCCCGGCTTCGGCTGGGGAGGGCGGGATATAAATAAAATTTATTATTATTATTATTATTCAGTGGCCATGAAATACTGAGTGTTCATTGAGAAGTGGGTGGGGGGAAGAAAATGGGGTGCTGGTGGAATGGAGTATCCTAGAAAAGGACTTGCCTGGCACCCCAAACAGGAGCCATCTGTAGTCCACAGAACGGAGTAGGCAGCAACAGTGCTCTCCCCACTTGTGATTCCCAGCACATTTAGAAACATGTATACTTTAAATAGAAATTCAATGCATGTCACTATAACAGGGTACCAGATTATGACCAGGTGGTGTTTATGTTTGCCTGCCTGCTTGGTCTAGGTGTCAGCTGCCGATGGGCAACTTCAAGGTCTTTCTTCTAAAGTTTCTTTCTCTTTAAACCAAATGTGGACTGGACAGCCCTTCAGACAGAGGACTGTCCTCTGTAAAGTAGGGCACACTGATAGGCTGTGCCATTGTGGCGTATTTGAAACACCCACCAAAGGCAGGGCTATTTTGCTAGTGAACTCCAATAGCGGTAATAATGTAAAGCAGGGATGGGCATCCTGCGGCTGTTGCACTCCAACTCCCATCAGCCTCCCCAGCCAGCATGACTAATGGTAAGGGATGATGGGATTTGTAGTCCAGCAATGTCTGGAGGGCTACAGGCTCCCCACCCCTGAAGTAAAGGAAGCCACAGGTCCCTAAGGAGAATGGAGGCTACTTTGGTTATTTCTGCCACACTAGCACAAGAGTTTTCTTTGTTGCCAGATATTAAATAAAATCTGACCTTACAATGCTGAGATAAACACGTGAAGCTAGACACAAAGCTGGCGTATACAAAGCAGAAACATTTTCCCTCCTTCCCTGAAAATAAGACTTCCATGTAACGGCTGAGACAAAACAGAGGCAGGCGTCCCATGTGGCTCCGGCCTTCACCACTGTGCAAGGTCAGCAGCTGTGTCCTGCTGCTACAGCTGCTCTCTCCTGATAAGGTATCTTGGAGGGAGAGGGAGGGAGATGGGCAAAGGATGGGGGGAGGGACCCATACCCCTTTCCCTAGCTATCTCCTCGACCTCTGTGTACTGTGGTGAGACATGAAGGCTAAACTTGTTGCTGTTCTCAGGAGTTAAGAAGAGCAGGGAGGTTGGCTGACTGGAAGGAAGGAAAGAAAGCGCCAATTCCATCACATCAGAGGGATGGTGGGTTCATGCAATGGCAAAATGATAAGTGGGTTTACACACACAAAGCTCTTGGGAAGCCAGCAAAGTCCAAACAGTGGCAAGATGGGCAATTCTGCTGGCTATTGGGGTTGCCAACTGATCTGAAAAAAAAGTGCACCGGCCTTTTCCTGTGCTTTGAACCTCAGTTAGGAGCAGCCTTAGATTGACTCCAAGCTCAGCATGGTTGACCCTGACTGGTAGTGGTTCCCTAAGGCTTTAGACCCAGTCCTACCCAGAGGCAGAATCCCTCTGCCGTCTCTTTTACTTTCTTCTCCCTTCCAACGTTTTAAGACAATGATTATGATATTATTATACCATAATTCTGGAGCGACGTTGTCCCCTACCCCAATTCATACTGAATTTTGTACCAGGGCACTAGTGGGACAGCTTTTTCTGGCCACCCTTGAAAGTGTCCCAGCAGCAACTCAGATGATTTCCAAGAAAAGGAGGGACATCAGAAAAGCCTAAAGCAAACATATGTTCCTCTCCTGGCAGCACACTTGTCTCACACAACCTTTGACCTGCCACCGATTCCTACAGGATACTTGCGCAGCGCAAGAATGTGCCATCGCCACGGGGCTCATGTGGTTCTCATCAGCTTCCCCAAACTCAGTGGGTGGGAGAGTGCTCTCCCACGTACAGCTCTCTGGATGTGTCAGTGGCCCTGGATGTAGCATTCAGCCGGCTTTGCTCATCTTCCTGCGTTGGTGGAGTTTACAGCAGGGCAGACACCGTGTCTCCGTTCCAGCATCCTCACACAGTAACCAAGGACACTTGCTCATTCTTCCGCACAGTCGCCTTGATGATGTCCTCCCCCCACTGAGGAGGTCTCCAATTTCAGCTTTGAGAAATTTCAACAATATATACAAAAAAGATCTCTCTTTTTCAAATGCCCACCCCTTTCTCCAGTGGCCTGACTGACCCGACTCCCACAAGCAAGGACCCCCTTGGCACGGCAGGCCTCACTTCAAAAGGCTAGCTTTTCCAGCCATGGTTTGTCCCAGCTGGTGTGTGTTCCTGGGACACAGCAGTTTATTATTCATGCCACCCACAGACTCCTTGGGGAGTTCCTCTTTCATTTTAGTTACCATCTCAAATAAGTTGCACCTCCAGTTCAAGAGTTCAGAGGTTTCATTTCAGCAGCACAACAGGGGAGCAAAATTAACACATAGGGGCAAAGGCACCTGTTAATGCCCCCCACAAGAGCCTTTAATAATCATTTCATTTGTAGCCAACGCAGGTATCAAAAGATCAAGCAAAGACACACCATAAATCTTTGTTTTGACACCCACATTTTGCTCCTTTTGTGCTGCTATCTTTTACAGCAGCTTTGGGGAGCCTGTGGTCCTCCGAATGTGGCTGGACTGCAATTCCCATCAGTTCCTGCTAGTGTCCAGGGCTAATGGGAGCTATAGTCTGACATCTTGAGGGCCACAGTTTGGCCATCTCTGTTTTACAGGCACCTAGTACTGCACAATGAAATGGTAAGCTGTGCCTCCTGATTTCTACCTATCTGCTGATGTTAAACACACAGGAGCAGGCCAGAGTAATTTATTTGGCCAGGTGGCAATCAGTAATTGCTGCTCTTTGGACTCAGCCAGCCTCCTGTGAGAGTTGTGCTACTGCTCTGTGTTTATCCTTTCTGCCATTCTACCCACCACTCCTTTGATGTGATTAATCAGCTCTTTCCTTCCTTCCTTCCTTCCTTCCTGCCAGCATCCTTGTTCAGTTGAAAATGGCAACAAGTTTAGCCTTGTCTTAATGCAGAAGTGGAGGAGATGGTGGGAGAAAAGGGATGGGGTTCTCTGTTCTCTTTTCCCTGCTCTCAGCTTTCTGATCACTGCAGGGCAGGTGAGGGACAACGATGACATGAACGGATGTATTTCACATATCTGGAAACATTATTTTAGAGGTGCTTGCTGAAAATATTATGCTTTCTTCAGGTCAACACAGAGCTTTTTCATTTAGTATTTCCATTCATAGCATTCCCCACTCCCAACTGATAGACATCTCAAGTTGACTCATGTTCCTAAGAGGCTTGCATGGTCTTGAGAACATAAAAATCTAAGCACTACCTGGATGGGCCATGGCAAGGTCCCGCTAAGGTTCAAATATGCATCCTGCAGAAGACACAACATATTATTGCTCCAGAGGGCAGGACTAGAACCATTGGATGGAAATTTCCAGGAAGCAGATTTTGCCTAAACCTTAGAAGAAATTTCCTACAGCTTGTTTTACAGTGGTACAGACAGCCATGGTGAGCTTTCCTTTGCTGGAGGTATTTAACAGGATTGATGGCTATTAGGGATACTTTAGTTGTATCCTGCATTGGAGATCCTGCACTGAGCAGAGGGGTTGGACCTCAAAGATTCCTTCCTGATAAATGATTCCTTGATAATTGAGTGTTCTGTTTCTCAAACACCTGGAGAGGACTCTCGAGTGGGGAGGGGCATTCTCTGTTGTTTCTCCCCAGCATGTGGGTCTCCCCAAGGCAGAATGCCTCTGAACATGTCAGTTTCATTTTGCTATCCCTGCTAATAGCATCTCAGGCCAGCTAATTTCTGAGAGATCTGCTAGTTACAGACCCAGAGATACATGGCTTGAGAACAGTCTGAGATACCTATGAGTCTATGATCAAGCCATTTGTTCTGATTCAGCATTAAAGAGTGGGCTTTGCTGGGGAAAGCGGGGTGTGTGGGTGGGGGGGGGGAGACACTCAGATACAGACCAGGAAAGTGCTGACCTTTGCCTAGAAAGCGCAGGGCAGAAGTTAAGTGTGGATAAGTCCATTGTCAGATATACTCTGTGCTTCTATTAAATGAATGTGCATTGAATATATGGAGCGTGGTAGAATAAATGAATGAGGGGCACTTGCCATACACAGGAGTTTCTACATACATGCATGCCTCTGTGTGTGTCAAATAATGTAATATATACTTCGTTACACATCCTTTTTGAATGATGCTTACAGGCCACTCATTCAACCTCTCACCTCAATTATATAATCTTTTCCATCCTTGCTGTGGACAGCTTTGACTGCGCAGATGTCAAGGCCTCCAAACATCTCTGCAACGGAATCTGCCCAGAGTCGATATCTGCAAAAACCACATAAGATTGCTTGTAGAAACTGCAAAAAAATAACCCCAAATAGCCCCCTCTTCAGAGATAATCAGTTTTCTTAACTTCCAGCCAAATATATAAACATCTTATGAGGCTTGGAATGCATGGTTGACCCCATAGATTAATTCTGCAGTTGATTTCCTAGGCATTAAAGTAATCACTTTTCTGGCCATAGCCAACAGCTCTGCAACCTAGTGAGAGAGCAGGAAGCAATCCTGGGCAAACACAAAGAGAAATTAGCCTGTTTATTTGTCTAGAGTTGTTATCTATTGTGATAATCAAAATGTCTTCTCTCAATATAGTGCTTCTGTTTGAAGGGCATGGTGTCTATGCAGCACTCAAAGCACACAATTAGTCCTCCAGCCAGTTAGCACCATAGTTGATAAAACAAATGTGTTGTGTGCACAGGACTGTGAAAGTCTTTGGTCACACATAGTGGCCTGGTCAGATTATTACTAGGAACACAAGAGCAGCTCTGCAGGATCAGACCAAAGGCTTATCTAGTCCAATATCCAGTTTCCCACAGTAGCCAAACAGATTCCTATTGGAAGCTCACAAGCAGGATGTGAGGGCAAATGTCTCTTGCTGTTGTTCTCCAGTGCCTTGCATCCTGAGGCATGGTACTTCTAGTTCTGGATGCAGAACATAGCACCACGACTATTAGCTGTGGACAACCTTTTCTTCCACGAAGCTGCCTAATTCTATTTTTTAAAGCCACATTATCTGGCAGTGAATTCCATAGTTTAGCAATGCTAATGTGTGAATATGTTCTTACTTTTGCTTGTCCTGAATCTCCCAACATTCAGATCTTTATTGGCTAGCCCTAGGTTCTCATAAGAGAACCTCATGGAGAAAAATATCCCTCTTTTTCACTTTTCCCACACCTTGTGTAACTTTAATTGTGCACCCTCACCAATTTGCCTGAGCATTTTAGGCTGCTGCCCTTTTCTGCACCTTTCCCAGCTCTACAATATCCTTTCTGAGAGGTGGCTTCAGATACAGAAGTCCTTAGCTGAGGCAGGAGGCATATCTCCGACAACTGCAGCTCATGTGTGATAGAGAGAGAAAGAAGGAGATCTCGATACCATTTCTGAATAATACCACCCTACCCACAATGCCGTTGCCGTTGCATAATGAGGCAACAAAGCCCTTGGAGAAGGCAGAAAGAAAGGGGCCAGAGGTGATCATCTGAATACCTTTCTTGGCAGGGAAGTGGCGAAGTATAAATATATTCATACCGGTGAGCTAATTCTTTCCCACACTGGGTATGTATGAGGAGAGGGGTGCCAGGAATGGGCTGTTGACATTGAGGATTAACCCCATGAATCAGGCAGGTTCTCCATGCTAATACACAAGGCACTGCAAGGCCGGTGCAGCAGGGAGGACCGCATGAAACTGATGAGCAAAGGGCTTTGCACTGTTCATGCAAGGACTGAGGAAGAGGGATTGGAGAGGCAGGATGGTGAATATTTCTTGGTTCAAAATCTGTATAAGTACAGATAGGAAATTTGTTAGCTGGTCTCATTCAAGGCCTTAATGCAGGAGTGAGTGCGGATAACAAGGAGGCACTTCAGTGCAAACTGCAGCTTCTTTCTGTGGATGTGTACATAGGAACTGGCCCTGTATCAAATCAAATCAAATCATTCCATCTACAGTAGCTCAATGCTCTTTGCACTAGTGGTACCCAATGTGGGCTACAGCTCCCATCATTCCTGTCCATTGGCCATGCTGGCTGGGCCCAATGGGAGTTGGAGACCAACAACATTGGGAGGTCACTATTCATGACCTACGCTGACTGGCAGCCATCCTGTGGGGTTTTGCATGGTTCTCCAGCCCTGCTTGGAAATGATGGGGACTGAACCTGGTCTTCTGCATGCAAAGCACATCCTGTACCACTGAGCTGCAGCCCTTCCCCTGAGACGTATTGAAAGATACAGTGTCAATTAAAAAAGATCACATATGACTATCGTCATGTGGGTTGAACCCTGGAAGCTTTCTGTGTAGGAGTCTCATCATTATGTGATCTGAGTCTGAGAAAGAGCAGCTTAAGCTTATTGTGGCTGCCTCTTTTGGCTTTAAGATTAGGGATGGGGAACAGCCATCCCTCTTGTGCCCACCCCATCTGGGCAAAATAATGTTTAGCTGGGGGAAGTAGGCAGGTAGGCGTCTGAGGTGGAAAGGCATGCACAGGAGTAATGCTCTATTTTTTCTGAGAGCCAACTGCTGCTCACCCCAGTCAAGAATGAAAATGCAAACAGAACCTCTGTGCTACAGTGTATTTGGGATAATGGTTAATGAAGCCCAAGGCCCAAGCCTATCAGATTGACCCAAATATTGCATTTTGGCTGCAGCCCCTCCTGCTCATTACCTCTCAGTCATGGCGATCTGTTCCAACATGGCAGAACCTGTGTTTGCTTTCCAGTTTCCAGAGATCGATGTCCTCCTGGGAAAAACAAACACACCACATGCGGACAATAAATTCCCCCAAACACTGTGATTTCCTCTCCATATTAAAGAAAAGAGGGTGGGAATGAGGGAGGGTGTTGGCAGGGAACCCTTCCTCAGCCCTGTGCTCCTCTTTGCTCTTAAGCCATTGCCGACGCCCTAGTCAATGTGTAACTCCATCTGGAGGCTGGGAAGTTCTCTCTGTGTGCTGGCATCCTCCTGCTTAGTTACATCTTCATCCAAATGCTGGCTGGGTAGTCTTATATTGGCCTTGTGAACTCTCTTCTGGGTATGTCAGGCTTTGTACAGTAGAAGAGTCTGTGAAAAGCCTGCGGAATAATTAACCCCGTGCTCTGTAGTGTAGAATTTAAACGGCACAGGAGGCTGCATGCCAGAAGAGCCGAGAGAAAGCTTCCCACAGACATCAGTGGGCTTTAGAGCTGGTTGTGAAAAGGGGGCAATGTGAAACTCTAAAGAAAAGGGAAACACTGGCTTTCATTGAGCCTGCTTTCCATTGTAATGACAGCCTGCTGGAAATGCAGCTATCTCTGCCACCGTAAAGTCAATGGTTCTAAAAGCCACCCACCAGCTTCTCCCGGTGACTTCTCAAGAGTTATTAAAGGGCACGAGTCTCCTTTCTCCTAACTAGCTGTTGATGTCTGCTCATGCTGCTTGTGCCGCTGGCAAACATGGTCTTCCGGGCTTTGCGTTCAGGAGGAGCGCAGCAGTCACAAAGCTTGCCCAGACATATGATCAGACATTGCACTTGTCAGATCTCACAGGCCACAGCTGAGCAACATCAGGACTGATCTGTGTCATAGAATGGGGATCAGAAGAACATTTTTGTTTAAGATACGTTGATCTCCACAATTAGCATTTAGGAGAAGAAAAAAGTGCATTCAGTTTTGAACATGAATACCTTTAAAAATAAACAAACCAACAGAGCAGCTTTGCTTCCCGCCCCACCCAGTCCCAAACTTGACAGCAAACTCACATGTAAGCTTTGTAATTGTTGCCAATTTTCTGGATTCGAATATCATATTTGGAATCAATGAAAGTCTCCGTCGTGACGTATGTTTTGGCCATGGCTACCACGCTTGCGATGTCTTGGAAGTCAAGCTGGTTCTCAACTTTCACCTTTGGTTGATGAAATGTGGAAAAAGAATATGTGTGAGAGTGTGTAAGAAAGTGCAGCATTAGTGTATGAGTACTACAAACTAGCAAAATATTGATCATAATAATATTCTTGCTTATTAAGATTATAAGACAATGACGCTTATGGGTAAATGAACGTGGTTGTTGTTCATTAGCAAATTCTGGAAGTGGAGAAAAAAAGCAACAAAACCATGCTTTTAAGTGTTTTCTAGGAGGTTAGAAGAAAGCTGCCTTCGATCGAGTCAGACTGAAATATACTCGGAGTCGAGTGTGAATTTCATGCTCTTTATTCAGCTCATAGTAGCAATGAATGAAACTTTCCATGAAATGTCTAGCTATATATACATTATTTACACAATGGGCCCCTAGTGATTGGCTAATTCCAGGCTGCTCCTGTAGGCCAATCAGGTTGCTGATTTACTTCATCTAGGAGGCTGATTGGCTGCTCCTGCACTTCCACCTGGAGCTGGATTGGGTGGCTCCTGCGGACGAATCAGATTGCTGCATTCTGGATCCTATTGTTCTAGGATTCAGAACAGTACATAACACAGACTATTGGTCCATCTAGCTCAGTAGTATCGGCTGAGCTCTCCAGGCTTTCAGACAGGGGACTTGCCCACCCCCGTACCTGGAGATGCTGGCGATTGAACCCTGGGACCGTCTGCTTGCAAAGCAGATGTTCGTTCCATTTATACAACCTAAAGCACCACCATGCACAGGGAGAAAGCCCAAGGTTTGTAGGAGTATAAAAAAAAATATTTGGGGGAAATTCAAAATGTGTGTGAAGGTGGGTGAGTGTTTGGGGTGACTCTCCCAAACAGTCTACTGGTGATTGAGTACTCTCAGTGGCCATGGATGACTGCTGGGATGAGAAAAATGGGAAACTGAGGGCGAGGTAGGCTTGAAGAGAGTGCCTGGAAGCCTGAACAAAAGCACTCTATACTGCAGCAGCATTGTTGTTGTTGTTTTAGTTATTCTTTTGCATGTCCTAAGGATGGGGCAGGAATATGTTTGGTCCGTTTTTTCAGCAGTTGATGTGAACCAATGATCCTGGATTTGCTTTTGGGTTGTAATGCGTCTCCCAGTCTCATTAAATACTTCCCAGGATTTTGCAGTGGATTTTTGATGCAGAAAAAGGGTTCATGAAAGCATAGGTTGGTATCCAATGAAGTGCTTCCACTAGCACATGGTCTTTTGGCTGCACAGCAGAACTTCCCACCCCTCTCCTCCAACTGTGTGCCTTCTACACCCTCCCCATATCAGATCCAAGATGGTGGTGGAAAACCCAGAACATATTTAGGGAATGGAGCAGGTGAGAAGAGAAGAGAAGAGAGAGGGAGAGTTTCGTTGCTGAGAAATAAATTCTTGCATTAGTGGAAGTAGTTAGATAGCTATCATTCTTACAGTTTACATTTTTAAAAAATCATTCAAGATTCACATTCTACTGGTGACTGTATTGAAAAGCATGCATTCTATGTAACATTAATTTTTTTTTTTACAAAAAGGTGCAAAAATGCACACAATGGGACCGAGAAGACCTGTGACTCAGTATCAGTGTGAACAAAACAGAATGGAATTAGCAGCTCAGCCCATACCTATTATTTCCCCATAAATGCTTACAATCCAGCTGCCTCCACTAGCATCTATTACACAGATAGGGACATAGGGGACCTGGAACTTGTGTCTTTAGAAGGGAATGATGTGGGCCTAAGAATAGTGTCTCTCACATACAAGTGAATCTCATGTCCAGGCCGTTGTAAGATCTAAATTGGGTTCTGCTTTATCTGTCAGGCCAGTTATTTTATGGGATAGACAGATGGTTGTCACGGAAACCAAGAAGTCCTAAGCTAGTCATCATGAGTCAGCCTTGATCTGTAGCTCTGCAAAACTCTGAGAACAATGAGTCTCTTGTGAACATAATTATTATCCGGCCTGGTACCACACCTATAATTCAAGCTCTAGCACTCCCTAGTATTCCATACTTCTTATGGGGGTGCATCAGATCTCAGATACTAGCATAAACACACAACTTTATCTTCAGCTCCACTTAGTGGACTCCCCTATTCTCCAGTGTGTAGCTTATTTGGAAATTTTGATCTGGTGGGTGTTACTACCAGCTGATAGAAGTGTAGCTTCTCTGTGGAAACAAAATGATAAGCAACAGATGTATTGATGTCAATTAGAGTTTATTTAGAGTCAGTCTGATGCAGAGCGTGCGAGTGTGTGTTTTTTAAAAAATGCTACCACTGATTTGTTGTTGTATTTATATCAGGCCTATTTAAGTTGAAGCACTTTATAAAACTAATAAATCTCATGTCGTTTTGGCAGAATGCCTCTACAGAATCTCGCAACTGAAGTCCTGTCTCCATTAAATGAGGCACAGGCATGAAATGAAAGGGGCAAAATGCAGTCAGTCAGAAAGGATGAGAAAGAGAGCATGCAAAAGCATAAATTAGAAGCTGCATTTTTGAAATCATCATCAATAATAATCATGTATGAGTCCAACTCTTACTCTAAGGAGCAAAGAGGGCTACCTGGAGAAGTCAGGGAATGAACCTGGGACCTTAGGCTGATGCTCTATCACAGAATGACTGCTCTTTCCCAGGTCTGAACAGGGCCACCATATCTCTCTCTCTCTCTCTCTCTCTCTCTCTCTCTCTCTCTCTCTCTCTGTGTGTGTACACATCCATGTTTAAATACTTCTAAAAGAGCACATTCATTTTGACTCCTATTAAGAACGAGTTCAGTATCCCTCAAATGGAACAGACGTCTTGCAAAATCACAAATGTACAATTTACCATCTATTTGCTAAACTGTGATGTCCGTTTGCTCAGCAATGTACTCTTTCTAAAACTATCAGCTGCAGCTTCCTACAGAGATTGCATGACTAGTTGTGAAAGCTTCGGACACTTGTATTGACAAATGCCTTCCAATCAGCACAAAAAGTTTCACCAGAAAGGTGCAAAGAATACATGGCTGGCCCCAAGGGAGGCTTCCCTTGGAATGCAAACAACAGCTTTGGAGAGGCCATTTTTGATGGGACGGTGGCAGAGTTAAGATCCTCCCTCTCATCCCAAGGCTGCACTCAGGCTTCCCTCCCCCTGTTATTTACATAACAAAAATGTGCATGTGGTTAAATACATTCAAGCATTAATCTCATGTTTAGCTTGGGCCTGAGTTTTCATCTTTGATCTTTATTTAGCTTGAGCACCAGTGCTAACTCAGTACTTGTACAGGGTTGCAGTCAACGTTATGGTAAGCTAAAAATCATTTAGCGGTATACTTCTTCCACTGGCAAAACATTTTTGCGCCAGTGGAATGTTATTGTGCAAGACAAAGCGTAAGGAGGTTGCTGGTAACTTTGTCGTACAATAGATTGTGCTGTCTGTTCTGCAACAAGTTTCCACTAGCGCAAGTGTTGCACTGGATTTCTCTGTTGCACAACATGAAAAGTTGCCCGTCTGGTAGCGCAAGACTCCTTGTGCTAGTGGATAGAGAATGTGGGATTCAGTCCGAAGCAACTAAGGGTAGAATGCCCATGACCCCTGGGGGGGCATGCCTTTCCAGGTGCCATGGGATAGAACGGATCTACGCCTTCAGTGTTGGAGACAGAGACCTGATAATGAAGATATGGTGGATACTCTCTCTTGACCTTCACTGGATCCTCCAACTTCAACTGATGTTTTAACATTAGGAGGGCCTAAAAGGGTTGTGCTATGGGGAGGACTAGCCCACCTAGCAGTTCAAATGCACCCTTAAGTGCAAGTAGATAAATAGGTACCGCTTTATAGCGGGAAGGTAAACGGCGTTTCCGTGTGCGGCGCTGGTGCTGGTTCGCCAGAGCAGCTTCGTCACGCTGGCCACGTGACCCGGAAGTGTCTTCGGACAGCGCTGGCTCCCGGCCTCTTAAGCGAGATGAGCACGCAACCCCAGAGTCGGACACAACTGGCCCGTATGGGCAGGGGTTCCTTTACCTTTACCTATGGGGAGGACTAGGAAGCAGCTTAGCACACTCTAAGCCAGTGAGAAAGATAGGCAAGCTAAGAAGGTCATCCAATGCACTCCCTTTTAATTCTTTCTCATTATTTTTCAGTCAGGTGCCCTCCTTGGACAACTTTAATTACCTGCTAAAACCACTTTATCTTATGGCAAACCTACCCAGATACATTTATTATAAAATTCTGTTGATTTTATCTGTATTTTTAATCATTTTATTATGTATACTTGTTTTAAAATGTTGTTAATTTTATTTGTACTTTTTTGAGAAATATTTTACACCATTTTTTTTGGTAAACCACCTAAGGAATTTCCTTTCTTGAATAAGAAGCTTATATATTATGTTGTGTGTGTGTGTGTGTGTGTGTGTGTTAAATTGTTTGCAATGGGAGAGAAGCTGTTTTTTTTTTTTTTAAGTTGCAAAAAGCAGAGAGGACCACTAGAGCATTCCTGTGCCCTCATTTCTGCTCTGAAGGAATTTCCGTGCACTGCTCTGGTTCGCCAGAAGCGGCTTAGTCATGCTGGCCTCATGACCCGGAAGCTGTCTGTGAACAAATACCGGCTCCCTCGGTCTATAGAGTGAGATGAGCACGCAACCCCAGAATTGTCCGCGACTGGACCTAATGGTCAGGGGTACCTTTTAGGCTTGAGCCTGGCAGGGCTCCAGGTATGATAGTTAAACCATTTTTGGATCCCCTCCCTCTAGAACACTGAGGGTGGTCACTTATGCATTGCCCCAAAAAGGGGGAGGTGCTGATTTGCATAAAAGTGCATGTAATAATTTATGTGCATATGTGCAAATTTAGAAATAATTCAAGCAGAAATGCAAGACATCTCACCATAGCAGGGACCACTGACCAGATGGCCTGTGTGTCTGCTCAGTATGCTGTTCAGTTGTTAGCAGTTGGTGGACAAACTTCAGGCTGGCTGCTGTTTTCTCTTCTTATGGCTTTTTAGCTTTAAACCAAATTTGCACCGGACAGCCCTTTAAACAGAGGACAGTCCGCTGTAAAGTAGGGCAGATTGTTATCCTACAAAAACTTGTGTGTGGTGCAAACCAACACATATATCACACCTCCAATCTCCTCTTAAGGGCCTAGGGAGGGAAAAAGGTGGAATTGCCTTCCCTTATACAGTGGTACCTTGGTTTACGAAATATTTGGTATAGGAACTCCACAAAACCGGAAGTATTGTTCCAGTTAGCGAACTTTACCTCAGTCTATGAACGGAAGCCAAATGGTAGAAGGGCACTGGGAGGCCTCACTAGGGAAAGCACATCTCAGTTTAAGAACAGACCCTAGAATAAATTAAGTTTGTAAACCGAGGTACCACTGTACAGGATTTCCCAGATTAGTCTGAGGGCAAGGGTGGGAGGGTGTCCTTGGGATTTTGCTGACATATCCAACCACCTATCTTGGTATTTTGCCCAAATTGGCTCAACCCATTTTTTAAGGTTTTGGTTGCTCTTGCACTATTTCAGATTCTCTATGGGGAGGGAAAAGCAAAAGGGTTTTGTGCTGGGGGAGAAAATTCAGCGAAGTCCAAAAGTCCACTCTTGAATATACTGAAGAATAAATGGTGAAAAAACAGAGTGCTGAATTTTTTTAAAGAATAACCTTGCCGAGCTTCTTTCCATCAAGACAGAAGAGAGAGGAAGATCAGACATATCTCAGGACTCAGGAAATTAGGTTCATGTGTCCCTTATGGCTTTAATTCCTGTGTCACTGCCCTCCTTGCACATCATTCCATCACCCTTCAATTCCATTAACCTCTCCTTTTTGGGGAGTGAAGTTGTACTATAAATGAAAAGTGAAAGTATCTGGAGAACAGATGTATATTTTGGCTCCTTGACAAACAGAAGGTAATGGAAATTTCAAGAGACTGTTCCCATGGAACACATTTTGTTGAGTTTGTGTGTGTGTGTTTCTGTCTCAAGGGGTTTGAATTAAGGAGACAATATGGGTGCTGCTAATTCAGTATTTAATAAACTTTTCTGAAGTTCATGTCACGTATTTGGCCCTTGGTGGGTGGGAGTTGCTACAGCTGTAATTGTGAAACTAGTTTCAGACTAGACATGATTCCTTCCTCTTTTAAAATATAAGCAAAGCTATATTGGGCCAGACCTTTGATTTCACTTAGCTTAGTAACCCAATTCAGATAAGAGGCAGAAAGTCTGTAAGGAATTGAGGAAAAGTTGCTGTTTTCGGAAATAAAGTCTAACTTTCCACCTCCTTAGTATCAACAATGCCCCTTATAGAACTCAGCAGGGATGAGAATGGGGATAAAATAGAATTAGTTGGCTCTGCCTGTCATTGGTTCTGGATCAAGCTACTGTTGATCTCTCTGCTTTCCACCCTACCAGTCTTACTGGGCACCAGCCACCACGGGAAAAGGGTCATGTTGTCTGTTGACACTTGCTCACAGAATTCAGGCTCTAGGTATAGATGCTGGGAACATAACTGCTTTAGGGTTTTATGTAGCTCCCTAGCTGTTGACATCCATCTGTCTTGGGAGACAGTGGAAGAGTGCGCCTTTGGGGGTGAAGTCAAACAGCTGCAGAGTTGCAGTGCCTGCTGTGGCTGTAGAGACAGTGGGAGAGTAAACACTCAAGATGTTAATTGGACTGGTTTAGAGGTGAGCAAGTGTTCTGAACCCTCAGTTGGTGGTTCTACCTGCAAAACCTATGCAGTTTTTCTGGATGCCTTTCTTGCCAGAAAAAGGTGTCTTGGAAGCTGTCATTTGAAGTGAGTCTGCTCTCCTGTAGAGCAGCAAAGTCAGTGTTGAGCTTTCTCAGGTCATGGTCAATGATGTCTATCTTCCATGAGTTGTTGACCTGGAGCAGATTGGCGGACAGCCATGACAGTCCTGGTGTTCCAGCTGTCTGGGCACAAGGAGGTTTGTTTCTTTCCTTCTTTGCCTGATGCAGTAGTTTGGTCCCCTTGTTGAGTGGTATTCTGAACTCCAAGCACTCATTGAAGCAGGTGAACAGTGGTAGGTCAGCACTTTATTGACTGGGGGGCTGCCTAGTTTAAAGTGGGCGATAGCTGACCAGTGAGACACATTGATATCTCCCATCAACAAAGGCAAGTGATAACCTTCATACCATTGCCAATCAAGTTGAGCTTATAACTCATAACGTCTGCCTTCCACATTGTTTTTACTGCGTTAGCAGCACCAAAACAACCTCTCTAGGGCGCAAGCCAGGGCAATGTGTATGGAGTTTGCTAGCAGGCATCCTAATGCAAGCCTGCAGCAGGTTTCTTCTATAACAAGGGAAGAGGGAGGTCTAGAGGCAGGGATGTGCTTAAGAGGACATTACACTCTTAGTTCACTGAACTGAGCACAAGGATGACATGAAGAATGAAAAGAAACTACAATACGCTAGTGCTCAGACCAAAGACTCAAGGCTGAACTGCAGGTTCTTGTGGGTCTGTGCTTGTTACATGACCCACTTCAGCCTATATGCTACTAAAATACTTAAAACCATTTTGTAGCATAGATATGCCCATGGTCAATTACTGATTTTATCAACGAGGAAATGGTACGTTTCTATTCACTAAGTTTTTAAAAAATCTCTGCTCATAAGGAGTAATATTTTGATTTACTTAATCGCTTTTATATATACTCATTCTATATTTAGATTGCTGCTCAATAGTACACAATAAAACAAAATACTTGTGCTGTAATGCTTGATATGTAGATTCCAATAACCATATATTACAAATGTTTGAAATGAGCTTCGGGGGTTTCAAGTAAAGCATAGCATAGTAAATCACTGAAACATTTTCAAAGTATACTTGGAGATGGGCCAAAGTGTCTCCAATGATGAAACTCCCAAGTCATGTTGAATCCTGCATTCTAACCTTTCTCTGTCTTCACTCAACTCCTTGAATCTGCAGCTGAGGGTACAGAATTTCCTTGGCCATCATCCTGATGTTTTCTGGATATATTTAATGCCCATATGTGTTCAAACCACCCCTTCCCTCCTGTTTCTTATTATGGTCTTTCTGATGACACAGATATGAGACTGTCTACCCAGATCATATTGATTTCAATGGGTCTGCTCTGAGCACAACTAAGTCAGTATCCATCCAATTAGGATTTCATGTTTGACAGTATCCTTCTAAGAATGTGCTTGCAGTGCAGTTAATTTCAAGATTGCATATTTTATACACACAAACAAGGCTGATTCCTATGTTTCTTTACATTCAAGGCATTTTACAAATGAAATCTAAGCAGTTAATAGTAAGACCACTGAGCTTACTCCCCGGTAACCATGCACAGGCTGTAGTCAAGCCACATTGTTCATAGGGATGTGAACTCAGATTCTCCTAGCCAAATCCAGACATGCTAACCACTACACCACCCTTTGCCAGTTCCTTATTCTGTGACTGTCAGCAGCTACCCCACTGCTTATTATGCGTCTCAGCTACCGCCATCTAAAACATGGGTGTTCTCAACAACCCACATTACTGGTACTTGCCAGATATTGACATTGTGACACAGTGTTTTTGTATCCAGAAAAAGGCAGCATAAAGACGTTCATTACTTGGGATGCCTCCGCTATTTCCAGCAATGAGTGGCTGCTGCTGATATGAGTCAGAATGTGAATGAATGGTACACTTCACAGTGTGTTACCATCTGAAGTTATTTGTTGTCCTCTCTCTTTAAGAAAATATTTGCCCCTTGTCAAGTGAAGACCTTTTGCTCTTTTGCCTTCATTTTGAAAAGAAACAACCAGTTTTTTCATGCTCTTGGTTTCAGAACATTCTTCTTTTCATTTCCATTTCCAGTCTTGAAAAAGTCATGGTGATGAGTCGGGCCAACCCCTCTAAAAGGCTGCTGATGTTTCAACAAGACGTAGTGACTTTGTTTATTTTTGGCTTTATATGGTGGTTGTTGTTGTTTTTTAAATGCCCACATCCTGCACAAGAAAAATAATGTTGACTGTGGCATTTTGGACAACAAGGTTTTAGTTTCCATTGCTGTAAAACCATTTGATCCATGAATTAAATTGGGAAAGTTCAAAAAAAGAAATTCTGGGCCTGGTATGGACCTGAAGGGAACTCTTTTAACAGGTCTAATTAAAGAGGCCTAAAAATAAAGCACGAGTAATAAAAAAATATACATAACCCATAAATAGGAGCTGTTCTTTTCCTTCACTGTAGTTCAAACACTTATCTCCTTTCCCTGATCTGGTCAAGGAGAGGTGAAAGTTCTATTTTTCACTTGAGTTCTGTCCCTGTGTCACCTGGGCAGTCAGGTTACCACATAAATGGCACACAGTGAGTACTTTGTGTTTTGTAAAAGCCCAGAGGAAGCTGGGGGGGAGGGGGAGATGGTGCCCTCTTGGTCTTCCCTGCTTTTCTCTGTAGCAAGGCTGATAAACAACTCTCTATGAGGCCTCCGTTTTACTGGGTAACCACCAGAAGTTCTATTCTGGGTTTTGGAAGGAAGCAGTTGCCAATAATCCTTTGGCCATGATTTTCAGTGCCTTTGATCCCTGAACTTCCATCCATGTTCTGACTGTCTCACTGTTCCACACAGATCAGTGCTAAAGAAATGGCCCAGCAAAGTCCTAAGACGTAAGGTCTCCTGGCTATTGCCTTTCTTACCAAGCCAAGCCCCAAAGTCTATCTTTCAACCAGATTTGGTTCCATACCCCTGCTCTACAGGAACCATGGAGATATCATTTTACTGAGTCTAGTCTTCAGTTGCAGAGGTCAGGCTTGTAAGAATTTTTCCTCAAGTGATAGAGTGGCTTAAAAGAAGTGCTTACTCATGATTAACAACTACTTGTTGTTCATCAGTTGAAACTTTTAAAGCTACCTTGTCCTATTCATAATTTCAAAATTGGAGTTGCTCGTTTTAGATGTGCAATTTGTTGCTTGAAGTCTCTTGGTAGGGGTGGAAGGTGTGTAAATTTTGGTTCTCTTAGTTTCCCCCAGTCATACATTCAGTTCTTCACATTTTGCAGCAATAATAATAATAAAAACCTATTGAAGGTTTTTCAGCATTTTAGTGCAAAACTATCCTAACAGATTTTTATATAAGGTTTTCACTAATGTACACATTTTTGTGATCAATTTTTCCTAATAAAATCGTTACTGTATATTATTTTCACTAATACAGTCATACCTCATGTTGCATCCACTTCAGGTTACGACTTGTCAAGTTGCATCCCATGGCAACCCAGAAGTACAGGAACGGTTACTTCCGGGTTTCTCCAGTCACGCATGCGCAGACGTGCTAAATTGCGCTTTGTGCATGCACAGAAGCGCTAAATTGCACTGTGCGTGTGCGCACACACGGCACTTCTGGATGTGAACGCTTCGAGTTGCGGACGTGCCTCTGGGACGGATTATGTCCACAACTCAAGGTTCCACTGTATTTGCAATTTTTTTTCGCACACTTTCCCCTAAGATATGCATTTTTGTAAGTGCTGTTTGGCTGGAGAAGTGCAATGCAAAATTCAGATGAGTAAGAACTCTGAAGGATAGCTGAGTTTCAGATCACATATTATTTCAGAAAGTGTGAATTTGTTAGATTAGGCTTTAAATGCATACTGAATTGAATTTCTTCTTCATCGCAATTTGTTGGTGACTGTTCAAAGTGTGGACGCTCCAAGTGGCATCACTCATATGTAGTTATAGACCTCTTAATGTCTATCAGTTTCAGTCAGTGAAGGAAGTGGAAACAGTGAAGGGAGTTTCATTTGTGTCTTTGGAATTGCTAGCTTTGCATGTTGCTGAGTGGTTTTGTGCAAGTGGCTTTCCACATACACATGTCTCCATGTGGTAATGTTTCACATGGTGACCCATTCAACATGTTCAGTGTATGAACTGGGTCAAAGAGGGTTGCATTTCAACATTTTCAGTGCATATGTTTGGGTGGAGTGCAGATTCTAACATAGTAATGAGGATGATTTATTTTATCAAGGCCAAAATAGACTTCTAAGCAGTTTACAAAAATAAAAACCAATTACAGAAACATTTTAAAAAATGTGAAATTAAAATGCACAACAAAACATAAAAAGATAGTGAGGGTAGAGCTAGGAACTGTTAATTGTTCTAGCTTAATTCATCTATAGTTAAAGGATCTTGGTTATGTGATGTAAACAAAGAAGCAAACAGGGATGAAAGGAGTCTGGGATAAAGATGTGCCAAGGATACAGCTGTCCTCCAAGAAATGTCATGCAACCACAAGGTAGCCTACAAATGGACTTTTCATCTTGTTTGCAAGACTAGCTTCCTTTTAACATAAACAGGACACAGTTAAGGTCCACACATCACAGAAAGCAATAGAGCAACATGAAAGGAAATCTAGGGTGTGATTTGATCCCCAAATTCCTCCCTACCCAAAGGATAGCACAGCTGGAAAGCTTGGCTTTCAGATCAGAGTATAACGAACTCACCTGATTTTTGCTTTGCAGTAATGTGGTTGGCAGTGGCCAAACAGATTTCAAATTCATATCTGCTGGCTCTGCTCAAAGTTGGCATTAGATAAACAAAATTTGTACAACTATAATATATTAACATCTCTCTCTCTCTCTCTCTCTCTCTCTCTCTCTCTCACACACACACACACACACACACTCACTTCCTTCCTTGTACAGAGTAAAATGAAATTTTGTATATATTCAACATTTCAGCATTTAAATGTTTTAAGGATTTCAGAAATTTGGAAGTTTGGCTTTGTGAGTTAATTTTACAGGGAGTGTCTGATAATAACTTGTCAAAGATAATACCTTATCAACAACTTTCCACCTTAAGAAAATCTTGGGGCGTCTATAACTGAGGAGGTTGAAACTAATTTAAGTTTAGAATTTGCACACATTTGAATTTCTGGGAGCTTTTCCGAGATTGGGAAAGAATTATCAATCAAATTTTCCTTTCTAAATTTCATTTCAGCACTATTTTCTTTTTGTTTAACAAGTTGTTTCTTTTAAAAATATATATTCATTGAAATTTTCAAAATGAGGAAAGGAGATGTAGATCACAACAGGCCATCAAAAATGATTATTATAATACTGGATTGGGCTCAGCTCTCTCTGCAAGAGCTGCAAGGAACTTCTCAATGCAAGGCAGGCATCCAGAAATGAATGGAGAAAAAGACGGTTCCTGTTATGACTTTATATGCTCGTGTAATCCTGAATTTTGCATATGAAGAAAGAATTGGTTTATTTCAGTCCACACTATGGTATTTGAGGGAAAGGGCAGAGAGAAGAAGGTGGCCATGATGGTGGTATTGAATGGATATTGCTGTGGAGATAAAAATTCATTTAAGTGTGGGAGGGGGGAATCATAACAGATCCTAAATTCCTGAGTAACTGGCAGATAATATTCAGACAAACATTACTTGTCCTAGTGCTAGGGACAACAGTATACATGACCAGAAGCCAAGGTGCTTATAGTAGCTTTGCTCAAAATGCAGATAGTGTTCCATTGGCAGAGGGGAATGCTGCTTCCACTTCCCAAAGTGAAAGAAGCTGCTAATCCATTGAATGCAGAACGATCCCAGAGAGTCTGGGAAAAACAAACAGGTTTGGAAGAAAACTGTTTTTAGGATTTCTCCTTTGGCAAGCTCCCAAACAAAAAGGCAGGAAACTTCTTTCCTTCTCTGTGAAATCCCAGTAAATGAATGCCTATATTTCCTTTAGGGGGGAAAGAGCAAATAACAGGAGGCTGTCATTCAGTAGGATCAAACAGTGGGGTCAGTTACTGATGGTGACCACTTTTTGTAGGCAAGAATACACACAGAGAGGGCCCATGAGCCCCTTGGAGTGCAAGTTAACAACACTTTGAAAGATGACTACCCAATTTTCATTCAATGAAAAGCATGACAAAAGCCTCATAGTTGCTAAAGAAACACTCAAGCAGGTATCCACTCTGCGCTCAGTACATTCCAGTTCAGCATAAGCCTTCCATATATACAATCCTATTTATGTTTCACTGTCAGATGGAAAGCCCTGATCTTAATTGGATCAGTCAATGTTTTTAATGTCCCCTTCCTCCAATGTCTTAACTGTATAATATCACGTGGTGAAGATTTCCAATGTATTTTGTTGCAATACCATTATTTTCAATTATTCATTTTATACATCCTATAAGGATCCTGGGACATGATGTACTATTGTATTAACATATTATAACAATTGTCGCTAATATCCAGGTCCTGGATTTTCAGCGGTGGACATTCTACTGTGCTACTGGTGAATTTCCATGAGCTGAACCTGGGGCACTGCAGCAAAACACCTGTTCATATTGAAAATACAGAACCTTTGTGGGCAGTAATGCAATCACACTTCGGCTCACGTTCCAGGTTTTGAGGAGAAATCTGATTACCCACCCTGTGCATTCTCTCCCCCAACTGACTTCTATCCTAGCACTCTATAGCCTTTCTCTCCCATTTTTGTGTAGTATGGCCTCAGGTTTATGTCCAACTATATGGACTTGCCCCCCTAAACTGAGAGTTGACATGAATCACAGAATCATAGGTTTATGTTTTTGTTCAACCCCCTTCTTGGCATATCCTAGTTGCTAGAAGAGATTCTAAGGATTAGGCAGACGCAGGAAGAAAAAGTGCACTAAAGAGGAGGGGGAAAGCAGCATTTTAGTACTCCAAGGATTCCTGTAGCCTAGTGTCCAAACTACCGTATTTACTTAGCACTCAGTCACAGCTCAGACGTCAACTCATTGGCTAGAAACACTGAAATGCCGAAGCAGCTAGCCTGGCTCAATTTACACTTAGAAGGTTGCCTGCACATTTTGCTTTGTAACTTTCCTTCTGGGAGGGTCAGAAACTTCTTTTTTAAAATGTGAAAGTTCAGAGACTGTGCCCCCTTGTAGGCATGGGTTCTGGTACACTTGCGCCAATTGCACCATCACAATTTAGCCCTGCAACCTCCTGCTCAGTGCAAAATCTGCAACAAAAATGGTTGTCCATCCTCTGCTTAAATACCTAAATTTAGACAAAATCTACTTCCCCAAAATGTCCATCCATTGGTTCTAGTCATATCTTCTGGAGCAAAAGATAACAGGTCTGCTCCATCTTCTGTGTGGCAGCCCTTCAGATATTTGAACACTACTATCATGTCTGCCCCCATTCCCCCCTTCTCTTCTTGAGGCTTTGTCGTGGTGGTGCTGGGAAGATGTGGGAAATTCACTTTGTTCCAGTGAAAGGATTGTATGCTGTTTTGCACACCAAAGGGTACAGAGCATATATGTCATTCTCAAAGTGAGGATATTGTCTCTTGCTTACCTTCCCCATTCCAGCATGAGCATGTCCCAGCTTGACGACAACAGGGAAAGCTGGAGTTGTGAGCTGAAAGGAAAAGGAAGAAATCAGTCCAGAACTGGTACATGGCAAGCACCTTTTTCAATCTTAGGGCTCTCAATTGTGTTTCACACACAGATATAACCACCACAATGTGGTAATATGACTAGTGGCTACATGCAGAACAGGGCTTTCAGTAAAGCACTTCTCTATAGTATTTCTCAATGTATGTTGAAAGGAAAATCATGTGCGGAGAGCATGTCCATATGGCTGACTTTCCACACACGGATGTCCAACATGTGCAGATTTCCCACGCAGCTAGAATTTCACTCAGCTCATCATGCACAGAGGCCCGCAGACATTTCCCAATGCAAAACCAACACAATTTATTGTGGAATTCTAAAATATATGCTAAATTAACTGTCACCTGTCTACTGGCTGAGCTGCTGTGATACCACTGAATGTTCACACACTCTGACTTCTGAAGGAGGATCACCAGTCCTGTCATATGCAACAAGGATGAAACATCAGCTGGACTAAGGGAAAAACATCCCAGGGGGCTTAGGGACATAAATAACTTTGCCAGTAGGAAGGTGTGCAGTATGAAGTTCACATTTTGGCTCAGACCAATTAGCCATATCTCTGGCTACAGGTTTAGCAAAGGAAGGTAGGTGTGTGTGTGTGTGTGTGTGTGTGTGTGTGTGTGTCCACAGATTTCTATGGATAGTTAAAGAGAGCTCATTGGAAACAAGATTTTTATTGGACTTTTCAGTAGAAGCAGCTTCTGAAAACAATTTGGAAATAAAGCCTTTTGCCCCTTATTTTTCCTGACTCACACTTTCTTCATTATATTCTTCTTCTTTAAGTCTCTGCAATTTTACCCCATACTGTACATGAAATTTTCCTTCTCTTCCTCCCCACAAACTGTTAGAGCACATTTTAAAATGAGAGCTATATGTCACCACCATCGTCAGTTAAATTTATATACTGCCCTTCATCTGAGGATTTTTACATACTAGGAACCATCCTCTAAACCTAATGAACTGGAAACAAGTCATTCCCATTTTTCCTGATAATAGCTGAATGGTAGGGAGGAGGAATAGCTGGGGCTGGGGCTGGGGTTGGGGCTGATGGGAGTTGTGGTCCAACATGCCTGGAAGGACCAACAGCTTGGCAGAGGATGCACTAGTCTACATGTAGCTCAAATGAACAGTTCATAAAGCCATAGTGTGCTTTCTCTTTCTCTAATGAGGATGATGAGAAAGGCTGTGATTACTAGTAATGTTAACTTAATTCATCCATGCTTGCATAGTTTAAGACTAATGCTAAAAATAATTACAAGAACAAGAATGACTGATTCAGTGACTCATAAATGATCCTTCTACATATTTATCACTATTCACAAAAGCCCTACCACTTGCCACATGCAATACTCAACATGCAGACTATGCATGTTTACTCAGAAGTAACTCCCACCAGGGCACAGCACCTCACAGAGCCTCCTTAGACTCCATCTCAAGTCTGTGAGCCCAGATGCAGACTCTGACTTCACCACCAGCCAGCCTTTCCCCTCCTCTACTCAGCTTTGGTTTGTTTAGCCTGATAAAGAGTCCTAGAGAACTTGAATCTTTCACACTATTTTGGGATGCGTCATCTGCCCTAATAAAGATGTTACCCAAATAATGTATGCTAAATGTAGTTATCCAATCTCTCTCATATCCCAATACATTAATATGCAAAAGCATTTGCTAGACAGTTGCACAGGTAGACGGCCCTCTGCCCCTAAATATTGCTGCTCACCCAGGAAGGAAAAAAGCAGCATTTTCATCTGTGAACCCAGGTGATTCAGATGGGCAGGGTACAAATAAAATAAAATAAAATAATCATCATCAGGGCAAAATGAGACTGGACTACACTGGAAATGTTTTTGAATGGCTCTTAAGAAGGAATTTTGGCTGATGCAGCTTGTTTTGCAGGTGTGAGAAAGACTGAACCTGAAAAAATTCCCTTTTCTACCCAACTGAGCTTCAGCTTTCTTTGAAGTTAGCCACGAAGATAAATACCAAAGTTTAGTGCAATGGAATCATTAAACAGTTAACATGTGATGATGCATTACCATTTATAGCTGATAAACCAGAACTTTCCAGGTGGAAAAATTGCTGTTGTTCCAATTATCAATTATCTCTAAGGAAAAGAACCTGGCATGACCTAAATATAGATGAGGGTTGTTATCTCCATCTGTGGCAGTTTTATATATAAACACATTTCAGTACATTGTTTTTTGAGGGACGTGTGTGCGTGTGTTGGCATGTTTCCTTTGCATCAAGAGATGTTGGGTAGTGGGAGGATGCTTATACAACTAACATGTCATATTTCCCTTGAGACCAGGCATACCTCCTGGATAGAAACATACATAGTAAGTACAGTTTGTGGACTCTGGCGGCACAATTTCAGCCCTGGTAGTCTGAAGCCTAGGAAAGTGTGGCTACATGCAGGGCTGGATTAACCATTAAGCAAAATAAGCACATGCTTAGGAGGTCTCAGAGTGGTTCACAGAATTAAATCAAACTATAAAACGACAAAACACATAATCAAAATAAGAACAACAACTCAATAACACCCCCCCCCAATGCATTTTAAAAGGGCATAGGAATACATATGCATTTTGATGCATTTTGGTAAGTTCTTTGAGCTGAAAACGCTATTACAAAATTTGGAGAGGTATAGAATTTAAAAGGAGAATTGGGTTCCAATTAGGTTCCATTAGACTAGGCAGTGCAGATTAGGTCAGTTCATATCATAATTCACAGAAATGGAACTCCTTAAACTCTTCCTCATACCTTGGGGTGCTGCTCATAGAACAGGCAATTCTGGCTAGCTCAGGGGTGGAAAACCAATGAAATGAGAAACGGCTGCCTATTTATTGCCCTATATCTGGGGTGGAAAACCTGCAACCCTTCACATGTTGTTGGACTACAACTCCCATCTTCCCCGATTGTTGGTTACACTGGCTGGGACTGATGGGAGTTGGAAATCCAACACCATCCTTAAGTGGTATGGGTCCCCTTTGCACTCAGCATTAGGAACACTAAACACTGCCATATACTCAATCAGATGATGTGGCCTGTGGAAGTTGGTTCATTAGGAAGGAGGATGGGGACAACCCACAGCTATAGATACGGTGGGAAAGCTGTGGCCCTCCAGATGTTGCTGTACTACAATGCCCCTCCCCCACTTCCGACTATTGGTCATGGTCTGATCCAGCAGGGCTCTGCTTATGCTCTTAAGTTCTTAGAATGCCCAGGCAACATCTGATGTAGCCATTCAGCCTGTCAGCTTCAGACAAAGTGAGATGAGGCAGCAAGAACTTCTCCACTGGTTTGGCTGGGACCAGAGGCAATTTGGCTCCAGCCTTCCCATAACTGCCTCCACAAGAAGTCATTCTACTTCGTCATTATGTATGAAACAAATGTGCATAGAATTTCAGTCTCAGTGCTTGTTTGGCTATATAAACGCAGCAAGGGGATATGACAGCCACAAGAGTGAAGCTAGAATTGCTGGAACCAAGTGTGGTATATTTATATAACCTCAGTCACAGTTCTCATGGGAGGGTGTTGAATATAATTAAGAGAGGGCATTGCAAGAGTTTAACCAGAACAAACATGTTTGTACTGAAATCATGGACAAAATAAACCAGTGAACTTCAGAGTATTTGTTTTGTTAAGATTTGCTTTCTTAAGAGAAACAGGAAAACAAACAGGATGAAATCATTTGAATTTTTCAAATTGCCTGCGTTGATCACGCAGACAGAGAACAGTGGGCTTGTGGATTAAGGAGTGAGGCTGTCACATCAGAGATGAATGAGCCACGGTCGGTACAACTAAAGCAATGCAGTCAAGTCCCCAAATTTCAGTTCCACAAAATAACTTGTCATTTGAATGTACAATGTTTCTTTCTATGACCAGTGTACATACATAGTGCCAGCTCAAGACATTTACTGCTGGAAGCAGAGTCCCAATGCCCACGTCCATAGGGAGTATTAGGACTACAACTGGGGAGCGAGTGTGGTGTAACAGTTAAAAGTGTTTGACTAGGATCTGGAAGACCAGGCTTTGAATTCTGGTGTGGTGTAGTGGTTAAGAGCGGTAGTCTCGTAATCTAGGAAACCGGGTTCGCGTCTCCACTCCTCCACATGCAGCTGCTGGGTGACCTTGGGTCAGTCACATTTCTCTGAAGTCTCTCAGCCTCACTCACCTCACAGAGTGTTTGTTGTGGGGGAGGAAGGGAAAGGAGATTGTTAGCCGCTTTGAGACTCCTGAAGGGGAGTGAAAGGCGGGATATCAAATCCAAACTCTTCTTCTTCTTCCTACTCAGCCAATGAAGCTCACTGTCTCTCACAGGATTTTTTGAGAATAAAATGGGGAGAAGAGAACCACGTATACTACCTTGATCTCCTTGGAGGTAAATGCACAGAAATACAATGCATCACAGCGGGGTAGACTGCAACCAAGTGACCTGTGTGCCTGCTCAATCTGCTGTCCAGCTCCTAATTAACATAAGAACCGCACAGCTGGATAAGGTCAATGGCCCATCTAGTCCGACGTTCTGTTGCCAGGCAGATGCCTCTAGGAATCCTGAAAATAGGACCTGGGTACAACAGCACCCTCCCCATTTGTGACTCTCTGCAAGTAGCATTCAGATACATATTGTTGATGAACAACTTCAATGTCCCTGCTGCTCTCCTTTCTTCTTCTGGTTCTTTATCTTTAGACCGGACTTGAACTCAACAGCCCTTTAAATAGAAGACACCTTCAAATACTGTCCTCTCAAAAGTAGGTTACATGCCCACCCCAAGCCTCACTCTGCTTCATGGCAGTGGGGTGCCCCCTTCTCCACACCACATATAGGGTAGAGTTTCCTGGATGGTTGACAACTTGCTACCTGACATACTGGCTTCTCTTTCTAACCATGAGGATGTCCTTTGTTACTGAGTGGTATATCTGCATAGAAATCAAAAGTTACTAATGTTCCTACTAGATGGTGGGCCATTTGGTCAACATGGTAAACCACAAGTGTGGTTGATTCCTTAAAACCCCCACCTAGCACTTTGATGATTGTTTTTCAACAGCAATTATGGCAACAATGTGGAGTCACTTGCATTCTGGAAGAAACAAACCACAGACCACAGGCCCCGGCTCACAATACGTGTTGTGGTTAGAGCATGCCATTGTAGTGGTTGGTGGAGTCCCAGGCTAGACACAGAGCTTTTAAACATTTCCCTCTGACTTTCCAAGTTCTCGTCATTTTAACCAGCTTTTATATATGACTCAAGCGCCTTTCCCCAATGGTCAAATGAGAGCGAGACATAGTTCAAGTTCACTATAAAAGCTCACCCCCCCTTTTTAAAGGTTTTTTCTTTTCATTTTGTCAGCATTTCAGCCATGAGAATTGTAAAAACAAATCCAGACGGGTAGAAGAACAGCAAAGAAATCATATATTCAAAGAGCTGCTCAGGCAGTGGTGAACTTGGGCCAATAAATCCCCAGCTGCCACCTGTCTAAACACAGGAATCTTTTTTAAAGGCAGTACTGAGGGCAGAGAAAAACGTATCATTTCTTCATGAGCAGAATTTGTGTGTAGAATAGACCATGATGAAAGCATGTTGACTAGGAAACAAGCAGGGGATGTTGTTTAAAAATCAACAAACCTGAGGGCAGATGTGCCAGCCCATAAGAAGAAAAAAAAAAACCCCGTATTAGGGCAATATCATTATTAGGCTAACCAAAATGTGGCAAAGTAGCGTGAGAGCTTTTGAGTTCTGCAGAGCTTTTCATCAGGATAGATGATAAGCAAAGAAAGGGGATAGGGAAAAACAGAAAAAAAGGCTGGTAGTGAAGACTCATGTCTTCACAGCCAGCTAATCTCTCTCACCCACACCCCTGCCAACCTCAAGCCTGATGAAGAGTTCTGGAGAACTCAAAAGATTGCACACTGTTCTGTGACATTTTAGTTGACCTAATAAAGAAACAGCTTTATTTAAGCAGGTGAAGCAACAGTGTACTTGTGAATTTGAAGTGTAGGCATGCCCTCAAGGAGAATAAAAAAAATGCAGACAGCTAGATATATCCTCAAACAGCAAAGAATAACAGTACAGAGCTGAATACACAATTTATTAGGATCGCCAGGCAGTCATATAATAGTGAGCTGCTGAAAGGGTAGTGTTGTGGTTAGCGTGCTGGACTCTGTCTGGGGAGATCTGGGTTCACATCCATGGTCACCACACTGGCAACCCCACTAGACTACGGAGCCTGTTGATGCAGGCAGGTCTTCCCTTGCTGGCAGATGACAACTAACAGGCAATAATAGCTCCCACTGATGTCCTCTGAGGCAAGGAAGTGGGGATGAACAGCTGGAACTCACCCAGCCCACAGGCGAGGCAAGTCATCCCTTGCTGCAGTTGCCATTACAGTATTAAAAAAATAAAATAAAGGCTTGTCAAGACACTCACCAAACACTATCCCCCCACCCCACCCCTGCCCCTTACTGCAACCACTACCGTAACTAGAGTCATTATTTTCTTTCTTAAATAATTATGTTTGCACACTGAAGAGGACAGAGACCGGGAATTGCAAGCAGCAGGAACTTGAGAAATTCTTTTGGGAATAACACACAGGTCTCCTTCTTTCCTTGGGCATGTCTGGGGTTGTACAGAGGAGGCTGTGGTCTGTTTAAATCCACTCCATCAGTCATTCCTGTCTATGGAGGGGGAGGGCAAATCCCCTCCTTTTACTGGAAAGTAAAAGGCGGGGGTCGGAGCTGATTTCATCTCTGAGGCAATGCTTCATCACACAAGACTAAATGAGACAAATGTGAACTAGCTGCTCTGCATGCAAGGCAGCAAAACATCTGTTTCTTTCTCCCTGTCGATGCTTTGCTTTTTCAAAGACAACCTGTACTAGGGTTGCCATACATTGAAGAGCAAAAAAGAGGACAGCCCGAGCCACTGCTAACCCGAGCCTGCGACAAACAAACAAACAAACAAACAAACAAACAAACAAACACACCCCAAATCCCACACATTTCCTTTAAAATGTAAAAATCCCTCCCAGATGGGCATCTTGCTCCCCCCAAGAGTACATGCCTGGGATTTCCCAAACCCTTATCTGCACCTCTCATGGGAAAATGTCTAATGGGTTTAGGCTGCAATCCTATACTGTACACAGAATGATCTGGGAGTAACTTACATTGAACTCAACGGGTCTTACCTCTGATATGTATAGGATTGTACAGCTTGATACTGTTATTTCCTGTGGAACTTGGGCCTCGTTATTGTAATTTATATTCCCTAATTAATTGTGTGCTTTGCCTCTGAAGGAAAGCTTTTATAAGATTCAGTACTGATAACCTCACCCTACGGAGATTGCGTAAAGTTGGGAGCTAATCATGATTTTTGAACTGCCCCAAGCGTGTCTCATGCCATAAATCAGATTCAAGTTGCATCAGATAAATGAGTGTCTGCGACATCCCAATTGGATCCTTTTCTGTATCTCTCTGAATATCGAAAATTGCTTCTGATGCATTGAATGGCTATTTAGAATAAGGGATGTGGTAAATCCCAATCAGGGTGATCGTGCATCCCTAACAGAAACTGAGACAATTCAAGGATCTCTGCACACTTGGGTTTGAAGCCCCTTTACCACTTAAGACACATTACCAAGAGGCAGTTTTAGCTGGCCAAGCAAGGGAAGGAAGGACAGACAGCAAGGTACATCTTATTGTGGAAGGGGTCATAATATGGTTTACTTGCAAGATGGCACTGGACTTTGTTGCATCTGGGTAGAGTCAGGAGTTCTCCGAGCCTGCTCTTGTGGAAGACAGACAACATAGTTCTTGCTTAGCTTCCTTGCGGGTGGGTCCTCTAAAGCCCAATTCAGGCCTTCAAAGGCCTGAGCAGGTTGTGAGCCCCAACTCCTGCAGTGTCCTGGTGCATGCCAACCTTCCTTCCTTGACCTCCAACCTTTGCAAACTGAGTGGGAAGATCTGAAGGGTGATTCTGAATGTCTCAGCTGAGCATGCATAGAATCCTCCCTGTAACTTGGAATTCTAAACTTGCATTTAGAATTACCCTTCAGCCCTCCTGCTTAATGTCGTGGGTGGGCTTGGAGTGTTAGTACTGTCATATAATCTAATGGGTTTGCTTTTGTTCTTGTTTTGATTATGTATTTTGCGTTTTTTATCTTGTATTTTTATGTTATGAACGGCCCTGAGATTTACAGACGAAGGGTGGTATACAAATTTAACTAATAAGAATAATAAAGAATTCTACAATCTGACATATTGTGCTTCCTTGCAGCTTAGCTTATCTGCATCTTCATATTGGGTCTTTCCACCCAAACCCTTTTTCTGTATTGGTGACAGGAGCTCCCACAGCTCCATAATATAGATGCTAAGTATTAATATGCAGAACTGTTTTTGCAGGGCCTCTTCTTTGGCTTGGTTCTCACAAGATAAGTGGTTTTTTTCTTTTAATTTTCATATTTTTTCTCATACAGGAAGATTACAAGACGAACGATAAATTTCCTGGTCCAATTTGTTTTCCTGAATGAATGTTCCAAAATTGGATAAATAAAGTATGCTCCTTGGGAAATGATCAGAGCTTTTGTCCTTCCAATGCCCTTACTATATTTGTCACTTAGACTAATTCAGCAACCTGCCAAAGTCTTAATATCCGACCATACATTCTTGGCGCTTCCAAACATTTCCATTTCATTGCTATTTCCATCCTTGCAATAGTCAATAAATTCATCATCTGTTCTATATTAGATTCCTGCACCACCACTCCTGCCCAGTATCTTTTAAGGATCAAGTAGAAATATTGCATAAAACGGCTTTGCTGCATCAGACCAAGGTCAATATAGTCCAGCATTCCACTCTGGACAGCAGCCAGCTATATCTCTCTGAAAAGATGACTTGAAGATGGTATATTTACCCTGTTTAACTCCAGCTTATAGTATTCAGGAGAAACTGGCTTTCCATTTCTGCTGCTACATGGTTTGGATGGTCTCCTCCCCCACTACTTAATGGATCCAACTGGGTTCCAGAGAGTGGTAGGGGGTGCTTTATCCCAAGTTGATGGCCTCTCAGCTGATTCCCTGGTGGCCTGCTGGAACGCGGAGTTAACCAGGGGTATTGACTGTCTGGCTCTGAAGCGCCCTCTCCGATTGCATGGAGCCCAGACACCCCCGTGGTTTTCCCCGGAGCTGAGGGCGATGAAACAATCGTTGAGACGGCTAGAGCACTGGTGGCAGAAAACTCACTCTGAATCAGACCGGACACGGGCTAGAGCTCAACGTCGAGCCTACCAAGTGGCAATGGTGACGGCGAAGAGGGCCTTCTTCGCAGCCACCACTGCATCTGCAGAAAACAGCAGCAGGAGACTTTTTCAGGTGGCTCACAATCTATCGGAAGCACCTGCACCATCGGGGCCTGCTAGGGACCCCAAGATCTCCTGCAATGCTTTTGCAAAGTTTTTTTGCAGATAAAGTCGCTCAGATTCAGAAGGAGGTTAGACTCCAGCGTGGGAGCAGGGCCCAGGCGGGAGAGTGCTAGAGTTCTGTCTAGTCCTGTTACATGGGATCAATTCAAATCTGTTACCTCCGAGGATGTGGACAGGCTGCTTCGACAAGTGAAACCGACCACCTGTCTCCTTGATCCTTGCCCATCCTGGCTGATAAAAGCGAGCCGGGAAGGACTGGGCGATGGGCTCTGCGGGGTGGTGAATGCTTCCCTCTGTGAGGGAGCCTTCCCAGACCTGCTAAAAGAGGAGGTGATTAAACCGCTTCTTTAAAAAACATCTTTAGACCCAGCCAATTTGGCCAACTATCGCCCAGTCTCAAATTTACCATTTTTGGGCAAGGTGATTGGGCGGGTGGTTGCCGAACAACTCCAAGCACGCCTGGAGGATGCGGACCATTTGGATCCCTTCCAATTGGGATTCAGGCCTCACCATGGGACTGAAACTGCCTTGGTCGCGCTGGTTGATGATCTCTGGTGGGCTAGGGACAAAGGTGAGAGCTGTTTCCCAGTTCTGCTGGATCTCTCAGTGGCCTTTGACACCATCGACCATAACATCCTTCTGGACCATCTAGAGGGGCTGGGAGCTGGGGGCACTGTTATACGGTGGTTCCGCTCCTTTCTCCTGGGCCGTGTCCAGAAAGTGGTGTTGGGGGATGAGTGTTCAGACCCCTGGGCTCTTACTTGTGGGGTGCCTCAGGGTTCATTCAGTCCTCTCCCCCATGCTTTTTAATATCTATATGAAGCCGCTGGAAGAGATCATCAGGGGGTTTGGGCTGGGTGTTCATCAGTATGCAGATGACACCCAGCTCTACCTCTCCTTTAAATCAGAACCAGTGAAGGTGTGAAGGTCCTGTGTGAGTGCCTGGAGGCGGTTGGAGGATGGATGGCGGCTAACAGATTGAGGTTGAATCCTGACAAGACATAAGTACTGTTTTGGGGGAACAGGGGACGGGCGGGTGTGGGGGATTCCCTGCTCCTGAATGGCGTAACTGTGCCCCTGAAGGACCAGGTGCGCAGCCTGGGAGTCATTTTGGACTCACTGCTGTCCATGGAGGTGCAGGTTAATTCTGTGCCCAGGGCAGCTGTCTACCAGCTCCACCTGGTACGCAGGCTAAGACCCTACCTGCCCGCGGACTGTCTCACTAGAGTGGTGCATGCTCTAGTTATCTCCCGCTTGGACTACTGCAACACGCTCTACGTGGGGCTACCTTTGAAGGTGACCCAGAAACTGCAATTAATCCAGAATGCGACAGCTAGACTGGTGACTGGGAGTGGCTGCCGGGACCACATAACACCGGTTCTGAGAGATCTGTATTGGCTCCCAGTACATTTCTGAACACAATTCAAAGTGTTGGTGCTGACCTTTAAAGCCCTAAATGGCCTCGGTCCTGTATACCTGAAGGAGCGTCTTCACCCCCATTGTTCAGCCCGGACACTGAGATCCAGCGCTGAGGGCCTTCTGGTGTTTCCCTCATTGCGAGAAGTAAGGTTACAGGGAACCAGACAGAGGGCCTTCTCGGTAGTGGCACCCACCCTGTGGAATACCCTCCCTTCAGATGTGAAGGAAATAAGTAGCTATCCTATTTTTAAAAGACATCTGAAGGCAGCCCTAGAATCATAGAATCATAGAGTTGGAAGAGACCACAAGGGCCATCGAGTCCAACCCCCTGCCAAGCAGGAAACACCATCAGAGCACTCCTGACATATGGTTGTCAAGCCTCTGCTTAAAGACCTCCAAAGTAGGAGACTCCCCCACACTCCTTGGCAACAAATTCCACTGTCGAACAGCTCTTACTGTCAGGAAGTTCTTCCTAATGTTTAGGTGGAATCTTCTTTCTTGTAGTTTGGATCCATTGCTCCGTGAGTCCGCTTCTCTGCAGCAGCAGAAAACAACCTTTCTCCCTCCTCTATATGACATCCTTTTATATATTTGAACATGGCTATCTTATCACCCCTTAACCTCCTCTTCTCCAGGCTAAACATGCCCAGCTCCCTTAGCCGTTCCTCATAAGGCATCGTTTCCAGGCCTTCGACCATTTTGGTTGCCCTCCTCTGGACATGTTCCAGTTTGTCAGTGTCCTTCTTGAACTGTGGTGCCCAGAACTGGACACAGTACTCCAGGTGAGGTCTGACCAGAGCAGAATACAGTGGCACTATTACTTCCCTTGATCTAGATGCAGCCCAGAATTGCATTGGCTTTTTTAGCTGCCACGTCACACTGTTGGCTCATGTCAAGTTTGTGGTCAACCAAGACTCCTAGATCCTTTTCACATGTACTGCTCTCAAGCCAGGGGTCACCCATCTTGTATTTGTGCCTCTCATTTTTTTTGCCCAAGTGCAATACTTTACATTTCTCCCTGTTAAAATTCATCTTGTTTGTTTTTGCCCAGTTCTCTAATCTGTCAAGGTCGTTTTGAAGTGTGATCCTGTCCTCTGGGGTGTTAGCCACCCCTCCCAGTTTGGTGTCATCTGCAAATTTGATCAGGAGGCCCTTGAGTCCATCATCCAAGTCGTTGATAAAGATGATGAATAAGACCGGGCCCAAGACAGAACCCTGTGGCACCCCACTAGTCACTCTTCTCTAGGATGAAGAGGAACCATTGATGAGCACCCTTTGGGTTCGGTCAGTTCACCCTGTTCAGGGAAGTTTTTAATATTTAACACTGTATTGTTTTTAATACTTGATTGGGAGCCGCCCAGAGTGGCTGGGGAAACACAGCCAGATGGGCGGGGTATAAATAATAAATTATTATATTATTATTACATAAGACTGATGTATGAAAACAAACTAAAAACTAAGAGAAAATAGCCAGGGTCTTCCCTGTCTAAGGCCTCAGACTCCTCCTACTCAGGGTCTGACCAGCCTCTCATTGAGACTCGGGATATATATGGACCAACTGTATGCTTCAAAATAAGACAGCTTCCTATGTAATTTCCCCACAAGTGGATCAAATTTGTCCTCACTCTGCCACGTTTTCATGATTAATCCATTTTATGCTGTGGTGTTAAATCATTCATTATAATAACAAACACAGGTGGTAAATGCTACCGGGTATCTGTAACCAATAAAGTTGTGGCCTAAATTTGCCCAGTAACATTAACTTAATATCTGTGTCCTTGTGTCTTACTCATCAACGAGGGGGTGGTCTCAACACACAACCCTGAGTGCTACCTATAGGAGAGAGAATAGAATCATAGAATTGTAAAGTTGGAAGAGACCACAAGGGTTATCTAGTCCAACCAACTGCAATGAAGGAATCTTTTGTCCGACATGGAGGTTTAATCCATGACCCTGAGGTTAAGAATCTTGAGCTTTAACAACAAAGTTGTTTCAGCCATTTCAGCCATTTCTTGTATTGCCTACTTTCAATCATGTAATAACTCTCCTTCATATTCAGAGATATTTAATACAATTAACAACTGATTAAAAGAAAATGTATACCCTCTCTAGCAGCTGGGCATTACGGTTTGCAATTTTCAGAGGAGGAATCCCAAACTGTGCTGTGACTTGTTACCATGTCAAATTGTACACCCCAAGCAGACAACAGGATTCTGGAAGTAATGTGGTGTGAGAGGCTGTGGCAGCCTTTTCTCATGCTTGAACTGGAGATTTAAACAGTGGCGGCTGGTCCATTAGGGTAAATGGGGCACTGCTCCACCAACATCAGTTTGCCCTTGGCTAACTTCCAGTTGCCTCTCTTCTTAATTACAACCAGTTGGGTTGGCACTGTTTGTAATTAGGTCTGGCTTCACCTACTGTTGGCCTCCCTGCCTTCTGCACTACTGGTTGGTCCCAATGGACACCAGCCACCAATGGAATTCAAGGGTGTCATGAAAAGCTTAGAGGACGTACCAGCCAGGAAGCTAGGCAAGCACTTTGCTGTCTCCCTTAAACAAGAAAGAACAGCAACAGTGAACTCCACCCAGATACCAATCAGTCCAGTGCCACCTTGTGCTTAACCCCCATAATGGCCTTCTTTATTTATGCAAAAGGCAACAACTCACTGGTTTCAGGTTAAAAGATGGCAAGTTGCCACTGGCTGCTCCAGTTTTCTAATTTGCCTGAAACACACAATGAAGATAAAATCACCTTTGTAGCATTTTGAAAACTACAGAAGTGAAGTTGTATAAATATCTTAGGAAGAAGACAGAACTGTGTGTCCTTCAATACATGTTGTTTGAGGCAGGAGACACCAGGGTTGGTTTTTTCCATTGTTTGTGAACCCAAACAACACTTCTGTGTTGTTCTGTGACTGGAATGTTCTCGTCAGACCCTTTCCTCAGCTGATAGCTATCTGAGGGCATATTTTTTTTTGTCTGAAGCAAAAATGTCCCATAGTAAAAGAGGCCTACAGACAAAAACTATCTCACCCTCTGTAAATAGTAGTAGGCGGACAGATTGTGCTGTTTGTGCGTTTGGACACCGCCTGGAATATATTTTCAATGCGGCATGTCTAGGCTGTTCTACAAATTCATAAATACTTTGTACCACAGTTCTAACAAATGAGGCTACTAGTCTGCATCACAAACATAAAACAAGAATGTGTTGGGCCTCTAGTCAGGGGCACAGCCTTGAGCAGGCAGTGAAGAGGCTCAGTGTTTTCTGAAAGGCACATCCTCTGCCACAGAAACATTTTCTTGTAATCCCAGATGTGTGGGACTGGCTATGTTCATCACTGTTAAAGGGAAGGCTCTGCATGGGTGCTTTCTTTTTGATTTTTGTCTCACATCTTATTATTCATTTTATTTAACAAAATGTATATTGCAGCCAAACCTTTAAGTAGTTTGCAATAAAGCTAAGTGGTTTGCAAGAAAGTCTAAACAGTTCACAATCTTCCACGGTTAAGCCTTGATATATGTCATGGACTGGCTGGATACAGAGGAGTGGTGGGAGGCACCAGCTGGAGAAACCCCCAACAGAAGAAGGCTCAGAGCCAGGGGATTGGTGGTGGGGCGACAATGAGTGGTCAGAGGGGGAAGACGGAGCAAACTAGGA
This sequence comes from Podarcis vaucheri, assembly GCF_965113315.1. Taxonomy (NCBI): domain Eukaryota; kingdom Metazoa; phylum Chordata; class Lepidosauria; order Squamata; family Lacertidae; genus Podarcis; species Podarcis vaucheri. The sequence goes on along the minus strand of NC_138748.1, from coordinate 48,926,768 downwards.
GGAAGAGGTGTCAGAAGCTGAAGAGTGAACAGGGTTTAGTGAGCAGAAGAGGCTGTGGCAGAGAGCAGTTCAGAAGCAGAGGTAGAAGCAGAGGCTGGAGAGAAGGGGGGCCAAGAGACAGAGATGAGGCAGGCTACTGAAGAAGCCGGGTGTGTGTGTCTCCCCCTGCTGCTGTGACTAGTTCCCCTTCCCCCAGTCTCCCAGAACTCTCAGGTGTATGAAGAGGGTGGAGCAGTGACAGACAAGGAGCTGGAGTCTCTGATTGCTTGGGAGGGACTTGAGGGAGGAGGAGCCTTAGTGAGCTGTAAAAAGGTGGGGACCTTCAGTTTCACAACTGCCTCACTGGAGCAAAACCTGCTGGGAGGAGTTGCTGTGCTCACTAGGCCTGAGCTGTTTTGTTTCTTGGCCCCTTGTGAGTTATTGTTACCTGCTCCTGCCTTGATAATATGGCTGAAACCCAGTTAGCATTGAAACCTGGGTAGCATTTCTGGGTTTAATTACGGGTAGGGATGGGTGAATTTGTCAACTTCATTTTATGTCTAGTTTCTCATTTTTTTTGCTGTTATCCACACTTCCATTTGCGTTTGAAAAAAGCCCTCTAGAAAATTCACCAGCATTTTAGTGTGAATTTTGCCTAATATACACATTTTTGTGAAACAATTTCCACATTATATTTTAAGTGCTATTTTAATGAATATGTTCATTTCAATGCACACATTACCCAAGGACACAATATTTGGCTGGAGAATTGCACTGTAAAATTCAGATTAGTGCAAATTACAAAGGATGTGTTTCAGTTTGCACATTGTTCCAGAAAGTGTCATTCAGGTAGGTTCACCTTTAAATGCGAACTGAATTTAAAATCTCTTTCATCTTTAATCTGCAGAAAAGTCAGGATCACAACCAAATTCCTACCAATAACCCTGCACTGACAATCAATATGTTGATGACAGATATCATGAGGAATATTGTTCCTTAGTTGAGATAGCAGTCTACAGCAGACTTATCCATGCACGTGGAAGTAAGTCCCACTTTGTCAATGTGGTTTACTTTCACCTAAGTTTGAACAAGTTTGCAGCTTTATGCATGAGCAGATCTACTGGCAGAGAGGCATGCTGCCATGCCATTTCAAAATGTAGACTGCAGTCGTTACTTCAGAGTAGATCTGATTTCAAACAGCAAGCTGGCATACCTTCTTATGATATGTCCTGCCTGCAAGTAAACTCATTGGACTGCTATTTGCACGGGGAGCCACCTGCTTATGAATAGAGAGGGCCCAGCCCGTTAACATCAAAAACATATTGACATGGAAGACTGAAAGACAGCATGTTGCTAATGCTGTCAAGGAACGACTACTTCTGCGACTCGTTATCGGTTCTTGTATGGTTTCAGTTCCAAATGTTGACACTGAGCATTTCCTTTGACCTAGAGTAATAACTAAGGGCACAATTGTAAGACCTGCTGCAGTCAAAGCCTGCCTCCTGTGCCAGCCAGTGTGGAAGGCTTGGGGCAGTAAAATTGCTGATTTTCCTGTGCCAGCTCTAGGCTGGTGCAGCAGAGATGGCCAAATAAACTCTACCACTCGTAGGTGGCCCTCCTCACCCCGTTACCAGGTTTTATGCTGGTTACCTTCAGCAGGGATAACTCCTAACTCTACTTTTGGCAGCTGCAGCATATACATTCATGGCAGACACCTCCCCCCAACCCCATGAGTGGAAAGAGGAAAACCTCCACAACATTCTAACCTCTAACGTGATGGATCAGGGCTTATGATTGTTCTGTAAGGTGTTAATGTAAAACCAATTCTACATGTGGGCATTTAATTTCCTTTGGAAATGAAAGCGTTACAGCAAGCAACAAATAAGCATGTGTAAAAATGGCAGAGTTTGGCTGCTTAGTTATGCCAACCCCAGGTGCATAAAAATATGAATATATTAAGCTAGGTTTGAATTACAAAAAATATTAAAGTTTGTTGGGTTGAAGTTAGGGCTGGTTATACATTCGAGGATTATGAATATATTCATTTCAGTTTCTGAACTGAATAATTATGGGATTTGGATGCATTTCCTGGGATAAATGCAAGCCAGGGGTTTGCTCTTATGCTTTACTACTCGACAGCCTTTCAGGGAAGGACTGCAGCTCAGTACTGATGTATCTCCTTTTTATGGCAGTGCATTAGTAGCAGTACTAGTAAGGTAATTGCCTCAGACAACTGATTTTGTGTATCATGAAAGTGGGGCAAATGGTTTGTTATTTAATTGGATGCTGAAGGTCCCAGGTTCAATGTCTGGCATGTCCAGGTGGGACTGGAAATGTCTCTGGTCTGAAACCCTGGAGAACCACTGCTGGTCACTGTAGACCCTACTGAGCTAAAGTGACCAAGTATGCAGCAATTTCTATATCCCGAGCCTTTTCTGAACCAGCCCTGAGTCTGCAGCCAAATTGTGTTAGGTTTTTTTTGTTAACACAGACAACAGATCTCTGGACGATTGAAAGACAAGTTCAGGATTTACATATTTTTTTTGCAAGTCTTAGAGAGGAAGCTAAAGAGGAAATGTCTTTATAATAAGAAACCAGACAAGAACAAAAGTAGCTATCTGAGAATCTAGCTCCATTTCTGCTATTGCTCTGCGAATGTCATCAGAAAAGCAACAACCTCCTCTCCTTTCCTTTTTTCTTGGCTCTCATTCTGTTTCCTGATGTATGCTCTACATTTTGCAGCTTACTGATGGGAACCAGAGACTTGATGAATTTAAATATCCAGGTGCAAACCAAACAACCACTGAACTACAGTAACCTTCATTTCATGCTCATTATTCTCGTCCAACTTGGGAGTTTCAGCTGGTGGCCGGAGCTGTGCACTTGGAGTTGGGATGGTGAACTTGGTGTGTGCGTGTGTATTGGCTGATGACATTATCAGGCACCAGAGTTTTTGTGGGGGTTGGGGAAAGAGTGGAAATGCAGACCGCTGAATATACATCAGTATGAGCAAAGTGGTGCACTAGTCTGATTAGACTGGTGCATAGAATGTTTAGGTTGAAATAGGCTATGCAATATTGTCCTGCTTCTCTTGTGCTGCCACAGGTTTGCAGAAGAGAGAAGTGATTTCCTGATGTGTAATGCCTCCTTCTCCAATTCTGTTGCTCCAGTAGGAAAGTAAACAAATGGAACGGTTATGGAAAGAGAGAGAAGGACTGCCCCATCATGCACTACACCTTATGATGATGAACAGACTACTGAACAGAGTGACATGGAATAGAATTGAACTGTGACATATGCAAAGGAAGTGTATTGCTTCACAAGATTCCCCAAAAGAGCAGGCAGTGGCATATAAGAGACAGCCCATCATTCAGATTATGGCAGGTTTCCCATGGAAATTTCTTTCTTAATGAATGCATATTATGCAGCCCTTCCACCAACAGTTGTATGGCAGCTAACAGCACTCTGTGTGTATGTTTTTGGGTTTTCTGTGAAAATTACTAATATGTCTGGTAAGATTTTGATGCAGGGTGTAAATAAAATTGATCTAGACATTGATTGTCTTCCTTCTTAATTTGACATGAATCACAATAGAGAAACATACTAGTGTCCAGGTAGGCAATTGTTTCTGCTCTTTAGAAGCACAGATCTCAGCTTAAAAGCATTAGAAGTTTGTTCAGTTAGAGAGAGAAAACTGGAATGGAAAGAAAACCCATTCCATATTACTTATGAAGGAAACTGAAAGGTAGATGCAGTCAAAGTTTTACTAGAGACATGTTACATTTCTTCACATGCACTTCACATGCATTTTTCTGAAATTTCTCAGTGTCCTTCCAGACGTTGGTTTTTTGCATGCATGTATTCTGCAACGTGTGGTCGACACAATTATAGTGCATTAGTGGTGTGTTTATTCCAGATAGTCCAAACATCATTTTGCTATATTAATTGTTCTGTAATGCTTCCCCAATGTTATTGCATGATTGCCATCTGAAGGGCAATCATGTGCTATGAAGGGCATCATGTGCTATGGAGCAACAAAAGTAGGGCCAAGAAATAAAAAAACCTGGAACATTTGTAGTATAAATGAAATTATTGAATTTTGGTAGGAAGTTACAGGACATACAGTGACTGGAAATGAAGCAGTATGTCTGCCTCAAAGCTTGTGCAGGTGCAGACAATATAGAAAGCATGACCACACACATGAGCACAATCATTACGAATGCACAATATAAAGGATTTCTGGAGGGGCCTTGAATCTGAGGAGCACTGCTGCTGAAACAACACCCGAGTCCTGTTCTTATGGAAATGCCAACTTGAGCTCTGCACAGCACTGTCCAAGGTACCAACGGTGTGCTACATCTCTTCCACCAAAACTGTGGAAAGTGACTGTGCAAAACAGAACACCTATTTAACTCAAAAGTTATCTCATCTTTTGTGGAAGTATCATCATCAGGGACTGCTATGGGTCACAATAAAGACAAAATGAAAAGCAGCTGTAAGGAGAAAGAGTAGGTAGGTACAGAAGTAAAATGATCTCCAGGGACCTTACAGGAGGCCTGTGTGGCAGGATCAGTTGTTGAATTTATCACCCTCTGTACCCTGACTTCTGGTGGAGTTCTTCAAGCACAAAACAGAATAGATCTCTGTTCTTCAGCACTAATACAAAACAAAGTGTTTTGCATGTGACACATTTGTTATGGCAAGTATAGTCACCATAGTTTGCAATCTAAAAATAAATGGACACACATATGTCTCCCATTTAGAAACAGGTTGGTATACAAGTTTGAACATTTGGATTTTTCTTTATTTTTTTGCCAACAGACAGTAGTTCAATAAATATTTTCTCACCTGGCGTGTCTCTCCCACCCCGACTCTCTCTCCTAAAACCAGCCCTCTGATAGCCATATTTGTTTTGCTTTTTTCATTGACCTGGTGGGAAAATTGCATCTGCTGATACAATGCTAATGCCACTTGTATGCTGACAACCTGAGACTCAAAGAACAAAGGAGCCCATAAACTTAAGTAAGATACTCACAGCTGGCGCAAAAGACCACTTAATACTGGATGCATGTAAGAGCTACACTTGAGCATCAGAACAAATAAACCTCCAGCTCAGTCTAACTAATTAGCTGTCTGCTAATTGACACCCCAAACACAGGGTGCATTCCTTGACCCATTACCTGGCACAATTTGTATAACATGCAGCCAACTCTAAGGGTAGAGTCCCCGTCATATCTGAGAGGCCAGAATGACTGCATTTTTCCTCCTCACACTTTGTGCTTGTAGAATTCAGCATGATTAGGTGACTGGTTTGCATCATGTTTTAGGCATGGCTGCACCCACCTTGTATGCTGTGTCTGCAGTGGGTATGATATTTCCATTACTGGAAAATGTAATGGGCAGCCAACAAAATCCAGTGAACCAAATCCTGGGAATGGTACTAAGGGCTTCAAGTTACCCTATTAAAAAAAGGGAACATGTACGTGAACAAGGCCTCAGATGTAATTCCAGATGGTTAGGTCTATGCTAGAAAAAAAGAGAAAAGAAAATGAAGGATCAATGTGTTTCAAACATGTCATTGTGCTCATGGTGAGCTGGGGCAAAATGGTTATTTTGTGATCCTACTATGGATATACAAAACAGGTTACATCCACTCAGCTAAGCTGTAAAATCTAGCTTGCAACCAAAGGAGAAACAAGACAGGATAAATCACAGCTACCTCCTCTGTTACAGCTATGGGGCTGTTAAAAAGATAGGGGAATTCTCCAGATTAGGACTTGGCAACTAGTAACGGGTGTGACCTTTTAGAATGCATCTATCTGAAGCTGGGGCCCTCCAGATGGAGTTGGACTCCAACTCCCCTAAGCCCCAGTCAGCATGACCCATGGTCAAGGATGATGGGACCTGGAGTCCAACAACATATGGGAGGCTGCAGATTCCCTACCCCAGACATGGATTAAGGCAGGCATCCCCAAACTCTGCCCTCCAGCTGTTTCGGGACTACAACTCCCATCATCCCTAGCTAACAGGACCAGTGGCTAGAGATGGTGGGAATTGTAGTGGAACTGTAATCCCAAAACAGCTGGAGGGCCAAGTTTGGGGATGCCTGCCTAAAACCCCAGTTATGGTAAGTGCAAGGTAGACCAATGGTCTGACTCTGTATAAGGCAGCTTCCTATGCAAGTCCTCACTGTGTGGCACAAGCTTGCACTGCTCAGTGGCTCTTAGCAATGCAGCAGTGGTGGAGGGAGCCCAGTGGCTTGAGGCAGTAGGGTTGCCAGATAATAACCTGGAGAATGAGAGTCGGTTGCACTGATAAAACAGGAGACAAAAGTCATTTTAGCTGCTGCTAGGGTTTTGGCTTCCGGTGCAATGGGACACCGTGACGATTGCCAGAGCGCACTGAAACACTATTACCTTCCTGCCACAGCAGTACCTATTTATCTATATGCACTGGTATACTTTTGAACTGCTAGGTTGGCAGAAGCTGGGACAGAGCAACAGGAGCTCACCCCGTCTTGTGGATTTGAACTGCCAACCTGATCGGCAAGCCCAAGAGGCTCAGTGGTTTAGACCACAGTGTGACCCACGCCCATACAAGTAATAAAAACAATAGTAATAAATTGTGGACATAGGGAGGCAAACTGATTTTAGGTATTATTGAGCATAATTAAGATACTGTCACTTATTCTACCACTTGTTTCTCTTGCAGAGGGAGTTTGTTAATGAAAGTCACATTTTTTCTTCTTAAAATAAAACACTGAATTTTTCCTTCTGGTAATCCTATCAGGTCCTCTCCCAGCTCCAGAGGTCTTGGTATGAGAAGGGTGACATCAGTCCGTGGTGTCAGCCCTCTGAGTCACTCAGTCGGATTGCATGAGAACGATTTTTAAAAGCCACGAGAAAAGCACTTGGAGCAAGTCCGTAGGGTTTCAGCCCACAGCTTGCCTGCTGAGCGTACAGCCTCTGGAACCAGCCAAGGAATCCCTTACACAGGACGTGATTCAGTAACAGACAATAGAACTGCTTGCAGTGACTCACAAGGCCCCTTGTTTTCTCCGGGGATTGAGTAACAGTGCTATGCCCCAAAACATGTGTTTCCCATCATTAAAGGAAACCTCAAACCTTACTCTTGTGGACTGTGGGAGTGTGTGCATGTGTGTGCCCACGTGCCAGGAGGAAAATAGCAGCAGCCCTGCATGCGGGTGGGGGGTGCTGTTTGTTCAGAAATGTGGGATTTGGGGTTTTGCTGGAGAGGAGCAGTTTTAGATTGCACCTCACGTTGTCAAAGACACCACAGCAGCACATGGAGTTGTCGGCTCCATGTCATGTTGACATTCTCGGAAAACAAATTGGATGGAAATTCCTCTGTGCAATTACAGAATTGTAGGGCTGAAAATAAGCAAGACTCAAAAATAAGGCAAGGATGTACTACTTGAGTAGAAAACAACATCTTAGCAGGTTTGGCTTCTCTCATCACCATGGCAGCAGAAGTGACACCTTTGGAAAGTTTTTCTTTCTCTGCAACTATTAGTAGTCACCACAGCTGCATCTTAGGGCTTGTCCACACTTGTCCCATGCCTAGAACGCATGGGTCTGAGCAGTTTTCCCTTTGCCCCTCCACTTTGCCAGGAAAAACTTGCTCTTCAGTGCTGAATCGGAGCAAACATCAATCTGTGGAAAACCCGATTGGTGTTTGCTCCGATTTAGCACTAAAGAGCTGTTTTTTCCCTGTGGAAAGCAATGGGACAAACAGAAGTCTGGATGTGCCCTCAGATTACATTCCCTTCATGTAACCACTGTTAGTGTGGCAGGATCCTGCACAACTAGATTAGCTTTTTATAAGACGATGGTGTGCTCCAGAGAGCAAGAGTAGCCCTGATGTACAATGTCAGAGGTGCCTGCAGTTGAAACAACAACAACAAATTCCAAACGTTTCAGGACAGTGAGCTGGCATGGAACATACACTGCAGCTAAACATTGATCCATCTAGCTCAGTACAATTGACATGAGGTTGAAGTGGCTCTCCAGGGTTTCAGGCAGGGGATATTCCTCACCCTACCTGGAAATGCTGGGAGATTGCATCAGGCACCTTCTGAATGCAAAGCAGATACTTCCAGTGAGTTTCCCTTCCCCAAGCCCTTAAGCCACTTAGTTCTAGAAGAAAACAGAAGAGTGCAAGGGTTCAGGGTCCTGAACCTCTGGCCTACCTGGTCAGTCCAAAGTTCAAAGTCTGAGGATCAATCCACACAAGCAAAGTCCAAAATCCAACACAGTCCAGGGTCAATCTAAGTAGCCAAGCCTGATACAGTCAAGATACAGTCCAGTCAAACCTAAAGCACAGTCCCTTGGAGGTCCAGGAGCATCCAAATCAACATCTATCAACATGAACAGTTGAGCAGACACAACACCTCAGCTCTGCTTCCTTTTTGTACTTTGCCTGCTGATTGCAGCATCTGGGCTTGATGAGGCATGTGACCCTCACCTGTTCCATGCCTACTCCAGCTGAAGAATCACACCCCTCCTCCCGGAGCTAGCAAGACCCACCTGGTCAGCAAGGCAGCTGGGCTGTGGCCCTTGCTTGCCTCAGCCTTCTAGTGCACCCCTTCCACTGTTCCCTACATCTCAGAGCTTGCTGTGTTCATGAAGACAGGGGTCCCTCTGGCTCTGGTGATGGGTCCTGCTGCTCTGGTTCCTGTTCATTGACCCTCATCACCCTGTGAGTACTTCCTTCCCCATCCCCTGCTTGTCCCGTTGTGTCCCAGACCCAGCTACACCCTTCGCAGGGGTCCTGTTCCTCCTCCCTGTTGTCCTGCCAGATCATGACACCCAGACACAATGTAAATGGAGCTTCAGATTGGACCTCAATGGTAATATGGGATCATCTGCCCCTTAGCTCTGCCAGGGTATACCAAAATGAGATGTGCCTAGGAAAGGCTTGTGTCTTCTCCAAAACTAATTTTACTTACCTTTGGGAAGAGGCTTTGCCTGTCACTTTGATAACCACAACTGTGGCAATGAGTCACCAGGCTGCAGGTGGGGAAGGTGCTGGGCCAAAGGAATAGGAAAGAAACTAGCAGAAGCTGCAGCTGCTATATGCCCTGTTTAATCTTTCAGCAGCTTAAAGCTATGGCGCAATATCTAGGTTGCATTTTAGTAAAATCACAATAAAACACTTGGAAGAGTCTCTGTCTAAGTTTCAGGGCCACAAGCACAACTGGTTGCAGACCAAAGGGGGCCCTCAGCAAAGTGGATCTTCTCCCCTGCTAGTGACTGCCTGGTAATTTCATCCAGCGGCAGCAATGCTCTGAATAAAACTGAATGGCTGTTTCTCCAGATAGTACCAGGGGCTTGCCAATGACATTTCCCACAATGCAACAGAGCAATGCTACATCGAGTGTACCAGGGTACTACTGGAAATTCAAAACAGCAGCATGTAGCTACCCTTTGTTCTGGGGCAAGGGAAAGACAGGCACCAGGACTAGTGGGTGCTAATGGAATACAGGGGGCCTTAGCAGCTGCCCATGGATGCTGAGTGCTGATGCTAGTCTGACCGCAAGAAAGAGATGGTGGGCATGCTACTTTGTTACATTTGTAAAGGACAAGAAAACCCACTTGGACGAGGAGGTAATGATTATCCTGCCGATAACAGCCTTCTCTCTAGATGGAAATAAACATGAAATGAACCCCAGACTGCAGCGGAAGCCACGAGTGATTTGCCTTGGAATCCAAGTGTCAGGTGTTGCAAAACAAGAGCAGATTTAGCCAGGATTCAGAGAGCCAACTGTGGTTAGGCAAGAGGAAGATGCTAGCCTAAATGAGCTAAGCTGCTTTTGCCCAACCAAAACAAGAGCTTGATCAGCAGCCTGACAGTGTGTTCCTGCAGATTTAGGCAGAAGGAATGACATCACCTTCAGAAACCAGCCAACAGTATTAGCAATCACAATGCCCACCCTGTGCCAAAAGTACTTGATGTCTTGTGCATGACGCCCAAAGCATGAGGTAAAATATATTGTCTGGTTAGATGCAGAGACTGGCATACCAATTAATCAACAATTAACTTGAGTCCATTTGATTCCATTCAAACATATTTTAAGATCATGGCCTACACCAGCAATATGGTTTTAGGCTCACACATGTTTTCAATCACTGGGTATTTATAATATCTGAAGTTAGATAATAATATCTAAAGCAAACCTCTGCTTTGAAGGTCATACTGCGTAATATTGAGGCAGAACTCCAAAATCAGAAAGGGCCTGGCAAGTGTGCTGCACTTAAAAGCTAGACACATCTATTAAGATTACTGCAAAACTAGTGGCATCTAGCTTGTGGGAGGTACAAGTGACTTTGTCCTAAAAGTACTTAGCAAAAAAATTTCAGTGGACTTCCTTAATAGGCTAAGGTGAAAAAGGTCTTGATCCACTCAGAAAAAAGATTCACTGGATGGCTCTGTGTGGATGCAATGGTGGTGGCAAAGTACTGATAAAGAGGTCAGCTCTAAAGTCTCTCATAGTTGTTTGGCTTCAGGCTTTTGCATGTAAAGCAGGATGGCAGCATATCTCCACTGTCCTGCCTCCCAAGTCATTTGGTGAGCGCTACAACATGCATTTCACCAGATGTGATAGAGCATTGCTAATAGTTACTGCTGCCCTGACACTGGGAGAAGTGTCGGCTTTCAGTCTAGCACAGAGTTCCAGAACCATTTTCAGTCTGTGGCCCACATTCCCTCGAGGGGGCCATATGCCAGTGGTGGGTGGGGCCAGAGGACAAAGTGGGTGGAGCAATGGCTGCAACTCATGCTTTTGTACAGGAAGGCCACATTCCAGCCATGCAAAACATCAAAGGTTTCTACACACACACACCTCTGCATCCTCCATCCAGACAAGCAAGCAGCATGAGCACAGTTCAAGAACACACTTGAGCCAGGCAAAAAGCACTCAAGGAGGGCATGGAGCAGGGCTGGTGTCCTGGAGAAAAGTCTTGTGGGTCAGATAGAGAGGCCTGGAGGGTCCATATGGGTCTGAGGTTCCTTGCTTCTGATTTACCATACAACCCATGGTTAGCCAATCTGGTGTCCTGCAGACATTAGGAACTACAAGTTTTGACATCCCTGATTATTGGCGATTTATGTTCATGCTGTTCCTTGGCATAGATAATATAATTGCCTTGCCACAAGACATGCCATTTCTCTTTCCTGCATTGGGGCCTGATAAGGAATAGCTAGGAGGAAGCATAGGTATTAATAGCAAGGCTTCAGAGTTGTTCTAACAGAGGAGGTAGGGAAGGGGTGGAACAGAGAGGAGTTAACAAGAGTTCTAGTTGAACTAAAGGAAGAAGGGGCTGGGAAGGAGTTTGATGGTATGGCCCTTAATAACAATACCCAATTGGAGCTCTAATAAGGGACTGCTGAAGTGTATTCAGTGGGAGAATAGTGTGTGATGTTAACACCCTGTTCCTAATGAAAAAACTCTAAACTGAACAATCCAGTGGTTGAGGTGATTTGTGCACAGAAAGAGAGGGACCAAAGACATGTAAACAGGGACTTTTGGTGTGCCCTTGTCCATGGAAACCCAACAGAGCTACATGTGGTAGAGTCACTGCTAGCAGGTTGGGATTTGGTTTAGGAAGCCCAAGTTCAAATCTGAACTTGGCTACACAGCTTACCAGGTAGCCTTGTGCTGGTCATATTCTCTCGGCATATGGGGTTTGTAAGATTACAATGCTACTCCTTTCTGAGAATTGTTCAAACACAAATAATTATGTAGGCAAATGAACCACATCTGAATGAGGGACACTGAAATGGTATAATACACAGCTGTGAGTGAAGACAATACAATTTCTGATCTGAAGGCAGATTATTCAATGAAGCAAATGTGTGCTTCTGTTGGTTGTACACTTTGTTCTATATGCATGTGTGTTTTTGGCATGGTGAATCTGTAGAAACATGGAATTCACACAGCCCCGAGCATCACCTGGCAAGCTCCACCAATATAATCACAAACCCACCTTTCTACAGTGTTTTCCACCTTTCAGTCAGAGTTTGGGCATACATATTTATTTTCCATTCAGTCATTATAATATTCAGCAGACGGGGAAAGGCTTCATTGAATGATTGGCTCTTTGTACTGTGTCCAAGAGTTTTAAAAGCCAGTTCGGTTTTCCTAGAACATATGCCATTTCCCATTAATTCTAACCCTTGCTTTCTTTTTTCTTTTGCCTTTTTGAAAAAAGAAATACTTTTCCGCAGTTTGTACACTGGAGAGGGGGAAATAATCTTAACAGCTAAACTGGATTAATGAAGTAGATTTCTCCCAATCCTTTTCACCCAGTAGTATAGCCAGGGTTTGAAAAAGAGCACCTGTCTGTAATGGCTTTTTAAAAAAGGTAAAACAGGCTGTAATATATGGACTAGTTAAAGGTAAAGGTAAAGGTACCCCTGCCCGTATGGGCCAGTCTTGACAGATTCTAGGGTTGTGCGCTCATCTCACTCTAGAGGCCAGGAGCCAGAGCTGTCCGCAGACACTTCCGGGTCACGTGGCCAGCGTGACAAAGCTACTCTGGCTGACAAAGCTACTCTGGACTAGTTACCTGCATCATTTCCCCAAATTAGTGACATGAATCTATTTATATTTTCAAAAGCTCTCCCTAAACATAGGCTGCAAAATTGTGGATACTTGCTTGGAAGTAAGATTATTATTAATAATAATTATTGGATTTGTTAATCGCTTGTTACTCAAGGGTCTCCAAGCAACTTACATTTAAAAACAAAAAGATTGTGTTAATGGAGCTTAGCCCATTTTTATGGTTGTTTGAAATGGACGTGGACCAGGCAGTCTTTCAAATAGGATATTTCTTCTAAAAGGGGATTGTCCTCTGACAGCCCTACAGAGAACTACCTCCTGCAAAGTAGGGTACATGGCCACCATGGTTATAAGACCAATTTTTCAAAACAGACCAAAGGGTTTTGTGGAAGTTTACTATTCTGTTATTATTTGCTACTCCCTTTGACTGAGTTATCATCTGCTTAAATATCCCTAGCAACTTCTCTAAGATTTTCCAGACGCTTCTTAGAATAAATGCCAACACCTTCAAAGGCACCCTCTCTGTTAACGATGTACAGTGTACTAATAACTCTCCATCAGTGCTTCCAATATGTTTGTTTTCCCACCAGGATCTACAGTTTTTGAAGGCACTGCATTCTTTAAAATGGGCAAACCATGGAGCGCCTGCAGTTTGGCATTCCATTTAACTCGCCTCCATGGCCAACCTTCTTTTGCTGAACCCTTTTTTCATTACAAGAATTAAAACTTTGTTATGAGCATATGAAGAACAAATGAATGCTGCTCACTCATCCTTGACTGCCAAAGTATTTACAAGGGAAACACAACATTGAAGAGGGACGCAAAGATGCTAGCCTTCCGCATCCTTTAGCAGCTCATTACCCTCCATGGACTTTAGCGTTGGCTCCTTTGAGAAAAGAGAACAAAAATGTCTGGCCACTGGATTCCTTCTCCAGCTCTGAACAACCCACTTCAGGAACTTCCTGTGGTCCCAGGAGTAAAGGAGAGGAAGTTCCCCTTCAGTTCATTAAATGGCCCCGGGTCTAGCTAGCCCTTGCTTTTTCTCTAGGAGTTTGGGGAGAGCCAGGCAATCTGTTTTCCATTTGCTGTACTTTCACTGGAGCCTGTAATTGCTCTTTGAACCTACAGGAGCAGGAAACCCATTAAAACGCTGACAGGACAGGGACTTCGTTTGGAGCCAGCACATTCCACAATGCCTTTCATCTTGCAAGGCAAATAACTGGGTGAGTTCTCAGGGACTGGGGTGGCATCAGATTTCATGCTGATTTGAAAAATATATTTTGTCACTGGAGTTATTAATGCAAGCTACTGTTATTCTAAGGAGCTGTCATCTAGGGCAGGGATACTCAATTACCTTGTCTGGCAGAGGAGCCCAACTTCCTGGTCTATCATCTCAGGGCCATCTCCTTGTTTTTAAACTTGCTGCTCCCAGCAGCTGTCAACTCACCTGTCTTGACCATTCTGTTTTGTAACATTCCTGTGCATGCACCACTTTTTTATTTTTTCAGTAGCTGCCACATATAAATTAAGGTGGCTGATGGGTTGCCAAAGAGCCAGGTTTTCACAGGTTTGACCAGAATTTCTAGTGTTAGGTCTGAGCTGTATGCAGTCATCAGGTGGTAGCCGGAGAACAAGCCAAGAGCAGGAATAAGCCAGAGCTGGGATATACTATTATTATGCAAAGTCCCAACCATACTGGAAGCCTTTATAGCAGGCGTGGAGAACTTCTGACCCGGAGGCAGAATGCAGCTCTTCAGATCTCTCTATCTGACCTTGGGTTGGGACCTTCCCTTGTCCAGCCCTTAATTGAGTGCTTTTACCTGGCTGGAATGTGTCCTTAAGCTGTAATAATGCACCTTGCTTGCCTGGATGCAGGATGGAAAGATACAAGGGTAGTAGTGTAATTCCTCTGGCTTTTTCATGGCTGGAATGTAGTCTACTGTACCAAAGTAAGATTCACACCCATTGCCCTCTCCACTTTGGCCTCTGGCTCCACCCTTGGAAGGTTGCTCATGAACGAATGCAGCCCTCAGGCTGAAAAAAGATTTCTCTTCGCTGCTTCATACCCTGTCTGGTTGAGGAAAGCCAGTGGCCAGCCTGGGTGAGCAGAACCAATGCAGTTCTTGGGGATGAATTTCTGCCCAGGCAGATTCTTCTGACTGTAGCTCTGGTGATTCATCAAAGGGTACAGCTCTGCAGAGAGGGAGCAGTGGGTTCCTAGTTCTAGGCCCAGCAGTTCCTGATGCCCAGTCAGTACATGACAGCACCTTGTAGTTGCTAAGGATGTGCATGCGTTGTGAAACAAATATATTTTCAGCCCAATATATTTTACTGGCCCAACTTGCACGGCTCTTCAAGAAGGGCCACCCATGATTCTGTGCAATTTCATATATGTATATCTCAGATTATAGATAACTGTGTGTTGTCCAAGGACTGTGGCCCCACACCCTCTGTGGATGCAACACTGCTTAGCTCACACATGGCTTCACTGGTGCTTCTAAAAATACTGTGCCCTATGCAGCAATCGGAAAGGGGCAGCTCAGAGTGGCACCAAGCTTATTTACAGCTGAACTGAAATTAGAAAAAGATTTTGAAACTTAAGAAGTTTATGTCTAAACTGTGTGCATGTCTTCCCAAAACTTGACTAGCTTACTGTCAGTTTGAAGGGAGAGTAGTGCAAAGGAGAAGCATGGCTTGAGATGACTATGATAAAAAGGAATCACCCATTGCTAGGATTGTCAGTCCTTTGGAAAAACCTTTCTACTAATTCATTTCATGCTGCAATGGTTGTGGCTCAGTTTGGAGTCTAAGCAACCCATTTACTAGTGTAAATCATGCCAAGAAGTTTGTGAACTTTACTGTGCTCAAACCTCTGCTTGTTTTTTCTTTCTTTTAAATAAAACAAAACAAAACAAAGGCTAATTGTGTAACAAATGAAAGTTCGATCCCAGAAGCTCTCCTGTCTTATCTGCCACATGCCAACCTTGCGTCTTGTAAGCTGACCCTGGAGTAAATGACAGTGCTTGACATTCAACCTCTGCAGAGCTGGCAAGGAAGCCCAGGAGAGGATGAGATGAGCATTCCTACAAAGTGTTTAATGAGCAGGGTCAATACAGAAAGGTAGCTTTACAAATTACGTACTACTGAGGCTGGTGAGTCATCGCCACTCACAGTATATTCCACATTGTCCCTGTGCAGAAGGACTTAATGATTGATTACTTCTAGAGATTGCTTTTACGCTGTGCATGTGACTTGCACACCAAGTCAACAATGGTGATGGCATCATTTCCGTTTTAAGCTGGAGCAACAGAACTCCAGCAATAGGTAGCAGGAAAATGCCCTTCGCAACTGAGAGGGCAATGACATTGTACACTGATGTCTCAGTAGAGGTGGGGAATGCGACATATTGCTTCATATATCGCTTCACTCTCTAATTACACACTACAAAGAACATGCAGATGAAAATGGTAGTCAAGTTTTCCCATGACCTTCCAATTCCACTTGACCTATGTCTCACATCATTATGAGGTGTGTTTCCTGACTTCACCAGCCACTGTTGGAGCATGGAGCCAGGGAATCATGCATTGTAATGCTTTCAGGAGACAAGGTAAGGCAAGCTAGATATGATATAGGGCCTAGCAGGAGTGGATCAACACAGGATTGCCATTTTTGGCTTCAGTACCATGGACATCTGCTCATAGTCTTACTTAGAGCAGTGTTTCCCAACCTTTTTTGGGCAAAGGCACACTTGTTTGATGAAAAAAATCTCGCGGCACACCACCATTACAGCCCCGTGACGTCAGCGCGCAGCGTCACGCCGGGAGGGACGCACGAAAGTGAAAGTTTTCAATTTTTTTCCCTCCCCCTTGCCGGGGAACCTCCAAGCTTTGGGGTGGGGGGGAGGAGGCAGCAGAGCGAGGGACTGAGGGACGGCGGCAGCTGAGGCGGCGGCGGCTGTTGTGGTGGTGGCGGCGATAGCGGGCGGAGGAGGGGCGGCGGCGGGGCCGAGGTGGCCGGCGGCGGCGGGGGAGGCGGCGGCGGGTGGAGCAGGAGGGCGGCCGAGGCCGGTGAGGGAGTAGGGTTGCCCGGGGCTTGAGGAGCCGTCACCGGGAGTTGCTGCTGCTGTTGTTGCTGCTGCTGCCCGGACATGCCGGCCTCCTCCTCGTCCGCTGTCTCACGCTCCTCCCTTTTGCACGCGCTGCCCCACCACCGCCCCATTGGCTGGGTCCTGTCAGCTGATCCTGTGTTATTTCCTGTGTGTGTGTGTGAGGGGAGAATGGAGAGAGAAACCTCGGCACCACCACCGCGGAGCCGCCCCCGGCTCAATGCGGATCCTCGCCGCCGCCGCCTCTCACCGCCCGACTCGCCCGCCTCCCTCCCACGGCACACCAGCCAACCTCTCACGGCACACTAGTGTGCCGCGGAACACTGGTTGGGAAACACTGACTTAGAGACAACTCACATCAGCCAGGCTACTACAGGACAAGGGCAGGGCAGTGACAAGGTTGGGGCAGTGCAGGAGTGCTGGTGGAGACCATCTGTCTCTCTCGCTGATGAGCCAACATCACCTCAGCCCCACCACTATCGTGTCCTGTCCCATCCCTGTACTATTTCAGTTAAGAAGCAGCAAAGCTGTGGCTGGAAGGCTGGCACCATGCTACCACTCATTCCTGAAGTTACAGCAAGTGTCATTTTGCCTAGTCTGCTGTCCACACTAAGCATCCCAGCAAACAGGTAATGAGCAGAGGTATTCCTCTATGAAAACTGCATTATGATATTAATAACTGTGAATATATTACATGACCTTTGAGGTCCATTGGTGCCTCTGCCTGGGTTGCATGTGAAGCAGGTGACCCTATTGCCCTGCTATGTAACTACACTGCTAGCTCTGCATCTGATCAGACTGGCTTCCTGTGTTTGTTGCAAGGAATCTCCAGAGGAAAAGGCACCTGGAACACTGTGTGCAATATAGCTCTGCACCAGGAGCATGGGAAAATCCTGGATGAAGATACATAGATAAGATGGAGCATGACAACTGGCTGTGGT
Source organism: Podarcis vaucheri (assembly GCF_965113315.1). Lineage (NCBI taxonomy): Eukaryota > Metazoa > Chordata > Lepidosauria > Squamata > Lacertidae > Podarcis > Podarcis vaucheri. The sequence continues at coordinate 48,909,163 of NC_138748.1, read as the reverse complement.
TCTGAGCTATTTAGTATACACCTTAATTCAACGCTACCCTTGGAAAAATAACTAATGAAGGGCACAGCTCTACATGAAGGGTGCAACAAGCAAGCAACCTTTCTGCCTTCTCCTGTTTCCTGGTAGTTTCATGGCATGCAATCTGCTCTGATGTTACTTAATATGATGTTGAAATTGCAGCTAACCTCCCCTTCACACTGCTCCACCCTCCAACATCATGCCAGAAGTATTTCATCCCCACCCTCTAGCCAAACAAGCACTTGAAGGCAGAGGGATTGCTGGACAGTGCTTCAGGCCTCAATGGCAATCCATTTGTGGCCTCTTTATGGGGTTGCTGTTTTTGGGAGAAGCATCAGACCTGACACCAGCCCTCATTTCCTGATGGCCACAGTTGTATCTCATGAAGCAGTGATAAGATGACATTGGTATGAGAAAATAGTCTGGACTAGGAAAGATAGGGTGCTGGGATATGGACGCAGTGTTCTGCCCAGGGATCCCATATCTGCTTCTTTACTAGCCATGAGAAAAAGATTCCACTCAGGGTTGCCAGTTTCTCTTATTTTGTGAGGTTGTCCCTACTGATTCCACTGCATTAAAGCTGCATTGAAGAAATGAAAAAAGGATATCCTTTATTTCAAAACAACCAGCCATCCAGAGCAGTGTAGATTGGAGACCCATGCTCAAAAGTAATTATCAAGCTTTGGTCTTGCTTTCCTAATTGCCATTAAGCAACTCAGAATAGCTCTTCATGCAAAAATACAGATTCAGGTAGAGGTACCTGGGTATAATGCACACATGTCTGCACCGGTTATGAAGAGTGTGTGTGCATGACAATGTATTCCCCACCACATTTCTTTTAAAGTATTTTTTCTGGAATTGCTGACCAGAAAAAAACTAAGCAGACAAATGCTACCCACATGCATGGAGTGGGGATGAGTGAGAAGTTTGGTTAAGTTCATTTGCATTTGCCAAAGCACTACAGGAACCAAAACACAGCTATCCTTCAAAATGCACACTTCTCTTAATGTCACAATACAGTTATCCAACAAAAAAAGGTTAATTCATGTTAAGCTTGTGGATCCTTTTCACATGCACTACTGGAAAACCAGTTGCCCCTCATCTTATATTTGTGCAGCTGGTTACTCCTGCCTAACTGTAGAACCTTTATGATAGACTGATGGGCAGCATAGAAAGATGGACTTTTCTCCATTTGGCTCCTATAGAATGCTGCCTGTACTGTAGCTACATCAGTGGAAGCCATAGAATTGAGGTGCATCTGGCGGTGGAGGGAAGGTTTTAAGAGACGAAGAATGATGGAAGTGAAAGGAGTTCCTTTGCTTCAACATAACAAAACTCCCGCAGCATTGTTTAGCTGTGGATTAGTTTGTGTAGGGAAGATAATAAACGAGAACTTCCTCTGTAGGCTTTTGCCATAGTTGCAGGGTTTCCACTCTTGAGACCAATGAACAAAATTAATTTATCAGCGTGACTTGCACAGTCCCAGCGGAACTGAACCAAAAGGCCTTCCAAAATCCCCTCCATCTTATCTAGCCACATCTCTGACAATTTATGCAGCTGGCCTAGCCAGGGATGGAAACCCCCCATTAACAGGAAGAGTTTTTCTTCATTATTCAGACTTTGAAACCATGTAAAGAATGGGCTATGTACTGAGCAACACTAATTGCTTTGTTCAGCATGGAATTATAATGGTTCCCATGAGCCTTCTCCATTGGCAAAAAAATTGGCATAAAAGTGGGGATAGGATTGAAGTTTCATATCTTTTGCTTTTTGCAGTATGCAATGCACTCCCTTTTTAGAATGTGTATTTCTTCACAGTCCTGATATATACGGTTATACCCTCTAACTAGGGACGCGGGTGGCACTGTGGGTTAAACCACAGAGCCTAGGACTTGCTGATCAGAAGGTCGGCGGTTCGAATCCCTGTGATGGGGTGAACCCAGCAGTTCGAAAGCACGTCAAAGTGCAAGTAGATAAATAGGTACTGCTCCGGTGGGAAGGTGAACGGCATTTCCGTGCACTGCTCTGGTTCGCCAGAAGTGGCTTAGTCATGCTGGCCACATGACCCAGAAGTTGTACGCCGGCTCCCTCGGACAATAAAGTGAGATGAGCGCTGCAACCCCAGAGTTGGTCATGGCTGGACCTAATGGTCAGGGGTCCCTTTACCTTTACCTGTTTTACCCTCTAACTAATTGCAACATAAAGGTTTGCATCAGTTGTCTGATTTTTTTTATCAATATGTTTGACTCATAATGATAAAAATAGAGAGCTTTTATGTATAATCTTCAGGCATAGTAATCCTAACTGTTTCAGGAAAGCAGCAAGAGAAGGAGGTTTATCAAGTTGCTGGTTGGGCCACCCAACATGGGCAATGTGAGTTGTGCTCCATTTGGTGATTATTTGTAGAGTTTAGACTATGGTAATATCCTGAGCATGACACAAAAGTCAACCTACCGGCACCCTTAGATCCTCCTCTGAGGCTTTTCTCTGGGTTTCTTCTTTGAGGGTGGTTCAGAGGATGATGACAAGACAGAAGGGACTTTGGGGTTGTGGCTCCTCATCTGTGGAATGCTCTTGGCAGTGGCATCTGGCGGGTCCCTTCATTGACTTTTTTGTTTGGGGCCAGGTAATGCCTTAACCCCTCCCGAAGCTTTTGGTGGGTTACAATAATGTTGTATGCTGTTAATTGTGCTGCCAAAGCTTCTGGCTGCTGTTTGGGGCTTGTTTGGTGGATTTTTATATGTTGCAGGTATTTTTATTATAACGTATTTTTACCTAAACTTATGCTCTTAAATGTGTTATAATCTGCTTGGATACCCCTTTTTTGTGTAACAATTAATCATAATAATTTTGGAAAGTAGGGAGATGTCTTATACTGAGTTATACTAGCTCAGTATTGGCCACACTCTCAGAGCAACTCTCCAGTGTTTCAGACAGGTGCCTTTCCCAGACATATCTGTAGATGCTGGGAATTAAGCATGTGCTCCACAGGCACAAAAGGACAGATATATTTCCATCCTGTGTCAGTTTCACACATGTTTGTTTTTAAGTCCCTTCTGTCCTGTTCCTGTGCCAATTTGTGCTTTTTGAAATAAAAAGAAATGAAAATTCCTATTTAAAGACATGTTTTATCACAAAATAAATATTTTAAAATTATTTTATCTCAATTTATGAATGTATTTTGTGGAAAAACGCACAGTTTATGCATTTCATATTATTATTTATTACATTTATCAGTTGCGTTATGCTATGAGATGTCTCAAAATGACTTGGCAAAATAAAATACAACACATAAAATCAATTAAAAACCAGAAAGATGAAATCATAATGATCATCCATCAATGTTTTAATAAGAAACAAGTCCTACCCACCCCACTAAAAGATGAGCACAACTGAAGAATGCTGCCAAATACACCTCCCTGGGAAGAGTATTCCACAGACAATTTTTTCCATTGGGAACTTTATCACAAAATCCAGATAAACATATGTTCTGACTTGAGGATTCATCCAGGGGGTACGAATTAAGTGGGTTCAGTTAAAAGTGCAGAACATAATTTTCCTCCATCACTGTCTGCTAATGAGCTACAGTTGTTCCCCTAAACAGAAACTATACCCCCAAACTATGTCCTTGCTTTGACGAGGCATTTTTAAAGTATACAGTGCTACCCCGGGTTACATATGCTTCAGGATACATACGCTTCAGGTTACAGACTCCTCTAACCCAGAAATAGTACCTCGGGTTAAGAACTTTGCTTCAGGATGAGAACAGAAATTGTGCTCCGGCAGCGCGGCAGCAGCGGGACGCCCCATTAGCTAAAGTGGTGCTTCAGGTTAAGAACAGTTTCAGGTTAAGAACGGACCTCCGGAACGAATTAAGTACGTAATCAGAGGTACCACTGTAATTAAATTATTCTCTCTGATGCAGTTTTCAGTTCAAACAGGGCATTGCTGCTGGGGGTTTTGCATGTGAAAACATATACTCCCTTATTTGGCAGCGAGCGACGGCAAGTCGTGCCCCTCAGCTTCCTGCTATTTCTTCAATTTTACATCTAGCTGTGTTGGTTACTTTAATACAGAGCAGGGTTGCCTCTCTCATCATCTCTCACCCTCACCCACATAGATGTTCCTTGAGGCTTGAGTTCACTGGTGGGTGTGAGAGATAAATGTTGGAGGAAGAAAGAGAGTCAGAGGGGGCCAGTTACACATGACTAAAATTAGCAGGGAGAAGAAGAATGTTGAAGTCTCTGAGGAACATTTGATAAAGGATTCTTTTTATTTATTTTTAAAAAAGGAACTCAACGCCCACTTGTGCTCTTCTTTCCAAGGAACTCTCCTCCACCCAGAATATCTTGAGCGATACACATGGATCTAGCCAGAAGGAATTTCCTTCGTCATATGCATGTTGTCATTTTCTTCTTTTGCAACTGCAGACAATGTGGCCAGGAATTCCTGATATAGCTGTAGGGTTTCCAACTGGAAACAGGAAAGCAAGAACAGAGTTCACAGCCCCTCTTGATAACACGAACGTTGCACCTATACTGAGGGATGCTTGCCCCATATGGTAACAATTTTGTATTCTCTCCTAAATAAGGATGTGGGAAGGCTTACTGGATTCCGAAAGCGAAATTAGATATGACTTTGCCTTTCCAGTCCAGGCCTTGCGCACCGGAGATAACGTTTTCTTAAATAAACTTATGGATTCCGAAAGACCAGTAAATTTGAGGCAATAAATCTTCATGTGACTAGAACATATGGCCTTAGAATAAGAAAAGGTAGAGCAAACAACAGGCAGGAAGCTGATCTGTCGAAGAGAATCCTCTGAGAACTAACCCTAGTAAGGCATTTTTCTCCGCCAAGATGACCCGTTGCTTCCTAGAAGTGCCCAGTGGAAATAAAATACACTTACTGCACCTGCTTCCCCCACCCCGCCCCCACCTTTCCAAGCACAGTGCGCCTTTGTAGAAGGCCATTTGTTATAGAAAGTATTTTCTTGTGTAATCCCACTGGATTTAGGACTCTGGTTGCTTAAAGTTCTTTGGATTGCATTTGAAGCGGACAACACTCCAAAGTGGAGCAGGCCACATTTAAGCAGTCTGAATATGAGAATAATACGGCAAATCCCTCCCTCCCTTGAACATCTCTTCTTTGACTGCAAGGCTTGGCCGACTTATGCAGCAGACAGTGGCAGAAGGCCAAGGTTGTAAAGTGGACTGCACTGGGTAATCTTCCAGGGTGGTGGTTACCTACCAGTGATGGGTGACGCCTGGGGATGTCACTTTCATTTTATTTTCATTTCCCATTATCCCAGTCATAAGTTTAGTTCTCGACATTTCCATACTAGTTGGTGGGTTTTTAAAATAGAAATCCTAAGGATAATTCATAAACATTTTAATGCCAATTTGTATTAATATATACACTTTTGAAAATCAATTTCCCTTATATAATGCATTTTCTAGTACAGTGGTACCTTGGTTTAAGAACAGCTTAGTTTATGAACAACTTGGATTAAGAACGTTGTAAACCCGGAAGTAGGTGTTTTGGTTTGTGAACTTCTTGCCTTGGAAGTAGAACATGTTCTGCTTCCTATTGAGTGTGTTCCATTTGTAAATTGAGTCCCCCGCTGCTATGGGAAAGCACGCCTTGGTTTAAGAACGCTTTGGTTTAAGAACGGACTTCCAGAACGGATTAAGTTTGTAAACCAAGGTACCACTGTAAACAGTATTTGACTAAAGATCTGCATTGCTAAATTCAGAGAAGTGTACATTTGAAAGAATGGCTGTATTTCGGTTCACGTATTATTTTGGAATGTAGGCAAATTAGGTAAAATTGGCCTTCAGAAGTGAAATGAATCAAATTCCCCCCACATCCCTAGCGGGCTCAGAAGCAAAAACGGATGGACCAAGAAATGGAAATTGCACTTTTATACAGTAGGGCAATTACAACATATACTCATACCTCTCTCTAGACCCCATCCGGGCAAGCAAGAAGCATTATCAGAGTTCAAGGACACATTCCAGTGAGGCAAAAACATCAAGGGAAGGTTCAAAATATGGCTGGTGAGAGGCATAACTTGGGGGAGAGAATGGGATATGTATTGCACAACTCTAATTGCTTTGTTCAGCATGGAATAATCATGGTTTCTATGAGCCTTCCTCATTGGCACAAATGTTGGCATAACAATTGGGTTGAGATTTCATATCTTTTGCTTTTTGCAGTGTGGGATGCACTCCTTTTTATAATTTGTACTCAAAAATACAAACAGGCTGTAGCTGGGAAGGGGTGTGGTATGGAGGGAGTCCCAAGGGTCAGATAGAGAATTTGGAGGGCCACATATGACCCCTGGGTCTGAGGTTCCCCATCCCTGATTTATAGCACTGTCCTAGTTGCATTTTTAAATTTATACCATAGTTATACAGTATTACCATCTGCCAAGAAGACGTTACGATTACAGACATTTTTTATAAGGAATGGGAAAGTCCTGAAACTCTGCCATATCTCCCTTTGGTGCCTTTGAGCTGGTAAACAAAAAATTCTAACAAGGAGTCCAAAACAACCAACCACCATAAGTCCAGAAATATCTATGATCTGAGAACCTACCAATATTCAGTTCTGAAATTGAGAAAGGATTTCAGCATGTAAGCGTGGAACATACAGCAGGTCCTCCAACTTCTGGCATTAATATGGAATATTTGAAGCTCAAAGTAATGGGTTTTCAGTTTTCTCTTGAAGAATTTACTACTCTTGATGTAAGAACAGCGGGGGTTGGGATGAGTGAGACAATCTGTGCTTCGGGCCATATATCTGCCACCCTCTTGTCAACTTTCTAAGACTATGCTTGAAAAATGTATGAGGGAAAATTCCATAACACTGAGGAAACAGAAGCCTTGATATATTTGCATCAACAGCACTAGAATTTAACTACCCACTTCAGAGCTTAGATTGACTGTGGATCTGTATTGGAAGGGATAGCCTTTTTGTATTGGAAGTGGGACATGATGAGGTATGCTTTTTTTTTTACTTTGGGCTATTAGGAAATAGATAGTACAGCTTAAAGCAAATTCACTCATACAGGTACGCAGAAGGTTGACCGTGAGCTATGATCTTATATGGAGAACCGCCAGCAGATTACTGAAGGCTCAGTTTCCTGTGGTGACTGGATGCAAACTGTTGAAAGAGGAACTTTCCCCCAGTGAATGCACACATTACCTGTCTGGAGAGCTGCATTGCAAAATTTGGAGAAATGTGAATTTCAAGGGATGGCCGTGTTTCAATTTGTGTTTTGTTTCAAAAAGCACAAATTCAGTACATTTGCCTTTACATGTGTTTCTCTCCCATTCCTAATCCTTATTGGGCTGTTTTGGGTTCCTGCCCCCACCTTAGGGTTCTTTTCCCCCTCTTGAAATATATTTTTGTACTTCTGCAAACTTTGGGGCTTCCCTGAGTCTGCTGCTACCTTCCCTGCCCCTTCTCCTACATAAGGATTCGTTCCTTGTATGTTGTATGTTCCTTGGAAGAATGTCAGAATGTGAAAGATAGATACCAACACACTTCTTCAAATATCATTCATGCCCTGTTCGTCTTAGTGTATCCGACAGCATCTCTTTCAAGATATGCCAATAAGACACTTCAACCGCAATTACAGCTACATCTGCTCCTGAACTCCACCAGCATGCAGCCACAATGCCACTGAGCTGCTTTAAAGTACCCTTAAAAATGCGAAGCATTCCAGACATTTTAATTGCAGCACATTGCATAAGCCAGGAGCTGGTTCACACAAAGGAACAATGGGGGGGGGGCGAGGTAATTTTGATTTTTAACCACTCTATCCCTTATTCAATGCCAGACACAAAAGCACAGAGAATTCCACTGCCTGTTGCCTTTCTGAAGTGCCTCATTTTTCTGAAATCTGTTTGTTTCATTTTAAAAAATCTACTAATGCCTTTCAGAGTTGAATGGTAAACACTTGAAGTTGAAACTGGCTCTCCCGGAATGAAAAGGATGATCAAAGAAAAAGAAGGGGAATGAGTGGTTGGACTAGCTTTCATCACCATTCCCAAGGCTTTTCATTCGGGACTTGTGTGCTAGGCTGAAAAATGGGGTCTCCAGTACTAAGAACCTAGACTGGACCAGCATCCGCTTTCCCACAGTGACAAACTGTATGCTTCTGTGAAGCCCATGAAGACTAGTAAATAGCCCAAGGTTGGCCATGTACTTTACAAAGGACTGCCTCTCATTCAAGAGGACAGTTCTCTGTTTGATAGCATCCTATATATGAAAGCTATTCCGCTCCTGGTTGAGATTTCTTAAGATGAAACTGCAATTGACCTGGTATATAAAGGAATTTCCCAGTGATAGTGTGGCTGACTATTGCTTTGCAAAGCAGCTCTTCCACCACTGAAGATAAGCAACAAAACCTCTTTTACACACCAGAGAATTTCCCAAATTATTCTCCTCAGTGGGTTTTGAACTGTTGCTCCTCTGTGTAAGGGGCTTCTTCTACACAAAACCATGCCAACATTGTTACAAGCAGAACTCCATTCATCTCAGCAGCTAGGCAGCCCCTCAATGTGTGCTCTGTAGCACAACCAGATAAGATAGATAGATAGATAGATAGATAGATAGATAGATATAGATAGATAGATAGATAGATAGATAGATAGATAGATAGATAAATTTATTGTCATTGTCCGTATATACACAGTATACACAACAACGAAAATCAAACACCCACCCAAAGACCGGGTTCACACATACATCTGCACGCATCTCCGACACTCCCATCCCATTCAGACACAATCCATAAAACACAACACAATCCAGAACATAGCATGACCCACTAAAGGCACAACATAACCTAAAACCTATCTCATTCCTTCCTACTCCCTGCTCCAAACAGTACCTTAGTATCAATTTGGAAGCAAAAGGGTGACACTTTAGGGACTTCTTAGGTCTCAGGGAGCCCCCAAGCCCATAAAAACTGCTAACTTATTTTTGGTGTCCCCATTTCCCTCCCAAACTGATAGGCATGCAACCCCTTAAGTGTGCTATTGGAGAGATTGACAATAAGCAATAGATATGGGTTAAGCCTTAAGCCTGACTGACTTGGAATGAACTTTGGTTTTGCCGATGTGTTATTAACAGCATTCTAATCTTGGGTCAAGTGCTCATGTCCTCCATAACTTTTGATGTAAGATCCTTCTGGGATGAGAGTAACTCTAGAAAAAATTAGGAATTCTATCTGCATAATTTATTTGTAATGTGAAGCATGGGGAAATGGTGCAGACCCACCTGCCTCTGACAAGCAGACAGGAAGGTGGATTGACTCCTCTCTAACCTCCTAGAAGAAGTTGAGAAGTTGTTGAAATGTTATAGGCATGTTGAGGAGTGAGAAAGAGCCATAGATGCAGCTTTCAAAGAAACCACAAGGAAGCAATTTTCTCCCTAAGCATAATGTATGAAGAACGCCGACACAAGGAAGGAATTTATGGAGGCTTTATTCTCAGCCTTTCTAAGTGCAAATAAATTGTAGCTCGCAAACACAAATGGCTTTTTAACGTCTCAGAAAAGGTGTCTTGTAAGAGTACAGAGAATTAGATCCTTGTGTTAGAGAATCAACGAAAGGTATGACTCCTGCTTTTAATGTAGCCTGAAATGGTTACAGCGGGATTTCTGACGCCAGGGCACAGTGTGAGGCAAGGGGAGTTCTATAGTTGAGCTGAGGGGGAACGGCTTCATTTCAGCAAGAAGGTGTCTGCTTCCTGCCACTGAAAACATGGGGCTTAGTTACTAGCTGGCATATAGTAGAGAAGGACAGTCTCAAGCCTTTGGTGGGTTAAAAGCAAGTTCTTGCTGGATGCACATTTTGGCACTGCACTGCTAACAACGATCAGTCATCTAGTTATTTGTTTCAAATAATCAAAGTTGCTCCCAAATCCCCAAAAATAAATATCCTGGAAGAAAGGCTCACAGTGACACCTTTGAAGAATGTTCAGAAACTTGGTTCAAATAAAGCTTCTGCCAGGCTGCTGACTGGGACCAGTCGGTGGGAACACTGTATTCTGGTCCATTTTAAAGTACATGCTTAAAGCACTACATGGCTTAGGATGCAGGTAGCTGAAGGGAGGCCTGCTCCTATACCAATATGCCTGTACATTGAGAGGCTCCTCCAGGTCCTCCACCATTGGGTGGTGACCAGAGAAAGAGCCTTCTCAGAGGTGGCACTTCTCTGTTTTTAAAAATTCTATCCCACCCAATTCTTGGAAGGAACCTAAGGCAGCTAACAAATAAGATAATAATAACACAGTATAAAAATAAATAGTCACCCCAGAATTAAGCCCAATTAAAAAAAAAATCAAAAGAGAAACCATAAAAAGCTAAAATAAATTTCACAAAATTCAGAATGACAGAGGAGTCTTCCAAATGCTGAATTTAAGCCAGCAAAACATAATTCAGTCAAAGGCCCTTGCGAAAAGCTATGTCTCCACCCAGGACTTTCCCAGAGAGGCCCACCTGATGCTAACGTTACTATCTTTTCAAGCCCCCAGGAAAAGACTTTTATCTCCCCAAATTTTAAAATGCATTAAAATGTATTAATGATGATGCCATTTGAGTTTTATTTGCATTTTGTTTTTGTAAGGCACCTTGGAAGGTTGTTCTGAAGGGCAGTATGTAATTAATTAAATAAAACAAGCACATTTCCCCCCTCCCTTAAAACATCAGAAATCAAATAGAATGTACTGTCAGAATAAAAAGTTTATCAAAATTTGCCTGGGTCTCTCTCTTGGGAGTTCTGGAACTGTGGGGCAACTCCTGAGAAGGCCCTGCCTCTTATACCTGCCAATCATCAGCCACTGTAGGTGGTGAGAGAGCAGAGTCGAAAACCAATCCTAGGACTCAAGCAGGTTCACATGAGTGAAAGATAACCTAGTCTTAGGCCACTCAGAGGTCTAAAGGTTAAGATGAACACTTTAAATTAAGCACAGACAGTTGGTATAAGAGCCATATAGATCCTACCAGCTTTCTGGCGGTTACATTTTAAACCATTTGCAGTTTCTGAATAGTTTGTTTTTAAAGAAAGCTACATGCTTATGTCTTTATAAGTACAGCCCTAGGTTTAGAATATTGCAATTGTCTAACCTAGTAATTCAGGGAAGGAAGAGCTAATCTTTTTGCTAGTGTCGTAGCTGGATGCCATGCTTGTGAGTTGTGCCTGATTTTTACTGAATGCTTAAAAAAAATGTTCTGCAAGGACATTTAAAACAGTGGGATAATAAAAAGTTCAGACAAATGGGAACACTATTTATAGACTGCTACATTGACGTAAGGCTTCATTGTGGACGCACAGTGAATTGAGATAAGTAGAAACTTATAATAGTAAATGTTAAAAAGGGATACTATCACACACACACACACACACACACACACTGGACTTATAGCTGATATCTACTAATAGAACCATGCTGATAAAGCCAAGTAAGACCATGGTATTTATAGATAGGCAGGGGTATGTTTACAGGTGAGTAGATTATCTCCTCTTTGCAGCTGCTCCCCAACAATGGCTGTCGACCAGAGTTCTCCCGCCTTGCTCACTAAGCAGTAGCCCCCTATTGTAACAGCACATAGCCCTGCATAAGCTACTTCCCACAGCAAACTATAGAAAGGATAAGCGATTGACGAGAACCAGAGATCTGCAGCCAAGGATTTGGTTGGTTATTGTATCAAGATATAAAACATAGTGCAGCCGTGTTGTGTTCTATGGGGCCAAGTCCATCCCCACCAACAGCTCTCCTCAGTCAATGACTGAGGATTTGTTTAAGCCAAACCTTTATGGGTGGCAATATCTCCCTCACATTTCTGCCTTTCCCCTTCTTTCTTTGGCCATTCAGCATCCTCAGCCTGCTTTCTGACTTGGACTGACTAGCCCAGAGCCTCATGCACCACTCACTGTCAATGGCACAAACAGCACTCACCAAACTGAGCTTTTTGGGGGTTTTTTTGTAGCTGCTCTCATTTGTGAATACTGTATGACTTGACCCTTCCCCTCAGCGGTTAGAATATCCATGATTTTTTTTCCTGACAGAAGTTCTACCACGGGGAGGAAATAACAACAATGACAATATTATTAATTATTTGTTGCTCGTCTGACTTTGTTGTCCCAGCCACTCGATTGCTCCCAACAAAATATTTAAAAATACAATAAACACCAAACATTTAAAACTTCCCTAGACAAGGCTTACTTCAGATGTCTTCCAAGTCTGCATGTTTGTAAGCAGGCACTGGTTAGAGCTAATGTTTAACTAGCTAGCTGTATGAAAATGAGAATCTTGCATTCTCATCGCACTCCAGTGTTACCAAGAAACAGAACCCAGGTAGATGAAGGAGTGGAGCTACGAATTCAACATCAGGCTTGATTCTCAATGGCCAGTTGAGAATTGCAAGGAGATTTAGCCCTTACCAATGGTGTCTCCAAGAGCACCCCTTTACATTTCTCCCAAAAGTGAATACAGTGGTATCTCGGGTTACATACGCTTCAGGTTACATACGCTTCAGGTTACAGACTCCGCTAATCCAGAAATAATACCTTGGTTTAAGAACTTTGCTTCAGGATGAGAACAGAAATCATGCTCTGGTGGTGCAGAGGCAGCTGGAGCCCCATTAGCTAAAGTGGTGCTTCAGGTTAAGAACAGTTTCAGGTTAAGAATGAACCTCCGGAACGAATTACGTACTTAACCCGAGGTACCACTGTAGTTGCTTCTCACTTCTATCTTATTCTGCCTGTGGAGGCACACTGACATTGGGGAAAACAGGAGAGAAGGGGATGTGTGATGCCAATGTTTGGAATGGGCTTTTCTTTAGTTTTGGGTGTGAAAGCAATATAGTATGGGGAAAGAAGTATGCATGGTCTATTCTATGTGAGTTAGAATGGAACAGGAAAGTTATGAATAAGATGACTCAAGCAGTGGAGAAATGTGGCCAGTTGCCAATACAATTACATTCACAGGGTTCTGTTGTTTCAGAAGCAGTTACCTTTAGGATTCTAGAGCTCCCTTGCTATTAACTGATAATCTCATTTAAAAATTGAGTAATAGTGTCCTTGAAGATACCAGAGCCTTTTAGTTCCTGTCTAGAGACAGTTCACCCTCTTCAGGCATCTTTTGGGAATGGCATCTCAGATATTCCTTGCTGGGAAGAGAAGTCAGGAGTGAACAACCAAGATGGACTTGGGAATTTGACAGATGGAGAACAGAGGGATCTTAATTGGAATGTAGCAAAGGCAGACCTCGAGAAGCACTGGAAACCCGAGCCATGCAAATAAAAGATCAATTGAATCTTTAATGATCTCAAATGACGAGCAACATATTTTCTTCTTCTCTCCAATAAATCCCCCAAAGCCCCAGTCTCTTGGAACACAGTGCCCTCTAGCATAATTCTCAGACACATTCCAAACTGACTTGGGAAGGGAAATATGTTCTAAAGGAAACTTCTGCTCTGGTAGTGTTGGCAGCCTACTTCAGAAATAACTTATCACCTTTTGAGAGTTGCAAGGTGCACATATTTCTTACTCTATGTTTATCTGTGTACCAATTACAACATAGCATAGATAGAGCTGTGAATGGAAAAGTCTACAATTCAAAAATTTCATCTCCACTAGGAACCCACTAGGTGGCCATAGGCAGGCAAGTGTATTCTGCTCTCATCTGTAATATAATAATATAATGCTGGTCTCCTTTGCCAGGGTGAATGGGTTAAAGGATTAATAAATTCACATCCACCACCACCGTATATTGAAAGCACTATTATACCACTTCCATTGCCATGGAAAATCCTGGGAACTGTAGTTTGTTAAGGGTGTTGGGAATTTTAGCTCTGTGAGGATAGCACCATTAACAAATTACAGTTCCTAGATTTCTACATTGACTGTTAAAGTAGTTGAATACAGCTTTAAATGTATGGTGCGGGTGTGATCTAATATAGTGTATGGGAAGCACTTTGAATATTATAAGTACTACATACGTAAATGCTGGGTATTATTGAAGCAGCTGTCTTAAGCACACTTACTTGGAAGGGAGCCTCACTGAGCTTGGCAGGAGACTGAGTAAACATGCTTATGATTGTTCTCAAGGGCTTGGGCAGGCACCTAGCTGAGATAAACAGTAGGCAAGTGTGGCCCCTTGGGAAAAATACCCCACAACTTCTGAGGTTTCATGTCCTCTGCACAATTTCATAGCAAAGCATATATACCCCCCAACAACTGCACTAGAGAGTTTTCAATTAATTATATAAGGCTTGTTTCAGATTATAGTCTAAGCATGCCAGATAAGAGCTCATTATGCACTATGGGTTACCTTATCCTGGGGTGCAACCTCTTAGCCTCATCCGAGCAAGAACAAAGATAACTTGGGCTTCATTATTTGATGATACAGCACTATTTTAATTTTCTTACAAAGGATATATTTCATGTGACATGGTACACTCTAATTACAGGGTTTTCCATCCTCCCGAAGGAGGTTGGAGAGGAGAAAATTGATCTGGGAGTTAAGGAATTGATTCAAAGTCTACACACAAAGGTAACACAGAGAGGGAATTTCAATTTTGTTCTCTACTGATCCTGCCCCTATTGCAAAACATTAAGTGCGGATATAATGCTAGCTTTTCTTGTTGTTACCATAGCTAATAGATTGGGGCAGGCTGAAAAATTTATATGCTCCCTCACTGCACACCCTGGCACCTCTGGAGCAATATCAAGCACACACCTTATCATGCCGGTTTCAAAGGACTGGTCTCATTTTCATTAAGGTTTATTAGATTTCTTACATTCACTGTAAATTCCAAATGCAGGTTAAAGGTAAAGGGACCCCTGAACTTTAGGTCCAGTCACGGACGACTCTGGGGTTGCGGCGCTCATCTCACTTTATTGGCCGAGGGAGCCGGCGTACAGCTTCCGGGTCATGTGGCCAGCATGACTAAGCCGCTTCTGGCGAACCAGAGCAGTGCATGGAAACAGCGTTTACCTTCCCACCAGAGCAGTACCTCTTTATCCATTTGCACTTTGTGCATTTGAACTGCTAGGTGAGCAGGAGCTGGGACCGAGCAATGGGAGCTCACCCCGTTGAGGGTTTTCGAACTGCCGACCTTCTGATCGGCAAGCCCTAGGCTCTGTGGTTTAACCCACAGCACCACCCGTGTCCCAAATGCAGGTCAGAACAATGTAAAAATACAATATTAAAGCCTATAATATCACACATATACAATATTAAACTTAAATCTTAATTGTGGCATTTTGGGTGATGCTCCGATAATGCAGCTGTGAACGTCTCCCCTCAATAAAGAAAAGAAAAAAGCCCCCTGCGCTGCCATCAGACTTCAGTTGTGGTCTTGAGTATGTGGTGCCTATGGCAGTTTCTCGAGTTTGCGCATGTGCTCGTGGGCCATAAAAGGTTGGTGACCCCAGTTTTAGCAGCACAATGTAGGGCTAGCAATGCCAAAATCTTCTAAATCCCAATAATAGAGTTCTGACATCACACACAGTGGTCTAATGTGATTAATCACCCTGCCCTGTCTTTCCAGGATAATAAGGTTGCCTTGTTACATCTTGCATCTGACAGTTTCCTTTGCTGTGATTCTGTCTCTGCCATATGATCCCACAGGGGAACGGAGCAAAAGAATACAAACAATTCCTCCCCATAAATTGCAGAGAGTATTGCAATTGCTGAAATATGCACCAATATTAAGAGTTGGAAGATGATGGGGCTTTTCCAAACTCAGTTCTAAACAGCTGACTTTATAAACTCATAGTGACAGGGAGGCTTTGAGTGGAACTTTTTTGAGCATTACACAACTCAACATCAAATAATGGTTTTCCAGTGCCAAGACAACATGCATCATTCCCCCACTAGCACATTTGTTTATTGAGGAAAGAAATGTGACATTAATGTGTTGCCGCACTTTCCCCTTACATAAAAAGATAAAAAGGCATTTAAAATGGAATTCCTTTCTACTATCTCTAATTCAGAATTAGCTTGCACCCCATGAACATATCCACACATATAGGATTTAGCTATTTTCTCAAGGCACTCCTTGAGCTGTAAGGTTGTCATAGGTATCGCAAAGCAGAATTATTTGCATCTTCACTATATTTCAGCCCCCAGGATGCTTTAGGAGTAAACATGAGTTAAATTTAAATGAAAAGAACCAAAGTTGGTACATAGCATATACCATTCTTCTTGTGGCTTCCAGCCTGTTTCAAAGGTGTGATAAACACGCAGAAAACCAGGTTTGACTCAGATGACCTGCATTAGCCCAGTTTTGACAGGATCCAGTTTCCACACGATGGAAACTAAGTCAAAGCCTCGTGTGTGAAACATCCACCATGAATGGGGGATTTCCACTTGAGTTTTTCTTAAAAAAAAATAATTAAAAAATCATAGACTTGGATTGCTAGAATAGGTTTGGTAGGAAAATAAACAAAATTAGACAGGTGCTCTGTCCAACCCCCATAAGAATGTAAGAAAAGCCCCCTTGGATCAGGCCAATGGCCTGTCCAGCCAAGCATCCTGTTCTCACAGTGGCCAGCCAGGTTGAAATATACTCAGAGTCCTGTAGTGATTTCATGCTCTTCGTTGCAGCTTGTAAAACAGTGATTTAATTGCCCCCCAAACCTCAGGCTTCTATATACATTATTTACACAATGAGTTCCGTCTGATTGGCTGATTCTGCTTCCCTCCTGGAGCCTGATTGGTCTTCTCCTGCAAGCCAATCAGTTGTTTCATTCTAGGATCCTACTTGCCTATTGTTCTAGGATCCAAGCTTAGTACATAACACAGGTGCCTGCAGGAAGCCCACAAGTGAGACATGAGCTCAGCAGTATGCTGCCCACTTGTGATTCCCAGCCACTGGTATTCAGAAGCACAGGGCCTCTGACAGTGGAGGCAGAACGCAGCCCTTGTGGGCAGGATACGTTGGTAACCTTGCAATCCATGGCTTTGTCTAATCCTCCTTTAAAGTCCTACAAGTTGGTGGCTGCCATTGCCTTCTGGGGGAGTGAGTTCCAAGCAGGACATGAGTGCATCAGCACTCTCAACCACTTGTGAGTCCCAACAACTGGTATTCAAAAGCTATTTATCTGCTTATTGATTAATATCTCGCCTTCCTCCTCAAAGGAGCCCACGGTGCCAAACAAGAAGTGATAAACAATCTCGTTCAAACAATTTTGCAGAGCCTCCCAGAATCTGAAAATATTGCTGGGGAGAGGGGTCCCACTCCACATATTCAATCACAAGATGCTATTGACTATTTGAATGTCAATGTCCATCAACTTGGCCGGGACCCCCTTAAATATTTTACACTCGGGGAGGGGGGTAAAGAATGAAGGGACCTCGGCCCCTAGGATTTGGCTCTTATGTCCCAGAGTGGCTTGCAAAGCATGTCATATGGGGTGGGATGGGCAGCACTGTGGACTAGTTATGGGAGCAGTCATAGGTGTCGACTCCCTGGGGCCCTGGGTGCCCGAGCACCCACAAAATTCTCCATGAAGGGGCCAGGCACCCACGAATTTCGGTGCCAGGGCATGCATGCTGCGTGGCCCTCACAGCCCCAGGCACCCACGGTCGCGGGCCAAGCTGGCACTCCTGGGAGCAGTTCTGTGCCCACTTGGTTCGGTCTTTGGGACGCGCAGTCAGTCCTGCTGCCTCTTGGCCGTGCCCTCTCCTTCCAGCAGTTCTTGGCGACCTGTTGGGTGGGGATGAGGCGGCGGTGGCCGGAGCCTCCTTTGCAGCGTCAGGTAGCAAGAAGCACGTCCCGATTAACCTATTCTCCTCCTCCTCCCCGTTCCTTTTCCGCGCGCACCAGGCGGCTCCTCTTGCCAGAAATCCCGTTCGCAGCCCCCCAGCCAGCGCATACAGTCAACGCACACATTATTCCCTATATGGAGCTGAATGCCTTGTTGCGACCCCGCCTCCAGTGAGGTTGAGTGGTGGTGCTTTTTTTTTTTTTTTGGTAGCCGCTCCCCTTTTCCTGAGGGATGAGGTAATGCGGGGCTCCGATTGGTCCGGGGGGCGGCACCCCAAGAGCCCGAGAGGGGCGCGATCAAGGCTATAACTCCCCGCAGCAGCCGAGAGCGGAGAAGGCAGAGAGGCGCTCAGCGGGGTTCGAACTCGTGCAGCAGAGAATCGAATTTCTGTTGAGAAGAGGTGGAAGGAAACGCAGCAACAGAAAGTCCCGCAAGATCCAGCCTGCAGTCTCTTCTTCTTCTTCGCCGCCGCCGCCGCCGCCGCCGCCAAGTAGAAGAGGGAGGCAGGGGGCTGCAGAAAACTCAACAGTTTTGCAGAGACCCTCCACCCTTTCTCCGGTCCGTGTGAGAGAGTAACTGTTCGGGCAGGATGATCAGGAGCATGTCCGGGTGCGTGCTGAGCCTTCTCATGCTGCTCTGCAGCTGGAGCCTGAGTGACTTGCTGGTGGAATCTTGTACCTGCGTCCCAATTCACCCCCAGGATGCTTTCTGCAACTCTGACATTGGTAAGTGTACAGTTCCCTCTGCAGTCGTCCTGTCCTGCCCCCCCCCGCCCCCCGCTAACGGGCAGCATTATTGGCTCCTGGGGGCTTCTTAACCTCCCTGGTGCCATAGATTTGAAGAACCGGTGGTTGCTTTCAGAAAACGCACGCAGGTGTGCCTGCGTTTTGATGCCCATCGTTTTAACTTTAAGCACTGCACAGTACTGAACCGGTGGAGTCTCAGTGCAAAGCCATTTGACTGAGACGTGCTGTCGGATCTCTCAGTGACACAGACCTGCTTTGCAAGAGAGCTAAGCAGTTTTGCAAAATTCTAAGACAAACCTCCCCGTTGCGTTTCCTTTTCTTCCTCCTCTCTTGTATGCTCTCTTTCTTATACATTGTACGAGTGGAGTTCACGATTGCTTGCGGTGTTATGAAGTTTAGTGATATTCAGAAAGTTCTCTGATCCAGTGTGAGCTGATTATGTCAGGGCTCAGTTTCCGGAAGAATTAGGAAGGAAAGCAGCTTCAGAGCATACCAGAGGGAGCCTAGCACATTTGATGGATTTCACCAGTTCCAGAGAAGGAACAGCGAATAATGCACTTCCGGATGTGCCAATCCTTTGATGTTCTACCCAACCTGACTTCAATTAAACTATGAAATGCAGTTAAAAATAAAGGGGAGAACTGATCTAGATTTCAGTGATGCATGTTTACACTTCTCTCTGTGTTGGCATATTCTTGAAGAAATATTGTAGATAAGTATTTAAAAAACAATGCTTCTTATAATCAGAGAGTCTTCTAGGGTGGGAGGAAAAGTACAACATGGATTTATAGGCTATAGTAACAGACTGTGAAACTGGCTTCTTTCCTACACAGACAAAAACAAAACTGAAGGTGTGTGTGCAGCCAAAATGTCCTTTATACTTGCTCAAGTAGCTGGGTTAGTGTCAAGCAAATACTAAAACAAGAACACGGGACAAATTCTCCTGCTCGAAGGGCCAGTGCCCAGCAACTTGAAAATAGTGTTATTCACAGCAATTAGTCACAACTGTATTTATCGGCTCCTCATTCTCATAATGTTGAACGCAGTGTCAAGGAAAAGACATTGCAGGCTTTCTGTTCAGTGTGCTTTGAACTGGGCAGGTTCATAAACTGTGTCGTGTTTTCAGGGAATCAAAACAAAAGAAGTGTGGTCCTTGGCTTTCTGAAATCACTATGTGTATTCTGTATATATGCACAGTTGTCACAAGGGAGAGAGGAACAAGTTAAAATGGCTCATTTGTAAATGCATTGCGTAGTTTTCCTTTCTGAAAAATGTAGTTCATAAGCACCCTGACTTTTTACAGTCAACCAGTGGAGTAACAGTGCACTCCTCCTCTGTCTGATATGGCGCTATTAACTGACCACATATAGCCATACTTGGTCTCTCAGAGTCTATTGCAACAGTTTTGAAACTTTTTCTTCTGGACACTTACAATACAATTCTGTGCTTAGCATCCCCCTTAGCGGCTTGAAATGGATCTCAGAAGTCCCCTAGCTCCTTGTGCTGCACTGTTATCCCAGAACAATTACTTGAGAGGCTCATCCCAAGACTTTTGTGACACTCATGGTTGCATTTTGACCCACAGTGATAGGGGCCAACGTGGTGCCCTCCAAATGTTATTGAACTATGATCCCCATCATCCCTGATCATTGACCATGTTGGCTGGGGCTCCGCGTTGGCTACTCCTGAAAATATCTTGAAAATGGCATGTCTAGTATATATGCCCATACTCATTATGTCCAGATAATAACAGGCAAAGGTTGTGATCTCTGAGTGACATTTACTGCCAAGTTGGGGATTATGTGGCCCTCCATATGTTGTTGGAATACAGCTCTTATCGGCCTCAGCCAACATGGTCAGTGATCAAGGATGATGAAGAGTACTGCAGTAATCTCACAACATCTGGAGGGCTGCAGGTTACACCCCCCCCTCCCGCTTTACAGAAAGGTAAAAAAGCTGTACGATAAAAGTGGTGCCCTCTCTAGATCTGTTCTGGTAGTGCGGATCCCTTTATACTGCAGATCCAGATAGCTGTAGGGTGAGTGGCTGTGCAAAGGCATCCATCCATGTGGTGGTTTGACCAATATGTTTAATACTCCACATAAGTGCTGCCACTTCCTTTGGGGGGTGAATTACTTGCATGGTATGCTAAACATGCTGGTGGAGCAACCAAGTGGTGAAAGCATTTACATGGACCTCAACAGGCATGGAGGTGATAATACCTCCACTTTTGCTTTTTACACCTGAAGGTGAAATGATGCAGGAAAATGGCCTCTCTTCCGAACTATGCTGTAACTGCTTCATATTGTTTCCTAGTAAAGCTGGCCCTGAATGCTGAGATGGAAAAGGTTTTATAAATATGGATTGATATGGAAAACTCTGCTTTTCTCTCTCTGAATGTCATTCTAAGTAGTTAGCCTATAACTCCCACTGAAAGTTAAAAATAAAATAAAAATCAAGAACGAGGGTTAGAGATTTTAGCTAAGTCCATTTATTCATGTCTAGTTTAGGTACTATGTTGGGAACGGAAAGCCACAAAAAACTTTGCATGTTAAAAAAGTGCTGGGAGAGTTGCAGTTTTACTTGAATAATTTTAGATTGGAAAATCCTGCAAATGGACAGCTGAAAGTTCACTGGAAGATTTTTAATGTTGCTCCTTTCTTTGTGTTGTAGGAGTAGGTGGATCAGTTTAGAGGCCACTGCCATTGAGAGTTTGCATTTTTCTGAAAATGGGAATACTTTCAAAGCTCATTTGTGTGCTCTTCCACGTGCTTCTAATGTACTCTGATGCATGAGATTGTATTGTGCTCTTAATCATAAATGCTGTGATTTCTCAGCGTACTATAAATACTGGTGTCTATGTGGCAGCAAAGAGGGTAGAATTGAGTGTGAATAACAAGAGTGATTTTGGCTGAAGTGAAAATTAATAAGTACGTTTTGGATTAGCTCTACTGCTGGGTTTGCTTTCACAGTCAAGGGGTTGGGACAAGACACAGGGAACAATCCAAACCCAAGTTCTGTCAGGATGAGCGAAGTGTGGAATAGATGGACCTCTGGCTGAGCTGGAAAACCACTCCAACTCATACTTTCTAGGCATGGGACAAGCAGAAGTGGGGGCGAGCCCTGAATTTTTTACGGCATATCAGTAGATACGTGTTTTAAACTCACTCTGTTAAATGAAGCATGAATCTGATCCAGCTGTAGTAACAAATTATTCTAGTGACTCAAAGATAGCACAGTCTCTTAATTGTTGATGGTGTGAATAAGCTCCTAGTAGGCAGACTCTTTATGCTAATTCAGTGTCAAATTCTGAATTATCTACATTTTATTTTTAAATCATAGCTTCAGAATTGGAGTTAGTTGCAAGCTGAACTGAAACTGGGGCAGAGTGTAACTTTTACCACAAAGTGTAAACACTAGAGAACAGCATATAAAGTGGAAGATTAACAGAATTTCCAATACTAAGAGTCTATTTTTCGTTTTAAACATGTCTTATCCACAATGCTGCGAAGCACACTGTGGTCTGTGAAGGGCCAAGTCCTTCGGTCAACTACCAGCCCTGCCAGCATCTCTTTAGTAAACACTGCCATGCTCCTGAAGAGCCAAAAGAGGAAGAATTGGATCCAAACTTCTAGCTGACGAAGACATAAGTGTTTCCATGGAGACTTGTAGCAGTGTACCAGAGCAGGGTTTAGGCAGACTAAACTACATGCTGGTTGATAAAACAAATTGTGTATGTGTAATAGAGTGGGGAGAAGAAGGTTTTTTAGGCTTGGCAGAAACTCTGTACAGCTCTTCAGATTCCTGGCAAAAATGCATGTCTTAGGGAGGAGTCAGTGTAGCAAGAACAGGTGCTTCAGAAAAGGCTGCCAGGACAGATCTGTTCACATTGTCCCTGTGACTCTGCAAGTCAATGAAGTAGTTAGAAAGCATCCTGGAAAACGTTTTCTTTCTTCTTTTTCTTTTTTAAAAAGGAAATGCTAATGTGGTTTCAGAAGGAGCTGGATAATGCTTGCATCTTGTAAAAACACACACACACTTGCTTGAATTCAGGTACTAGGGTGAGCTCATTCATTTCTTTGTACTGGTGTATGACAGCAGCCTATAAGAGGGCAGTTGTGATGGCAGTGGTGAAAGGCAGTTCAAGTTCTATGGAGTCATAGTGACACCAGCATCAGAGGAAGCGAAAAGGTGGTTTTGGATGCAAGACAAGGGAGGAACAGGAAGTATCCAGCCTAGCCAAGGTCGTCTCCTCCCTCAGAGC
Organism: Podarcis vaucheri; assembly: GCF_965113315.1. Taxonomy (NCBI): domain Eukaryota; kingdom Metazoa; phylum Chordata; class Lepidosauria; order Squamata; family Lacertidae; genus Podarcis; species Podarcis vaucheri. The sequence continues at coordinate 48,886,347 of NC_138748.1, read as the reverse complement.
AAAATCTTGCCTCCCCTCTAACCATACTTAAATTAGGATAGCAACAGGACTGCCATAAATAAAAATATATCCATAATTTGGTCTATGGAGAGTCCATGTTGCCACAACGGAGTACCAGACTGGACAAGAGCTAGTTATGACAGTCTAAGGTCCACCATAGCCATCTTAAATTATATCATAGATTTACTCTTGTTTGCTACAATATTTGGGCCAAACTGTCCTACAGGAAATTGCCAATTTAAGTTCCAACTGGGCTTTTTAATTGGATCCTTGCAGCTTATTTTGACTAACAGGTTATTATTGTTTGCTCCTAAGTTATGTCCTAAATAGGGCAAAATAGAAACAGTGATTTACAGAGAACAATAAGAAGATCAGAAGGGACCATGCCTGGGAAATGAAGAAAGTTGTAGTTATGATACCACAAGTAATTTCCTATATGGAAGGACTTTCACTGAGGGAGCATTCAGAAATGGGACCCTTCATTATACAGTGGTACCTTGGGTTTCATACGCTTCAGGTTACAGACGCTTCAGGTTACAGGCTCCGCTAACCCAGAAATAGTACCTTGGGTTAAGAACTTTGCTTCAGGATGAGAACAGAAATTGTGCGGCGGTGGCAGCAGCAGCAGCGGGAGGCCCCATTAGCTAAAGTGGTGCTTCAGGTTAAGAACAGTTTCAGGTTAAGAACGGTCCTCCGGAACGAATTAAGTACGTAACCAGAGGTACCACTGTAGTCTAATACTGTATAGGCCAGAAAGCAATGTTTGCTCTTTATATGGTTTTACACTATGGTTTTATACTAGTCTTGTGTGCATTTATTTGGAAGTAGGGATGGGTGAAACTGCCAATTTCAGTTTCTCTCAGATTCTTATTTTTCTAATCATAGGGTTGCCTTCAACTATGTTTGACTCAGAGTAGACCCACTGAAATTAATGGACCTAAGGTAGTGATGGCTTGAAAAAGAAGAGAGGACATGACATGAGAGAATTCTGTGAGCCTGACAAAATAGCTTTGCTGCTTCTGCCCCTCAAAGGACACACATTTTGATTCCCCTTTTTGTTATTGTATGTGGAATAATGGAGACAATTGCTTTGTCTCCCCTTACAAAGCTGTGATCATTCCAGCAGGCATGTTGTACTTTTTGTTGCACTTTTTAAAACCGTTTTTTGCATGAGAAGCAAGAATTCTTCAGATTGCTAAATGCAGCATATCTGTATGTTCAGAGAGACCCTCCCCACTTCCTTCTTTCTGATAAAATGCTACAAGTATCTCACTTCACTATTCCACCTGCTACCAACACCCCAATTACACTTAGATAGAAAAATGTCCTACGGCTACACCCTTTCCCCAGCCTTTTCTGACTAAAACTTAACCACTTTTAATGAACGCATGAGCATATGTCCCATGTTATGCAAGGAATTATCTGATGTAATGGGTGGATACTATTGGTCCCTGTTCATCTCAAGAGTTTTGATGTCTAAAATCTTAACTCTTCTTCTTCTTGAAATAAACGTGCCCCATCTGCATGAGTTTGCTGTTGTATAAAGCAGACAAAACACCCTTCTATATTGCCCTGCAACTCAGTTCAGCACCCCTGTTGACATTGTTTAGCAGGGAGCCCGAGTAATCCTAGTGGAGGATCGTACACAGTGGAGAACAGGATGCTGGATCAAATGGGCCATAGGCCTGATCAAGTAGGTTCCTAATTTCTTAAATTAACCTCCATCTGCCCTTAGCCAGCCCCACTTGCCTGCCAGAGAGTGGAACTACCTGTCAACCTCCTCCTCCTCCTTACTCACAGAATTACTTCTGTGAGTTCTACAAACTCGGCAGGAAAAGGGTGGGGACTGGACTAAAATTAGTTGCCTCTGCATTGTCATTGGCTCTGGCTCCACCTGCTGTTGTTATTCTTGCCTTCTGCCCCTCTATTCCTAATGGGCACCAACCATCACTAATGCACTTCCAATTATATGCACATACTTCTGTTAGTCTGGAGTTATTTGCTTCCTGAAAAAAAGCTCTCAAATGATATTTCTGTTAAATCTTCAGGAGCTAATTAGTCAACCAACTTCCCAGGCAGAATTCTGGGTCACAATCAGCTGGTGTCTTTAGATGTGTTACAAGGTATTTATTTATTTTACAAATTGGCAAACTGCTTCCCAGCCTGAGGCTATCAAAGTGCTGTACAAGAGAAGAAGAAGAAGAAGAAGAAGAGTTTGGATTTGATATCCCGCCTTTCACTCCCCTTCAGGAGTCTCAAAGCGGCTAACATTCTCCTTTCCCTTCCTCCCCCACAACAAACACTCTGTGAGGTGAGTGGGGCTGAGAGACTTCACAGAAGTGTGACTGGCCCAAGGTCACCCAGCAGCTGCATGTGGAGGAGCGGAGACGCGAACCCGGTTTCCCAGATTACGTGACTACCGCTCTTAACCACTACACCACACTGGCTATTCCATTCAGCAGCAAAGTATTCTGCGGAAGAGAAGGATACAACCTTCCCCAACCTGCTGCTCTCCAGATGTTTGGGACTACAACTCACAGCAGCCCCATCCAACATGGCAACGTTGTAGTAAAACATCTGGAGGATACCAGGTTATTGAAGGCTGGTTTAGCAGCCAAGAGAAGTGGTTGAGTGACAGCTACAGAGGCTGGCCTGGGGATTTGAGAACACTTGGTGCCTTGTGGAATTTGGCTTGTAATTTGTTACTAGTCCAAATGTTTTTCTTCCAAAAATGCGATAGAAGATTGTGTGTATTACAGTATTTCATAATGCAATTCTGAAGGGTTCTGTTAGTATCTAGTTACCAGGGCACATGCTTACTCCAGATCTCCTGTGGGAAGTAAACTCCTCAAAACCTCAACATGTACAGAAAGACAGATGTTCTAGTTTTGACTCAGGGTTCTTAGTTCCAACCGAGAAAGAGTTTTCTTCCATTTCCTCCTTCTGTGCTCTCCCTGACTGCTCCCTAGCTGGCATTGACTTCTGCCATACTAAATGAGACTGTAACTATGAAAGTGTGTGTGCATTGTATGTCCATTAAATGTTTATTGATTTCATTACCAAGTTTTATTTACCTCCATAGGGAACCTTCACCGTTTCCCCTACATATATAATCCTTAGAATAGCCCATACATAATCCTTAGAATAGCCCAGTGAAGCAAGTCACTATTATCTCAATAATGCCACCTAGTGAATACATGACAGAGATGAGATTTGAAAAAGATTTCCTGGTTCCCATCTCACTTTTGAGCTACACCAGCTTCTCATATCCTTTTTCCTTATTGCAAGAAACCAATTGCAACTACCTTGTAGGATACATTTATTTGTGTGGAAAACCTGTACGGTATTGTTTTTGCCTAACTGGAATTTGTCCTTGAATTCTGATAATGCCTCTTGCTTGTCAGAATATAGCATAGATAGGTGTATGTGTAGAAAACTAGCCTATTATGCAAATATAAAATTAACACTTGTTGCTCCATCCATTTTTGCCTCTGTCCCCACCACTGCCATGTGGCCCTCAGAAGGTTGCCCAGGGGGAAATGTGGCCCTTGGATTGATCAAGGTTTCCCAACCTTGCCTTTATGGAGTCCCTCCTTGCAACACATGGAGTTTTTCCAAACTGAATGTCAATATGGAGGCACTTGTTCCTTGAGAATAGGCAAAACAGGTTAGATCAGGCCTGCAGAAGCTATGGTCCCCCAGATGTTGCTGGAGCACAACTCCCATCATCAGTGGCAATCAGCCATGTTGGCTGGCACTGATGGGAGTTGGAGTTGCTCCAAAGAGATGTGAACAATGGGGAACAGAAGTGGAATTAAAATAGAATACAGTATATGGAATCAACAGCAGATCTCTTAGAATATCTAGGAAATAGGAACATAGGAAGCTGCAAAATACAGAATCAGGCCACTGGCACATTCAGGCAAACTATTGCCAACTACAGCAGCCCTGCTTCCCTAGGCCTTCATGCAGAGGCTTTCCCAGTTACCTGGGAGCCTTTAATTGGAGACACCTGGACCTTCTACTTGCAAACATGTCTACCACAATCTCCCATAAAGGTAAAAAAACCACCCCAACTTATTTTATTCAGATGTGTTTCCAAAAGAAGAAGAAGAAGAAGAGTTTGGATTTGATATCCCACCTTTCACTCCCTTTAAGGAGTCTCAAAGCGGCTAACATTCTCCTTTCCCTTCCTCCCCCCATAACAAACACTCTGTGAGGTGAGTGGGGCTGAGAGACTTCAAAGGAGTGTGACTGGCCCAAGGTCACCCAGCAGCTGCATGTGGAGGAGCGGAGACGCGAACCCAGTTCCCCAGATTACGAGTCTACCGCTCTTAACCACTACACCACAATGGCTCTCACAAAAGCAAAACTGGATAAGCAAAGATGGCATTTTCAAGGCAACATGTTCCATACTGAGCCTGCCCTAGCAAAGCTCTGATCACCTGCTTCCTTAAGACCTCTCTCTGTGGAAGGCTCGCCTTACATTCCCTTTTTAATGTGTTCATAATTGCTTTAATTAAAACAAACAGTTTGAAATAAGCCCATTTTGCCCCAGTTGAACTAAGTCTGTTTGAAGTTGATTTTCCTGTCTGCACATGACTTCAAAAGGTTTAAGGACAAGAACCCAAAATATGACAGCATCAGTTTTATACCCGCTGATCCCCCAAACAACCCTAGCAACCAGTAGCGGATCAAGGAGGGAAGTTTCTGCATACTGCCTCCAGTATCGCAGCATGAGAATTGCAACATAGGAAGAACCCCTACTGGATCAGGCCCAAAGCCCATCCAGTCCAACATCCTGTTCTCGCAGTGGCCAATCAGATGCCTATAGGGAGTCTACGAACCTGCCACGAACACAGTAGTGCTCTCCTGCTTGGTTTTGTTCCCCAGCTACTGGTGTTCAGTGGAATGCTAAATAGCTTTTCTTCTTTTAATGCATGCCACTTAGAAATGCTAATGATTAAGCAGTATATAAATGCCTTAACCAACCAACCAAATGAAATGATGCCTCTGATACTGGACTTAGTACATAGCCACCAGGAACAGTAACCATTAAGAGTCTTAACCTCCCATGAGGTCTTTCCAATAGGGGTGAGTAACTCTGGTGCTGTGCCCTGCCTCCCAGTTACCAATGCAGAATATGTATGGTGTGCGAAGGGAATGGTGGCTCTACCAATCTGTCTTGCTAGCTGTCAACTTTGGGTGACTGGGGACGCTTTGACCCTCCCAATACCCTCCATCATCTGTAAAACTAGTCAATGACTGAACATCATTTTACTCTTACTAGAGATCTGCAGCTAAAGAAGTGCTCAGTTAGTTCAAATCCATTTGTGTACTTAGCATCCCACACAGATGTAGCATGGGATACACTACATCTTGGCACTCACTGCCCCTTTCAGATTGCCTGGTCACTAATCTGGGATAATAAATAAAACCACAGATGGGAGAGTTCTATGTAATTCCTAGAGACACAAGAGACCCCTCATGGCCTTATGCCCTTTGCTTCCCTATGATCCCCTAGCTTTCCTCTCATGCCTCTGTTTCTTCCTCTTTCCCTTAGACTTCTACATTGCACTCCACTGGATACTCTGCCATTTTCTTCTACTCATGTACCTGGGAGTATATTGCACTGAACTGACTGGGGCTTACTTTCCAGTAGACATTGTATAGCGTCACACAGTAAATCTCTTTTCTGTCATTTGCCCCTTGAGGCTACAAGGCTCAGTGCACGAAGTGACGCTTGGCTAAAAACAGCGCAATATTTTTCACAATGCTGATGATTTTCTGTACTCAGCAGTCCTGCTGCTGACTGGGTGAGATTCCAGGACATGCTTAGAAATGAGACAGAGGCCTCTTGAGTTCTGTAGCAGTAAAATTAATGTTGACCTGATGCTGTTTACACAAGCCCTTTCTAGAGAGAAACAGTACTTGGAGAGTGAGACACGTTAAATATATTGCACAGAGAAGGTTGTGATTTTTTTTTAAAAAAAGAACTTTGCAGAAGTCTGCATTAATAAATGACAAGCAATTCCCCTTAATCTTGTTTGTTTCGCAACATACAAGGTGGGAGGTTTCAGTGCTAGCTTGAATGTTCCTCTGTCATTCCATGTGAGCATGATAATCATGCACATTCCCCTCTTAAATACAACACACCTGTAATACACATCCAATGCATATATTATCTTATGAGGAATACCAAGCATAATCACTTAGGTAACCCTTAGGTACCCTTAGGTAGCTATTTCTGGTAAATAACTCCATTTAGAGGAATGCCCATTTGCTGGTCATATGGCTAGTCTTTAATTCTAGCGACCTGTGTCATGAGGCTGTTAGTTTTCCTGCAGCTTATCTGCCTCATAAAACCACAAGATGCTGTTTGTTCCCCAAGGATATGCAATAAGCGCCAACCTGGAACATGGATTAGCACCAAGGCCTGGTGGCCTGACAGCATTGTGTGTGCCTTTCTAACACTAGACCGGAGCTCTAGCCGGGGCTTCCTTTCATTCTCATGAACGCTAATCTCACTTAAGTAATCCTTTTAAGAAATGGAGCTGAAAGAAAGAACTCCTTAATGCCTGTTCCCCAGCAAGATGCAGAGGAAAAAACACATTTGGCTGAAAGTGGTGCAGACCTAATTGTGGGGAAACTAGGCTGAAAAGAATTAGCATGCCATATTCCTGAAAAGGAAAGCAGCCAAGATGTTTTCAGCAACTGCAAAGGCAAAAAATAAGAGTACGAATCTACCTATCCAAGGGGTATCTGTGTGCAGAGTTTCTAGATTTTCTGTCCAGTACAAGGAATGCTGTGGAAGAGTCACATTAGGGGGGTTATTTCTTCATTAAGACTTGAATCTCACTGACTGTGGGACAACCACATGTTACATTTGCTACACAGCTATGTTTCGAGTGCATTTAAAAAATATAAATATGGGACGCGGGTGGCGCTGTGGGTTAAACCACAGAGCCTAGGGCTTGCTGATCAGAAGGCTGGCGGTTCGAATCCCTGCGACGGGGTGAGCTCCCGTTGCTCGGTCCCTGCTCCTGCCAACCTAGCCGTTTGAAAGCATGTCAAAGTGCAAGTAGATAAATAGGTACCGCTCCGGCGGGAAGGTAAACGGCGTTTCCGTGCGCTGCTCTGGTTCGCCAGAAGCGGCTTAGTCATGCTGGCCACATGACCCGGAAGCTGTACGCCGGCTCCCTCGGCCAATAAAGCAAGATGAGCGCCGCAACCCCAGAGTCCGAGACTGGACCTAACGGTCAGGGGTCCCTTTACCTTAAAAACATAAATAGCCAGTGTCTCTCCCCCCAACCCATCTAGGTTGGGACCCTAGCACAGTTCAGTGCAGGATACAGCTGCAACATACCTGATAGATGGCTGTGCAATATCTGCTTAAATACCTCCACAGAGGGAAGTTTAGCCACAATGTCCTAAGGCAGTCAGTTTCACTGTCAAATTGTTCTTACCATTAGGATGTTTAACCAACCGTTTAGCTGAAATCTGCTTCCCAGCGGCTTTCATAAGTTGGTTCTAGTTCTACCCTCTAGTCAGGGATCGTGCTGAGGAGGGCTGCACTGAGGAGGAATGGTGGGAGTCTCCCCCTCCCCCAATCAGAATCCTGAATCTTATGAGGAGCAGTGGGACAGTACAGTGGTACCTCTGGTTATGGATTTAATCTGTAACTAGAGGCACCATTTCTGCTTCTAGTTGGTGTGATAGAGGACTTCTGTGCATGAGCACGGTCCACAGAGTGCTTTTGCGCATGCGTGAGTGGTGAAACCCGGAAGTATGCACTGCGGCCGTAACCTGGAGGTTACGCAACACGAGGTACCACTGTACAGTGGAACCTTGGGTTGTGAACATGGTCCATGCAGGAGGCACATTCGCAACCCACAGCGCCGCATCTGCACACGTGCAGGTCGCAAACCGGCACTTCTGCACATGCGCAAAGCTCAATATAGCGCTCCTGCGCATGTGTGAGTGCCGAAACATGGAAGTAACCTGTTCTGGTACTTCTGGGTTCGGTGAGGTGCGCAACCTGAAAATGCATAACCTGAAGCGCCTGTAACCTGAGGTACCACTGTATAGATTTGGAACAGTGGTTTGCAGAGGGACATAGTTCAGAAGACAAAAATTGGGAAGAACTGGGTGGTGAACACCTAAGGGAAAGAAGAACTGGGAGAGAGAGCGTTAACACTCTCTTTCACTGGAAAGCGTCCAGCCTCTCAGCCTAAGGTCAAGGAGAGCAGATAAGGTGGCAGCACAGAAAGCAAAGTGGTTGTGAGAGCAGGTTGCAAGACACAGAAGTGACGTGGATGACAAGGGGGTGGGGGTGGGTGGAATCCTTAATTGGGAGCACCTTCATTCCTAGAAATATATTCTTTGTTCTCTCACTATGATGATTAAAATTTCTAACTGGTAAGAGACTCCTTTCACTTTGTTCTGCTTATCTACTGCCAAAGGGGGAGGGGGAGGAAGCCCATTTCCTGAAACCTGACACCCCTGGAACAAGAGAGATCAACCCTTCTCTACGTTGATTCCTTCAGATAGCTAACGATTGCTCTCATGTCTCTCCTTAATTTTCTTTTCTGTGATAAACATATCCAGCTCTTTCACTTATTCCTCATGGGAATCATAACAGCAAAATGTTTAAGGCTAAACTATTCCCAGGAACACCAGTGCCTTGTAAGAAGGCTGAGTAAGTGAACAATCCCCTTCCAAACAAGTTTTTTCCATGCTCAAGTAATCTGGGATAAAGTGGTCTTGGTGACAGCACTCTTAGGGATTCTGCTGGTCTTTTTGGTATCTCCAAACAAAAGTGTGCAGGAGTATCAGTGCACAAAACAAGAAAATCTCATGTATTCAAAGATGGGCCTAAACCTAGGGGAGAAACAATAGCATTGTTCTATTCATATTTTACGTTCTTCAGACTGGGGGTCAGGTAATTGCATCAGTTCTAGGAGTGAATATAGGTGTATGTGTGCTGCCACATATCACATAATTTTAGGATAACTGAAAACCTGCTCTGAATTATCCTTGAAAACCATGGTATTTCCCACCCCCCATCCTGCCAGTGCCAACAAGTTTAATTTGTGCTCATTTTGTTTGCAGTAACAGTACCTGCGTGAAAGGTGTGCAAAATTTAAGAGACGTGCCCTGAAAAAAAGTCAGCTTAACACACATCCTACATTCTCGAATTCACCAGGACTTGTGCAAAGGCATGAGAGAGGGTTTTCACATGAATAAATATGTCTCATTCCAGCATTTAAGCAGTTAAAAGCAGCAAGAAGGAGGAGATTTGCTGGTGGCCGGACAGAGGAAAACCACCAGATGTAGAAAAATAAATAGTTCTACCTGACTTTGCAAGAGGGGAAGTGACTAGTATGAAAAGGTAACAGATATTTGAGTTGGAGAGCTAAGCGGATATCTGGGTTAAAGCAACTATTTTCTGTGACATTGCTACATCCCCTCTCAGGGGAAAAAATATTCCAGGCTTGGCCTTGTGGTTTGGCCCCTTATGGACTTTCCAAGTCCCCTCTCCCAATTTCCTACTTCCTGCCTTCCTCTTCTAACAGTGCTAAAAATACCTTCTTTTGCTTTGCTTGTAACTTGAAATATGTACTCGGTAGTTTAAAGCTGTGATTCTATATATGCTTATTTGGGAGAAGCCCCATGGAACAAAATTGCATAGGACTGGGCTGTGCGCACACACACACACACACACCACTTTTTTAAAAAACCTACTCTGAGCCTTTAGGATCAAATTAGATGCAGTACATTTCTTTTCACATGTCTGCCCTGCTTATTTTACGTTTTTCATGACTATACCTCCCTTCAGCCAACGTCTCCCAGGGAGGTTCATAATAACAGTCCAATGAAGTAATACACAGTGCAGTGTAACAAGAAATAGCATAGCTGAAAGGAGAAGATTTGAAAAGAGCAGTGCTCAAAACTTAAAAATACCTGGGAGAATTAAAAGGATTGTCACCTGGCACCTAAAATATAACAAAGAAGATGTCAGGCGAGACTACTTGGGGAAGGAACTCCATAAACAGGTTCCACCACTAAAAACGCCCTGTCTCTACCTTGAGATGGTGAGGGCACTGAGTGGACAGCCTCTTGAGGATCCTGATGAATGAATAGAGTGATTTGGAAACATAGCTGCAATATTCTATCTAGGACAGCAGGGTTTGAAGGCCAACAGAAAGGGACTGGCAAAGCAAAGTTGGTCTAACATTAGCAGTGAAATTAGCAGTAAAATGAGCATCTACGAATAGGGATGGACAAATCTGTCAATTTCAGTTTCTCATTTTCCAACCCTAAGTTTGGTTTGCCCTATGGAACAGACTCATTTGAGAGGTGGTGGACTCTCTCTCCTTGAAAGTTTTAAAGCAGAGGTTGGATGGCCACCTGTCATGTATGATTTAGTTGACATTCCTGCATTACATGGATTCCCATCTCTACAATTATATGATTCTATATCTTTGTGAATTTCTTTTAAGTTTACATGATAATTCAGATACATTTTCATGTGGATTTATCCTAACGTTTGCATCTCCCTCCCTAATTTTACCCTAGCAGAATGACTCTTTATATGTTAATTTCACAAAGATTACATTCTTTGCATGCATTTGTCATGGATGTACACATTTTTAAAGTGTTATTTGGTTGGAGAGTCACACTGCATAATTTGGAGCTGCAAATTTTGAAGGAGAGGTGCGTTTTGGTGTGCATATTGGTTTGGGAACCCCACCCCTATCTTGGAGATGAATACTTTGCCCCTCCCACACCATATTTCCCCTCAGTGAATCATAGAATCATAGAATCATAGAGTTGGAAGAGACCACAAGGGCCATCGAGTCCAACCCCCTGCCAAGCAGGAAACGTGCCCATTGTTCCAGACACTTTCCCCCATTGCAACTCAGTTCCAGGATCAGAGCTAAGAATGGAGAAGAGTACTTATTGTGGAGAGGTGAGGCGTGGGAGCAGGAGAGGTTCAGCTCCCCTTCTTTGCACACACCTTATAGTTAAAGTAATACCTCTTCTCACTTTATATGTGAACAGGATGGGCAAGTGAATGATGTCCCTATTCTTTTTAGTTGGGCCTTTAGATCCCTTTTATAGCTAAAGGTTTTCTTGCAGTGTATTGAACTAACCTGGAGACTAGATTTCAGATTGTCTCACCAGCAACTGCTTTTGCTAAGTAGTTCGTAAATTTGTAAGCAACGCACCTCCTTCTGCAAATAATGTAATATTATAGACACTCCCAGTCATCATACTTAAATATGCATGTGAATCATTCAACCTCCAGGTGTGGGAACATTTTTCAGATTCTCAGGCACCATTCAACTGTGTGTGTGTGTGTGTGTGTGTGTGTGTGTGTTGAGAGACAGAAAGAGAGAGATTGGCATCCAGGTTCCTGGGATTTTTCCAGCCTTGAAAATTATTTACAAATGCAACAAGATAGTGACCTAGTCACAAAGTTGTTTACATCCAAGTGGAAAAGATATTATCCAGCAGAGGATTGGAAGCAGTTTCAGCGGCCCAAGGTCTCTATTCAATTCATAACCTTTTGTTTTAATGTTCTTTTTGTTAAAGTCGTAGGTTTTCTTTTAGGGCAAAGATGAGAAGATCAGTGGGGAGAAATTTAAAGAGTAATAAATTTGCTATGGCATAAGCTTTTATGTACTACATCAGATGCATTAAGTGTTATCCTTAGTTGCAACTGCAAGTGCACATACATGGCAGGGCAAGGGGATTTTAAAAAGTAGAGCCAGTGCTAATTCAATGAAAGCTTGAACATATGGAAAATAAATTCATAACAGTGCTGGTAGGTGGTAATACAATCAATTTAGTAATGTTGAAATTGACATCTGTAGTGGGACAGCAAACCATTGATTCTGTTCAGACCTCAATGAAAAGAACTGAACTTGATAAATTGTAATTCCATAGTAGATTTGGAGACAGAGTAGGCATCTGCATCTGTTGCACTGTCTGCTTCCTGTCTATTACATAATTCTCATTATCTATACTTTTTGCATTTCATTTCTCTCTTTTTGACGTTTATATATACCTCCATTCAAATACCTGCAACTGAGGATAGCACATATATTTCTGATGAAGTGAAATATAGTCCATAAAAATTTATACCATAACAAACTTGTTAAATGTTTAAGGTACAAGATTCTTTGATGGTTTTGCAACAACACAGAATCAACACAGCTACCTACTTGCAAATTGCATTTTTGGCCAGGGGTGGGTTAGGGTTAAACCCCAAGAGTGAAGCTGATTTTTTTCCTGGTCAGCTTTGCTGGAAACTAAATTATTTCCAGCACTGTGGAAACAGTGTTTATTTTGTTTATTGTCAAATGAATTTTCTGAAGCTTAGCAGAATGCTCAGAAAGCAAGATACGTCAGCACTTTTGGGAACCCTGCACAACATAAAGCACCAGCATGTACGCACACAGCCTGCCTTTCAGGGTCAGATGTGTTCTCAAAATCAGTGCATTCCTTTCATTTTGCAAAACAGCAGTCTAACACTTTGACAATACTCAGTAAATACTTGGTGACAGAGTCTGTCTGGGGCCATTCAGATGCTTCATTTAGGTCCTTCCACGGACCATTTGAGGCACGGTATTAATAGCACTAGCAGACAGCACCTGTGTGTATGTCTGGATGGGAATGGTGTGGTAGTCAGAAAAAACACACCCAAATAGATAGGTTCCTTCCTCTGGGATATTCCTGATATGCCTGCTTCCTTCTGCACACTATAGTCTGGAAGGTAAGCTATAAATGAGGAATGCCTTGTCTCCCCACATCAATGAGGAGCTGCATGGTGAATATTTCCAGCCTGTCCTCTATAATTCATTTAATTATAATTGGACACATTAATTAATTCATTTTATTTATGCCCCTCTCTTCCTCTAGAACAGTGTTTCCCAAACTTTTTTGGGCAACGGCACACCTGTTTACTGAAAAAAATCTCGCGGCACACCACCATTAAAGCCCCGTGACGTCAGCGCGCAGCGTCACGCCGGGAGGGACGCACGAAAGTGAAAGTTTTTTCCCTCCCCCTTGCCGGGGAACCTCCAAGCTTTGGGGGTGGGAGGAGGCAGCAGAGCGAGGGACTGAGGGACGGCGGCAACTGAGGCGGCGGCGGCTGTTGTGGTGGCGGCGGCGATAGCGGGCGGAGGAGGGGCGGCGGCGGGGCTTGAGGAGCCGTCGCCGGGAGTTGCTGCTGCTGCCCGGACATGCCGGCCTCCTCCTCCTCCGCTGTCTCGCGCTCCTCCCTTTTGCACGCGCTGCCCCGCCGCTCGGCACCACCACCGCGGAGCCGCCCCCGGCTCAACGCGGATCCTCGCCGCCTCTCACCGCCCGACTCGCCCGCCTCCCTCCCATGGCACACCAGCCAATGTCTCACGGCACAGTAGTGTGCCGCGGAACACCGGTTGGGAAACACTGCTCTAGAAGACTTTCCTGGTTGTCCCTTGTGCTTTTAAACCGCTGTTTAATTTGCAGAAATCAGCAAGGAGAGCTTTTCATGACATGGTGAAATGCCTTCTCATCCTTTGCCAGTGGCTGCAGGTCGAGGTGCATGGCAGCAGGGACTAATAAAAATGTGGGCATCTATAGCCAAGGAGCTCAGAGCACCCTGCCTCAAAGTCTAGCATTGCCCAATTTCTCCCACTATTTTCTTCAAAAACATCCTATTCCCCCCACTCAATTTTTGATTCAATGTATCTCTACCTCCACTGTGTTCCTTTATTCCATCGCTCTCCTTCATGTGTTTAGATAGATTTGAAGCCTGCAAATAGGGAGGAGACATTTCTCTTTGACTCTTATGTTGTAAAGTGCCTTAAGTATCTTTCAGATGCTTACAGCTGCCTCCCATTCAAGCAGATCTGCTTAGCCTCAATGGCAGAACCAAATTTAGGGTGGCGAAAATTGAGGACACAAGAGGATAGCCATATGTCTGTTCTTTCCCTGACATTATTTTACTTTATGGCAACCCTAATAAATATATTTCACTGTAGTGGGGAAGACTGATGAGGTGACATATGCCTGCTCACTCTGCTCTCCTTAAATCAGACTTTGATGAGGCAGTATTTCAAATAGAGGACTGAGAAATAGGACAGATAGCCATGATAAACTAACCCCCAAAATCATTTTCGGTTCCAGGGCTCAGACCTAGAACTGGAACATGTTTATTAATGAAGAGGAATATGCTGCTGAGTATATGCAAAAAAAGCATTTCTCACCTTATGAAATAACCCCAACCACATCCTAGCTATCTAAGGCAAGGATGAGGAACCTGTAGCCCTCTAGGTGTTGTTTGACTACAGCTCCCACCATAGCTGTCTATGAGCCTTGCTAATGTGGGCTGAAGGGAGTTGCAGTCTAAGGAGCATCTCCACCCCCATTGTTCTACCTGGACACTGAGGTCTAGGGCCGAGGGCCTTCTGGCGGTTCCCTCACTACAAGAAGCCAAGTAACAGGGAACCAGGCAGAGGGCCTTCTTGGTAGCGGCACCCACCCTGCGTAACGCCCTCCCACCAGATGTCAAAGAGAAGAACAGCTACCAGACTTTTAGAAGACATCTGAAGGCAGCCCTGTTTAGGGAAGCTTTTAATGTTTAACAGACCACTGTATTTTAATACTTTGTTGGAAGCCACCCAGGGTGGCTGGGGAGACCCAGCCAGATGGGCAGGGTATAATTAAATTTATTATTATTATTATTATTATTATTATTATTATTACAGCATCAGGAGGGCCACATGTTCCCCATTCCTGATCTAGGTGTCCAGACAGGTAGAAGCCTCTCTATCTCTCCTTTTAGAAATTAAGCACCTGTGGTGATCCAATACATTATTATACAGGGATTCCATTGTTGTAAAAGGTTGGAGTTAGGCAGTGCTGTTTTTCTACAAAAAGAGGTGCCAGAGCACACCATGAACACCTTTTTCGTTCTCTTAGAATGGCAATGGCACCCACTGGAGAGGTGAGCGAACTGAGTTCCTGTGAGTTCCACCTGAAAAAAAAGCCCTGGGATTATATAAAAATAGAGTTCATTGGCATTTGTTACTATTACGGAAAAATCAAAATCTGACATGTACAGTATTGTGCAGGTAATAATAGTTTAGGCTGCAATTCTTTACACACTTAACTTGTAGTTACGTTCCACAGAACATAATGGGACTTACTTTTGAGTGGATATGCATAGGTGAGCATAGTTAGTCATGGAACTAACCATGCCCACCTTTGAATACCTGTTACCACTGGTATTCTGGATCAAATCCTGTAGTTCCATCATTCAAATCCTGATTTGGAATTTTATGAAGGTGCGGTATAGAGTATGTCTTATGATAATGACATTCTTTGAATATTTGAGCCTTTCTGTACCAAACCATCTGCATTCCTGCAGCATTTCTGGCATCTTTGTGCTATAGTTTAACCCTTCATGCTGAAGCACCACAATTTTCATAAGAACCAAACTACCTGTAGTGTTCTTGTGCTCTTTTAACCTCTTTTCCTGCAAACCATTTTTATTATCAAGAGACAGATGCACATGTGCAGAAATGACAATTTATAAACCTCAGAAATGGGGGGACGGGACGGACCCAACAACACCATATGCTATAGTATGGGCCTGAGCACAACACATGTGTGTTTTGTGGGGTGGGGTAGAGTGGGGGACGGAATTCCAAAAGCAAGCAATTGGCAAATGGAAACAGCCAAAACTCTAAATAAATAATAAAGTCAGAAGGAGTTTCTGAAGATATCCGCCATTCAGGGTTGGGAAATTGCAATATTGCATGAGGGGCTTACACATGCTGTTTTATTTACTCTCTCATACATACATGCTTGCACGTGTGTGTGTGTGCGTGCGTGCGCGCGCGCGCGCACACACACACACACACACACACACACAGTGTGTGCTCTGTGCAGTACATTTTATTCCTTCCCAGTCTGTCTTTTTGAAATTAACACTGCCAAGTTCTCCTTTTTACCCTATTAAATGATGCTATCCTCTCCAAATGCCACTTTTCATTTTAAAAGGCACTTTATGAATGTATCTTAGTTTCTGCACCAGTTTTTGAGGTTTGTATGGGGCAGGAGTGTCATTATTTTTTCTGCCCTCTGTGTTTATTTATGGAAACTATTTTGTTTTTAGCTTTTGAGGGCCCCAGCGCTTGGAAAAATGCAGGCAGTCTGATCCTCAATGTATTTTGCTCTATTGGGCACACTGCAAGTGAAAGCAGCTCTGTTCTGGCCCCAATGCCAGTGTCCCATGACACAAGTCGCATGTTCAGGGATCATATTTCCCAACAATATATGAAAGGATCTTATTCAATGTTACTTACTCAAATCTTCTCATAAACTGAATTCACTCTGCTCTACCAGGCAGACCTTTGTAACTATAACCAGATGTAAATTACCCCCCATTAACATTTTAAACATGTTGAAGTCACCACCACTTGGGGATAAGCTAGACTTTTTTAGTACAGGAGTGTTGGCTCAGGATTACTAGAACTTTAACACAGGGTTTAAGACAGTAGTGTTTGCTCTCAGTTGCCAACATTTTTCTTGCAGAACTCCTCTGCTTTTCATAGTACAGGCGAAACAATTCTGATGCCTTCTTCCCAACACCAAAAAACAAAACAAAAAACCACCTCAAGACTATTTTCTCCAGTCAGTGTCATAGCCCAAAGTGACTAGGATTGAAGTAAAAAAATGAAGTATTTGCATTTCTTGTGTAAATCTTTTTTCTGATCAGTCAAGCTGAACAGAAAAACTCACTTGGTTAACAGTGAGTTCTGTTTAGCATTGCCAACTTTCTGTTTGCCTTTTTTCTGCTTTTAAAATGTGCATGTTAACCAGACACTCAGCAGCTAAAGCTTCCCTATCACTCAGTGTCTATGCCGACACAAGCTGCACCTGTTGGATTTCTGCCTGCCATTAGGCTTGCCAGCCTCTACCACCCACCCATATACACCTGTATGATAAATGGCGTGGTGGTGGAGAAATAAGCCGGTGAAATTATCCCTGACGTGCAGATATAGCAATAGAAAAGCTTTATCTGCTAAATTTCTGCTTTTCTTAAAGGTAAAGGTAAAGGTACCCCTGCCCGAACGGGCCAGTCTTGACAGACTGTGGGGTTTGTGCGCCCATCTCACATTTATTGGCCGGGGGCCAGCGCTGTCCGGGGACACTTCCGGGTCACGTGGCCAGCGTGACATCGCTGCTCTGGCGAGCCAGAGCCGCACACGGAACGCCGTTTACCTTCCCGCTGGTAAGCGGTACCTATTTATCTACTTGCCCCCGGGGGTGCTTTCGAACTGCTAGGTGGGCAGGCGCTGGGACCGAGCAGCGGGAGCGCACCCCGCCGCGGGGATTCGAACCGCCGACCTTTCGATCGGCAAGCCCTAGGCGTTGAGGCTTTAGCCCACAGCGCCACCCGCGTCCCTTTTTTCTTACACAGCTTTTCTTACACAGCTGTTAAGATGCACAGGAGCTCTGCCAAACAGAAAATAAAAGTAGAAACCTGATGTTTCTTGTAGCAATTATCAGTATAGGAACCTTGCCAGCAATGAGGAAAATCCAGCAATATTAGCTCTTATGTTTTGGCTTGTCTTAGTAACACACAGTTACACTCAGACTTCTATTTCTTGGGTGACTGAGGTTTTCTAAGGTCCTTGTGGTGGCAGCTTATCAGCTACATCAAGGAAGTTGGAGAGTACAGTAAGAAAAATCCATGGGGTTATGTAGGTAAGGCAACTCACCTAGATACTCTTTCATAGCTATCCAAACTGCCTTTAACCTGGGTTGTTGCCCAAGCCCTGGGGCTATTTTCCATTGCCTTGGCATGCTTGTTGAACATCCTAGCCTGGGTGCAGGTATTGTCATCACTCGGCAATGACCTTGATGACTTCCTGAACTGCTCAGCTGTCTGTTTCGCTGTCTGATCATATTGCTAATTAACTGGAACTCTGATCCCCCCCCTCCCCACAACACACACCCCTTTATGCTGTGCACGGTATGTGAATGCAACCAGGAAACTTTTCCCGTGCCCTGGAAGGTGCCTGAGCGCCACGACCATGACCCCTGGCTGAGTAGGAGTGAAAGAGTCGCAGCGCAATGGCTTAGCCAGCTTTTTATTTTTGTTAATAGGTTAATTAAAATTCCGCCTTCCTCTTCACCCTATAGTTATACTTCAGCCTTGGAAGGGAGGGTGCTCTGGAGGGCACAGCTGCAGGGCAACCTTTACTGGTTTCCATGGGAAGACTGCAAGGGCCAAGTCTTACTTTACTTTTTTGTGTGCGTGTGCGCACGTGCACGCTCTGTTATGCATATCCAAAGAGGGGGAAAATTAATGTGTGTGCCACATTAGATGTGATGTGCACATTAATGCATTTCTGGGAACAGATCCCTTTAAACTCCATGAAAGGGATGAGATGGGGAAGAAGTCACATATATTTTAAAGGAATGACCCCATACGTGAATTTGCACTATGTCTGATGCAGCATGCATCTTTGAGAACTCACAACTACTCAGCTAAAAGACACCTGAGATATATATTAGGGACCCATTCTGCTCTGTTGGCTGTAATTTGTTTTAGCTGGTATTTAACTTTGATTTATTTTTAATTTTTAATGTTGAACAGCAGATCATAAATCTTTGCTGTAAATTGACCTAGGTTCTATAAAACGGGAATACCGACTTGTTCTGAGACGTTTTGTAAGAACTGGTAAAACACACACACATTCTGCATAGCAAATTGCAAACAAACCAATTCTGCACACTGAGGATGTAGCTATGTGGCAACCTTTAGTTCAGCACATTAGTGGACAACTAGAAGGGGGGGGGGAATGCATGTTCTTGGGAAAAGAGATAGTTCCTCACTCCATATACCTACAGAATCTAGCCTGCACAACTAATTTAGAGTTGCCAGTTTAGCATCACAAAAAGAGGACAAACATGGGGGGGGGGGAGGAAATGTGCAAATGCTAATATATATGTATAGATGCAAATTTAGAAATAATTACTAGAATTGAAATTGAAATATATCAGGCCATAGCAGACCAAGACTGACTAGCTGACCCTTATGCTGGCTTAGTTTTCATGGGCAACTTCAAGGTCCCTGTTGCTCTCCCTTCTTCTTTGGGCTGGCTTCTGTAAAGTGGGACACATGGCCACCCTATACTCAGTGATTCACTTGCTACTCTCAACTGGTTTGTACAGGGATAGTTGGGGACTGGCAAAGGACCGGCACCAGCTGAAATGGTCATTTGTAAAGACAGGAGGAATTGAAGGTCTTTAGACAGAGGCTGAAATGCTGCTACCTGCTAGGGATGCTCTAGCAGGGGGTTGAGCTAAAGTAAATGGGAAAGATGTGTGTGTAAACCAGCAGTACACAGCTTAAGAAGAAACAACAGCATCTATTAGAGCTGAAAGTAGATTAAAAAGAAAGATACATGATTTAGTCACAGGCTAACTCTCTGCAGGGAGAGTTCCACAGATAGGTGCCACCACTGAGAAGGTCATCTCTGAAGCAACATGAAAGGACTTTGCACACACGGAAGTACCAAGACTGGTGGCATGTCACAATATGAGTCACAGGGCTTGTGACAAACATTTTATCCAGCACCAAAAATGGTCAGCTGATATCTTTATCTTGAGCCCAGATTGTCATGTCGTCAATTGTTAGGGATGCATTTTAGTAGGCGTGTGGTGATTCACAGTCTGGGTGTTCTGAAAATTCAAACTTTCTGCCTGTCAAGCGGATTCTCTGGTAATAATTACCCAGATGTGCAGACATTCAGGAAATGCACCTAGAAGGTTTCCCTGTTTTGGAAAAGTTAATGATCCTTGTAACCTGCATTCTCATCCACCAAGACTCAGAGACAGTCTTACGTGCTATGTAAAGATTATTTTCTTTTAGCAATGTAAGGGGCATTTCCCACTGGAGCCAAGAAAGCACAGCTTCCTAATGGAATAAAGGGGCCTCCTGACTGTCAGTATTTGACAGGAGGGATTCAAGCTCATAACAGAACCTTAGGTTTTCACAATTAAAACCGATTAAAGGGCATTGTTGCCCTAGAGCACACCATACATTTAAAGCACATCACTTCCCCCAAATAATTCTGGGGACTGTAGTTTACCCGCCACAGAGCTAAATTCTCAGCACCCTTTAAAAACTACGGTTCCCAGGATTCTTTGGGAGAAGTGGTGTGCTTTAAATGTATGGTGTGAGCAGCAAATCTACTTTAAAAGAAGGATTGGACTTTTGCAGTTTAGAATGTGTGGGATGCACAGAAATCAGGATAAAAGCTTGACAAATAGGTATTAGAAATCAGGATAAATTTATAGCAAAAGCAACAAGAGTCCATCAAAAGGTCATTGCACACGGCCCTCTTTAAGCTTGTAAGCTTTGGTGTGCCCAGTTAATTCCATTTGTTGTAAAACAATAACCACCAGATAGGAATGTACTGGCACAAGGATGTTTGAAGTGACGTCTGAAGCCAATAACTATTTAAAGTTGCAAAGCATGTGCACTCTCCCTTTCCAGTGCTGGAGTACATAATGGTTATGACTCTCTGTCTGTTCATTTAAAACAGGAATGGGTAACCTATGGCCTGCCTGATGTTGTTGAATTCCAACTCCCATCAGCCCAGCCAGCATGGCCAATGGTCAGGGATGACGGAAGGAGTCTATCAACATTTGGCAGGCCACAGGTTCCCCATTTCTGGTTTAAGAAGTGAGACCAAACATGTTGTTTTCCTCTTGCAGCCAGACCACTCTGTAGGATGACAGTATAATAATCTACTTGTTAGTTCTGTAAATTTAGTATTTAGGGGAAAGTGTGGTAGGACAGGGTTGGTAACCATCTAGATAAGCCCACAGCATGTTTAAGTGCCAGCCTATTCTCAGGTCCCATGCAAATAGAAAATGCAGAGCAGGGTGTGCATAAGTTGTGTTCTAGTTAAAGATATATATATATATGTATGTGTTCCTTATGGCTTGGACAGCTGCTTAATCTATCAACTTGGGCAGGTTTTCTAATATGCAGGAAGGAATTTGTGGGGCCCACCCAATCCCCCTGAAGTCCTTACATGTTTCCAAACACCTCTTCGGCTAACCGCTGTAGATGCTACGTGCAAAAATGTGTGCAAAACATGTGATCAGTAAAGTCTAGTCTCCTTCCAGAAATCCTGGCACTCTTCCCAGTGGGGTGAGGTTTTGGAGAAAGGAGAGATGGCCCTCTGACATGCCAGTGAAGAACTACTCGGAGCTTGTGACTCTGACACTTTCTCTTGGAAAAGGTCATACTGGAAAGGTCAAGAAGATGGCCCGGTTTGTTGGGTTTTGTGGGAAATTCACTCCCAGTGAGCTGATGCAGAACCTTTACTTAGATACCTACCCATTTAGATCTAGGCATATGGTAGGACTGCAGGTGGTATTATAAGTTTGGGAACGGAAGTAAGCAGAGGAAATCAACAGTTTATATGAGAGAATTACAGGTTTCCTATAAAGACAGCCAATGAGACAGGGAATAACTGGTATTTAGAACACTATTCAAAACCCAGCACCCTGCAATTTAAATACTGGTTTGTTAAAATGAAAGTTTTGTCTTACTTGCTCTGCATGTTATAATAAACCTGTAATTCTTCTATAAGGAAAAAGTGATGCCTCTTAAGTAGTTAAATACCTTCTTGCGGCATCATTACCCTACACACTCTTTACTGCCTTGCCAGTTGCTTTGATGTTTAGCCTATAGTTTATGGTCAGAGGGGCAATGTGGTATTTTACTTAAATAATGGACATGGAACATGTTACCCTTTCTGCACACTTTTCCTTCCAAATTACACTTCATTGAAAAGAAGAAGAAGCAATCTTTGTTTATATGCTCCAATTTGTTTGCCATATAATGGCTCACTGGATGGCTTGGGTAACAATCAATACCAGATGCACGTTTCAGGAAGGCAATAAGTGATCCCACAGTAGTAAGTTCTCAGTGCACCAGCTCATTTAATTGAAACGGCATATGGTTTTTGTTGGCCTTAATTGGTCTTCCTATTGGCTCTTGAAATGAAACACTTAGGTATGTGGGTGCCTTGCAACAAGTCAATGGATGTGTGAGAATATGCATCGTGTACATCAGGCCGAATCCCGTCTCTTTGCTGTTTTTTTCCTTCCCAGTAAAGAAGGGGGGGCACTTTGATGTGCAAAGAAATGGAAGGAATGAAGAAGAGACTGTTATCTGTGTAAAAAGAGGCAATGAATTTACTGATATGTGGTAAATGGATAGGATCCAATAGAACAGTGGGTCACATTGACATGAAACTGATTCAAATACAGCGGTACCTCAGGTTACATACGCTTCAGGTTACAGCCTCCGCTAACCCAGAAATAGTGCTTCAGGTTAAGAACTTTGCTTCAGGATGAGAACAGAAATCGTGCTCCGGCGGCACAGAAGCAGGAGGCCCATTAGCTAAAGTGGTACTTCACGTTAAGAACAGTTTCAGGTTAAGTACGGACCTCCGGAATGAATTAAGTACTTAACCCGAGATACCACTGTACACAGGTGGAAGCACATACTAAATATTATCATTGGCCTGTATCATAATGAAGCGCATACAGAGGATCACTTGTTTGAAAGCTGCCTTAAACTATTATTTATTGACCTTATGTCCCACACCTGCCTCTAGAAGGAGCCCTGGGTGGCAATACACAAGAATATACCACTGAGAAAACAGCTGCTTCTTATGTGAAGTTGTACCCCAAATAGGAAACCTTCCTGTCTGGGAGGGTCCTGTGGCTAGTCTGGGTGTGGCCAGTCTAAAATCTGAGAATACCCCACTGCTTGGGGAGATACTCCAACCTCGAGATTTGTGACTCAATTACAAGGGACTGTTACAAGGTTCCTGGTTCTAGCCATGGTAGTTCCAGCCATACAGTATACCCTATGAATCTTATCTTCTTCCGGTACGTCATAATCTCTTTACCCAGAGGTTTCGCCTGCCCACTTTATGAATCTCATCACAAACATGTTTTTCATCTTTGATGAAGGCCAAGAGCTGTAGCCCTTCCCCTTGTTTGACACTTCAAACTTTATGAAGAAGCATGTTTTTTAAAGCATTTCCTGGCAAAGTCCAAATAGGAAAATGTAATATCACAAGTGCAGAGAGGCAACTTTTGGAACTGACAGCCTTACCTCTGGTTTTTGTTTTTTTAAAAAAATACTGCCAACTCAGTATGCCAGTTATCTAGATTCTTCCCACCATGCACAACACATTTTTGTTTGAGTCTGTCTTCCCATCATTGTACTTGGACGCTTTCCTTTCATTCTGCCCAAATCATGCTCCTTTTCATACTGTTCTGGTTAAATCCATAGTTAGTTCAGGATACTTGGAATACACATGCTCTGGCTAACAACATATGCTTTAATTTTATGGCCCAGGTAGCTGTCTCCTATGTGCTGTTCTCTCAAATAGGTTCTGAGTATTCTCTGTTCCCTGTAGAATGAAGGAAAGCTTTTATACAGCTTACGATAAGTCCTCTCTCATTTGTCTTAGCCTGGTTTTTCTGCTTCCTGCCACCTGTGTGCCACAAAGCATTCACAGCAAATACCCTTCTTTCAGGCACAAACCAAGCTGCATGCAGAAATTAAAGCCTTAAGTTAGCAGGCTGTTTTAGCACCAGCTAAAACCAGTTGTTGTTTTTTTGCTTTAGTTTTATGCTGCCAATTTTTGTTTTAATAAATATGTATTTTCTGCCCTGGGACCTTTGTATGAAAGGTGTACTATGAATGCTCTAAATAAAATAAAAGTTACAATATAAGATAAATCATGCAGGACCTTCACAATTAGGTCTCAATATGTTTTTTGTTTAACTTAAAAAGGGTTATAAACAGTGGCAGCAGAGGACACGGTCTTTAACCCTTTCCCCATAATACAGTACTTTTCCCAATCCAAATTCCCCCTCCCAATATTCTCTTAGCACAACAGACAAATATAGGGGCACACAGAGTACACAGCTACTAAAAGAAAGGTTAACATAGAGAGAATTTTTGAGTTATATTCCCAATGCTGTGGTTCTGTTTGTGCAACAGACTGCCATGTGCAAAACAGAGCTTCTGCTTCCTCTCCTGCTCTGCACACCTCAAAATTTGCTCCAGGGTGTTGGGAAATACTCTGGAGGAGATTTGGGGGCGGGCATGAGGGAGGAAAGGAAGAGGAAATGGTGTTGCACAAGCAAGAGTCCTCTCACACAGTGTTGGATACAACTCTCTCCATCTTCATTTATCAACAATCTATTGCAATATAATTCTATTCCAGTATGCAAGTGCTTTGATAATACTGTACCTTGCTTCCTAACCCATTATATTCCGTAAAAGTATACTTGGTGTGGAAAAGGCCAATAGGGAAGACAGACAAGAGCAAGTACTAGTTTACACAGCCCACTATTACAGTACAAGATTCTCTACCACAGGGTATATTGATGGCCACCACATCTCCCATCAGCCACCTCCCATCTGTTTTTTTTTAAAAGCTGTATTTATGATAAATTAACAGTTAATTTAACATAAATGCAGTTTCTCTAAACCATGGATGACAGGAGCTATAGTCCAAACATCTAGAGGTTTAATTTAATATAAATACAGTTTTTATAAAACCATGCCTTTCAGGAACTTCTGATACAGATCTCTTGCTACAGAAGTGAGGTCACATTAGAATCTCTAATGAAAACCGTAGGGAGTATAAAAAAAAAACACCCCTTGGCATTTGTTAACTAGTGAGTGTTTAACTGTTCACCGATTCTTTAAAAAAAAGTATTTTCCCCCTAGAAATAGTATAGATAAACTAAACAAAATGAAAATATAAATTAAAGAAGACAAAAAACAACAACAACCACGCATATTAGAACCCCAGCTGGGTACTTGTTTTTTCAAACCAAATTGGAGGCCCCCTGTACTGGACCCCCTGTACTTGCAAGTGATAAAAATAAAAGCTTGCACTCAGTGGCAAACTACGTGATTAGAGTCACATAGAATTTGGCCCTTAGTGACAGTTTTCACCAATTTTGGGCAGGGATCAGTGAGAATGATTTCCTGCATGTACAGCTGAGTGTCCCAGAAAAAATAGGTTCACCTGTTTCCCACTGATGATTCCCATACTTATTGTTGGGCATTATGGGACTCTATCAGGGTGAGCCCGAATACACATGCACAGAATTGCCATCTGATGAACAAGGCTTATCAGAATGATCACTATAATGGATTTCTTCTTGCCAAAACAGTGCTTTAGCCACACAGATTCTTCAGAAATATGAGAACTTTTCAGTGGCTTTTCATGACCTCTGGTCATAGGTGCTTCTAAAAACAGAGCTTGCCCCAGATGTTTTGCTGGTTGAGGTGGAGCAACAACTGGTACCCATAATCTGCACTCACCCAAACCAAGGTGTGTAAAACCCAAGACCAGCCAAGTTATTTTGGCACCTGTGGCAGTAAATCCTAGAAGCCCCATTTCTGCCCTTTCCCTGGCAGTAAAATACAATGATAACAAATTAAATAACCACCAATTTGCTGTCCTTTCAGGACACCTGAAATCTGCTTCCTTACTGTGCCTAATGGCAGGGCCGGTGCTATCCAAAAATGTTGCTCAGTTGCAACCCTTTTCTTAGGTGAGCCTTTAAAAATGGTATGGTCTGAGCAGTTCAGTCCTATGTAGGTTTTTAAGGCTTCCACCTGTACCTTCCTCTGCAGAAGTTACATTATGTGCTTGGCAAGAACACAGCTGGCTTTGCCTCCTGCCAGTGCACACCATGCACAGGATCGAGCAGTTAGTGTTACTGACAGCTAAAGGCATTATCCATTCAACTTTGAACAAAAGAATCCCTGTCACTTGCAATAATACATCCACCTCCCCAGCTGTGCAAATGATACTAACCGTCACTGAACATCATTCTGCTTCTCTCATAAACTATTGAGGCTTGTTCTCCTGTCAGAATAGAATTCCCCTCTGCTCTTTCTGTACAGTCACAAGCTATGGAGGCAGCTCAACATGGTATTCCCTGCGGGCCATTTTTGTTATGTCTCTAATCTTACCCCCAAAAGCTGTTAGAAATCAGTAAATATGGAAAGATTGCAATCCACACTTGTTGGGTCATAAGAGAACGCCATTCCAGTTGCAAGACAGCTGCAACATAGCTTCCCTCTCACCTTCCTGCTCCCAAGTTGGGCTGATCAGCGTCCAATCTTTGATATACAAATATATCTGAAGATGTAATACTTCCTAGCACCACACCTAGGAGCAATCCACACTTAAGCTCCTTTAGTTTGCAAAACATCCCTGTACTGGTATTTTTCACAAATGCAATTATCATCCATGAGAAACAACTCTGTATCTCCCTTGTTTGCAAAACCATTCCATGCTGCACACCAATTTGAAGTGCAATAAAAAGTATGTGTGTCTTAAGTCATGTGCACTGTTACATCTTTATCACACAATATGGGAACTGGGTAGTACTTGAAAGTTCACCTTTTTTAAAAAGCAACAACAGCAACACCACCATGCACGCACACCTCCACAGTTGATCCAATTTAATGGAGAAAGTGATTTCTGGGTAGGTGGGGCATGGAAGTCTCAACACCCACAGCAAAGACCCTGTTACCCCAAGGGTCCTTTCTGTATGTATGTGGGAGAGGTCTCTCCAACCTGTTCTGGGAATGTACCCTTTTCTCCCCTGCTCCTCCCCTAAGTTAATGGAGAGACCACGCTAAATAAATGGGATTGTTTTTGTATATGAAATTGTTTTATGTATGATTTGAGGAATCAATGAAAGAAAGAAAGAAAGAAAGAAAGAAAGAAAGAAAGAAAGAAAGATATGAGAAGAAATAAAATCTCATTGGTTAGCCCCAAAATGTCGAACTCCAGGCACGCTGAGATTGAATGTCTGCCTGCCTTGAGCTCTGCACGTGTATTGGCAACAACCCAGCAGATGTTGGCTGCTAATGCAAAACCCACAGTAAAAGATCAGATGCAAGGCCTAAAGTATCACGATATTTATCTGCTGTTTTAAAATTGCAAGCAGAATTGCAAAGATATATACGTACTTTCTTTTTGGCACCCATGCTTTATAGCTCTGACTTGGAGAGTTGACCGAGACAGTCAACCTTTTTTGTGTGTGAATGTGTGCGGACTATTAATTTCCAACAAAAAACAAAACACTTCTTTTTTTTTAATATCTGCCCAAGCATATGGAAAATGTATATTTTCAATGTAAATAACTGCAACTATATTTTTCAGTGACAATCAGTTATTATTAAGAGTTGGCCTGTTGGGGTTGTTTTTGGACCAAAGCATAGCTGCCACACTTATCTTATCTGAGATTTATACGCCTATCCAATTTAATATTACATAAATAATTACAAATCATCCGTGAGACCTTGTCAGCTGCTCTGATCCCACAAAATGACTCGACCCGAAACCCCAAAGTACTCAGAAACATTCTTCACAGAATGTTTTCATAGGCACCACTTCAAAGTGGTTGTGGTTTAAAAAATATGCTGCTATTTTGGTGTCCACTTGTGTGGGATAAAATTTCCCATCAGTAATAGTAGGACTGTAATAGGACTCCAGAGGAAATGAGAGAGTTAAGAAGGGTGTTCAAGGTGTCTTTTTACTGGTTAGCATGCAGTATGTTGATGAAATAATATTTAGGAGCCTCTCTTTTTTTCTTGAGGTAACTGTGACTAACTGCAAATAAAGTCAGAAAACACAGAAGTTAATGCAAATTCAGAACCCAATGAGTTGTTAGAGCAGATCTTATATTTGATTCAGTATGCTCTTTCTTATTTATTTTTTACATTTATATCTCACCTTTCTTCCAAGGAGCTCAATGTAACATGCATATCCTCACAATAACTCTGAGAGCCTGTGACTAGCCCTCAGTTTTATGGCTGAGCAGGGATTTGAACCCTGCTCTCCCAGGTCTGAGCCCAAACCTCTAACCACTGCACCACCCCGGCTCTCTAATGGAAATTCTTTGAGGCTTTAGTGAACCACCATGCACGAGTAACAGACTACTGCTGGCTCACATGCTATGTGGATCTGTCTAAAGCATTTACTGCCTCGTGTTAGTTTTGCGATTTTACATAAATCTATACATTTGCATGCATTGATTGCTGTTGGATTTTACGTAAAAACTCAAAAAAGCCTTATTCAGACATCCTATCACACATTAAGTGGTCCTTGCCTAATGGCAGCCAGACATGCCCTTCAGAGGTCACAATTTCAGTGGTAGTGTAGAGACCTACACACTTGCAACTTGGATGAGTGTAGTCCTCCTCCAAGGAAATTCTGGCCACTTGCTTGTGTAGAGGTGGCCAACTTGTGCACATCTGCTCAATGGGCCCCTTCACATTGCCACCAAATTCATGGCCAGTGAGTGACTAGTGGGTGTTGCAGTGCTTGGGTTGTGGCTAACAGGTGAATTCTCATTACCTCCCCACATGTTAATGATGTGGGGCAGGGGGTTTGAAGAGGGCTTATGTAAATATATTTTGGAAATAAACTTCTGTATGTGAGCAAAGGATTTTTGAAATATCTCCTGATAGCAGGTGATGGGTTCTGCAAGAGAAACTGTGCCCGCAAGTGCACAACTATCTGCCAAAAACATATAGAGAGTTTATTTTTCGTGTCCTAAGTACTATGTGTAAATGCAAGGCAGTCATTTCGAAGTAACCACTTAGTTAAGAATAGCTCCTGTGACTTCTATGGAATTATTCTGGATTAAGTGGTTTGTGGATTAGAGCTCTGACCATTTACAACCTCCTCTTAAAATACCCTTTCGCTGTGGCCTTACAAATCAACAAATTGCATTTCTAGCAGGTGCAGCAGAGGCAATGAGCCTTGGTTCCTACCAGAGATCCCATGAGTGCCAGGCACTTAGTATTGAAATGCCAGGCAGTGGCACCTTCTTCCTTCATAGCATTCTATGCCACCTCTGTACCAGCTCAGCAGCACTAGTGGCTTCACTGTGGGATTTAGGAAGATTTATTTACTTGCTCAATTATGCCCTTGTGTCCCATTTTGGTACCCTTAAAAGACCAGTTCTGGCAACAGACTGATCAAAATCACGTTTAGACTTGCTTTCAGGGATGGATGAACATATTTTTTGGAGACTACACACTAGTATTTATGCAGTCACTTAAATGAAGAAGAAACAAAGGAAGAGCCCCATATTAATCAGTACTTATTTAACTTGCTTTAGCCTACCTGCACTGCTACATTCTTTAATTTATTTTAATTAGTGTGTCTGTGTTTGTGTGTTAGGTTTTTATGGAATTCAATAAGAAGTGAGACTTCTTAGCTCTACTGTAACCTAGAAGGGAAAATTTAGGCAGGCACAATTTCTCCCCCCCTCCTCTTCTTCTACAAACCCAAATAGCTGCACCTGCAAGAATCTTTTTTTTCTTTGCCACTTTTAAAGACAAAGAGCATGTTTGACATCTCGAACTGAGGCAAGACTAGTCTGCAAAATATGGGTGACATAGGGAAATACTGCTGTTCTTCATCTGTAAGAAAGCTGATCTCGGTGTCTCTGTCATTTTTGGCATGAGAATCCCTGGCACCTCTCTGAACACAAAGTCTAAGACTTGTGTAAATACCAGGATATGCCTTTTGAAATTCACACTCTCTGCACAAACATTATTGTCCCAAAGAGAAACTTTCCTAAA
This sequence comes from Podarcis vaucheri, assembly GCF_965113315.1. Classification (NCBI taxonomy): domain Eukaryota; kingdom Metazoa; phylum Chordata; class Lepidosauria; order Squamata; family Lacertidae; genus Podarcis; species Podarcis vaucheri. The sequence goes on along the minus strand of NC_138748.1, from coordinate 48,856,610 downwards.
GCCCAGGTCACATTCTGAACCAACTTCCATTCTTTTCAGATCTGAGTAAAAGCAATAGAATTGCATAACATTGAAACACTATAGTTGTTTGTTCAACACTATAGTTCAACACTATAGTTGAACTAACTTAGTTGGTCTTTAAGGTGCTACTGTAAGGAATTTTTTTTATTTTGACTATGGCAGACCAACACAGCTACCTATCTGTAATTGAAACACTATGTTGGTTTTCATTTGTTTGTAGGACAGGGATGAGGGTAACCAGCAGTTGAATCTAGGATTGCCACAGAAATGGAATTGTGCTTGAAATGTGTGCTTCAATGGGATACAACTTGGGTGCTGGCAGAGCAGACCAATCTGTCAGAATCTGAAAACTTAATACAAAACTAGTCCTCCAAGCAGCACTATGGGTTGGTAACATCACCATGCTGGGACTCATCTATGCCCAAGCATGACACACAGACTCTAGCTATGGATTCATATTGGGCCATAGTTGATTTCCTAGATAATGCTGCAAACTCATTTCTTAGGTCAGGAAGAATAAAGACGACAGTAGCTGTTTCATAAGGCAGGTTATTTTGCTTCAAAGCTGTCATGAAATTAAATATAAAAGCTTGGCTTTTGTTTTAGGCTGTGTATATATTGCTTACAGTCACTTTGGCACTGAAAAATGAATTTGTGTCATGTTCAGAGGTATGTGGACTTTACAGAAGCCCTAGGCAATTGGGTGAATGTCTCCTTTAGTAAATAAACTTCACCATTATCCCTCTTTTTAAAGGAAAAGGTCAAAAGCCTGCATTTGAGCCAAAGCAAATTCTAATCATATTCCTTGCTTCCCTTGGGTAAATATTTATGAACAATTAAAATCTGGGTCAGTACAATTCACCCATGACTGATGGAATCTGAAGATAATATTCACAGGAAAGGAGAAATTGTAAAAGCATTTTGTTACCCTTTATTAAAGTTACAGAGAAGCAGTCTAATTTGGCCCCTATCCTGCCCTCACCCTTGCATATATATATTGTGGCTTTGGCTTATCTGTATTTGCAGAAGGAATTTGAAATTACAGAATGTGCATCCCTCTCTGAGAAATTCTACTAGTCTAGAAACTCTAAAACTCCTCAGATGTCCTGGCTTAGAAGGAACCTTTCAATCTGACTTTAGGTGAAATTAGGTGACAAATCTTAATTTATACAATTTGTTTGATAAAAGTCAACACAGTTATTTCAAAGTAGCAGGCCTTAGTGGGTCATCTTCCTGTTTTTGTACAGAAATAAATTCTCTCCCTTCTCCAGCAGTAAATGGTTTCCTATCCCATCTCATCAGCAGAGTCAAGTCTGCCTCTCACTGGTCTGTGAACGAAACTTGTTAAAGGTGCTTGGCAGACGAGACCTGTTGAGGGAAGGGATCAAGAAAACATGCTGATTCAAGACATCTATGGTATTAGCATATCCATTTACTGGGAGTATGGCTCTCTAGCACTACCAATGGAACAGTATAGCCACATAGTAGAGGGGAAAACTTCTGCTAGGAATTTTCTCTATTTCAAGTGTAAGCTAAGTAATCGTAAAAACCACACCCTGGAAACTTGGCTGTTAATGATAATTTTCAAATTTCCTTTGATATCTGACATGTATGTAGCAAAAGTGCAATTATGCCCCTGGACACACACACACACACACACAGAGAGAGAGAGAGAGAGAGAGAGAGAGAGAGAGAGAGAGAGAGAGAGATTGAATCTTCCCAGCCCTGTAGTTTATGTTATTCATTAAACAGTTTTGGTTGGTTGTTTCTAAGAACATTTATAAATCACAAACTTGTAAGGAAATATCATGGCAGTGTTCTGTAAATCTTTTAAACACTGTAAGATTATAAAATAATATAATACAGAACAAAAGACCAACACTGAATTAAATTAATTACATAAAAATACTTGGTGAAACAAAAATGTTTCCAGAAGCTGATGAAATATTAAATTGTAGGGGCCTGTACGATTTCAATAGGAACAGTGTTCCAAAATACTGGTGCCACTATGCTAAAAGTCTACGTTTGCATAGAAATTAAATAAATATGAGACAACTCTGGGACAGTTGATACGTTTTGTTGATACATACTGTCTTCAGTGCTGAACCAGAGGCCAGAGATGCTATTGACCTGGTGCCAGCGTTGTTCATAAACCCTTCTCTTTTCATTACAGTCATCCGAGCCAAGGTAGTGGGCAAGAAGCTTATGAAGGATGGACCTTTTGGGACCATGCAATATACTGTCAAACAAATGAAGGTACGTACACAATCATACTGGATTGAGACAGTAAAACATTTCAAATTGTGGTAGAAATGCCATTATCTGAGAATAGATCTCATGAAACTCCATGATATGCTAACTATGGATGAATGGATTGGTCTAGTTTTGAACCAGTTTCATAAATGTGAACTCATAAATTTGTTAGCATCAATTTGCTAATTTTTTTTATAGAACATGCAGATTTTCCCAGTACTTTTTAATGTGTTGCTTCTCAAAATGCATATTTTTCTACTTATTTTACCCTATTAGCACTGGAATAAAATCTTCCTTTGGTGTGAATGGGAGCTCTTTTTCCAGTGCAAATAGCTTGTGTGGCCGGGGGTGGGTGGATCTGGCTTGGGGCTTCAGTGGGATAGCAAAGGGTTAAAGCCTACCTACCCTGTGGGTCCTGGTGCAAATAGTCCCACTAACCATGAACACATACCTGCTATTGTTAATTGTGGGAATAGTGTCTCACAATAGTTTGGCCCACAGCCTCTGAAAACACTCAAAACACATGCATGTGCGACAGTCCTTAGAAATAACTTCCCATTCTACTCCAGGTGTTACAGAACAGAATATTATTTGCCTTCTGGGCTTTCTCTCAGTTGTGGGTTGCTGCTCCCTATGCAGGAGGGGTAGTTGTCACTCTGACAACCTAGTTTAGAGACAATTTCACTCTGCAGCCAGGGCATACCATGAAAACAGTTCATGCATGCCACCTTTTTATGTAGGAAACCAGTTGTGTGATCAAGCCAATATTTATTTAGACTATTTATAGCCTGTTACTCATTCTTCACCCAGTCTCAGAACAAGAAACATCATTAAATTACAAGAAAACAATATTTCATTTCAATACAACTTAATGTAAAAAACCAACAGTATGCTATGTAAACAAACAAACAAACAAACAAACAAACAAACTGCATCAGCCAAGTGAGGGACACAACTTTATCAAATGCCTGGTGACCCTTTGTCAAAATGCCATCAGTGTTGGTGCTTGATTGTTCCTGAGAGGTGAGGACATTCCAGAGTTGGGGAGTCACTACTGTTGAGGCGGTGGTGAGTATTATTGTTATCCCATTTATATCCCACCTTCCTCTAAGGAGCTCAAGGTTGCCCCCCCCATTTTATCCTCACATCAACTCTGTGAAGTAGGTGAGGCTGAGACTGGTCCAAGGTCACCCAGTGAGTTTCAAGGCTGAGGCAGGAGCTGAACCTTGGTTTCCCACATCCTGTTCTGACTGAGAGCAGCACCAGCCCATTTAAACGCCCTGGGAGCGGACCAGAGAGAAAACTTCAGCAGCCAGGTCTACTCCCTGGCCCCACTCCCCAAGTGGCCATGGATTAGTGCAAATTCAAATCTGGGTCTTGGGGGAACCCAGAGAGCACCACAGCAAACAAGGAAAGGGACCAATGTCCGAAACAAACATTGCATGGGTCGGGGGGGGGGGGAGGAAGGAGCTGCTGTGCTGCTGGGTTGCAAGTGCCGTCTACCCTTGGACTGGGTAAGCGGCTATTGCAGCTCAAGGGCTTTTTTTACTCATTTCAAGATATTTGTTTGAAATGGAGGTGCATCTTGACACAGCCACCTGACTTGCCCCCCCCCCCCCACATGTTACTTTGCCACAAGAAATATCAGTTCAAGATCTTGAACTCCAAATCTCCTGCTTTCTTAGCTGACAGTGCCAATAAATGCCCACATCCCCCAGAGTGAGCTTAAGCAAGGCAGTGACATATCTGATAATTATATAGGGGCAACTAATTCTTGGACCCTTTGAGCCTGGTTAGATTTTGCCTGCTGACTGTGGAGGGGGCAGAAATAACAGCGGCCTCATTGCCTTCACTTGTGCTCTCTCCTGAACTTTCTAGCCATGAGCAGCTTTTCCTTAAACCTGTTGCTCTGGACATTCCTTTGCCAACTGACCTCTTGTTATGTAATGTTAAAAATCTGCTCTGGTTTGTTTTTCTTGGCTGCAACATCTCAGTCATAAGACTGGTTAAAATATCTTTAGAAGAGGGAGAAAAAAGGAACAAACAGAGACTCTGGCAGTACTTGCAGAAATCTGAAACATATTAGACAAAGCAATGGTTTAGAAAAACAACCACTTGCCTGCTTCCTAATAACAGTAATTCTCTTTATAAGGCATCATCCAGCTAAGTATAAAAGCTGCGCAGCACCAAAGCCATCGCAAACTATACTTGCTGCCAAAACCAACCTCGACACACCTCCTTTCCTGGAGTGGAATTTTTGCTTGAAATCTCAGTTTCCCTTACTTTATTTAAAGCTGTGTAGCTCCACTGGTCTTTCTTTCTTAAAAAATCAAATCGCTTGTGGGTATTGTGTTTATGGCAGTGGTTGATAACAGCTAGAGTCTGCATTTCTCTGAGTAGAGGCAAATGACATCAATAACTTTTGTACAGGCTACATAGGAGCAAGCTAGAGGTTTTGGCAGCCCAACCCATGTGTTAAAACGTAGGCTGTGCTGAATTCCTATAAAGCAGGGATTGATCTGGTAATATAAAGCACCACAAGGTGTAAGCAGATTGGATCCACAGGGTTTGGACACATCCCTGTGCCAAATCTAAAATCTGCCAGGTGAATCCAGTGATGAAACTGTGAAATAGAGGGAGGATGTTGTGAGAATGAGACATTTTGCAACTGTCTGGCTACAGGACACAATGACTTATACTCACCCAAACATAGAGATTTGCTGATAAATATAGGAGACTGGGCTATGCTTGACTTCAACCTACTTAGCCTTACTGAGCAAATAGAAAATATGAAAGCAGTGGCATAGTTGCTTTAACAAATTTAGCTGTTAGACTCTACATAAGTGTAGATTCCAATTTGGGCCTGACAGATTTCATGGTGAGCTTTATCCTACATAAATTTATCTAAACCTCTTGTAAAGCTGTCCCAGTTGGTGGACCTCATTACATTACAATGTATTCCATGGTTTAACTATATGTTGAAACTGTACAATTGCAGTAAACTGTACAGTTGCATGAGTAAACCTTTTGAGTTTGTGTTATGAAATATTATTTTCTTTCCCAACTGCATACTAAAGAGAACTAAAGAGAATATTTCTGATATGGCTTCAGTCCATGATGTTTTGTTATTGCTTGGGAATATAAAGGCAGCGTGTTCTGGGAATTGTCCAAAAGTACTCTAGCTGACCGTGCAACAAAGGAGGTCAGCATTACTACTGACACTGTTGGCGTCTCTACTCAATTTGAAAGGCACACAGCACATGCAGCTGCCAATATCTTCACTCCAGCCCATTCTAAGGCAGAGGATAGGAAAGTTTTTATAGCTGTAAGGGAAAGCAGTTAGTATTTAAACCATGAATTAAAACTCATGAAGTGGCAGCAACCATTCTGTCTCGTGACATCCGTCTTAAGGCCACTGTAAAATGAGATGGACCACATGATTTGTACGTAGATTTTTCCTGCACAGTCTCACCTAATCCCCAGGAATGGAGGATTGCTTAATGGAATGCTGAGTCAGTGGGAACTAGTGCTGTTCTAGTAGGCGCTACCAGGCAATGCTCATTAATACTTTGTTCTCTAACATTCATTTCCTAAAATACAGGACTGTGGAGACAGAAAGATTCTAAGAGTAGTAATGTTGCCTTCTTGACAAAATCAACAGTCTGTTCAGAATTACTCCTGTGTTGGAGTGGGTGCAGGTTACGAAAGATCCCACAGGATTCTGCCCTGAACTAATAAAAGCTGCAGGATATTCTGTGTGTTTTTAAGAACAAAAAAACAATGATTAGAGCTTTCTTTTCAGGAGACTTTCCTTGTTTCCACAGGCTGCCCTTGTTCATTGTACAAGGTAGCAAAACATGCCCATCCATCTCTGAAAAGGAGTTTCAGCATGCCTTACATTACTATCCCAAACCAGAACCAGTTATCGGTAACTATCATAAGCGCTCCCTTCCCAGCAACTTTGGGAGCTGTAGTTCTGTGAGAGGCACAAACATCTGGAAACATGAGGGGCATACATTATAATATAGTTTTTAACTCCTGGAGCTGAGGAAGTCATTCAGTAATGGAAACGGGATATTACTGTGCTCTAATATTAGTGGTCCATTGAGTACACACACTTATGCTTGATGCTGTACAAACCCACCATCTGCCAAATTTCCTGGGGCCACCATGCTAGAAAATGTACTGCAACATATTAAAATGAAGTACAGGGTTGCCATCCTGGAGTTAGCAGTTTGAATACTCAGAGCTAAGAAATTCCAAGCTCGGTTATTTTTTGGTTGCATGATATTTTGTTAAAAATTCTCTCTCTCTCTCTCTCCTTTTTAAAGATGTACAGGGGTTTTGACAAGATGCCACATGTTCAATATATCTACACAGAGGCCTCTGAAAGCCTTTGCGGGGTCAAGCTGGAGGTCAACAAGTACCAGTATTTGATTACAGGTAAAGAAATAGCAGAGTTGTCTGTCACAGCTCGCTTGCAGGCTGTATTTGTTTCAACTGTATTTTTAGAGGAGTTGCATCTTAGTGCTAGTGGATGTGGATTACAAGTATTTAACCTGCAGGTCTCAAAAACTAAAGTTTTGATTTAACTCTGCTTCCAAAATTATCTGTGCCAATCAGGTGTCGTCTGACTGGAACAGGTGCAGGAGAAGTGGCTGTTAGTTTTACATTGTAGAAGACAGTATCTTATCAATGAAAATTCACACAAATTTGGGAATTATCAACATTTCAAAATTCAAAGTCAATTTTATTCTGAACATTTTCCAGTTGAACTTTGAGAGCAGTTTTTTTTTTTTTAAAGGATTTTCAATCTTGGTGAATACCAAATTCAGGTCTTTAACTAACTGGTATTCTTTTCTTAATCTACCATCATTCAGAATTGGAAATATTGGGCAATATTTAGACTGGACACATGTGAAATTGAATTTTTCGCAGTCATATTCAGATTAGCATAATTGCCTAGGGAATTCCTCCCACCCACCTCATCTTCTTAGTGCTAATTATATAGGTGTTGAAGACACAAGCCCTGCATGAAAATAAGCAGGCATGACATAGTAGGATACAGTTCCTTACTATATTTCAAAAGGTAGCCATGCTGTTGCTAATTACTTGCATGTGGGAGGGACTTTTGTAGCTGGTATCAACTTCCAAACTGCAGAAATACTGGCACTACAGATATTTTCCACATCTGGGGATTTAACAAATTATTTACACTTGAATGGCTCATTTGCAGTTTTATTTTCTAGGCCGAGTTTATGATGGAAAGGTTTACACAGGACTGTGTAACCTGAATGAGAAGTGGGATCGACTGACTCTCTCCCAGCGCAAAGGACTCAACCATCGTTACCACCTTGGTTGTGGCTGCAAGGTGTGTGCTGTCTACGGTGACCACTCCTTGAGTTGTCAACAACTTCATATATTGGGGATGGACTGGGAAGGGAGAGGCAATAGAAGGGGAACTTTGGAATTTTATTCTCTGTGAAAATCTGGGAAGAAAAGAGCAAAATGAAAGCTCTGCAAAGGCTAGGAGCTCAGTCACATGGCATGCATCTCCCGCAGGCTTAAGCAGGAGTAAGGAACCAAAGGGCCAGATTCCCTTCTGGGCAATCTTCTGGGGGCCACATACCAGTAATAGGTGGAACCAGCAGCAAAACTGAGTGGTGCAACAAATGTAAATTTTATATTATCAGCAGACTAGTTTCTACATACACATTTCATGGTATCTTCAATCTCGGCAAGCAAGCAAGAGGTATTACAAGAGTCCATGGACACATTCCAGCCACACAGAAATGTTCAAGGACGGTGCACAGCAGGGACAGTAAGGGATGTGGCTGAGGATAGGATGTTGTCTGGGAAGAGTCCTGAGGGCCCAGTAGAAAGTCCTGAGGGCTGCATTTGGCTCCCTGAGGTTCCCCGCCAGGGATGGGGGCTTAGGGTAGTTCCATTAATCAAGGCACAGGTCAAGTTAAAGAATATGATTTTTGGACCGGCTCATTACAAAAATACTAGAAATATACTTTTCAGCTTTACAATTCGGTTGAATTTCCCTGTAACCCATGATCTGAACTCAGAGGTTTCCATATTGACATGCTACAAAACAAACTAACATAGGCACAGGACTTAAGTTAAGGTAAAGGGACCTCTGACCATTAGGTCCAGTTGTGGCCGACTCTGGGGTTGCGGCACTCATCTCGCTTTATTGGCTGAGGGAGCCGGTATACAGCTTCTGGGTCATGTGGCCAGCATGACTAAGCTGCTTCTGGCGAACCAGAGCAGCGCACGGAAATGCCGTTTACCTTCCCGCTGGAGTGGTACCTATTTATCTACTTGCATTTGATGTGCTTTCAAACTGCTAGGTTGGCAGGAGCAGGGACTGAACTGAGCAATGGGAGCTCACCCCATCGCGGGGATTTGAACCGCGACCTTCTGATCGGCAAGTCCTAGGCTCTGTGGTTTAACCCACAGCGCCACCCGCATTCCCAGGCATAGGACTTACCAGGCAGTAAATCAAATCAAACTCAAATGGGGTTTAATTCTGAGCGGGCAAGTATAGCAACGCAACGTTAAGAGAAAAAGCCGCTGTCAGAGCTGCCCTAGGTCCCAGCTCACAAAGGACCAACGCCACTTCGTTGTTATATACAAGAGTCTTTATTGAAGTTCAGTTTGTCTTTCACATCAGCAGCGTGCAGCTCTACGTCTGAAACTCTAGACCGCTGAAGCTCCGTCTGAGTCTCCTCCCCCCATACCCCAGTTTAAGACTCTAGCCTTGCTCCACCTCTTCCTCTGCTCTTTCCTCCTCTGGGCCCGCCTGTCCGCTGGGGTCTCGCCCTTCCTAGACTCTTCTGACGCTGAGTCCCCTGAGTCTTCCCCCTGCCTCCGGCGGGCTTTAGGACCTGGTTCCCGATCGGGGCTTTCTGCTGTCCCGCGCGCCTGTACATTTGAACTTGGCGCGCGCGCCCAGCCGGCAACCTTCCTCCTGACCGTTCCACTGCTCCTGTCACTGCTTCCCCCACTCCCCAGTGGAGGTGTGGTCAGTCTCGACTCCTCTTCTCTCCCTGCTGGGGGAGATGCTGGCTCTGATACCTGGGACTCCTCCCCCCCCCCACTATGCTCTGGTGGGGAAGCTGGCCCTGATCTCCAGCTGCTGCTTTGGGAGTCCCCGCTGGCCCCCCTTGCCCTGACCATCGGCGCCTCCTTCTGGGAATCTTCTGATTCGCTGGAGGAGCTCATGGAATCTCTCGGGTCACTGCTATACCCCCCTACGCTGACCTCCGATTCTTCCCCTTCGCTCTCCATTCCCTCTCTCCCCTGTGCCTCTGTTCCTGAGGCCCTGACATCCGCGAAGCGCCTGACTCTTCTTAAACCATTTTAGCTAACCCCCATCACTTGTTTTCTTTTTGAACCTACAGATTAAGCCCTGCTACTATCTCCCGTGCTTTGTGACCTCCAAGAATGAGTGCCTGTGGACAGACATGCTTTCCAGCTTCGGCCAACCAGGGTACCAGTCAAAGCATTATGCCTGCATCAAGCAGAAGGAGGGCTACTGCAGCTGGTACAGAGGATGGGCACCTCCTGATAAAACAACCATCAATGCCACAGACCCCTGAACACCCCCTTTTCTTTGTTCCTTCCCTCCCATGCGGCTGAGCATTCTTTGGACACTAACTCATATCAGATCATGATGACAACCATGATATTAGTGCCTGTTTCTTGCGAATTTTAGCACTTCGAACTTTGGTGTTTGTTTGTTTTTTAAATCTATGCTGTCTTAACTGATTATCTTTTTTGTTTTTTGTTTTAAATCACTTAAAAACAACAACACAATCGCTATCACCCATTTTTGGTCAGAAGAGATTTATCTGGGAACTTCTGTTTGCACACCAGATAAATAAGGGAGCTTTGGCTCTCAGTTATGTATCACTCTATATAGCAATATAATCTATATTTTTGTAGGAAAACAAAAATCTCAAAAATTTCCCAGATGGGTATTGTATCACAATTCCAGCCCCCTCCCCAAGCTGCTTCTTCACTTACACATTCAATCCTCAGACCATGTAGACACTCTTTTTTAAAAAAAAATATGCAACCAGTTAGGATTAACAATGTGAGCAAATTTAAGCCACACACCGAATGGATGAAAAGAAAGTGATGATGTTTGAACTGGATAGAGCACTGGGGGGATTCAGCTGTCATGTGCATTAAAAGCACTACATCAAAATGCCTGTCTCATTTGAAATGTGAATGTAAAAGCTCCATTGTAGTTCTGGGTTGTGCAAGAGCATAAATAACAGCTTTTAAAAATAAACACCAATTAATGGGAGTGAATCCCTCTCCTAAGTACGGAGCAAACAAGTTCAGAACCAAATCAACACCAGGCATTTTGGGGTTTTTAGCCAGGCTTCCAAGAGGCCTTTTCAACATAAACCCCTAATACATGCAAACGTATCAATACAAAATAAAATAAATAAATACACTTAAACAAAGATACTTGGAAAGAGAGGCAAAGGGAAGTCTGGAGGAAAGGAAAAAAAAAAGTAATCTAATTAAGGCTATTGGCATTAAGAAATTAGATGCCAAAACACTGTTTTGTTGAATGGAAATGTATATAGATATGATGATATAAGCTATTTTTGACAGGACATGGAATTGTTTCATGCTATAAGCAATGACAAGTTTGAATCTTCACATTCCAAGTCACTGGATACTATTTTATTTTTTTGTTTAAAACTAAAGAGGTTGCCTTTCCGGTGTTTCTGCAGTAGTGACAATAATGGGTGTTTATTCCCCATGCTATGTGCTTCCCTCCTCTCCTTTTAGCTGCAATAAGGGCCAATGCACACAGTTATTCGAAGACTGAAAAGTCACTATGTTTCCTCCTCTTCACCAGTCATTATCAAAGCAGTCTTGGGAATGTGCCCTGGTTAATCAAAGTGAAAAACAATTCTGTTTCTAGGACTTTTCATTGTGTGGCGATTATACTACACAGGAGCCTTTTCACACTACCATATTGCCATATGAATACTATGCGGAGAAACACTCCTTGGTCATTCTTTTTCCTCCTCTGAAATGATCTGCATCAGTCTGCATAGTAGCCAGAAAAATACGCTGGATGGGTATATAACACACCCATCTGTGCTACCAGAGAAATACTTAGGAAGTACAGAATTCCCTAAGGCTCTAGAAATCACCTTCTAGCAATGCAATCCTATGCATGTCTTCACAGAAGTATGTCCCTTTGAATTCAGTGGGACTTATTCCTAGGTAAGTATGTATAGGATTGTAGCCTAAAGGAACATTTTAGTGATGTATTACCTTGCTGGCTGTGATTAAGCAGAGCTATGCTTGTGGGCTCAGTAAACCTTCTGGCAATAGGGATGAAGGAGGAGGTTGTCCCACCTTCACTGTGGACTTGGTAATTTGTTTGTTCTTATTATGAAAAAGTATAATATAAAAACATTGTAATAAAAGTACTTTACATTATAATGTTGTCAAGAAGCAGGGTTACTGATGGGATGGGCAACTATATACTTTGCGGAGGCTGTGGAATGGGGTGAAATATTGACAATGAACACAAGTTTTCTTTACAGTACTTTTTAAAAGTTGGTTTTTGTGTGTGTCTTAATTTGCTATCTGTCTTCAATTCATTCCAGTGTAGAAAACAGAGCTGTCATAAGCTGGAAAGCGATCAACTTAAGCATGTGCCTAGCTACCTTCTTAGAGGCAGGGAGAGCTTCATGTGTGCATTGGAGCTCCCACAACCACGCTGAGTCATGACCTGGAGTTCAGGGCTATGATCCTGAAATAAATAATCCCTGTACTGTACACAGAAAACCAGCATATCCCAGAGAAATCTAAGCTAGTTCCCTTTTTGCTGATGTCTTATTTTTCTGTAGGAAGTTATTTTAACACAAGAGAGCATTCAGTCATGCAATCCGTAGTCTGTAGACTGAAGTGGTTTTATCACGTGGTCTGCTGGTTGTGCAGATTGGTCCTAATCTCAAGACTGCACCTATGTTCTTGCTTGCTACACTAGGCCAGTAGCAAAGTTCATCCAGTGTTCCCTCTAGCAGCAGAGTTGGACCCTGAGGCAGTGCTGGATTTAGGGCGGTGCTGGTAGTTCCCCTACATAGGGTGCTGAGCTGCGGGGGCGCAAAATTGAGAAGATCCATTTAAGGGTGCTAAATTTTGGGCTCACACAGGGTGCCATATTATGAAAGATCACCAAAGTCCACCCCTGCCTGGACCTGGGGTTTTTGTACAACGAGCCGGCATCCATAGCAAGAAGTGAGAAAGAGCAAGTTTTGCCAATTGTAAGATAGGACTCAGTGTGCCTGATTTCATACTGGTTTCCAGGGAGGAAATATCGACCCTTTAGGGCACTTATTTTAAAGCCATCATTGTGATGGAATTGCTGACACTTTCACAGAGCTATTGGCAGCAGAAGCATTCTTGAACTTCTGAAGAGCTACACTGGCAAAAACTGCAGCACTAACACTACTTCTAATCCAGCCAAAATCAATGGCATTGTTCTAAAGGCATATCCATTTTAGTATTGAACCACAGGGGTGGAACCCTCTCCATACTTTGGAAATTAAAAGCTGCATAGTGGGCACTGATAATACAGCTTTTCTTTAATGTCATACAGAGGATTGTATGGGCACAAAATAGTGCGCTTCACTACAATATATGAAGACATATGAGAAGCGTTTTAATGTTTTGAACTTGTCAAAACCTCTGCGCAGATTCGCTGTCCCACATAAGGTTTGAGGACAGTAGCTCATTCATAGCCAGTAGGATGCACTCTCCAGACCTGTCTACGTACCTATAAATCAGATCTTGAAAAATTGCCAAGGCCACATAAAATCATATTGAGACTTGAGTTAATCCTCTCTTCACCAAGCCTTCACCCTTCTGAAATGGAAGTTAACAAGTCTAGCAGGCCAAATTCAGTGAAGCCAGTGTTATGACTGATGTGGGCAGGGAGAGTATTTCAGTGTTTCTAGCAGTGGTTGTTATTTATCAGCTTGCTGGAGATAAGGTGGCCTAAGTTCAGTTTGTGTCGTTTCTGAGATAAACCTAACATGAATTCAGATCTTGAAAGGCAAGAAGGGGAAGCAGCTTCCTGTTGACTGGGTTGTTAAAAAATGTGATCTGTATTTCCACTGAATGGCAGCTCCGCATTTGTATTATTTTCACTGACTGTAGAATTTTAAGATCTTAGCTGAGACTTTACAGCTCTGCTATCAAGCTATTGTAGAAATCTCTTTAATTGCCAAGAAGGTATGTGTCTTTATACAGGCTATAATATATGTGTGTGCTTTGTAGGAAAACAAACAAAAAAACAAACAGGCCACCCATAGGGGGGGAAGTAAGTTCTTTTTGTATACAGATTTCCATTGTACATTACAGAAAGTAAAGAGTTGTTGGAGGGCATGCAACACAACTAAGAAGGCAAGGGCAGAAGAGAACAACCTTTCACCACGCTGATAATCAAGCCATCAAAGAGGGTTGTTTGGGGTTTTGTTTTGTTTTAATAAGGAGTCAAATGGAGGGTAAAGATTGAGGGGGAAGAACCCAGCAAAAAATACATTTCTTTTGGGAGATCTCCACATTTTTTAGTGTTACTAATAATCAGTAGTGGATACTGGGGTGGGGTAGTAGCTGCTGCTTACTGGGAGGGAGGGTGGGGGGCAAGGGGGGAAAAGCTTGGTGCTGTGCAAATGCACTGGCAGGAGCGCCATATTTGCTGCATCTGAACAGCATCAAACTCTCTTGCTACCTTGACCTTCCCACCCTTCATCCCAGTAAGCAGTAATGACTCTGCTGCCAGGAAGTCAGGTAAGCACCACTGCCCCATCCTACTGTCTGCTACTGCTAACAATTTTTTATAAAACAAAATTGCAAACTGCTTTATAATCTTTGCTTCATTCCCTTGCACAACAACCCTTGCCATCATTCCCATTTTACAGGTGGCCAGGACAAGAGCGGGACTTGAAACAGGTAACCCTGACCCAAGTGCAACTCTCTATCCACCACACTGGCTTCTCAGCATTATAGCTATTAAGCTGAGCTTTGCACTTGGTGCATGGGCCTGAGCCATACCTGTTGAAGTCAACTGGCACCTTTCCATTGATTCCAGAGGTTTTGAGATGTAGGTCTGTGCAAGCCAAATGAAGAACCCTTATTCATTTCAAAGAAAGCTTAATCCTATGCCTTTCCAAATAAAGGAACCCCACTGAGTTCAATGGAACTTACTCCCAGGCAAGTATGCACAGGATTGTAGCCTTCTGCAGTCTTAGTATGTCCCATCAAACCTAGTGGGGCTCTCTTGTGAACAAACAGGCACTAGGTTGGGCTGTAAATCTGCATTCTTTTCTCTTCTCCATTACTATCAGTCTGGGAGAAAACATCTCCCCAGAAGGAATGTAATTTTTGCTTAGTTTTGTAGCACTGTTTACAGTTTTCCTCCTTGTTTTTGTTATTTATAAATTTTATATTCAATGAATGTATATTGTCTTTTAAGGTAATAATGTTCACTTTTTATAGTGTCCTTTTATTCTAAAACAATAAAGTGTTTTATTTCTATCACAGACATTTTCCCTTCTTTAATTTGGTTGACAGTTTTGAGCTATCTGACTGGCTATTGCTGGTTAGTGGCAGAAAGCTGATGACTCATGTTTTTCAGACACTTAGGGTATGCTCATATTATCACTTACTCCGCAACCATAGTGATCCTTTACAAATGCTTCTGTTTGATGTGCTTTTTCTCAAACCGGCTTCAATCCGACTAGAAAACTTAAGCCACATTCACTTCATGCTTAAGAATAGTGTGTGCATTTAAGACAGCCATCGTGCCTTTGCAGATAAGTGTGCATACACAGAATACAGCTTCATAAATAGGAGTTCTGGGGTGTGGGTGGGTGTTGCAGGGGGCAGAGAAACCAAAAAGGTAATGTATATTGGATGAAGACATCCCTGCCCCCATTCTGATGTGAACTACACTATACAAATGTGGCTTGAAACCCAGTGCGGAAAAACAACCTTGCTGCATTTTAAGCCACTAATGTGAATGTCAGGACTGGTCGTTGTCCTCTTCAGATCACACACATACGCTTCTTGTTCTTTTATAACTTTTTATTGCGTATTAACAAAACAATCTTATAAATGGTTCTTAACTATTATTCCTCAGAGTCACTTCTTTCAGATACCTTCTGAGCTCTGCTTCTCCGTGACCAGCCACTCTCAAAATGGTGAAGGCGCCTTTCCCTTCGCTTTCCCGCTCTTTTTCTAACCTCCTGGCTAGAGCTGGCTTGTATCTCCCCTCCTCCGAATCTGAGCTAGAACTTAACCCTTGCCTTTCCTGTGAACAGCCAGTCCCTCCCTGTTGTTCCTCTTGCTCTCTTCTATTAGATTCACTGCTCTCCTCCCTCCCTTGGGGAATGCTTTCTCCCTCTGAGAAACTGGAAATTTCTAACTCTTCCCTGACAGTGAACATGCCCTTAAGCTCCACAGCTTTCAATTGGTCTTATTCCCAATTCCTTAGAATTCCCACTCTGACTTCTGCGTCATCCCTGGGAATTCTTATTTCCTCTTTCTCTGTGCCAAAGCTGGGAACAAAATCTAGCGTGTGTCGGTCACATAGCTTTCTCATAATTATTATGCATGAAAATTGATTTTTATTTTTTATTTGGAGAAGAAGATAATGATCATATGGGGATCACTGGCCATGTGCAAATGCAAGCAAGATTTGCATTCATTTACATTAGTTCAAGTTCATTTTGCTACTTTCAAAACTGTATCCAGTAGTCAAAACAATATATGGTGTGTCATTTGTGAGGTTCTGCTTTATCCATCTTGAACTGCGAACAGAGTTCAGAAGATTAACAAGTGCAGAACAAAGCTCTAGTTACATGATAAGCTGAAATTCTATACCAAGTCAGACAATCGGTCCATCCAGCTCAGAATCCACACTGACTGGTAGCAACTCAGTCTATCTCAGCCCTACCCAATGATGCAAGGGAATAGAATGGGAATCCTTCACAGAGAGCAGCTGGACTAATCTAGTACAGTGTCCTCTCCTGCAGCAGGGATCCAAGGGAGGTTATGGCACTCAAACTTTGAATAGTAGCATCCTCACTTCTTCTCTTGCAAGAGGGTTCCCCCCTCTGCTCTCCTTACACCTCATAAATTATCAGCAACTCTTGATGCCTCAGCCCTGGCTGCTTTTAATTCTACAAACACAGATGTTTTAGGCCCATACACAGTATTATAATTAAACAACCACTTAGAGGTTTTATTTACACTTAAACATTATACAGCATTTGTTACATTACTAGAAACAAGCTGGTTCAAACTGGGGTTTTTGAATGTTACTGCCCTGAGGCTCTGTACAACAAAAGAAAAAGTTCCCCAGAAAAAGTATGGGATGGTTGGTGTTTTTTGTATTCTAAAAAGAACAGTACTGCTTTAATAACCTCTGTATTTCTTTTGTGGATTAAGTTCTTTCTTTCAAAAGAAAAAGTACTTTTGCTAAGCATATCCAGACCTCTTTTTAAATGTATAAAAATAAATGCACTAAATCTTTTTTTCATGTTATAAGAAAAAATACCCGGACTTCCATGTAAATAGTTATAGTCCTTATTGAGATTTTAAATGAATAACAAGCAGTTCTTTTTCTGTGAGACCTCCAGGTATAGGGTGGTATATAAAGCCTATTATTATTATTATTATTATTATTATTATTATTATTATTAATTTTTAGAGTCCACTGGATCACTGACAGAACCAAAGCTCCCAAAAGGAAAACTTGGGTGAGAGATTGGGAAATATGTTTATAACTAAAGGGAGTCAGTTTGGGTCACATTTTTCAAACAGACTTCACAGAGTAATCCTGATGTAAATGTTTATTAGCAACGGTATCACAGCTTTTTAAGTACTGTGTAGTTCTCATCACTGAAAAGTTCAGAGCAGTTGTAATGCTAAATGCAAACCCACACATCTTTCCAAGTACTGTACCACACAGTCTGCTTTATTTGTCCAAATAGGAGGAACAAATTCCTGCAGAAACAGCTGCATTTACTCTGAATGCAGTCCTGCACAGCAAAAATGATATTGATGGCACCAAGGCATGCGGATAGAAATACAGAGTTATGACCATAGGAAAGACTAGCATAATCAGGCCACATGCACAGCCTCTTCAGACAAGCTTCTGACACATCCCACGTTGCCTGCCCCTCCCATTGCTACTGCATCTTTCTCTGCAGTGCATGGGAGATGCCATCACCCTAGTCATGAATGTTATACTGTTATACTTTGTGTGTAGACAGGCACACAGGCACAAGTATGATAAGGAAACATGGTCATCAGAACTGGGGCACCAGCAGCCATCATGAACACTGCACACATGAGGGAGGAATGGCCTTCAAGGCACCAAGCCTGAAGGTGTAAAACTGACCAAATGGGATGGGCATCTGTTGACAGACACAATGTCACACCCATCAATACTGGCAAACTTGAAGACACAAAAAGATACATATGGAATGCATCCTTCCAGTGGCGTAGCGTGGGTTGTCAGCACCCGGGGCAAGGCAAGTAATTTGCGCCCCCTAACCCATGGATTTGCACCCCCTAACCCTAACCCTAACCCCCAGATGTTGCGCCCGGTGCGGCCGGCCCCCCCTGCACCCCCCACGCTACGCCACTGCATCCTTGTAGTGCCGGATTTACCTATAAGCTAAACAAGCTATAGCTTAGGGTCCCATTCTCTTGAGGGCCCCCCCAAAAAATTAAAGGAAAAATAACCACTGGATGTACATTTCCAAAATATAAGATAAAAAATAAATAAAATAAAACCTACATACAGCAACAGTGTTTTGTGATGTGTAGGCTCCTATTTGTCATGTGAAAATGGCTTTGGATACCTACTAGAGGTCCATAAATTACCATATAGCATATATTCAACACAAAAAACAGTGGCAATTTGTTGACAAAGGACAGCTGGACATTACCTTCAGTAGCTTAGGGCCTCATCAAACCTAAATCCAGCCCTCCATCCTTGTATGAACCAATTACTGTCAAGATCCAGAAGTCTTTATGCATCAGTCAAATATTACTTCACTTTTCTAATGTCCTCCTCCCAGAACCAGGGAAAAAATGGGAATGGGACTTTTAAAAAATGCCATCACATTGCTGCTGCTTTTCTGTTAGGTGTCACTGGGCCCCTCCAGACATGCTTTTTATTGTGCATTCGTTATGATTTGTGTTCATGATGCTATTCTGGGGCGGCCACACTGCATCATTTTTAATCAGTGCATTTTATGTAAATTCCTGCTGAAGTTCCACAGCTTTTTATGCCACAAATGCTCCAGTTTATTTTTGCCCCACTTTTGCGGCAGTATAGCCCCCTCTGGACAGCAATAACGTGGTAGCATCAGGGAACCATCACAAAATAATAATAATACTAAAGTGGAATAAATTCATGATAAATGCACTCTTCTTGTCTCAAGAACATATTGTGGAGTACACCCGTAATAAAACATTAGTCTGGAAGGGCCCACAGAATGGTTTTCTTGCTCTCTCCAGTATCACAGTCCCGTTCTCTATATAACATAGCACACCATCAAAGAAAATAAACCCAAGGTACTTACCATCTGTTTATGGCTTGGAAAGAAGGTTTGCTCCACAAGAGGGAACTTCTCAGGACCCAGAGAGTTGAAGATTTTAATTAGCTGAGAGAACTAAAATGGAAAGAGGATTCATGTAACTTAACAAGACATACATATAACAATTCCTATCCTCAGAAGTGGTCTTTGGTAATATGGCAACCTGAGCAAGGACAAAATCTGCTCCCCTCCTATTTCTTATTTTTACAATAAATTCTTTTGGTAAATTTGCTTTTAAAATGGATATTCTGAATATTATTATTAATAATAATAATAATAATAATAATAATAATTTATTATTTGTACCCCGCCCATCTGGCTGGGTTTCCCCAGCCACTCTGGGCGGCTTCCACAGAAACCAAAAAAACATTAAAATATCATACATTAAAAGCTTCCCTGAATAGGGCCGCCTTAAGATGTTTTCTGAATGTCAGGTAGTTTTCCATCACCTTGACATCCGATGGGAGGGCATTCCACAGGGCGGGCGCCACCACCGAAAAGGCCCTCTGCCTGGTTCCCTGTAGCTTCGCTTCTCGCAATGAGGGAACCGCCAGAAGGCCCTCGGCGCTGGACCTCAGTGTCCGGGCAGAACGATGGGGGTGGAGACGCTCCTTCAGGTATACTGGGCCGAAGCCGTTTAGGGCTTTAAAGGTCAACACCAACACTTTGAATTGTGCTCGGAAACGTACTGGGAGCCAATGTAGGTCTTTCAAGACCGGTGTTATGTGGTCTCGGCGGCCGCCCCCAGTCACCAGTCTAGCTGCCGCATTCTGGATTAGTTGTAGTTTCCGAGTCACCTTCAAAGGTAGCCCCACGTAGAGCGCATTGCAGTAGTCCAAGCGGGAGATAACTAGAGCATGCACCACTCTGGCCAGACAGTCAGCGGGCAGGTAGGGTCTCAGCCTGCGTACCAGGTGGAGTTGGTAGACAGCTGCCCTGGATACAGAATTGACCTGTGCCTCCATGGACAGCTGTGAGTCCAAAATGACTCCCAGGCTACGCACCTGGTCCTTCAGGGGCACAGTTACCCCATTCAGGACCAGGGAGTCCTCCACACCAGCCCGCCCCCTGTCCCCCAAAAACAGTACTTCTGTCTTGTCAGGATTCAACTTCAATCCATTAGCCGCCATCCATCCTCCAACCGCCTCCAGGCACTCACACAGGACCTTCACCGCCTTCACTGGTTCTGATTTGAAAGAAAGGTAGAGCTGGGTATCATCTGCATATTGATGGACACCCAGTCCAAACCCCCTGATGATCTCTCCCAGCGGCTTCATATAGATGTTAAAAAGCATGGGGGAGAGGACGGAACCCTGAGGCACCCCACAAGTGAGGGCCCAAGGGTCTGAACACTCATCCCCCACCACCACTTTCTGAACACGGCCCAGGAGAAAGGAGCGAAACCACTGTATAACAGTGCCCCCAGCTCCCAACCCCTCTAGACGGTCCAGAAGGATGTTATGGTCGATTGTATCAAAGGCCGCTGAGAGATCCAGCAGAACTAGGAAACAACTCTCACCTTTGTCCCTAGCTCGCCGGAGATCATCAACCAGTGCGACCAAGGCAGTTTCAGTCCCATGATGAGGCCTGAACCCTGATTGGAAGGGATCCAAATGGTCCGCATCCTCCAGGCGTGCCTGGAGTTGTTCAGCAACCACACGCTCAATCACCTTGCCCAAGAATGGAAGATTTGAGACTGGGCGATAGTTGGCCATACTGGCCGGGTCTAAAGATGGTTTTTTAAGAAGCGGTTTAATGACCGCCTCTTTCAGCGGATCTGGGAATGTTCCCTCACAGAGGGAAGCATTCACCACCCCGCAGAGCCCATCGCCCAGCCCTTCCCGGCTAGCTTTTATAAGCCAGGATGGGCAAGGATCAAGGAGACAGGTGGTTGGTTTCACTCGTCCAAGCAGCCTGTCCACATCCTCGGGGGTAACGGATTGAAATTGATTCCATGCAACTTGACCAGACAGGGCTCTAGCACTCTCCCGCCCCGGCCCTGCTCCCACGGTGGTGTCTAGCTCCTTCCGAATATGAGTGATTTTATCTGCAAAAAACGTTGCAAAATCGTTGCAGGAGATCTTGGGGTCTTTACAAGGCCCCGATGGTAAAGGTGGTTCCGTTAAGTTGCGGACCACCTGAAAGAGTCTCCTGCTACTATTTTCTGCAGATGCAATAGAGGCGGTGAAGAAAGTCTTCTTCGCCGTCGCTATCGCCACTTGGTAGGCTCGACGTTGAGCTCTAACCTGTGTCCGGTCAGATTCGGAGTGAGTTTTCTGCCACCGACGCTCTAGCCGTCTCAGCGATTGTTTCATCGCCCTCAGCTCCGAAGAAAACCACGGGGCTGTCCGGGCTCCATGCAATCGGAGAGGGCGCTTCGGAGCCAGACAGTCGATAGCCCTGGTTAACTCCGCATTCCAGCGGGCCACCAGGGAGTCAGCTGAAAGGCCATCAACATGGGATAAAACATCCCCTACCACTCTCTGGAAACCATTTGGATCCATTAAGTGGCGGGGGCGGACCATCCGAATTGGTCCCACCTCCCTGCAGAGGGGAAGGGTCGCGGAGAAGTCCAGTTGCACCAGGAAGTGATCTGACCATGGCACTTCTTTGGTTTCATTTTTACTTAGTGTCAGATCACCCACGTCGCTAGAGGTGAATACCAGGTCTAAGGCATGTCCATGACTATGAGTTGGGCCCAACTTATTCAGGGACAGCCCCATGGAGGCCATGCTTTCCACGAAGTCCCGAGCGGCCCCTTGTAAGGTCGTGTCGGCGTGGATGTTAAAATCCCCCAGGACAACCAAACTAGGTGTCTCCAGGAGAACATCCGCCACGACCTGAAGCAGCTCGGACAGGGAATCCTTGGTGCAGCGGGGAGGTCGGTACACCAAAAGGAATCCTGTACTGCCCCTATTGCCCAACTTCCAGAACATGCACTCAGAAAACTGGGTCTTCCCAGTAGGACGCCTGGTGCAGACTAATGACTTTCTAAAAATCACTGCAACCCCCCCTCCCCGCCCACATGACCTGGGTTGCTGTGCGTAAGAGAAACCTGGTGGGCAGGCGGCAGCAAGGACAGGCCCATCTGTCTCATTCAACCAGGTCTCTGTCACACAAGCCAGGTCAAATCCTCCATCCACAATCAGGTCGTGGATGGCAGTGGTTTTATTCACCATTGACCTGGCATTACACAGCAACACCTTCAGGTTATGTGGGTTTCCCCTGTTGATTCCAGTATCCATCTGGTCAAGGCCAGACCCGGAGGCAGGGATAGTCTTCAAACAACGACTAAACCTGCCTCCTCGGTAATGACATGGTCTGGTCTTAGCGTAACTCCGCCTCCTGCCCCCTCATCTCAGCACCCTATGGGGAACTGCCCACACTACCCTAAATCCAGCACTGTTGTCCTGCCCAAGGCCATCATCTTCTGCCCCAAAGAGCAAGAGCAAGAAATGGAACCTGCGGTAGGGGCATAAAGATTCCTAAACCACTCCTACTGAGTTCTATTCGGAAGCACAACCTTGGAACAACTTGGGACATAATTGAGATGCACAAAACGAAATATTCACAATAGACACTGGCAATTCCAGGAGCAAATTTATCCCCCCCCCCAATGTCAAGGCATACTCCTTGACAAGCTCCCCAGTGAATGGATCCTACAGATAAAAGTAAAGTTCATTTGGGAACAATACTTCACAAAGGGCAAAAATTTAGAGGCCAATTATGGGCAGCAGCAGGAGGAGCATTGCTTTCCTCTCCTTTTTGCTTGTGCTCCAAAAAATCCCACCTGTCATAATGAAAGGCCTTTTAACTTAGGGTGCTTCTTAGAAAATTAAAGTGCACATACTCTTTGACCCCAAAGAAGTGTAAAAATTATATGGCATGGTTGTATGCCTCTCAGATATTGCTGGTCTTCACCATTTGTCTAAATAAACAAAACTATTCCTTCAGGGGGAAAATTAAATATTTGAGAAAATCCAGAAATCTTCCAACAGCATGTGACAGTGCAAAAGTCACCAGCAAGCCCAGTCAGAGATCAGTGCATGCGGATAAATAAAATATCCTGTCATTTCCCCCTGCGATTATTGTTGGCAACACAGGCTGTTGACCCAGCATAAAGAAGCGAGATTGCCTCTCTTAACTACTTACACTAACCCTGAACATCTGATGAGAAAAGCAAAATAAAACTGTTTTGACTAGCTCAGTGAGCAAACATAAGAAGTTACAGCTGTGTGTTTAAGTGTGTGTATATGAGAGAGAGAGAGGATAGACACAACAAGCAAAAGAGGAGTGTATGTTAGTCACTGTACAATTATGTAGCACATTCGAATATAAAAACATGTGTGAACTATCTTCTATATGCATGCCGCAGTTCACATGGGGGCAATCCGCCATTCCTTCACCAGGTTATGCCAGTCCCTGGTCCCAAACTTGTACAAAGCAGCAGCACACACAAAAATGTTTATTTATTTGCTTCCAAAACGTATACCCTGCTTTTCAAATGCATTTGCATTGCTCATGGCAGCTGCGTTGCACTGCTCACAACCTGGGCACAGGTAGAGAAGGCCCTCTCTTTTTCATTCTGACTCCATCATGCTTCAGACACTGGTGTGACACAGAGAAAGGCCTCTCCAAGAGATCTAAGAGAGCAAATAGGCTGATAGGGGAGGACCTCACAGCATATCATTTATATATTATGTATTTGTAAATGCTTTTAGCCTGCACTGGAATGCATGCTACCACATACCAAGAATGGGGTATGAAATGCACTTCACATGGATGACCTATAGTAGCTTTCCTACTTCACTTTGGAAAAAAAGATAGAAAGAAAGAAAAATAAGGAAAGGTAATTAAACTTTCACTGTCTCTGGAGGGCCGGCAGAGAAAACAACATTTAACAGAGAATATTTATCCATCTATGGTGGTACCAGTTTGCTATCTCTCCCAGCTGCTTCTCTCTGTCAGCGTACATTGTAGCCTTCTTTATCTTTGAACTCTGAGGCCTTAGTTTTAATGGGCATCTTTAGAATGTACTTGTGCCCACCTGAAACAAGTTAATGGGGAATAATAACCTTTTGCTGAATTGTTTTCCTTGCTTGCTTTGCATACCTTAGTCAAATATACTAATTCATTAATTAATTGTTATGTTTGTGTGACCACAATAAGTGAGCTAACATCATCTGATGGTTTTAGCACCAGCATCTAGATCGGTATCAGGGAAATGAAACTTCCAACCATCCTACCACCAGTTGCCCCGTGGGAAGGATCCTGGTGGCTTTCAATAAGTTGATGCTGTTTATTGCCATTTTAAAGAACATATTTTAATGTATCCTGGAAGGTGGGATATAAATAATTGTCATAATAAGTAACATTGGTAGGGTGCTTTGCTAATTCCAAGTAGCATGAAATACCATCACACTGTGGACAATCTAGTACCATATAGGAAGGTTAAATTTTGACCATGGAAGTAGAATAAATGAATAAAGGAAAACATGCTGAGTGAAAATAAAGAAATAATCTTGTTCTGCAACTCAAGACTTGTTTATTTCTATGTTGTATATGTAGCACATTTTCAGCAAAATATTGATGAGCAGATGCCTAATTTCAAATCTTACTTTGTAGCTTACATATCTGCAATAGAGTAATATTAATTCCCAAAGTTTGCTGTCTCAATTTCTTAATAGTCTGCTATAATTTCAGGTCTGTATTCCTTGCCAGAGATGACCTCAGCAATGTAAGTTGTGCTTGAAATGCATATCTGACCCATATTCAATCAAGTAATCCAAAAACTGTTTCCAATGCCAGTTTGACCTCTTTGATTTTATTAAGCAGTAGTGGGAGAAAGTAGAGTCTATGAGCTTATCAGGACTTAAAGAATCTGGGCAGCCCAATACCATAAATCACCTTATGATTATGATTACACAGTACAAATATTGTATGCCGCACATCCCAGGGGACAATGTGAAGGCACCTGGGACTACCACCTTGTTGAAGCTAAGCAAGTCTGGCTTTGATCATTGCCTACATGGGTAGCCACCTGGGAACCAACCATATCTACATTCACTTGAGTCCCATGATGGAAGAAATACAGGATATAAATGTAATAAAATATACAAAATCCTGCACTTGGCAAATAAAGAACAGCCATGCTTTTCTGCCCCCATCCTGGTTTTATTAGGGGGAAATGGCACACTGTGTTGTGATTCCTGCTTTCCATTCAGTTTTCAGAATTTAAAATCTGCTCTGGAGGATTGGGGGAACAGGTTTGGGGGGGGCACAAGGGAAAGAAAGGGGGGCCAGTTCCATTGTGCAAGCAGTAATACTTGTGCTGAAGGGACCATGGCCTTGTAGTACTTTGAATACCACCCCATGGATCTCTGGAGAGAATGGAACGTTTTAGTCAGACCCTGACACCTGCAGGATGTATCAGTGCCAGAAGTCTAAGCCTTTATCAGGTAAACTATTTGCACACGACAATCCTCCACTCTTCCAGATTACTTAATTCCAGGCCAGTGGAAAATCCAGTGTGTGGTTGCCACATGCCAGACAAACAACACTTATAAAGTACTGAGTTGCCTGTGACAATGTTCTCTCAGCAAAAGCCCAAGGCCTGCTTTCCTCAGTTCAGCTATTTGGCCTGCTAGGTATTGAGTTGCACAGAATCCTCAGTCTCACAGCATACCTGGTGTGCTTGAAACAAAATAACAACAAAATAATTTAGATTTACCAAAACAACCAAAGTATTAAATTGGGAGCTTCTTGCAGTACAGGGATCCTCAACTCCTCTCTCATTTCATGTAAGGAAACTTAAGAATGGCACCTACCACCCAGGGCTTGCTGCAAAAATTGTAGATGGAGAAAAGAGAATTGACACTGTGGACTCCGCCATATTGGAGGCCGATGATGAGGCTGCGGAAGTCCTCTCCTAGTGCCATGCTGTAAGCATGCTGCCGGATGAGAACAAAGTCAGGCTTGAAGGATCTAGAAGACATAATCCGAGGACATTTATTAAAAGTCAGTCAAGTCATCCACTTCCTATCAATTACTTTCTGTTTTGCTTCCAATGCTTTTCCTTCCTATAATTCTAAGATTTCAAAAAAGCACCAGTCATTGTTATTATATTAAAGACATCAATAAATAAAATCCTTCATTTTAGGATTTACGAAACAGAACTGAGAGGACTCCAGGTACATTTCTCACAGTTTCCATTATGGGCTCAGACAGGAAGGCTCATACAGGAATGATGTACAACAAGAACTAAAGATAATAAATTAGGAATGGTAAAGTGTCTTTCCAGCCGTTCTCATGTGAAAACTTTGGATGGATTTGGTGGCAATTTTTTGCAATGTGCTGCACAGATGACAGAGCAAAAGCAGTTGCTGAATTCTTAAAGCTGGAGACCAATTTAAAGATCACCACATGGCATTTATGAATGAAAACATCTATCCATTAAACACATATGTTCACTTTTTAAAGAATGTTTTCCCATAGAGAACACAAAGTGAGCATTGTCTGTTTTGTCATAGGTTGCATATATACCATACATTTAAAGCATAACCCCCCAAAACCTGTTGTTTGTTAAGGGTACTGGGGATTATAGCTCTGTGAAGAGTAAACTACAGCTCCCATAATTCTTTGGGAAGGGGAGTACCTTAAATGTGCTTTAAATGTATGGGGTATATGCAGACACAGACTCCTTAGTTGATAGAAGAGTTCTCCTTTTGAGGTTTGCTTATTTATTAACTAAAATATTTATATACTGCTGTATCACAAAAATACATAGCAGCAGTTTATACCTACCTACCTATCTACACCCCTGCCAAACTTTTTATCATAAAAAGTTAAGAACAAGTTAAAAGCAAAAAGAAGTTAAAATCAAGCACCAATAGACTATTGTGGGAAGGCTGCTGGTATGAATCTACCTAGGATAGAATAGACAAGTATAGAAGAGCTGCTTCTCGCCTCTTGAATTCCCCTCCCTTGTAGATTAAATCTAAACATTTTAAAGCAGTTTTATAACTTGAGCTGTTTATTATTCAGGGTGTTTTCTGATGAATTGGGTTCAAACTTGGGAAAGTGTTTTAATATTTATTGGGTTACTTTTATTTCATTTCACTGAATTACTTTTTAGGCACAGTTTTTCATCACAAGAAGAGCTCTGGTAGATCAGACCCAATATCAAACCAGTCCAGTATCCTGACTCGTACAGCAGCCAGCCATGCCTTCAGGACACCCAAAAGCCAGAAGCAGTGTCTGGGTAAGGCAGAGCCACTGCGTTAGCTTCCTGCCAGGTGGGTCACCATTGCCTACTGAGAGATGAGTGAGGTGGTGGGTTGTCCAGTGCATTTGCTTCCTGCTGATTCCCCTGCTGCCTCACCCCTCTCCCTTCTGGTAGGCAACAGGCCCCCACCTGCCAGGAACCTAGCATAGAGGCTTAGACCCACCTGGCAAAAGCTATACGCCTTCAAGAGATTATTTTCGCATCTGTTGTGGGACACCTGAGTATTTTAGAACACGAGTGAGCAGTATTTAGAGCAGAAGCTACTGATAGATCTTGGGGTGATTTGCAGGGTTTCTTATTTATTTTGACTTCATAAAATGTATTTACTGCTTGATTGTTATAACAAACGAATTACCCAAACTGGTTTACAAAAACAATAAATGAGTAACAATCAAGACATTCAACAAAATTAAACCAGCAACAAATTAACTAGCTGTTGTTTCCCTTTTATTATAGGTCCTTTGATATTAATGTTAGCTCTTAATGTCGCTGCCATATAGGACATCAGGCCAAAGGGAAGGCCTAGCATGTTGAACTAGGCCTGGGGGCGAGATTCCCCATAACTGCCTCATACAGGCAAGATTCAGGTAGGTAGGCATGTTGGTGTGACACAGTCTAAATAAATAAAAATTAAAAAATTGTCCAGTAACACCTTAGAGACCAACTAAGTTTGTTCTGGGTATAAGCTTT
This sequence comes from Podarcis vaucheri, assembly GCF_965113315.1. Lineage (NCBI taxonomy): Eukaryota > Metazoa > Chordata > Lepidosauria > Squamata > Lacertidae > Podarcis > Podarcis vaucheri. The sequence goes on along the minus strand of NC_138748.1, from coordinate 48,828,698 downwards.
ATGTGCATGCACACTTCTTCAGATACACTGAAACAGAAGTCACCAGACCCTTATATATAGTGGTACAGTGGGATGGGATTTTTCTCAGAAGGGTGGTAGGAGATGGGCGATTGACTCAATGGGTATGGCAAACCTGTTGACGACTGTTAACGACCGCAATTAGTCCTACAGGAAAAAGCAAGGGATAGTATGCAGACGACCAAAAATATCTTTAGCATATGTAAGGAGACAAGAATCCAATATCTCTATTCAGACCAGGTCTGAATAGCTTATACCCAAAAGCTTATACCCAGAACAAACTTAGTTGGTCTCTAAGGTGCTACTGGGCAATTTTTATTTATTCACACAGGCAAAAAAGAGAGGTCCCCACATTCAAGAATCCCTGCTTGGCTGTCCGGGTTCAGGACCTGCTGTGGGCTTGAACCCTGACAAGCACCATGCTCAGCTGACCAGCATGTTTTGACTAAAGAGGAGATTTGGAACTGAACTGTTTTCTCAGGACTCAGGGCAAAGCAGGGAGAATAAATAATTAGGCAATAAGATGTGACAGGCTGCACACTGCTGTGGTATTATTGGCCTCCTCAGGCAAAGTTCTGAGGCATAAATCCAGCATATATGTCACTTCAGCTAGCTGAGAAGAACGATAATCTCCCAAAGAATGTCCTTTTTCAGGTGTGCCTGAGCTAATAGGAAACAACAGTGATGACCTTAGAACAAACCCCGCGATGAACTGTGGCACCCCATGGACAGTCATTCACATGGGTCGTGCCGAAGTAACAGGGCAGCATTGCTTTACCCTTTAGTGTAAATAGCTGAAATCATACAGTCATATGTGACAGAGACTTCAGGTGTCCTTAGTGTTCTCTGGTTCAAGTAATTGCTGTGATGGCTAAATAAAAACCCAAGACTACAGTGAATCTGAGTCAACTATTCACAGTTTCACAAACAGTGGTCAGCCAAAATTGGCAGCTGCCACAACTCTCTATATTTTCTGACATACAAAGGCTGGGGGCTTGTCTCTGACTTGCTGAGCTTCAGAGACATTCACAGTATCCCAGATGCAAATTATATAGCTTTAGTCCCCCTAACTTGAGCCCCCTGCAATCTTTTTTCTTTTCTTTTTTTTTGGTAGGAGGCGAAGGTTTAAAACTTGCTTCTCCCTGTGATTCCCCTTGTGCTGCTCAGCTGAATGGACTTTCAAGAAGGAAGGAAGGAAAGTAGGAGAAAGGAAGAAGGAAAGTGGGGGAAAGTAACCTTTTTTGGGGGGAGCTGCACCCCTTCTTAACTGATCTGTGGGAGAGTCTGCTATGGGCCATGTGTGATTACCGTATTTTTCGCCCTATAGGACGCACTTTTCCCCCTCCAAAAATGAAGGGGAAATGTGTGTGCATCCTATGGGGCGAATGCAGGTTTTCGCTGAAGCCTGGAGAGCGAGAGCGGTCGGTGCGCACCGACCCCTCTCGCTCTCCAGGCTTCGCGGACCTCTCCGCAAGCAGCGGGAGTGCTCCCGCTGCTTGGGGAGAGTTGCCGGCATCCCGAAGCCTGCGCGCGCTGATCTCAGCGCGTCCAGGCTTTGCGGACCTCTCCGCAAGCAGCGGGAGCCAGCGCTGGGCTCCCACGGCTTGCAGAGAGCTGCCTGTTTGGGGGCTGGGGTCGGGGGAAGCTCGGGCTGCCCCAGCCCCGCGCCTGGCGGGGAAATAATTTTTTCCCCTTTATTTCCCCCCCAAAAAACTAGGTGCGCCTTATGGGACGGTGCGTCCTATACGGCGAAAAATACAGTAAGCATGTGCGATTAAGCAGTGGGTCAGAAGCAGGTCAGGGAGTGCGGATCGCAAACTGCTGAATTAGGGATAGGGGGAAAAGCATGTTCCATGTGCATTGCATAGAATGTGCATATTGCCCAAAACATACACAAAAGCAGTTGAGATATGCATATTCATGAAGGCCTGTTGGAGATTATGCATATTGGCCAGAGAATGTACAGAATTCAGTCAAGATCTGCGCATTCCCCAAAGCCTGTTGGGAATTATGGATAATGGTTGTGAGAATGTACAAAAATCCCCCCCCCCCAATATGTAGGAGAAGAAAAGATCTCATTAAATGTAAATGATATGTACAACTCTAAAAAAAAAGAAATGTATATCATGTAGATACTGTTACCAATATAAATATAACATAAATACAATTACCAATAAGTTATTTTCTAATAATGTTCCTATGCTATGTAGGTGACTATCTTCTTGTGCCTTATGGTGCACACACATGACACACATTCTACAATCTAGTTTTATCATATTTACCAGCTCTCAGATCCCCAAAATTAAATCTTTTATGCTAGGGGTTCTTTTTTCCAGTGGGAAAATTTCCAAATTTTCTAATAAACTTTTTTATTTACATAAGCAAACAATTTAACAAGTGGATTTGTAAGTAAATCATAATTTAACCAGTGGGTCTCTAAGTAAATTGTATCTGGTTATAACATTAATTTTGTTTCTTATAAACCCCCAAATGGACCTGATTTGGGGGCTGATGCCCTCCCATTTCATCACTATTTTCCCTTTATGTTTTAAACATCCGGCCCTCAAATACATTATTTGTCTTAATCAGCCCATTACTATACCTACTGATAGATTGCCTAACAAAGATGTATCTCCCATTTCCTCATTGTAACAAACTATTAAATATGGTGACTCAATTTTCTCTTGTATACTTGTTCTCAACATTGACCATATTCTTTGACTTTTATCAGTTCTTTGTGTATAAATACTATTTTTTCTTGCATGCAGAATAAGTACCATATTTTTCGCTCTATAAGACACAAGACCACAAGACGCACCTAGTTTTTGGAGGAGGAAAACAATAAAAAAAATATTCTGAATCTCAGAAGCCAGAACAGCAAGAGGGATCACTGCACAGTGAAAGCAGCAATCCCTCTTGCTGTTCTGGCTTCTGGGATAGCTGCGCAGCCTGCATTTGCTCCATAAGACGCACACACATTTCCCCTTACTTTTTAGGAGGGAAAAAGTGAGTCTTATAGAGCAAAAAATACGGTAGTTTTCTTAAATCTATGCACTCAGGTTACATACACTTCAGGTTACATACACTTCAGGTTACAGACTCCACTAACCCAGAAATAGTGCTTCAGGTTAAGAACTTTGATTCAGGATGAGAACAGAAATCGGGCTCCGGCGGCGCAGCGGCAGCAGGAGGCCCCATTAGCTAAAGTGGTCTTCAGGTTAAGAACAGTTTCAGGTTAAGTACGGACCTCCGGAACAAATTAAGTACTTAACCTGAGGTACCACTGTAAATACAAATAAAACAGGATTCTCCAGGGAATCCTTCCTTGATATCAAGGTAAAAGGTAAAGGACCCCTGGACGGTTAAGTCCAGTCAAAGGCGGCTATGGGGTTGCGGCACTCATCTTGCTTTCAGGCCGAGGGAGCCAGTGTTTGTCCACAGACAGCTTTCTGTGTCATGTGGCCAGCATGACTAAACCGCTTCTGGCGCATGAAGGACCGTGACAGAAGCCAGAGTGCATGGAAATGCCATTTATCTTCCTGCCACAGCGGTACCTGTTTATCTACTTGCACTGGTGTGCTTTTGAACTGCTAGGTTGGCAGGAGCTGGGGCAGAGCAATGGAAGCTCACCCCGTTGTGTGGATTCGAACTGCTGATCTTATGATCAGCAAGCCCAAGAGGCTTAGTGGTTTACACCACAGTGCCACCCACTCCTTTATATACCAAGGTAGCGTTCATAAGACACTCTCATTTTACCTCCACAACAAGTTAGGCTGAGAGATGGTGCAAACCTAGTCACAAAGTGAGCTTCATGACTGGACAAGGATTTGAACCCTATATATATGCACCATAGTGGATTTTATGTAGATCTTTATAAACAACTTTTCACAGTTATATCTCAGGATAAAGTTCAGATGTTATTTAGAAAGGGGGGTGTGATTAAAAATGAAAAGGGGAAAGAGGGCTTGGAAAGTGGATTGTTTCCCAGGATCAAGTGAAAGTCATCTGGAGTTCCATATGTGAACAACAGAGTAGAATCAGACCCTCAAATGCTAACCTTTGTCCCCCCCCTTTAAAACTAGACTCAATAAAAGGCCATGATGAAAGGAGGCAAATTAAGATAAGAATGATACATGACCAAAAACAAAACAAATTTAAATAGGGCTTTCATCTTTCCTGTGATTTAACTATCAAAAACCTGGGTCCTGGTGAGCGATAACTCCTTCAGATAAGGAATATGGGATGTGAAAGAACTTTGGAAGGTATTAATACCCCCAATCTTTCCCTGCCCTTGTCTGCTAACAGTATTTTTTATTTTTATTTTCTGGCAGCTGCCTCCACTCCAAATGTTTTCCCAATAACTGTCAGCATCTTTCTCACACATAGGCTGGACGCCAGCTGCTGAGGAGTTAAAGAGGGACATTATTCATCCAGAAGATAAGCAAACCCACTACGAGAGTAACCCCCCTGCCCCAAGCAGCTGTTTAATAGCAGCAACTGGAGAAGAGATGGCTAAAGGCTGAGAAAAAGAGAGAACTTTCTATCCCCCCCTGCCACTTTTTAAAGAAATCATGGTGATGGTGACAGATTAAGTCAAAGTAATTTGTATAACTGCATAATTTCTAGACCTTATATATATCAATTTGTCTGGGATGCTTATAGCTAGATCTCATGAGCCACCCTATTGTCAAGTAAGAGTTTTAACATGGGATGAAACGGCTGCTGTGTCATGACTAGCAATATAGCACTCATATTTATCCAGAAAAGAACATTTCAAGGCGGGTAAAGGTATTTGTACACTACCAATAGTCATCATTGTCAGGTGCAATATAGATGCGAGGCTGCTGAAGAAATCCTGGTCTTCTGACAAGTAATATTTCAGTTACATTGGCACCTAATTTGTTTGCTGCCTCACGGTGTTGGTGATGCCATTTAAAGCCCCCAAACACTTTGGGACTCGGATAAATGAAAGATCATATGTTCCCACATGAACCTACCTGCATTCTATAGTCATCAGAACAGGCCCTCTTACCTCTTCCTGCCACTCCATGATGGCAAGACATAGTTAATGGTTTATTGTAAATGCACAGGTACCTCCAGGTTCAATCCTCCCTAGTGTAAGCAGGAGCTGCAAATCATAATCCCTGCTTTAGTGCTATGTCTGAACCTGGCATTGTGGTATGCTTTGTTCCAGGTTTAGTCTTGGCTTCCGACCATGATATGTTTGAGCAAAACAAACCATGGTTTCTGGTTTGGACATTACAAAACTGGTCATTTGAAATCAACATCTACATTTTCCCCTTCCACACTTCTTCAGCTTCAGGCCACGTGCATCTCTCATCTCTTCCATCTTTGTTCTGGCTTTTGTCTCATTCCCTCATTTCCCTGAGTTACTCCATCCCTCCTTTTCAAACCTACACCACCTCCTGTTTCCCTTGGCCTGCTGCCTTCTCACGAAGCTACTGATTTATGCTTCCAGGCAGGGTTGAGAAGACTTCAGTGTTGCATGATCTACTTTGCTTTAGTTATTTGCTAGAGCCCCAAGACCCACCAACTAGAGCCAGTTGCACAACACATACACTTAGAATGAAAGAATGCTGAGCCCAGGAATTTGTTTTGTGTAACCATTTGGGATGAAGCCCACAAGCCTTCCACCCAAAAATGCACTCCTAGTTACCTCCCCCCTCAACATTCTCACCCTTTAGGCTGGTATTTCATGGCAGGTGTCTTCTGCAACATGCGATCGACAGAATAATAGCTTGTTTGTAGAGGATCCATTCTGCTTCATTACTTATTCTGTAATGTTTCCCCAGTGCTACTCTATGATTGCTACCCATAGGTGTTATAATGCATCCAAAGTGCACAATGATGGAGGGGCACATAATGCAACAAAATGTGACAATAATAAACTGGAATATTTGTTACAGAATTCCACAGAAGTCACAGGATGTGCACTAATTGGAATTCAAGAACTGTGAGTGCTTTAAAACTTTTGCAGGAACAAACAGTATTGAGAGTGGGACTGCGTATGTCTACTCCAATAGCATCACAAGCACAAATCACAATGAACGTGCAATCAAAAGGATACCTTTTTGATTTCAGCAATATAACTGGTGGCAATTGTGTTAAATGGGAATGCAAAATCCTTGCTGATCAACTTTAAATCACTCAAAGATCTACAAGTAGATCCTATTCTGCCTTCAGCCCACCCTAGGCTCATGTTTCTCTCCCTTCCCACGCACCACCCCTCCTTCCTTATGGCTCCAATTTGCTCTGCTCCTCCTAGGATATTATCAACAGTTCAGCCAATGGCAGCCAGAGAATGTCTTCTGCTCCTCCCCTCTCTTTTTCAGTCACTTCCATCAGAAAAGCTCTATAGTGTGTTTCAGTACAGAGAAATACAATTTGGGCTAACACTGTGCAAAATGTGGATTTGTTTTCTGTTTTTATACACAGTCCTGTTGGAAATATAGACAAAAGCCATGAAAAAGGAAGGTAACTTCCTTTAATATAGCAGGTTTCCCAAGCATGCAGAGTAAAAGAAGGCAGTGAATACAGTTTTATTCCATGTATTTTATTAATGTGGACTGTTTCAATAATTGTTTTAACTATCACTATTTATGTATTACTGTTGCATTTGCTTGTCTTATCATCCTAATAATCTTGTGAGCTGCCATGAGTACATTTTCTTGGCAGGAAGGTGTGGTAGAAAGCCTGGCAATAAAAAAAATTTTTTTAAACATCATGAAGTTGTCATAAGGCCGTGTATATTCAGGCCACAGACAATCTGGAATTCCTGTGCAACAGGTCACAACTGTGTCAACATTACACACTAGGACTGGCCAACCAGAATCGATAGGAAAGTCACTTTTAATTAAAGGATGAATAGATTTATACCAAGGAAACAGAACAACCCTTGACCTCTCCATAGTTCTGACAAGGGAATTTTAGCCAACCACCATTTTAAGAATGAATGCATTTATACAAAAGCATTGAAATACAGAGACCACAGCATTAAACCACTCCCTCCTGGCACTAAGAATCCCTTTAGGGGATTTGCTCTTCTCCAGGGCTTGACTCATTGCCCTCTCAGCTTTTGTTATCTCCTCTTGATCAGGCAGGAAAACTTGGTTCTTTATACCAAGCCAGGCCACTGGTCCAACTAGCTCAGCATTATTTACACTGATGGACAGTAGTTCTCAAAGTTTCAGGTGGAGGTCTCTCCCAACCCTACCTGGAGATGCCAAAGATTGAACCTGGGACCTTCTACACTAAGCTACCACTAAAATGTATTGATCTACAATGACTACTACTCTTGTGCTTGATCTGTATCTTGGTTTCCATTATCTGTACCTTTATTGAAAAAGGCTTGCCAACAAAGGTCCATCACCTTGCCAACAAAGGTCCATATCGTTAAAGCCATGGTTTTCCCAGTAGTGATGTATGGAAGTGAGAGCTGGACCATAAAGAAGACTGATCGCCGAAGAATGGATGCTTTTGAATTATGGTGCTGGAGGAGACTCTTGAGAGTCCCATGGACTGCAAAAAGATCAGACCTATCCATTCTTAAGGAAATCAGCCCTGGGTGCTCACTGGAAGGACAGATCGTGAAGCTGAGGCTCCAAGACTTTGGCCACCTCATGAGAAGAGAAGACTCCCTGGAAAAGACCCTGATGTTAGGAAAGATTGAGGGCACAAGGAGAAGGGGATGACAGAGGACGAGATGGCTGGACAGTGTTCTTGAAGCTACGAACATGAGTTTGACCAAACTGCGGGAAGCAGTGGAAGATAGGAGTGCCTGGCGTGTTCTGGTCCATGGGGTCACGAAGAGTCGGACAAGACTAAACGACTAAACAACCACAACAGCATAGAGCCCCATAGGTGGTTCTCTAGATCAATCATTGTGGTATATCCATTATGGTATATCTGGGCTTTATCATACTAAATGCATTATACTAAATGGTGGTCCCCACAGCAGCAGAGATTTAGCTTAAAATGGTACTGAAGTTAGCTGCTAACCTATAAACACAGGGTAACTCACAGTTGTGCAAGGAATAAATTAACCAAGAGATCACCGACAGAACTTTATCAAATCCTCATACTCAGGGCCGGATTTAGATTTGATGAGGCCCTAAGTTACTGAAGGTAATGGGGCCCTTTATATGTCCAGCTGTCCTTTGTCAACAACAAATTGTAGCTGTTTTGTGTTGAATATATGGTATATGGTAATTTATGAGCAAATGAGCAAACCAGTGATATTTCAGGGAGCTGGCTAGCATGCGGGGCCCATTACTTACATCATAGGAGCCTGCACAGTGCAAAACACTGTTGCTGTGTGTAGTAGTAATAATAATAATAATAATTTATTATTTATACCCCGCCCATCTGGCTGAGTTTTCCCAGCCACTCTGGGTGGCTCCCAATCAGTGTTAAAAACAGCACAGCGTTATATATTAAAAACTTCCCTGAACAGGGCTGCCTTAAGATGTCTTCTGAATGTCAGGTAATTATTTATCTTTTTGACATCTGATGGGAGGGCGTTCCACAGGGCGGGCGCCACTACCAAGAAGGCCCTCTGCCTGGTTCCCTGTAGCCTCACTTCTCGCAATGAGGGAACCGCCAGAAGGCCCTCGGCGCTGGATCTCAGTGTCCGGGCTGAACGATGGGGGTGGAGACGCTCCTTCAGGTATACAGGACCGAGGCCGTTTAGGGCTTTAAAGGTCAGCACCAACACTTTGAATCGTGCTCGGAAACGTACTGGGAGCCAATGCAGATCTCTCAGAACTGGTGTTATGTGGTCCCGGCGGCCACTGTAGGTTTTATTTTTTTATTTTATTTTATTTTATTTGTTTTTTAGCTTATATTTTGGAAATGTACATCCAGTTTTCCCCCCTTTAATTTTTTGGGGGGCCCCCAAGAGAGTGAGACCCTAAGCTATAGCTTGTTTAGCTTCTAAGTAAATCCGGCACTGCTCATACTATATTTTTGGCCTGAAATAATAATAATACAATATCGAATTCAGTGTTTCTATCTTTTGGCTGATAGGTACAAGTTTATTTTTACACAAAGGTTTAAAAGGGGGCTTGTGTGAAGGGCAGTGTTTTCAGGTCATTTTCAATTCCAGTTGTCCACACATGCGGGCAGCTTCAGCCCATAATATCCCAATGGGCATCAACCTAATAGATGTACAAACAGAACGTGTTCAAAGTTAAAAGCATCTTCAAGTTATATTTTACGATGAATATTATGTAAGGTATGATAGATGCCTGCCTGCTCTTGACTTGCCTAGGACTCTGGACAATGAGAGGTAGGAGTTCAGTCTGGAACATTGGACGGAAATCTGTTTCCTGCCTCCGCACAGATTAATTTGAAGGCTATGGGAATGCTTTCTTTTTTTCTGAATGAAGTTATAGAGGAGGATAAATTAAGGATCCTTTCCAACAGACCCATTAAAAGCATGCTTTCATGCTGACACTGGAAAGCGTGTGAATCTCTTTTCACTCCCCCACCCAGTATCTTCTAAATTACTCCAAGGGTGGTAACACAAGACGGTTGTGCTGCGTTTCCCAAGGGCCAAACTGGCACATGTGTTGAACAAATGCTGAGTGTTTGCAGCAGTATGTCAGAGCAGATATATGTCAAAACACATGCCTTGGGCCACATATGCAAGAATGTCATCCTGAGCACACCTATGCCAGCCAGATCCACAACACTACTAAGCTGAAGTAATTGGAGTTCAACTTTTTCTACCTCAGTGAGTCCAATGGGTCTGAACTGGGTTAAATTTTGGATTCTGGACTGGGCTGCTACGCTCCACAACACACACATCACCCCCCCCCCCCATGTGCTGTCAGACAGAGAAAGTTGTTTACAGCCCCTTGTAATTTCTGTGAGGAGGTTTATCACTTGTTCAGGACGGAGAAAATAAAATAACCCCAGAGGGAACAAGGAGGTGTGAAGTGGGAGGTTATTGGTTTGTGGATTTTTTGCTCTTGTTTTTATTACACATTTTGTGTTTTTATCTTGTATTTTTATGTTATGAACCACCGTGAGATATATGGATGAAGGGTGGTATACAAATTTTAGGAAGAGGAAGAGGAAGAGGAAGAGGAAGAGGAAGAGGGAGAGGGAGAGGGAGAGGGAGAAGAAGAAGAAGAAGAAGAAGAAGAAGAAGAAGAGGAGGAGGAGGAGGAGGAGGAGGAGGAGGAGGAGGAGGAAATAATATAAGGGATGAGTTGAGTAGGACGAGTACAAATTCTAACCCACCCCCCTCTCAGCTAAGGGTCTAGGAATTCAGACAAGAAAAAAGACAACTGTATCTAAAATGAACAGACTGAGAAAAATTAAATGAGTTCAGCAGTTAGCATTGCTGTGCACACCCAGACATCAGTAAGTTTTTGTGTCTCAGGAAAAGAATAGTTGCTCTGTATCCCTGGATGTACTGTAACACAAAAATTCATCCATATGTACTTTTCCTTTGCTATGTTTTTCCCATTCTCGTTGCATTACAATGCATGCCTGTAAAAAGCAGGCACAACCCTGAGGAAATTGCTTTCATGCTAATCAAAATTGTGGTTTAGACTCCTGTAATTTGAATAGAATTGTGTCTTGTGAACATCATTCATGGTCCCAACTCCCCATCAACACCCACAGCCTCTTCTTCCCCTGCACATTCCCAGGGAGTTTGCTCACATAGAGATGCTTGTGTTTGCATTTTGTGTTGTAAAAAAATAAATAAAATGTAATTGTTATCCTGCTAGAATCACAGAGACTGAAACTTTATACCAAGTTGGACCAGCAGTCAATCTTGCTCACTACTCTTTACAGTGACTGGCCTGGCAGTCATGGTTTCAGAGAGGTGCAAAAGCCCTACCTGGAAATATCAGGGTTTGAACCTGAGACCTTTGCATGTGATCCACAACTGAAACACATGCTTTCTTAAAGCAGGCACTTGAGATCATATAGCGTTGAAGTGGTTTCATTTTGCACGAATCCTTTTAAAATACTGGTTCACAAAAGGAATGGCCATAAAATGCAAGGGACAATCCACTTATACACTTTATAAGTTTATAAGTTTATACATACAAATGTACTTCTACATTTTTTTGACCCAGGGAATGAGAATGGGGTGGGCTAAGGTAAGATGGCAATGCATTTTGGATACTTGTGGATAGAATTTTCTAGCAGTATGGACACACTCCAAAGTAACACTGCTCCACTTTTCCAAGATCCAGATTACTATGAAAAACTGCTTCCAAAAGAACCCCTTTCATCAATTAACAAATACACAAACCAAATCAGCCCTTGCTTTCCTGCAGTCCTGACTTTGAATAAACTTCACATTCCATCAGGCTGGTCAGCCCATAACAGGTTGCTCATAATTATCCATCCCAGATAGTAAGAAAAACTCAGAGGGTGGAATTCAGTGTTGGACTATTACAAATGCTCCATGGGTCATGGAAGGTGTGCAGAGGGACAGGGGAAGCTCTGTTGCACAAGCAGAGGTCCTTGTGCAGGGCTTCCACTGATGTGGTTTATTAGGTGAATCCCACCCAGATTGGTTTTTTAAAACAGCAACAAGATTGAGATTAATTGTAAAGGGCAAAAAGTTAATTTCAATCACCTGACCACTTTGGTGCCATTCCTTATGACTTGCATGTCCACCATACAGCCAGTGCCTACATATGAAGCCAAGTTCAGTTCTGAAAACTCTGCCTAGAGTAGAAAAATAAAAATAAATGAGATTAATTGATAACAGCAGAAAACACATGAAATAAAACTGACCTATTCCTGGATTTCACTTTCAAACGGAATGTTTGTCTTAACAAGATTTCTACCAGGTAGCAGCATACTTAATTACCGGTAGTAGTGATTTGTTTGGCAAATGTAAACTGTTTATGGTACAACATTAATGAAACATGATTTATAACCCTGGGTTAGGAATACTGTAATTGTAAATAAAGGCAGATTTAAGAGTGGCCAGAACCAAATCCCAAGAGGACATAGTCTGACTTGGACTTAAATGCCTATTTGGAAACATTCAAGTAGATTTAGTCAGGAAAGTGTCTTTATATTGTTATTTGCTATTGGCGAGAATGTAAGTAAGTGAGGGAACTGGGCTGAAGCAATTGTTGTTTATTATATTTTTACCCAAGTTTTTGATCTGAATCAGAGATGAGGAATCAGTGGCATTGCAGATGTTGGTGGACTACAACTACCATAATCCTTTACCATTGGTTGTGCTGGCTAGTGCTGATGGAAGCTGAAGCCCAACAACATTTGGAGGATCTATTGGACTCTGTCTCCTCTGAGGCACACAGATGATGACTAGCACTAAAATCACAAAACCATACTTACAATCCCCCCACCCCGATTTCTCTGTATTGAAAGCACCAGTTGATTTGTAAATTAGGGGAATCAGGCTCATGCCTACTTGCCTAGAAACCTTTCCAAGAAATCAAGGAAATGGGAAGATTTGGGAGTGGGGGATGCAGAGGGTTACATAGTGATAGGGGAATGGCACAGTCCTCAAGTTATGTGCTGTTATGTTGCAACTTGCAAATAAACAAGGTGTACTAAGGTGTGGTGGCGAATGGTTTATACCATTTGGAAAACTGCTGGGAGTTTAGGAGATGAAAAAAGGCAGAGCCAGGAAGAAATTGTGTATTTTCCAAGCAGATAACCCAAAAGAAAGCCTGACCTTTTTTCACGCCAAGTGTGAAATCTGGCGTGTCAGGAAAGAAGCAACAGATCAAAAGCTAGCCATGGTGTGAGAGCTTATACAGAAGGTGATGGAAAAGAAAAATCAGTGCTGAAGGCTTTCTTTTCCAAAGCCAATAACTTGCAGGGGGGAAACACTATTTGTCCTTCTGTCCCTTCTGCACAAAGCAGGCCATAGTAGAAAATTAGAATGCGCTAAGGGGGAACTGAGATGTTATAAGAATTAAGAAGGCAAACATGTTAATACATTTCAGAATTGTTCCGCGGTGTCTTGAGAAGGTGTCTGTGGATGCACCTGTGCATTAATACTTAATGCACTCTGACAAGAAAACAGGTGGGAAGTGATGTTGTTTGCAGAAGTGTTAAATTGTTCAGACGTTTTCTTCTAAAATATTCTACTATTTTTGCTTTTTTAATAAAACTTAAACAGCAGCAACTTTCTCCCCTCAGAAAGGCCATGTTTTCACCTGCAGCAAGCAAAGTATGAAAATCTGCAGCGTGATTCAGCAGGCACCTGGAAAAACACTCCGGGCCTTGATGAATAAACTACCATAACAGAAAACCAAATTAAATCTGATGTAAGCCAGCTCAAAATGCTTCCTTAATTTCAACTGCCTCCTAGCTGAAATGCTCAGGCACCTGCAAAACAAGTACTGAGTTGCGTGCCTGAGCCAATTTTTGACAGATTTTCATTGCCCACTAACCTGTTCCACTCGGATTTCAAATTCCCCATTCACCTTCTTCCCTTGAAAATATTTAGACCTATGGAGAAAACAAGAGAGAGAGATAGAGGGAGAGAGAGGGAGAGAGTGTGTGTTAAATAGATATAAATGATGCTTTTGACTGCTTTTTTGTGCTGCTGTTTTTTCCTTGATGTTGAAAAACATGAGCCTCAACTTTGGAGCCAATTCAGACACAGAGGTGGGTCCAGACTAAAGTACAATCCTAACTATGCCTATTCAGAAGTAGTAATGGACAAATCTGTCAGTATCTGTTCTCCAAGTTTCTCATTGTCCCAATCTTAAATTCAGAAATTCACCTTTCTGCAAAAAGTTGACTAAATAAAAATCCTCATGAAAACGCAACTTTCTCCTAGTAAACATTTTTGTATGCAGTTTTGACTAATATACATATTTTGGCAAACCTTTCCTCCTAATATAATCCATTTCTGTATGTTATTTGCAAACTGAATTGATTCCCCCACATCCCTATGTAGAATTCAAAGGGGCTTACAGTGGTGCCCCGCAAGACGAATGCCTCGCAAGACGAAAAACCCGCCAGATGAAAGGGTTTTCTGTTTTTTGATGCGCTTCGCAAGACGAATTTCCCTATGGGCTTGCTTCGCAAGACAAAAATGTCTTGCGAGTCTTGCGATTTTTTCCGCTTCCCCCCCTTTTTCTAAGCCGCTAAGCCACTAATAGCCTTTTAGCCACTAAGCTGCTAAGCCGCTAATAGCCGCTAAACCGCTAATAGCGCTATTCCGCTAATAGGGTTGCTTCGCAAAACGAAAAAACCGCTAGGCGAAGAGACTCGCGGAACGGATTATTTTCGTCTTGCGAGGCACCACTATACTTCCAAATATGTGAGGTTAGGACGGCAGTCTCAGTCAGGCTTAGAGGGGTCCTGTGGAAATCAATGGGACTTAAGTTAGCTGTTATTTCAATGGGTCTCTGAGCACGGGTAAGTCCATGTCATATTTTGCAATCACAAAGTGATTTTTCAAAAATGATTCTCTGTAAATGGATGGGCATAAAAAAAGCAGCACGCATTTACAATATCTGTGTTCGGGGCTGATTGTTTTTGGCTGTAAGAATTCTTTCTGTGGAGGGGAAACATGTTTGTAGTTATCTATCCTGTTTCATGAGAGACCGCCAAAGATAATAACAATTCCTGAAGAGGAAGCATATCAGTAAATAAACTAGTATTACAATTGATCGTTTTCCTCTGTTTTCCAGGGCCTGACCTCTTGGGTCTACCCCCCCTGCTCCCCCCCGCCCTTCTGCAGAGCCATATTCCTCCCAGCCACAAAATGTTGGCTGCCACTCTCCCAGATGTTCCTTGAGGGTTTTTGTATAACATGCAGCAACAATTTTGCTTTACACATTATTCAAATTAGTGCATTGTTGGCCTGTCCCCCGTTACTAAGGCCAGACAGCATGCCAGAGATACGCGCAAGAGGGTATCCGTTTGTTGCAAAAGCATGGAAATGCTTATTACAGGCTTGTTTTCAATGGAAACCATCCATATGAACTTTGGGAACAGGTTAACTTGAAAGCCACATGAGATCCATAAATCTGGCCATGTTTCCTGACGGCCAGCCCAGGTTCACTCACGGGTCCCAGCAAACCTTGCCGTGTTTCCTCTACAACTGTACCTGTTTTCTCATTATGGCTGACATCCACGAACCATTTTAGCAGGTGTTCAGTCCTATAAATCCACTTTAGTTGTAAAGAGTGCACAGAATGCTGTGCACTGCCACAGCTAAAGCAGCTCATTTCCTGGAGCTATGCCATCTGCAACTGCAAACACTTAATTATAAGATATTCAGCCTTCCTTTGAGCCAGCCTTCCTTTAAGCCTGTGGTACCCAACATGGTGTCTTCTAGATGGTTGGTGCAGTCAACAGGTGTTAATCAGGGTAGTCAACACAGTGCAGTCCAAGCCAGCATTCCCAAATGGTCAGGGACGACAGGAGTCTAACAACACCTGAAGAGCACCACATTGGCTATCCTTGCTCTAACCAATCACAGACTTTTCTCCAGTCACCTATGAACTATTGTCACGTTTCTGGCCTGTCAGAAGCAGGCCAATGCCATTTTGGCTTCTATAACAATACCTCTCTGGTGGTTCAAGGGAAAGGCAGAACCATAGGCAATTGATCTTCTCAATAATGTTTTATCTTAAGTGTTTGGTTTCATTTTGACATCATTTTATGTTTCCCATCTCTCACAAACAGGCATATACACCCAGGATACCACCTTGGTCTTTTAAACAACAGGCAAAGAGTCTGGAGCAAACACCAGCAATCACTGAGAATGCACTCCTGGTCCTGCTTATATGTTAAATTTACCCTCCCTATGCTCATTCCTAATCTCTGCCACTTCCATGAAATAAATGTATTTATAAATAAATACATAAATGAAATCTGCAGTTAAAATACACATTATAAAATAAAATTGCAAGTCAAAATACATATCCGCTTTACATGTCTGGATAGGCTTGTTAAACAAAAATGTTTTTAGCAGGCACCAAAAACAGTACAGTGAAGGTTCAATTCACCTTTCTACAGCAGATTGGTTTCAACACACACACACACACACACACACACACACACACACAAACACATCCATCTTGGTCCTCCAACTAGGCAAGAACTCCAGCCAGGAAAAAAACTCCACTTGGGATACAAATCGGGGCAGTGAGGGGTGTGCATTGGCACGAGTGCCAAGGACCAGAAAGAAAGGTCTGGGGGTTCACATTTGGCCCCTGTGCCCGAGGTTTCCCACCCCTGCCCTAATGGGAAACCTGCATGCAGGACCTGAGTGCAACAGCACCATATTGTGGTGTGGGGCTTGTTGAGCACAGCCCTGCTATCAAGTCATGTGATGTTAACCACACGGAGATGGATTCTCTGAACAAGGCTGCCATTGTGGTTAGAAGAGTTAATGTGCAACTAATCCATATTTAAGTGCTCCTGAATATATGTCCTAAAGATATTTAAAAACATAATGGTGTTAAACTCGAATTCTTGATCACACCAGCTGTGTAAAAGTTGAAGCATACTAAATTTATAACTAATGGAAACCAACTCTACATCTACCCCCAGGGACCTATTTGCTCGATTTAATACTCATGTCTTTATTTGGTATTGTTCTTACAATTTTGCTACTTTGTGGTGTGTTTTGCAAATGTTCGCTTTTTGATTTAGGAAGTAAGATTTGTTGTATGATAGAATAACAAATGAGCTGATTTGTGGTATCAACATTTAAATGGTTTGTAAGACTGTAAGAAATTCAGATTTAGAGTAGACCCAGCAATATCAGTGGCACATGTCAGTGGGCTTACTGTGAACATGCCTACGTCTGGATCCAATTCTGTTTTCAAAGATAGTATTTTAGAATTTTTTGGGGCAGAACATCTGCCACTTTGCTTAATAATACACTATGAATCTAGGCATTGTCTGCTGAGGGCACAAGACAAAGCCCCTTCGCTGAACCTAAATGGGTCTGGAACTGGTCAGTGCTTGGAAAGGAGACCACCTGCAAACCCCATGTACAGTAAACTGACTTGGGTTCCATGATATACATAAGGAGTATTAATGTACAAAATAAAAAACCCCAATTGCTTGCTTAGTGTAAAATGAGTGTATCTATTTTCATCTGTCAAAAGTTGGAAAGTATGTCACTGGGCCATTCCAAACAAGAATCTATAGGGTTAAACACAGTACACTTAAGGAGACTCTGCTAAAGTAATTAAGGCTACCAAATTTGACTCGCATGACTGTATTTATAACCTAGGAGGGAATATTTTCCAGACCCCTTATGTCTATTTTTGCATCAATGCTAATCCTTCAAATTTCTTGGTCACCTTTCTGCCAGGAGGACTGGATCCCCAAGGTGCTTTAAGTATACACTACAAAAATATAAATACAAGTGGCAGCAGCAGTGGAAACACTACACAGTTATGTGAGAAGTGTTATTTATCATGTTGCTTTGACAGCCTTACCTGAACTCTCTGCCACAATTGGATGACGTCCAGGGTTTTCATTCATACCCAACCCCCCTGTGCAGCTGTCATTTGCTGTAATCCTGCATACAGCTCACTCTGTGCAGGATTGCAGCCAGTTTGTTTTTATTTATGTTGTAATAAGGGAGCATGAGCTACTAAGGGCATTTCACACATGGGGCTTAAATTGGCTTTATTTTAAATCTGCTCCTGATGTGCTTATAAAACCTGGCCAGCCACAGCTTACATTGAATTTCACATCTGAATTCTCCCCCATGTTAACATTATTTGTAAGGGATGCTAATAGTATAAAAGAAGCTCAAATCCACTATGTATGAAAAATGGCAAGAGAACCAAGTCTTCCTGTTGACTGTTTCAAAGGAAGTCCAGAAAGGGTTGCTGCTGCTGGAATCTTGTGGGTCAGAACACTGGTATACATTAAGTATTTACAAGGATTCCAAGGCATCATGTAGTAATGTAGTATAACTCAGGATTCCCCCAACATGTATCACAGATATTAGTGTACAATTAGTAAATTTCACCTGCCATATTATTCTTCAATTTCCTAGCGTTGCATGATCTTTTTGCATCTCTGCATAGTCAAATTTGCACGTAACTATTATGGGAAGGAAATGTGTTTTGTTTGCATGTTCTCTCTCTCCTCTGTTTAAAACAATCAAAATGTGGATATGTGGGATGTGTAGCTGTTAACCCTTTAGAAAATCTTCCAAAACTAATGAGGGGCGGCAGCATTTGTATTATTCATCCAATAGGGCTTGAAGATCCTCCCTCCTTCCCACCCACCCCCTTCAATGGAAATTCTTTTTTAGGTGTTACACCTAAGCAAAAATCTCCAAATTTGCCTTGAATTTTGGTTTCACTGGAATTCAGAGGCAACCTAAGGATGCATAAGCACCCCTACCTTACCCACGGGAATTTTGCAATATTTATTTCAGTGTTTCTATTTTCTGATTTTAACTATTAAAAGTAACTTAAGGGAGATATCAAATGTTTTGCCCAAGGTGGCTTACCTTCTGATAGCATGGCACCATCAGGAGTTGGGGAACAGTGAAGAAGCTGTGATTTTTCACTGTGTACCAACACACTTGCTCATTCATGCAAAACTATAGTTTGATTTAGTGTTCCATGAAAACCAGGCCACCATGCAGAAAGTATTATTGCACCTCACACTGGAACCACATTATAAAGTATAAACTGAGGAAATCATCCAGCCAAAATCATCCAGCACTTTTTAGTCCCACTGATTTTAACCTTTTGATTTGAAAATGATACAATGTGAAAGCCGTTATGTTGTGGCTTATATTAAGCAAATCAGCTGGTGACTGTGGAATAATCTGGACATCATTTAGACAAAACACTGCTTTTGTTTTGAAGATTGGTGGAGTAGCTGATCAATGCATGCAAAATATTTATTTTCTGTAATACGTCGTGTCTCAAAATATGGTATCAATAGAGACAGTGCTCTCTCTCTCTCTCTCGCCCAAAACTGAAAGGGTTAACAATATATAGCCCTACTTTGTATTTGAGAAATTCACTCCAGCAAGAGCATGATTTTACTTAGAAGTGATTTGGGCAAGGAAGTTGCCAGAGGTGGGACGTTTTCCTCCTGGATGAGGTTATGTGTTCAGATTTGGCTGGCTTACAGTAACATGGAGTTCTGCCACTCCGTTTCCTCATGTCCTCATACTGTGAATAAATACACTGCTATAGTCTTCTCTCCACCCACCAGCCAATCCTTTCCCATGTTTGTGGACTCTGCATTTCCACAGGTGTCCTTGGGAAGTTAAACAGTTTTCAAAAATGCACATCCCTGAGGGAGAAAAGCAAGGAATTTTCTGCAGTATCAGCTAGATACACCAGCCTTCTAGGTAGTTAAACTACTTTGTTTTGACAAGCAGGAAGAGAAGACTAAATGAACAATTTGGCTAGGCTGCCCCACCTGTCACCCAAAAGTGCACTCAGACTGTACGCACTACAGTATGAACAAACATCCTCTTCTTTCTGTCACAAGCAGACAAGGATCTTTCCCAAAATTCCACCTAAACAAACAGAAGCACACGCATACACACAAGCCAAGTCCCCATTTTTCTGGCACATGGTGCATCCCTCTTCCTGAGCCAAGCACTCCACAGAGCTCCTAAAACTAGGTTATTCTTTATTTAAGGAGTGCCATAAGCTCCCTGCCACAAATCTATTTCCAACCAGGAACATAGCACAAACTGCCTTGAAACTAAAGCACTAATCACCTCACTTCCAAGGACTCATGTGCACCCAGGGGTAGTTGTGAATTGTATTCAAGGGCAGCACACCAGCTTTATATTTCAGTACAAACTGCTTCTGAATATCCCTTGCATCTCAGAAATGACTTGCTGCTACACAGCCCAATGGGATACCATTGGAGGAAGAAGAAGAAGAAAAGGCTCCATCTGCACTGTACAATTAAAGCAGTATCTTACTTCTCTAAGCAGTCATGGCTTCCCCCAAAGAATCCTGGAGACAGCATCCCTAACAAAACTAATTCCAAAGATTCTTTTGGAAAAGCCATGATTTTTAAGGCAGTATGCTACTGCTTTAAATGTATAGTGCAGGTGGTGCCTAAATCTCCTGGCATTTGGAATTAGTTGCATAGGATTACAAAAAAGCCTGAAATCTAGTTTGTTGTTATATGGCTGAGAAAAGGGGTGCAATGGCACACATATTGAGGATGCATTTAAATGCTCTGATGATGGGGATGCTGCAGTAATATTGGATGCTATAAGTAGCAGGTTTCAGCAGGGGGTTGGACTACTGTAGATGAGCCTTCCAACTCTGTTGATTATACAAAAGAAGCATGGGGAAATGGCTGGAAAGTTGTACAGTTCAAGACTATTGTCCTCCAGTCCAATCGCAGATGTTCTGACCCGATTAAAGTTTGAGCACATGACTTACATGTGCAAAGAAGCTCATCTGGTCATGCTTCCTGCTGATTCATTTCTGAACCGACCACATGGCTAGCAGGTTGTTGTGAATATACTACTCAAGATTGGGTCATCATAATGACCCCTGGAGATGCATTTGTAGCTCCTGTTGAAGGACTGGGCCCTGGATGCATAGATTCAGTTTCATGGTTGTCACTTTGATCTTGACTAGCTTTGATTGCCTGTTGTATCCCTCTTGGGGAAAAAATGAATTGTACCCTAGATTATTAAAAGCTGAGCATTTGACTGGTGCACAGGCAGAACCAGGTAGATGTGCACAACTTTTGGAATAAAGCCTTTTGCTGCATATCCATATCTGGAGCCAAGGCTCTTTATATCTTGTTATTTAAATAAAGGTTTTTTGGGGGGGTGTCCCCAGGAAGTGGAACTCTGAACACTGACAGGTCCAGACGTGTGGTTCTGACATCACTCTTTCTGTGCTGTCAGATACAGGTTGAAAAAACTTCTGGTCTGGATGCAACAAGCTATTGAAATGTGTGAATGTTTGCATGTTCTGGGCAGACTATCAACCATGAAGAAAAGCTGTGAATGAAATGTTTACTCTAGAAAAAACAATGGAGCCGGAGATGGGGGGCATTCCATTCTTTAGTTTCCTCCAGGACTAAAAGTCACAAGCAGGAATGCCAATGACTTCTTGCTTGTGGCTAAAGAAGACTGTGGAATTAGTTCTGCATGGGTGGCAACAGGCACGGAGGTCCATAGAGAGAAAAAGTGAGTTTAGGTTTTAATTTGCAATACTGAATCACTAAATACACCCTGTACTCTAATTACTTTCAACCATTGCCAAACCCAGTCAGAATCCTGAACACTATAGTGTCATATTTCTATAATACATGAATTGTACAGCTCTATCTGGAGTTCCTCAGGAGAAGCAGTGATGAGATTCTGACATCTAGCGTTCCTCTGTTGCCATTACAGGAGACATAAAATTCACACAGAAGCAGGTTAGTAGAGAAAACAGCAGGTGGTATTGGATCCCACCCCCATTACAGAAAAAGAAGGGAAATCAATCCTACTTTATTTAACAACATTTATATACCACCTGACAGTAATAAAACACAAATCCCATCAGCCCCAGCCCCCATGGCCAGTGCTCATGGATGATGGAAGTTGTAGTCTAACAAATATCTGGAATTCATTGTGTTGTCTGCCTCTGTAAGAAAGTATGGGTACTTACCAATCAGTGTGCGGATCGTCAATTACCAATAGGATTTGGGGTTTCTGCTGGACTATAGGGGTAGGGCTTGCTGTGTGCTCCATGAGCCCTGCAGCTGCTTGCGTGGTCTGCTTCATGGCACTGGAGATGGAACTAAAGATGCTGGTACCAGAAGAAACAGAAGCAGGTTGCTGTACAGGCTGCTGCCTCCTCTCTGTTGCTGGGGAAACAGGATTGCTGGTGGAATTATCGGGACGCTGAAGGTCCATCATGTAACCATTTGGCAAGTTGGCCACAAAACTACTATCTGAGAGGCGCCTTCGCAGGAAATTCATTGTGGTTGTTTCCCGAATACCCAGGTAAGACAAAACAACACAGTGGAAGAGTCTAAAGAGCCTTTGGAGTTCTTGCTGCCTTGTTGGAAGAGATGTTCTGTCACTAGTTGTACAGTGGGCAGAAGGACACTTGCTTTCCTCAAGGTAGTTTTACCTGTAAAAAACCCACAAAAAAACCCACAGTAAAACACAGCTCATTTGAATGGATCCCTATCCAGAACCAATTCATGAAAAACTACTATAATGCCAGGCAGGCCACAAAAGCACGATGCTGATGGAGTCCAACATGTTTGTGGGAGCAGCTGGGCAGCCCTAGCCCTGAGACTATACATAGTTGTCCATGATATTTCTATGACAGCTTGATAGTTTGCGAATCACTCTAGAGATGTCGCAAGGGGCATCAAAAGCCCAACCTTGAAACGAGAAAGGATTGTCAGCGCTGGCACTGCACATCATGTCCCTTTGTTTGAAAAAGAGACCCTTTGGATATTAAAACTGTGATTTATAATTTTGAATTTCACAATGCTATTCTTTCTGGCAATGGGAACAATCACATGGCTTGTCGCCTGACCATGGCAGAGTCTTATCATGGCAACTCCATGGGTTGCAAAGGCCTTTTGTGATGCCTGCTTATCAGGGGAGCCAGAGGCAGCTCAGCAAAAGCCTGCAATGCTGCGGAAATAAATCCAGTGCTAATCCTTGGAAATTACAGAAGCCATCTCCATCTTCAAAGTCTTCCTGTGCAACATATTACTTATTTCCCCCTTCCCCTGCAGTAAAGGCCTTTCAAATGAAAGCCTGCCTTTGCACATTCTTGACACAAACACCTCCGCCATCATTAAGATTAAGTCTGAGCGTAAATGTCACAGGCATTCCTCCTCTATCAAAGATTCAAATGAATGCGGGTGACGTCAGTGCAAACTAAGGGCACAGTTAAAATAAAAACTACAGATTTACTGAATCTGGCTCTTTTTTTTTTTTTAAGCCCTGAAAATAATGGGGTTCTTTTGTTTGTCTATTTCTCTCCCCCACTTTTCTGTAGTCTAGTTCTGGGATCTAATGAGAGATGGGCAAATCTATCAGTCTCGGCTTCTCTCAGCTTCTAATTTTTCCTGCCTTAAATTCAGTTTCTCAACATTAGTGGTTTATTTGTTTTTTTATAAAATGGTTCTTGTGGAAATGCATCAGCATTTTAGTGTACACTTCTAATATACACGTTTGTATGAAATTTTCCCCAATATACACATTTTTGCAAAGAAAAGTACAGATTTCAAAGGCTGGCTGTGTTTCATTTCTCGTATTGTTTTGGAAAGTGTGAATTAGGTGGATTCACCTTTAAATGCAAATTGAATCAAATTTCTCCCCCAGCCCTAGGCCTGATGGTACACGATGTTATCTGTGTTTGCAAAAGTCTAGTCTCCCACCAAATGACAGGAGACTATATGGCATCATGACTGGCATTAATAGAGCAGAGCCTTCCTCTACTGAGAGAGATATGGCTTTGAAGTGCACTGATCTGAATAAAATAAGCTGGGTGTATTTAATTCGCAGGGCCTGGCAAGATGCATTAAGGATCAGCTGAGATATAAAAATGCCTATGGGAACAGTTGGAAAGCAACTTGCTGGTTCTCTCACAACAGAGGAGAGCTTTTCTAGTCTCAGCCTGCCCTGTGCTCTGATGTATATAAAATAGAACTCTTCTCACATCATCTCAAAGCTCTCTCTACCATGTGTTTTTATAGCTGTCACAACAGATCCATGTTTTTAAAGCCAGGGTTAAACTGAGCTGTTTTCTTGCTATGGAGCTAAAATGGCCACCTCCGCAAAAGGCAGTCCCAATTTGTACCCTACAAAGAAGATGAGAAAAGGCAGCAGGCTAAGGGAGATGTGTTGTGCTTGTATAAAATATCCTGTCTGAGAGTGCCTTCATATATTATAATCTTGTGAAGAGCCTTAGTACAAATCTGATGATTATTTTTTGTAAATATACAAATCTTATATAATACTATTAATAAAAGATCAACAACATGAAAATTTTATAAATACATGCAAAATCCCCAAACACTGAATGCTAGTAAGCACCAATTACAGATCGCTGGTCAAACATATTTTTTCAACAGTGGGTTTCTCTCAAGCTAAAGCTGGAAGGTTTATACCTGATTTGTTAAAACTGAGCATATTGAACTACTGAATGCTAACTGTGACAGCCAGACTTTGATCCTAACATTTGTGTGTGCACTACATAAATACACAGTCACTATAGGCTCCCAATGTATGCATGTACAAAGTGCACATGCCTCAGCTCTCTCTCCCATTCATAATTTAAACAATCATAAGATGGACTGAATTGGCCTCAGAAGATGCACTTCATCTAAGGCCAGTTTCTCTACTATACCAGGATTGCCCTCCCCATGGATCCTAATGTACTGAATATTGTTAAATCTGGATCAGTTTTTCATATAGTTCTGCCATTGTAGACATAGGGTGGTGTCCAAATAAGTTCTACTCAGAGCTGACCTATTGAAATGCCTGACTAACTTTGGAAATAATCCATAAGAACTAACATGTAAACTGTGTTACTTTTATTGTTGTTAGCCACTCTGAGCTCTGCTTCGGCTGGGGAGGGTGGAATATAAATACAAATTTATTATTATTATTATTATTATGCTGGGTCAGATCAATGGTCAACATTTTTTCAACATTTTTCAACATTTTTTCTAGTGAGAATGATCAAACTGGAGATGCACTTTTGGCATTTGGTCCATCTCTGGGTACCAACTGTATCTTCCATCAACTCAATTTTCAAAAACGTTTATACTAGTTGTGATAAAAATGGCCACCTGAGCCAATAAAGTTCATGGGATGTTGTTGTTGTTACTAGGATTTGTTTTTAATCTGCTGTCACCTGTCAGTTCCAGTGCCTGTCCAATTATGATTCACCATTTGTCACCACACATTTTCTTATGTTTATATCCCATCTTTCTTCCATCATGGAACCAAAGGAAGCATACATCTGGTTCCTAGGCGGTCACCATTCAGGCACTGCCCCAGACTCTGACCTACTTAGCAAGATGGTGACCTCCTGTGCCTTCAGACCATACCCAGCAGCCATAAGCCCCTAGGAATGTATCACTAAGAACAAATTACTACATTGAAGCCTTGTGTGAATTAAGCTTGCAGGTGACTTTTCTGTTGCTTTTTTGTGTGGCAAGGACACATTACACCATTGTATAAAACCAGCTGCTTCCCCCAGGTTCATTAACCCATTGAGAAAGAAAATGTCCAAGTCAATTTTTGAGGCATCAGAAAGGACTCTGACTGAAAAAATCCTCGGGCCTTGTTCTCCTAAAGTTTCTTTTTGTCTTTATTATAGCCCAGGTGCTAGACTGACTATTTCATACAGTTTGGTTGGCGTCTGGGAGAACAGAATGCTGTACTAGAATGCTGGCTTGGTCCAGCACGTTCTTTTTATGTGCTTATGTTAACATGGTTATTGTGTATGGTTCCTTCTAATCCCCCCCCCCCACTGACAGTTTTACTCTTAATGAATTGTGTCTCATCTTGCTACAGAAATCCAATGAAAAACAGGGTGAACATAAAAAACTGGGTGAACATTAATACCCTCCCCCCCATAGTAAATTCATTGCTAAAAAAGAAGTAGTGGATTTGCTTCCATATGCTATTCTATATGTATAAATGCATATTTTAAAATTATTCTTATTTTTACATGGAAATACAATACGGTCACAGTGTGGAAGTCTGTAACCAGGTGTTCTGTGCCTAGTAAGTCAGCTAACCAGGTACTAACTGTTGGTAGGTAACTTCAAGGCTCCTGGTCTCCCTCCTTAGGGATCTTAAACTGGACTTGGACCAAACAGCTATTCAGATTCCTTCACCATTAATTAAAAAACTGCTCTCCATAAAGGATTTAACTACTCTGGGATTTAAGCATACTTGAAAGTCTTTGATATTTCATCCAGCAGGCTGAACTCATTTGAATAGTTATGTGGTTCAAACGATGTGTTATGTTAATTTCATGAAAGCAACAAATGTGCTTGTTTTAAAGAATGTAAACAGCTGCTGTCAGGGGTGGGATGTGGCATATGCCAACCCTACCAAAATGACAGTGGTACCTCTGGTTATGAACTTCATTTGTTCCAGAGGTCCGTTCTTAACCTGAAACTGTTCTTAACCTGAGGCAGGGCCTTGCAGAGCCAGGCAGAGGCCTGGGCCAGGTAGATAATGTGCCCCCCCTTTTTTCCCCTGGGGATAACTGAAGTCTTATAAATCCCCTGCGATTGTGAATATGCTGACCGAGGCCCCCTTTGGAATCGGAGGCCCAGGCCTAGTGGCCCACATGGCCAACCCCCCTGTCTGGGCCTGACCTGAGGTGCCACTTTAGCTAATGGGGCCTCCCGCTGCTGCAGCACCGATGCTGCACGATTTCTGTTCTCATCCTGAGGTAAAGTTCTTAACCTGAGGTACTACTTCCGGGTTAGCGGAGTCTGTAATCCGAAGTAGCACTGTACAACAAAAAACCCACACTCTCAAAGCTGTTATTAGTCCCTGGAGGGAAGCTTCCATTGGTGTTGAATGCCTGGAAATTTGATCAGAGAGTTACCAGGCTCCAAGTCACATGCCCATTTTTAGGTGACAAAATTTATCATGACATCATTTCCCCCATGAGGATAGTTCACAGCCTTATCATGTACAGGCTCTTTCCATAGTCCTATTTAATTTGAAAATGGCTGTGCAAGAACATTAGACTTAGGTTGACAGGGTTGAAGTTCCAATCTTTGTTCAATACATGGCCTCAGGTTTGCCTGCCTCAGTTCTCCACCTGTAAATTGGGAACACGTACTCATCTCATGGTGGGGATGACTATGAAAAGCAAGTAAGACAAAAGAAAATCCACTCCACGGTTTGAATATACTTAGTGGAATGAGCATTTTTTCTTTGAGCAACTGTCCTCCAAGCTACATCAGAAACTGCTTGCAAAAAAGTCTCAATTTCAAAAGTGGTTTGCAGCACAGGAGAAATGGCAATCTGCAACATTCAAGTTAGAAGCTGCATAATTTTTTCACTGAGTAAAAAGATGTTGATAGCTGATCTGGAAATGCTATGATTTATGTCCTCTTTTAATCTGTAAATCGCCACATGCTCACAGTAAGACGGTATACATAAAAGTTGGGGGAACACACACACACACAAACAACTGTCTCTGCCCCAAGGAACTTACAATTTAAATTTTGAAAAGTGTGTGTGTGGCAAGGGGAGAGACAAGGAAGCATAAGAAGTGAAGGAAAAAACACAATAGAGAACAAGAAAAAGGGGAAAGTTGAAAGTAATGGGGAGTGAATGGAAACAGAGTTCCATTACAAGTACCTGGGGTTTGTTTTATTATAAGCTACGACTTTGCTGCCTAAACCAGCAAGCAACCACTTCCCTCTTGTAGCCTTGCTAATAAAGATAAAGGGGAGAGGTCACAAAAGTGGGCTGGACTGAGGAGACCATTGCTTGGAAGCCATTAGCCATATTACAGAGCATTTAGCATTTGAATGAATACATTCACAATCCTACCAACAGCTTTGGCTATTACTGTATAGTCTTTCACGAGAATGGAAAGTCTATATCTTTTTTCAAATCCCTAGGGAAAAGTATACCCCCAATTAGCACACATATATTTGAGGTATTATAATAGGCAGGTTGGATATTAACTTATGTAAGACAATGAAGCATTTTATTTTTCCACCTAGCTATCGCACCTTACATGGTGGAGGCCTCTGGAAGCAGCCCTGGGTAGGGCAGACAAGAGTACTCTGGACATAATTTCTCTAGGCCTGGTATCCATTTCTAATACAGCCCCCACCCTCCGCCTACCCAATAATCTCTTTATATTTTTGGCAAGTTTGGGGGTGGGGTGGAGGATTGATCGGTGCTCTTTAGGCCCCCACCCCTTTCTTGTTTAAGCTCCTTATGTTTCTGGCTGCCTGATTTAGGTATTTACAGGCATAAACTGCAGTATGGCATATATATATATATATATATATATATATATATATATATATATATATATATCAATACATAATATTATACACTTAAATATATGTTAACAAATGCCCTTTAGGAATTCTTCCTTGTTCCTGGGATCTAATGACATGAATTTTCTTCAGTGCGCAACGATGCTAGAGGCATAGCTTATTTATTCACATACTTTCTGATGCCCATAAACCTATTCGCAGCCTCAGCTCACAGTCCCTGGGATGTCAGTGTCTCTGGTTATTATGGTGCTTATTCCTCTTTCCTGTTGCCAGTCAGCTCCCACACTGGGCCAATCCATCTCCTCTGCCTGCAGAAACCAAAGATCTGTGGAGCTTGTACTTCTTAAGAGAACATGCCATGTAGGAGACCCACATTTCTCAAGTCTCTCAGACTGCAAGGCCTACAGTTTCTTGTATTACCAGGCTGTCTAGTGAATTTTCCGTACTTCAAAAAAAAATTTTTTAAGGCAGGCTTTCCTGAAAAGTATTAAATCTAATGCCTTCGTTTGTTGCATCTGTCTCTGCTTATATTGTATCTATTTTTTAATATTGTGTTTTTGGAACATTATGATATTTTGTAATTGATTTTATGTGGCGCATAAGCACTAGAAGTGTGGGATATAAATATTTGTGTAAGTAGGTAGATAGATCCTAAATGCAGATATAGGAAAATGAATCTGCTTAAGTATCCTCAAGCATGGTCTACAATTTAGACCAAGGGCAGGGAATATTTTTCAGCCCAGGGTGACTACCCTGGGGTCACATGCCAGTGGTGGTCAGGGTCGGAGCAAAAGGGGTGTTGGCTGGATAGTTTAGAGAGACTTGGCTGTGTTTGGCCCCCAAGCCTGAGGTTCCCTGCCCCTGGTTTAGTCATGGTTATGGGCCCCCTTGGGCCTCCTAGCTCAGGTAATTCCCACCCTCAGATAATCTGGGTCCTGTGTGAACAGCATTTTCTGTTGAGATGGATCCTGTGTGTGTTTTGCCACCAGCAAGTGGAGAAGAACAGAACAAACAGAAGTGAGAAATAATAAATGGAATCAGAGATAAGCTTTGGCAGATGGGCACATGTTACTAGCTTTTCAGGAACCATTACTGTGAAACAAATAAAGTAATTATAATGCATAACATGAACTGGAGCTTGCACGGAAGCAGCATGCAACACTGCCATTGAAAGGTTTGTCTAAACACTGCAGAGGGTAAATCAGGTTATCCTTCATGGCAAATTGCGGGTGGGTGGGGGGTCCCTCTCATTCTCTTTACCTCATACAGAATTCAAACTGCTTCTTCTATTCAGAGGAATACCACATAGTGATCTGAACATTGTTCTTCAGTGCTACCTGCAAACCACATCAAGCCTCTCGTGGCATCTCTGTATTACAGCCTAAAACTGGCTTGAAAGTCATCCAGTCTTCTTTATATAATCTTGGGAGTTGTAGTTTAATAAGAATTATAGGCTTGGTGCCCTCACAGAACTATTGTGCCAAAGGTGCCCTGTCAAGAATGAGTGACTTATACATTTTTGTTGCTGGATTAATCAGCTATGGCCTGGTCTATACACTCAGCAGAAAAATGTGGTGGTACTATGCCAGGGTGCGCAGAGTGGGCTGTACCACTTTAGACTGCGGACCTGAGAGATTTCCCATGTAAAAAAAAAGCCATTCAGCATGTAAAAGAACAAAGCACCTAAAAGCACCTAAGGGAGAGATTATTCTCCAGCCTGACCTTTGCTGTGCTACTTTTCTGCTCGTAGACAGTTTTATTTTTTTTAATGTGGCAAAATAGAATAGATCATGAAACACTTTCAGAATTCTACCACTGCATTCCCACTTCATTCTTCTTATATATGTGGCCAAAAGTACTATAGAGGCTATTCCTGAGACGTTGCACAATGCTGATGTCTCGTCTCAAACAGCTGTACAGCAATCTCGTGGCCAACAGGACCTATACTCTCTTGCCTTGTCTGACTGCTCTGCTCCCTTCCATTTTCCTCTTAACTGTTCTGCTTCTGGCTGTAGAAACCATAGGGAACATGCAGAGTTATGAAGTTCCATCAGCATGCCTCTGATTTACAGTGCTCCTTTCCTGACACCTATCTCCTTTCTGTTTAGATTGACTATCGCATTTTGCAGAGCAAAGCAAAAGCTGGACTGTAAAGTCATGGTAGCATGATCCTATCTTGGATTTACAACTGTGCTGCTAATTCTCTTCCTGTGTCTAGCGCAGGTGAGTAAATTTAAGAGGGAAGCAAGGGAGAGTTTATTGCATATGATAACCCCTTTGTATCTTGTCCATAAGCTACAACCAGTGCACAATGCAGTGGTGAGACTGCTCACAAGCAGTGGCGTAGTGTGGGGGGTGCCAGGGGTGCCGGCCGCACCGGGCGCAACATCTGGGGGGCGCGCTCGCTGCCTCCGGAGTCGCCGAAGAGCCTCGGGGCGCAGGCTGTAGCGGAGCCGCATGTCTCGCGGAACCGACGAGCTGTGCGCGCATCCGGGCTGAAGGCGCCCGGCAGGCAGCGGCTCTCAGCGCTCGCCGCGGAGGACGCGCCAGGCAGCCCCTCCTCACAGCCCTGCCTCCGCCGGTGCTGCTGCAGCTGCTGGGCCGTTGCATTTTCCTCGCCTCTCTGCCCCCCTCCTCCTCCGGGCAAGCGCCGTCGTTTGGGCGGCAGCGCCAGCGGCAACTCGCAGGTTAGGGGTTAGGGGGGCGCAAATTACTTGCCTTGCCCCGAGTTAGGGGGCGCAAATTACTTGCGTTGCCCCGGGTGCTGACAACTCACGCTACGCCGCTGCTCACAAGAGCTGGTTACTGGCAACATGCTACTCCTTTGCTAAGAGAGCTGCACTGGCTGCTGATTTGCTGCTAGGCCAGGTTCAAGGCTCTTGTATTAATTTAAACAACTTGGGCCCAAAGTGCCTCATGGACGACTTCACTGAGATCTTCTGATGGTGCAATTTTCTGTGGTCTCCAACATCCCCAGGGTTTAGTCAGCCCTGTAGTGAGGCATGTCTTGCAATGTGGAACTCCTTGCTGTTATTTTTATTGATTATAGTTTGGTAATTATTTCTTGTCAATGTTAAGAGTGAATTTTTTTGTTTAATTATTGTTTGCTTGTGGTTAATTTCATTGTGTACTATTATATTCTAATGGATTAAGGAACATTACTTTATTTGATATAAGCTGTTTATTTTAAAGTTACGTTTTTATTATGACTTTTTTTTGTACTGGATCAGATTGTTATATAAGGTGTGTGATCTTTGTTGTTTCCTCAGCTTG
Source organism: Podarcis vaucheri (assembly GCF_965113315.1). Lineage (NCBI taxonomy): Eukaryota > Metazoa > Chordata > Lepidosauria > Squamata > Lacertidae > Podarcis > Podarcis vaucheri. Next base: position 48,797,432 of record NC_138748.1, on the reverse strand, counting down.
TAAACGGCCTTGCCTGTAGTAATAGTTGCTGTAGTACAGCACTGTAGCCACATTTCAATAACATCTCTTAAAGTTCTTGCCTTAAGATACTGAAAGCAAACTAATTGCAACCTCCTCCCACTGTCTCACGATGCTGTTGGTGGAAGACAATTTGACTCTCTACTATCCCAAAAACATTTCAGCCACCACTGAGCCATCTGACACAAAACTAGGCACCTAAAATTGGGTAGTAAACTACAACAATTTATTGAAAAAGAACTTTAAAATGATACAAGTCATCCTAAAACAATGTCCCTTTCTCAGTCACTTAAAACCACATACATATGCATGTATTTAAGTCTTAAATCTTATTATCATTATTTTCTACGAAATTTTTTTTTATCATGACAGGCATTGAACTTCATTTGTTCTGTTTTGTCTTAGGCTAGCATCAGTTCAATATGCAGACTTTCTTAGCAATAATTGCTTCCTGCCTGTAGTTGTAGCCCAAATGTGCACCTGAGATTTTCAGTGAAGAGAGTTTAAGCTCTGGAGACAGGAGCTTTGTGTTAGTTGAATTTTGTAATTGCAGCGAGCAACCTTTAAGCTTCAGAAATGTTCCACCTGAGAGAAAAGGTCAAGCTGCTTCTGGTTTTCATCAAAGTCACCAAAAATATTTTGAATTTTTGCATTGTTAGCATGGGGAAGACAATAATGATTGAGCCAAGTGGTAAAGCAGATTCAAAGGCTGCATTACTGTGAAGGTGGGGGGTGGGGAGTCCCTGCATAATTCTGCAATTACAGGACTTTCAGAAAAACAAGCCATTTGTTAAATGAGCAGTTCAGTGCACAGCTATTAAATATTGAGCTCGTGCTGATGTCCATATGTATGCACATACTAGTTTATCATGGAAACAACTTGTACATATCATTTCTATGTAGATTCAGTAATGGGTATCGCTGAGTGATCTATTATTCATAACACAGAGTAATCTAAACCAATCCATGATTTTCCATGGTGCCACAATACTTTATAGCAATATAAAGTCTTGTCGCTTAGTATCATTCCTCTATTGGTATACAGGAAGGAAGATTACCAAAAGGAGTTACGGTATGAATTAGGCAAATTCTCCAGAAGATACAACGGCATAGTGTGCTACAGTAAGTCAGCTGCAGCCATACAGCTCAGCACAGCCACAGTAATAAACATGCTCAATACTATCCCCCATTAGTTAGCTCTATACTAAACATAGCTGGAATAAAGAGCTTCGCATAGACAGAAGAGATTTCGGCAGCCTATGTCCCAGTTATAAAAGGGTGGCTTGGTGTGTACTACCTGGGAGTAACAATGTAGTTTGCAATTTCATCTAGGCATTGCTATTAGCAGGTTCCACATCCTAAGCAAATTTTAGAATTAAGCTATGGGTCTAATTATGGATTACAAGTATAGCAATCCACAGTACTTTGGTGGGGGGCATGCAGGGGTACGCATACGCCAGAACATTTTGTGAATCTAAGTTTGGCCTCATTGAGGGGCAATATTTCAATATGAGTAGGAAAATGAGAGTACCCCTAAACATTTTTTTTTAAAGAAAAAAAGCACTGGCTATCCATATAAGCCAAACTTTCCATCTAAGACACAGCTGAGAGGAGGCTATTGCTGTCCCTTCCCCCAGAGGTAGTGAATAGGTTTAGTCCTCGCTATAATGGTGTCCTTGAGGAGACCAATCCTCTTTTTCTTCAGGGCTTCACAATTCTGTTCACTGTCTTCTCTGCAGAAAGTGCCTCATTGTCTTGTGGCAAGTCTAATAAGAGGAGCCCCAATCTTCCTCTCTGGCTTAGGGATCTCCCTTCCACAGCTCCACTGAACTTCAGAGGGCTCATCACAGTGATGGGGAAGCTCCATGCCCCTGCCCATCTCCAGGCTAGAGAAGGTGGTCAGGGTGGCCATTTTGTACAGAAACAGCCTTTAGCTCCCAAACAAGTTCCTTCTCCTCTCTCCCAGCTGAGAATGTTTGGATCAAAGGAATGTTTAGCCCTTGTTTTGACCACCCCAGAACTCTTACTCCTGGAGCCATTGTAATACATCTGTTGTTGTCTATAACTGTTCTTTCCCCTTCCTCTCTAATACTCTATGTTGAGATTTTTTTCTAGTGCATGGATAGCTGGAATGATTATAGTAAGAGTGCAGGTTGGGGGAGGGGGAGGACCCATTCTCTGGATAATAACCAACATCTTAGTTCGTAAAATCTTGACTATAAATATGCAAATCTCTATTCAGGGATCAGCTACTATAAGCTCTCTTCTTTGATTGAGTCCTTAAGTCACTATGTTTTTCCAGCGGTTTCTAATGTGAAGGCTTACTGCGTATCAAAAATGAATATGACATAAAAGTCGGGTTGGAGTGGGACTTAATCTATACCATAAGGGAAACTGGGCTACCAAAGGATGATCCATGACTCCTTGCAAATAATGTATTTGTACACATTAGGGGAACACACACACATCTCTTCTGTTCAGTGTGTGTGTGTGTGTGTGTGTGTGTGAGAGAGAGAGAGAGAGAGAGAGAGAGAGACAGAGTGCAGAGATGCAGAACTGCCTCAACCAGTCCTTGAGGAGTCAGGGAAACTCGCCCTTCTCCTTGTCTTTTTTTGTCTTTCACTCCTGAGGCTGTAAAGCAATAGTAGCATTTATATCAATAGGATCTCTGGGTAGAGTGGGAAAATAGCACTGATGTTGGAAGCTTCTCTCTTGGAGTTTGTGACAGGTAATGCCTAAAAGAAGAGGAGAATGTTTGGGGAGTAGGAAGAATAGACGAGTAGGAAGAATAGACACAGGTGCTTCTCTATTTAGTCTTTGCTCTGCCTCCACTTGCATTGGGGAGACACTTGACCAGTGCTCTGCTCATGATGTGTGACCTGAGGGCATATTCCTTAGTCTGAGGATGGAGCTTCCCTTCATTCATTCTCTTACCTCTCTGTTAGTTCCCAGGCAGGGCAGCCTGTATGCAGAATGTTGCAGAAGATCCTATCTTTGCTCCCATAATAGGAGGCAAGTGTGCGCAGTGAGTAGCTCTCTTTTCTCTCCTCTAGTCCAAAGGAGAATTCTTTTCAGTAGTCACAGGTAAGGGTAAAACATGCCTGCCACACCTTGATTTCCCTTTTGCTCCCCAACCCAGCACTGCAGACTGGCTGGCAGGTGAAAACATCATTGTGTGCAGACTCAGAGGCACCCTCTGAAGCAAGGTTGGGGCTGCCAATAATCGGCAGTGTGTTTCGGATGCAAGCCCTGGTACAATACCTAAAATGGACACAGTTGTTAGAACTGCCTGCCCTCCAGCTGCCACAGTTCATGATCTAACCAGTGCAGGGAAGCAACATTTCATTAATTAATCAATTCAGCAACCAGGGGGAGAGCTTGGTTGTAGAGCATCTGCTATTCATGTAGTTCAATTCCTGGCATGGGGAATGGGAACATTTCCTGTCTGAAACCCAGGAGAGCTGCTGCCAGACAGTGTTGACAATACTGAGGTAGATGGACCAATGGCCTGACTCTGTATAAAGCAGAGCCCTATGTTCCTAACAAGAAAAGCAACCTCAAATTTCACCTGCACAATGCCAGTGGACGGGCAATGAGATTATATGTCCTGAGGAGCGCTTGGCATTTTGCCCCAGTTTCCAAATCAAAATGTTAATGCCAAGGATGGCGCAAACAATGGATTCAACCAACCAGGGAGAAAGGCTGTAACTGCATCCCATTCCCTGTCTCCTATTGCAGCTGTGTTCCTGAGAACAGACACCTAATAAGCTTTATTAGTGCACTTTTCAAGGGGGAAAGCAGCAGTTCAGTTTTACTAATAACCCTGAAGAGCCTCTGCCAGCCAGTGTATACAGTACTGAGCTAGATGAACCAATTTTCTGACTCAGTAGAAGGCAGCTTCCTATTCTTACGTACTAAAAAAATCAAAGCAATGGTTACAACAGCTGTATTGAAAGAGCCTTCAGCCTTTTACAGTATATATAACATAAATGTGTTTGCTGTTGTTAACTATCATTATTGCTGCTATTATTTGCACCCATTTAAGTAGCAAAAAGCCAGACATCTTCTGCAAGGAGCTTATGTTCTATCTAGAATTTGACATGAGGGAGATAACAGAGGATGTGGAGAAAGAGAGAAAGAAATCGGGTAAACTGGGGAAGAAAATGTGCTATTCCTTAGATAAGGAAAATATTGCTTCAGTTCCAGGAATTGCACCTCTGCTTCATTCATGTACTTCAGGAATGAAGCAATATTGTACTGCCTGTCATTTCAGTGTAAGTACACGGCCTTACATTTTGTGAAGCCTCCCTGTTACAAGTGGTAGAATATGGTCCCAATCCAGAAGTAGACTCGGGCTGTGTTCAATTGGCCTTTCAAGGATGTACGCATAGGCTTGCTGCTTCAGTTAATTTGATTTCAATATGACTAAATTGCATTTGCAATGATTGTGTATAACTTTTTGTTACCTGCCTCAAGCTCTTGCAATTAGGCACAGCTAATTAGGTCACACTTCTGTCTCTGTAACTGTTACACCTGCCAAGCAGAAAATGTGGCTGGGGAAAATGGGTTTCCAGCTGTTGACCCTTGCAAAGCAACTGTTGCTTTAACACCCCGCAAGTAGCAATATATTATAAGGATATTATGTCCCTTACACTAGTGTTGCAGCCCATTCTCTGGCCCTGTCTCCCACCAATAGGGCGGTACTTGCTATAATCCAGCTAGGATTGAGAGAGGAGCTGGGAAGGGACAGGGGGAGCCTATACCAGAGGCAGTTTTAGGGTAGCCCAACCACTCAGCTCTACTGGGTGTTCACACCACAGGGAGCACCACAATAATAATGTAGAACAGAGTGCAAGAGATGGGGGGCACTAAATTTTTGTGTCCCACTGAAATTTGAGAACCTAAAGTCTGCCATTGCTACATGGGCAGAGAGCCATTATTTCTGAATAATATCTTACTCACTACCTACGAGTTATTTGATGGGAAGCCCCATTGATCACAAACCGATTCCAGAAAATTAGCAGAAAGGGTTTTGCTCTGGAGGCTCATTTTCCAAAAATGAGAGCCTTAGCCTCTCACAAGCCTCCTGTCCCACTTACAGCCAGTCCAGGTTGTGGCACTGCCTAATAGCATCCTTCTCCTCCTTAGTCTCAGTGTTGCCCTTGTAGAACTCAGCAGGGGAAAGGATGGGGACAAAACTAGAGTTAGTTGGCTCTGCCTGTCATTAGTTTTGGCTCTAGTTACTGTTTGGGCTCCCTGCCAGTCACAATGGGCACCAGCCACCAGTAGAGTTTGGGTGGTACTTTTTTCCTTTCACAAGTAAGATGTATAAGAGTGATAGCAAGTGCAGGGTTTCTGTTGGAATGCTCTGTGCATGTGCAAGCCACCATAACTCTGCGTAAGCCCATGAAATCCACATCACTTGAACTGTGATAAATATTTAGAAATACAAGCCTTACTAAATTACCACCTAGAACGACTACACGGTATAGCTAGACCAGCAGCTGCCAGAAATAAATCCTGGTGTTAGTCATTCACACTTTCTCCCCCATGCTATGGAATCTGATTACACAGAGCACTTAGCATTGATTTCTGCTTGCCAAGACACAAAGCCCGGGCTTGCCTGCCCCCTACTCATTACCATCTCTCACCACAGAGGAGAGATTCTCAATCTATAGCACACTGAGGCTTTCCAAAATGAGCACAACAGTGTTCAAGTCCTTCCACTAAGCCTGCTTTCTTTTGGTAATGTAGGAGTGATAAATTCTATATAATAACATATTTGAAAGAGAAGTGAACAGCTAAATCCTCTCCTTAAAAGACAGGAAGCCTATAGAAAGGCACAATGAATGTAAAAGGTTTCTGTTTTCTTTAAAAAACAATCTTTAGGACCCCCCCCATCCCCAGGTTCTATAACAATATAGTGCTTGGGAATCTTTATGCGAAGCTTGACTTGTAAACAGAGGTGCTGAGATCCACTTCCTACACTCATGTAAAGTTTAGGCATGGATGGGAAATGGGAAATGGGCTGCTATCATGCCTTCTAGAGTGCAAAGCACAGCTTCCAAGTGGGTTTTAGGCTTGTGTGTTGCCATCTGACCAACAATATAACGTGTTATGCATCTGTATATATAGATCATAGAATAATAGAATTGTAGAGTTGGAAGGGACCGCATGGGACATCTGGTCCCACCTCCTGCAGTGCAGGAATCTCAACTAAAGCATCCATGACAGATGGGTCACCCAACCTCTGCTAAAAAACCTCCAAGGGAGGAGAGCCCAACCTCTTGAGGGAGTCCATTCGTTCCACTGTCGAGGAGCTCTTACCGTCAGAAAGTTCTTCCTGATGTTCCATGCAACCATCAAAAAGAAGGGGACAAAGTCTGAGTGACAGGGTGAGACATGTCAATCTTTTTCAGGGCCATATATGCTAATCTCCAACATCTCTCTCCCTTTCCCCCCTTCTTTTAGGAACTGTGTGCATTGTCTGTGCATACAGATGCATTACATGCTATATTGCAGGTGTAGTGGGAGCATGGAAGCATTTGTGCTTCCCCACCAAAACTATGCAGGGGTTGCAACTCCCACTATCCCTGGCCATTGGCCAAGCTTATTAGTATCATTAGCTTATTTGAGATCCAGGATGGATATAAGGGCAAATCTGAGACCATACCTGTTGAATTAGCCAAAAATCCATGCATCTCACTGTTTCCAACGATGGCCAGCCAAATGCCTTTGGGAAGCTCACAAGTGGAGTGTGAAGGCAACAGCCTTCCCATGTCGCTGGTCTGCAGGATCTGGTATTCAGAGGCATGTTGCTTGTGAGGGTGGAAGTTGCATTTAGTTTCTGTGTCTGATAGCTCTTAATGGACCTAGCCGGTATCCAGTTTCTCTAATCTTTTTTTTTCAAAAGCCTGCAGAACTAATGGCTATCACCACTGTTTGCAGCACTGAAGTTTGCAAGCTAAGGTAAGTTTCTTCTATATGTCCCAGACCTACTGCTAATCAATACTTCTACTACTTCTATGGGTCACCCAGTAATAATTTATTAAATTATACCCTATATTTATTAAATTATACCCTGAGACCTATACCCGCAGGTCTCAGGACAGTTCACAACATAAAATCACATTATATGAACACAAAATACATAATAAAAACAAAAACAACTCAATAATCCCCCTCCTTCCCATGTAGTATTGTAAGGTGACAACTTTTCCCAGATCTTCTTATGCCCTTACCATGCCAAATGCATAGTTTCTCCTAGGTGTGGTAGGAGAATCACCCCATACACAGGCCTATATACAAGGGGAACAGAGCTGCCCTGTCACTGAAAAAAGCACCTTGCATCAATGTTTAAATCATGCGATTTTTCTAGGGTGACTATGCATTCTTCTGAGAGGACCACCCTCTATCTGAAGGGCTGTCTGATCCAACTCTGCTTTAGAGATTAAAAACCAAAAGAAGGGAGAGCAGAAGCAGCTTTGAACCTGCCCACCAGCACAGGTCACCAGGTCCCAGCCTTCCCCACTATGGTCAGTTGTCTTGCGATCCTATGTAACTATGTGAATTATTTCTAAATTCTTCTATTTCCCCCCTGTGATGTGCCATCAGGTGCCCTGTGCCTCTCTATATGCTGTGTGATATCTGTGAAGGTTGCAGGCATGTGCGTAAGGGTCAGGGTGCTACAGGTAGGCTCTTGCCAATGCCACAATATAGTTGTTGATCTTCAAGTTGCCATAGAACTCTTTTTTGCTGCAACCAACTGATGGCTACAGACACGCTCTTCAGGAATTTGCGTCAACACTGGAAGACAGCACTTGTAAGGAATAAACATTGCCTTTGGTCTTGTCGCATGCAAATCTGTACTCATCCTAAGCACATGCCACATACTAGGATGTAAGGCTCCAATCCTGTGCACACTTTCTTGGGAGTGTGAGTAGAATGGGAACAAACACACATAGGCTTGTATTCTGTATCCATTTGAAACCCATTGGACTGACTTCTGAGTACATATGCTTAGGATGGGGGCAGAAAGAGTTGATTCATGATTTTAAGATACCTACAACTTCAGAAAGGTGGTTTTTTTGGGGGGAACACCTTGCTTCTCTTGCTCCTTTTCTGGTCCTCCTCTCTTTTCAGTCCCTCTCAGTTTCTTTCTTTAAACCACTTCCCTTTACCCCCTTTTCTTAATTTATTCTATGCCTCTGCTTGTACAGTCATGCCTTCAGAGGGAGGTTTGTCTCACACTTCAGATGGAAGCTATTCGAGATTTTAAAGATGCGTACCACTTTAAAAAGAATAATTACAATACTACCGGGTGCCTTCTGATTCCATTCGCCCCCAAGGGCTGGTCTGTGTGTCCTTTCTTAATTGGTTTTTGTTCCTTTGATTTTACAGACACAAATGCAACGTGCCACTGATTATGTAGCGTATGGAATGCACAATGGAAACAGCTATTTGTACGACAGCTATTCGGTTACAGATATTGACAGCGGGTGCATGCAGACAAAAGACACAAAAGCAGTGCAAGCCTACATGCCAGCTGCATGCGTTTGGCTTCCACACGCCCATGGTTCCCTCCCCCATAAATCGGAAAATACGTCCTTAGTTAAGGATAATTCTTACACACAAGGTCTGCATTGTGCTGCTTAATCCTCTGGACAATCCAGATCCACACTTGACTCTTACCTTCTGGACAGTCTCTTAATCCAATGGCTCCCCTGGATCCAATCCTTTCCCCTTAACCCGCACACGGAACTGCTTCTCTTTCACATTCACAGCATACAAGCAGGGTTTGCTGTCACCCGGTTCTACTGCAGCCTTACCGCCCGATTGGCTTGAAGCAGGCAGTAAATTAAATCAAGCCCCTCCTTATACCTTAGTTATCATGGGAGCATAATGAATTATTTAGTAAAACTACTGGTGGGCAGGCTTGGATATCACACAGCCCTGCTGGAGAGGGCAGGAGAAGGCTTTTCCCGAAAGGCTGCTGCATTGAAGTAGCACCCAGAGACAGATTCAGTGACTCACCCTATCAGCATCCTAGGCAGAGAGGCAGAGAGAGAGAGGAGAAGATTTGGTTTGAGGGCAGAATTGTCTATCTGTAACCTTTCCTTCCCTGCCAGCACCAAACCTTCATTAGAGATTGTTTCAGAGGAGACCAAATAATGCTTGGGGCTAGGAGACAGGAAATGTTCCCTTCCACATTCGCCATTGGTACTGGCTCAAAATAATATGGGTCAGTTCTAGGTTTGGGGCTGTGTGTATTCTGCAGTTTTCACAGCTGTGAGCACCGAAATCAGCATTCAAAGTCTCTGCTTTCCTTTAAAAACAAACCCAAACATTTTATGAAATGGGGGAGGGGGAGGGGGAGGGAAACAGACAATTTTTGTAAGTAAAGAAATGAACACCCAAAATATAACACCTGGAGCTTGACAGGAAAGATACACAGTCATTACATTTCTGTAGTGGGACTTAGTTTGGAATTGAGTTACACAGCACCAACAAGTTTCTAGCTTCTACAATTGAGGGTGTGACATTAAATGTGTGATTGTATTTAACCTGTTTCCCTGCTAAATAACAGATATCTGAGAGAGGGTGTGTGTGTGTGTGTGTGTGTGTGTGTGAGAGAGAGAGAGAGAGAGAGAGAGAGAGAGAGAATTATGATTAGGACTGTGGTGCATACAAAACAAAGTACTTTTCTTTTACGGCACATTGTTAAAACTGTGGAGTTTTCTCCCATATGCTATAGTGCTGGCCCCCAATGTGAATGTGTCTAATTCTCTTTAAAAGATAATTAGACACTTTCACAGAGGATGAAGCTATCCAGTGGCAGACTTTGGGCTCTCAAATTTCAGTGGTGCCCTGTATGACGTTAAAATTTGGCACCCCCTGCCTCTTGTGCTCTGTTCTACAGCATTGTTGTGGCACCCCCTGCAGCACAGCACCTAACCAGTTTTGCTACCCTAAAACCACCTCTGGGCTACCACTGGCTACTAGCTGTGGATGGATAAGGTTTAACTCCACTGTCAGAGGAAGTATGCCGCCGAATGCCAGTTGTTGGGAGCCATATATGACAAAGCTGCTGCTGCACTCAGGTCTTGCTCTTGGGCATCCTGGCCAGTCACTGTGAAAACAGGATGCTGGATTTGGCCTGATCCAGCAGACCTCTTCTCATGTTCACAGAGTCTTGATAGAAACCACCACTTCAAGCTGCTTTTGTTCCAGCACAGAAGCTTCCATTCAAGCCAAATCGGTACAAAACCCACAATCTCTAATTGTAATGATGGGAAGCTGCTATTGTCAATTGTGTGTATTATGCTTTGCGTCATGGTACAAAAAGTTTATCTAGATACATACCACAGATATTGTTTCACTCTTGTATCTACTTACCTGCGTTTTTCTACAATCAAGCAGTATATATAAGCCGTTTCAAGAGTTTAGAGCAGGCATCCCCAACCTTCAGCCCTCCAGATGTTTTGGACTACAATTCGCATCATCCCTGACCACTGGTCCTGTTAGCTAGGGATCATGGGAGTTGAAGGCCAAAACATCTGGAGGGCCGCACGTTGGGGATGCCTGGTTTAGAGGTTTTACTACAATCAAGCAGGATATATAATTCTTTTTAATGCATAAAAATAATCCCTGCTGAACTCAGTCAAACTTCATACCTGGGCATGCATGTGCATAGGATTACAATGAGCCTCCTAAGTAGCAAGTCCTATTCAAATCAATGGGACTCCACATTCTGTCCAGGTATCACCCCATTGCTTGCAAGGCGACATGGTTTGCAAGGCATTTCCCTGAATTGTGTCCCTTGTATTTATGAGGTTATGATAACCACACCACCTCCTCAAGAGCAAGAGGTGATTTTACTGATTCTGTAGTCCTTCCCTGTCCATGGTACTGAAACTCTTTGAACTGTTTGATCTTATTTGCTGTTTCCTCTATGGAAATTGTTTTCAGTAACGCCAGAGCTGCCCCTGGCAACAACAACAACAACAACAACAACAACAACAACAATGTAATATCATGTTAAGCTGTTGTTGGTAATATGCTGTTGTTATATGACATTGTTGTTTACAGTCCTTTGTGGTTTTTCCCCAGCAGCCTTGTAAAGTGGGTTGCAAGAGGGAAACTGGCAGCTGAATCTGCTTGGAAAAACATGCAGCACAGCCTTCTAGGGACTGTACCATTTCAAAATAGGGATGCGGGATTGCATCTTTGAAACTTGCCCCACCCCCAGTAAATAATTTAATATATAGGTGATTTTTTGATTTGCCACGTTTTGTCAAGGGAACATCTGCCCAACTTCCCTTTAAAAAATGAGATAAAGTGAGAACTTCTAGAACAGTGAAACTAGGGTGCAAACACTGAGCAAATGTCCCAGAAAACCAAATAAATCAACATTCTTTTCTCAGACTTTGTTTTCCTTTTTTGTATTCAGCTATGGTCTTACCAAAGGACAAACACGTGTCTAAAAGACAAAAAAGGTCTCTTGCTGCAGGCTGCTTTCCCTTTCCAATTAAGAGGTCATGACGACTATGCTTGTTATCATGGTTACTTCATAGCTGTGCTAATAAGAATCCTAGAGGCCCTAATCAGCATCCAGGCTCCATTGTGTTAGACGGAACAAAAACAGGCATAAGCACAAAAGGAGGCCTAATCTATTGTCGATTATGCAACAGGGGATTACTGAAAATTTAACAAGGATATCAGCATGATGTGCAGATAAAGAGAAGACAGACAGGACAAAAGGGAAATTCCATCTGATTGGTTATGGGTATGATAGGTGCACATTTTATGGACTATATATGGGACATGAAAGGATCCATCTCACTTGATTGTTGGGCTACTGGAACAAATTCACTGATAGGATATCTATGGATTTAAGTCTGTTTATTTCAAGGGACTACTTTGAGTATGACGAATGTTGGATATCCACCCATTATCATTATTATCCAGCAGTTGTACATACATAAGCAGAGCCATACTGGATCAGAGCAAAGGCCACATCTCATTTTCAAAAATAAATGAAATCCCTCCCAAATTCACATCATGTGAATAGTGGTTGAAAATTTGGGGAGGCTGTTTACACCCCACCCTAATATTACACAGAACTATGCTAAAACCCGTCTTCCTGACATCTATTTTTCTATGTTCAAGGAGCTTTTGTTGATTGGAGGAGCATTCAGCCATATGACCTCTTCTCCCTTAAATCTCAAGTGGTACAACTGAGACACAAGTTTATCATTTCACCTATTTGTTCATTGCTTGTTTTCGGAACTAGGTCAAAGATAATACCAGTCCGGCCAGCCAGCCAGCCAGCCAGCCAGCCAGCCAGCCAGCTCATACTGAAGACAAGCTCTCTCCACTGTGACACTGATAGGAACCCTTATCTCCTTAGGCTCATCTGCAGTCTCATACTATGCGCCCTTTGCTTGGTTGCCAGGCAACTATTTAAGAAAAACCACCACATTATTTTTGCAAGGGATCTTCCAATACAGACTGCTTTGGAAGTCAGTCTCTTACTGTTGCATTTGAATACACACAAGATCGAGATAGGCACATCTCATTAATGAATTGCTGCCTATCAGTATCAATGGCAGAATTGCTCAGGTCTCGGTCATGAATGCCAGGACATGATAGCTGTTGCTAGTACTACTGATGGACTGATTAACATTTGTCTACTTTTGAGTGGTTTGAAGCTATGATAATCCTTTCTTTAGTGATCTTAACTAAATAATTATTTACCTTTTAATGCTTTGGGGTTTTTACAAAAACATCTCAAAAGTACACCATGTAAACAATAATTATACATAATTATAAATAAATACATGTTAAATCATTAATCAGGGCTCTTAATGGTACAAGATGATGCTTTTTATTTATATCCACATTACATTGTTGTTTTGTATAATAAAAAAATGGCACCCAAAATTGTTCATAAAAGTTGTCCTTCATTTAAATGAGACCACAAGATTTGCCACATATCTGCCTCTAGAGCATTTAGAAGCAGCCCAATCCATTTGGAATCTACTTTGGGTTATTCTAATTAGATTATTTATTTGAGTTCTAATGTGATTCCTTTTTTGGGTGGTGCAGAAGGGGTAGAATCTGCTGTTCTTCTCACTTTGGAAAGATAAAGTCAGAAGAGGGTTTTAACTGAGGAGCCATTTCATGCATTCTGAAGTTGCTACAAGGAAATGTCTCTCATCTATGATGATACATGCACATCTATTTACTGAATTTCCATTTGTTGGGATGCTGTGGCCAACAGCAACTTTCTAGCATGTGTGCACAGAGCAAAAGGTTCATTAACACACGCTTGATGTGCCTTTTATTTGTATGGATGTATTTGCTTGCTTGCTTGTTTTGTATTTATGTACAGTGGTACCTTGGTTTAAAAACAGTCCTGTTTACGAACTATTCGGTATAAGAACTCTGCAAAACTGGAAGTAGCTAGCGAACTTTACCTCGGTCTACAAACAGAAGCCAAACAGTGGAAGGGCACTGGCAGTGGGAGGCCTTAAAAATGGCTTTAGTTTAAGAACGGACTTCCGGAACGGATTAAGTTCATAAACCAAGGTACCACTGTATTATGTTTGCTGTAATTGGTTTTAGTATTTCTTTTGCAAGTCACTCTTGAGTGATTTTTATGACCAAAGCAATAATAATAATAATAATAATAATAATAATAATAATAATAATGAGCTATGTGCTTTCAGTCAAGGAACAACCCTTAATGGGTTCCCAGAGATTGCAGAATTATAGGACTGTGCAGAAAAAAGTGTGTGTAAGGATACATATACATCTTTCTCTTCCCTTTTTGTAATATGAATTCACCTTTCCTGTTCATCAGACACTAACACATTTCTGGATATTCTAGTCTGAACTGAATACTTAGTGTTGCTGCTGCACCAGGCACCTGTCACTCTGTTCAGATTGATGGATGCAACCTAGCAGCAGGAGAGCCAGTAGAAAAAAGTAATGTCTTAGCTTTGAGCTCAGGAAGGCTGCAAACAATAGGAAGCAATCCCAGTGTGTGTAGAACCTCTAATTAAAAGGAGTTTGCAAAGTTCATGCATAATTAAGGGATAGGAGAATTTGGTTCCAGAATTACTCATTTTGTTTTCAACCGAGGTACAATTTACAATCTCTTCCGCAAACCATTGCTCCTTTTTATACACATGCACTTCTTTATAATTATGTTCATAATCAAATAGGCCAGGGGCAGAGTCCAGCTACCAGTGACCATATGAATCATGCTTCTGCTAGGGGCAATATGCCACGCTCAGCCGTGTGTTTTCTTGTGAAGCAGATTCCACCGTTTACGGTAGGAGGGATGGAATCCACCTCCATATGTTTTGCTAAATGTGTCTGTTGAGTACTAGCGATGGGGAATATTAGCTTTGAAATGTGTGAGGCCCCAGAAAAAAACTGGAGCCCTTTGCACTGGGCACTGTTCTAATTAATATGATGGAGCACCAATCTGTTTAGAAGCAAAACAGGGCCCTTCAAAAATTATAGATCAAGGAACTTCCTATATCCGCAGAAGTACATGCTTGTAAATCAAAGTTTTGGTTTTTTTTAATTATAAATTAACACACACACACCCCAATAATAATCCCAAACTGACAAGAACCTGTGAGCTTTCAGGAAGTAAGGAATGTTGATGGAAGTTGACCCTGAGCTTAATTTAGTAAACTTTATTCTCCTGCAGAAAGACTGGACAGCTCCACAAAGCTCCTGTTACAAGCTTAGGGGCTGGAAAGAGGATGAAACAGTCCCACTTGTCATCTGTAAGCATCAAGCCAGGCTCTAGGCTAAGTGATTTTTCCAAGGTAAATGCTGTTAATGACTGGGAGGAACTCAATTCTCAAGTGGATGCAGGCAATTTATCAGGTTATAATTAGGATCTTGGAGCTTTCTCCAGAAGGAATAAGTCAATCAGCATTTTACCCTGGCCTTCTAGATAATAATGGAGGGGGATGGGGGAAATGAACAGAAAAATAAAAGAAGATTTACTCATATTAAACATTGCCATAAACTGGGGGTGGTCAGTATCTCCAATCTTGAGGGGCCAACTCAAGTCTCCAAACACCAGTAGTGCATTTTGCTGTACAGTCTAAATAGCTCACAAATGGCCTGGCTGCCACAATAAATTTCCCACCACCTAGTTGTGAGGGCTTCACAGTTTTAGAGAACATGCCCACAGACACAGTCAGGCCATAATCTACAAAATCCAAGTGAAAGAGACAGCAATATTTCTCTCTTACTCACCTTGGTGCAACATTTGCAGATAGCCTTGTTTTCCTTATTTCTGAAACCATTGGCAAACTTTTTTGGAATCCTGGAAGTGAAGGCCCAAATGGGATGGGGGCAAATACTCTTTGATTAGAGAACCCCAGCAGAGATTTAACTTGCAGGAAAGAAAAGTATGGAAATATAGGCTGTAAAACTTTTAAAAGGTGCCCTTCCAGTGAGCCCCAAAATGTCACCTTTTAAAAGCTCCTTCCATACTATCCCACATTCCAGGTTTACTTACAAATCTCTTCAAAGATCAGATTCATGTGCTTTTTCATACAACAGTTAGAAAAGATGCACAGGCAGTTACAAATGTTTCTAATCTGTTGCAATAGCAAAACCCTAGTTTCAGGCTTCATTCTAGTCTGAAACAAAAGAGACTACTTAAAGTCATGTGGCTAGCTGGAGCAATCATCTCAGAACTCATTACATACTGAAGTCCACATGTAGAGTGAGAATAACAAAGGCTTGTTAAATGAGGAAATGACAACATAGGCTAAGCCTGGCAGGAAAGCTTACTCTATCGTTTTAACCCTTTTGTGCACTAATTAGACCAGGGGTCAGCAAACCTACTGTGCCTCGAGCCAGTGTCTCCAGTGCCGATCGTGTGGTGGGCCAGAGGGCGGAGGAGCGCGTGCCCATAGAGTTTCAGTTAACACCTTTGCATATAACAAACTTTGTTACACTTAAATGAAACCGAGTTGGAAAAGGGCTTTTTAAAAAGTTGGTGTAGAATTTATGACAAATGAATCTCCCACTCTGCTGTGCCATTTTTTTCTGCTTCAACTGAATAAAAAGTCAGTGAAAAATGACTGTGGTAGGCAATGATGACAGAGAGATAAGAACATCATTTATCTTTGCTGATGGATGAAAATACATCACAGGTTGTTGAGGTGGGGGGAATACACAAAGATAGAGTCCAATCCAGCCAAAGTTAATTATTTGCATGTCACATTGTTATAAAGATGAGAGATTTAAGCACCTGCCTAATTCTCCCATTGAAATAAATGGAGCTCAAAGTGTTTAGCTTTGGCTGGACCCTGCCCAATGTAGCTTGTGTTTTTAGGTGCCTGCGTTGAAAGATGGACTAGCACCATGCATTGTCCATCAAGGATCAAACCAGAAGATATTGTGCACCTGCATAGCTACAGCCCCTAAGATAGGATGAGCAGGGCATCATCATCTCACCCCCACAACTTAAACCATTCATTCCATAGT
The DNA here is from genome assembly GCF_965113315.1 of Podarcis vaucheri. Taxonomy (NCBI): domain Eukaryota; kingdom Metazoa; phylum Chordata; class Lepidosauria; order Squamata; family Lacertidae; genus Podarcis; species Podarcis vaucheri. The sequence continues at coordinate 48,780,887 of NC_138748.1, read as the reverse complement.
CAGGAAGAGCAAACCAGAGGCACAACACACTGAACTGTCTCCCAGTCCTACTGCCCAATCCCATTTTATCTGCTTTTCCTTCCCAGGCTGCCTGATGAAGCTGGACTTTAACCATGGTCTGTGGTTAAAAAGTCTGCAGGTACTCTTTCCATCCCTCTGTCACCAAACCCGATAGCACTTTCACGAATAGAACAAATGGCCTCTGCCTGTGCCTTGGTTGCTTGCAGACAAACATTCTCTGCTATTATTTGCAGCGTTGCTTCTCCCCCCCATCCCATCTCCCTCTCTGGCAGGTGTCTCTGTGCTGAGATTGTTCAGCCTTCTACTTATTTATATGGAAGAGCAGATGGTTCGAGGGTTGGGTTCTCTTAGACACTCTTTGCATGCCAGCATATGCACGTGTGCCATTTTGCATGGGTAGGTTAACTCTTGCAGAAGCAATATGGGAAGAGAACGCCAAGGACAGAAGAAAATGGGAAGCCTTAGAGATCCAGTACAGTCTTCTCCTGCCTACCTTCTGCTCAGCTAGTCAAATGAACATATTTAAAGTGCTACTGTTTTGTTGTCAGCATGGCCTAGAACCACTTGCCGCGTCTGTATTTCCCTTTGCTCATTTTGTGTTCCTATGACTGAATAAAATGCATTTGCTGAGATCACTACAAATTATTTATAAAAGTGGCTTGTTTCATTTACTTGTGATGCATGTTCAATCAACTCTTCCCCACCCTTGTTGACATTTCTAAGTAGCATCACTGTTAAGGCCAGATGTGGGGAGCAGGTTTGCCCCCCCCAGACTGCCAACCCAAATACCCCACAGTAGTAACTTGCTACTAGTGGTATTAGCTTGCAAGGAAGCAAACGGGGGGGGGCAGACTCTGGCACAGGAAGGCGGATTCTTCTCACACATACAACACACTCAAGGAACATCTTGGCGCAGGACAAGCTCTGAGCTTTGGGTATTCTGTTGCTTGCCTCTTCCTCTCACTGAGACCTTACTCAGAACAACTAAATGTCAGGGCTCGTGATTCTGAGCTGAAATAATGCAAGAACCAGAGGCATAGGATCTTTGGCCTGGGCACTTAGTGCTGGCATCGACATACAGATACACACATCCATCTTCAGCTGCAGCAGTTCATCTAAGCCCTGGATAAGTAAGCTGTTCACCCCTTCCTTGTCTTCCAGAATCCCATGCCAAATTGACACACTCCCGTCCCATCTTTTTTCTTCTGCTCTTTCTAGCCTAGAACTCTCTCTCTTCTCCACTTTAGGGTTCTGAATGCAATAGGTTATTAGACAAGAAGCACTAGTGGATTTATGTTTTATATACCGTACCGAATTGTACTTAATGTTCACATGTTAAATGTGCATACATTTGAGTTTCCAGAGATATGAGTAACAGAGTTCCTACTAGGAGTCTGGGCTGTGAATCAAGAAGTCCGCAGTGAATCTTAATACTGTCCAGAGGGGCCTCTGCCTCCACAAACATGGTGGGCTCTCAGATGTAGGAAGTAGTGGGTGGAGTGCTCCAGGAGGCTGAGGCAGGCAAGGGCCACAGCCCAGCTCTCTAGTTGGCCAGGTGGGACTCACTAGCTCTGGGAGGACGTGTGTGATTCCTCAGCTGGAGTAGGCTTGGAGCAGGTGAGGGTCGCGTGTCTCATCAAGCCCAGATACGGCAATGAGCAGGCAAAGTACAAAAGGGAAGCAGAGCTGAGGTGTTGTGTCTGCTCAGCAGCCCATGCTGAGGGACCTCAGTTTGGAAGCCTAGGATCACTGCAGGACTTTGGACATGCGGGTTGACCCAGCACTGGGGACTTGACATACTGACTTGCCACCTGGTAGGACAGGGGCTCAGGACACTGACTGACCTTTCAGGGTTGCTGGAAGGATTACCAATAGATGCATGTGGAGTGCAATGAATGTTTGAAAGCACTACACAAATGTTAAGTATTATTAATGGCCACCCTGAGCAGAGGGTTTAAAATAAAAACCCTCCAACTCTAAAATTATTATTTGTTGTCATTGCAGGCAAGTTACTGCACATAAGACGTGTGAATTGATCTGTTTTGGCACTTGGAGAACATACATCTGTCTCAGTCAGTACTAATGATTAGGATTAAGAATTTAACAGCATGCTTGCAAACCAAGCTGTGAGCACAAGAGTCTAAATGGTGGAATAATGTTGGATAACCCACCCTTTTTATATAAAAAAAAGCATGCATCATACTCCAGGAGTGTGTGGGCAAACCTACACACACATTTAAACCCCCTCTTTTTAAATTTGGTATGATTCCTTCACACACGCTGCTTGAAATATAAATAATGACACAGGGGTCAGGATCAGGGCACAAGAAGCAGAGGTAAAGCTGAAGGGGAGGGGGCTGCAAGCAGGGGAAAATTTTGTCCATAAAGAGAGAGAATACCCTTCATTCCCTAGGCAACAATGATGGTGTTTCCTCTTTTCACACTATTAGCCAGCTTTGAGTGGCTACATAGTGATGTGATATCACATTTATTATGTAATCCCCAATTGTGTAGTGAGGGAGGAGCAGCAGAAGGCAAGAACATTAGCTGAAAAATGGCCTTGAAGCAGAATAACATGTTTGTGTGTGTGTGGTTTTGCAAGTAACCCTTTGCATTCCAAACTTCGCCCCCCCTTTAGCCCCTCAAAAGTTAATAGCTAATAATTCAGCCACTGGTTACAATCAATCTGGCTTGCCGATAGGCTCAGACAAAGCATGCACATTTCAGCACATTGGTCAGACTGGAAATTCAAATCTGCATTTTCCTAGACTCAGTTGATATATGAATGTGCCGCTGAAGCATTGCCCGTTTGATTCTGTATTAAAATATACAAAAATTATCTCTTCCTCTTTGACTCAAGTCTGATCTTACTGACTGTGGTTCTCATTGTTAGATTTAGAAAGAAACAGCTGAAGCCATCCTTTCATCCATAAAGGCTTTTAGTGCCTAGAACTTAATACTAGTCTAACACAACATATCCCTGTTCCTTAGCATGCCAACTGCACCGTGTTAGGTTGAGATCAATCACTAAGCCGTCTCTTTATGATATCAGAAACGGCATATGGCATGACAATCGCGACGCTGGTCCCTCCTGCCCTGCCATGTGTTTGTGACACAGAATCTGGCCAGTTCCAGAGTAGCTCTGCTTTAGAGCCACTGAGAATGCAGATAGGCTGAGCTATTTATGTCAGTTGAGCAGAACAGTTGCTGATTTCCCCAACGACTAATACAGCAACGTTCCAAGCAGCCTTCATTTCTGACACAGTCTTCCGAGCTCAACACTTCCCGAAGACCAGATGCTTTCTTCATTAGAGGGAAGAGCTGGAATGTTTACTAAACACCAGCTGGCATGGGCTTAGTGCCCTGTTGCATCCACCGCTTTCACCTCCATCAGCAATGGCTTAGATCCCATTATCCCCATGCATGAACGGAGAGCATATCCACATGCATGGCAGATGGTGGACTGCCAGTTCTCTCTTGGTTGCAGTCCCTTGCTCCCATTGTATGCATGCCACTTTGGAAGGTCACTTGACTCTCTGGACTGGGACAGAATAAAGAGCTACAACCAGGGCAAATGTTGATGGACACTTTCTGTACAAATGGGAGGATGTTGGGATTCAAGCTGATGTGTGGGTCCAAGTCACTATTTGGTCCACAAATTTTAAAAGGAAGGCAATGAGCAATTCATGTCTACTCACTTAGTACAACAGATTGTTTGTGATGTTATTAAAATTTGAATCTTTCCATGCAAACCAACTGAGCTGCACAGCCAAACAGCCTGGCCAGTTTGGAATATTACCTAGTAATTCAGTGTACTTAATTGCAAACCACTTTCATATGGTAGAATTCTGCGTGATCTCTGATTGCTGTTGACCAGGAAGCAACTGCATTTGAAAGATTGCCATTTCAGTTCTGTGTTCTGTATGGCACTTCAGGTTATCACCACTTGTTACAGCTATCTTATGTATGATTGAATAAAATAATGCAAATCACATTTCACTTGGTCTTAAGAAACAGGAAGACTTGGAGTGCACGCTCAGATCAGGAATTTGTTTTCAGTACCAGAACTGAGCCCATAGTCCTTTCATATAAAAATCCGCCCCTGGTTTGCTTCCAAGCTTTCTTTATTTCAGCACCATAATTTGAGGGGAGAGAAACATTTTAATTGTTCTTGCTGAACAGGTGAAAGTCAGAGACCATGGCCAATATAGGCAAATCATCCAAAGATCTACCTTATGGCCACACCCAACTTATTGCATGTTCTAACATCTTGACATTGTGCATTTCGCAGTCTCTGCTGCTCATCATTGCTGGTAGAATAAGATAGGCTGAGCATATGCCCCAGTGTCACAAAATGGGGTAAGTGGTAACAGCACATTGTGTAGACAGGGGCCTGGAGCTCTTGCTTCACAGCCTATACCTTTTTCGTATTGTCTAGTTCCACCCTTCAGGTACAAAGTTCAAACCTATAGATCAAAATCCTATTACAGCCAGAAGGATGCATACTTAGGTATTTTCTCTCTCCTGTTTCCTACAAAGCATTGCCCAGATGACAGCAATATGTAGCAAGAGCAGAAGAGGGTGGAAGAAGGAACTATTTAGCCTCTCAGCAAAAGATGGATATATCAGAGGGGTAATGGCACAGTTTGCTCCTTTTGGTTCATTTCCCTCCATGGAACTCATCAGGAACAATTCATATTCCACCTTGGAACAAGATAGATCCTTTGACTTACCTCCCAAGAAATCTTCACTCTGATTCTGAGATTCTTTTTCACAAGGTTGCAGGGTATCCTGGGGCCCTCCAGACTGGCGTGTTGTTGTTTTGTGTGCGTATTCTGCAACTTGTCAAAGCAATAATAGTTTATTAAGTGGGGGATTTATTCTGAACTGTACACATATCACTCTGCTTTATTAGTTTTTTTGTGATGAAGGGTGGTATACAAATTTAATTGATTTCATTTAATCTAATCTATTTTAATTATTCAATTATTCAATTATTCAATTATTCAATTATTCAATTATTCAATTATTCAATTATTCAATTATTCAATTATTCAATTATTCAATTATTCGATTATTTGATTATTTGATTATTTGATTATTTAATTATTTAATTATTTAATTAATAATAGAAGCTCACCTCTTCCCCAGTGGGTGTCGGTTGCAGACCTTTGTTCATCTCCTTCCCAGTTGGCTGGACCTGCATGGATGTTGGCCAAGGGGGGGGGTTCCCTTTGGCCATCGCGACTGTGGGGGTGTTACCTCCTGGCCAGTAAGATGGCTCTGTGACTGGGTCTGCAATAAAGAAGAAGAAGAAGAAGAAGAAGAAGAAGAAGAAGAAGAAGAAGAAGAAGAAGAAGAAGAAGAAGAAGAAGCTGCTGCTGCAGGATTTCAGCAGAAACCTATGGGGCTGATTGGAAATGAAGCAGTGTTTGCCATGAATCTTCTGAAGGCACAAACAGTATTGCAAGGGTATAGAAGTGGCCCCATGCCGTCATGAACACAAAGAATCAAGACTGCAGAATAAAAAGTATACCTGAAAGGGCCCATGGTGTCCCTTGCTGCAGACCAACCAGCTTCTGCCCCTTACTTCTCTGCCTTTTGATCCAGGTTCAGTATTGCTCTTTCTCCTTGCATGGAGATGGGGCATAGCTTGGTGGTAGAGTATTTGCCTGGGACAAAAGGTCCCCGTTTCAATTCCCAGCACCTTCAGCTAGGGCTGGAAATGCTCCATGTCCAAAATCCTGGAGCACTGATGCCGAAGGAGACAATTCTGATCTAGATTATACCAAAGCTTGAAGGTTTGACTGTGCCAATTCTGAATGTATTGGATTTGCGACCATTATGCTCAGTTGCCTTCAGTAGCAGTAAAGCTCTGCTGGATGAAGTGCAATTGCTTCTGGTCTATTTTTGGGGAACTCTGCAATGTGTTAAAGTTTTTTCTCCTCTGGACGACAGTAGGCAGCAATGCTTTGCATAGTTACCTGGTAGTAAATCCCACTGAATTCTGTGGGAGTTACTTCTGAGGCACAGGATCAGGCTGTTCAGTGATATTTCTTTTGTGCATAGTAGATTCCTGCAAAAAACTGAAATGTGCAGGTCCAGACTTCTTTTTCTTTGCTTTAGAAAATCTATTAATGAAGCATTCAGGGATGCAGAAAAGCCTTTACTTCCTGGCGCTCTAATGTATTTCATTGGGCTCTGCTGAACTTCTGACCTGCCCACAGCTTTTTCTCTGGTATCTCTTACAACTGCTTGATTGAATTACTGTCTTGTCAATGGTGAAGCTACAACTGCGCAGTTCTTCTTGGACGCAGGATATGCTGGGAACAAAGGGGACAATGACTCAGAACCTTCCATTTTCTGATCAGCTCATCGTCATCAGTAATCATTTCTGGATATAATATTTTTGTGTGACTTGGACCAAGGCTCTTAGTTCTATATGCTTTTATTTCAGATCAAATTAACCTTTGATTAGCATGTAAAGGATTTCCAGGGAGATTCCCCTCCCCATGAAGTCTGAAGTGACTGACTCATAACAGAAGACTATAACAGAGAGAGAAAGGACATCAAAGATCTAGCAAGGTGTCATCTGCACTACATATTTAAAGCAGTCTCAAATCACTTTAAACAGTGTCCCTCAAAGAATCATGGGAACTGTAGTTTATTATGGGTGCCGGGGGCTGTAAGGAGTCTTCTATTCCTCTCAGAGAGTGACAATGCTCAGAATTCCATGAGAAGAGCGACTGACTGTTAAACCACTCAGGGAACTGTAGCTGTGTGAGAGAAATATCACTCCCCTAACATCAGTGGCATGCTGTTGCTTTTAATGTATAGGGCTGTTCTGTTTTTATTATTGGTATTTTAATAGAATTGTTTTAATCAGGGGTGCCAACTTAAATAAAAAATTGGGGGGGCAGCCTGCATAATCAGTCACATGACATGATGCAGGCACACCATTTGAATGGCAATGCACATTAACTTGAGGGCCCCCCAGCCCCTTCAAATATTCTATTGGATGCCCAGAACTCCCTCAGCCCCTAGGAGTTGGCTCCTATGGTTTTAATTCTATTTTAGTTTAATTACTTTTAAACTATTATCCCTTATATGTTTTCAGCTTTCTATATTTTATCTGTGTTGTTGTTCCTGGTTTGGGGGAAAAGGTGGGATATAAATAAATACAATAACAATAATAAATAATGGAGTTGTGCTGTAAAGCCTCAGGAAGCCTGAGTTTTATGAGATTTATGCACTGGTAAGTATGCTTACAGTTCAGCCTTAGTTTCAGTGTTTTGGGTGAAATGCCAGAGCTAGTGGCATACGGATTGTGAACTGGACGTTACTTAATCTTTTTATTTAGTCATCCAACTAGCTGACTAAAGAACTGGCTGTGTCCAGTCCCTCAAGCGCACAGCCATAATTAAAATCAGAAGTTAAGTGGCATGCCCTAACTGTCCAAACCGAGGGCTAAGGGATGATCACACGCAAGGAAGCTGATACTGTTGTACAAGGCAAGGCAAAACGGAGATGCTTAAGAGAGAAGCATGAGGAGCTGAATGGGATCAACAGCTCCAATGGCAGCTGCTTTTGTTCCTGGAAAGGAAATGCGCTGAATTATTCATGCTCGGCTTAAACTGCCAATGCGCCCAGCTTCAGCCGAGCATTTCTCCTCTATTATTCATACGATCCAGCCAGTGGAGACGCAGCAGGAGATTTCCGCAAATGGATGAATGGGACCTGTAAAGGGCTTGCTGCTGCCGCCGGAGTTGAGACTGGCTGTTTATTGAATGGAGGCAGGATGAGCTCTTGTGGTTCCACCCCATGCCAAAGCTAGCAAACGCTGCAGGACAGGCATGTATGGCCATGTTGCCTTCCCAATTGTTCATCCTACTTAGGCGTGCAAGTCCGTAATAATACATAGCATTTAAGGCAGCACTTTGCATGCATTGTTTTGGTCACAGAATCATAGAGTTAGCAGTTACGTTAGAAGTTATCTAAGGCTGCAGTCCAGCACTCCTGCTGGCCTCTGAAGGCAAAGTGATTCCAGAATCTCCACTACCACAGAGCTCCCTGTTCTACCCATCAAATGTAATGAAACATGACTTCAGGCTGGCACAGCAATTTGCTTGCCCCCTTGGCTTTCACCCCAGATGCTGCCCTGTTTGGGATTGGATTGTCCTGTAATGTAAATCCCTGCCAGTTAAAGAACCCCACTGCTACAGCATCCTTGAAGGATTCTTCTTAAAAAACTGGAACAAAGGAGCATTCACCACCTTCCAAGAGAGTCTGCCTCACAACCTAGTAGCTTGTTTTTTGGGGGGAGTTATTCCTAATACAATATATGCATCCCTTCCTTCCTTCCTTCCTTCCTTCCTTCCTTCCTTCCTTCCTTCCTTCCAATGGAACCCAGGGTGGCAGACACAGCAATTATATATCTGTTAAAAGAAGTTAAAACATTCTCACCAACTGATTTCTGGATTGCCAGGAACAATAATGAGGGAGACAGACACACCTCACTATGGACAGTATTCCAGAAACAGAGAGCCACCATTGAAAAGTCCCTATCAAGGCCTCACCTGAGATGATTGATATTGGGGAAGGCACTCTTTTAGAAACCTGAGACTCAGCTTTATAGCTGCAAATAAAACATTTTAAGTGTGCTGCAAAGTGCATTATACAAATGTGACACCAGATGGCGATGGAGAGCTATGGCAAATGCAATATTTTTCAAAACTTTTTTTTTTTTAAAGCATTTTCACAACGTTTTTTATTTGTGTCTAAATTCCACCTTGGGCCCTAAGCCATTTATGATTCTGTATCTTGAATTTGGCCTGGTAACTCACTGGCAGCCAGTGCAGTGCTTTCAGGGCTCCCCCACTTAACAAACCTAGCAGCCACATTCAGCATCATCTGCAGCTTCTGGACAGTAGTCCAGACAGGAGGTCACTGGAGCATGGTCAACTGAGGCCAGGCTGGCCAGATAATCACAATTCTTGTAATTGGTTCAGGTTTGGGGCAACAGAAACCAAAGTTGCTCCATCAGCTATATGGCAGCTTTGCAACTATTTGAAGATGGCTGTTGCCTCTTAAAAATCCCTTTCCCAGGTTTACAACAAGGTAGGTCCCCATTAGTATCTCCCTGGAAGGCGATGTGTTTAACTCCAATCCCGTTTTCTGGCCATGACCAGATTATTTGCAATTCAGTCAGCTCAGCCTTCCTCTTTATTCTCTAAAACCCATCAGATGACCAAGCCCACATGTCTGGATAAGTAAGTTCTCCCAAATCTGGGAGGTGTATGTGTGTGTGTGTCAGTATGCTTGCAAACAGGATAGGTTCAAACTTGGGAGAGGGAGTCAGAGTGGGAGCTGGGTCTGACACTACTTCCCTTAGGATGGGGAACTTTCGGCCTTTTTGATTTTGGTGAACTACAACTCCCACCATCTCTGACCACTGGTTAGGCTGGTTGGGGCTGATGGGAGCTACAGTCTAACAATATATGGCGGACCACTGGTTCCCCATCCCTGTCTTAAAGGATACAGCTGTGTTTGCTTCCATTTAGAGGATATTTTTAACATCCTGTGCAAACAGAGCTTGTAAAACAGCAGTGATAAGGTGCAGATGGTGTTCCCCTCTTGGGGCCCAAGGAAGGCAGCAAGGATTAGGTCTATCTAAGCATCTCATCTTAAAGCAGATTCAGTGATCTGGATCCAAGATCCAGCAATCTGAATTTAGCCTGAAATTGTGCAGATCGCCCAAGTGGGAAATCCTGTCTCTTTACACTGACGATCCACCTTGCAGCTTCTGCTTTAGACAACAATCTTACAGGAGCAATAGAAAGCATTGCATTCATTTGTAAAAACACCACTGCTTGAGATAATAAAACATGACTTCCCTCTTGGGCCATATCACTGTTTCTATTTATTTAGCACGAAACGCGAGAGCTTGTCTAGAAACGTGTTATCATTGCCTTTGGGTATAGTGATTCATCCTCACTGGTGTGCAATTTGACCCCACCAGGGAGGTGGCCAATTGTTTAACTCAGAACAGCTATTCCCTTCCAAATAACAAGATGGCATTTCCACAAGTGATTAAACACTTCTTGCTTGCTCCCAATGCTCATGACATCACAAATGCATTTGCATGGGGGCTTTGAAGGACTACAGGCACGTACAGCACACATAGTGACCCAAGCTCCAGGTAGGGTTGGAAAGGGGAACCTCTATTGAATTGTGGAGAGCCACTGCCTGTCAGTGGTCTTATTCATAGAAGGCAGCTTCCCGAAGAGCTACATCAGGGGTCAGCAAACTTTTTCAGCAGGGGGCCAGTCCACTGTCCCTCAGACTTTGTGGGGGGCCAGACTATATGTTGGGGGGAAATGAACGAATTCCTATGCCCCACAAATAACCCATACATGCATTTTAAATAAATACACACATTCTAATCATGTAAAAACACGCTGATTCCCTCACCATCCGCAGGCCAGATTTAGAAGGCGATTGGGTTGGATCCGGTCCCCGGAGTTACATAGTTTTATTTATCATAGCATACCATAGGCTGCCCTCTATTGGCAGAAAAATATATAAGGGGGAGAGGGTACTGCCTCCAAGCCTGTAATGGATTTCGAATATTCTTTGGTAAGCATGCTTGTTTAATTGTACATTTAAATGGAAAATGACTCTCAATGTGTAATGCGAAAGATAACACTGAAGAAATTCCATTAAAGCTAGGAAGAGCTCTCTGAGTACCTGGTGGGTTGATAATTAACTGTTGATGTGTCTCTCTGCTAGCTCTGATGTGGTGTTTAACTTTAGATCATATGAGAGGTATTCAGTTGCAAATCACCATTTTGAGGGTTTCTTTTTTGTTGTTGTTGTTCTCTCAAGCCACCAAAGAAAGGTGTGCTAATGATTCTCTCTAGGAGGAACAGTCTTGGGCTGGAATGAAGGCTAATGGAATCTGTGTGGAGAGAGAGATCTTTGATTTCAGGTCTGTTTAGAGTTATGTCATATTTGTAAGAAGCTGAGTCTATGCTTGGACAAGCATATGACGTTTTGCAACTGTCTTGATATATCATTTATTGTTTTGTGTCTGTTGAAGAACGTTTTGTTAGTATAGCTTTAAAACCATATTTTGGGTCTGGACAATTTTTATTCCAAGAGGAGTTAGTTTTTATTCATACTATATTGCTTCAATCTATGCAATCTGCAATATTCTCCTAGGTCAAGCAGCCATTTTCATGAATGTGCCAGTGTTTCAGTGCATTGTGCTTGGTGGCTTCTTTCATTTTCTGCACCAAAAGTTTAGACATATTGAGACAAGTTTGTCTCAATAGGAAGCTAACTTAAATCAAGTGGGGAAAGAGCTGTGGCTTAGTGGTAAGGCAACTGCTTTGCATGCAGAAGATACCAGGTTCAATTCCTGGCATCTTCAGATCGGGCTGGGTTAGAACCTTGACATTCTGATGAGCCACCACCTGTAAGACTATAACAACATAGATAGACCTATGGTCTGACTCTGTATAGGTCTGCTTCCTATATGCATTGGTTCATCTAGCTCAATGTTGTCTGTGCTGCTGTCTGCAACAGAACTCCAAAGTTTTTCAGATGGGCATGTTTACCGGATGCCATGCAATGAAGCTCTAGAACCTTTCACCAATTATCTGCTCTACAAGGTTGATTACAAGAGGAAATATACAATTGAACATAACACAGTAAGGACACTTCCCAAGTAGTCCTGCTGATACACTTGAGGTCTATTGACATCAAGTAGGTCCCTTCACTGTGCTCTTTTCAGCGCCTGCAAGCCCAGCATGTAGAATGTTGACATGTGTTTTAATCTGGTTTTCAGCTCATTGTTGATCTTTTTCCTCCCTTTTTTTTTAAAAAAAGTTGTTTTCAAACTGTTTCTTTGCTGGTAATTTTATGGTTCTTTTTCTTTTTGTAAATTGAGGTTTTATTACAATCAAGTGTGAATAAAATAAATAAATATGCTTGGCTCAGCTGTGGTATGTTGTATCCATATGAACTATACACTAATTGAACATTACACATATTAGTATGCAGTTCAGCTATTTGTGTGCACAGGTACACAGATTGTACATTCATTGCATGTAACTTGTGAACACCTCGTGTAACATTCTACCTGTCTCTATTTTACATACCACCTTCAATTCTTTTGGGGGGGGGAATCTGTCTCGATTTTAGCATATCCTGGGCTGACATCTAGTGGCAGTTTAAGGGAACAAATAGAGATTGAAGGATCTGTCAGTTTCTCACCTTAAATTCAGTTCCCCAAATTTCTGCAGCAATTTCTGATTTATTTATTTTTTAACTCACATGAAAATTCTTCAGCATTTTAGTAAGAGAAAGGCCAGAGTTAAGAGTTGAGTGATCTGAGCTAGGAACAAAGAAGCAGGCTGGGAAGCCAGAGTGAGAGATGCTTGATTTCTGCTCACATCCAAGGCTGTGGCTATGGGTGATGCAGGACCCTCTTGAAGTGCTACTGCTGTGAACACCTTCATTATAGGCTCAGGTTGTATATATGTGTGTAAATAAACCATATATCCCAAAGGCACCACAGTCTTCACTGTGCCAGCATGAACCCTGGGTAAGTGCCTAGAACCCCTGGAAACCTTCACTGTTCAGAGTTTGGGGTGGTGTGCAACAATATTTTTGAATGCAGCTTTGACTAATATGCACGTTTTTGTAAGCATTTTCTCCTAATATAAAAGGGAAATCGACCCCTGACAATTAAGTCGAGTCAAAAATGACTCTGGGGTTGCAGTGCTCATCTTGCTTTACAGGCCAAGGCAGCCAGCATTTGTACACTTCCGCAGACAGTTTTTCTGGGTCATGTGGTCAGCATGACTAAGCCGCTTCTGGCAAAACCAGAGCAGTGCATGGAAATGCCATTTACCTTCCCACTGGAGCGGTACCTATTTATCTACTTGCAATGGCATGCTTTCAAACTGCTAGGTTGGCAGCAGCCGGGACTGAACAACGGGAGCTCACCCCATCGCAGGGATTTGAACCACTGAACTTTTGATCGGCAAGCCCAAGCAACACAGTGGTTTAACCCACAGCACCACCTGTGTCCCATTCTCCTAATATAGCACATTTTAATGTTTTTTCCATCAATAAATTCATTTTATGCACACTTTCACTTAATATATGATTTTTTGTAAACATTGTTTGCCTAGAGAACTGCATCACAAAAATTGGGGTGAGTATGAGTTTGGAAGGGGGGCTGTGTTTTGGCTCTCATATGGTTTCAGAAAGTGAATTTGACAGAGCTGCTTTTAAACCCGAATTGACTTGAGCTTTGCAAACAAAGTATTTGCATGTCCAGAGGACATGCTGTCGCTTACAGCAAAAAAAATAATAATCTGGTTCCACCCAAGTTCTTTGGAATTTGGTGGTGGTAGAAGGGCATATATTCAGCCCTATGGGAAGAACAGGCATCATAATGTGGCTTGTGTTTGTTTTACTGGCTGCCCTCATCTAAAATGTTTCTTTGAAGCCAATTTGATGTCTGCTTGGGGGGAGGAACTGCTTGCTGCTCTGGCTCAGGCAGCAAAAATTATTGGGCTAATGACCCTGTGGCCCATGGCCTTCAGCAGCTGCCATTCAGAGGAATGCTGATTCTGTACCTATTGCACATAACTGAATCAATAATTGTTCAGGATTTCTACACCACACCATCCTGCAGCACCAAAACAGAAAGGATTTCATATGTGGATAGATCTCCTACTTAAAAGAAACTGAAGAGAACTGCAAATAGTCAGGCCACCAGTATGGCTTGTCTGTTGAAATATGATTATTATATATCAAGTGTAAAGAGGTGTTTAAATTGCCCGGAAACTGTGGCTAGTCTAACGTGTTTGTTTCTGCAAAGCAGCTATACTGTTACATTTCCCCATGCTCTCCTGCCTGACTCTTCTGGCTTAATTAAATGAATACATTGCATTTGCTCACTATTCAAAGTTTAAGGAGTTACTATACAAGGTTAAACTATTGGTCCACTACCAATACAGTAGTTTTTAAATCAGGGTTGTGGGGAGAGGGAGCACAGGTATTTTAGAGCAGCACCCAGGCCTGCGCGGAGCTTGTCTGAGGTTGGGGTAGGTCCATTAAATCCCTGGTTGGCTGGGAAGACCCTGGTGCTTCCCTTCAGCCAACTTAGCCCTCCGAGGCCTGGGGCAAGTATACCCCCCCACCCTGCCCTGCATGGTGCTGGCAGCACCCTTAGTAAAAACTGAGCATGCCTGATAGGAAATCTTTGACCACCAATAATGTAAGCATCTAAAAGTTTAAAGGAAACAAGTCATTCAATCATACAGCAGCTTCAGTGTGTACGCTGGGGAAAGAGAGAGATTTCAAGAGGCAGATCACAATGCAAAATATCTCACAAGTTCTTTTGGCTGGGTTAGGTTTTCTATTTTCAGAATTATTATTAATAACTGAACAATGGGTTTAATTCTACTGCTGGGGCAAGGATAGTGGAGGATAGTGGAGGTTCTTTATTTCTTCGATCCACGAAGAAATAAAGAAAATACTAAGAATATCATATAGTAAAGGGCCAGAGGCATTCCTTTTAGGAATTTTAAATGATGATATTCCAAAAGACAAAACTAAATTTTTCTTATACGCGGCATCTGCAGCAAGAATCCTAGTGGCTAAGTATTGGAAACGGAATCAGTTACCCACTAGGGGAGAATGGTTATGTAAGCTTTCAGAATATTTAGAATTAGCCAAATTGACAGATATAATAAGACAAAAACCAAAAAGTGAAGTGAAAAAGGAATGGAAGTGCTGAGAAATCTGGCTGAGTTTGGAATAACCTTGTGAAGTGAAAGGATAAGAAAGAGGGATTTATATCTAGATGTTAGGATAGAGATGATCAGGAAAACAGGAAAATATAATGAGAGGTAAAGGAGGTGCTGTGGGATTGGTGGAAGTCAATGTTTCTTTTCCTTTTTAGTGTTTATATTATTGATTTGTAAGATTTGGATTAGTTTTTTATATGCTTGTTTTTGTGTATTGTTATTTTTTGTTTTTTGTTGTTGTTGTGTGGAAAATACTAATAAAATTTACTATTTAAAAAGAAAGAAAGAAAGAAATGACATGACATGGTAGTTCAAAACCAGAGCAAGACACCTGGCTTTTCTTTCAATGCCTCTGAAGGCAATGTTGAGGATGTTGCCCATAGTTTGAGACCAGAGCACTGGAAGAACCACCTTCTGCCACTTCCGACATACTTTTTCCACTGCTTGGCAGTTATCTGCTGATTTTTGAATGATTTTTATAAGTGACATTAATTTTGTTATACAGAAGAAAACCCTCAGCATCCCAAAATGTTTTACATGTTATTCCTATCCATACTCAGTAGAAGACAGCTTCCTATGTTCCTACGGTTCTACATTACCTGACAGCTGTCTATGTTCTGCTTTAATGGAACGGGGAAAAAATCCAAAGGATAATTTATTTTGAATTTCCTGTTGTTTGAAAAAAGATAGAGAAATGTAATCACAAAGGCTACCAAGTCCATCTCTGTGTTGAAATGTAATGTTTGCACATAGTGGGTAAAGAGAAGGGAACTTGCTTGGATAGAAACTTGGCAAGACTTACTTTCCTCCCTGACCTTCAGCTTTATTCTGACACTCTGACATGACCATATGGAAGATTTTTCCACAGAAGATATTCCACATGCCATATTTATTTACTATGTAAAAGTTCAACTTTCAATAACTCAAGGGCCTTATCTGCTCCACTATCTGAAGTGTCATTTGCAGGAAACTGATGTTGAAATAGGCTGAGGTGATCGTCCCCACCCCAGCCCCTGCTCTTTTGGGAGCAGAGGAGAATGGAGTTCAGGTCTTTTACACGAAGAGTAAATATTAGAGAAGTAGAAATGTTGGGAAATTCCTTCCTGGATACAAAAACTGCAGCCACCCATTAAAGAGCTATAAATGTGACAAAGCTGTTCAAACACACTTAAACCTCAGAGAGTGCTAAGGAGGAATTGAGAGAAGAACTGAGATCAGTTTAAAACCCCCAAAAAACATCAAGATGATGCTGGGAACATCAAGACCCTGCAGCTTCCTTTGTCCAGGTAGGTTTTTTCATTTCTGATAATAGGTTTAATTCTCTTCCCAAAACCATGACAAGCATGCAAAGTGGTGCTGATTAGCTGGCATTTCATCCAGGGCTTGTAAGAGCAATACTGGGAATACACAAAGCTTGGGGCCAGGGCACACTAAGAATGGTCTTGTGGCTCGTTTGCCCTAACATCCAGACATCCCAGATGTGAAACTCCATCTCTGTCAGCTCTCGGCCAGCCTGGCCAGTCACCTCATGAAAGCTGTAGTCCAGTAACATCTGGAGGGCAAGAGGCTCACAACCTTGGCCCAACCAATTTTAAGATCATCTAAGGATGCCCCACTTAAAATGCTTCCAGGTTCTGAAATGCGCTACAGGTTGTCCCATTCTCCTCATGCATGATCCTTTGCAGAAGAGGCAGCTAAGCTCACTTTTGTTTTCTGAGCCTCCTGAGCATTATTGTTAAGGCTTGACTATTGAGATGGGTGTTTGCTGCTGGATGAGGTGACTGCTTCAAGTGTCAGGATCTACAGGGGCAGCCAATCTGTCCTCTGAGGAATGTATTGCCTGCTGCTGCATGCTCCTTGGAGACCTCCTTCACAGCCCTCCCCCAATAGGGAGAAATTTATAATTCTGTCTTCTTCTTTTTTAGCAGCCTCCCTGGGACCTCTCTCAAGATAATTATATTTTTCTCCTCAATGCGAAGCCTTCTTTTAAAATTAGTTTGTAATATTCTATCTCTGAGAGCTACAGAGTTCAGACATACTAAACAATCACCTAGCCATTTATTCGCCTTTGCTATAGTAGAATTGACTCTAAAGATTTTATCAATCTTTCTGCCCACTTTCATGAGTGATGTAATCAAGTAGAAATTAAACTCATGTAGTCCAAATGTGACTGCCTATGTGGCTATCTCTTTAGCTATCAAAATGCTAAGGTAGTTTATTTCTTTTATCTTTTGCTTCAGGTGTCTGGATTTTGACCATAGTTTTGGCCAGAGCTGGAGAAGTTCAAGCAGATTCTTCTGGTATTCCCAGTCCACCTGGTCCTCCTGGTCCTCGTGGTCTTCCTGGTCTTCCTGGTCCTCCTGGTTATCCTGGTATTCCTGGTCCACCTGGTCCACCTGGTCCACCTGGTCCACCTGGTCTTCCTGGTCTTCCTGGTTTCAGTGGTCCTCCTGGTCCACCTGGTCCTATAGGTGCTCCCGGACCACAGGGGGCACCAGGTATGATCTCTAGCTTAATTCTCAGCCATTTTTTTACTACTAGTACTACTACTAATACCTTTATTGTCAGTGTACAACCTGTGTACAATGAAATTAACCGAGCCTCCCCCCCCCCACAAACACTCAATCTCATTGCACTCTGTGTGCTTGTCGTACAACACACCAACCCCGAAAGTCAGTTGCACTATATTATTTTCCATTCAGCAGCCTTACAGCCCACGGACAGAAACTGTTTTTTAGCCTGTTGGTACAACTGATTATACTTCTATATCTCCTGCTCAAGCAACAGAAATCAAGTTCTTGGTTATGTTTACCAAATAAACAAAGCAGGTGCTGGGTTTAATCCTGGATTGCAGATAGAAACAGCTTTGGTCACCCTGTTGGTCACCTGTTTTAGGGAGAGGGACTGGGAGGAGAGTCAGTGTCAGGAGTGAGCCAGCAGTAAATCACACTGTTCAAGTTAGAGTTAAGTATTAGCAAAAGCACAGTCTGCACAGACTTGGTGGAATGTTAGATCTAATGAGCACCACAACCCATCCCCAGTAGGTCCTTCCCCATGAAGCTGTTGCTGAGACTGAAAGTCTCTGCCTATCCACAGCTACCTAAGTCCCCTCCTCTCCAGGATTCCCCCCCCCCACCAAAGCAATCAGAGATGTCATGTTGATCCCCAAGTATTTCACCTTCTTAACCACAGTTAAACCTGTTTCATTCTGGAACTTCTCCCTTTCAGTAACTGTTAGATTTTTCTCCAATATCTTGGTTTTTTGTTTGTTCAACTTAAATCCTGCAACTTGACCAAATTCTTGAATTAATTCTAAAACCCTTTTCGTACTAGTGTCTGGCTCTTGTAAAGTAAGTACCAAGTCATCTGCAAAAGCCCTCAATTTATACTGTTTGGCTCCGACCTGCACCCCTTTACATCCCGTTTTAATTTTTACTTGCAATATACTGTTGCTATTCGTTTTCATATTCTTTTTAGGAAATTTTGCGGAACATTGTTGTATTTTTAAAATTGTTTTTTAGTACACCACTTGGAGAGATTTCACTATATCAAATGGTATAATTTTTATGATTATATAAAACCAAAGAATGTCAAAACATGGTAAGAAACAGCTACAAATTTTAGAAACTGCAATATTGTGTTGTTGCTTTTTTTTGAAAAAGTATAGTAAGGGAGCCGAGTTCTGTTCAGGTTTCTGAACACCTGAATGTCTAAACTCCAGTTCAGTTCTGGTTCAGCCACTAATCTGAACTATTTTTCAGCCTGCTGAAATGCATTTCATATAACTGACCACACAGAAGGCAAGCTACCAGCAATCACGAGGTCTACCAAATGCCTGAAACATCCCTTTTTTTGCTATTCAAGGAAAGTAGCTAAAAATCAAGTGGTTTACTGAGAGACTGGTGGGCCATATTTTGTTTTGCACAGGGTTAATATCCTAAACATTAACAATTTACTAACAATTAACAATTCTATAATATTAAGATAATGCTAAATATGTAGCTTGAGAATTATTTTTTCCCCAGTACAAATCCTCATCACATCCTCTATAAGTCCATCAAAGTCCAAAAATTAGTGTATTAAAGGTAAAGGTAAAGTGACCCCTAACCATTAGGTCCAGTCGTGACCGACTCTGGGGTTGCGACGCTCATCTTGTTTTATTGGCCGAGGGAGCCTGTGTACCAGCATGACTAAGCTGCTTCTGGCAAACCAGAGCAGCGCACGGAAACGCCGTTTACCTTCCCACCGGAGCGGTACCTATTTATCTACTTGCACTTTGACGTGCTTTCGAACTGCTAGGTTGGGAGGAGATAATTACAATAATTAGTGTATTAATTGGTAGTTATTGCTGTCCCACTTCATCAATAATGCTCAAAACAGCTTACGGCATTAACATTTTGCATTGGGAATTTCAGGGAGAGTAGGTGTGGTTGACACTGAAGGTATTCTGTGCATGAGCCTACAGAGCAGCTGGTTTGGGGTACCTGCTCTGTTGCTAAGGCCATGCAGGTGCAGAACCCTGTTTTGCCTTCCCAGCTGGCCAAGACCTTTGTGGGGAAATGTTGCTCGATTCATAATACAACTAAGCATTGCAAGCTGAACAAATTTGAATTCCAAACCAGGAAATCACAACCTTTGGCAACATCTTAGTGCCACAACAGCAGGAGATGGATAAACGTGAATATCCAAACAACTTCTTCTCCCTTCTCTATTCTCCCACTACTTTTCCTCTGTAAAATCACCCCTCACTCCAGTGCATTGGTAGAGGAAAAATCAGGCATGAGTGTTGCAATACCTAATGCCGTTTAATCCTATATACATCATTTTATCTGTATGCCATCTTCCCACATTTAAAGCTATGCTCATTACAAGCCATTACAAACATAGCAAAAGTAGTCATAAACAATAAATAAAACACATCAAAAAGCACACAATGGAATCAAAATATTTCCGCATAAGTCATTATAATACAGATAAAGATACAAAAAAAAAAACACCCCCAACAAAAAAACCCCACACCAATGACAGCAACACCAACTTCACAACAATGCCCTCCTTAAACAATACGTCAAGTGTCTGGTCAGCAGTCTCCGCTTTTCTAGCTGGAGTCAGACAGGGTCCTGCCCTCCCAGGCCAGGTGGAAAAAGGCCTGCAAGGCAGAGAGCAGGTCTTCCAGGACTTAAAGCCAAGATGGTTTAGACCAGATGTTGATGAACTACAGCTCCATCATTCCTGACTACTGAACATGCTGGCTGGGATTGATAGCAATTGGGGGTCCAACATTTGGGGGGCAGCAGAAATCCCATCTCAGCTCTAGAGATTCTGAGAAAGAAATTATTTCTACAGTGTCTGGATGACAACTTCAATGCACTGCTAACTTCTTTTTTAACTGCCAAAGCTGAGTACCTGTGAAGACTCTGTCATTCAAACACTGCTTTTGTGCCTGGGCCCTATGAGTGGTTGGAAGAGTCTGTACCCAAACAGCTGCAGGCTATTTTGATTTGAGACAGACATCTTTCCCTGCTTTTTCTGCTAAATTGTCATCCGCCTCTCTCTTCAATTTTTAAAAAGGTTTGCCAGGGACTCCGGAATTGATATGCCCTCATGGATTGCCAGCAGCTGATGGTCAACCAGGCCTGAGAGCACCACCAAAATCTGCATTTTCTGCAAAAGTGGGCAAAAGCTATCCAGCACCTAATCAGCCCATAGGATTTCAAAATATTCTATACAACGAGCAGCAAGTCTTTGATGAGTCATCTGGCATATTCACCTGCCAAATCCCAGGAGTCTATTATTGCACCTACAACCTGGAGGGACACCAGAATTCACATATGATCCTGGCAAGGAATGGTACAGAGGTGAAAGCATCTGATCAGATTACCTCAGATGCTTATGAAAACCTGCCGCAAAGTGCAATCCTTAATTTAGAGAAAGGAGATAGGGTGTGGCTGGATGCAAAAAAGGCTCATGATGGGATAACAGAAGGAAGCTATTTTTTGTGCTATCTCATATATGACTCTTAGATTATGCAGTCTCTGGATCCAAATGACTCGCGTCATAATTTGCCCTGCAAACATTTGGCTAGATGGTTTGTTTTGATCTGCAAGAAGTACACCTAATCTATAATAAGTACACTTAGGGATGGGGAAGAATTCTAAATGGGAAGCTAGGAAGTGGGACTCATTGGACATCTGAGTAAACATGCCTAGGATACAGTTGGGTTATGGCACACCAATGGCTCAGAGGTATTGTTTTACAATTTTCATAGAAATATGAAAGCAGAACATGAAGTGTGCATTGATTTCCATGAAGTTTATTAGAAGGCTACTGCTTCTATATTTACGAATCAAAAGGATGTGCTTCACATTGTTTCCACATCTGCATAAGTGCATGCATGTAATCATTTGTTTAAAATTAAAGGTTGTGTCATAAAGCAACTGAATGCTACGGAATATTTATATGGGGAAACTAAGTGCTTTAAATAGGTTTTGGTGTTTTTTAAAAAAATATAAACAAAAAAGGCAGTCAGGGATAGAGGAATGGTGGAGCAGATGGGTAGGGATGGGAATAAATGTGTTTATCTGGACACTGTATAAATATTGGGCACAATCACAGCCTTTCCGTGCTAACAGCACAGTGGAGGTGCAAGTGGAAGTGTAGAGATGACTTTATGGATTCATGGATAAGTACCCAGGGTTATCAACAGACAGAGGATTTATCTGAAGAATAATGAATACAAATCTACAGTAAACCAAAGTCAGGGCTGAATGGGATTAAAACGACTAATATCCTAAACACATTCCTATAACTTCACTATTTACTGAACTTCAGGAACATTATTCAGTTATCAACTCACAAAACTCAGTTATCAACTCACAAAATTTGCACCTCTCAACAGTCATCCCATGCTCCCTTGAAATCCTCCTCCTCCTAACCTGATTATTCAGTACAGTGGTGCCTCGCAAGACGAAATTAATGCGTTCTGCGAGTCTCTTCGTCTAGCGGTTTTTTCGTCTTGCGAAGCAACCCTATTAGCGGCTTAGCGGATTAGCGCTATTAGCGGTTTAGCGGCTATTAGCGGTTTAGCGGCTATTAAAGGCTTAGCGGATTAGCGGCTAAAAGGCTATTAGCGGCTTAGCGGCTTAGAAAAAGGGGGGAAAGCGGAAAAAAATCGGAACACTTGCAAGACGTTTTCGTCTTGCAAAGCAAGCCCATAGGGAAAATCGTCTTGCGAAGCAGCTCAGAAATGGAAAACCCTTTCGTCTAGTGGGTTTTCCGTCTTGCGAGGCATTCGTCTTGCGGGGCACCACTGTATCCCAAGCAAGCACCCTCTCCTGTTTCTAAATCAAACACAAACACCAAACACTGTCCATTACAGTTACATGGCTGGGCCAAGATAGACGTGCCCACTAAGTCTTAATTATTTTGACAGATGCAAGGTGTTAATCATACTGACAGATATATATATATAGCTTGGATTATATTGACATCTTTATGGCTGCATCTGGCTCATTATAACTGCTCATTATAAGTTATATATAATAAAGCTGCATTGAAACCAGGAAGCGCCGCCTACCGGCCATATCTGGTCTAGCAATACACAGGGATGCTGAACCCATGGCCCACTGGCTGGATGCAGCCTGCCAAGCCACTCCAAGTGGCCTGCCAGCTCCTGGCAAAATCAAGCACCTCTAAGTTATGTAAATTCACCACAGAGGAAAGCAAGATGAATAGTGTAATTTTGGTGGAAGGCAAACTTCAGCAGAATGGAACCAGTGCTGTGTGCAACAAACACAGAGTGGAACGAAAAGGTTGCCTTATTGCAGCTGTGCTCCATACATCCACATGTGTAGTTTTAGACTGTCTCGCTTTCATTTCCACCACTGGAAGTAACAACAGTTAAAGCAAAAACACACTAAAACTACATGCAACCCATGGATATAAAAACAGAACAAAGAGAAACACTCTGAAAGTCACTGCAAACATTGTGGTGGAACCAGGCGTCAGTTTTGGAAAAGGCCGCAAAGAACTGGAGGGAGTTATTTATCATTCCGCATGCCCCGTTTCAAAAAGTCAGTGCACATTTTTGTGTGTGTGTGTAAATTTCACTGCACAAATATGCACCTTGAAACCTTCTTTGAGGGCTTTTTAGTACCTTCCACTTGGTGACAGGCAAAACATTTCCAGAAAGGTAGCGATCTCATCAGACAGAAGATCTGGGAAAACGCACACAAAGCAACACAAACCAGAACTGTCAGAACTGATGCCCCAAACAAGCTGGTGACATTTCCCGTGACCTAAAAGAATGTCCTTGGTTTCATTTCCGAGAAAAATAAAATGACATGAACTAAAGTAAAAAGTGGCTTTGATGCAAAGCTAGGATGGATCTGTTCCCCTAGTGCTAAATCGTACTGGGGGGGAAATGTGGATTTTGCATCTTTTGATGTGTGTCCCATGCTTGACACTGGCTTGCCATTTTCTCAGGTTCCTGGGGTGATTACTTTGATGAAGTGTTTACATAAATCATGTCCCTGCTGGAATCTAATTGGCAGGAAGGTGCAGGAGAACAGGCAGAAGAAACCTGCGCTGCAGCGGGAGCTAAAGATATATGAGACCTGCTTACAAGCTTCGGTGAAAAATGAGAGAATAATGGCACCAGTTTTACACGGGACTTGATGTATGGTTCCATACATCTTAAAATCTTGGCAAACGTGCACTCAAATGACTTAGAAATATGAGAAATTTACTGCACGCTAAACACTATCTCCCTGCTACCACCAGCAACTTCATCCCCCTATGGAAAGCAAGACTCTGTCCCCCGCCTCTCTTCCCCTGTTCTTATCATTCATCTATCAGTGAGGGAAATTCACAGAGAGCACTTAGAAAAATATGCTCCATCCTCTCTGTTTTATGCCTTATTCTGCTCCTTATTTCAGCAAAGGCTGTTTTACATTACCAGCCAACCAGATAGCCTGATTCATGAGATCCCCAACAGTAGTATGAACGAGAGACAGGCGTCTGTGGCCAAACACATAAATATATGAAGTGCAAAAGCCTCCTGCTTTTCAACTCCTTGACATGTCCTGAGTGGTAATGTTTTCAGGTTTTCTGTGTGTGCAAGAACAGGGTTGTGATCAGGTTTTCTGTGTGTGCAAGAACAGGGTTATGAGAATGGTGTGAAACTAGGGTCTGCAAACTCTTTACAGCACATGCGTGAATGGGTTCTGTGAAACAGGGGTGAGAGGGAATAAAATGTCCCTGAAAAAGCAGTGCTTTTCAATGTATTTCTTTGGCTGTTTACAAACCAAAGCGGCAAACCATTTACTAAACCACAGTGTGGGAAGAAGGGGCAGCTTGCCTAAACCAGGCTGAAGGACCACATAGCCCTCATGAGCAAGACTTGCGAAGTGACTCTGTGTCACTTGGTAAGTCGCTTCTGGCATCAATGTGCAAGCAGCCACTGAGAAGCTAGGATTCCAGCGTAGCTCTGCTCTTCATACAAATAAAAGGAAGGAAGCCTTAAGTGCTTTGTGGATTTGAAATCCTCCCATCCACAAGTGTTATAAACAAAAAAACAGAGTGCTGGGAAAGTTTCTGCTTCCTTTGAATGAAACCTGTTTCTACCCCAATAGCAAATCTTCAGGTTTTGCCCTCCCCCTTTCCTTGCCCCCACCACCAGCAGCCTCCCCTATAATTGTTGCTCTCCCATCCTTACCCTACTCCCAACAGAATACTTCCCAATCTTATTGCAGTGGCTCTCTGACAAGAATCTGCTTCCATGGCAACAGACCAACATCATGTTGTGATTTCACTGTGGGAAAGAGCAAGGAAATGTGGGGGAAATGCCAGAGAAAGCCACCAGTTATGTGTCCTTTTGGCCCAGCTTTGCTTTGGAAGGTGAGGGTGAAAGTACACATTACACCCAAACAGGTGTCACAAAGCTCCAACAGAATGTTTCATTGAGAAAAGCAGCTTTTGGAGGGGGGGGCGTGTTGTGTGGAAAACTGACAGGGTGAAGTGGTGCACAATCCTTTCCCCAATTACCATATTTTTCCGTGTATAAGACACCCCCTATTTTGGGGGACTCCGATTTAAGAAAATGGGGGAGATGGCCTCCATGTTTAAGACACCCCCACATTTTTGATATTATTTTTAAGGGGAAAAACCCTAATCTTATACATGGAAAAATACGGTATTTTGTTCTCATTGCACCTGGTGTGAGTGTTTTAGGATTCCAGTTACATGTTGGGATCCTACAGGGTGGAAAGCAGCTTGGCCAGGGGGTGGGTGGATCTGTCCGTTTGGGTTTAACAGTTTCTCATGCTTCCATGCTTTCTTAGGTTCAGTTCTTCATATTTCCACACCTGTTTGTGATTCCCCGCCTCCCCCTCATGAACATGCACAAGCATTTTACAGAGAATTTCTTGCAATATGCACGTTTTTGTGTGCGCTTTTGCCTAATACACTTTAAAAAAAAAACAACTTTTCCTAATATAATGCGTTTTGGTATGTTATTTCCATGAATATGTGTGGTTTTTGTACACGTTACTTGGCTTGAGAACTGCACTGCAACATTTGGAGAAGAATTGTGAATTTTGAAGGATTTCTGTGTTTGGTTTGCATCTTGTTTTGGGAAGTACTGATTTGGTAGGTTCACGTTCAAAACCAGCTATCAAGTTTCTCTCACAACCCTAGCAGAATAAAAGTAGGCAGGAGAAGGGTTAAGCATTCCCTCCAAATCACTACTTCTCCATGCGAAAACACCTCTTCCCAATACTACTACACATTGGGACATTACGACATGCACTGTGTAATGTTTACCCCAAGAACCCATAGTTCTGTTAACCTAATTCAGAGGTTGCTGACCTGTGGCTCACCAGATGTTGTTGGACTCCAACACCCAAAAGCCCCAGTCACCATAGCCAATGGTCAGAGATGATGGGATTTGGGGTCCAGGAACATCAGGAGGGTGGGAGGCACAGGTTCCCTTGGGAGGTGGTGGACTCTCCTTCCTCGGAGGTTTTTAAGCAGATGTTGGATGGCCATCTGTCATGGATGCTTTAGCTGAGATTCCTGCATTGGGGGTGGTGGGGGTGGTTTGGACTTGATGGCTCTTGGAGTCCCTTCCAGATCTACAATTCTGTGATTCTATGGTTCCTCTGTCCCATCTCTAAGGCAATACTAATTTTTAAGTCCGAACAAGCTCACATCATTCCAGGGTGTTTTTACTACACATTTTTGCCACCAACCACCTTACATTATTCACAGCTTGCAAAGTGTCTACTCAGAATGGTGACCTCCACCCTGGCACTGCAGTACCAAGACAGATGTAATCACACCGTGTTCTCTTTATTTTCACAACACAGTACATAATAACATTCATAAAAACGTGGAGAACTTTGAAGGTTTTATAGTATTGTTGCTGAGTATGCCTGAGAGTGGCAGCACGGGGGTGGGGGAACCAAACAGGAAGTAAGGCAAAAAATCATTGCAGCTATTATTTTATCTAATTTATTATTTTGTTTGGACAACAGCTCTCTTGGCCCTGCAGTTTAGCATCTCATAATTTCTAGCCTGGCAGACCTTCTCTGCTAACGTCCAGAACAATCATTAACCATAGACGCCAGTACAACTTTCTTAAAAGGAATATATGAGGTGTTTTCTTTTAAGGTAGTCTTTTTAGCACACAGTTTAATTGCCAGTGGTTCCAGGTTTGGGAGTCCCTTGGATATTATGTCCTCAAAGGCCCTTTTCCTGATTAGTCTCATCATCATCTCATCAGTGCTTTTATTACTTATTTATTAATATGCCGCTTACTGCCAAAATAGACTTTTAAGCAGTGTACAAGGTGTAAAAACCTGCGACACAAACATTAAATATATATACAGCCATAATTAAAAGACACAATAAGCCCATTATAATATCCATGATTAAGATAAGCAATAAATCAAGCACGTTAAAACAACTCAGTGCCTCTAATGCAGGGGTCTGCAATCTTTAAGACAAAAAGAGCCACTTGGACCCGTTTCCGAAGAAAAAAAAACTGAGAGCCGCAAAACCGGGAAGGTGACGTCGGGACGGTGCGTGACTAACGCACGCACCGCCCCCATGCGACGTCACAGCCAGTACAGCGCCAGCCACAGTGGGGAGTGTCGGGGCGCACAATGCGCCTCCTCCCCTCGCTAGTATCCGCCCCGGAGCCGCAGCAAAGGTGTAAAAGAGCCACATGCGGCTCCGGAGCCACGGGTTGCAGACCCCTGCTCTAATGGAACAGTCTCCATTGGCATTGTTCATACTGGCTGAAGCTGATGGAAGTTGGAGTCCAACAACATCTGGAGGGCCTAGGTTCCCCATCCCCGCTTTACAGAAACTTCAGAATGACAAGGGGGGATGCAGAAAGGGCCCAACCTCAGGCCACCCAACGCAGGTCACAGACTGCTCAGTGGTCCCAAGTTCTCCATCGACTCCATCCAACCTCCTCACTCATGCAAAACAGTATCCAGAGTGAACAACTCCAAAAGCAGCATGCTGGGTGTGAAGAGAGCTGACAAAAACTGGAGGAAACATCTTAAAAGAGGAAGCAATATTTACAAGCAGTAAAAAATAATGGCTGGGAATTTAAGGGGTCTGGAAATTTTTCTTGGTTCTCCTTTTGTAACCATCTCTCTAAGGAACTCCAAGGTACAAATGTGACATTACATTGTTGTCAGATTTATTGCCCACCCTTCACCCTAAGGCCCCGAGGCAGGTTACAACAATTTTTAAAACAACATTAAAGCCGTTTAAAACATTTCACAACCACAACAATAGGGTGGTTCCTAAAATTATACCTATCAGGTGACAAAGGCCAGGGTAAAGAGCCATTCACCGAAAAGTGTATAGTGAAATTGTCAGACGCAGCTATGTAGGGGCTACCATAGAAAATGGTCTCTCTCGGGCCACACACACCTGCTTCTGAGTGTGCTACACTACCGAAAAGGCCCCCTCCACTGATCCTAACACCCTAGAGGGTTTGCAGGGAAGGAAGTGGTCTCTCAGATGCCACTACTGCTTTTGCAAATCTTATTAATTTCTTCAGAAGCCACATATCATTTTTGCTGCAGAAGTGAATCCTGTTGCAATGGCTTGGTTATATTCATACATTTTGCCAGCCTCTGACAAAAGTGCCAAGGGATTTGAGACCCTGTGCCCCCAAAATCAGCTGCACAAGCCCAACCCTTGACCTACCTTCTCACACCACCCTGTGTTCTAGCACCACCAAAAACCAACTGGGAACCAACTGGGAAACTACCAGCAGGAAGGTCAGCAGGAAACAATGGGATGACCCTGAGGTCCTGCATTTTGCCCGCACAAATAAGTTACCAAAATATCTATCAATCTAAACAGTAGAGGGCAGCAATGGTACATGATACAACTGTAGAACACCCTCTGTTTTAAAGTCTCAGTAATGTCTGTGTGAGAAGGCTTAAAAATAAAAAATTAAAAAATTAATTGTTTCAGCCTCAGCATCCTGTCACATGGATAGGCATATGAAGCAGATCAGGCACTCTATGCCACTGTGTGGCACAGAGTCAGGGCCAAGCTTAACACAATGCTAAGCTAGGGAACGATTTGGCTTCACCCTCAGAGGCGCACTCCATTGTCTCTCGAAACAGATGGATGCCACCTCCACCAGATTCTCTAATGTTATAAACATCCTAGGAAAGAGAAGGATAGCTTTAGATTCCTAACTGTGGCAGGTACACTTTTGCAGTTTTTGCTTTCAGAGACATTCAGGAATGTTTGTGGGTGAGGGTGTAGAAGTAAGGGGCATAGCAAGGGTTCTGAGAAAGGGCTTAAAATCCAGGTCAAGGAAGATAGTTACAATCAGAGACTCATGGGAGATACAGTACTGTAGTGCATACAGAGATAAGAGGCCTTGACAATCTTGTGATAATATTTTAGAATGTTGTATTATTTTATTGTTGTTAGCCGCCCTGAGCCCGGCTTCGGCTGGGGAGGGCGGGATATAAATAAAAATTTATTATCATTATTATTATAAGGGGAGAATGTGAACATAATGCATTTCTCTCCCCTCCCCTGGTTTTAATGGATCTATGTGAGGATGTTTGTTTGGTGTTAGGGTTGTAAGTTGCTTTGGTTGCCATGGGCAAAAAATAATAATGAATAATACATTTAAATAAAATAATAATAATAATTTCTAGATAAGTGTGTAATATAGGAGTAGGCAAAGTGGTGCCCCCTAGATGTTATTAGACTCCCACAATGGCTACTCATGTTGTTATATCGCTGCGCAGAAGCCAGTGAGGGTTTACTTCACGTAAAATGTAGCAGCATTATACAGATGAAAGCATCAAGCTGCTAGTAGGATTTGATGTGGTTGCACATCAAAATAATGAAAATAATATCACACTGACAGGTCTCAGACAGTTCTTTCTGAAGTCAGTCAGCCACAGAATAAGCAAGTACATTGTATTCCTTTCAGATAGTGATCAAACACCTTCATGAAAACCAGAGGAGGGAAAGCTCTCTTTTATAAATTGCAAACTGGCTCGTCATGGTGAAGTTGGTGCCTGAATTCATTATGAGGGCCTGCTATATGTTGTCCCAAACCCCTGGCCGACCTGGCAGCAAGTCAATATGTCAAGCCCCCCGGTCCAGGGTCAATCCGTGTGTCCAAAGTCCAAACTGAATCACAATCCCATAGAGCTCCTGGAGCATCCAAGCTGAGGTCCTTCAACGTGGGCAGTTGAGCAAACACAGCACCTCAACTCTGCTTCCCTTTTGCCTCCTGATTGCAGCATCTGGGCTTGACGAGGCCTGTGACCCTCACCTGTTCCAAGCCTAAGCCAGCTAAGGAATCACACACCTCCTCCCAGAGCTAATGAGTCTCACCTGGCCAGCCAGGGAGCTGGGTCCTTGCCTGCCTCAGCTTCCTAGAGCATGGGTAGGCAAACTAAGGCCCGGGGACAGGATCCGGCCCAATCACCTTCTCAATCCAGCCCGCAGACAGTCTGGGAATCAGTGTGTTTTTACATGAGTAGAATGTGTCCTTTTATTTAAAATTCATCTCTGGGTTATTTGTGGGGCCTGCCTGGTGTTTTTACATGAGTAGAATGTGTGATTTTATTTAAGCTCTCTGGGTTATTTGTAGGGCATAGGAATTTGTTCATTCCCCCCCCCCCCAACATATAGTTCATTTCCTCCTCCCCGTCGTCCTGCCGGTTTGTCACATATGTTGCCAAAAATGAGGATTCACCTCACCAAAAAAGAGGGGTGGGACAAAAGAGAGCAACAATTTGCATAGAGCTCAGCACATGACAATTCATAGATATAGACACACATAAATGAAAAATTATTATAACTGAAATAGATATGTGACACATCTTACTGTGGCAGGCAAGACGCCAGGTGACTGACATGCGCCTGCCCTGTTGGCTGACCAGGTGTTGCTCCGTGTAGATGGGCAATTTCATGGCTCCTGCTCTCTCTTTTTATGGTTCCTTGTCTCTAAACCAGCCTTGAACTGGACAGCTTTCAAATAGAGGACACCTTGTAAAACAGAACACTGTTTTCTGACAGCCTTTCAAAGCTGCCCTTAGTTCATTAAGGCACATGGTCACCCCATGCCATCTTTACTGGAGACAAAGCACACTTGTGATGCTGCACACACCTATAAATGGATCAAGTCCTTGTTAAGGAATGCCACTAATGGGTTAATTTCATTAGTGAGGAAAGAGCTGACTCATTCCTGAGATGTACCTGTCTGAATCTGGTGACTTCATTAGCAGTGTTACTGGGCAGATTAGGCATATAACTTTGTGTATATAGGGCTTAGATTACAGCAGTGGGTTGTTGGTTGTTGGTCATGGGTTGTAGTCAGGATGGAGTGGATTGTTGTGGAACTGTGTTATCTGAACACTTTGAGCTTGTCTGAGAAGACGACTTTGAGAATTGCCTCAGGACTCAGCTGTTGCAGGACTCTGTGAAAATTGACTTAGAACTTGTGTGTGGACTTTGTTCAGCAAGGACATTGAAGTACAGAAACCCCTCTGGGACCAGAGGGAGAAAAGCATTGGTGTAACTTGTATATAGTGTGCAAATGTAGAGTATGCTGTTTTGTGTGTGCCAAGGAAAACAACTTTGCTTAAAACAGCCACAGTTTCATGTTGGTGAGCTTAACCACACAGAAAGATCAAGAGTTACAAGTTGAAGACCAACAGTTGAGTGGCAGGAATGCAGGAAACTGCCAGCCCATTGGTCCATTCAGCTTAGTATTGCTTACCCTGACTGGCCATGATCTCCGGGGTTTCAGACTAGGGTCTCACCCAGACCTATCTGAAGATGCCAGGGATTGCATCCGGGACCTTCTGCATGCAAGGCACATGCTTCATCACTGTCTGCAAATGATGAAAATAATTACAATTCATACTTTTGCCGCTTGATACTTCTGTCTTTGAAGTGGATCATTCCAATTCTTTTTTTAAAAAACCCCAAAAAACTAGGGAACTGTGGATGGGAGGCATCTACAGGAAGCGAGAGGAACTTACTCAAGCCCATTGGAAAACTAGTTAACTGCAACCATTGCAAAAGCCATCCCTTCTGCACATAAAGGAAGTACTCTGTACCACTCAGGTTTGGCCCCTCCCCATAATTACATATGAAAAAAAGTGAATTTATATGAGGTGGTGGTGGAATCATTGTCATCTCTGACTGGCAGTGGTTTTCCAGGGTCTCAAGTCTTTTCACATCACCTACTTCACCTTTTAGGGACGCAGGTGGTGCTGTGGGTTAAACCACAGAGCCTAGGACTTGCCGATCAGAAGGTCGGCGGTTCGAATCCCCGGGACGGGGTGAGCTCCCGTTGCTCGGTCCCAGCTCCTGTCCACCTAGCAGTTCGAAAGCACGTCAAAGTGCAAGTAGATAAATAGGTACCGCTCTGGCGGGAAGGTAAACGGTGTTTCCGTGCGCTGCTCTGGTTCGCCAGAAGTGGCTTAGTCATGCTGGCCACATGACCCGGAAGCTGTACGCTGGCTCCCTCGGCCAATAAAGCGAGATGAGCACCGCAGCCCCAGAGTCGGTCACGACTGGACCTAATGGCCAGGGGTCCCTTTACCTTTACTTCACCTTTTGCAGCCCAAGGGACACCTTGCTTGGTGGACAACCTTCTAGTGGCCACCTAGCAGCACCGAGGCCAAAATGAGCTACGTAACGGACATGACTCTGACTTTTGCAGACTAAAGCATGCGAAAAGTCAGAGGTTTCTGCACGCATACACCGAGCTCTCCGTCCTGCAAGCAAGAGGAAATACCACTTTCAAGGACATGTTCCAGGCAGACAAAAGCCCTTCAGGAGGGTGCAGAGCAGGGCCAGTAAGGGAGGGTGGCCAGGGGAGAGTGGCATAGCCTGGAGGACCTGATTTGGCCCCTAGGCCTGAGGTACCCTACCCCAACTGGTGGTGCCTGGGGCAGAGGGTTTGTTTTGCCCCTGAGCCATGGCCGCCCAGTAGACTTGGCTCCTCTCAGGAGGTGCTCAGGAAGGTGGCAGTGAAGAAAGCTGCACTCTGGAGATGAGTTTCTCTCAGATAGGTGCTTGTAAAACAAAGCAAGCGTGCGAGTTCCTTCTCACCCCCCCTTTCCCAAAGCGTAGTCTCCAGGTTCATCCACAGCGGGTGAGTGAGAAAAAGGTTCACCGATAGTTCAGGCCACTAGGCTGCCGCATAATTTTAAAATTTAAATTCCTCGGTGAGATGTAACTCGCAAGTAAATGACAAACATAATTTCATGCACCGTTCACCAAAAGGCTCATGAAACTGTAGGTTCTCCCCCTAAAGAATGTAAACACCGCATGTGTCACGACTAAACAGAGTGCAATTCCGGAGCAAACCAGGCTAAAACGAAAATGCAACATGGGTTCATTCGTTTGTTGGTAATGCTTTTAACCCTGAAATATTATTGTGCTGTATTGTACATGGGGCCTTCTTCACCTTCTTCAGAGTCCAGGTGGCAAAGGCATGCCGTGCATCATTTCCCACAATGCTTTCCCAAGTATCTAGCGCAAGTGTTGTCTACAGGGTGACTAACAGAGGCTCCTTGGGAGTTCACAGCCCCATCTGGGGTTGAACCTAGGACCTTCTGCATACAAAGTAGTTGCACATTCCTTCCCCAAACGAAGGAAAGGACCTCTATTCATACACTTGCCTTTTTTATATATACTTATGTCTTTTTATTGGCTCATTCTGAGTCCTTTTTTAAGCTGGGGAATTGTGGATGGGAGAAGTCTGCAGGAAGCTAGAAAAAATTACTCCAGCCTACTGCAGGGACGCGGGTGGCGCTGCGGGTAAAACCTCAGTGCCTAGGACTTGCTGATCGTAAGGTCAGCGGTTCGAATCCCCACGGCGGGGTGAGCTCCCGTCGTTCGGTCCCAGCTCTTGCCCACTTAGCAGTTCGAAAGCACCCCTAAGTGCAAGTAGATAAATAGGGACCGCTTACCTAGCGGGAAGGTAAACGGCGTTCCGTGTGCGGCGCTGGTGCTGGCTCGCTAGTGCAGCTTAGTCACACTGGCCACGTGAACCGGAAGTGTCTCCGGACAGCGCCGGCTCCCGGCCTCTAGAGCGAGATGAGCGCGCAACCCTAGAGTCGGTCACGACTGGCCCATACGGGCAGGGGTACCTTTACCTTTTTACTGCAAAAACCAGTTAGTTGTACACTATTAACCTGTTCCAGCTGCATTTAAGACTTCCAAAAAAAAAAAATGGAAGTAAGAAGTGCTGTGATCATGTATGCAGGTCATGCCATGTCTGGCCACAACGTCATCCCTTCTCTCTTGCTTTCCATTTAAGGCTAAGGCAGCTCCTCATGTTTAGTGAGCCCAAGAGCCACATTTTGCAATATTGGCAGCAGCAGGATTAATATGCAGTTCTAGGTTTCAGGGGACAGCTCTGATAGGGAAAAGACAGTTGTGGTCAAAATGTAGATATTATTTCACGAAAACTTCAAAAAATATATACTGCACTGAAACCCCAACTTCATGCCTATATTAATCATAAAAGTCAGAACAGAGCAGTTATTTAGAGGACCAGTTATGATTTCTTACAACGCAGTAAAGCTACATTTAGCAACTGTCACTGGCATATAGATTTACCTTACTTCCTTGACAGTGTGTCTGATAACAATTTGTAAAAGACTTCCCAGGGATAATTGACTATCCATCTGCTTGCCTCT
Source organism: Podarcis vaucheri (assembly GCF_965113315.1). Lineage (NCBI taxonomy): Eukaryota > Metazoa > Chordata > Lepidosauria > Squamata > Lacertidae > Podarcis > Podarcis vaucheri. Next base: position 48,746,818 of record NC_138748.1, on the reverse strand, counting down.
TCCCATTGACCAGGTGCACAGTGGGAGCTTTCCCTATCTCTTCGTTCCATTATGACTAGGTAATTAAGTAGGGTTTTCTCCTGGCTGATTGGGGATTGAGCCAAACTCTGGGGTAAAGGGCAGCAAATATGGGTGTATGTAGCCCATGATGAACCCCCGTGACCCATATTTGCAGTCTAGAGCATGGGTAGGCAAACTAAGGCCCGGGGGCCGGATCCAGCCCAATCATCTTCTAAATCCAGCCAGCTGATCCAGGAATCAGCGTGTTTTTACATGAGTAGAATGTGTGCTTTTTTAAAAAATGCATCTCTGGGTTATTTGTGGGGCATAGGAATTCATTCCCCACCCCAAATATAGTCTGGCCCCCCACAAGGTCTGAGGGACAGTGGACTGGCCCCCTGCTGAAAAAAATTGCTGACCCCTAGTCTAGAGCATTTTAATTCAGAGTTCTGTCACCCATTTCTGCATATTGTAGAGCAGGTGTGGGAATGCTGTGGCCCTTCAAATCTTGCTTGACCATGGCTTTCTTCTTCCCTGACAATTGGCTGTGCAATCTCACACCTCTAGGAATTGGAATCCAACAACATCTGGAGGGTCACAGCTTCCCCATCTCTGATGTAGAGAAGGGCTCCCAGCCAAGAGCAAAGACTCTCCAATTGTCACTCAGCAGTAGACATGGCTCCTTGTCCCAAGCCAAGCCAAGCAAGGAAAGAATAGGGATATGGCACCATTCAGGCTTCTTCCCAGCTTTTCCTAGTCTGTTCCTGCTGGGAACAAGGAATTATGTTATCTGCTGGGTAACCATGGAAAGTGTCTTTGGTTCAGTGAAGAGACATTTAAAATTTACCTAGCAGCAACTACGGTGGCAACATTGGGGTAGTTGAAAGGAGGATGGGTAGTTGGGGTATAGAAGGAAGGTCTGGGCACATTCAAGAAGGTATTGGATTGCTAACACCAATCCAAGGTGAAAAAATCAGCACCTCCATTTTCATTGGCTGAGCCTGCAAGCAACCACTGCATCCTAGCACATGCCTAGGATGTCTAGAGTCCATGAGATGTACTGCTGGTCATTGTGGTGCTAGCTCCACAATACTTGCAATAATTTGCAGTAGCTACCACCCATGGTGCCCACCCATCATGGGGACTTCAACATGGCATGGTCCCAAATGAAGTTCAGAGTTGGAGGAAGAGGGCCAGCCAAGCCTGGGGCTGCTGTGCCACTGTCTGGAGAACTGAATAAAGTTCTGAGGCCAGTGGATGGGAGGTTGCAGATCCTGAGTCAGAATCCTCAGTGAGCTTCTTCTGAGCCAGACCTGGTAGAAGAGTCAAGTGTCTCCCATACTTCCCATACTGTGGTACCTGGATGAGGCTCCTGATGGTCGAGCCTGGTGTTCGAGTCTGGGCCCTCACAGATGTTTTTCCCCTGAGCCTGACTTCCTGGCTTGCATTAGCATGTCTGCTAACACAAGGCAGGAGGGCACTGAAAGGCAAAGTAATAGTCACCTTTAGGCTGGGGAATCAACACTTTACGATCCATATGCCCCATGGCAGCAGAGCTTGGGAAGAGTGGATTGGAGACCTTAGGCCACTTCTCTTTGTTGGAGGAACTTGAGCACTTGCCAGAAGGCGGCAGCCCTGCAGATCAGAACATGATGTGCAGATAGAGCTCTGTGCAAACAATGGTTTCTCCAGTCATTTCAGTGTCGGGTAAAGCTCTGCATTTACAAACACAGTTAAGCACCTTTAAGTCCCATTGATTCCCAATGTCATAAACATTTAAATTGTGAAGGCTTTGAAAAGGTCATTATGTATTTAAAGTAACGAGTCTGAAAGTTGATCATTACAGCTTTGGGAAAGGCTCTTATTATTGTACACTGATAACACTTGCTTTTAGAGACTTGGATTCCCCCAAGCTTTTTTCCAGTTCTTTCCAAGGGCAGGCATTGAAATAACATTCACTTCTAAAGGAAGTGACTGTGTGGCTTACCATGCTTTAATATTATGAGGAAGAAATTCTATTTTAGATTAGCCACAGTTTAGTGTAGGGTAGTGTAGGGGTGGTTCATCTGTGGCCTTCCAGATGTTGATGGCTAGCCTAATAACATCTGGAGAGCCATAGGTTAGTCATCCTTCTTTTAATGGTGTGCCTGAATTCTAAATATTAGTTAATCTTAACTATGATTAGTGAAAATAAGCCAGCTTCATAACTTGTAGTTTGGTATTGGCTTATTTACACTAAACATTGATGTTAAAGGACATTACTAAATTTCATGCTTTTCAAGGGGTTTACCCTGTGCATCACTTAGTTGGATATACAGTGGTACCTCGGTTTTCGAACGTAATCCATTCCAGAAGACCGAAATGTTTGAAAACCAAAGCATGCATTTCTGGAAGCATTTACGTTTGGAAAAGTCAATACAGAAGCTGCATGGCACATCCAGCTTCCGAAAAACAGTTCTTCCAGGTTTTCAGCATTCAAAAGCTGAAACGTTCGACTTCCAAGACGTTCGAAAACTGAAGTACCATTGTAAACCCATGATCCTGGGCACAACTGTAATAGGAAGTCAAAGTTAACTGTCACTTCCATTTGTGCCATACTAGGAATGAAATAGTATTGGAGACCAAATGCTGCTTAGTTACAGCAAACTGAGATAAGTCAGAAACCATGGTTTATTGTGAGTACAAAGACAGCTGTTATGTTTGATAAGAGTGCAAAAACATTTTGGGCTCAATAATTGCCTTAATATTTGTGCTTGCTCAACCAAGTAGTGTTGTTATGGTCAGCTGAAGAAATAATGCATGTGCTATTAGAAATAAAGGAACAAACATTTATTTAGCAGATAAAACCAGATCAGTCTGTTTATCCACCTATAATGAGCTTGTTAAAGTCAATTGGTCAAGAATACATACGGAGCTTTATAAAACTCATCTTATTAATGTCACTTCCATTACCCAGCTTTGAAATTTCCTTTCTTGGGTTTGGTTCACATAATTCTTAACTGCAAAACCTGTAAATTCAGTGTAAAAACTATATAGATCCAAAGAAAGCTGCAGGATACTTGCCTTGCATGCAAAATGATGTGTGACATGTGTTCTGTGAACTGGGCAGGCAATGGCTTTGTGAACTAGTCCTATGAGTTCCACTGATCTCTCTCTCTCTCTCTCTCATCTGAAATGTCTGACAGTCCAGAAATATTAGTTGCAGGATTGCTAAAGCCAATGTTGATGCTGCCAAGGCTAATTCATATCTACTATATATTTTGAAAATGTGTTTGTTGACTTTGCATTTGGACATCTGTTAAGATGTCCACAACTTGCATGGTGGTCCCTGAGTTCATGGAGCAGGTTGGATACAGTTGGCTGTCATTTTGGATCAATACGATGGACTGACCCTTTCAAAACTGCACCACTTATAACCACATTTTGCATGATTCTTCCTGAGATCTAGGAGCGGGTTTTCCTTTATGTTTAGATACAACTGGATTCCATTTTGAATCAAGATGGTGAACGGAACTTTTCAAACGGTGGCAATTTTTTTGTTTCTTAGAATTCGTATGCAACACCAGGCACGAGGCTGCTCGTTTATCGTTTAAAACATTTGTATATAATCTGTTTATGTATTTAACCACTCCACATACAACACCTTGATGTGATCTGCACAACCACTGCTGTAAGAAGAGGGTAGAGCTGAGGCTGAGAGAATAGCGGAGTCTGCACAAGGCCACCGAGTGAATTCATGGCAGATGGAAGATTCAACTCAGAAACTTCATAAATAATCCTCTTAGCAAATATACCGTATCAGATGTTGCAAATCATTTCACTCCAAAGGAAATTGGGGGGTCATGAGAGGACTATGAAGTTCAGATAAGTAACCAGACTTTTTTTTTAAGTGCTCAATATACAGAAATTCATGTTGGGGGGGGGGGAATGTTGAGTCAAATAGTGAACCCACTTGTCAGTCCAGTGTATGCCCAGAGTTCACTGTTCAAACTTGGGCTTCCCTATTCAGTTCACTCTGCTTGATTAGGCTTGATTAGCCAGCAATGCTTGGATCTGAGTATTTTGGAGTGCAGAAAGATGCTGTGTATTGAATCAGACCAGAGGTCCATTGTGACCAATGCTATGTTCTCTGCTTAGACTAGCAGCAGTTCTCCAGGGTCTCAGGCAGAATTTCCCCCTATCACTTGCTACCTGATTCTCTTCGAAATGGGTTATTTGGAGGCTCTTGCTGGCTGTGTTCAGGATGCCAGGAGATTGATTCCTCAGAGCTTGTGACTACACAGGCATCCATTTCTCATCTGCCTAAGCATGGGCCATGAGTGATCTCTAATAGGTGATGCAACCTTAAGCATATCAGAGACAAATGATGGATTGCCAGATACTGTATATATTTATGTTATTTAGGCTTCCATCTATGAATTTCAGTCAAATAGTCATTCCTGTTAACCCACATCAGGCACACAATTGAAGATATATTAGACTGGACCTCACATTTCTTTTTTTCTTTTTGTTAATTTTACTCTTTAAACGCCTACTAATGTTTATCCATAAGTTTCTCCTTCACTTTCTAAGATGCTGCTTAAAATATTAATACATTAGTCAGCTCAAATCTTGTAAGCTCTTAAATTACTTCGATGCAACCCACAATTTAAATTTGCTGACACATTTAACCTCCAGAGTGGTTAGATAAATGGATGCTGAGTGCAAAATATATCTCACGGAATACGACATTTGCCTCTTGAAAAGCTTTGTGATAAATACCAGTTGCGAACCTGCTCCGGTTATGAGGGTCCTGCAGGATAACGGTAAATCGCACATCACAGGATGCACGGAATGCCATTTTAAGCAATATTCTGATGCTAAAAATAATGGGAGTCGATCCAAGAAGCTTCATGGAAAGCATGCAGCAGTGTCAAGGGTGTGGAATCGGTGACCTTCCAAATGCTGGTGGATGCCAACTTCTATCATTGGCCGTGTTGGCTAGGGCTGATAGAAGACCAATAACACCACAGACTCCACACCCTTCAGTAGACCTCCTATGCTATCTTTGGCCCCTGCAAAGCCAGACGGCAAACTTTAGAAGCAACCTCCAAGACAGCCTCAAAGGACGTCTGTGGTGGGAAACACTGGCCACCTGGGCAAACGTTGAAGTTCTTTCTGTTTGATTTAGCTGTTCATTCAAATGGATTCCAAGTGCAAAACATGATGTCACATGGCTGATAAAGTACAAGAAACTATACACTGACTGGGAGGATCAAAGGTTGAAACTCACTTCTGATTATCTTTCATAGATAAGCTGAGAGTTTGGCTCGTCCTGATACTTCCAGAATATCTGAGAACATTTGAACCCTGGTCTCCCAGGCCCTAGTCTGACATTCTAACCACAACTGCGTTTAGAAATGCAGCTGTGGTGTCTGGGACTGAAGGGAGTTCTGATCCATAACTTCAGGAAAGCACCAGGCTAGCGAAGGCTGTATAACTGAACGCATGCTGCATTTTAACGCTGAATGGACAGGACTTTGGAAAAACAAAACAACCCCCCTTGGTCTTGTGAATTGCCGCAGATGGGACTTGTTCCCCTTTTTGGCCTGTGATATACAGATGCCATCTACAGTAAGGATGAACACTAAAAGTGCCATGCAGTGGCTTTCAAAAAGGATTTGACTAGCTTCCTTGCAGGGACATCTACATGGAAAGGAAACTAATTATTCAAAGGATGGAGGAGTAAATTACTGTCATGGTTTATTAAACACTAGCTAAAAGTTGGCAGAGTCAATTTTCAACTTGGCCTGAAGCATGTGTGCTGGGGTCCAGTGCTGCTGGATGCATCTATTAATTATCAGGCAAAGCAGGGGATAGCCATTCTGGTGCCAGCATCTGGATGGAGTGGTACAAAGCTATTCAGGTGGGCAGACTTGGTGCATGTCTGTGAACCCACTGGGGAAAAATTGAACAAAGGTATCTCATTGGGCTTGTAGATGAAGGTAAGAAAACTCATAAAGCATGAGCAGTGCAATTCTATGCATGTTTACTCAGAAGAAGAAGAAATCTCATTGTGTCAGTGGAGCTTATTGTCAGGGTAAGTGTACACAGGATTGTAGCCTTAGGCCATCCTTCCCCATCCTGGTACCCTCTAGATAGTTTTGATTACAATTTACCATTGGTTAGGCTGGCTGAGGCTGATGGATATTGTAAGCTAAAACATCTGGAGGGCATCAAGTAGTGCAGAAGAGGGAAAATTCAGCAGACATGGCTTGCATGACAAGCTACACCAGCTGAAATCCCATCTTCTGCACAACTCTGAAAGGTGTTGGAGCCCGGGCCACCCCACACCTTAGGCCAGGGGTAGAAAATGTGGTGTCCTCGAGATGCTGTGGGGTATAACTCAACTCCAGCCAGCGAGGTAATTGGTCAGAGATAAAGGGAGTTGTACTATGGCAACTTCTGGAGGATACTATGTTGGCAAGACCTGCTGGAGATGCAATAAATTGACTGTGTCCAAATTACAGCCAAAGTTATTCACTTTCAAATGTGATTGCTTTTAATGGGAGAAACATATATTTACGTAACAGTAGCCTTGTCTGGGTGCTCTCCCTCAGAGGCAGAGAGCAGGGTGTCTGCTGGCCTTGCTCTGCTGGATGTGCCATCCAGCCCCACTGTCCCCATGTTGGGGCAGGGATGCTTGTGTGTGTGTGAACCCTGTTCTACCACATGTGGCAGGGGCGGGCGGCAGTGGTAGGGGCGCCCCCCTCTGGAGTTGGCGCATGGGTCCGAGTGGTTTACCCTGGAAATCCTGCTGAATTGGAGCAAACATTTTGCAGGAAACTTGATTGACGTTTGCTCCAATTTGGTGGTAAAGAGTGAGTTTTCTCAGGGGGAAGCGGTGACAAGCAGAAGTGTGGCTGAGCCCTACAATGGATCTTCTTTCATTATTTGTGAAGCAGGCAACACACTCTGAGGTTTGTGAGTTGAATTGCTGATTAAGAGCTGATGTGAAGGGCACTCTGCTTTTGTCCTCCCACTCAATTAGTATTTTTCAACCATTATTTAAAGGGCACCAGCTTGTTAATACCAACGAGAGTGTAGAGATGTGAACAAGCTTCCCCTCCATATCAGCAGTTTGAAACCCCTTCACTTTGCACTGATATGGATGGGATAGATAGCTCTCTTTCCTTTGTCTCCATAGTTCTTCCTTCAAGTAAGGGCATTTGCGCAACAGAATATCATTATTAAATTATGTGTTCCACCAGGCTAGTGGTTTTCCCAATTAACCGGTACAATACTCATAATCCCTCTGATTAACCAATTTAAGCTTCTTATCCTAATGACACAGGGCTCTGGTTATATTCAGGGCCTGATTTCAGCCAGATTCTGATTGTTATCCTGTTGTATGCAATCACTTTATCAAATAGCTGATATGAGACTGACAGGAGCTAAAACTATGGCCCTGGCTATTTCGGGGGTACATTTCTTTGAGTCCATTGCAGTTCGACATTGCTGACTGCAGAGTTTTGTGGAATGCACAATTAGCAAGAAATGTTATCTGAAGTTGACTTGTGATGGTGACCTTTCCTTCTTGATATTAATGCACAAAGATCTATGATCTTATAAAAACTTCTCATTAGGCAGTATGATTCAACACTTCCATTAGAAAGCTACGTAAGAGTGAACCTTAGTTTTGACTTATTTTATATACTGGCTGGGGGGGCAGGAGCCATATTAAATAGTGTTAGAGAAGCTATGCACTAACTTGATTTAGGTCAGGGGTGGGAAACCTTTCTACCCAAGGGCCGAATTCCCTTCCAGGAAACTTTCCTGGGGCCATATGCCAATGCTGAGTGGGATGAGAGGGAAAGGTGGGGAGAGCAATGAATGGAACTTGCCCCTTTGTAAGATAGGCTGCTTTGTACACTCACACACCCCTCATCCATGCCAGCAAGAGGCATAATCAGAATTCAAAGACACATTCAAACAGGATGTGAAGCAGGGCCAGGGAGGGTTGTTGCTAGGGCCAAGGATATGCCATGGGGAGAGTCCCAAGGGCCAGACAGAGAGGACTGGGGGGCACATTTGGCCCCTGAGCCTGAGGTTCCTCACCATTTTAGGCTAATGTATAGAACCAAATGGTCTAAGCTATGTCATGTGTTGCAGGTGCAAAAACTACCAACCACATAATTACTTCCCTCTCCTTGTTTACAACTTACCTGTATCCTGATGGCTCTGGGGGAACCAGGTAGGAGATGCTTGCTTTGGTTGTAGCCGTATGCATGTTAAAACACCCAGTTTGTCCCAGTTATGATGTGGCACATCTAGAAGTAGCCAGCAGTTCAGTGATCAGATTTGGATGCAACACTGAACTATGCTCCTACCCTCTCCTTCTCCAACATGGCTGCAAGATTGGAAGTATTCACTTCTGCTTTCAGTTCATCATGGTTAATAGGCGTATTCAGATATTCACCTGAATGTACAATTATTGAAAGTGTGCACAGGGAAAGGGGTGTGCACGCAAGCTCTGCCTCCATGCCCAACCTTCTCGATGTTGCATGGTGAAGATCTGCAGGAGGCTCTGTCTCATGTTTGCTTGAATGGAGCTGGGGGACTTTGCTTTAACAGGACCTCCAATCTTACAGAAAATCCAACTCACCTTCAAGTGAATGTGACTACAAGCCCTCTGCTGAATTTCCCTATGTAAAACAAGCAAGACTTCAGATTGAGCAGCGGGTGGAGCATCTGCATTATGTCTGACCCCAGAACTGTGGTTCACCTTAATTCTGCTTTGCAGTCCTCATCTACATGTTTCGGTCCAAGACAGTATGGCAGAGTGTCAGAGATTATGGGAGATGTAGTTCAAAACATCTGAAGCGCACCAGATTGGGAAAGGATAGTTTAGAGAAAGAAGCCAATTACAGTTAGAAGTTGGCTTGTTTCTCTAAATCGTTATTAAGACACACCACAGTTTGTCTGGATTTAGACATGACAATAAATTGTGGTTAATTAAAAGCAGAAGCAACAGTTTCAATTGTCTTGTGGCTGTGCTAGAGGAGAAGGGATCTCACAAGCCCAAGGCTCATTTATCTTAATGTTTAACCTTAATTTAGCACTACATCTGAATAAGGCCACTCTAGCATAGTCACCGAAGAGTCATATCAAGATGTATGGTAGCCAAAACCAGTGTCTTAACCACATCTCCAGGCAGCTACTTGCTCAAGATGCTAATGATTCTCTGAACAAATGGATCCCATTCATCCGACGGCAAATTAATATCTAGATCCATTCTACCTGAGATGCAGAGATACAGGCCTCTTTTGTGTCTTAATCTGTAGTAATTGAATTGTTTTCGTTTCTGAAGTTGTACAGACCAAGACTTCCTTGAGCAAAAGCAAACAGAGTTTTGTATAGTTTAAAATAATTTAAACCGGAGTGTGATGGATCTCTCACACAGACTCTCACTGGCTGGCAAATTAGATTAGAAATGTAGAATCAGCCCAGAACTGTATGATTCCCCTGTAATTCCTTCTCTTAACTTTCTAGTACATTACCCAAGAGAACAATAGGGATCCATAATACCTAAATGTGAATTTTATATTTTATATTTCTAGGTACATTCTAAACATTCCTTAGACATTTACCAGGGATTTCTTAATGAGAAAATAAATAATGGCAGTAGTACACATGAAAAGAATCTCAGGATTGCAGCTGATCACAAGCTGAACATGCGTCAGCAGTATGACAAGGCTGCAAAACAATTGCTAATGTTATTTTTTGCTGTTTTATTAGAACTATTGTTTCCAAGTCACAAGAAATAATAGTTCCACTTTAGTCTGTACTATTGAGGCTTCATCGGGAAAATAGCATGCAGATACAGACAAATTGGAATGGGTTCAGACGAGAGCAATGGAAATGGCCAGGGGATGTGGAAAACAAAACAAGTTATATGATTATAGGTTGAAGGAACTATGTTAAGCCTGGAAGAGACTGTTGCTGGGGCAATATAACATTCTTCAGATACCTGAGGGGCTGTAACACAGTTGGACAGAGATACCTGTTCTCTTGTGGCTCAAGTTGCAGTTATGTTTTCTGTATTTGGGAATCTTATAGCTGTCAGTACACCTGGAGAGCAATGATGAGCTTCACCTTGGGGAAACCACTTTCATCACCATGTTGTCTCTCCTGACAGGGGAACATAGATCTAATGGCCTTGGTGTTAAGAACCTCAAAGCATGGTCAGGATCAGGCTTGGATTGGTAGGATCAGACAGTAGGAAGAAACAGAGGGAAGGAAGGGGAATTGTGGGAACCTGGGTGAGGTGATCTTTCCTTTTTGCCCTGACTTCAGCTACATTAGAAGGGGAAGCAGGGCTGCTGTCTCTCCCATCTGACCTGCCTGCAATTGAGGAGCCATAGATGAGGCTGGGGAGGGCTTTGATTAGCTGATAGGGGAGTCTGAACAGGAAATGGTGGTGTCTGAACAGAAGGGTGCAGTTTTGTTGCCTAGATCTGGATGCTGCCTTCGCAGGACCTCTCCTCCCCCCCATGGAGTACACACTTGCAAACTCAATATTCCCGTAAGGCAAGAGCCTTGTGAGTGAGCGTCCCATGCCTCATCTTTAAAAGCTTGGCAGGAAAAGCTTGTTGGGCCATCTTTTGTCACTTCTGTCCAGTTCTGAATTTCTTGCCCTGCTCTGAACTGCTGAATTATGACTCAACTGTTGAGCTTGTACTGCTATTTCCCTAAAGCCACAAGTAAGAGCCTCTTGCATGTATATTTTGGGTGGGAACCAGAGCGCTTAAGTTATAGGAGGGTAGATTTTGGTTGAACATTGGGAAAACCTCCAAATTGTAAGACTAGTTTGACAGTGGAGCCGATTTCCTGTGTGTATGTTCTCTTACTTACTGGAGGTCTTCAACCAGAGGCTGGATAGCCATCTGTTAGGGATGCTGTAGCTCCAAATTCCCTCTATTAAGCAGCGAGTTGGTCCAGATGGCATGCAAGTCTCCCTCTAATGCGATGATCCTAATGGCAGCCGAACTTCCTCCAGGGAACCCCAGCTTTCTGTCGCAGCATTACTGTGCATTGCAGAGGATTCTGGAAAATGCTCTAAGGCACACTTGGTTTATGCAAGGCCCATTTGTTCAACCTACAACATAGCTAACTCTCTCTTGCAGCTGCATGTCACAGAGGAAGATGAATAGTGATGGACAACTTGTGTTTCAGTTCAGCTGCAATTAGCCCTCTTTTTTTGTCATTTTCCCCTGACATGTACAAAGGAGTGAGTATTCAGGGGTTAAAGGTCTCCCAATGACTTGTGATACATCCACCATGCACAGTACATTTGGTAAACTATCCCTGGAGTTGGCAAAAGGGTACACGCATGTAGCTGCCTCTTCAGATCTTGGTGTAAGGCAGTGCCTATGTTGGAAGCTGACCAGTGCACCATATGTGGTTTCATCCAGCAGCTCCTCTAGAGCTTCTCAGACTTTTCATGCAGTTTGTTAACCCAAAGCCACCTCTCTTACTCCCAGAATGAGTCAAGTCATCTCTTAGGAGCCAATTGACATGTCACCCATTAGTGGAGATGGATGCATCTGGGCTAGCAATTTAATCTGTGATCTCCAGATAGCTCCTGTGTCTCATGGATTTTGCTGGCGGGGAGAAGTCCCAAATACACATGTTACATCAGAAGAAAGCAGGAATAGGACACAACTGTATTTGTCGTTTGCAAACAGGGAACTCTTCCAGTTTCTTGATCAGGAGCTGCAATTTGGTTTGCTTTCTGGGGGGGGGTGATGTAGCTGTCACTCATTAGCCTCTGAAGCATGGGACATAGAAAACCACCACACACTCAAGTAACTTAAAACAGTAGATGGGAGAACTCACATAGGGCAATGAAGAAGCCAGGAGGGCATACCTGGTAGCAGCCAAACGACTAGCCCATAAAGCAAACCACCAAAACCCAGTGACTTGTATAGGGTGGGTGAGTGGTAGCAAGACCTTTTGCATTGTCAGGGGAAGGAAGAAAGACATGTTTCTCATTTATTCAAATTCTGCTCTCTCAATAACATTGCAACCAAATACAAGTAGCCCCAAGTAAGGGTAGTGCATTAATCCTCATCTCCTCCACCCATGTAAACACAACATTAATTCCAAAGAAATAACGAAAATAATAATAATAACAAAATGTCCAGTGTCTGGTTTTGTGTGTGTTTCTATGTGTTGCTTGTTCGCACTCCTTGCCTACCCTCACCAAGTATTCCTATATGTAATAGTGGCTGTGAATTGAATCAGTTTCCATCCAAACAAAAGCCGTCAATATCTCCTGCTTCTCCCTACCTCAAATGGGGAGTTATTTCCTTTTAGCTCCTAATAAACTCCTTTACTGAAGCAATCTCTCAAGAGTCTGTAGCGCCCCATGGCTACTGAAGCTAAACTTGCTTGTTCCGTGACAACGTCCACTTACAGCCAAAGGTACAGAGTCTTTTTTGCAAGCAGGTGTGCTGTGGAAGAGCCAATGGTCTGTGATTTTCCCTAATAATAATAATAATAATAATAATAATAATAATAATAATAAAATGACCTGTATGTGTGCCAACACTAATACTTAAAACTTCTTCTTTTTTGAAAAATAACCCCACCCCACCAATGGTAGTCAGAAATCCACTTTGGCCACTTGTTTCATGAAAGGTGCATGAAAAAGCTCTCAAGTGGAAGCAGAGCTTAAACACTGTGGTAAAAGCACAGACCTTCTGGCATGAATGGCCAGAGCTGGAGATGAACATGGAGTGCAAAAGGGTGCAATTTGGATTGAAAGGAAGGTACATGGCCAGAGTAGGTGGCAGCGGTGAGGAACTGGAGGAGAGTCCATCATTGCAGCATTAGAGAAAAATGTCTGTGTGATGCCACAGAAATGCTTACACAGTAATACTGCGTATATTCAATATATAATAAACCACAAATCCTGTTATGTTAGATATAGCTCCCCTTCATCTGACAGGCAGAATTTGGTTCATCCTGCTCTATAGCATTCTTCTATGGGTAGACAACAGCTGTTTTACAGATGCAAATTCAGTTTCTAGAAGGGACTTTCCCCCCCGTTTTGTTTTAATTCACCGGACAGTGACCTGAAGATCTTCCTTTACATATTTTTAAAAAATGTGGAATTATTAAATAGCAACATGAAAGCCTATATTTCAAAGAATATCGTTTTTGTTTTTTTGCTGTGCGTTTTTAGGAACAAATGTCCACTCCCTCCACTGTTCCTGCCACCCTGGGTGCTGCCCATAGATGCAGGCACTGCTGCTCTCTGCACATTTACCCACTAAAGGCCTTAGAGAGGCGGGTGGGTGGCAGCTCATGAGCACAGTCTGGAGAGATCTTGTTCCAAATCTCTACGGTTAGAACTGCTTGGTGTGTTTTTCCTTTTTTTAAAAAAAAAATCCCCAAAACAAAGGTGTCTCTCAGTTCCAGGCTAAAAGACTGGGCCGCACACATTCAATGGCTCCTCCTTTCAGTCTCTGTTTTCCACAGCAGTCCAAGTGGTGCTAGCTGTTGTTCTCTGCCGTGAGATATTTCAGCGCTGCAAAGCCATAGCGACGTGACATATCCTGCTGGAACTCTTCCTTGAGGGTCTTGAGACAGATACGGTATTGCTTGTTTGAGCGGAATTTGGTGATGTCAAAGCTGGGAGCATGCGGCATGTGGATCATGTAGGCGTTGGGCAGCACTGTGAATTCATACTCCTAAGAAGACATAATAATAATAATAATAATAATAATAATAATAATAATAATAATAATTTATACCCCACCCTCCCTGGCCAGAGCCAGGCTCAGGGCAGCTAACACCAGTAAAATTACAGTAAAAACATAATAGGGGGAATAAACCCCAATTTAAAATACAGGTTAAAATGCAATTTAAAATGCAGCCTCATTTTAAAAGTAGCCCATAGATCAAAACCATAAGGGTAGGGAAACATAAGGGTCAGACTGAGTCCAAACCAAAGGCCAGGCGGAACAGCTCTGTCTTGCAGGCCCTGTGGAAAGATGTCAAGTCCTGCAGGGCTCTAGTCTCTTGAGACAGAGCATTCCACCAACTTGGGGCCAGTACTGAAAAGGCTCTGGCCCTAGTTGAGACCAATCTAACCACCTTGCGACCTGGGACCTCCAAAATGTTGTCATTTGTGGACCTTAAGGTCCTCCGTGGGGCATACCAGGAGAGGCGGTCTCGTAGGTACGTGGGTCCTAGGCCGCATAGGGCTTTAAAGGTCAAAACCAGCACCTTAAACCTGACCCTGTACTCCACTGGATGAATGTGATACCATAGCAAGGACCCCGTAAGGATCCTCACCGCGGCATTCTGCATCCACTGGAGTTTCTGGGTCAGCTTCAAGGGCAGCCCTTCGTAGAGCGAGTTACAATAATCAAGACTGGAGGTGACCGTCGCATGGATTAAGAGTGAGCATCATAGCCAAGGTCTCTGAAATAACCCTCTTCGTTCCTTGCTTTCTATCCTGACACATAAACACACACACACACACACACACACCAGGGTCTTCAGTAGCGCAGCTGCCCTGAAGCTGAACGTTGGAAGATTCAGGACAGACAAAATGAAGCACTTCTTCACACAGCATATGATTAAATTATGGAATCCGCTCCCAAAAGACACAGTGGTGGTCACCAACTTGGATGGCTTTAAAAGAAACTTAGATTCATAGAGGAGAAGATGTAAAAAAAAGAAGGAACATCTTATCATATGTGGTGGGAATGTAAAAAAGTAAAGAACTTCTGGGAAATGATATATAATGAGATGAAAAAGATGTTGAAATATACATTTAAAAAAAAAAAAACCAGAAGCATTTTTACTTGGTATTATAGGTCAGGACATTAATAGGCAAGATGTTAAATTGTTTTTATATGCAACTACTGCGGCAAGAGTATTGTTAGCCCAGAAATGGAAACAAGAAGAAATTCCGACGAAAGAAGAATGGCAGATGAAATTAATGGACTATGCAGAATTGGACAAAATGACAGGAAGGATTCGAAACCTGCTGGACCAGAGATTTACAGAAGATTGGAAGAAGTATATGAAATATTTGAAGAGCAACTGTAATCAACAAATTATGCTAGTAGGACTACAAGAAGTTTTGTAAGGAGAAATATACGAAGTGTTACAAAGTAGAAAAAGATAGAGATATTGGGTATGAGTTTGAAATGTAATAGGGAAGATAAGAAATGCATGCTGAGAGATTAGCTTGGAAAATTTTCAAAAATTTGAATAAGATGTAAAAGTATGTTTAGTTACTGTTGAAAATGATAAGTTAAAAAAACTATATAGCGTATTTTTCGCTCTATAACACGCACCTGACCATAACACGCACGTAGTTTTTAGAGGAGGAAAATCTGTGTGTGTGTGTTTGTGTTTGTGTGTGTGTGTGTGTGTGTGTGTGTATATATATATATATATATATAGAGAGAGAGAGAGAGAGAGAGATTCATAGAGGAGAAGGCTATCCATGGTTAATAACAATGATGGCTAGACTCTTCCTCCACTGTTGGAGGCAGTACGGATACCAGGAGGGGAGAGTGCCTGCTTGTGGGCTTCCTATAGGCACCTGGTTGGCCACCGTGAAAAATGAAACCTCCCGATTCAGCAGGCTGTTTTATTACATTGTTATGCAATAATTATAGAGTGGAGCTGATACAGATGCAACACTGGTTTTACTTTAGTTTAGCACAGGGGTTGTCAGCCTGGTCACTACCACCCACTAGTGGGCATTTCAGGATTCGAGGTGGGCGGTAGGGGGTTCTATGGCACAAGCTGAATCCTCCTACCACCGAGCACTGGTGGGCGGTAAGGAAATTTTACCATCAATAAAGATGCATTAGTGGGCGGTAGATATAAAAAGGTTGAGTACCCCTGGTTTAGCATTATATCTGCTCCCAATTTAAGCATGCAGATTGACTGATCAGGATTCCCATCTTAATCAAGACTCTATAAACTAGTTATGATATGCTGGCCTGCGCATATTCTGCAATAAAAACAAGTTCATACCACAACTGCACGAAATTCTGCAACTCATATTAGACTGTTCTGCCAGTATGCTTTTTATTATGTTTTTATTATGCTTAATAATAATAATAATAATAATAATAATAATTGCCCCTCAGATTTAACTAAATAACTGCTGGTCTTGTTAGGATATTTCCGTTCCACCTTAAAAGGGAGCAGGCTTTGTGAGTCACAGAGTCTGCGCATGTCCTGTTCACAGGATGTTTATGTTTGCTATTCCTTTTGATTTTGCAGTCGGTCGGAGACACTGACTCAGAACGGTCATGTTTTTCTTTGTTCTGTTCTACGCTAAATAAAGTCTGTAAATATGCTAAATATGCTCTTCTGCGGTGCAGCTTTCTGCCTGTGTTTCTGCTGATAAACAGTGTGCACAAGCCTGGAATGTGGCAATCTATTTCTGAGGCTTCGTGTCGCTAATTGCTGGATCTGCGTGACTACGGGAGATCGATGGACGTCCGGCAGCCGGCTTGGGGCCATGATGGACTATATCTCCCTGGCAGTTTCCCAACAACAAGGTTTCGGGCCCAGATTCACAGCACCTACAGGAGAGTAAAAGCTGCAACAGACTGCGTTTGAGAGGTATGGGGGAAAAGCGAAAGAAAGGGAGGCTTTTCTGTTTACCTCGGAAGGAGTCTTTGAACTCCGGCAGATTAATGGCCTGGGAGCCGCGCCACAGAGTTCGTGATTAATGAGCTGCCAAGATAAGGAGTCTCTGAAGTTAAAAAGACTTACGGCTAAAGCAAAAAGCTGGAAATGGAGTTTTTCCAAGCTTCTGAGGCCACTGTGTGCCCGAAGTTGGATGGGCAGAATTATAAAACCTGGGCAAAATGGTGTGAGAGCTTGTTGCGTCAGTTTGGGGTGTGGCATACCGTGTCTGAGCCCCCCCCCCGTTTCCTCTGACAGAGAAATGGAAAGGCCAGAATTCGAAGGCCATTGACATAATAGTTTTATCCGTCTCTCTTGAGGAAATTAAGACGCTTGCTGGCAACACCACTGCACGTAAGATGTGGAATGCTTTGAAAGCTGCTCATCTGCCAGTAATCCCAGCCCAGAGTTTGACTGCATCGGAGGTCCTAGCTGTTTCCCAGAATGCGAGTGAATGCAGGGATGCTGAGGGCACCGGTTGCAAGCTGCAGGGGGAGCTGACCGTCACATCATCCCAGGTAGCGTTCCAGCCTCCAGGGGGAGCCAAGGAGTCGGCAGCTGAGAGCTCTGTTTCTCGTGGGAACCAAGGTCATCGCCTTTGCAGAGGCCGGAAAAGCAAAGGTAAACAGAGGCAGACGTCTGCAGATGGCCAGAAGCAGAGGGAGGGTGAAGAGCCCGCGCCAGGGAAAAACAAGGCTATGTTTGCTGGCACAGCTTCACCAAAGGCTAAAGGCACGTCTGCTGGCCAGGAGCAGGGGGGCAAGCTGCAAAAGCCCACACTGGTGGAAAACAAGGGTTTGCTTGCTGAAAAGACTGCTCCAACAGCCAAAGGCAGATTTATTGTCGATTCAGGTGTGAGCCGCCACGTCACCAAGGACCGCCATCTCTTTATCTCCTTCAAGCCTCAAGAAGGTGAGATCCACCTGGCTGACGGAAGGACGTTGCAAATCGCAGGAGAAGGGACTGTGAAACTTGCAAGTCTGCACACAACCATCAGTGGTGTACTTTATGTTCCGGACGCTGCGAGCAATTTGCTCAGTGTCCCACAGCTTACTGGGCGTGGTTTTCAGATTTCCTTCAAGAGGAGCGTCTGTGTCATCAGTAAAGGCAAAGAGGACTATTTGCATGCAAAGTTTATGGATGGTTTGGGACTTCCGGGTTGGCGCCATCGCCGAATGGCGGACTCCCTCCGAGCTCCGGAGGGAGTCTGCTCGGCAGGGGCTGGGTCCTACCGCGCTGGCGACGCGGGGACCCTTAAAAACCACGGGCACGGAGCCCGTGGACATGGTGACTCAGCTGGTACCGCGAGCGCCCTCCCGGCTCGTGAAGGAGCCTTTTTAAAGGCTACGGATCGGGTGCCGGGGAGCGGCGTGGTGCTGTGAGTCCTCCGCTTCCCCTGCCGAGCGCAGCCGCATGCCATTCGACGGAGAGCGCTGGCTTCTTCCAAAGGAAATTCGGACATTTAACAACAACCCGTGAGTAATTGGCAAATGGGTATAAAAGGAGGAAAAAAAGAAATTTTTTGGATTCGGTACGAGCGGGGGTGATCTAAAAAGGAAGTCAGTCCCCCCCCCCTGATTGTAAACATGCCAAAACAAGGACTGGGAAACCAAGATCGATCTAGAAGTTTATTGCTGAGAAAAATTACTAATTCCACGATGGAAAACTACAAGAATTGTGCTGGAGGAGAAAAGTGGTGGGTGAGAGGGAAAAGGCAACCCCCCCCTGGGAACCGGGGCGATTCGGAGAACCTGGCGAAGAGAGACGGAGAATTTGACAGCTGTCAAAGTAGCTGTCAAATCTCGAGAATATAAAGAGGACTTTGTTACAAGTATCTTGCTGGTTAATTTTGTTACAATTTGATATAATATGGACATAAACTGTCGGGGGAAAAAAGAAACAACAATTTGACTTTTGGATTAGAGGATACAAAGTTATTGCAATCCCCCTAGAGGGGTTCCGGGACATTACAAGTGGCGTATGTGGAAAACTACTCTGGGATGTGTACAGGTCTTATCTTCTGGGAAAGCTGCAAAACTGAAATAATATTTTGTCTACAGAGGTGACTACATTACAATAGAATCTTCTATTGAAACAAGGAAGGAACTGGACGTAAGTTTTAGTTCCTGAACAACAAACCTCTGTAGAGATACTAGATCTCGGAATAAGAATGTTTTAGCAGCTGAACAAGACAAGAAACCTGAGACAGTAAGAACAAAAGAACAAAGGACCAGCTACGACACGGAAAGAACAATGGGAGGAGCAACAATGATCAAGGAAAATTAAAGGCCTCTATTAGACTGGATAATTGAAGTCAAACATCATTAAAACAAACAAACTTAAAGAAAACCGGCAAGAGGGAAAAATTTGGCTGTGGACTTGAGATCTCCAGGCCGACTACACATAGACTGATGGACATGGGAAATCCAAACCGGGGAAGGGAGGGGGAATTTTAGAATCCAAAGGCTATGTAACCAACTTTATGAATCTTTCTATATCTATTATCTTTTATTTCTTTATATAACTTTGATATTTTGATCTAACATGTTTTTTCTAAAAAAAAAGGGGAATTCGTGGAAGGAAATGGGAGCAGATCTTGGGGTGAAAATCTTTTTTCTAGTTTGTTAAAGATGAAGAGTGATGCTGAGATTGTATAAATTTAAATTGGCTAATGGGTACAACATATTAGACTTAAATTGGGAATGAGAGCTTGTGGAACCAACTTAGGGAAAGGGGAATACAGTCGGGAGGGGAGGGAGGGAGTCCCAGAAAGAAGGCTATGAAAATAAGGGTTTAAATTTGTCTTTCTTTTCTTTATCTTTTTTCTTTTTTCTATTCTGTTATTATTGGAAATTTTAATAAATATGATTATAAAAAAAAAAGTTTATGGATGGTTTGTTCCATATAACTTATGACTACAATGGTGGTGCTGTTGTGTCTAATGCTGATTCTTGTTGTGTTGCACAAACTAACAAAGTCCTTCATGCAGGTTGCATTCACGATGCACATCGAAGATTTTGTCACCTCTCTTGGAAGGCACTGGCCAAGATGCCAGAGGTGGTTGAGGGTTTGAACATCAAACCCTGTAAATTTCACATGAAATGTGTATCTTGTGCAGAGAACAAGGTGAAGGTTGCTCCAAAAGGCAAGGAATCTAGCAGGCAGGCTTCCAAACCCTACCAGCTAGTGCATGCGGACCTGGTCGGTCCACTTGTGCCCTCTTTAGGAGGAGCAAGGTACTTCATGGTTCTAATTGATTCTTTTTCCAGGTACATTCATGTGTTTTTGCTCGAACAGAAATCACAAGCGTTTCTGAAGTTTAAGGCATTCTGTGCTTGGTTGGAGAATGTTCATGGTAAACGTATTGGCTCTCTGTTTACCGATCGGGGCGGGGAGTTCACTTCTCAGCAGTTTGAAGCTTTCCTGACTGAGAAGGGAATCCAGCATGACATGTCAACGCCCAGATCGCCATGGATGAATGGGCTTGCGGAGCGAGCAAATCAGACATTGCTGCAAGGAATGAAAACCTTGTTGCATGATGCCAATCTCCCTGATAAGTTTTGGGGGGAAGCTCTGGGGAATTTTGTTTACACTTTTAATCGCAGATTGTCATCACCCATTGGCTGTACCCCCTATGAGAAGATGTTTGGCAAGAAACCCAACATCAAACACATGAAAATCTTTGGTTCTGACATGTGGGTACACTCCCCACAAACCAATAAGCTTGGGAAGCGTGGGGCACATGGTTTGTTCATGGGGTACGAAAAAGGTGCATACAGGGTATGGATGACTAACTCTAAGTCCATTAAGTTCACAAGGAGTGTTGAGTACAATCCTAAGTGGGGGAAAAATGTGGGAATTTTCCAGAGTTACCTAGAGGAGGATGAAGGTGATGTCAAGCAAGCAGCTAAAGCTGAGAAAGCTGCTGAGGATGATGATGATGATGATGATGAGGATGAGGATGATGATGATCAGAGTTCGGATTCCAGTTCAGTGGGCGGCGCTGCTGCTGGTGTCAGTGACAGTGATGACACAGCAGACTACAAGAGCGCAAAGGCCTCAGTCAGACCATCTGATGCGTCTGACAATGAACTGGAAGAACCACTGTTCACCATTGGTCATTTTTCTCCTAAGAAAGAGGAGATGAGTCAAGAAGACTTGCGTCTAGTACGCAGATCTGAGAGAGCCACAAAGGGCAAACCTCCAAAGAGGTATGCTGATGAGTTTGCTAAGACAGCAACTGCTGTTCTTAGTAGCTCAGAGAAGGTGTGGGAACCTTCAAGCTTCAAAGAGGTTCAGGAGTTAACCTCTAAAGATGCTGAGCCTTGGCTTAATGCCATGAAGGCTGAAGTTGATTCCTTGAACAGGAACCAAACTTGGGAACTGGTACCGGTAGTCCCAGGAATGAGACTGGTTGGCAGCAAATGGGTCTTCAAGGCCAAGACAGACCAGAATGGCAAGGTAGTCAGACACAAAGCCAGATTGGTTGCCAGAGGTTTTTCACAGGTACCAGGACAGGATTACCACGAGACCTACTCACCCGCAGTCAAATATGAGAGCATTCGGCTGATGCTCAAGGTCGCTGCGGAGGAGAAACTACATGTTACCCACCATGACATTAATACAGCTTTTTTGTACGGGTTTTTGAACGAGGAGCTGTTCATGCTTCCACCTGATGGGATGGAGATACAGAAGGGAATGGTCTGTAAACTGCGGAAATCTTTATATGGTCTCAAGCAGAGTGCCAGGTGTTGGAACACAAAACTCACTGAGACATTGCTTTCTCTAGGTTTTCACCAGGGCAAAGCTGATCCATGTGTGTTTGTCAAGGAGGAGGGGCAAAACAAACTGTATTGTTTATGTTTTGTTGATGATCTTCTGATGTTTTGGAAGAATCAGGCTTTTTACCAAAGCACCCTAGCTCAGCTGAAGGAGCACTTTGACATGAAGGATCTTGGTGAGGTATCCAACTATCTTTCTCTGCAGGTGGAGAAGGACCAAACAGGTAATTTTCTGGTACACCAAACACAGAAAATTGCTGATGTGTTAACCAGGTTGAATTTGGTTGATGCAAACCCAGCAGACACACCGATGGTGACAGGTTACCAGGTAGACAGTACTGCTGAAGCGTTTTCTGACACAACGCTGTACAGATGCATTCTAGGCAAGCTGAATTTCATTGCCAGATGTTCAAGACCTGACATAGCTGTAAGCTGTAATCTGCTTAGCAGACATGCCAACAATCCTACGGTTCAGGATTGGAAAGCTCTGAAGCGCATAGCCCGCTATTTGAAAGGGACTATGCACTACAGGCTGAGGTTCACCAGTCAGAAGACTGGAGGTCTTGAAATCTTTGCAGATGCAAGTTTTGGAAGTGACACCACGGATGGTACAAGCTCTTCTGGAGTATGCTACATGTACAACCACTGCCTGTTTGACTGGTTGTGCGAGAAGCAGACAACAGTGAGCCTAAGTTCCTGTGAAGCAGAACTCAATGCTCTGTCATTTTCACTCATGGATTGTGAATGGTTGATGCAACTGTTTAAGGACATCAGAGTGTGTGTGAAATGTCCTGTACAAGTGTATCAAGACAATAGATTGTGTTTGGCTTTGCTGAACTCAGAGAGTTGCAAGCAAAGAACCAAGTACTTGCAGATTAAGCTACATCGTGCAAGGGAGTGTATTCAGAAAGGACTTATTCAGGTGTCCTACATGCCAGGAAATGAAATTCCTGCTGATCTGTTGTCGAAGGTTGTTAACAGAGAACAACTTAAGGTATATGTACAAAGGTTGCAATTGGGTTGAACCACAGGTACTAAAGGTTACACGGAAAGGGGGAGGATGTTAGAATATTTCCGTTCCACCTTAAAAGGGAGCAGGCTTTGTGAGTCACAGAGTCTGCACATGTCCTGTTCACAGGATGTTTATGTTTGCTATTCCTTTTGATTTTGCAGTCGGTCGGAGACACTGACTCAGAACGGTCATGTTTTTCTTTGTTCTGTTCTACGCTAAATAAAGTCTGTAAATATGCTAAATATGCTCTTCTGCGGTGCAGCTTTCTGCCTGTGTTTCTGCTGATAAACAGTGTGCACAAGCCTGGAATGTGGCAATCTATTTCTGAGGCTTCGTGTCGCTAATTGCTGGATCTGCGTGACTACGGGAGATCGATGGACGTCCGGCAGCCGGCTTGGGGCCATGATGGACTATATCTCCCTGGCAGTTTCCCAACAGGTCTAACACTAGATGTTGTTTTTTGAATTAATTTTTTTAAAATAATATACTTGCATATTTCCCCCGTGTAGCTCTTGTCTGTTGTCTGGTTGATAAACCCCTTTTGAATAAGTATAATTTGCCCCAATCCACACCATGACTCTCAGTTAATAACCTCAAAAACCATGGTGGATTGGATACAAGTGCACACCTTTTTACACATGCAGATGAAGATGTGTAGTTACACTATGTATGATGATGTAAAACTAAGGTGAAGCCTGAGAAAGGAAGGGTTGAAAGAGAGGAAGGAGGAAATGCACTTTCACAAGCCTGGTACCTGATTTGCAAACTATGGTTTTCAAAAAGCTAGCATTGTGACTGCATAAAACTGCAAACGAAAGCATATGTGGGAATTCCAGTTTTAAACTCTTAGAGAATGCCAGAATAAAACTGTTAAGTTCTGCCCATTTCTTCTCTGTTTTTGGTACTGAAGTAGGAGGCAGCACATTTCTGAGCCGCATCCAAAGACATGGGGCATTAAATCTCGGGATTTTGCCATCACTAAAGAATGACAGCTGAAATGCTGCTCAAGTCACTCAGGGCTGCTATTTCAAAGAATTATAGCTTTGCAACCCAGGGCCACCTGAGCTGCTCACAAAAGCCTCCTCTCCACAGAGAACTGAACCTCCAAATTAACTGCTCTGCATTTATTGCAGGGTCTGGGTGGAAGGACTGGCATCTGAAAGGGTCTGAAATCTGTGTCTACATCAAATGTGCCAGCCTCCTAATGAAACAGTGCTAGCATAACATTATAGAATTCTTAGGGGCGGGGTTCATCCTCACTTATCACAGAAATTCAGAAAAAGGCATAACCCCTTTCCCCATCACACTTGTTCTGCTCCTGCAACCTCAGGATTAATGTTGATCACCACAAAATGACATGTAAATCCTTCCTTAAAATGTGCATCCAAACATTATTGATACATCACGGTAGACTGAAGAGAGGGAGCCTGTATCCTTCCAGCTGTAGTTGGACTTCAGCTACCATCAATCGCAGCCAGTATGGCCAATGGCCAGGGATGATGGGAGTTGTAGTCCAGCAATTTCTGGAGGGCCACAGCTTCCCCACCCTGTACTATTTGTTCTGGTGTTAAAAATGAGCAGTAATGTCTTCGTAGTATTTGGTCTGGATACATTGCACATGGCAAAAGTGAATCCATATGCTTAATCAATGTTCGTTTTCTTTTAATGAGGAATTTATTATACACATATATGTTAGTTTACAGTCAGATCTACTTATTCCCAGCTCCACTGGAGAATTTTGCAGCCTTTATGAAGATTAATGTCTCCTCCTGCATGAGGGCTATGGGCTTTAACTGTCATCAACATCCTCCTCGGCTGCCCTTTCATCCATCCTCTTTATTCAGCAGTGTTGCTGTTACACCTCATCAACCCCATCCTCTCTAGGAGCAGTTATTTCTCTCCATTGCTTATATATCTTATGGCAAGAAGAAAGCTATTCCATGATAAAAAAACCCCACACCTTATATCTTAGGAATCTCAAGCTTAAACCCATTGACAATTTTGGAGCCTATTCAAAGGCAAAGAATCTGCCTGTTCTTGGCCAATTTAGACTATGGATACTTCTACACAAGAGTCTTTTAGAGCTGCTGAAGTGTTGCTTTCCTACAATCCACCAGAAGAAAAATTATAAGTGCATCTTCAAAGCATTTAATACAGTGTTATATTACCTGGCGTTGTCCATTTCCATGGCCAAGGCCTTTTTGTAATGCATATGCCAATCAGCAAAAGTTCCTCACAACTTCGGTTAGAAGCTTTGTTCTTGCAACTTCTGCCTTTAATTCACGGATGGGGAGCTTGTGGTTCTCCAGATATTGTTGGACTACAGCTCCCAGTATCTCTGACCATTGGCAATACTGGCAGGGACAAATGGAGTTGAGAGTCCAGCAGCATCTGGAAGACCACAGGTTCCCTATTCCTAATCTAATTCCTTTCTGTTCAAGAGACATGGCATTAGGGATGAATTGTCTGTAACCAGACCTTTAATTGGTTCTTGAACTCCAATGGGGGACTTTAAGTATAGGTTTTATCTCATTTTTCTTTCCTTTTTAAAAAAGCAAAATAGCCTCCTTTCATAATAATGATAAGAAAGGTGACAGTGAGGGCAGATCAGTAATTCGCTGCCTCAGCAGGAACTAGAATTCACTAATTAAAGGACAATGAAAAGGGATTTCATCAACAGTAATGCACCACACTGAACTGGAAACAATTATAGACAGAAGCCACAAAGAGGAAGTTTCTAATTAAAGGCACAGTAGTCTTGAAAAATATATATCCAGTAATGTGATGCTAGGCTACACTGAACAGGCTGAATATGCAGTTGTGGGGAAATGGCATAAAGCAGGTCTGGAGGAAAGCAATACAACAGAGAAAATCAGGAATGCAGTAAGTAGGCTAAGAACAACACTGTCAGAGTTGAGTGAGTGGACAGAGTTTGGCAAATCCAGGTAGCTGCAAAAAGGAGATGGTTAACCCCATGTGGAAGGTTTTCAATTTCTCTGTTGTCCTAGAGCAGTAGTTTTCTCCAAAAAGCTTCCTGAACCATAGTTCAGTGGTAGAGCAAAAAAGGTATATGTAAAATTCCCACATTGTCAATATGAATCCTAGAAAGCCACGGTCAACTCGTATAGATAGTACTAAACTAGATGGACTAGTGGGGCCTGACTTAGTAGAATACATCTTTCTGTGCTCCTGCTACTTTTCCCAGGTATGGGCATAGAATGTAGAGCGGGAGCTCCAAGGTTGCCATGTGACTCCAGAAACAAACTTTCAAATATGCTGTGATTAAACAGAAGATGTGCCCTCACTGACTAAAAGACCAAATTGCCATCCAAGACAAAGACTCCTTGAACAAGGCTGTTACATGTTAACATTAGGAGGGTAAATTTTGACAAGAAGGATGCTTAGGTAAAGGACGTTCTCCTGTATTTAATAATAGGTCAGTTAGCAAAGCACAGGGCCTTATAGATTGACAGATTATGGAACAAGATGACATATTTACAGGCAAGATCAAAATTGACCTTCTCTGATAACAATCACCCAGGCTGGCAGAGATCTGAAACTGCTGAGGAATAGCAAGTGGGAAGGGAAGTAAAATAAATCATAAAACCAGGTCTGGGGTTTATAGGGGCCAGAGTGATTTCAATACCTGATAACCAAGGGCAGCATTAGCAAAAGTAAACATGTGTCACATTGCAGTGTTTGGTGGAGAACCAGGTTGGCTTCTCGGAACCCACCATTCTTTACATTGCAACTTAAGAAATTCCCATGTGGGATTTCCCAGTCTCCCTCTTCAATAGCTTTGGGAGCTTAAGCAGTAAAAAGCAAATAGCAGTAAAAAGAGAAGCAATCCAGAAAACTATCAGTATTCCCTGACCTGTCTTGGCAAACTGCTTTGCCATGAGAGAAACATGGATGTTGCTTGTGGATCTGAACTCCAGCTTTAAAATGCTAGGTGCAAATTTAAACAAGGTGACTATGGTTTACCCCCCCCCTTCTTGGGGGGCAAGTGGGAGGCGAGGAGTGACTGTCTGCACTATGCATTGCTTGGCACAAACAGCATTTTTTGTTTGTGTGGAGAGTGCCTCTTTCTTTTTTTATTTTGGCGGGAGGTTAATTCCTCTCCCCAAACAACAACTTTTGCACTGTAAAGAGAATTAAGACAAAAATTTAGTGCAGCATTATTCTTAATGGCAAAGAGCTATGCTACATGGTCAGCAGATGGACACGGTGTATTTGTTGCTGGACGGCATGACTTCATGGGGTCTGAATGTTTCCCCCTAACAGAAGAGCTCCTCACACATCCTAATGGCAGAACAGAACAAGGAGAACAAATTCAGACTTGCAGTAAACCAAAAGTTCAGAAGCGATCTGATAGGTAGTCTTAAAGCAACTGAGGTGGTGTATCTCCACACAACATCTCTGAGCACAGTTGCATTAGGACTAGCATCCAACAGGAACAAGCGATAAGGAGAGATTGTAATGTGTCTCCTGTCAACAATGATGATTAGTTACCTTTTAGCTGTGACAGCTTATGTAAAGCTCACATCTCTTATTTCCAGTGAATTCCAAGCAAGAATGTTCCTTCAGTAACAGCAATGCGAAACTTGTGGCCCCACGAATATTCCTGGACTGCAACTCCCAACATCCATGAGCATTAAGCAATGCTGGCTGGAGCCAATGAGAGTTGGAATTCAACAATATCTGGAGGGCCACAGGTTCCCCAGCCCTGATCAACAGTTTGTACTACAACCTGGAGAGGAGCAGGCCTCTTTTAAACTGTCTGCACATACATGCCATATTGGAACAAAGATTTCCTCCTCACCTGTGCATCCAATTCCATGATGTGGGCAACTTTGTTCCAGCCAAATCCGACAAATCTTCTGTCATACTCTGGACAGTCCTGCCTTACCACGACATATGGCTCAAAATCTGCTTCCCATTCAACTCGATATGGTGTGGTGGCTGTTCGCCACTTGGCAAAATTGGTTGGTGCATGCCCTTTTGTCCAGACATGATACCTTGAACAGATGTAAAATCATTGGTCAGACAATTCACTGAAATGGGGCAAACGCTGGAAACTACCTTACCTTGACTGCTCATGGAATAGCTGGAAACATGGACATTAGGGCTATAGCATCGAGCACATGGTTCTAATGAGCAAAAGGCAAACCATGACTGACTAGGGGAGCATTCTTGAACTATGACACTTCATTTCCGTATTTTAAAGTAATTCCAGTCCTGGAACATAGCTATGAGATGTTGACTTTGAGATAAAGCAACTGAAAATGAGCTAACGTATTGTTCCTAGTGATGATAAGGGCTTGTTTTTCATTCTGCAGCTTGTTTCCAAGGCATGCAGAATTCTGAAGTGGCACTTCTTTGATATCATGACAGAAATTCAGATCGATAAACACATTAAACAAAGCCTTGATAAATACTTTCAGTGCCATCACAGTTCTCATTTTGTTGCTATGTGCCATCTACACAATTCCATCTAAGACAATCAATTCAATTTACAGGAAGGCATCCTTTTATATTTTCTTAATCTTATTCACGTCACAGCAAGGCCTATTCAAGCACAGCTTAAGCTCACCCTATTAAGACAACGATCAATAATTTTCTCTTGCACTTGTGCCTTTCCTGAAATCACTGACATGGGCCCTCGCCACATGATTATTGATTAAACTAAGAAATAATTACATCACAGGCAGCATGTATTACAGTGCGCTCAAATGTTTATCATAAGAAACAGTGCAGTCAAGTCAGCTTGACATGTTCCTGTCAGACATCTCAGTTCACCCACAAACTCTCTGAAAAGGTTGGGCTTGACATGGAGGTTCGGCTTAACCTAGGAATCCTTGGGATATTTTGCATGTTCCACAGAACTAGCTAGTGAGTAAGCACAGATGAGTTTTGCTAGGATCTGAAGAAACAGCAAAAACAAATTTCAACAAAGCAAACTCTTAGTTGTATAGATACCAAACCATCTAGACATTTTCCAGAAGATATCCAGAATCTGTGCACTAAAAATAATTGTCCTTGCCCTTTCATGGAGATGGTTCATGGAGATGCTTTTTTCTGGGTGTGAAATATTGGAAAAATATGACAGGAAAAATCGCTTTCTTGTTTTCTGGGACTACAATTTTCATCTATATGGAGTGGTCACACATGAAGCTTTGGACATTGTGGAGGACCAGCAGGGACTGACCCACGGCCCTCTGCTTTTCCTCCCTGAAAGGATGCAGGATCATGGCCCTCTTCAACAGGGCTTACTGGTGGAGAAGGCTAGGATGCAAGCCTGCAGCCAGACAAGACATCCAATTCTCCCCTGTGCAGTGTGACTTTATAAAGCAGATAAGGAACAGCTGGGGAGAGACACAGCTGTTGACAGTGGGCCTTCAAAGTACCTTATAACTGAGGAGGAAGGGAAGGGGCAGAGAATTCCAGACTGGAATTGCAGCTGAGCCAAAGTAGGAAGAAGCTTGAGGGGCTGACAAGTCACACCTCACTAGTGCCCCAATTTGCCAGATTGTATTCAGTGTGGAAACAGAGTATGATGTCGCACCCTGTCCCTAATAAACTGCTGTGAACTGAATAATCCAGTGGTTGGAGCTATGCAAAGAAAGGGGGCCTCAACCAGGGCCTTTTGACGTACTCCTGCTCATGTAAGCCTAACAGACATGGGTAGAATCTACACACATATAAAAAAGTGAAAATGCTTTTTAAAAGTTTTATATATATATATATATATATATATATATTGAATTTGCCATAGCTCACAATTGCCATCTAGTTTCACATTTGTATAATGCACTTTACAACACACTTAAAATGCTTTATTAGCAGTTGTATAGCTGAGTCCATGGGCAGGCCATTGTTGCTATACATGAGAATCAGAACAAAAGACTCTACTTAGTACATAAGCTCCCTGGGATGAGGGAGTGTGTTGAATAATAAGAAAACACTCTACAGTGCCTCTCCAGGTGTCTTAGCCCCAGACAGCATAGTTACAACTCCTTCAACAGCATAAACAGCACTGATGTACTTGTAACCATGGAAAAGGGAGAATGTGCCACCCCAGCATGAATGTGATGCATGTAGTTTGGTAGCAACTTAGTATGTGGACCTAGGAGCAGCAGCAACACACTTGGCTGGACTTTCATTGTGCTGAAGAGCCTAACCACCTGGATGTCTCCTTTAGCAGGCCAAAGCTTAATAGCTTGAGTCTTCCTGCCGCAAGGGAGCTGGTCACTTTTAATAAGAATGGCTTGGTACAAAAGGCAGAATGGAGTCATACATTAATCTCCAGTTATGAAATTCTTAGAATAGCCAGGCAACCACAGAATTTGCTGAGAAGTGGACTGAAAGGGTGGGGAGGAATTTACAAGGGAGAAGTACTTTATATTTCTCTGCTGCCCAAAGGCAGGAAAGGTCATGAATTTGGGAAAGAGGTGACAAAAGCAATTTCACTGAGGGAAAGATTGCAATCTAGCACTTGGTGAGAGGGTTTGGGATGCTGCAGGCATGATCAGCAATCATTGTCACGGAAGCCCTCCCTCATCAACTTGGCCTCAATGGCTACTAATGACTTATTAAGCCAACCTGAAAATAGAGGTGGAAATTGTCAGCTGCTTTTCGGGCAGGGTGGGTGTGGGTGAATAGAACTTGGAAGAATTAGACAGGCCAATAAAAGTAGGAGAACTAACTATGCAGTGATGGTAATAGCACAGAAGCCCAGCCCACCTTTGTTCTCTGCTGTTAATTAGAAAAAAGAGGCAAGCCCCTAATGGGAAAATAAATGCTATGCAAGCGGAAAATTTGATTGATGAGGGATCATAAAAGTGAGGTCAACACTTAGAGGTTTTATTTCCCAGTAGATTTCTTTTTAGCTAGAAAAGATTCAGTTATTTTCCTAATTACAAAAAAATCTGTTAAATTATTACACAATTTAGGAAACAGAAGAGGCAAGAATATTTTTGGCACGCACTATGTTCTTTTGTGGGACATGGGTGGCACTGTGGGTTAAACCACAGAGCCTACGACTTGCTGATCAGAAGGTCGGTGGTTTGAATCCCCGAAACCGGGTGAACTCCCGTTGCTCGGTCCCTGCTCCTGACAACCTAGCAGTTCGAAAGCATGTCAAAGTGCAAGTAGATAAATAGGTACCGCTCCGGCGGGAAGGTAAACGGCGTTTCCGTGCACTGCTCTGGTTCTCCAGAAGCGGCTTAGTCATGCTGGCCACATGACCTGGAAGCTGTATGCCGGCTCCCTCAGCCAATAAAGTGAGATGAGTGCCGCAACCCCAGAGTCGGCCACGACTGGACCTAATGGTCAGGGGTCCCTTTACCTTTTATGTTATTTTGTATCAACACACAATCTTACTCCTCACATTCATCAACTGTTCAGTTTGGAATTGTTAAGTGCTTGAAGACGAAGCTATGTGAAATGGGAGCACTCCACTGAACACTAAGACCAGGAAGCCGGCGTCTATGTCGGCAAGGCTTGAAAAGGCCCCATCATCAAAAATGGGTTAGAAAACGCACACCCTCCTAATAAGGGGTCAAGAATATTCTAGGTCTTTTATGTAGGACTCAACAGGAACCATCAAAAGAGGACACTTAATTATTGTGCCTTTGCCAGAGGAACTATTTAAAGAATTTATGTTTTAAAGAATTTAAAGCTCTGAGTCCTGAGCAGTCCCAAGCAGCTGTTGAAGTCTGCCTGAGCGATCAACACTAAGGCCAAGGCCACCTGCAAAAACTCTGGATGGGAGGCTTCAGGATAGTGAGGTGGGTGGTACACAAATTGGTGATAGCATTCCACATTTGCCCCAAGTGACAAACATAAGATACACACACTCCAAATCAGTACCCACCTGGCTGGAGGCCTGGAGTGGGATACAGAATTCCCAAGGATGACAGCAATCTCCCCTCCCTGATACTCCAGCCTCTGTTGCTGTTGTCCTAAATTCCCATGCAGGCACAGCTGGGAGAGACTAACTCATCCCATTGCCTGGTCCCAGTAATGCAAACCAGGCAAAACCCCTCATTCATTTTTTAAATGATGGAAGTATGAGATTTTGTATCAACCTAACTGGCAAAGAACAGTGCTGGCAAATGCTAAAGCTCCATATTCAGTACAATTTATGCAGCTCCATATGGCTTGGACCTTTCATGCTTGTGTACATCTCATTCTGTATATACTCCACTGAAATCACTAAGGCTGAGTGATCTTCACAGTCTTACCAAGTTTGAACAAGAAAAACACAAAGGCAATTGTTATGGACTCCCTCGTCTGGAGAACCTCCTATATTGCAGAAAAAGGGATGAGTTTTGGTGGCTGAGATGAAGCAATAAAAAGGGTGGGGAAGCTATAGCCTCCAGTCAGCATAGCCAATGACAACAAAGGATAGGCCTTGTAGTCCAGCTAGGGAGGGTCACAGGCTCCCCACCCCTGCAATAAAGCGTGGGAGTGAGTTTTCACAAACTTTTATATGTTTTTAACAAAACCTTAGTATTCCCTGACCGTGGGTGAGTAGGTGGGTGTTGTTTTTAAAAAGATGCATGCAATACCTGAATGTGAAGAGGGTCCCCATGTCCAACATAGACAACAGCTCTGCTTTTGACTTGGGAAAAGAGAGGCGATAGCGAAGGGTCTCAAAAGCAGGTACAATGAGAGCCTTTTTTGTATTGGCTAAGTCCAGTTGGACAACAGATTTCCTGGAGGAGAAAAATGAAAAGAAAAAACCAAAACCAATTAGCAAAATTTTTAATTAGCTTTTTAAAGACTTACCTGAACAAATACAGTTGAGAGGTATTAGCTCCCAGTGAGTACATTGCATTTGTTATAGTCACCCATTGTCTAAACTGCAAGTTCTCATTTGCAATTGGAGCTTTTGCGGATAAGTGGTGGAAAAAAGGCATCACCGGAGGCATGTACTTCCAATTCTCCAGGCTTCCCTGTTATGGCCAAAACGTGGTTTCCATATTTCCCCTGTGAAGAGGTGCACAGCTTCTGCTCTGCCACACAGCTCATATGCACTAGCAAAATCACTGCTCAAAGAGGAAATGTTAGGAAGACTAATAATTTTGCCATTGGGATTTTTAAAAGTACACAATTTGTCAGTTGCTGAGGTTTGCAGAAGTCACATTAGAAACAAACAAGCATTAGTGTTCAACATTTCTATACTCTAACAATTCCTGAGTTATTTCTGCAAGACTTACTTTGTACAGTTTTCTTTCCTAGTCAGAGAGGGGGTGGAGATTACCAATCAAACTTTATTTTGTACATTAATAAAACTGGCGCTCACTGAGCTGTTATTTCATGCCTGAGGTCATACATTGTGAGATGATTCTCCACTGCTTTGAGTCTGAGCTCAAACCCCATAGTCTGGATATATTTAAACCTGTGACTCTCCAGATGTTGCTGGACTCTTCCATCAGCCCCAGCCACCATGGCCAATGGTCAGGAATGATGGAAGCTGTAGTCCAACAATGTCCGGAAGGTCACAGATTCTTCATTCCTGCTTGAAGACTTTTGTCCTGTTTCTCTTCAGATTCTTCAAAGAAGACAGGCCTGCTAGTGGGATATTAATTGCAACAGCTGGAAAAGAAACCTTCACTCAGGGAGGTCGATTGTGGGGGCAGACAGCATGGGTTGCCTATCACTTTCTTGTATACTTTTGAACATCTCATGGGCTTCTTCAGGGTACTGGAGACAAGAAGTCAAACAGATAAACTACACAACTTTCCGAAGACATCTGAAGGCAGCTCTGTATCAAGAAGTTTTAAATGTTTGACATTTTGCTGTTTATTATGTTGGAAGATGGGTGGAGTATAAATAAAAAATGCTTGTTATAAAACACATGCTCAACAACTGAGTTATTTCTTCTTGAATGGCCATTCAAATGTCTCCTGCAGATTGGGATATTTTATTTTATTCATTATGTTTATATTCTACCTTTCCTTCAGGATGGCACATATGGTTCTTTCTCTCCTCATTGTATGTTCACAGCAGCCCTGTGAGGTAGGCAGGGGTAATGTGTCCCATTTTGCCACCTGAGGCAAAATGGGAATGTGTTACAGTACCACCTCCCTTACCTGGGTTCTGCAGCGTCACCCATGAAGTGGTGGTGGCAGCAGTGGCAACTTCTGGTGAGATCTCACTGAAATGTTGCAAGATCTTGCTGAATTCTCATGAGATCTTGTGTGTGTTGCGATATCTTGCAAGATTTCAGTGAGCTCTCCCTGCTGCCAGCAGTGGCTAGGTGTCTGCAGGGGAACTGCCTCTTGGGTTTCCACCACCCAAAGTAGCTACCTCACTCTGCCTCGCGAGTGTGCAGCCCTGGAGGTAGGTTAAGTTGAGAGAAAAGGAGTGTGACAGGCCCAAGATCACCTACTGAGCTTCATGGCTGAGTGGAGATTTGAAACCAGGTCACCCCAATCTTAGTCCAACACTTTAACCAGTACACCACATATATTACATTATAGACACATATTCTGCTCACACAGGTGGCTGACAGAACATCTGAATGGGTCTGACTGCTGTTGTCATAAGAAACAGTGCAGCATCAATTTTTTTTAAAAAAAACATTTCCTTAATAAAGTCTCATTCTCCACTTATGTCAAATTTGGCTCCCCTTAACAGGATTAACTGTAATGATGTTTATGATACTGCTGTGAGCCTCCAAGGGAAATATTAGCAAACTCAAGAGCTCCAAGTTCAAGATTCTGATTATTACAAATGAAAGTGAGCCACATCCTAGGATTTGCTGTCACATCTGCTGTGGGGTTGGGAAGTAAATTGTCTGAATAAACTTTAAGTTTGGGGGATTTCATAATAGTTACCAATCAAAGATTTCCCCTCAGGCCTCTCTGTGTGGATGTTCCATAAAATGAGGTAACTCTTGGGAAACTTTTCTGAAAGTTGTTTGAAGAGTCTGCATCAAATTTCCTTGTCAGTGTGCAAAGGTTATTGAATTTTATCAGCTTCCCATTATAAGTTTTGGGTACTTTTTCTCTATTTCTTCTCCCCCTACCTTCCATCAATTCTAATTGACCCAGGCAACTGCTTCTAAATAGAAAGTTCTTTTACAACCAGCCTCCTCCAGCTGCCAGAATTATTCAGCGTTCGTGACACTCTTAATGATTCCACCCACTGCTTTAACTTGTGCCTTCTTCTGTAGATTTGGCACAGAACTTGGCAAGACCCACAAAGTACTGAAGCAGGAAGAAGGTGCACTGAAGCCATTTGCATCTCATTAAATGCAGTGGGGCTAAACTAGTTAAAATGCTTTCATATTGGCCTAATCTGTAGATCATTATCTTGACTTTCTCTGCTATTACTGTAGGCTTCCCTCAGCTTTATTGTGCAAACAGGAGACAGAACTGGATTCCTACAAGTACAGATAGGTTTTGCAGGACATTTCCAGGGAATCAGTTTTCCAGCTGACACCCAGAAGCTACACTGCAACTGTACATTGATCACTGTGTGATGACTGATGTTGGTCCAAATGACAAATCAGGGCACTGCAAGATCTGTCTGCGTGCATGGCCAAAACAACTGTAGCACACGTATCACAAGAGCTGGTACTTCTACCTAGCAGTACTATTTCTGCACCCCTCTCCTCCAGTTTAGCATTAATCCAAGGCATCTGAAGGCAGCCTAAGTAGTATTTTGGAAATAGCATCTTGTGTTTGATGTTGTTTTTGGAATTGTGGGAATACTTTGAAAAGGTTAAGTCCTCTGTTGCATTAGCAGCATAAAAAGACCCTGCCCTGCCCCTTTCTTGTCCTTTGTAAAAAGGAAGATGCAACCAATGGTTAAGAAGAAATGGGAGACAAAGTACCACTAGAGTGGCAGTCAAATGGCTACAGGTATATGACTAGGATGCTCTTAATATGCTTGGTACATGAAACATATGGATGATGATTATGGTCACAGCATTATTCAACAGCTCTGATTTCTGCCCTGCTCCAGAAAGACTGCAGTAATAATGCTGGATCTCCAGATTGCTACTCTAAGCACGTGTCTCATCTATAAGCCACACAGCTGTGGAGAACAGCTTTAAAAATGCACATGGTGTGCAGCACTGGCACCAGTGGAAGCCTGAGCTTTGCTTCCAATGGTGAGCAGGTTGGTCATGTGCTCCTGGTAACCACTTCAGCTGCTGCCATGACCAAGTTCTCCATAGACCACTCTCCCATATAGTCCCTACTATTCCTCTCCTAAAGTTCTACAAATTGTGATAATCTAGATGAGCTAAACAAACTTGGGGTGGGTGAATCTGTCAGTGAGCACAACTGGCAGCAGTGGGACATTGACTTCTTCCTTCTTTCCTTCCTTCCTTCCTTTTCCTGCTGCTCCTCGTAATAGTAACAACAGAGACCCTGTGGCAAGAGCCCAGCTGCCATTTTGCTTTGGCCACAGTGTCCCAGATCAGGAGCAGACCTTGGTAATATGCAAGGCCAAGATTTGACACCCACCCCAGCCCTCGTGGTGCCGTCCCAAAGCTGGATAAGGGAGGTGCTGGGCTTTGGGATGGAGGGGTGAGGCTCTTGCAGGGGCCTGGAGACCTCCCTCCTCCTTCCCAATGTTTGGCAAGCACTAGCTAGGCTTTGGGAAGGAGGACTCTAGGATCCTGACAGAGCCCTCAGATGTTGCATCATCTGAGGACATTGTGTGTTAATGTGGGAAATGATGGCTACCATACAAAAAAGTGATTTCCTGCAGCTATCAGGAAACGCCCCCTAAAGTTCAGAAAGAATGAGTTACTCTGTTGCTATTAACGAGGCCACCCACAAACTCCACCCCAGTCCCACCCTCCAATAAACAAAACAGGGTAGATACTTAGTTTTGTCTTCCCCCAAGTTAAGCCAAAAGTTCTCTCATCTCTAGAGTGGGACAGGAATCTCTAAGAGAATCCTTACCCAACTATAATTCTCAGCCCCTCACCCAACTATAATTCTCAGGCTTCTTAGGGCAAGGCCATGACAGTTGCAAGTGGTAAACGGCTAACTAATTTTGCAATGCAGATAGGTCAACTCACTGGGTAGCTTGGTTGGTTACAGCATAGTGCTGATTATGCCAAGGTTGCAGGTTCGATCCAGCTGCACATTCCTGCATTGCAGGGGGTTGGACTAGATGATAATCAGGCTCCCTTCCAACTCTAAAAGTGCCAAAATGAGAGGTGTAAGCTAAGGAAGATAAGCCTCACCCAGAAATGGGAAGTGAGCAGTATGTGAACTTTGTTATTCCTTGGGCCGAAGAGCTGCCTGGTTCCATTACTAGGCAGTACTGGAATGTCAACAGTATATGAGCTTCATAATGGGAAAGGATCTATGTTAAGACTCAGGATATTATATCTGAATTTGAGGCTTCATGCTGAGGATCTATCATTAAGTGGACATTTCTTCCAGTTTGCTCAATTAAGGACAGTTTCGGTCGATCACACTTGCATTAAACGTAGTGCTTCTGTAAGCTGACTCAAGTGTGACTCAGTACTTCTAATATATTTATATTATGTGCCGGGGTGTTTGAAGTAGAAAGATTTGTGCAGGCTACGTATTTATTTCTAGACAATGCCTGAACAGATTGGTTCAGGTTTCACACATAAATAGCTGCTTTCCAGCACCTACTTCTCACCCACATTCTAAAGACAAAGAAAGAGCATGGGGAAAATCATATTTATGATTTTTCAAAACAACAACACGCCCCCTGCAATCCCAAGGCATGCTTGTAACAATCCTTCAACAAAGAGCTACGTATTGACCAGACTGCAGATCATGAGCTAAATGATGAAGCAATAAGCAATAATAATGACTATGCAATGACTCAGTGAAGTGGTGACTCAGCCTCCAGCATTTGCATCACTGGATGTGAACCTGAGGTTCTCCACTTGTCTTTGGACTACAGGTCCCTTTGGACTACAGGTCCCTGACCACTGGAATTGCTGGTTGGTACTGGTGTGGCACTGTGGGTTAAACCACAGAGCCTAGGACTTGCCAATCAGAAGGTCGGCGGTTCGAATCCCCGCGACAGGGTGAGCTCCTGTTGCTCGGTCCCTGCTCCTGCCAACCCAGCAGTTCGAAAGCATGTCAAAGTGCAAGTAGATAAATAGGTACTGCTCCAGCGGGAAGGTAAACGGCGTTTCCGTGAGCTGCTCTGGTTTGCCAGATGTACTGATGGGAACTGGAGTGCAACAGCATACAGAGGACCACGTGAAGAGTTCTGCATCTCTGATCTAGAGTGCAAAAGACTGAAGCTGGAAAAGGTCTCTGCCTGAGACCTCAGAGAGCTGCTGCCTGTTGGGCTGGATGGAAAAGTAATCTGACTTAGTAGAAGACAACTTGTAAGTCCATGTAGTCAAACCAGATTGTAAAAGATCACTAAATTATAAATATAATATAATTATAATAGAGTTTATTTTCAAGTGGAATTGTTCCTTACTTTTCTATCAGGCTAGGCTAGGACAAATAGGGATTTCATTTCGTGGTATTAGGATCCACTATGGTATTTTGAGGGACGCAGATGGCGCTGTGGGTTAAACCACAGAGCCTAGGACTTGCCGATCAGAAGGCTGGCGGTTCGAATCCCTGTGACGGGGTGAACTCCCATTGCTCGGTCCCTGCTCCTGCCAACCTAGCAGTTTGAAAGTACATCAAAGTGCAAGTAGATAAATAGGCAGGAAGGTAAATGGCGTTTCCGTGTGCTTCTCTGGTTCGCCAGAAGCGGCTTAGTCATGCTGGCCACATGACCCGAAAGCTGTACGCCGGCTCCCTTGGCCAATAAAGCGAGATGAGCGCCGCAACCCCAGAGTCGGTCACGACTGGACCTAATGGTCAGGGGTCCCTTTACCTTTACCTTGATGGTATTTTGAACACAGTATTTGTTATGCTATTTTGTGTATGTTGATTTGCATATTTTTGTACTGTGTCCTTGTAAACCACTTAGAGGCAATCATAGTTCAGCAGTATATAAATTGTGGACATAACTAACAAACTGTATACAATGCTAAACTGTAAATGTTAAACTGTAAATGTTTAACTGTTAGTTAAAAATGAAGCTTCCAATTTCCTCCTCACACCTGCAGTGGACAAACTGTAACTTAATTGTTCAAGAATAACCTATCAAATATATATTTTATATTACTCCCTCAGAACTGTTTCACCAGTAGTATGTCATCTATCAGGGGAAGGGAATTCTTCTATGTTAGGGCATAAGCAATGGAGCAAAAGAGAGGGCTATGTCACAAATGTAATAACTACATTTCAAGAAGCGACAGAAAAGGACCAAAGTGGAGTGTGGACTCCTAAAATTAGATGGTTTTTCTATTCAGTGTCTATTTTCTAATCAATAAGTTGGTTTGCCTGTTCAACACCTTGAACTGGAAGACTTTTCTAAGACTCTCCAAGGAACAAAACACAGCTCACCTCTCATTTTCCAGAGCCAACATAAACATGTGTGTGCTTGCACACAAATATGCAGAAATTGCTGGCTCTAAGCATTTGCTACAGTTCCTGAGCAGGGCCTGTTGGAAGGACTGTAGATTCTGCTCAGCTGAGTTTTAGAATGTACACATTGACCTTGGCCAAGGTGGTCTGGAACATGGAATCCTAAACTGGAGAAAGTGAAGTGGTTCATAAAACTTTCAGCTAAACTGCAGACAGCAAATAAGGAATAAAAAGTATCTATCAGAATAATCTATCACATGTATTAAAATGGATATGGGCAGAAAAAGAAGATGTGATAGGTGTAAAAATGGGTTTGGTGAAAGTTGGGTAAAAACAACAACATCCCTCTCTAAAAGAAGCAGCTCATGAAAATCAAGGATATTGGATCCTTTTTCTGACCACATGGTGTCCTCCTTGTTCCATGTATTGGAAGAAGGTAAAGGGTGGGGGGAATCTTCATTAAGAGAAGCCATGTAAATAGAGCAGAGGTCTGAAGACCACAAAACCCAAATTGTTCATATTTATTGCTATACAATCATACACACTGAAGTCACTCCCCCCACCTCCAAAGTTCAGTGTAGTAATTATTCTGCTTTGACAAGATCTTATCTTTCAATCACTTATCTAACCTGCTTGGATCACAGCTCCATTTTCAAGGTACAGTGCTGGGTTAACAGTATGTCAGGGAGATAACAACTTCAATAACATTTTTCACATCCCCTCTTGTTAAAGACATCCTAGAAGAAAAGATATCAGAGATGGGAGAGACCTGTGGGGCACTCGGTCCATTTCCATGCCATTTCAGGATGTGATTGTACATTTAGTATAGCTTTTGAGCATTTTTATGTTTAAAAGTGCCTCATAGCAGAGACTGTCACAATCTCCCTTTGGAGTATATTATCTAGATTCAAAATTTTGAACACAATTTCATGTTTTGTAATATTTAAGTTTCACTATTTCTACTATCACGAACTTCTTCTGTGTGATGGAGCATTGAGTATTCTATAATATTCCTGTTTCCTGGTGGCTGCAGGATGGGTGGGACACAAGGTAATTTAATTATGCTTTATGGAAATTTATCAACTGATTTTATTATATTTTGTATGCTGCAAGCCACTTCTACATATTTTATGAAAGTGTCCATTATGAATCAATCAATCAATCAATCAATCAATCAATCCTCAGCAGCACAGATTGCCTTCCATCAGCTTTGGCTGGTGGCCCCGCTGCACCCCTATCTGGACAGGGATAGACTAACCTATGTTGTCTATGCTCGGGTAACCTCTAGGTTCGATGACTGCAATGTGTTACACATAGGGATGCCTCTGAAGGTTAAGAAACTTTAGCTAGTATAGAATTTGGTGAGCAGATTGCTTAAGACAGTTTGAGCATATTACACTGATCCTGGTCTGACTGCACTGGCTGCCAATTAGTTTCCAGGTCTAATTCTAAATGCTGTTTTTGACCTATAAAGCCTTAAACAGCTCAGGACCGCAATACCTCAAGGACCACCTCTCTCCATATGAACCTTCTTTGTGTGCCTCTTCCACAAGATGTTTGGAGAGTCAGGGATGGAGGTAGGAGGGACGGTCCACCCCTGGTGTCATCACTGGGGGGGGGGGTGACATTCGGCGGCACACTGCCTGCCCGCGACTCCCAAGCCTACCCTGAGCCGTCGGATGAAGGGGCGGAGCTGCGCCACCTTGCCAGCGACCTTCCCCCCTTCCCCCTTCATTTCCACAGCTCGGGGGAGGCTTGGGAGTTGCGGGCGGGCGACATGCCATTGCCCCCCCACTCCCAGGCTGCTTAGGGGGGGAGCCTCCCCTGAGCTGTCAAAAGGAAGAAGGAAGGGAGGAAGGCTGCTGGCAAAGTGGCTCGACTCCTTCTCCCCCCTCGCCCAGGAAGCAGCCCACCATGCGTGGCTCCCTCCACCCCCCATGGGCAGCTCGCTCCGCACCCCATAGGTGTCTCACTCCCAGAGATGCTCACCCTGCCCCCATGGCCCCACAGCATGTGTGCCGCTCTGGGTGCCGGAGCAACTAGCTCTGCCTCTGTGGAAAGTATTGACATGAGAATGGACCTTTACTGCAGTAGCTCCCCATTTGTGGAATGCTCTCCTCAGGGAGGTTCAGCTGGCACCTTCATTATACATCTTTAATCACCAGACAAAGATGTTCCTCTTTAACTACGCCTACATTGGCTCCCAGTACGTTTCTGAGCACAATTC
The DNA here is from genome assembly GCF_965113315.1 of Podarcis vaucheri. Taxonomy (NCBI): domain Eukaryota; kingdom Metazoa; phylum Chordata; class Lepidosauria; order Squamata; family Lacertidae; genus Podarcis; species Podarcis vaucheri. Next base: position 48,705,637 of record NC_138748.1, on the reverse strand, counting down.
AAAGTGTTGGTGCTGACCTTTAAAGCCCTAAACGGCCTCGGTCCAGTATACCTGAAGGAGTGTCTCCACCCCCATCATTCTGCCCGGACGCTGAGGTCCAGCGCTGAGGGCCTTCTGGCGGTTCCCTCATGGCGAGAAGCAAAGCTACAGGGAACCAGGCAGAGGGCCTTCTCGGTAGTGGCGCCCGCCCTGTGGAACGCCCTTCCAGCAGATGTCAAAGCGATAAACAACTACCTGACATTCAGAAGACATCTTAAGGCAGCCCTGTTCAGGGAAGTTTTTAACGTGTGATATTTTATTGTATTTTTGGTTTGTATGGAAGCCGCCCAGAGTGGCTGGGGAGGCCCAGCCAGATGGGCAGGGTATAAATAATAAATTATTATTATTATTATTATTATTATTATTATTAAGCTGATTGTGTTGCGGAAGGGGGAGATTATTGGTTTGGGTTGTTTTTTTCTTATTTTTCTTATGTATTTTGTGTGTTTTTAATGTTGTAATTTTATGTTGTGAACTGTCCTGAAATCTACATGTGAAGAGCAGCAGATTTAATAAAAATAAGTAATAAATGAAATTATATGTAGGGCGGAGAGAGACTCGCTGTCTGAAAGCCTGGAGAGTCACTGTAGAAAATACTGAGTTAGATGGACCAATGGCTTGACTCTTGTGACCCTGTCAGAACAATTCATGTGCTTACCTGAGGTACTCGTAGAGTCCATACATAGGCAAGAAGTCAATGTCTGACAGGAACATGTATGGCGTGCTGATATGTTTCATTGCCACATTCCGTAAGAGGTTCACCGGATAAAATTGGCCCTCCTTGTACACTATGTGGTATCCAATGTTGTGACGGCTCATGAGGACCTCAGAGCCTTGAGCGTAGCGCAGAAACTGCTGTGCCTCTGCATCAGAAAGGTAGAGTGCCAAGCTGATTGGTCCTTCCCAGTGTTTGCAGATAGCTTCAAGCATCTGGAGTCTAAGAGAAGAAAGGAAGGGTTAGAACAGAGAATTTTTTACCACAGGATGTCCCCCTTTTCTGTTTAAACTCTTGTACTGGGTAACCTCCATGCAAATATTTCCACATATGTTGATACTTTGAAGTCAAAAGATCACTTGGAGATCCATCTCCGAAATGGGAGCTTCAAAGACCAACTAAAAACTGGTACATTTTACATCTTCTCTAGAATGAAAGAAACATTAATTTTAAAGATTTTGTCCCATCACAGAGAACAAGGAAGGGGGAGATGCAGCAGATGAGGGCCTCTGGAATCATTGGAGAGGCAAAAATCACCTTCAATATTTTGAAAGAATGAAACCATTTAAGTAATAAAATAGGTAATGGTTTGTTACGTCTTTCCCAACCTGGTACTATGCTGAGTAGCTGACAGAAGTTGTAATCCTCAACAATCCAGGTTGGGGAAGGCAATGGTATACTCAAGAGTCAGTGCCTACCAATACACTGTATTGCTTCATTTATTGCTGTTGTATTTTCTGCTAAGGAAAGAAATGTTTAGCTATGCTGCTTATTTATATATATAAGTTTTCCTCAGCTGTGGGAAGCTGCAGTACTTCAGGGAGCCCTAGTTAGGTTACTAATATTTACTTAGGACATTTATTGGTTGTTATTAAGTGGTAAATTCACAAGGAGTTGAATTTATATTGAATTTCTGTTTCAACATTCATTCTGGCATTTTATCACTTATTTAGCTCCGTGAACTACAGTTGGATGTGTCCATAGTGTTGCTGAGTTTTTTTATTTGGCTAGCCATACTTTCCTGTTGAACGCAGATGGCTTGGTTGCTCTTTAATGCTTTGAAAATGCTTTGGGATTGTGGTAGAGTGTAACAACTTCTGCCCTCTTTGATAAAAAGTGGTAGAGTGCTCTTTCCAAATAACACCCCTTGATGCTCTTGCTTCTCTGTGGCGTTTGCAAAGTAGTTGCAGTAATAATAATAATGATATTATAGAATTGTGAACTACCTTTCCAACTGTAGACAACATACAATAAAAACAAAATTTTAAAAATCCCAGATAACCTTAAAACAACTGTGTTTTTTTAACCCAGCATTGTTCAATAGCAACTAGAACCATACTGATGTGCCTGCATAGAATTGAAGTGCCGGTACTTAAATGCTGATGTTAATGCAGATTAAGCCTTTCTGTTTTTTGAAATCATGTGCATGTGCTGGGGTAGAGATGTAGGAAGAATCTTTTGAAATCAAGACTAGACTTTCAAGTGGATTTCTTTCCACCTGCCCATTTGACCCCCATCATGGCACAGATTCTTGCTATGAATGATGCTTGCCTCGGTTCTTTTTAACATATTCCCATTATACCTAAATAGATGCATAAATTGCTTTGCAATATACACTATTTACATATTCATTGATGTATAATTGCTGCTGTCCTGACAGGTGCCTCAGCAATTTTCTTTTTTCTTAGAAGTGTTGTTTTTGACTGCATATAAGTTGTTTGTTGCTAGAGACAGTCAACATGGACAAAAATCCGCTTCTTACTGTGAATTTTTTAAAAATTGAATGCATTATGGCTCTTTTAATATGGGAAGACGTGATCTCTTTTGCTTTCTGTACACTTCATCTGTGTTCCTTAATTAAAGTCTCTTTGTCAAAGTAGGGGGGAACCAACTGGATTTTACTGCTCATTTTCACCCTCCATCTGTCCCCTAAATCTTTGTTTTAAAATATTAAGTGCCCTTGCTCCAACCCCAGACAAATTTCATCCCCCCACTGAAGTTGTTGACTTATAACTTCTAGTTATTTGCTAGTGGCAGCCTATACAGACCTATTCAATCCTCTTTGTACTGTGAATTTAAAAACCAAAGGAACACATCATCATTATTGTTCTTTTCTACATGGCACAAAAACAGATTTCAAGCTGTCAAACACAAAATCATGTTTAGTATAAACATTTAAAACATAAATTAACTTGAGTTTTATGTTTTAGCAGACAAATGCATGCAACCATTTTCTGTATAAAATATGTATTTATGAAATAAAATGTTGCAATTAAATGATCTATGTGTAATTAAGTGGCATTGCACCGAGTGAAGATGAGTGCCTGTAAAACGTTTAATACGTCAAAAGGAATCCATACAATCTAGAACAGAAAGAGCAAAATATCAACAGGGTGCTAAATTGTCTCTCCCGGATGTCCGAGTGAGGAAAACAGTGCAGGGTGACAAGTTTATATTGAACTATGGAATCAAGATAGGGAGACAGGCTGCAATGCTACTCCATTTGCCTTGGAGTAAGCCTCATTGAATTCATTAGGGATTGCTTTTGAGTAGACATGGTTAGGATTGCATGGTTAGGATTGCAGTCGTAGACCCACTTTGTTTTTAAGGTGCCACAAGACCAGTTTGAAATGGAAGACACATAAGATAACTGATCTGTAGATATGTGTGTCTATCATACTGTACTGTATGACATATGTATAATAAAAGGATATTTATGCATCAGCTGATGACAAAACAGAAGAACCACTTGTGCAAAATTAAAACTATTGCAGCAGAATGGAAAATACCAGACAAAAGTGCAAGTGAACATTGGAATGGATTGAGGCAAATTAATTATTCTTTACCCAGGGGTCAGTAAGTGGCCACCAGTGAACCTAATCTCAGCTCTGGAAATCCCTGTGGTCTTCCAGTTGCCAAGCTGAAGGTGAAAAGTTTTTGGGGGGAGGTGATGGCATTTGTGGCAACTGAACTTGCTGGCAGGCTGCTCTCAAGGGTGACTTGACGCTCCGCTATTTTCCCCCTCTTTGGTAAATGTTCAGGAAAGCTAGCCACTGATTACATGTGTGAATCCTCAGTAAACACACTCCAAGGGGCAGAGTGTGGTGGGATGCAGAAGTCTTCTATCACATAAGGAAGTTCTTCTGTATGTGTAGCTGAATGGTGTTTTAGATTAAAATGAAAAACAAATGTAAAGCCAATAGCTGTGACAGAAGTTGGGTGCCACCCTTACTTCTGTAGCAAGATACCAGAGGGTTCTAGGCATTCACCCAGGGTCTGTGATCCTTTGGAGAATTGGGACACGGTAGAGACTGCTATAGCTTTAAAAAATATGATTTATTCACCTATTTACACCTTCAATCTGCATGGAGAGATTCCAGATCTTTTAGCATGGTCATTTCAAGAGGGACTTGCAGCAGTGCAGTCCTGGAGTCAAAGACATCTCTCCTAGCCAGCCTTCAATCAGCCTGTCCAAGATGGATCCCAGTCTTTTCTCTCCCTCCTTCCCAGCACACCTTGCTCTAAAGACTCTCTTTTCCTGACACCTCAAACACACACCCCATCACCATGGCAACCCCTGTCCAGGTCCAATAATTCCCTTTGATGGGCCATCAACACCTTTTGTCATGTTAATGCCTCTATCCCAAGTAAGGCCCTGGCTTGGATAGGAAGTTTAGCTTGCAATATTCCCTTCAAATAATCAAAACTTCAGGGTTTTTTTTTTGGGGGGTGTCCCCCCTAAATCTACAACATAACATTTTCCATGTATATCGCTGAATTAAATCTTGCCTAGTCACAGTCCCCATCCTCTGTAGCAAGAATAACTATAGCAGCCATAAGGATGTGAACAAGTGTTTGCTAAACCAAACCTCTTATTTCATTAATCTAAAGAGAAAGCAGAAAAACCAGCAAAAAATTAACCCCAATCCCCCTAAAATATCAAGACATGGCAGTTAGATTTTCTTCTGCATCTCCCAAATCCCTACTACCATAACCTCCCTATTAATGTTTATATGAGGCACAAGAATCTTTTTTTCTTCATCACAGTAATCAAAAATAATAATAATTGTTTCCTTCTCCCACCATCTTTCCTAAGCTGTGCAGCAGAAAGAAACAACATGTTCAAACCGGCAAATATAAATTCTGATTTCAACATTAATAGCTTTTCCCTGCAGTTCTGAATGATCCTGATGACATCCAAGAAGCTTTGCTTCCCTAGATACCAGAGATTACGTTTGCTAGTCTATACCTGAATCATTATTTTGTCCTTTTTTAATCTATTATTGAAATGATGGTTATTATTGGGTGTGACACACACTTAAATTAGAAATAGGGATCGATACAAACAAAAACACCCCCAAAGGTATGTGCAAAGCTTTAGCTAGCCCGTGTTAGGAATCATAAATAAAACATATGATGCTGTTAAAAAATATACAGTAAAAAGCACAGTGGATTTCTCTTCCCTATTATGCAACAAAAAGCAGACAATCAGCATAGATGGATCAAACTGATTTCAGATAAAGCTCCCAACTGCTTCAGTGTGGTCATGGAAAAGTCTAGCAGGGTCCCTGGGCCCTTTCAGGGTGTCTGACATACTGCAAAAGTTTACCTGTGGGAGTGGAAGGATATAGGATTACTACCTGGCTAGTATTTTATTGGCCTGCTTGGCGATTCAATGCCTAGGCAGATTGTTGGTCCTCCAAATGCTATTATTCAGCAACCACCATCTCTGGGCTTGTGGAGAGGGCCATAGAGTTGGTGTGATTTGTTGCAGACTGCAAGAATTCAAATTGACACTCTGTCTCCTCCACAACAGCTGATCAGCGGTACAGTACTGCTGCTTCTAGGGATGGTATTTTGCAGCAATGGTGTCTCGCGGGAATGGGTAGGTTAAACATGCCTTTATAGGTGAATCTACCAAATCTGCATTTTTGGAAACCACCTGGGAACCACAGCACAGTCCACCCTTCAAAACTCACACCTTCCCAAATGTTTCAATGCAGTCCTCCAGTCAAGCAATGTGTACAGAAGTGCATATACTAGAGTAAAATGTGCATGAAAATGTATACATAGCTGAAAATAAGATACAAAAATCCATTATATTAAGAAGCATTACTTCGTAAAACTGCATACAGGCATGTATTTTAAGAAAAAAATCACACTAAAATCCTGATGAATTTACATGAGGTTGTTTTTTTTTAAATCACAAATTGTTGCAGAAGTGTGGAAAACTGAATTTAGGATTAGAAAAATGAGAAAGTCTTCTCTCAGGTCTGCACCCCAAAGCATTGCCCCCCATAGGCCGAGCATGTTGCTGATTTGCCCTCTAGATGAGGCCAGCACAGTGACATCAACTGACCAGGGAGCAGCAACACTCCCAGCGATTGTGCTGCACGAGCACTGCAAAATAGCTCTGCTACGGATGGTGGTGAGGAGAGACATTTCAAAGCATCCAGCCCACTCTCTTCACAGCATTCACTGAAAGAACAAATGCTCTAGCCTCATCTATTACTGGTATTTGCACCTCTCCTTGCCAATGACAATAACACACAATACAAGTGTTGTGGGAGGAATGTAATAAAGAAAAACAGTTTTAAAAAGATAGTGAAAAACAACTGAAAGGTGCAAGAGGAAATAAAATGGCTAAAAGCTTCTTTGGTAGGGATATTATTTATTGATTTTAGCTGAAAGAGAGAATCTCCAACCCGAATCAATGAATAACAACAACTTACTAACCAACTTGCGTGGAAAGATTATTTTTCCTCCTGTCAGGCCAATTGCTTTCTCCTTTCTGAATAAAGATGGGCATCCATGTCTATCAATACAGCATGTTCCCTGAATGGATCCAAAAAAGCGAAACAGATGCTCAACTGCTGCATTGTTGCCAGCAAAACAGTGCTGAGCTGCAGTTCGCTCCTTTGAATTAAAATCCTGGAGGGAAAACATACACAGCCTCATTTCCTTCTCTAATTCATTGTGGCATTCACACAGGATTTGTGTGAGATTCTTCTCTTCGTCTTTGTTTAACTCAAAAGGCATGCACGAAAGCCCCAAACCCCACCACCCCAAGAAATGTTTTCCAAATTAAAAATCAATAGAACAGGCGCTGGTGAACGTGGCGAATGATGACTGAATGTGCCAGATGCATAAGCTAGCAGCCAAACAGTGCAGTGGTTTTTGTGGGCTTATGCTCATTTCTACAGCAAAATCAGCATGCATTTAGTCAGCCTAAGTTCCTAGGGTCTCCCTATGGAGGAACTGACCTTTCTGTGTAGTCAACTAGAGGGACAGAGGTGTTGCACATGCCTCATGTTCTGCTAGGTATGTGCTCTGCCTAATGCAATGCTGACTGCTTGCTTCTTTTGAAGATGGGCCTCTTCCTTCCTAGAACTAACTCTACCAACCGCCGGGAGGAAGGAGGGCTTCAGGTATTGGGATGGGGGGATTCTGCTGCTGCATTTCAGATGAGATGCTCTTGGTTTCGGAACAAAAGTGATGCACATTTTACAGGCTGCTCAAAATCTCTGTGAATGCACATCCCGGGTTTATCCAGGCTCTCGGGATGCAGCCGCTTAAAAACCAAATTTGACAGGATAAAAATTGCCAGCTCAATACAGCTTCTGCTCAAAGAAAATTACAAGTGTGCCCAAAGCAAAAGCAAGACAGAAAAAGCATGGGCTATCAAGGACAGAGCTAGCTCTAGGACAGGAGCATGGAAGAGGATCTAGCTAGTGGGCCAGAACTTGATTTCCACCTCCACCCCTGCAGTACAAGTGTGCATCTTTCCTTGAGAAGCACTACTCCCCTGAGAAGCATGACTCAAGGGGCTTTGCAAGCATCAAAACCTCTTTAATCCAAGACTCACCTTTGACTATCCCACTCCTAACATCATATATGGCACCAGGGTGGGCATGGCTTGCCCACCCTTATGGACCAAATGGAGAGGTCCACATATGCTGTAGAACAAAGAACCTATTTTGTAAAATCCCCAGCAAAGCAAGTGGTACAGAAGGTAAGGGAGAACTAACAAAAACCCTCTGCTTGAGTCACCAATCAATGTTATCTAGGTTCTTTCCTTTCCTGACTCACCACATGTTTTTTTACACTCATTTACACTTTTGATGTATTTTAAATGAACTCAAATGACTGGATTGACATTGTTATACAGCATTGTCATGTACCATAAGTATGAATTGCTGTGCTTATGTTGCCTATCCTGCATAACACTTTGAATATGGTTCCAGTTACAGATAGGTAGCCGTGTTGGTCTGCCATAGTCAAAATAAAAAAATTCCTTCCAGTAGCACCTTAAAGACCAACTAAGTTAGTTCTTGGTATGAGCTTTCGTGTGCATGCACACTTCTTCAGATACACTGAAACAGAAGATCAGCTATCTGCCAATCTCCCATTCCCACCACCCTTCTGAGTAATACCCCTCCCCACCTTCTCTCTATATAGAAGGATCTGGCAACTTCTGTTTCAGTGTATCTGAAGAAGTGTGCATGCACACGAAAGCTCATACCAAGAACTAACTTAGTTGGTCTTTAAGGTGCTACTGGAAGGAATTTTTTTATTTTGACTTTGAACATGGTGTATTTTGGGGAACTGATGCTAACTACCAGCTAGGGTGGATCAGGCCATTTCCGGGGTCGTAACTTCCTACCCTGCACCTGAGCACTGAAGTCTCTGACTCATCATGTCCCTGTTTCTGTACAAAACAACTGTTGGTGCTTTCCACAAGAAGGAAAGAAAATGGCACTCATTTACTGTCAGTGAATCCCAAATGTTCTTTTCCCCACCGACATAAGACCTTGTGAAATTTTCTTGAACTCATTAGCTGGTGCTAATTGCATTTTCCAGAGTTCTTGGTGGGATAATAAAATGGCATTTCTTACCTGTCCATTGAGAGTTGAGCCACCAGCGTTACATCAGTGTTGTCTGGAGCAGACTCATACTCGTAGTGTAAAAAATACAAGTGAGTGCGATGGACAGTGAAACGCTCCCGTCTAAACTCATAACACAGGTCATCTTCATCCAACTCAGACAGCTGTTTCTGGAGCTGTAGTGGGGGTAGGGTAGTGGAGGGGAAACCACAAGTATATATATTACTAAATCTCTTTTAGTGAAGGGTAGTCGTTTGTTAAGATTAGGTGCCTCACTAGCATCTTGTCACTTTCATTCATTGCATGTATGAACTTTCTCGCAGACCCCAAAGTCATCTCACTTACAGATCCTAAAAGAAACAGAAGGCCTACTTTGCACAATGCATAATTAACTTACAGAACTCATTAACCAAGCATATTTTTATAGTGGCCATCAGAACAAATAAACTTTTTAAAAGGAACACGGGAAGTTGCCTTATACTGAATCAGATCATTGGTCCAGCTAATTCAGTAGTTCACATGGGTAGTGACTCTCCACATTTTCAAAAAGGAAACATTCCCAGCCCTACCTGGAGATGCCAGGGATTGAACCTGGAACCATCTGCGTGCGAAGTAAAGCCCTTCCAGCAGCACTGGGTATGCCAGTGGAAACTAGCCAGGATAGCAAAAAAACAACAACTCATCTAAGGTTTTTGAGAGAAGCTAAAGATTAACCACTGGGAGGGGAATACATGTATATCATCACCATCATATCCTCCTATGAACTTTCTGAAGACATATGGGCTGGCAAAATTCTGCCTCTGTATATGCCGTTCTGGATCCAGCCTTGTTGCAGCAGTGATATAGCAAGACTTACTTTTAGGCAGTGCACCAAATACTCTAGTTTCTGGCAGGGATACTTGAAAGCTATGCCATTGGCATTCTGGAAAAAACACATCAATGGTTCCTACGGCTGCAGGTATGTTTTCTTTCAAAGAACCATCCTCAAAATTCGTGCATGACTAAATGGCTCACCAAACAAAACAGCAGAAGAATTGATTATAGTTTGGGGGTTGCATTTGCTCTTGGCCAACCTTCCAAGGGCCCCATGCCAGTGGTGGGTGTGGTCACCTCACACCTTCTCATGCACGAACAGAGGACATACCCACCAGCAGACACATTCAGCACAGACCCGCTCTTCCCATTCTCAGCCTTGGATCAGCCGAGCAGGGGGATTATTGTCCTCTCTCCAGTCATCAAATGATCAACTGATGGCCAGAGATGTATCCTCATCTTCCTTTAAAAAAAGTCTTTGAGTTGCACACACATCCCTGCCCACTACACCATTGGCCATGCCCAGATATTATGAAAGCTGTAGTCTATAAAGTGATGGCTGATTTTCTCCAATCCTTGTCTCCATGTGTTTCTTCCTCTCTTTCTCTGTCCTACTCTAGTCACCACTGTGGGCACAAATTCTCCATCATCTTACATTTCATTCACCACTGAAAACCTCAGTTCATCACACCCTCGTTCATTTCATTCCCCTAAGCACAAATAACATTTTAAATAAAGCCAGAAATGACTAGATGAAACATCTTAATTTCCTTCCATGGAAAGACATTAGCATTCTCCCCTTATCAGTTCTATTCATCAGCCTAAGTAGAAATGGTTAGAAGAGCTGTACCATACCACTCCTTCGAGATATCATAGTATCTTCTTCTTTTTTTAATTTCACAAATAGCCAAGCTATAAGTTGGTAATTGCAAAGTAGCCATTATCTAGGTAGTCACTGAGTGATTATCAGATTACTTCAGGCTTCTAAGATAAAAGGATATAACAACTTAATTATGAGCTATGGAATAGCACTATGGACTAAATTATGTCTCTGACTACTGCAGAGGAATGGAATAAAGAAGGATCACATTTCATGCCCTAGTATTTTAATCGGGGGTGGGATGGAGCCAGAAGGGAACCAAATGCAAGTTTAATATTTATGTAACATCTTTCCACAGTGGAAATGTTACGTTATATTAATTAATTAATTAAATTTTTATCCTGCCCTTCCTCTTGAAGGAGCTCAGGATGCAAAAAAAAGAGGGGGGGAATTGTCTCTTAGGGACAATTCCAATACAGAGCTAGCCAGATTCTGTATATATGCCCCCCCTTTGATCTGCAGATGGTGGCCCAGAAATGTATTTTTGTCCAACAGAAACCCTTCATTGGTGTTCAAGCTTGACCATAAAGTTTGTGCTGTCTTTCAATGAGAACTTCTATGCTCAATATGCTCAAATATTATCAGGGCATCACATATGAAATCCAGGAGAATGTAATGAACAACATGTAGTGAAAGCGTGTGTGTCGCCGCCGCATTTGCTGGCCCGGCATTGTCTCTCTTGCCAGCCAGCCCCATACTACCCAAGTCTGCAAAAGTTTTAATTGGCATGCTTCACATTTAAGTTTCCTGAACACAATATGTGACAAGCCAATACATTTTGACCAGAGTGTTACGCTACTCAGTTTCTCGATGATCTAGAGATAAGCAAGAAATCAAAGTTTGATAAAAGTTGTGTGCCTCCTTGGTATCTTAGGCTTCAGCGCATTTCACTTCCAAATACCTCAGCAACTTTTTCGACTCAAGACCTAAGGCCTCAGATGCTGCTTCTGCTCACTCTGCTGAAGATGATCCTTGTATTCTCTTTAAATTATGCCAAAGAGCAAGTAATAATGCAACTCATATTTTGAATAATTATAGCCTAATCTATGTGAAAGATGCATGCAATTAGTCTGTATCCTCAATGTGTCTACAGTGTTATTAAATTACAATGCATGACCAGAAAACTGGCAGGACACGAACAAATTTGCTGAATTATACACATATTAGTTATATACCCAAATTTATAATGAAATGCAGGTTCCAACCTATGCATTTGACTTGCCCTTTAAATGCTGTGTTTAGGCAGACATCTTCGTAACTTCTGTTCATGATATAAAGAAGTGTAAGAAGATTTCCATTTACAGTGGTACCTTGGGTTGAGTACTTAATTAGTTCCGGAGGTCCGCTCTTAATCTGAAACTGTTCTTAACCTGAAGCACCACTTTAGCTAATGGGGCCTCCTGCTGCTGCTGCACCGCCAGAGCACAATTTCTGTTCTGATCCTGAAGCAAAGTTCTTAACCTGAGATACTATTTCTAGGTTAGCTGAGTCTGTAACCTGAAGCGTATGTAACCCGAGGTACCACTGTATAAGAACAAGCTTTAGATAAAGGGGACCGTGCAGCTGTCCAAGTGGGCAGTTTCTTACTGATTGTATGTATTAAGCTGGAATAATTTTTAAAGCCCTTGCAATCCTCCTTCAATAATCCCCCCCCCAGAGAATGGTTCCACAGATACAGGTGGCAACTACTTTCATTAGATTTTGAATAAAATAATGTAGAATGTGTAAGAAATACAAAACAAAAAACTACCAAAGAGATAACAGATTTCTACCAGCTCAAAAAGAAAATAAGAGGAGATAAAGGATATTTTCTAACTTAGTTATTTGGACAGTGAACTGGGGCATGCGTCTCAACTTCAGATCAGAGGAAACTGCTTTTGAGGTGGACCTAGACTAGGGATGGGGAATTTGTGGACTTCCAGGTGTTGTTGGACTCCACTCTCGTGAATCCCAGCCAGCTTGGTCAATGAACAGAGACATTAGAAATTGTAACCTAACTCATCAGTGGTGGAGGGTGACTCCCTATCCTTAGCTTAGACAGACATACTGTAATCCATCTACCTAGACAGTTGATTAGCTGCTCCTTGCTGTCTATCACAAAAAACCTTAAACAAGAAAACACGATAGTCCGTGAAACAAATTCTACTACATGAGGGCTGGTTTGCTGTACATGCAATCAACTGAAAGTTGATGTGACAAATTGCATATGTTCACCTTTTGACTGGTAGTCGCCTGCTACATTTGGTCTTCTATAGCAGCTTCATGATATATTAATATTCACACAAGCCATATGGGAAAATGAGCCAAAGGATTGCACAGCTAATTCTGCATATTCAAGGGGACTTTGGGTCTTCTACCTCCAGACAGCAGGTCCTTGTGCACCATGCCACAAACTGAGGTGGTCTTTCAAATGCAGATTATAACACAACGCAGCTTTCTCCTATTCAAAGAAGGAGAAGAAGATATTTGCACTAAACATGCCCAAGTCAAAGGACAAGCTAAGCCTACCATGGCCAACCTTCTGTTTTAGAATTCTCGGTACGTTAATTAACTACTAAAGCTGAAAACAACAACCCCTCAAAGAAGTATTTATAGCCTGGGGGTCTTGTACAGAGTGGGCCCTACCATTAGGCTGAAGGAGGCAGCTGCCTTAGGCAGCTAGTTTTAGGTGACATGAAAGGGCAGCAAACTGATGGTTATTTAACTTATTACTTTTCTGCATTTGTACTGCTGGGAAGGGAGAAAGGTGCTTGTGGGATTTTGTGCCTCAGGTGCCAAAATAACTTGACCAGCCTTGGGAACCGTGCACCCTGACACGGGAGGAAAGAGCTATCTGCTGCTCTGCCTCAGGCAGCAAAATGTCTTGAGCTGGCCTGCTTGTCCGCATGGACCTAATTGTGAGATTAAAGGCTGTCCTTGATGGATACAGTTATCTTTCAGTGCACAGTAACTTCCAACTTCTTTTGCAAATGGATTTTTTTAATTAGGGGAAGAAAAGCTTAAAACTCTCCCCCAACATCTCATAACAGCAACGAGCACAAATCTCCTTCTAAACCAGTTTAAGGTCTTGCACTTGCAGAGCTGCTCTTACTGCTCTAATTAACATGGCTCCCTCTTTTGAAAGGAGGATTATTATTAATGCCAGTAGGCGGTCATAGTTTTACAGCTTGTGGTGAAATACCAGAGAGGACGAGGTTTCTGAACCTTTCTGAATCTTCAGTAACTGCACAGAAGAGGGGCTGTTGACAGGTCTAGTATTTCTCTCCCCCAAAACACTGAAGCAGGACAAGTGCATCATCCAAAATTATCTCTTCCCAACAATTTACAAGCACAGGGACCCTGCTCTCTAGTCAACACTTTTGTCTCCTTCCCAACTTCCAGTACAGTTCAAACTAGTGCATCTACAGCCCTGCTAGGAAGGCTGAAGAACACGGGGAAGCTGCCCAATACTGTGTCAGACCACTGGTCCATCTAGGTCAGTATTGTCAACACGGATTGGCAGTGGCTCTCCAGGGTTTCAAACAAGAGTCTCTCCTACCCTAAACGGAGAAGCTGATGATTGAACTCAGGACATTCTGCGTGCAAGGCAGGTACTCTACCACTACAGCTGTTGGGGTAGAAAACGGGTGGCATAAAGATGGCTGCACCAGCCTAGAAGTGGTGCAGTGATTGGGCTCATATCAGGCCTGGTGGCATCTTGTCACATCAGTGAAACTGGTTTGGGATCCAGGCCGTTTTTGTCCCTCCCACTCAACATCCCCCTAATGGCCTGTTCCAAGCTCATAATGGCCTGTTCCAAGCTCTTCCACTTCCAGTGAAGATCTGGCTGGTGGCATTTTTTACCCACTGGAAAGGGAAGTGCTGTGCTGATGGCGTGTCCCTTGGGCCACTCTGTTGGCAGTGACTGGAGCGAGGCAGGATTAGCTAGCACAGCTGTGTAGGGGAACACCTCTGCCCAATCCAACCCCCCACCTCAAACAACAGGGCTTGGATTGCTCTGATAGTCACAGAACTCTGTGTTCCATGTTCTGCATGGTTATAAACTTTCTCTCACACACAGCAAGCATGCTGTGCCTTGCCTTTACAGCTTTCACTGGTTGTTTTTTTCTATGGCTAGCCAAAACACATACCTGCTGTGGCTCTTCTGTGGCTCTCCATTTAGGGGAAAGGGGACTTTTTTGTATGTGTGCCTATATACAAATAGTTGTGTCGGTTGTCTGCTTATATCAGTTTAATTTAACTTATGTGGTTCTATGGTGTGTTGTTTTTTTAAAAAAAACTTCAGCTTGCTGAAAGCAAACAAACCTTTGAATCAAGCCGAGCAATTTAGAAGTGCATATACAACCTTAGCTTTAAAAGCAAGTCTCCATTTGGGCTGCATTATTCCGAAGGAATTGTCCAGGAACTTCTATGAAGGAGCTGTTAAAATGTTCTGCATTCCAAAACAGGCTCTAGATAGGCAATGCTATTCCACTGGTGTGCAGAGACTAATTGCAACAGTATTTTTCGTCTTGTTGATCATGCGCTCCCAGGCACAGCAGTTAGCTGGTCTGAATTTATAATCGGAGTGGTTTCAGCAGCTTTTAATTTTCCTGCTGTTTCCTGCCCTCAGCTGCTGTGCTTTCAGTTCAGTCTCTGCTCTGAGTATCCCTACAGTACATTCTAAAGTTAAAG
Source organism: Podarcis vaucheri (assembly GCF_965113315.1). Classification (NCBI taxonomy): domain Eukaryota; kingdom Metazoa; phylum Chordata; class Lepidosauria; order Squamata; family Lacertidae; genus Podarcis; species Podarcis vaucheri. The sequence continues at coordinate 48,690,633 of NC_138748.1, read as the reverse complement.
GATGTACCTTGCCTCCTCCACATTTTCCAGGCTGCTCTTTGGAGACACGGAAAAGGAACCGTGAGTGGACCCCCATTTTGTGTGCCATTTCCAGGCCTAACTTCATGTTGTGCTTTGGTGGTTCTGCCTCTGGAACATATCTTGAAGTATGTGTTATGAGAAGTGATGCTAATCAGGAAGGGTGGTTGCCATGGTGACTGCAACATGAATATATGTGGATCCTGTTTTTGACCCCTGCCCACTAGCTACTATTCTACCACACAAGACTTTGGGGACAGAAAAAGTGACGTGAACAGCGACTTCAACCAATTATTATATGTTTATATTACATCCTTATTTACAGGTTGTCTAGTAGGACACAGCCCTCACAAGAAGGCTTACATAATCAATCAGTATTTCCCCATAAGCTATTCCTTACTCAGGACAGGAAAGTTCCTCAAATGCCTACATTTTGGCAATTGTTTTCCCCCCCCCCAAAAGCTACCATCCAACATGTTTGCACTAGACTTCAACAGAACTGAATAAATCCTCAAAACTCCATGTATAAAAATTGGATCCCACAGTGGCTGGGCAATCAAGTGGCTGGGATTTCCCCCCCTGGCACAGCTCTTTCTGGAGGTAATTAAGCATTCTTTGTTACTGGCAGGGTAATTCCCTTAAAACTGGTAACATGCAAGTTCTTTCAGTCACAAAACTGCTCTACCCTGCACCACAGCTTTTATCACTGCCACTGCTCTCAGTAGTTTTGGTGCTTCATCATATGAATGCCCCTGACAGAAGTCGCTGCAAAAAGAAAAAAAAGAGAATACGGAATGAATATGAGGCCTTTATTAGAGAAATTATATCTTGCCTTACAGCTTTTGCTGTGAAGTCACAACTGGGTATACTAAACATACTACAGAACAACCCTGCGCTTTACAAGTAGGTCCTCTGGTAATGGAATGCTGGACATAAACATTAAAGGCCTATAGAAAGCTCATAAATAAGATATTATAGTGTGCATTGCTTTTATGACTTTCATTGGAAACTTACTTTCAGCATTAAAATAAGAAGAGGCGGGGAAGAGGAGGATGAGACAGGCAACAATGCTTGATCTAAAGGCCACTAATCCTGCTGAGGTCCTTTCCACTTACTTCAAGGGCTGTAAATTCCCCCTTCCACGTTTCATGCCATGCATGAGATATGGAGCAAATTAGTGCAGAACCCTTGTTAAATCTGGTGGCTCATTTAGCAACTGTGAAAGCAAAGTCACCAGATGACACGGGTGGTGCATCACATATATTAGGCAGCATAAAAAACCCTTCAATAGTTTCCATTTTACAGGCCCTGCACTTAGCACAAAACACTTCTTTTTCTTACCATAATTTCCCTTTTTGTACCAAATGTGCTCCCCTGTTGCATTTGAACTAATGGTATCAGATCTCTCCCCTTCCCTCCATCTGTCCAAACCCAAGCACGCAAGTTCAGTTGCCACAACAGAGATTAAAAATATATATTTAATGTCAGGATACTCATATCCCTCCTCTATAGAAAGCTAAGAAGCAGCAGAATAACCAAACCGTAAACATGAGGAAGGAAAGAAAAGTTTACGAAGCCCGATAACAGTCACATGCTACAATAAGCTACCATTGACAAACATTTCCAGCATCTCTGCTCTGAAGTCGAGTATGTCATGTTCTTGGGCTTCTTCCCTTGATAATCTCTGCTATCTGTGTGCTTGTTATAACTAAAATGAATTCTTCCAGTAAGCTTTTCAGGACATTCCATCACATTAACTCCCACGTCTCAATCTCTCCTTACGTGTTGCTATGATCAGGTACTGGCAACTTCACACAGGGGGATGCTGAATTGGGTTTTCCCAAAGAAAGCTTGGTTTTAAAAATGTTACACAGGGGGAAGAACTGTTTTGACATATAGGAAACTGTTGTTGTTGTTGACCAGCCCTTCACTATGAGGTCCCAGGGTGGGTTACCAACATTAAAACACAGTATCAAAAACAGTGTAAAACAACTTACAGTCACAAAAACAACATGGGTATTAAAAATTTCCACACCAAGTATCAAAAGCCAGGGTAAAGAGGCGTCTCTTCAGCATTTGCCAGAAGCTGTGCAATTAAATGCCTATTTCTTGTAAGGAATAATGTTTCAGAACAGGAAGGGGGAATTGGTGGCCCTCCAGATGTTGCTGGAAAACCACTCTCACCAGTTCTGACTACCTGTGATGCTGGCTGGGGCTGATGGAAGCTGCATCCCAACAGTACCTGGAGGGCCAGAGGGTCTCCATCCTATTTTAGATCTCAAATTTTACTGACAGGAAGAATGTACAAATTTAATACATAATAATAATGTTGAAGACAGCGTGAGACTTTGCTCTGCCCACCAAAACCAAGAAACATATTTCAATGGTAAGCAAAAGACTTGGTTTCAGAAATTAGGCCCCTGGTTTCCCCTGTTGTTGTTCTTGTTTAAATATTTACTTAAACTTCCAGCCTATCCTGTTTCAAATGCTTCTGATGTCAAACCATTACGTGAAAATGGTGTTCTATCCCTGGAGCAACTACAAAATCATTTTAGCATCTGTGAATGATCTCCTTCACCACAACCCACAGTACAAAAACTCAAACTAGGGAGGGAAATCACAAAAAGAAGAAACCACCAGCATGCAGCAGAATGCATAATATACAGGAGAAATGAGCTACTTTGCATACAGGCAAAAAACAAGGAGCATAAGGAAAAAAACTATAAATCTAATTTATGCTCTCTGTAATGCCTCTTCTTAACACTAGTGTGCTGTAATGAGGCCAAAGCATAACTGAGGGCAGTATAAAACCTATTGAACTCCATTAGGTATTTAACAGATATTTGCATTCCAAACAAGCTCTCTTAATTACAAATTAAATTCTAAATGCAATACCTCTAATAACATGAAGTAGCTAAGTTGTAATAGCTTACATATTGAAATGACCCCTTGAGGGTAAATTCTGACACAGCCAGATTGCAAGTGACAGGCATAAGCCATTGATCTTGTAAACAATGAAAGCTACCATTCAACCAACCCTCAAATTATCTGAGGCAGAGCTGTTTTAAATCCTGTACTAGTATTTTCTCTTGTGTGGGGCTAGCCTGCCCACTGGGCAAATGTAATTTCCACCCCTCCCAGCACCAGAACTACAAGGAATGCCAAGCAGAACATTTTGGCGAATTGGCACTAACATTCCCAGCGGGAACATAGGAAGCTGCCTTATTATCCTGGTTCCCACCCAGATCATGATGAGAGAGGCTCTTACTTGAGAGTAAGGAAGAGATCTTCATTGAGACAAATAAGATATACAAGCTCAGCAAAATTTAGTGATCACAATAGCAGCTACGCTCAGGTTAGCTTCCAGGAAATGAAAGGTTAGCCAGGCTAGAAGCAGCAGGTCAAGTCCAAGGAGTCAAAAATCAGGGAAAGGAGGCCAGAACTGCACAGGAAAAATGGAGTTGTCCCAATGGGGTGCAATGCCCACCTGCCAAGCTTTTAAAGGTGGGCCAAGGGCGCCCACTTGCAAATCTCTTGTACCCAGGTCTCAGCCCCCCCCATGTCATCCTTCTGTTTTTCCTCCTTGTCCATCTCAGTCTGCCATTCCCGAGCCTGGTGATGCCTCAAGACTCATGACAGGACATTGGTCTATCAAGCTCAGTATTGTCTACACTGACTGGCAGGAGCAAACCAGGGTGTTAAACAGGAGATATTCCTCACCCATCCCTGGAGATGCCAGGGACTTTTTGCAGGCAAAGCAAAACTGAATGACAGCCCTTCTCTTGTAAGGAGCAGCCTCCATATGTGCTGCTGCCATCTATCTCTGAGCGTATTCTTTATTGTCTTACCTCCCCCAACTCAACTTGATCATTTGCTTTTTGGAAAAGGGAAATATTACAATGAATGAATGAATGAATGAATGACATTTGTATTCCATTCCATTCCATTCCATAAAGTTACCTCTGTGCTAAGGTATGCTACATAAGAGTGCTGTTAGCCAGGCTTTTAAAACATGGGGACAACTGACTTCACGTAGAAGTAGAGCATTCTGTGTCACTGGTCCCATGCTGAGGAATACTCTTCCAGCAAAGATTTGGCCAGCATCCTTGCTGCTAATTTTCAGACTTCTCTTCAAGCCTATCCAGCTGTGCTAAGTTTCTCAAGGTGAGCTAGTCATTTTTATCTTGTACTTGCCTATTTTGTTGATATTTTATATGAGAGGGCTATCTGTATATGTTTTAAAATAAATGAAATAAAAATAAATACATTGCAAGGCTTCCCTACTTGGTAAACTGATAGTCTGTGTTAACAATTTATGGCAAGTGACACAGTGGAGACTATAGGCTCACAACTAGAATTGCCGTTTAAAGGAACAGCCCCTCCCTTCTCTCCGTGGTTTTCAGATGTTAAGTTTTCAGACTTGTATTCTAAATGTTGTTCACGTAGTTGGAATGATTTCTTTTTAAAATTGCAGGTTTTGTAAGGTATTTTGAAATATCTACTTAATTTCTTCTCTGTGTTGTTAGGAACACCTTTTAAGATATAAATAAAACTCCTCCTCACTTTATTGCAACTAAGAAAGGAGTACATTTATTGCTGGAATGCACTGAGCAGAAGCTGAAAGGAACTAGTGAGCGAAAATAAACTTAGAATAAAAATAATGATGAACTACAGAGGCCTCATTGGAATGTATTGCGATAAAAATGAGATTTTGCTTCCAATTTTAACCAACCACAGCAATGGAGGATTGTGTCCAAACCTAGCCAGATCATGGTTAGTCTTCGTGGAGTGAGGAAATAAGCCAGCTTCAAACCATAGTATGTGAAGCTGGCTTGCTTCCATAAACCATAGCTAAAATCAACTGCAATTTATGGTTCAGAGATATTAAGATAAACAGTAGTTAACTGAAACTGGAAAGAAAAGTTTATAATCTTGTTCTCATGGTCACATTGACATAGGAGAAGGGAGCATACGAGCTCCAGGCTTGTATATTTTACATCTAAACTGGGCCAGTGTGTTTGAGGGTTTAGTTTCTTTGTTTTTTTAAATGAAGTGAGAAACTGTAGTTCTATCTCATAAGTTAAAGTTTTGTGTGTGGTGTGATGCTTGAACTAGGGGAGTATATCTAGAGGTATATGTAATTACCCTTGATTTTCAGATATGAAATTATGCACAATAGTTAGCTTCGTGAGTTCTAAAGCAACACGACTGTCTCTTTAAGAAGTCAAGAAAAGAAGGAAAATAACTCCAAAGGTGTGGGGGGGGGGAAATCAACAGTGCTCCCTCCAATTGCAAGTGCAGATGCCTGGCCAGACTGGGAGCTGAATCTTACACTGGTGACCGCACAGCCTCTTCCACTGCACCTGAGGGCAGAAAGCTAGCTTGGGGGATGCAGGGCAAACAACAGAGCACACATAGTTCTGTCTGGCTACTGCTTCCCAATTGCCAGCATGTGCTGCTGCTGGAGGCATCCACCTCACTTTGCCCTGGTCCTGCACAGAGTACTAGATCTTCACTCTATGGTTGGTAAAAACATTTTCATTTTGCTGAGAGTTGTGAAACTCCACATGCTCAGAGTAGTACTCGTAGTCCACAAAAGGTTATTCCAAATTTTTTTGTTAACTTTTAAGATCCTACAGGACTTAATTTGCGGCACCTAATTTCATTGGGTGGGTGGGTGTGTCCTATTTTGGGAACTGCACCAGGACCCCCAACCACCCTAATTCAGCCTTGCATTTATTCACCATTTGTTTGAAGTGTGACCAGCTATATACATAGAGGAAGCCTAAAAGTAATTGTTCAGTATGTATTCCTCTGCCATCAGCAAAGCCCTCTTCCTCACAGGGTGGTTGTGAGCATAACACATACATCAGTTATAAACTATCGTGCATATTAAATTGCAGAATTTAGGTAATGAGGAATTTTGGGGTGCCCAAACTCCTTTTCTTATAGGGGCACCTAAAATTATCTGCCTACCTTGTTTCTGCTAGTGAATTCTCTTGTAGGTGGCTTTGCAAAAGTCTGATTTAAATCCATCATGCACTAAATCCTGCCTCTAACATTTTAAACAAATTGATACTGCATACACAAAAGAACACACCTTTATATATAAATATCCCCACATTTAACTTAAAAAGGATCATTTTGCCTGAGGGATTTGAATTGCAAGTTTTGTTCTACTTGTCCTGAACACTGCTATTGTGCTTCATAGGTACATCGAAGGAGGAAGAACTCAGCATATAGCTATTACGGAAGGAAACTAGCTGTAATTTCAAACAATTTCCCACAATAATTGCACCTTCAAACGCTTTCCCATTATACAGCTTGCAATATATATGCAGAAATATGAAGACACATAACTTTTCAAAAGTATAGGTCTAGCTACTTCCATCTCTTCATCATTTCAACAATGTAGACAATTGAGACTGGGGGACGTTTTGTGAATCCAGTCTCTTTTCCATTGCATTTCTACTTGGGAGTGGGCAGGGAAAGAATCATAACTTAATGACAGATCACATGCTCTGTGTGCAGAAGGTCCCTGGTTTAATTCCCAGCCTCCCCCATTAGAAGAATTTCAGGTATTAGGGCTGGAAAAGTCCTTGAATGGCTTGTGCCAGTCAGAGGGAAAGTAGGGTGGTAGAAAGTGAGAGACAGAGAAAAGAGGATGCCTCACCTACTTTTGGCTTGGCAATCACCAACAAATTACCCATGAAGACACAAGGCCCATGGCAGAAAAGGGTTCCCCACACCTGCTTAAGGATACTGGAGGTTCTACCCCTTTTCTTGATAAATTTGTAAAATAATCTGTGGGAGTCAAGTCTGAATGACTGTTATGAACCAGTCTGTAGGTATCTGGGAAAGCTATATTCTGAAAGTTGAGGGAGAGAGAGAAAGAAAGGCAACGGACTCTACAACAAACCTGTACTCTTTCACCTGGGATACAAGCCCTCCTCCCTCCAAGTTGCAAAGGTCCATGCAAAACAAAAACCCGCCCCCATCTTTAAGCCACATGCTTCCAACTTACATTTTCGCTGTTGACGTCAGCCTCACTGGGGCATCCAAAGAGTTCCCGCCTCAATAAATTCCCGTCATACTCTAGAAAAGTCAGGTAGAGGTTGCGGAAAAATTCAACGTGCTTGTTCTTTACTCTCAGCTTTTTGGGTGAGTTCCAATGGATCACCTAGGAGAAAAAACAAAACAAAGCAGGCATTCCGTCATGAAAACGCAGCCACATTTGCCTGTTGCCTTTAAGGAATATTTTTCTCATTATTGTTCCAATCATTTTACTTCGTCCTTTCTCAGTGTTGGAATCTGAATGAGGATTGGAGTGGGTGGGCACTATTTAGGGTCTTCCACAGTTACCTTTTCTTCAAGGAAGCTGGAGAACATGAAGCAGTGGGAAAACATCCCTATCAAACAAGGACATACAATAGGACTCTATCTCATACTCCTGCATCCTTACAAACAGTGGTGCATAACTTGAAGGCTTGCTGTGATGTGAATTTTCTGGGAAAGTTTGAATTTGAAAATTCAAGATTAGTTTGCACTGGGAAATTTTTTTTCCTGAGTGATATAACTTAGCATGCTTATTTTACTTGTATTGAGTAAACAAAACAAAAACTTTTGAAACTGTCAAGCTTGCCTAATGTTTAGTTGCAGTTGGCACCCATCCACTGCTACTAATGAACTTATGAATTGGAAAAACCTTCTGCAGAAAAAAAAAATTAAGCACTGGGAAATTTTCTTCTCCACACCGCTGAAGTCTTGTGCTGCATTGTGCATGAATACCGTGTCCTGCCAGCTTCAACAGCTCACCTACTATGTCTTCAATAGAGGCCAGGCAGCCCATTTAAAAGGTGTCACCCCACCATTTTCTACCCCCAGCCCAATCAACAAGCCACCATTCATTCTGGTTTGGCAGCGTAATGGGGAGATGATAATAGGGTGAGAATTAAAGGCCCTGAAGAAAAACCTCCAGTGGGGATCAAGAAGTGACAGATTGGAACAAATTCATTTTATGGAGATTACATTTTAGGCATAAAATGGATTCTTTGTTTCAAGCATTAGCTTCTATGAATTCCAAAGAGGCCAAGATGTGTGTATGCATGGAGGAAGGGAGAGAGAGAGGATTTTGTTGGGAACTCTTCCAAACTGGGGCTCCTGAAGGCTTTGTACATCCATTAGAGAAATTACATGTAGGGGCGGCAGCACTCTAAGCAGCAAAAAAATTGCCAAGAGCTGAGTAAGCAGTGGCTGCAGTGCTGTATCACAGCTTTATTTAACTTCCTCGTGGCACTTCTTATTACTAATCTGAAAGCATCTTCCTTAAGCAATGAGACCAAACCTATTTGGAATTTCAGAGTGCCGACTATGCAGCAAGGCCAAAACCAACTGCTGAGGGATAAAACGAGCTATATAAACAAAAACAAGAAGAAATGAAGCCATCTCAAATCACTTAGGATCATACACTACTTCATGTTCTCCAGTTTCCTTGAAGAAAGGGTTTAACTGTGGAAGACCCTAAATGGTGCCTCCCCACTCCAATCCTCATTCAGTATGTGATGCTGGCTAAAACTTTGTCTGCTTGTAAAAATGGATGTTTTTTGCTGCTTATGTGGAGTGTCTAGTTTTAGCTCCAAAAGACCAAGCCTCTGAGTGGTGCAGTGGGATGGTCATGTAATAAGGCACAGCGAAATTGTTTGCTGGTCTGCACTACATTCAAATCTTTCCATGTGAATCACCCCTGGAGAAATAGGCTCACCTTCTTTTTTAGCCCATTGCATAAAACCTAAAAAGCAGAGTGTGTTAAAGCATTACTGAAATGAAGTTGCCTTACTTGGTGGAAGCAGAAAAATAAGTGAATGCAAGCGAAGAATGCTTAAGCTGCAGCTAAACAGCTTTAGAAGGATGCAAGTAAGTGATTTTGCCCAAATGGCAAAGGATGGGAATTATTGATCACCTAAAAGGTGGGGAGGAAGACTATTTTAAGAGCACAAAGGAGAAAATGAGGAAGGGAAAAATAAGAACATTGCTATCATTTCAAGCTATAGTCCTCAAAACTAGAAGATAATTTCCTTTTCCAGTGTTCTCAGTAGAGCCTGACTGACTGCCACAAATTTTCAACCTGGGATTCGGAACTGAGCCAGTACGTAGCTATTACTAATTATGATCAAAACAGCCATTAATAAAACCAGTCTTTTAAAGAGCAATTTCCTGTTATTGGAGCAAACTGGGTTTCAACCCCGCAAAATAAATTTGGGCAGTTTATTTGTTCAGGACTTTGAATGTTGCTGGAGCGGATCTGCCAAGCTCTACAGGAAAACCAGCCATCCGACAAGAAGAGGAGAATGATAGAAAAATAAAGGTTTTTGTTCAGTTGGATCCATCCACTCCACTCTTCTTGCTTTGGTAGAGTAGATCTAGAACCCATTTTTCTGACCTTGCAGGCAGCTACAATCAGAGCTGTGCACACATGGCCTTCCAAAAACTTACCGCCATCTTTGCAGGCAGAGAAATTGTGGGGAACATTTCACTGAGGTTCTCCAAGGGAGTAGAACTCATACAATAGTTTCTAGGGGTTGGGCCTCACCATTAGCAGAGGCATTAATACTGTTGGTGTAGCATTATGCTAGGGCACTGTGGGCAGGGGGGGGGAAAGAGAAATTGCAGGGGAGTGAGAAAAAGAAAAAGAGAGACAGAATTTTCCCTCAACTCAGCTCTAAACAGATTGTATTTATTTGGGGTCTGGAAATCCATTTGGTAGTGCATACCTCTGAGGACCAAAATGGTCTCTGGAAGCATGAAGCCCAAATTGAGTTAGAGATACTGTAAGCCCTGAACGGTTGGCACCTTTTAGATTTGTGGGTGCACTATGGCCAGTCTAGATATTTGTATTTGTTAGCCTCAACTCTCCAGGCAGCTGTAAATTGAAAAGTTTTCGCATTTCCAAAAGCTAGTGGGTATCAAGAACTTGATATTCATGATTTAATCGGAGCTGAAATGTGTGTCAGGAATCTGTATGTGAACAGATGTCCAAGAGAGCCTGGACTGGGGTGAATGAAAGTTGAACGGAATTGAATAGTGTCCAGAATTTTTTTCTTTGAAGGATAGGCAGGTGTTAACATGGTTAAAGGACAGGAGAAAACAACCAAATTTTTAGTAGTGCAGGTGTTGTTGTTGTTGTTTTGTAATTAATACCCCTCTATTAATTTCTGCAAACACAGTAGGTGTGTTATCTAGCAATGAAATTACAGGATGAACAATGACAAAAATCAAGATACAATAACTGCTGCAAAATCATTTAGTGCTTGAGGTGCTCAGTTCAACCAATGAAAATAAGTGATCTAGCTGGAAAGATAGCTGAGAAAGTGCAGTTCATTCTTTTGTATGGAGAAAGACTGGCAGGCTAGACTACAGGGATGGGAAACTGTGGCCCTTTGGATATTGTTGTATTCCAGCTCCCAACATTCGTGACCATTGGTTATACTGCCTGAGATGGATGGGAGTTATAGTCCAACAACCAACACACCCTTAACTTTAACACTGGACAAGTCTTGCTATAGTTGCAAGTTGTGTGGATATTACAGCAAAGCACGAAGTGGTTCTGAATCATTCCAATCAGATTCCAGTTTCATATCCATCAAAAAAATATTTCCCAGAATTAGAAATCCATGATGCATGGATTTGGGAAAAAGAAAGAAAGATTGCATGGAAATGGCTCATTACTGGTACTCCATTGTTCAGGATTACTGTGTGTTTTGTTGTAACAACCACTTGAGTTATATTTTTGAGGCTAATAACCTACTATAACAGTTGCAGGGAGGGGGGTATTGTTCTGTTCTGTTCTGTTCTTGTTTTACTGTGTATTATGTGTTTCTTATCTTGTATTTTTATGTAGTGGACTGCCCTGAGATCTATGGATGAAGGGTGGTATAGAAATGTAATAAATAAATTAAACAAATAAATAAATAAATAAATATGTACTTGGAAGCCCAATATAGCACTATTCTGTATATACTCCGCTCTTGTATTTGTGTTGGGCTTGTTGAAAAAAGGATAGTATTGGAGAAACACATGTTCAGCTGTGTGTGGTTCTTTGCATTCTGGCCTATAGTCCTGTGTATATCCTTGTAAACTTCTCTGAGCAACTGGAAATTTACACTTTTTGTAAATTCATTAAGCACCCCACTGCACAGGTTATTGGGCTGGACCCAAATGCAAATTAAGAGCTGTTCATGAGTAACTGCACAGAACTCAAATGCATTTATTTACAAATGAATGTGCTGTAGAACTGCAGCCTATTTGAAACCAATATACATAATTAAATCCTAATTCGGCTGAAGTCAATACTACAGTTACACATTTCAAATTCAAGAACTCTTCAGTACTGGAGGACACTGAATTTTAACTCAGCATTTCCATCTTAAACCCACAAAATCATAAGCCCTTTACTACTAAATGCTCAAATAGAGATTGGGAATACTTGCTTCCCAGATCATGGCAGGCTTATGCACATTTCTGAACTAACACTGTCTATTTTATTTTTATTTATTTACTGCATTTATATCCCAGCTTTTCCACCAATGAGCTCAAAGTGGCACACTTGGTTCTCTTCCTTCTCATTTAATTCTCACAACAACCCTGAAATGTAGGTTAGGGTGGGAGGCAGTGACTGGCCCAAGGTCACCCAGTGAGCTTCCTGCCTGAGTGGGGATTTGAACCCTGGTCTCCCATGCTGTGCCATGCTGGCTCTCTCATATATAATATGACATTAAATATCAAATACCACCTATCTACAGCTACATATAGGACCAAAACTGCAATGTGTTATTTTTCACTTATAAAACCCCAACTCAGCTAGCCTTACCTTCTGAGAAATTCAAAAAAAACATGGCTAATTTCTATTTGTATTTTTCATGTTAACTGCCTTAAAGGGCAAATACTTCTTAAAGGTCACATGCTACTTAATTTGAGAAAATAAGATGGCCTTTTCAATGCTGTTGTTTCCCCCTCGCTTAGGTTTTATCAGAGAATATGCAGTTATTCTTTTAGTTTGTCTACTTCTTTTTTGAAATGTTAAGGCTGCAATCCTATACCCACTTGCTTGGGAGTTATTCAATGAGGCTTACTTCCAAGTAAGGTGTAAGGTGAATTACAGTTGCATTGTTAAGTTGAATATGAATTTCCCACAGTCTGACATAAATATAGTACACTGTCTACCACTGATAAATTGTATAGTACAGCGGTGGTAATTATGTTTTGGTAACTATGAAACCAGCATAGTGTAGCAGTCAAGAGAATGAGTGGAGAGTCTTAAGTTCATATTTCAGCTCAGCTGTTAATTTGCTGGTGGCCTTCCCAAACAGCCTGGCCATGGAAATGCTGTCAATTGACAATATGAAGAGAACAATCCTTCATTGAGGAAGTGAGCTTATCACGGTGCATGGATCAAAGACATGAGGAGCCCAGTTTTGGACAGAAGGGCTCCGTTAACATTTTTCAGCTGCCACGATTGTTTTGCTAAGCTAGAGAGTTTCCAGGACACCATTGCAATGAGTCAGCTCGGTCTTCAGTTGCAGTTGGACTTGCAAGAGGTTCAGCAGGTGAAAAATGTTTGAGGTGAATCTGAAATGACTGTTTTGGGTTAAGGCCTCTGAAAAATGCAAATATTAGCAGACAAGTTTCACCAGGTTGTTCCAGTTTGGAAAACATGGCCGAGGAAGACAGGGTGACTCACATCCAGCTAGTTCATTTTTCATATGGAGAGATTTGATTAGGATCACAATCCAAGCATCTGTTGGTTCAACATAGATTACATTCAAACTGATTGCAAATGCCAGGCAATGTATTTCTGGGGCAATTTCTTTTTGTTTTTAGAAAAATAAGAAGTTAAATGAATTTCTGTTGAACTATCCATTCTTCTTACCCCCACAAAAGAAAACTATGTCTTCTCTCATGATTTTGAATGTCCAGAATATCTATGTTGTATCCTTGACAACCAGCAAATTCTCTTGCCTGACTCACTCAGTGAGGTCACAACTCATTGTTGGGGAAAATCACAATTCATTAACTTGTTGTATAGGATTTCACTGCCGGGTGGTCTTTGTCAAAATGCTGCAACTGAAAATTCATTGCACAGAGAAAAACACATTATTGCTTGAAATGTAAAGAATCTAATCTGAATGTAGTCTCTATCCAAAAGTGCTGTTGACTGAGAATTAAATAGGACCTGCTGTATCCTACTGTATACCCTACAGCAGGGGTAGCCAAGTTGGTGCTGTCCCTATGTTGCTAAACTACAACTCCCATCAACCATGGTCATTGGTCATGCTGGTTAGCGTTGCTGGAGTTCAGCAATATCTGCAGGGCATCACATTGGCTAATCCTGCCCTCTATCAATGTACATAGTATGAGTTTCATGTACCGAATTGGACTGAATATAAGCCACACTTTTTTTTTCCAAATTCCGATCTTGAAAAGTTAAAGTGTGGCTTATATTCACGACCTTACGCCGCTGGCAAAGCGGTGCGGCTCCCCCCTAGAAAGCAGTCCAGGAGCACGGGGCAACGGCGCAAGTCCTGTCAGCCACTCCCAAGCCTCCCCCAAGCCGCCAGATTTTAACGGTGCAGCTTATTTGTGGGTGTGGCTTATATTTGGGCCAATACGGTAGATAATTTTAACGTTTTCTTTTTCTTTTGTAAACTACTTAGAGGTTTTATTACAGTCAAGCGATATGCAAATCCTGCCAGCTATTATGCTATCTCACCATTCCCTAAGATGTGAAATACAGTCATACCTCGGGTTAAATACGCTTCGAGTTGAGCGCATTTGAGTTGCGCTCCACGGCAACCCGGAGTTGAGCGCATTACTTCTGGGTTTCGCCGCTTGCGCATGCGCAGACTCTCAAAATGACGTCACGCGCATGCACATAAGCGACGAAAAGTGATGCGCGCAGACGTGCCATCGCTAGTTACGTTTGCTTCTAGATGCAAACGGGGCTCCGGAACGGATTCCATTCGTACCTAGAGGTACCACCGTACTAGAAGCTATGTCTAGGCCAGCCTTCAGCAACTTCCTCCAAATAACTATAGCTCCCATCACCTGCATTGGGTGGCAGCCCCATATTGAATACAGTGTCTAGCCCTGCTCTGAGAAACTGCAAGGGGAAAGTGTGTCTCTTCATTCAAAAGAAGACAGCTGTTGTCAGAGTAAATGCAATAGTACATAGTGTGTCAACAATGGCAGTAAAGACCAGGAAGCTCCCTTTGCCAGGAGTGCTGGGCAAGGTGAGCAGGGGGTGGGTAGTTTGTGCCTGTGTCCTTGGTGGCGTTCTCCAGATGTGGGTCAGTGGAACTGACTGCTGGAGAAAGAAGTCTACTTGCTGCTTCATCATTAGGACAATGTATCAATTAGGTTTAAGCCATCTTAGATCTTGAGTTGGGAGCACGGAGGAAATTGTTTCCAAGGTATGGCGACTATAAATCTGAAGACAGATGACAAAAAAGAGGGGGTAATATTTTAATTTAGAAGAAGAAGAAGAAGAGTTTGGATTTGATATCCCGCCTTTCACTCCCCTTCAGGAGTCTCAAAGCGGCTAACATTCTCCTTTCCCTTCCTCCCCCACAACAAACACTCTGTGAGGTGAGTGGGGCTGAGAGACTTCACAGAAGTGTGACTGGCCCAAGGTCACCCAGCAGCTGCATGTGGAGGAGCGGAGACACGAACCCGGTTTCCCAGATTACGTGACTACCGCTCTTAACCACTACACCACACTGGCTCTCATTTACTTGGTTGGTTGATCACTACAAATTAACAGCCTGTCTTAATTATCCGTATCTTCTTATCTCTTGTTTGCTGTGATCTAATAAATATTTTCCGCATGCAACAACCCACTCACTCCCATTCAAGTGGAGCATTTTAAATAAGATGTTCAAGATAAGCTTGACTCATCTGAATTGAAAAGTTTCTCTACTCATATATGGGGAGCCTCCAGTTTCATAACTCCTGCTGGGTACACAACAGCTGTGATACTCCTATTGCACACACACAAGGCTATTTTCTTCTACCACCACTGGGGGCAACAGGAGAGACCTGTTAAAACATGGAGTCCACTTCACTACTTAGCAGCTACATAGGTCTATCACTCAAGATTGTGAACAGAGCAGCAGAGAAGTGCACCCATAGCAGAGCAACAGCCATTGATGAGGACACCCGAAGTCTGAAACATAAAGTTGGGTCAGTGCAATGATGACAAATCCCCAAACCTCAGTGACTTCCGGGTCAAATGGAATTAAATGGATGCCTTTTCAGTTTGATAGGAATAATTTGGTTCCATCTGATTTGAGGAATGCAAAGGCCAGGTCCAGCTTAGTTTGGAATTTAAAAACTCCTTCTGTGTTTCCTTCTTCCCACACCATTCTTCTTAATCCTCTAACACCAATGTATACAATTCATCTTTTTCTCTTCCACCCACAGGAGGCTTCTGCTACATTTTTCTTCACTCCAGTCCTATTCAGTATAAAATACATAATGTGCCAAATATACTGTATTGTGCCATTTATTTTAAATGTCACTGGAACTTCCTAATTTCCAGGTTGTTGTTTTTTTAGAATCCACCCTGTGCTAAATATGTCAGCCACATTTTCTCCCTAAGGACTACATGCAAAGGCTGCTAATATGTGTCTGAACCAGAGATCTTGGCTTAAAACAAACTCTGGTTTCATAAACCATCGTTTGACAATGGCTTGTTAAAAAAAACAAAAAATAAACATAGCCAAGTTTGCTTTAAAGTAAAACCCTGATATGAATTAAATGCTAAGCCAGGATTCTTTACAAATTAAACTAAATTCTGCCAAAGTCTTCCTCTTGGCTATGCAGGATGAGCAGAAGGGATGGGGAAAGCACATGTATCTGATGCTTCATTCTGGCTTGTCTAGGTATGTCCACAAAGCACTAAACCATCAACCTTATGTGGGAATCAGCCACTGCCTCGGCTCCACATTTTGGAGGGTCCATAGGACCCACTCCCACAGTGAGTCCTGCTCCTTCTTATCTTGATTATTGCTGCCACTTGCTTACTGTTAGACAGTGAGCCAACGATCAAGCAGGCAGTGGCATCTACTGATCTTCCTTCATCCACCGCTCCACCACTGACTGAGCCAGAATAAGCAGCTGGTGAACAACCAGGCTGCAGTGACGAAGAGGAGATACAGGTTGAGATGGCTTTTATTAATGGGTCCTCTGCTGGGCTGTTGGCCCTTGGCAGATGCCTGACCATGCCGATTCTGGTCCTGACATTGGCCCTGAAGCCAGGTAGTGACAGGTAGAATTTGCATCGCAAATTAGAAGTAGGGCAATCAAAGAGTGAGATCTGTCTTGAATGGAATGATCAGTCCAACTTAAAGTAGTCAACAGGAATCATTCCTTAAGCATTAAGAATTTTAGACTGTAGCTATCTATTTTGGAAATACTCTATGACCTGTTTGTTTTTGTTTTTTAAATCAAGGACCCAGATTTTGTAGGCACAAACTGCGGGACTGCTTATATGTTAGCCTACCATTCACTAAACTGTCACTATGATGCCAAGGAGTGTGGTGGAGTCTCCTTCTTTGGAGGTCTTTAAGCAGAGGCTTGACAACCATATGTCAGGAGTGCTCTGATGGTGTTTCCTGCTTGGCAGGGGGTTGGACTCGATGGCCCTTGTGGTCTATTCCAGCTCTATGATTCTATGATGCCAACACAGAGCTGCTTGCCTAGCTGCACCTTTGGTTCATAGTACAAACAAGGAAGAAGGCATTCCGCTTCCCCCCACACCAACAGAATACAGGAAGGGCAGGAATTATGTTAGCTGTTAGAGGCTTCACTTAGAAAGAAGCTGTATTTGTTTTAGAGACCATTTCGCTGTGAGTCCTGGAAGACCTGCTCCCTGCCTTGTAGGCCCTTTTCTACCTGGTCTGGGAAGGCTGGGACTGGACTGACTCCAGCTACAAAAGCTGAGGCTGCTGAACAGACTCTTGGGCTGGACTATTGTTTAGGGTTTGTTGTTGTTGTTATTGATATTATTATTTTTTGTATCTTTATTTTAGATCTTATTATGATTTGTGTGGAAATTGTTTCAATTTGGTTGTGCACTTGTTTATTGTTTGTGACTACTTTTGTTATGTTTGCAGTTATGTTATTTTTTTTTCATGTTGTAAGCTGCTTTGAGCATGGTTTTAACTATGGAAAGGCAGCATAAGAATAAAATGATGGAAGGATGAAGGATGTATTTTATCCATGCAAGCGCCAGTGGGTTTCTTTTCTGCATTTGGGAAGCCCTACTGCAGATGGCACCCTATTGCTGCTTGGGAAAGTTCCCTGCATAAAACAACTGTGCTTTTATGCTAAATACAGTACATTTTATTTAATCCTTTCTACCCACTTCCAGAAGGCAGAAGTGCAACAGGCTGGGCCCATTCACCTGAAAAGGCTGAAGGTGATAACAGGTTCAAGATAGTTCTGTTTCATCTCTACATGTAGCCACTTTTAAGTGACTGAGGCTGTGACCCTATGCATGCTTACAGCGAAGTGAACCCCACTGACCGACAAATTCTGAGTAAAGGTGCATAAAATTGTGCATTAATGTGTCCAAAGTCCAAGTGTTGGCATTTACAGCATATTTGCAATTTCCTCAGCAAACGAAACTACAAAGTAGCTGGCAATCATTAAAATGAACATTTTCTCCCTCCACTCCCAGTGGCATTTATTGTAGGATACATCTTGGGTGCTTAATACCATGAATATGTCGAGGGCAGTCGGGGCACTGTGGCATCAGATGCCTTCTCATTCTGAATGTGCAGGAAGGTGCTTTATGAGTGTATAGATGCATGTTTATAAAGCCCCTCTATGCAAGGAGTGACCTATGGAGATCTTTGCACATGTACATCAGGACACATGTAGCGCTTCATCCTGCATATTTTGAATGTGTGGACATTAGCTGTGGTGCACAACCGCAAGGGGTGGGGAATGGGGTTTCCTGCTTTCTTTCAACATGTAGAGTGAGTTGTCTGTACCTGCTGTTATATGCATTGCTTATAACATTTCCCAGTTGCTTAAAAGGGCATCCCTTAAATTGCATTGTGGGAAAACATCCATTTCATTCTCTCTAACCCCATGCAGGATTAGTCATAATTAAGCAGTTTTGTTCAACATTACCTTTAGATCAGACACATCCCGGTAGCACTGTTCAGAGCGGGTGTGGTCTGACAGCTGCACATTCCAGAAACAAGGAAGCTGGTACACAAGAAAGGGGTTCTGTTTGATGACTGCATTGAAGATGTCCTGCCAGACAAGAGAAGAAAAAAATTGCCACTTTGTAAAAAACACACACAAAGTTTTCAGCCTTTGGAAAACAAGTAAAAGTGCTGACATCTTTGTTGTTGTTGTCGTTGTAAAGACTAATGGATACTATGATGCTTCCCCAAAAGCCCACATAATCATACTTCAGACTTAATATTTCATGCATTATAAGATGCCAGGTGGCGGTTCAGTCCCAATAGCATTCAACAAAAAGGAAGGATGGAATGCAGACAACCTTGCCTTTGAAGTCCTAGGTTGAATAGTGTCTCTTTTGGTCAAAGAATTTCAATCTAAACTCAATCTAAAGCTGTAGACCCGAAACAATATGCACTCTGGAGTAGTCCCAGTGGTTTTCAGCATACTGTTCTTAAGAAAATTGGCTTCAGAATGGCAGCCAAACTTGGCAGGAGTTTTAAAATGGACTTTGATAGGTTTTGAATCAGAACATTAATCGCTCCACATCTCTGCATCCCTTCTGCAAAATGGGGGGTAATGAGTCTTCTCTAACTCCCAGCTGTGCTGCGAGGATAATATCCTTAATGTCTGTGAGGTGCTCAGATTGTATGGCAAGGGATGGAAGAGAGGGAGGTGGTTGCAATTGCTGGAGTCAGATGAAATCATAATGACTGTTTGCTGAACTGAGAATGACAAAACCAGTAGAGAAGGAAATAGTATTTCCAGGCTTCTTAGAAGCCTGTAGCCTTTTGTTTCAAAGGAAGAAAATGACATGCATCTCTTTATAAAAAAAAATCTGCGTGTGCACTAGTGGCGAAAATGTTAAGTTTTCTGAAATCACAGGACAAACAACCATCAACAGCATTCCTCAAATGCTCAAGAGCTAGTTCTCCATTTTTTTAAACCATCTTTTCTGTTTTAGTTGAACTGAGTAAAATAGACAACACTGGGGCTGCCGGTGCAAACCATCATTCCTCTCCATTCCTTTCCATGTAGTTCTGAGCCATTCTGTGGAGGTGGTGGAGAATAGCAACAGGAGGAGGAGGAGGAGGAGGAGGAGGAAGAAGAAGAAGAAGAGGAAGAAGAAATTATTATTTATACCCCACCCATCCGGCTGGGTTTCCCCAGCCACTGGGCGGCTTCCAACAAAATATTAAAATACAATAGTCTGTCAAACATTAAAAGCTTCCTGTCAGGGAACTGACATCGGAGCTAGAGGCGGAGGGAAGGCTCTCAAATGATGCTGGAGAGGGACCCAGCAGGGAGAGAGGCAGCTCCGCAGATGGGGAAGCAAATCAGCGCAACACCAGGGATATAGAGGGGCTGATGGGGGAATTGGCGAGAGGGCTCCAGGACTCTTCACCGGACACCAGCGGGGAGAGCACGGGTCCTCCGCTACCCACGCCCACCCTGCGCAGAAGACTTCCGCGCAGAGAGAGTAGGAGGAGACTGGGTGTCAAACAACTTTTATGTTGGAATAATTTAAGAAACGCCCACTGACGGATTCTGCTAGTGACTGAGGCAGCCACGAAGTGAAGGGCTGCCCAGACTGAAAGGTTTAGCAAGGCAACAAAGCCTGGAGAGGCGGCAACTTACGCACGAGCAACCCATACACACTACACTTCCCTAAACAGGGTTGTCTTCAGATGTCTTCTCTGAGCTCTGAAAAAACACATTTATACCCCACAAAAGGAAATTAAGAAGCAACCACTGCCAGTGCCCCTAGATTTCATTCCTCTCATCTCCCATTGTGAACCAAAAATTAGCAACCAAAGATTTTCAGCTCAGCTCAGCCCTATCTTAGCAGGCAGCAAAACCATGAGATTTATGAAAAGCTGCCCTACATGACTAGCAGGCTGCATTTGGCTTGATGGGTTAGAGCTGCAGGGGTCTAAGTGCACAAGAGACATCTGGCTACCACAAGATGTAAATGGCCCAGAAGTTGCTAACTTCTGGTAGGGCCTCCTCTCGTATGTAACTCCCCAGCCCCTTTGATCTGTGCTCCATGATTGTCCTACAGGGTTGAGGATGGTAAGGGTTAGGGTTTGGCTTTTTCCATAATGACATTCATTCTGCATGGAAAGCTCTCCATGGCAAGGTTCAATTTGCTGCTGACTGGTTTTGGCTTCTCCAGAATGTTTTCTGTGCAGGCTGATTGGCCTTGTCTTGTTTTTAACACAATGCATGGCTTCCAATTACAGGTTTTTAAAATCCAGTGTTTTTCATTGTAGAGGTGCCATGGATCTGCAAACTTCTATTTCATTTGTAAGCCGTTTCAAGATTCAAGTGAACGGCTGAAAATATGGCACATAAGTAGGTAAATAAACCACAGAGCCTCCACATGTACAATACTCATTTTGAAAGTTCTCACTCTGAACACCTGCAGCCTGACCAAGGATATGATTCTTGAAAGCTCACTTCTAGCATTTATTTATTTTTATAACTATGTTGATCCAATGAAGGGTACTTATTCATTTATTTGATGTTTACAAGCAACCCCACCATCCTGGAAAGTTGTTGTACCTTTTCCATGCTTCTATGCACCTACCGTATTTTTCGTCCCATAGGACGCTCCGTCCCATAGGACGCACCTAGTTTTTTTGGGGGAAAATAAAGGAAATTTCCCCCCCTTTATTCCCCCCCCCAAACCAGGTCGGGGAAACCAAACCAGGTCAGGGAACAGCAGGATGGTGGCACTGCGCCTCCCCACTGTCCCCTGAGCTTGTGGGGCTGGCCGATGTCTGCCCGGCGTGCGGGGCGCTCTGCTTCAGGGCGCCCACGCGCCGGACAGCAGGCTGCTATCCACAGCCTAGGGAGCCCTGCGGGAGTTCCCGCAGGGCTCCCCAGGCTACGGATGTCTGCCCAGCGCGTGGGGCGCTATGCTTCAGGGCGCCTCGTGCGCCGGGCGGCAGGCTGCTATCCCCAGGCTGCGGATATCTGCCCAGTGCGCGGGGCGCTCTGCTTGAGGGCGCCTGTGCGCCGGGCGGCAGGCTGCTATCCGCAGCCTGGGGAGCCCTGCAGGAACTCACGCGGGCTCCCCAGGCTTGCTGATAGCTTCCTGAAGCCTGGAGAGCAAGAGGGGGTGGTGCACACCGACCCCTCTCACTCTCCAAGCTTCAGCGAAAGCCTGTATTCGCCCCATAGGACACACACAGATTTCCCCTTCATTTTTGGAGGGGAAAAAGTGCGTCCTATAGGGCGAAAAATACGGTAATTCCCAACATGTTTCCAGGGGAATCTTTGCAGCAATCATCATAGGCTAGGAAAGTTGTGTCAATTTTCTCTCTCCCCACCCCTTACTTTCAGGAGCAACCTTGAACTGCACACTCACCTGGTCAGCCAATGAGGTGGAGAGCATGCTCATTAGCTCTCTTTCAGCGGTGAGCCTCCACATCTGCTCCCACTTCATCTTGCGCAATTTATCCAGAAGTAGCAGAATGACCCCTGGAATCAACAACAGCAACAACAATAAATGCAAAGAAAAGAAAATGAAAACAGGGAAAGCAAAGGCTTTCATGTTTCAGTGCTGCACTGGGGTTATTATTATTAATTTGTACCCTGCCCATCTGACTGGGTTTCCCCAGCCACTCTGGGCAGCTTCCAACAAAGACCAAAAATACACTAAGATGTCACACATTAAAAACTTCCCTGAACAGGCTGCCTTCAGATCTCTTCTGAATGTTAGGTAGTTGTTTATCTCTTTGACATCTGATGGGAGGGCGTTCCACAGGGCGGGTGCCACTACTGAGAAGGCCCTCTGCCTGGTTCCCTGTAGCTTTGCTTCTCGCAGTGAGGGAACCGCCAGAAAGTCCTCGGCACTGGACCTCAGCATCCGGGCAGAACGATGGGGGTGGAGACGCTCCTTGGGGTATGCTGGGCCAAGGCCATTTAGAGCTTTAAAGGTCGACACCAACACTTCGAATTGTGTTAAAAGCAAGCACTTTCTTTAAAAATGGGAACCAGCCCATCATTTTACAGAAAACAATTAACAGAGGAAGAGAAAGAAACTATCCTGATCAGAACACAACCAGTTTTATTGCTGTTGTTTTGTTTTTAAAAAATAAAGAAGTAGCTTAATAATTGTGAAACTTTGGACCAAACTTGTTAAGTTAAAGACACTGTTTGCCAATGTATGCGTTTCCTTTTAAAAGAAGCAGGAGAGGGGTAGGAGCTACTAACTGCCATGGACTGGCTGGATGCAGAAAAGTGGTGGGAATCACCATTGGGGGAACCCCCAGGGGAAGAAGGCTCAGAGCCAGGAGTTGGTGGTGGGATGATGATCAGGGGTTAGAGAGAGAAGAAGGAACAGACTGGGAGGAGGAGATGCTGACAGAAGAGGTAACAGGCTGTGGCAGAGAGAAGTTCAGATTCTGAGGCAAAAGTGGGGACTGGAGAGAGAGACAGGCTGCTGAAGAAGCCGGGGAGTCTCCCCTTCCGGCTGAGACCAGCTCTGCTCCCCTCCTCACTGGTGCCCTAGACACAGAGAAATGAAACGGGCAGAGCAGAGGGGGGTTGTGTGCAGGCACTGCCTGAGACTGTGTGGGAAGGACCCTGGAGAGGAGGACTCCTGGTGGGCACTGGGAAGGTTGGGACCTTCAGTCCTCACAACTGCTTCATTGGGGTAAGACCTCCTAGAAAGAGTTGCTGAGACCACTAGGCTGGAGCTGTGGTTTGTTTCCTTGAATAAAGAGTTAATTCCATTGGCACCATGGGTGGTTGTTGTTGTGTTGTTGTTTTTTGAAGCTGACATATACATGACTCCGGCTCCTGACATTAACCATTTCCCCCTGCACAGGACTGATCCCAAAACATTTTCCTGCTTGAGACAGAGCACTTAATGACATTCCTGCCCCCTGCCACTCAAATCTAGGTGCCAAGGCTAGAGAGGGGTTGTTTTGGCAGCTGAAGCAGGAAATCCCACAAATGCCTTCCCCCCTGACAGCATGACTGCAATAATGATCAATTAAACAAGTTACAATTTGCTGTTATTTCATGACAATTGACAGCAGTTTGGCCCAATGGTAGGGCTGACCCCCCCACACCATGGTCACAGTGAAAACCCCCAAATTCAAAGCTCCAACTTGCCTCCAAAATGAAGCTGTCACTAAGCAACCGACTTCCTCTCCCTCTCCACTTATCACCCCCATTGCAAAGGCTTTCGAGAATGAAGCACCTTCCCATTGCATTATTATTATTTCTTATTATTATTTATTGAATTTATATGCCACCCTGTACCCATAGGCCTCAGGGTGGTTCACAGAAAAGATCAACATAAAAACCGCAATATGAAGTACACATGAGGACAAACTGAGAGGACTAAAGTAGTTAAAATCTATTATGGTGGACTGTTGCAGTGATGACAGGGTTAACACAGAAATCAGCATGCAAAACAGGCTGCAGTCTATTCATTATACTCCACTGGGTCTCCTCCCTCCCAGCTGTTCCGTACATAGCTGAAAACCAAACTTCAAAAAGCAGTGGATGAAGGTGATGTAGTACAAACCCTGTATCTGCTTTCGGTGAAACCTTTAAGATAGAGTCTCAGGGGACTGCCTCAATAAGAAATACCAGTGGACATAGATAAGAACCTCATTTTGGGGAACTGCTTGTAAGTTGCTAAACAAAAAATGGTCCTGATAATGGCAGCCTCTAATGCAAGCAGGAACCGTCTAGAGGGATCAGCGATAGGCCCTCTCTCGCTTAACATCCTCATTACTGCAACAAAGGAGCGATAAGAAACAGAATATAGTTAAACTTGGAGATGCTGTAAAATTAACACATCAGGATAATAACCAAGGAGCAAGACAGGGGCTATAAGCTGCAATCACCTGCAATAGGTGAAATACCAAGGGTAGGGGGGAAGAACAAAAGCAGAAACCAAAGGGGAATGCTAAATAAACAACTCCTACCGAAAAGGGCAGAAGACATCCAGAAAGGGTAAGTGTGACTTAAGACAATCAGAAAGGCTTCCTAGGTAGGTTGTAAAATTATATTCACAGGAACTTATTGCCACCTCCATTTCATGTCCTGTCTCAAACTACATTGATTAAGAAATATGTATTCTGAACCAGCCAATCCACTGGCTGGGTGAACCACAGGTGGTTTTTAAAGAGCAATCCTAGACATGTATACTCGGAGGTATGCCCTATTCAGTTCAGTGTGACTTACTCCTCCGTAAGTGTGCACAGGATTGCAGCCTTATTGACTCATCCTATTGCTAAAAGTTAAGGTGTTGTTGTTCGCTTGTTTTTTTAATATAAAGATTGACATCTAGTACGGCAGAGTTTTTTTGTCCAGGAGAGAAAAATGTTCCCAAAATTGGGGGAGAAAGGTTATGGATTTAACCTGGCGCACTACTACTCAACCAGAATCTATTGCCAACAGAAGAATTTGTACAATAAAAAAGTGCATTTAAGTCCCCTCCCCAAGTGCATTTGAATGACATTTTTCACAATGATCCATCTGGTATTGAAGCATTCCATTATATCCTCTTTGCTTTCCTGCTGCAAGAAGTCGTCAGAGGAGGAAAAGGTCATCACCATACCCAAAATCTGTCCTGATGAAATGCTAGCCAACCTCTCTTCTAACTGGCACAACTGATTTTCTTTTTTCCCTTTTTAATCCCCTGAAACATTTGCCTGGAAAAAAGAGCTTTAATCCTGTCAGGGGTTTGCGTGTGTGACTGAGAGTGAGAAAAAGCATTTGTGGCCACGAATACCACCAAGGAATGATTGGTTGAGGCTGAAGGTCATTGTAAAGTGGAATCTTCCCATCATAGATAGATAGATAGATAGATAGATAGATAGATGATAGATAGATAGATTAGACAGTAAAGTAACAACTCCCCTCCCTGCTGTGGATTACCTCCAGACAGCAAGGACTTTGGTTATAAGAATAAGGTATAGAGAGAGGAATAAAATAAACCATCCCTCACTCAGACCCTTAGGATGTGTAAAACTGGTTTTACATTTACATTTGAAAAACAGGAAATATGATCTAATAAATACTTATTTAAGGGAGTGCTGTGGGGGTGGCATTTATTGTTATTTCCCCCCTCTGTTTCCGCATTCTTCTCCCAGGCTGGCAGATTATGGTGTCACAACTAAAGAGATTAAGGGGTTATCAACAGTGGCAGCTGAGAGGCAAAGACTGGAAGGAGACCAAACACAAAGGCTGAAAAATGCAACACTATAAGATATTTGACTCAAGAGCATCTAAAACAATTTCAGAATCATTATTACTATTACTATTACTACACAGTGGCATGGACATTCATTTAAAATCATCCTGGAATGGATGTGTAAATGATTCCCACTCTTAATACATAGAAAGGATACTTTTGAAAATATTGCTGAACCATCCAGGGTTTGAACACCAAAAAAGACAGAGATGCAATAAAGGGCAGCTCAGCCTGTTGCAGTTTGCAATGTTTACTTCTAAAAAGGGCACAATTTCTATCAGTGTTAGCAAGATGAAGGAGTGTATGCCACGGGGATGAATTTATTCTATTCATTTCATATTAGCAGCATCAAAAAAGCCCCCAAAACTGAAGTAGGCAATAAAGGAGTTTTTGCTTTCTAGAAGCCAGGGCTCAAACTGGTATTCTCTCCAAGATTCATGACCCTCACATTCGTTAAGAACTGCATTCAGCTGTGGGAGTGTATGTGACAAGAGAGTTGCCTCACAAAGTCCTTCCTTCCCCCAGAGTCATGCTGAGTGCAATTCAGGCTAGATTCAAGATGACAAACAGCAGAATGCAGGGCAGAAAGGGATTTGTCCTCATCTGTTTGTGCTGGGGGAGAGAGAGATGGGAGGTGGGAGAACAGGGGAAATCAAAGGATTTTTCCCTTCCTTGGACATCTGGCTCCAGCTGCGATCCTTTCATCTTCCAATGACAGCGTAGCAGCATATTTTCCCTTATTCTCCCACCCAGAAGGAAAAGGGGGAAAGTTTGCCAGCACATAAGCACAAAAGAGTGAAAGGCAGATACAAGCAGATCTTCTTGAATTAGCAGGGTGACAACTAGTCAGACAAGACTCATCTAACAAATAAGGAGCAATGTTATAAAGGCATGGAGGTCTCCTGTAATTCATGTTCAGGCCTGTTGCTTGGGGCTATGGAAATGTAGTTACTTAGAGACACTCTGCTTTTAAAAAAACCTGTTTCTTGGCTCACTCTCCCAGCCTATTTTAGGAACTACATTAGTCTTAATCTCACCAGTGTGAAAGGCAGGAAAAGGTCTTGCCCATCCTCAGATATCAACCCAACCCTTAACAAAATAAAATAGATTATTTTGCTTTTTGTATCACAGACTGTGCCTACATTTTCGACCTAGAGGGCAACTGAATGGGCTTCTTTATCACTGCAAATCAAAACTGAATTTGTGCCCCAATCCAAAGTTCTCAAAAGAAGCTATAACAGACCCAAAGGACAGTTGTTTGTGTTACAAACTTACCAAGTAGTTGTAAATGTTTACCCCTGTAAATGAATTATACCTTTTGGGGATTCAGCCCCTAGTGGATGTTGCTGCAGCTGAAGAACTAAGCAGATTCAATGAGTCAATGAATCAAAAATCTAGAATCTACTGTATGCTTTTGTTTTATTGCTGGTCTGTTGACTGTAATGGATCGATTGATCCCAGTGACAGCAGGCTGCTGCCTTCATGCCCTGCTTGTGGGCTTTACATAGGCATCTGGCTGGTGACTGTATGAAATACGATGCTGGACTAGCTAGGTCTTTAGTCTGATCCAGCAGAATACTTCTTATGCTTCCACTTAGGCTCTCTCTTGCTCTCATCTCTGCCCCCATCTATTATGTAGGGATATTATTATTTAATCAATGTAGGGAAGCAACATGGGTAAAGGGGATGAAAGCATTCAGTAAGTGAGAATCATCGCCACTAGTACCGCTACTACTATGTAGTTTCATGGAATCCCCATTACCTATTATAGGGCTTTTGTTCAGTTTAGTCACCAGGACAGCAACGCTTGGCTTTGATGTGCAATTCTTCTGTCTGGGCTAAAATTACTGATGAGAGGCCTCCCATCACTAGAAAGGGAAGAACACTCCTGAGATTGGAGCAGCATAATTAGTTATATTCTTTGGTTCTTACTTCAAAACGTATGCTTCCTTCAGTGTCCACAGCAGGATGGAGGGAAACAAGAATTCTTTTGTACAAGCAATTTAGAGTGCAACATACACATCTCCATACATTTATGCTCTGATAATGGGGTCTTAAATCAAACTACAGTGGCATTATTTCCTCATTTAAAAGCGGGAATTGAGACGTGTCCTCCTCCTTAATGGGATTACTTTATATTCTTCAGAAAAAACAAGGAATGCCAAGAAGTGAACCAGAGCAACAAACCAGTTATTAACAAAGCTTAAGGTAAAAGGGCCCCAGTGCTTATTGCTTCAAATAAACAAGGCATTATTGTGTTCTAGATCAGGGATGCTGAACTTTGCTTTCTTGGGTGTTGCTCTATGCTCCAGACAATGGTCTGGGAGCCAGAAGTGTACAGTGGTACAGAAGTGTACACTGGTTACGTACTTTATTCGTTCCGGAGGTCTGTTCTTAACCTGAAACTGTTCTTAACCTGAAGCACCACTTTAGCTAATGGGGCCTCCCGCTGCTGCTGCTGCACCGCCACCGCCCGATTTCTGTTCTCATCCTTAAGCAAAGTTCTTTAACCTGAGGTACTATTTCTGTAACCTGAAGCGTATGTAACTTGAAGTGTATGTAACCCGAGGTACCACTGTACAGTGGTACCTCAGGTTACAAACTTAATTCATTCCAGAGGTCCGTTCTTAACCCGAAACTATTCTTAACCTGAGGCACGCTTTCACTAATGGGGCCTCCCGCTACCGCAGCGCGATTTCTATTCTCATCCTGGGGCAAAGTTCTCAACCCGAGGTACTACTTCTGGGTTAGCGGAGTTTGTAACTCGAAGTGTTTGTAACCTGAAGTGTTTGTAACCCAAGATACCACTGTACTTTATTAAACAAACTGGCATTCCCATAAGTGGCCATGTCTCCCTTTCTTACAACCTGGAGTCATTATATATTTTCCTTAATGAAACAGTAGGAAAGGTTTTTTATGTCTCATTGATTTAGCTGGAAAAGTTCCTTAGGGGGACACAATCTGGCCTATGGCTGCCTAGCTGGCCACCTCTCTTGTAAATAATTTAGCTACACAAGTAATTACATTAACTGCTAAAAAAACAACGGTTGCCATGTCAGCTTTCCCCAAACTGGAAACCTCCAAACGTCATGGACTACAGCTCCCATCATTTCTGACCATTGGCCATGCTGGCTGGGGCTGATGGGAGTTGTAGTTCAAAACATCTGGAGAGTACCAGGTTAGAGATGGCTGCAATACATATGAGAATGTTAGAAAGAGAGGACTAATTTATCCACTGCAATGCCAATTTAGGTCTATTTTTTTTCAGAGTAGGCAATGGCTATTCCATATTTAATGGTCATACAATCATAGAATTGTGGAGTTGGAAGGGACACCGAGGGTCATCTAGTCCAACCTCCTGCAATGCAAGAATTAAATGAATTCCTCCTGGACTGCCATCCCTAAAGTGCATAAACTAATATAAGCTGATAATGAGATGTGGGGAGGATGTGGGGGGGGGGAACCTGAAGTTCACTTGCTGAGTTAAAGCCAGTTTTGGGACATCTAATATGTAAATGTTGAATCAGTTCTAAGACTCTTTTTGTACTAGATTCTGGCTCCTGTAGTGTTAACACCAAGTCATCTGCAAAAGCTTTCAGTTTGTATTGTTTCGCTCCGACCTGTACTCCTTGTACCTGCCGGTCCTTCCTAATCATATTCAAAAGCACCTCCAGGACTGAGATAAATAATAGGGGAGAGAGAGGGCACCCTTGCCGTGTTCCTTTTTCAATTTGGAACTCTTCTGTCACTACATTGTTCACAATCAACCTAGCTTTTTGTTCTGAGTAAATTGCTTCTAGACCATTTTCAAACCCCCGTCCCATTCCCATCCCTTCCAAGTTTTTCTTCATAAACTTCCAAGAAATGTTGTCCATAAAGCTTTCTTCTCAAAGCAAAGTTGATCATCACATTGTCCTGATGCACTCAGACCTCTAGTAAGTTCCATATATTCACCAGCATTTAAAAACAAATCAAATTCAATTAAGTTTTGTGTACAAGCATATGTGTCAGCAATATGCATGCATACATGCCATGGTATGCAAATGAAAAGAGGTTTCAGAAAGGCCACTAGAATGGAATCATTAAACAAAGATGTGTATTGTTTAATTACTGTAATAGGGATCTTCAGCTATCACTGCCACTTCCACAGTTGCTCTTGCCTGCCTATAGACCTATAACCTGATCTATTCCACTAGTGGAAACCTCAATGGCATCAATAGGGCCTAGGGCAGAGGAGTCCATAGAAGATCAAACTGCCTTTTGATGAAGCAGCACACTGCGTCTTAGTGGAATATTGGCTCAAATACTACAAGTAAAGAGTGGCTGTCAGTGGATTTTGACTTTGACCTGGGTTTTTTTTTTGAGATAAAAGACAGCTAATGATGTGTGCCATCCTGTGAAATTTTAATTCCAGACAAGAATCTAGCTTTCGAGCTCTCCAGAACTCTCTGTTAGACATTAAACATGGCTGGAAAGAATGGGGTGGAGAAAAAGGTTTGGTAGGTGGCGAATCCATGAGTCTGCATTGGGTAACTTCTAGCCTACACAACTGGATCTAAATTACATATTTCATCAATTTAAATTCCAAAATTCATTATTAATGCAATACCTGTGTCACAAAATAGCATGCAAGCCTTCAAACCCACCAGAACACCATCTAACTATATACAAAGAAAAACAATGGCTGGCAGTGAATCTATGAATGTGTAGCCTGCCCTGGGACAAATATTATAGTTTTGCTGAGGCCCTGAGGCAAAGCATTAATGAGAGCAAAAGTAGGGACAGTTTTCCTTGGGGACGTTTTGTAAACTGTTAAATTCAATTAATTGTGCTGATCTGAATATGACTTCACTCATGCTTTATTGAAGAGGCAAATAGTGCTGCCTTCCTTCCTTCTCTATTTCTCCAGTAACCATTAGGGTTGACAGTTTCTTTAAAGCTTACTTTTCCATTCTAGTCTAAATAGTTCCAGAGCTTGGTCCATTTGCTTCTCCATTATGGCACCATGATTGATTTGCCTGTGGCTTTCATCTTTCCTCTGCCATTTTCTAGAGATTTCTGCCCCCCCTCCTGCCACCAGTTGTGTTATTTGACAGCTGCTCTAATTTACTGAGCCAGTATCTGATAAGACTTGAGTTTCCTCCACTATTTCTTTACCTTCCTCAAGAGATTTATGTCTTTGTTCTCCTCCGGGAGCATTGAGTCAAATAATACATTTCAATTTTTACTGGATTTCTTTATGGCAGGGTATGCTGACTCTGTCAATAATCCATCCTTCGCTGTCTTCAAGAGGTTGAGTGTCTCACTCAATGACCTCTTGTTCCACATTTTTGAAAAATGTTGTTCCATTTACGGCAACCTCCTATCCAATCTTCTTTCCTTTCACCGGCTTTCCATTCACCTCTCCACCCACTTTTTAGATTCTCCTAATCATACAAGCTGAAAAAGGGTGAGGTTTAATAGATCTGTCAGATACAACTGAAAAAGTAGAAGTATGAGTAGACTAAGATCTATAAGAATGATAATGCGTGGGTATGTAAATTTGCAAACACAGAAGAACCACTATTCAAAGTGCACATCAACTATTCTAACATGCAGTGAAGATGCTGCACACAAAAGTACTTAGACACAAAGGTCCAATTTGCTTGAATCTTCTTCTTTTCCTTAAATGAGATATTACACAAATGTAATATGGCTACACTTTACCCTATGTGCAATGGTGCATGCCAGTTCCTCTGCCATGGGAAAAATACTGTTGACCAGCTATGGGAGCCAGTGTGGTGTAGTGGTTAAGAGCGGTAGACTCATAATCTGGTGAACCGGGTTCGCGTCTCCGCTCCTCCACATGCAGCTGCTGGGTGACCTTGGGCTAGTCACACTTCTCTGAAGTCTCTCAGCCCTACTCACCTCACAGAGTGTTTGTTGTGGGGGGGGGGAAGGAGAATGTTAGCCACTTTGAGACTCCTTCAGGTAGTGATAAAGCAGGATAAAGCGGGATATCAAATCCAAACTCTTCTTCTCTTCTATATGAATGGGCCTAGCAATGAAGGGACATGAGTCCATCACCCTGTCATAATCTTATTTTTATATATTTTACTGTTGTTCAGAATACCAGCTACAGAACTGGAAGAAAGAAAAGTCGTTCTAGTTCAATTACCTTGTCCAAATGTAGCACACCACCCATCACCCAATGCTGCCTATACAATCCTTATCATAACATCAGAAAGTAAATGATGTTCAGCAAATTTGCCTCTTGCGTCAGACTTCTCTGTCCCCACCTGTTGCTGGCAACTTCTAGATTACGCTTCCCTGACCAGGTGCCCTCCAGATGTTCTAGGCCACCATTTCCATCACCCCGGCAGTTAGCAATGTTGGCTGGGGGTGATGTCTAAAACATCTGGAGGCGGCCAGGTTGGTGAAGCATGTTCTAGGTCTACAAGTCTCCCACAACCACTCCAGATCATGGATTTGAATCTGGCTCTCCCTATATTAAGACCAGCACTCTAGCCTGCTACTAGGAAGATCACTGTGATTGAGAAGATAAGTTTAATATGCTCAAGAAGTAGGTGCTACTTTCTCTTTGCTCTGTGCAATGTAAAGGTAAAGGTAAAGGGACCCCTGACCATTAGGTCCAGTCGTGACCGACTCTGGGGCTGCGGCGCTCATCTCGCTTTATAGGCCGAGGGAGCCGGCATACAGCTTCTGGGTCATGTGGCCAGCATGACTAAGCCGCTTCTGGTGAACCAGAGCAGCGCATGGAAACGCCGTTCACCTTCCCACCAGAGCGGTACCTATTTATCTACTTGCACTTTGACACAGTGGGGTAGCGTGGGTTGTCAGCACCCGGGGCAAGGCAAGTAATTTGTGCCCCCTAACCCGTGGATTTGCGCCCCCTAACCCTAACTCCCAGATGTTGCACCCGGTGCGGCCAGCCCCCCCTGCACCCCCCACTCTACGCCACTGCTTTGACATGCTTTCGAACTGCTAGGTTGGCAGGAGCAGGGACTGAGCAACGGGAGCTCATCCTGTCGTGGGGATTCGAACTGCCAACCTTCTGATCAGCAAGTCCTAGGCTCTTGTGGTTTAACCCACAGTGCCACCACATCTGTGCAATGAGTGTGGTGCTATTGCAAAGCAACAGAGGAAGCAAACCTTGGCTTGAGTGGGCTGACTTGCATGGGCATGGGATTGAACAGTAACTTCAGAAGCCATGCACAGAAAAAAAAAGTTTAGTTAATTAATTATCTAATGCAAACATATGCCCTTGTTTGGCCCTACAGACTTCCTCCAGCAAGCATATTCCACTGGTAATCATGCTTAGTCTAAATTTACTCTTCCTGGGAAAGTACCACCGACTTTCCCCATGAGGAGCACCTCAGTCATCTGGATGTGAATTCTGATTGGCTTGGTAATGACCACTCTGCCATTCTGCAGTAGTGAAATTATATTGATACGTCTGGTAATGACTCAGTATTTGAATTAATTAACATTTAATGAACCCTCTTTCCAGTACTATCATTAAGGTAATCATCCTTTGTGTTAGAGCTAATGTCCATCAGAAAGCTTCTCTCCTATAACTGTGTTTCCCACACATCCCCAAACTATCCAGCCATCTGGATACTCCAGAGAGCTGCTCTACATTCCTTCTCCAAGCCTGCTTTGCCTGTGGATGGCTACGGGAGCACACCTGCCTTTCACTTAGCTTGATACTGTCCCCCTGCCTCCTTGCCTCTCAGATGTGTTTGCTATTTTCTTCAGGTTCATCAGGACTCTTGTATCATCAACATCATCATCCCATCTTTTCCTCCAAGTAGCTCAAAGTAGTGTACATGGTTTTCCCCGTCCTCAGTTAATCCCTACAACAAACCTGTGAGGTAGGTTGGGGCTGAGAGGCAGTGAACTGGCCCAAGATCACCCAGTGAGCTTCATGTCCGAAAGAGGATTTGAACCCTGGTCTCCCAGATCCTAGTCCAACACTCCAACCACTATACTTCTATTTTTAAAAAAGTAGGAAACAAAAGCTAGTAATATCCCTTCATGGAAATTGCTTCTGGTTTGTTTGTTTTTAAAATTACATTAGGAGACTTCTCAGGAACCCAGGGTGGTAGTCAAACTTTGACTTGAGACCCCCCTTTTTTGCCTGAGCCTTTGGTGTCTGTTCAGGAAGCAGGAAGCTGATATGCTGAGTACTGGAAGGACAGGGCGCCCAGTCAACTGAACTGCTGTAAGGAATTCGTATGCCGCAACAATATCAAATAAGCAGGTCACATCGAAACTCAGGAAACAATAGCTCCTTACTCTCCCTTCCTTGGGGCAGGTAACTATTGGTGTTCATCTTTTCCTCTAAACTTTACCTTTCTTAGTTTCCAAATCTTTATATCTTTCTGTCTTTGCGTTATCCAAACCCCAGCCACCTGCACTTGAGCATTCCCTTGTAGCCATCCTGCTCTATATATTGCAACTCCATCTTTTCCTACTGCTCTCATAGAAACAGTTTTAAGCTACTGGCCCAGGCAAATGTGGGTTTGGGTAGCTTGTGTAACAACTAACCATCTTGTTATTTTAAATGACTGAATTGGAGCTTCAAGTCACAGCCCTTTTACTCACTGCCCACAATTTTGTGTAAATAAATATTTTGCCTGAATTCATCTTGACATGTGTTATTCCTTGCTAATCCCCTCTAGTAAATGTAATTGGCATTTATAAAGTGATAATGGCACATGGTGCAATAACCACCGTGGCATGCATTCATCTTCAGATTAAAGATCCTCAAAGGTTTTGCTTCCTTGAACTCGTGTGTAACATATGTATTCAGGTACATGTGTAAACAGAAACATGAGCAGTCCTGTTAACAAGATGCTCTCCCACACATCATTGCTTTACTAGCTTAGCCCAGACTATCGAAGTCCAAACAAGAAGAGAAACCTTACAGTGGTTCTGAACATAACCAAGCTCTAAGGAATGGTTGGCTCCAGAGTTGAGAGAGAGCTCACAGAACACTTTTCTAGATATCCTTGCAGTATTGACTAACAACTAAGGTGGTATAAAACTAAAGGGCACCCTCATTTCATGTTGCAAATTATGAAGGGGCATGGAAACAATCTGAACAAATTAATGTAGACCAGAAGTAAAATATTAAAAATATGAATGTCAATTTGGATGTAGAAACATGTGGCAAACAATCAAGAGGGGAACAGCTGTTAAAATTGAAAGAGTGATTTTTTTAAAGTGATATTGAGATGGGGAAGGAAATGACAGAGAAAATATAAATGGTAGCTTTTGAGTATTCATAATTTTTAAATTTCAGCTGGAACTTTCAAATCTAGGAATGCAGATACTTATATTTCACCAAGTGAATCCCCCTCTCCAGCAACTGAGTGCAGGAGGCAGGGAAAAACCCCAACCAAAGTACTGTGAAATGAACTAACATATAGTTTGGACAAGTTATAATGCCATTAAGTACAGGTTTAGGTAGAAATGCAAGAGAGGATTTGGGCAGCCCTCTCCGTCAAATACTTTCTAGCTTACATCTGTCTGGCTATGATGGTCTTCAGGTGGGATGCATTCTCCTGTTTTTCAGAGACTGCTCATAAATTGGAAGAGTCAATGTTAACTTGAGGGCAGAGGGTCTCTCCCTCTAAATCACCTGATAAGAGGCATTGGCAGGAGCTGTGGGGAAGAGGCATCCTGTTCTCTCAACATGGTCCAACATGCCCCTGATGGCAGGGATTCATAGCCCTTCCCTCATATCATTTCACTAATCAGAGTTATTCAGTTAGTTCCATGTTGCAATTTGGCCTACCTGTATTGTAACCTCTCCCAAGAGCTGGCCAGGGACGATGGTTCTTCCAGAGGTTCCCAAGGTACCAGTCACTCTGGTTCTCCACTAAACCAAGAACCTGCTGGCCTGGAAAACAAAAAACAAGGACAAACTCTTAGGAAAGACAGGCAAGCACACAAATGCCAGAGGGACATAATGCACATAGAATGAAAACATGTTGCATGCCATTGTACCCTACACAAGCTAATCCTCCTGTTTAGAAACCAAATCAGCCCTGTTCAGAGGCTTCTCTGAATGCACCTAGCTAGTCCTGCCCCCTAGACACTAATGCAAATGCTGGCCACATCCCCCAGAGGGAGAGGACCCTATGGGCATACAGATGTACGGAAAAACCCCTGTTTCATAAGACCACTCGGAGCCTATTTAATGCCTCTGCAATCCCTGACAGAGAGAGCTAAATATCCTATAGCCTAGACCTTGGCTTAGGAAGGGCTTAATCATCACAGAACCCAAAGCTTTCATTATATTTACTCCCCTGCCCAATAAGCCTGCTTTTCTAGCTCCATAACCTCCTTCCGAATCCATAGATAACAAAGCTTACCTTGGTCCCCATTATTCCTCACATCACAGACTCACAACCTTTGCCACCCTCTTGCTGGTCTCTCCTACCTCTTATAGCAGCTGCTGGGGCTTGGATGCCCTGGCACCTTGCCCACACCCATTTCCTCAATGCCAACATCATGTTCTAGTGAATCAACATCAGAACCAAACTTGGCGGAATTTCCATTCCAATCCCTTATAGGCTGTATGTACATAGGGCTCCCTCCTCAGGGACATGAATCCTGATCAACCAGGAGTGCAACCAGTACATGAGTTGGCATCTGGGGGTGAAGGTAGCCAATTGGGTATTGAATGCCTGAGCAGGACTCTCATGAGACACTTAAATAAGGCACTGTTTTTCTTTCAAGTTTTATTTACTTATGTTTATATGACACATATTCAACAGAATGAAATGCATAGCAAACATATTAAAAAGATGAAGTGCTTAATAAGATACAGTACTAATCAATAAGGAACTTAGTGCAAGCTGCCCCGGAAAAGGTTCAAAAGGTGGGATACATAAACTCTTCAAATGAATCCATAAAATAAAAGTAAGTTTTACACATTTGCCCTCCAACCAGACTAAAAGTTAATACTTTGATTTTAACCAAACCTGTAAAATCTCTCAGTCCGATAGCATCTAAAAGTGTTCATTCATCATCTCTCAAACATTTCCCTAGTAGGATCATTCATATCTGTATCTAGACGCATATATGTAATTCTCCCATGTGCGTGTGGAGAAAAAGTCAGTATTAACTGTCTCATTTTGCCTTGGAGGCATTATTATCTCTTAGTCCAAACTACCTCACAGGGTTCTTGTATGGATAAAGTAGGATACACTCATGGCGAAAGGTCCAAGGCATATCATTTTCTGAGGCAAATATGGTGCCTATCGCATTCTATATGTACAAAAGAAATCAGACTAGCAATTGAATCCTACATAAACTATGCTGATGGGGTGGCATCCTCCACTGTACTGGAGGCACCTATCTTCCAAGAGAGCAGAATGACCAAGGGAATTAGGAGGAACAACCTGGCAGCTGCCACTGTTGTTCTACTGCCTTCCCACAACAAACTGTTGCCTGAGGCGGTTGTCTCACTTTGCCTAATAGTAGGGACCAGCCCCGAAGTTCATATCCACTGTCATGAGCTCCATGAAAGAAGAGCAGAACAGAAATGAGACAAACAAAAAGCCTTAGACTTACGTCTGGCTGGCCTATGGTATCAATGATTTTCATTAGAAAATATCCCCCAAGGCAAACATGGTAAGATGAAAAAACAGCAAAGGCAGCAGTGCCTTTATGAAGACGAACTGAAATGCCACAAGATTATGCTAAGTTTTCAAGTTCTCTACAATTTTTCATCAGGCAAGATGTTACACAAAGGCAGGGGCTTTGTGGTGGTGGGGGAATGAGAAAAAGAAAACCGGGTGAGTAACACTTTTTAAAACATGCAAAAAACAGATTCCTTCCAAATCCCACCCCTGCATTATTTTTACTTTGCCCTTTGTATCTTCCAAGCCTTGAAGTAATTTATCAATGCTGGATAGTTACCCCTTATTGGTCCCCGAAAACTGCCACTGGCTAATGCCCTAATCCCCCCTTCGCCATTTAAACGTTTATTACAAAGGATTTAACTTGAAAATACTGACATTTAGAAGGTTTCCTCACAGCTTTCTATTTTATTTCAGAGAGAGGAATCATATGGCTGCTTATTATAACGTCACACAGTTATGTTAGGTTATGTTGTTCTCTGAAAGAAGCCTCCCATTGATTTTGCTGTCTTAAACTCAGCATGGTAAATAATTGGCAACAGTGGTGAAACGCCTGGACTTAATTTATTTCTATAAGCATCCCAGACTCTTAATAAGTGTGGGATTAATATTTTATCTTTAATTGAACTTGTTTCTTTCTTTTCATGTTTGCCAACATGATATGCTGAATGAGAAGTTTGTTTTAACATTGTTCTAAACTATGGAACACTTTTGAACTTCAAGGTCAAATAAATGTGTTCATGCTACCTACTGTGATTTGTATTTGGACGGAAGGCACAAAACACAGTTGAACTGTTCAGGGTAAAGAAGGTTTGGCAATATAAGATGCCTAGATAGGATATCACCAAGGAACTGTATGTAAGCTATTTTCTTTTTGAGCTTTTCGAAAGAAGAGTGCAGAATAAAGAGTGTGTGTTTGACGACAAATTCTTGGTCTAATCCATGTTGATTTTAAACAAGATTATTTTGCTTTCTTTCGCTTTTTAAAAAAGGAAAAAACAATTCTGGAAGAACATAAGACCTGTAAGATTGTGATTACCTCTAGATGCTTAGATTAGTTCAACCACCACGAACCATTTTGCTTATTTCTGTGATTGTAAATTGTTTTAAACTATTTTTAATATTGTGTTTTAATGTTGCAATCTGCCCTGGGATCTTAGGGTTAAGGGCACGTAAACAACAACAACAACAACAACAACAACAACATCACCATAGGAATATAAACAGCCTGTTTAAAATATACGATATAATTAGTTAGTGAAAACACTGGGTGGATCTAGAAATAGGTTAAAAATGCTATAAATAAGTCAGAAGTTAATTTGTTACAACAAAAGGGGGGGGGAGCCTATGTAAAAATCCATAGAAACTATTTTTGCTCTCTGGTGCCATCTGGTGTTGGATGTTTATTCAAAATGTATTATTTTGACGAATGTAACTGAGTCCACCACGTATTATTTCTTAAAGCTATATGAGAAAAGCTCATGAAGGCAGGTTTACTATCACAATGGAATGGTCAATATCAAGGGTGTATATCACCTTTTGATGAAGCCCACACACTCTGGATGCATCTGGATCACCTCCAAGGTTAAGTGGGCTGATCCCAAAGCTTCAGACCAGCTTCAGTGCACGGTTCTCAGTTACAATTTGGTAAGCCAAAAAGTAAAATTATTTTGAACGTCCCACAGAAAAGCTAAGATATTTATCACCAGGCACAGAGAAGGAGAGGAAGGGGGTATCCTTTTGTCACTTCCAGCTTTAAATGGAGAATGACTTGACTGTTGTTTAGTCGTTTAGTCATGTCTGACTCTTCGTGACCCCATGGACCAGAGCACGCCAGGCACTCCTGCCTTCCACTGCCTCCCGCAGTTTGGTCAAACTCATGCTGGTAGCTTCGAGAACACTGTCCAGCCATCTCGTCCTCTGTCGTCCCCTTCTCCTTGTGCCCTCCATCTTTCCCAACATCAGGGTCTTTCCCAGGGAGTCTTCTCTTCTCATGAGGTGGCCAAAGTATTGGAGTCTCAGCTTCAGGATCTGTCCTTCCAGTGAGCACTCAGGGCTGATTTCCTTCAGAATGGATAGGTTTGATCTTCTTGCAGTCCATGGGACTCTCAAGAGTCTCCTCCAGCACCATAATTCAAAAGCATCAATTCTTCGGTGATTAGCCTTCTATGACTTGACTAGGGTTCTCCTATTGTAGCTCCTTTGGGAGCAGCATTGAAGTAACATCATAAACTGTTCATTATTTCTCACTGTTCTTTGCAAGCTGACTCTCTGAAAAGAAGAAACATCTAACAACTTTGTGGAGTTATCACTGGTTGTATTTTGTGTGTGTGACCTAACCTTTTATTCCTTTCCATACCAATCCCATCTCTTGTAGCCTTTTTTTTTTTTTGGTAAGATCGCACTCACTGTTGTTTGTCTGCCTTGCTGTTATTATTACTAGGTAAATCATTTCCCTTCTCTAGCAGCATTTAATTTCATTTCAGTGTTATTTGTAAGTCTGCGTTTGACTGATTGTCTGTGAACATAATATAGTAGCTGTCTGACTCTGTCTCTGTGTTTTGTGCTGTGCGTCTTCAGTGTGCGACCGTCAATTGTGCAGAAAACAAAGAAGACTCAAACTGTTTTTCATTCATCAAAACTCATTAAAACCTACAGTGTGTAGAGCCTTCACTTATCCTTCTGTAATTTTGCAAGGCAGGAAGCTTACCTAGGGATTACTTCTTGCTGCTCTGCATGTTAGGGCATCCTTTTCTGGAACACACATACACTACTCTTAAAGATTCTCTACCGAAACCCCTTGCATATTTGTCTGAAATCTGGAAGGCTTCAGCCCCTCTGAAAAATATTCCATGCCTGTAACTTTCATCCCATTCTCTCTCTGTTTGTGGACTACTGGGCAAAGGTAAGGTGTATACCCTTCCATCTTTGCACTTTTGCCTCTGGTCTCTCCTATTTGCTTTATATTTAAATTTTTATATATTGCTCCCTCACAAAATACGAAGGCAGTGCACAGCAATATAAAAACATTTTAAAAAATAAATAAACAAAATAAAAGCAGCGCAGTACTATGACTGGCATGCAGACCCACAGACAATTTTCCATAAAGGAATATCACCCTTGGGTTGAAAACCATTCACCATACTAGGTTATAGGCCGGACAATGATTTGGTTGCCTTTGTAGTTGATGACCTTTGTGTCATGAATTCTGCTCATATTGATCCAGAGCAGACTCCAATGTGCAGTTAGCAGAGTCAAAACTTAAAACACGTTGTAGGATTCCCCCAAAATAGACCAGAGGCAAATTAGCTTTATCCAACAGAGTTTATTGAAGACAAATGAGCTTATCGGTCACAAATCCATACATCTTCAGGATTGGCACAGTTCATAAGAAATCCAGTTGCAGCAGACTTAACTTGTAATAGGACTGAAACCTTAACGCTAAGCATACTATATACAGAACACCACACCAGAGGGAAAGAGCGACAGAAAGTGAAACTCAGGATTCTTGACAGAAAGAGATAACAGAACCAGTTTCAACCAGCTGTTCAGCTTCTCTGAAAGAATAACCAAAACATTAGGAACCTTCTGCCTGTTTCTAGGCAGAATAGAAGCTTGCTTGTTAGCTAGAAACTTCCAGCTTGTATCACACAGAAAGCTTCCAGAACCCTCTTGAATTAATCAGAATAGGAAAGATCTCTACACTTTAGACCAATACATTTTGCACCAAAAAATGCAAACTGACACTTTGTTGGGGACTGGACAAGGGAAGTGCACCCTGTTCACACTTCAGGACCTCTTAGTGGCTTCTGATACCATTAACCGTGAGATCACTCTGGACTGGCTGCTGCGATGAGACTGTTGAAGTGGTTCCAGTCCTTCTTGGAGGAGTCGTTTCAGAAGATGGAGCTGGGGTGGCCATTAGCCTATGGTGTCCCAAAGGGTGGGTTCTGTTCTATCCACTGTGTGTGCTGTTTAGCATCTAGATGGCACTGCTGGTCGAGGCTGTCCAGGTCTTTGGTGTCATCTGTATTCAGACAACATCCAATTCTGTCTCACTGTCACAAAGAAAACTGCTGATGTTCTGATACAATTTCTGGACTAGTTGAGGCTGGGCTAATTGGGACTTAATCCACCTAAGACAGAGGTGTTCCTGGCTGGTAGAAAGGCAAATCAGAGAATAGGAGTTCAACTGGAACTGCATTTGAAGAATGTTTGGGAAGTGCAACTGGTTCAGAATACTACAGCCAGGCTATGGGAGCAAGTGGCTCCAGGGTTAAAACAGTTACAGCTGCACTTGCTGCATGCCCAACTCCAAGCAGAATTCCATGCACTGGTTATTATCTATAAAGCCCCAGATGACTTGGGAGAAGGCTACCTGAAGGGCTGCCCGCCGTGTAAACTTGCCTGAGCATTAAGATCTTCAAGGAGGCCCTGGCTCTCTGTTCTGTCAGCTTCTGAAGTGTTTGGTAGGAACCCAAAAGAAAGTCATTTGCAGTCACTGCACACAAACTTTGGAACTCCCTGATAAGGGAAGCACGTTTAGTCCCCTCATTGATGCCCTTTTGCCTGCAGGTGAAAACCTTTTCATTTAAGTACATGCTTGTCCTACTTAGCAGATTTGTTCTTCTCTGCTAGTTTGTGTTTGGTCAGTATTTAATGTGTTTTTAACTAACATTTCTTTTTTACTTTTATTTTCTCACATATGCCCAATATGCTTTTATTGGGCTATTGCTTATTGCATTATATGGAATGGCAACTTTCTACTGTAGTTTTTATTGTGGCTAGCCATCTTGGGCATTTTAGGAAAAAGTTGGGTGAGAATGTAATAAAAAGAATAAAGACAGAATCAAGTCCTAATTGGTGCAATTTAGCAATCCTAGAACTTGGCTCAGGTGGAACCAAATATTACTGGTGAGAAGAACAAGCTGACTTTGTCTAATGTCCAGCAAGGGATTTCATAACTCAGCGGTCTAGAGAGTCTTCTCAAGTAGTTACAAACTGCATTAAAAGAAAAATGTGAAAATCCTATCTGCAAGAAGTCAATATTGGATTCCCTCTCTGTAGACTACCCATCTGCTTTCATTTTACTCTCTCAAACTCAAGGCACACAGGTCAGTCCTCAGACTGACTCATAATTGATAATGGACAATCCTTGTTGGTTGCTAATGGATTTCTTCTCTCACTTGGAAGCCGTATCCAGGTTTGTTTGTTTTTTAAACACCCGTATTACCCAATTTGCAGAGGCGGAGCTAGCTGCTCTGGCACTCAGAGTGGCGCAAATGCTGTGTACCCGGGGGTGGGGTGAGCCTCACAGGGGGGCAGTGCGGTGATGTCACCCCCCTCAGGGATGACACCCAGGGCGTCCCGCACCCACCGCACCCCCTTCCTCCGCCAGTGCTGATTTGAGCCCGTTTTGCCATCCATTAAAAATGATAACAAAACAGACAGACAGGCAGAACCTGTGACAAAATGTTGCAGGATGAAGTGCTCCTGTTCACTGATCCAGTCAGTCAGGCCTGTGCTCTTCCATGACACTCCATTTCATTCTCTCAGTTTTGAGGAACCTCACTCAATAATCAGCCAGAATTTGTGGCCACTGAATATACGTAGTTCACATTGTGCTGCTTCCTCCCCACCAAATAATTTGTACTTCTGCAAATGTTGGCATCTCCCAAGTCTGCTGATACCTCTACTCTTGCATGTGGGTGGTGCCATTTTAGCTATATAAGCAACATCACTAAGTGACTGAATTTTAGAAACAGAAGGGATAGTTGAAATGGAACTATACCTTTACAGACTTTTATTTAGATTTGGTTTCCTTCTCAGCAACCAGCTCTCAGGCAGAGTTGTTAGTTTGAACAGTGGGGAACAAATTACCCCTTTATAAGAAATAAAAAACAGTCTTCTAGAAAACACAATTTGAATGCCCTGATGAATGAAGAGCCCTGTTTTCAGCTCAAATTACACTGGCTACTTTTCATTAAAAAGACTTCCCTCCTTAAGTAAGGGACTGTTATTCTGTGTGGTTGTGTTGTTGTTGTTTTGGTATGACACTATTGAGATTATCCCTTCTTTTCTGCAGTGGTAGTGGTGAAGCACCTATTGTCATTTCTATCAAATAATAAAGCTAAACTTGTACCACATAGACCTCATTGCAGTCCTGTTTTATGTTGTTTGATAGAATCATGCCACGAGGGCAGACGCTTCTGTGTATGTGCTATGCACCTAATGGTACCCACCCACTTCTGGTTAAATCTG
Organism: Podarcis vaucheri; assembly: GCF_965113315.1. Lineage (NCBI taxonomy): Eukaryota > Metazoa > Chordata > Lepidosauria > Squamata > Lacertidae > Podarcis > Podarcis vaucheri. The sequence goes on along the minus strand of NC_138748.1, from coordinate 48,647,229 downwards.
TGCCAGTGCTGCATTCTGCCACCAGGTTAAGAAGAAGAGAAGAAGAGTTTGGATTTGATATCCCGCCTTTCACTCCCCTTCAGGAGTCTCAAAGCGGCTAACATTCTCCTTTCCCTTCCTCCCCCACAACAAACACTCTGTGAGGTGAGTGGGGCTGAGAGACTTCACAGAAGTGTGACTGGCCCAAGGTCACCCAGCAGCTGCATGTGGAGGAGTGGAGACACGAACCCGGTTTCCCAGATTACGTGACTACTGCTCTTAACCACTACACCACTTTGTGACTGCATCTTTCTGAAGCTCAAAGTGAATGGAGCAGGATCTTGTGACACAGCTCAAACATAATGTAAAATCAATAAAACATCGTTATCGTTATCATCATCATCATCATCAACACGACACATGGATCCAGTTAGCGCAGGTATTTCTCATCTCCACCAATGAATGCTAATAACCAAAGGCCTAATACTGTTTGAGTTGTTACTTAAAACCCAGCATGATTGTCATTGGTCAAACTTGAGAGGAGTGGGTATTCCATAACTAGGGGCACTATTATAACAACAACACCCTCTCATGTGCTGCCACATAACGAAAGCTCGATCAGTGTTAAGAAGGCTTTGTAACAATAAATTACTGCCGCCATTGGTAGTTTCCTGAAAAGTCAAGCTATCTGTTTCTTCCCTCATCAAACCCAAGGTCATGTACATGTGATTCTCAAGTGACCACCCATCAAGGCAGTGACCAGACCCAGTCCTGTTCAGCTTCAGCAAGCTGGGGGCCTGATGCTCCTTCTGGCTGTGCCCTGGGATCTAACTAGTTTCCTGTCAAGATAGTATGGACTCACTGGAGGAGGAAGAGGAGTGGGGGGGGAGTGCACCGCCCCTGGCAGCGTGATCCTGGTGGGGTGCCATCGCGGCTGCCCCCTGCCCACATTGGAAGCCACGCCCCCAGGATGCGCGCAAGCCCCACCCCCGCCTGCTCTCCACCACCCGGTGCCGGAGCATGAAGCTCCACCACTGTATGGACTTCCAGCCTCAGTCACTGACACATAGTTCTTCCAAAAGCAGCATCTACCTTTGGGTCTCTCCAGAGAAGAAATCACAGTGCCAAGCCCTCTGGGAGCTCTGTTCTATTATGATCAATCCTCCAACTGGGCACTTTACCAACTCATTTCACTTCTCACTGTGTGCTGGCATTTCAAACCTAGATCTCCTGAGGTGAAGAATTAGCTCCTCTAATCTTTTGCGCCCCTGGAAAAGGGAATGGATCCCTTTTTTGAAAGACAAAGCAAACATCACGATTCTTTGCTAGATGAGAACATAGCAGTGACCACAATGCATTTCAATTGCTCTGTACTCTGCTCTGCCTATCTCTCCTTCTTAAGAGTTATTATAGTAAAACACCGTGACTAACAGCAAAAGCTTTGTCATTGTTTTCTGCTCTAGACCCACAGTTATGATTAAGTGCACTCCACTCACTCCTTCCTACTCCAGGCACAAGTTTAGCTTATGAAAATGAAGATGTCTTCTTTACTTATACATACATCATCATTAATAGCCAGACAACAGGGGCGGGGGGCGGGGGAGAGAACCCACAAACACCAAGGTTGTGACGCCGGCCATGACCACAGAGAAAATTTATCAAGTTGGGCAGAATTAGAACAGGATTATTCCAAACACTGTAGCACCCTGAAAGAGGCTTTGGTCATAAAACAGATTGGGGAACCCTCTGGATTTTGCAAAGAGCAGCCTTCTAATATCTCTAGTTATGAACTGTTTTGCTCAGAATGTAAGCTCTACTGTAGTTAGGACTAGAGGATACAATGGAGAAACAGCATAGCAAAGCTATGCTGACCTTACAGACAAGACATGTGTTAGTGTTTCATAAGAATAAAGTTATTGGACTAGGTCTCAGGAAAATTATGCCAATGTGGTGCAGTAGCTAAAACACTAGCTTTGGATGTAAGAAACAAGTCTCTGCTATATTTTTCAGCCTTTTGCAGCTCATAGGGCCCTTTCTTGCCATTTTTGGAGTTAAGATCATTGGAATATGCACCAAGTTAACACCCACCTGTTTCAGAGGGTAGAAGGAGGCTATAATATGTTTTCCTCATCTGACTCTGAGAGTGTAGACACAAGGTAAACTGACAAGAGACAACCTGGATTTGGATGTAAGAAGATGCCTTTAGATTTTCAAGCTAATATTATTTTGCAGCTAGTAATGCCACTTTGCGTGCTTGTTCCTGCACCCTATGACTTGCAGGCTGTTATCTTTGAAAACCCATCCACATGAACACACACACAAACACACACACAAAATTACAAGAAATGAAAGTCTTCGGTCTTTTTTCTTCCTAACATAAGACGTATCCTGTGCATTGCTGTACTACATAAGGAGCAACATTCTTGTTTCAATAAAATGAAACTCTATGATTCTATGATTCTATGATTCTATGAAAATGTGAGAGCAAGTTCCTGGTATAGTCATAACCAACTCAAATGGGTAAGATGTGGAACACATAAACATTAACTTCAAAATATGCATTGCCCTATGACAGAGAAAGCACAATGAGATGTCGTATTTGCCACCCCGCTTAAATATTTGGGATTTTGAAATTCAGGAAATGCTAGAAGGATTGTAAACATGAGCCGGTGAGCAAGGTGCAATTTTTATTTTGCCTGCAAATTGTCTCAGTTGTAGGCCCAGCTTTAAAACATGCCATAGTTGGGTAAGTACTGGGTGCCCCAGAGAGCTCATACTTGCACCACTTCATCATCATCATCGTTGTTGTTGTTGTTGTTATTGTTATTATTATTATTACAATTTTAAAGGACTTGGCACTGAGGGAAGTGTTGGGTTGAAGTGGCTGCTATCTCTTCACCCCAAATACATTCTTAGTTTCCCCTCTGCCTCAAAGTAGCATCCTTTGGCAAAATATTGATGGTTGGAAGCATATGGTGGCCACTGCAGCTGCCCAGCTTGGCACTTCTCCACTCAGTGCCATGCCAACGATAAGAGAAAAGTGGGGCCAGCTTCACAGTCTCAGGAACAGAGGAAGCTGCCTTATCCTTAATCAAACCAACAGTCCATCTAGCTCAGGCAGGGGTTTAGACAGAGGGCTTTCCCTACTTCAGTGTAGATGGTGGGGATTGAAACTGCATGCAAAGCAGATTTTCTTCCACTGAGTTACAGCTATAACCTCACTGGAAGGGGCTGGAAGAGACGCTTTGAGAGGCCTCTTCAGACCTGCTCAATTGGTGAGACAGCTCACTTGTTAGATAGAAACTGTGGGGCAGTTTCTGTACTCTTAAACAAGGCAGAAAGTGTCATTAGAAGGTGTGTTCAGCAACTTTGATGGTGTGAGGGTCAAGTGGCCATAAATCCCTTGGTTTTCATTCAAGCCTTCATCCTTGCAGTGTAATTCACCTTGAACTTGGCTGCCCTTAATACAGTTTCTGCACACCACTCAAATTACCCCAAAAAACAGATGTTGCCTCATAGGACAGAAAAACCTCACTTTCTTGTACCACCTAAGTTCCAGGCATCAGCCAGCCAAGTGTGATGTCATTTAGAACTGTTGCTACTTCCAGTCCAAAAGGAGAACGCTTGGTGACCTTTCTGCCAATAAAGTTGAAAATCCATTTCCACAGCAGTGAGATTCAGTTTTATTACCAAATGCAGTTCTCCATGATGAATTATAATTCAAATCTACTTCCCAGCCTTAAGAACAAGTACTGAAATGTGAAGGTTTCTAGCGGTAATAACAAACCACCCACAAACACCACTGATTCACTATCTTTATCCCAATACTTTATGCTGTAACAATTGCATCCCAAAGTAACAAGCAATCGCCTTTCCTTCTAGCTCACAATTATTTCCCGGATAGGTCATTAATATGAAGAAGCGATTCAGAAGATAGCTTGTTTTCCTCATTGTGCAAGTGGACTTCAGTTGGGCTTGCCCTGTGTCATAGGATCCAGTTCTTAGAAAGCATTTTTAAACATGCATAAATAGCATATTAAAAAATACAACCCACAGTGATCCCCATCCCTTCCCTTCTCACTTTCTCTTCAAACAGGCTTTATCCTCGCTGTTTGGTCTGTCTGCAGCATTCAGCTTGTAAGACTTTGGGGCAGAGACCATCCTTCCATGTCCTGCATACCGCCCAGCATACGTGCAGTGCAAACCGGATATAAAGCATCAGTAATGCAAGGAAAGCTGAATTTTCGATGTGTACCAGGTTTAGGAGCACAAGTCCATTAAAAAGCACAGGGAACAATTTACCTGGCACAGCAAATGCGTGACTACTATCCATTTCAAAGGATTTCATCAGGACCCCTGCATTAAGCCCTTTGCAGTGAATGAAGGCTGCGTAGGAGTAACACGCAGTGTATTGTGGGGACAGTATGAATCAGTACCGTGAAGAAATGCACTTATGGGATAAAGGTTCTTTTTTCCCTTCATGCCTCTAAGTGATAACGTAGTGAAATGATCTTGAAGGAATGTGCTGAATGCATGAAAGTAATTGCTCATGCACCATGACCGTGTCTTTCACAGATGCATTATTTTATTATTCAAGAGGATAAAGCTCTGTGATAAGGCAGGTACTTAGCACGAGTCCTGTCAGAAGAGTGCATCCATGTAATGGAGAATAGTAAAATCAGCCAGTGGCTGGACTGTGATAGATTTACCAGGGCTGGGCTCCATAAGCTCAACCCTATTTCTTTCAGGGGTGTAGCAATCAATTCTGAAGTGCAGGTGTTCTTTGTGACAACCTGCAAGGCTGTGCCACTTCTAAGACACTGCCACAAAAATGAATTTTTGACCAATACAGATATTTTGGTTTCAGTTGCAAGACACTTGAAAAAAAACCAAATTTCTGGAATTTTTCAAGAGAAAAGTGGCAATTTAGCCTTAGTCATGCATGCTAATGCAACCTACCTCTTCCTCTGCTTTGCTGCTTTGCTTATTTTGGCGGACTTCTCTCCCTGGGAAAAGCTTATTTATCTGGCATGAAGAGGATTGGCAAATCACGACACAGGAGATGATGTCATCCCTGCTGTGAAATAAGAGGCTGCGCTTGGTCCCTGACCATCCCTGCTCTTACTACACCACTGAACACAACCCTGGAAAAGGTGGAGCATGAGAGGCAGGAAAGCAGCTTCGGGGAGAAGGGGAGAGAGCACTGAAATCAGAAAGTTTGTACAGCAACCAGTGAGATACACAGCTATGGCTCCCAAAGAAGAGAGAGGTCCCAAAATTGTTCTGGTTATTACTGGCAGGAAGCAGTCAATTTAATTGTGGGAAATCACCTGATCATTCTAGTGCAGGTGCGTGGTTATGCATGCATGAAGGCCTCAGCTAATGCCATCAGCTTACACAAGCTATTGGAGGTCTCAGCACAGGAGCAATGTGGCTAGAATGTGCCACCTTAGCCATTGCTCAGGAATGGCTACCAGTACACTCACCCAGCTCCTTGCCACCACCCACCCAGCCTTGGTGGATTGAATGGCTGACAGCCAGTGTGGTATAGTGGGAGACCAGGATTCAAATCCCCACTCAGCCATAAAGTTCACCAGGTGACCTTGGGCCAGTCCTTACCTCTTAATCTAATATGATTGGGAAAGAGAAGTATGTACACCATCTTAAGCAATTTGGAGGAAAAGGTGGGCTATACACTGGTACCTTGGGTTAAGAACTTTGCTTCAGGATGAGAACAGAAATCGGGCTCCAGCGGCATAGCGGCAGCAGGAGGCCCCATTAGCTAAAGTGGTGCTTCAGGTTAAGAACAGTTTCAGGTTAAGTACGGACCTCTGGAATGAATTAAGTACTTAACCTGAGGTACCACTGTATATGCAAATAATAATAATGATGATGATGATTAATAATAATAATAATAATAATAATAATAATAATAATAATAGATTCCTAGTTGAGGTTGGAGATCAGGCTGCGTGAAGACTGCACAGCCTATTTGCAACACTTGCAAGTACAAAATGTGTGGCAACTGGCTGGCTTCAGACATATTGTTAACTGATTTGATGTTTCCGTCCTTCTTTGGAGATGCAAAATAAAATGTGAAGGGCCTATTTCTCTAGGGGTACTAATGAACCTGCCGAGATGAAAACATAAAATATTCCTGCTTCCAGCAGACTCAGACTGCTGTTTGTAAACATATATACCTATTGCTTCTTACAGGGGCGATTGATTTGTTTTTATGCAGAAGCCAATTCACATTGTCAACGTTAGGCTTCCAGACAAGTTATAGATCCAAATCGTTCTTACAGAGAAAGATTTAAAAGCTGGGAGTAGAAGGTACTAACAATTCCGAAGGTGTAAATGACGGTCCATTAATAAGGCTCAGACAATGAGCTAGTCGCGTAGCATGTAGGAACGATGACAAATCTTCATGTTTTGAGTAGAATTCAGCCAGATGTTTACCTTGAATAACCCTGAATCCCAACAGGACATCCAGCTTGGATAAGGAAATACTCTGTGTCTTACAGAGGAATCAGGGTTTTTGTAAAACAGTGTTATAAGTCACCCACAATGAAGTGGCCAGGGAGTAGATACTGTATGCACTGGGCAGGAAACATTATGTCATTATGTTCACATCCAGGCTTTTGGTTTGATTTCTGAGACAAACCATGAATGATAGGACAAACCCTGGCTTCTGCTCATGGTTCTGCCCATGATCCTGGGTTCAAACATAGCATCAACACAATGGTTTATTTGCTCACCAGGGCAGCATGAGCTGAGAAAGAAGAAATTGGTAACTTTTGAGCAGCATGTACCAACCCGCTGTTCATTCACATTAAACCATAGTTTATTTTGACTATGGTTTAATGTGATGTGTGAACCAGGTCATTGCCTTTTCCTATTCTTTAGCCTCAGAATGCTACCTGACCTACTTCCCAGGGTTCTTAGGAGGGCAAGAAAAAGGAAACATTGCAAAGCACTTTGCAGATGAGAAGTGTTATATAAATGTGATAAAACAGCAGCAGAAGTACATTGCAGCCATGGCATAAGGGTTTATATTGATGACCTTCACATTTCTGCCAGTTCTTCAATTCTATGATTCTTTATAAGCCACCCCCCAAGAGAAAATACCAGGTCTGAGAAAACACTATTAGAAAAAATATTCCCCAAAGAGAATGAAACTTATTTGCTGATAAAAAGAATAAGAAAGCATTTTTCCAACCTTTGCCGATAAGAAATGTTTTTTTTTAAGGGGATTAACAGAAGTCCATTCTATTGCAGGCATTTTTCATTCCTCACCATTTATTTACTTATGGCTGAGGATTTCCCCTCATCTTGAAGAATATCATTGCAAGGAAAGGGAGGGCATAACAGACAGTTCAGAGGAAAGTGTAGAGGGAGCCATTAAATGCTATGTTCATCTCTTTGGCCTCTCACTCATTCACTCAGTTAACACTATATGTGCTTTAATTATAACAAATATCTAACTAGTTCAGAGGGTTCCAAAATCATTGACATGAGCCAGAGGCATTCTGAAGGGGTGCAAAAAGGCTGAGGTTGAAAAGCAACTAGGTAGGAGATTAGCAGGAGGTTTTCATTAAGTAAATCTAAGTTGGGTGATAATGGAAAGAAGGATGGAGAGGAGACAAGACTCTGCCAGAACACAAACAGCCCCCATTATGAATTCTGTGCACCATCTCCTTCAGTTCTATAATATTTCATTCATTGATTTTATTGTCAAATGAAAAGGCGCTTGTTCCAAGTGGCATTTAGTGAGACAGATGGGGGAGAGACTCAGACTTCATTACTTGGAGTTTGCACACTGGATAATGTTGGTATTATATGGGCAGAAGGCAACAGGGTGCAAAAAGTCTACATGCCTTGACATCGACAGAGCCTCTGCGGTTCACTTCCCAGCAGATGAAGAGCTCCTTCTCCTTCCCTGCCCTCCTTCTACTGCAAATGTCCCTCTTAGTATGGGTCCTCAAATTATAATTGAAAAGATTGCAAGAGAAAAATTTCAGTGGCACATTTTCTGCACCTGTTTTCTGCATGTGGTGTAATGCTTTCCAGACTGAATAAGGCTCTCTACAAACCTAGTGACATGGGTGTTATCCCACATTGCTGGTACATGTGTGGTGTGTGGTATGCTTGTGAAAACAATTTCAAATGTATGGATGGGGCCAATGACATGCCTTCAGGAGGGAGAGTGCCAAGGTGAGAAACATGCACAACTTAAAGCAACTGCTGTCTCAGTAGAGTATATGGTGTTGCTAGTACCCTATCTAGGGGAGTGGTGAGTCATCCATATTCCACAATGAGGAACTCATCAGTCTTGCAGCCGTGAGTGTTGGAAGGATGCAGCACAAAGGGAAAAATGGGTTGCAATCAGCACTCAGAAGTTTAAACTGACATGCCCCTCCCCAACAAAGACAACATTCCACTTGTGAAGTTTATTAAAAAGCCATATAGCTAATGCACCACTATGAGGAAGAAGAGAGATTTCTGAATTAGATAGCAATGTGATTAGCATGTTAACTAAGCACATAAAGGAAGCGCTGCTGGAGCAGGCTGAGTATTGATCTAGTTGAGCACCCTGATTTCACAGGAGCCAACCAGATGCCTCTAAGGAAGACCAGAAGCGGGGCATGGAGGCAACATCCCTGCCCTTCTGTGCTCCTCAGTGCACAGTTAGTATTCAGTGACATACTATCTTTGAATGTAGCTATCATGAAAACAGCTACTGACAGCCATGTCCTCCATGAATGCCTCCACCTATATTGTTACTACTATATATACTATATTGCTCCTACTCAGATCTCAGGATGAGGCCCTCTTGGCTGAGGAAATACACCTTGAATCAATCAGGGAGAGACAGTTCTCTGCCACGGTGCCTAGTTTATGGAGCAATCTCTTCCCCCCAAGGAATATGGCAGGCACCAACCTTGCTGAGTTTTTGGTGCCTTCTTAAAAACATTTATTAATCCAGGCCTCTGGGAATTACAGATAACTGGGTTTGATCACTGTTCTAGTTACTAAACTAATTTGTATTTATTTTGATGTTTTAAATTGTTTTGAGGTCACTGAATTATCTTTTAAGGTTGTAAACCACCTTAGAATTGGTATGGACAGTGGTGTGTTCTTCAACCCTCTGATAAATTTGGTTGTACTTTTTGACACTTTTTCCAACTCAACAATTTTTTTTGGAGCTGCGCTAGCTAGAACCAAATGTAGTCACAATGCCAATTTGCATAAAGCCATTACAATACTGCAAATTGTATCTACAGTTCCTTTCTAATTATATCTAGCATAAAATTTGCCTTTTTTCACAGCTACCACATGCAGAGTTGACATTTTCATTGAACTATACACCCAACCCCAAGATTTCTTTCCTGGCTAGTTATCACTGCTTCAGATCTGAAGTTAGGAATTTTAGCCCCCACATGCATCATTTCCCACATATTGAACCTTATTTGCCATTTTGTCACACATTTATTCTTTGCAGTCTGACTTGAATAATTTTGGGAGATTGTAAACTTGGGCTCCTCACTGCTCACTGTTCAGCTTAACAACAGATCATTTATGAAGATGTGAAGTAGTACCAGTCCCAGTACAGAACTTTGAGGAGCCCAATTCTTGCTCCTCTCATTTGTCTTTCCCTCTGTTTCTTGCCATGTAACCAGTTATTAATCCACAAGAAGACCTGCCCTCTTATTTCAGATTTACTCGGGAATCTTTATCAAAAGTGTTTGAGAAATTCCAGCATATACTTTCATCCAGTCTTATTCACATTCTTGTTGAATTCTCAAACTTCAAAAAGTTTGGTGAAACATGACTTAACATTGCACAGGCCATGCTGATATTCTTAATATCACAGTTTATTCAGAGCTAATATTCATCTAATCTGCCCAGAATTTCCTGGACCTATCCAGGATATTTTTTTTTTTATAAAAAAAATAGTGTTGTGTTGACTACTTCCCATTCTTCTGATAGAGGCCAATTTAGGGACAAGGTGCATATTTTGACTACAAGTCTAACAACGTCAACTGCACATTTCCCTTCTTTCAAAATTCTGGAACCTGGATACAGTTTTTGCAAATAAAAAAAATCTTAATAGGAGAGAGCTACTTTATCAATTAATCCTCTCTTTCTCTACTAATGCATGCAATGGAAGCAGAATTCCCCTTTATAGTGCAGTAAAACCATTTTTATGGGTGTTCTAGCCATCTCATATCTTGATGTATTTTTTAATCAAAATGTATAAGAACAAAAAGTCAAGTGAGCATAAATCTCTCTTTGCTTACTAAGGCAGAGAAACCCTTTTTGGATATATTTTAATATCCCAGCTTTCTATAAATTATACCTTGTCTTGAGATTTACATGAAAGCGAGATAGTCAGGCTACAATCCTATGCCTACTTACCTAGGATTAAGCCCCATTGAACACCACCAGATTTACTTCTAAGTAGATACAGAAGACCCTCAAGCTCCTTTCCAACTATACATTTCTATGATTATATGATTTCCAGGATTGCATAATTTTCAGAAAACAATCAGTGCATCCCTGAAGTAAGAAAAGTCTTACTTCAAAGTCTAGTTCCTACATCATTTTTATATGACAAATTCAGCATGATTTGAGTAAACTTTCATTGATCTCATGAAGGGAGTAGCACTGGCTTCCTCCAAACCATAGTTTGCATTTTGGGAGCCAGTCCAAGTGAAAAACATGTGTTCCCTTTCCACTCCCTGTAGCAATTTCCCTCATCTCAGCACTAGCCACAGTTTCATGTGCACTGTTATAAACTATGGTTAGAACAAAACACAGGTCTGATTTTTATTTTTATTTTACTTTGGTTTGCAACATACTTAAAACATGGTTTCTGTCTCTGGTTCATGAAAGAACTATGGGTTGTGTAGGTGCAATGCAAAACCACAGTTAATGATGGGAAACTGTTCCGGAGGACAAAAGGGGAGAGAAGAGTATATTGCCAGTGTTCCATGTGCACTAGGACATTTTCACATGTATGTTTTCTCACTCTCAAGCAGACTATAAAACTAAACAGCTGAGAAGAAATTCACACACTATTTTCTGGAAAGTAAAAAATGACTGCTACAGCAATTCGACTTTTAACTTGGAATTCTACAAAAAATGTAAGAAATTGAGAAGAGTCCTGCTAGGTCAGGCCAAAGACCCATTTGCACCACCCTTCTGTTCCCACAGGGGCCAACCAGATGCTTATGGGAAACCCACAAGTATACACTACCTCGCTGTTCCCTGGCAAGTGGTAATCAGAGGCATATTGCCTCTGATATGGTATGATATATTATACAGCCATCATGTCTATTAAAAGACAAACCAAGCACTAATGCTGCATATTAGCTTATTGACCTTAGCTACCACCTTGGAAAAAACCTCAAGGACCTGGATCTATAATTCCCTGGTCCTATTAATTAACAAGCACATAACACAAGGTTTATATTCATGGACCATATACAGAGGCAAACTGTGGACAAAAAAAATGAGAGATACAGAGAACAAAAGCACTGAATCTGTGGCAGCCTGGACAGTCATCTTGATGAAGGTAGTTAAGAAGATTAATGTATACTCTAAACTCAACTCCCCCAGCTGGCTAGCACTCAATAATTTTAGAAGACAACATCAGAGCCTTCATTTCAAGGTGATAGAAAATTCTGATGATGAAAGAGGCGGCTGAAAACTTACTTTTAATTAAAGAGCAAGCAGGCTGGAACTCCCCTGTGCCTTTGCAGGATGCAAAAGCATTTAGGCTATAGTAGTGGGACATGATTATTTATTTAGTTGGTTTTATTAACTTAGCAAATAAAAAAGATCCAATCAATACGGTTCCTTCACAAGATCCCTAATAATACAAGGCTATTACTCACCAACATAATGAGAAAATAAAAGAAATGAGATTAGGGACAAGAAAGAGCACAATTAGGTAGACAGATATGCAGCTGGAAGGCAAGGGTGTAATGACCCACAGAATGAACGGGATGGATAGGCAAGAGTGCCCAAATACCTTGTAAAATATTATGGCGGGTGGGTGGGGAAACACAAACAGCAGGCAAACGAATGAGTAGTCAAGGTAAGAAATATGAGGAGAGATGAATGGAAAGAAACAGAGAAGACAAATTACTTATAGAAGAGGGAAAACACAAAACAGTGTAAAACAGGGAGATGATCAGATGGACTACCTACAGGGCAGTGTGGTGTATGGCAGCATGTGTTTAGTTTAGCAGGGAGCAATACATTTAGCTCAATAAATCTGGTCTCATGTTGTAAAAGTATAAGGAGTTATAAGCAGCAAGGCAAAAAAATTATTTCCTTACAGGGCTCCGTGTGGCCTCAGAAAAGCTTCCATTGCCAATGGAGAATTGCAGTTCACCATCATCATGATCAGCCATGAAATTCTGCTGACTTCCTTTGTCCTCTCTCTGCTGCTACGAGACAGCAATAGCAATATTATGGTAATGGCAGAGGAATTCATGTATACAGGCCTCCTTTCACTTTCTGTTGAGGAATTGAGAATCCCATAGACACAGGAGGTCAGAAATTATGTCTAATAAAGTTTATGTCAGATGCAGCCCTTGTACAACTGACCTTTATTTTGTCCCTGTGTAGGGAAAATGAGGGGCGGGTGCTGTCAGTTGTGATCTCTGACATCTCATTTTAGATTGAACACTCATGTTTCTGGCCAATTCATTACTTTTGCACAGAGTGACTGTTTTTAGAAATAATTAATTTTACCTGTTATATCACTAAGTATTATTACATTACATTACATTACATTACATTACATTACATTACATTACATTATATTATATTATTATAGTGTTGTGTTGTGTTGTTGTGTTGTGTTTTATGTTATATTGAAAGGAACAAAACCTTTTGGTTTGAAAAAGGGGGATTCCTGTTTCCCTGCATCATTGATTATATCACTAGAGTTATTGTGTGTGTGTGTGTGTGTGTGTTTAATATATATCTCATAGAATTGTAGAGTTGGAAGGGACCCTGAGGGTCATCTAGTCCAAACCCCTACAAAGCTGGAATCCTGCCCACAGCTGTCCCTGGATGGGCTCGAACCACCAACCTTCTGGTTAACAGCATTTTTATATTCTTGAAATATGCAGGTTTGTTGCCATTAAAATATGAAGGTACCCAATATGAGCCTCTAGATCTTACTGACTGTCCTGAGATCTCTTTCCTGCAACTGAAACAGTATGTGTTCCAAATATATAGCTACTTGATCTGCAGGTACCATGGGAGGCTATCTAGAAGCTAGCATGTTAAAACACCACTGCTTAGATACTCAAGACAGATAGTAAGATATCTTACATGTGTGTCTTGTATTTACTTCCATGTAGTTGCTGTGTGAAAATGAACCAACTACAGTGGTACCTCAGGTTACATACACTTCAGATTACATACGCTTCAGGTTACAGACTCCGCTAACCCAGAAATAGTACCTCGGGTAAGAACTTTGCTTCAGGATGAGAACAGAAATTGTGCGGTGGCGGCGCAGCGGCAGCAGGAGGCCCCATTAGCTAAAGTGGTGCTTCAGGTTAAGAACAGTTTCAGGTTAAGAACGGACCTCCGGAACGAATTAAGTACTTAACCCAAGGTACCACTGTATTTTTAATCTACGAATCCCTATATAGCTGGAGACTTGGTGAACTAAGAATTGGCTTCACCAATTGTAATTGTTAGGGATATGGATATAGCCCAGCATTCTAACCCAATCCCAATTAGCCCGAGAAAACGCTGAGGCATTATTTGTTTCCTCTGTGGGCGTTACAATTGTACGTTCATGTTGCAGGCATTTCCCATGTGTCTCAGATTGACCCATTAAAACTCTCTGTCCTGTTATATGGAGTCTTTTAGTCTTAAATTCCGAAGGACTCTTTTTGTTCGCTTTATTTTTCACCCAAGTAAAAGTGAAAGGATTAAGGTCTAAGAAGACAGAAACCATCATGCAATTTGGGCACAACCTGACAGCAACTGATAACGTGAGTTCTTAAAGGGCAATGAAGTCCTGATGGTTGTTGCCCTTTGAGAATGAGTGTCGGTAATCGCTGCCAAGCGTTGGAATTTCTGAAACAAGAGACAGTATTTGCTTTGACCTGCTTGAATGTTGCTAAGTATACACTTTTAGAAAATTTATCCCCTTTCCTATGTTTATGGCATTATGCTCTCTGCTGTTCCTTCTTTTGGCCCACTATTATATGGTTACAGACTAATGTATTATGAGTGCTGGGATAGTAAGCTCTATGCACGGTGGTTGGACTAAATGTTCTTTACCCCTCTGATTCAAGGATTCTACAAAACCTCCAAAATATATTAGATTGTTTCTTGGCACACAGTTTGTGGAAATTGGTATATATTCAGCCAGAAAGCAAGATGGGTAAGAAAAGGGAAAGACACAGACACAGCAGTTACCAGAGTATTAGCTAAGAAGGTTTCCTTTATTCCTCTCCACAGCTTGAACAACTAACACTAGTCCTCCCCCGCTGTTTCAGAAGCCTGAACAAGCCCATCAATCATACAGCAGAGGTTTAATGTGGAAAACAGTCCATTAAAGACTCAGATAAGGCTACTAAACACATTTCATTAATCACACCACAATCTAGATCTGAACCCACACCTTCCAAGGCCTAGGAGGTTTATAATGGTAGCTGTGTTCTTATCTTCAACAGTTATCACTGAATGAAGAATTTTTGGGCAGCACCATGGGGTTATTTTCCTTATCTGTTCAAGAGAACTAGACAGGCCTCTGAGCACCTGCATTCTGTGTACTGAATTACTACAGAGTCGCACAATGCATTCTTGGTTTACCAGGTTCAAGGGTGTTCTAAACGGGGAACCAAACTATAAGGAAAGTATCAGATATCACAAGCTCTAACTGTTCAACTCTCATGGAATAACAAACACACAATTCCACACTTATCCCCCAATTTATTTTGTCCCTTTAAGCCTATATATTTATCTTTGTATGTAAAGCCACTTTGCAGATTTCCTCCCAAACATTCTCCATCCTTGTTTTGTGGTGGCTACCATCCTCAGCAATACACTGTGCAGGATGCAAAATGGTGACCAAGGTGCTGAAACAATTGTTGCTTGCAGTGGCAGCAGCAACCACCATCAACATCTACTTAGGAGACAAGAAAAGAAAAATGTTTAACTTCACCCCTAAGAAAGTGTTGGATAGTTACTCCTCCCATTGGAGAAATGGTCTCCCCATTTTTTTCTGCACAGAAATATGGTGACAAATTTCCAGTGGCCATTTGCTCACAGCTCCAGTTTCAATGTTTCAGTCTCTTTAAATTTAAGTGTGTGAGAGTGCAGGAGAAGCAAGACAGAGCATGAGCCTACCTTTGGGGACACTGGTGAGGGCAGCTGCATTTCTTCAGCCACCATTGCCCTACATAAGCTGCTTCTGGAGGTACATATGGGTGAGGGTGCCAGTATTTCCAATTTACAGAGCTCCAGCACTGGATACGATCACTCCTACATGTCCTCTCCTACCTTGAGAACTTGCTCAGTTCTATGGATGATCAGAGCGAGCTGGGGGTGATGAAACAGACTGGGAGGTGATTACAGTACTAGTGACAAAATGTGACTCTGACTAAATACATGAGAGCCCTAACTTATTCTACTCTGTGGCAGTCAGGGTAGCAAAGAAGCGACACTTCACCACTACCATTACAGCTTGGGTGAGATGTCCAGCAATACCTTCTAAGGGGATAAGTACTGGCTGGGACTGCTCTAAACTGGCCCTTATTTTGCTGAGTAGGGATGTTTGGAAGTAAGCTGTAATATGGTTACTAAGTATATAGAGGAAAATATTGCTTTCATTTGACTTGAATTGGATTGTCACTAAGTGTGCAGGCCAGTTAAGGTCCCTAGAGCACTCTCTACTCCTATTCTATGGGATTATTTCAATTGCCACAGCTTTTCCATTGTTGCAGCCTGAGGGTGTGGACATGGTGCTCATCGTGAAAACCAAATGTGGGAGCCGTAAGATGGCAGGAACATCAAGGTGGCAGCCCCGATATGCTCCTTTATTGATCTGATCCTGTGTAAGTTTTCAGGAGGGGAGTTGGGATTGACCCTCATAGCAGTAGTCTGCTCCCATCAAGCATTGGCTAAGATGCACCATGGGATTTTTCCACCAGTAGATCAGCTGAAGCATGGAAAATTCTTAATAAGAAGCTAAAAGTAAATAGCATCTCCCTTTCCCTACATTATCCTTTTTAATGAATTGTTGGGCTTTAGTATTTATCAGCTGCTTCCCAGCCCATAACCAAGGAGAGCCAGCAAGCCCTTTCCTTCCTGCTGAGTAATTGGCAGGTTAAGGTAGTTACATGCCAAACATATCTGTTTAACCCCTGCTGACCCAGCATGCCTCTCTGCAGCTGATACACAGATGGCATGTTTTCTTTCTAGGAAACAAGGTGGGGAGGCACACTTTCAACTTGATTCTTTTCCTAAACACAGCTGGGCATGCAGCCGCACTGCCAAAGTAGCTCCTGGATACCCAGCATTTAAATCTACTTGAAAATATCACAGCTCAACTTAATGCATTGCAGGCAACGTGGTCACAAGAGGCTTTAAATTAAAACAGAATTCAAGGAAGTGAGTGTCGGCCATAAGCACAGCATAAGTACAAAAGGAGGATTAACTTTGAATTTAGTGGCACTGATGAAAAGGATCTTGAGATTGTGGCAGGAAGCAAAATAAACTTGGAGGAAGGTATTAGTCTGGCCATATCCCAACTAGTTATCATTTTACTCAGAATTGTCCTTTAGCAAGACATTTTCCATGCTGAGGATAAGAATTTGAGGTTAAAAACAGCCATGCCTAAATTCCAAAACAAACACCAACTGCAGGGTGGCACCCGCCATGGGAATAGTTTGTGCTACTTGCATCTAGAATGGGGAATTAGCTACATTTCTACAGCCCAAATGTGACTTCAAATTTGAAGTGAGGCAAAAAGCCCTCAAATGTGTTCCCATCCAATTCTGATCACAGTTGTGTGTCTCTAGTGTGAATTTGTAGAATTCTTGTCTCTGCACCCAAGGTCACAAAAATCTGCAAAATTTGGCTTTGCTGACATGCCAAGCTAGAGGTCAAAAAGTTCCTGTAACTTATGGGGAAATAGAAATAATACATTTAGGGAGCCTTGCTATTTAATGCATGTCTTGTTCCAACACCTCCAACTCTTGCTCAGGTCTAGCTAAGAAAAGGAACTAGTTTCATAGAAACAAAAGATTTCCTGCTATAGTTATGCCCAATAATGTGCAGAGAACTCTGACCTCAGCATACAATTTCATGAGCATGCTGTGTCTTGTGGCAAAGGTTGAAAATGCACTTTAGAATTGGAAGAATGAAATTGTTTTAAGATGAATTCAGTGTGCTTCATCTGTGTAGACCACTTAACACAAGTCAATGCAGTAGATATAGAAGAAAGCCCACAGCCTGTGTGTGTGTGTTCACATCACCCTTTGTCTTACAAATCTCACAGATCTGTAACATAATGAATAATGATATCTGTTGACCAAGCTATAATGATGTCCTATGGAAATCAAGTAAACTCAGGGCAGCTGCCTGGCAGTTTCACTTCTATTATAAACTTCTAGCTTGTTACAATGCAAAAGGTGATTAACGCACTATTTTGGGACTTTGCCATGGCAGACCAAAGGCCTTTGGTATTAGTGCACAATCTCTATTCTCATCACACCTACTATTCTTATGTTGCATACATTTTGTTTGATAGCCATTGATGACATAGTAGCACAAAGCATGTTGTAGCCCTAGTAAAATGTCACATGGCTGGGAGACCATGTGTTGAGATTCTTACAGTCCAGGGGGTTGAACTAAATGACTCTTGGGGTTCCTTCCAACTCTACAATTCTATGATTCTAAGTTGTGACTTTAACAATGACAGAACAGGACCTTATCACTAATTCCTATGCATTTTTCTATCAGTGCAACATCTCACACAATTAAGCCATCATCAATATCTGAACTGGAACTATCCATTCTTTACTTGAAATTGATTAGGCATCATTTATTAACTATTTAACAAAATTTTCTATTTTGTGTAAAGTCCAGTTCTTATGATCAAAATATTGATCAAAATATTCTTCCACATCAATGTGGTTAGTATTTCTTTTCAAGGTACCACCACATGGCAAAATCTGGTATCTAGCACACAAGGAGTCCCCTTGAAAATGTTTTTCCCTTGACAGAATACAAACTACTTTTGACAATATGGCAGCCTCTGCAAATGAGATATTTAGAGAGCTAGTCTATGCATGTCTGTCTATACAAATTGAAGTCCCACTTAAATCCGTAATATTTACCTCCAAGTAGGCATGTGTAGGATTTCAGCCTGTTGCGGCTACGAAAACAGGGAGACCTAGTAACCCATAATACCCTGCTAGTTTGCTGCGCCTCATTAGGTGGGTCAGAAGTTGTGGAGGCCTGGTCTATGAAAAACAAAGCACTGGTAATTTGAAAAACCCATTTATGCTCTCTATAGGGCCAATAAAAGCCATTGTTATTATCCTGAACGGCAAATAAATTTCTCATTCAGAGCTCTCTGCCGTCTGCTCCTAGCCGTTCAGGGTAGCTGACACTCTTATGTAAGAGTGATGGCTGCAAACTGGCTGAAATTCATCATCCACTTTATAAGGACATAACATTCCTGAAAACAGACTGGCAAGCTTGGGGCAAAACAAGGCTCTGGTTGTTGTGTTGGGAGTTATGCTATGATTAAATAGATAGAAAAGAGCTGTTCATTTGAGCTCCTACCCATTTAAAAGGTAGAAGAAGAATACATTAACAATACAGTGGTACCTCGGGTTACATATCCTTCAAGTTACATACGCTTCAGGTTACAGACTCCGCTAACCCAGAAATAGTGCTTCAGGTTAAGAACTTTGCTTCAGGATGAGAACAGAAATCGTGCTCTGGTGGCGCGGCAGCAGCAGGAGGCCCCATTAGCTAAAGTGGTGATTCAGGTTAAGAACAGTTTCAGGTTAAGTACGGACCTCCGGAACGAATTAAGTACTTAACCTGAGGTACCACTGTAGATATCTGGCTGCACTTGAACTCACCTAATACCTGAATGTCGAATAATTCTTTGAGGCAGGGTTCGCTGACAGAGGGAGGATGATTTGGCACTAGGTCTCCAAAGAGAACTCCATGTCTAAGTGGAAAATTGAACATAAGTTTCTGATGTTCATACCAAATACTTTGTCCAGTGTTTCACACTCTCCCTGCATGGATTAAGACCATTAGCTGCTACTACTTCTTATCTAGAAATGCCAGTGTGTTTCTTAAGTTTAACACTGGAATCCTAACCATGCAAACTCAGAACTGTGTCATACTGAATTCAATGGTTCTTGCTCCCTGGTAAGTGGAGTTAGGATCACAGCCTTAGTTGCTAACTTCAGCGCCTTTCTCAACCATTAAACTCAATATTACTCCAAAAATGGAAGGCTAGTATTTTTCTTTCTGGATTATTTCAGTGAATGCATTCCAGTTCTAGATTCCAGCATAGTTAAACTACCAGAAGTGGGGGCAATGATATAAAAGCTGGAATTTGCAGGATTATTTTTAACTTTTTACATTACTGTGATCTTGTGGAGGTGTGAGGAGCAGGATCACACTGTCCTGTTCTGGCCAGGCTCCGCAATCAGAAGGGAAGCATATTGAATAGTAGAGCCTGCTAGCAGGGCAGAATAACAGCAGATAAGGCAGAGTCGCATCTGGTAAGGTCAGGCCATGGTTGGAAGGAAGGGCAGAGTCAGGTGTGGTAAGGTGAGATATAGCAGCTATAGCAGATTCACATCAGTTAAGGGAAAACTACAGTGGTACCTCAGGTTACATACGCTTCAGGTTACATACACTTCAGGTTACACACTCTGCTAAATAGTGTTTCAGGTTAAGAACTTTGCTTCAGGATGAGAACAGAAATCGTGCTCTGGCGGCGCGGCGGCAGCAGGAGGCCCCATTAGCTAAAGTGGTGCTTCAGGTTAAGAACAGTTTCAGGTTAAGAACGGACCTCCGGGACGAATTAAGTACTTTACCCGAGGTACCACTGTATAGCAAAATCAGCCAGGTCTGACTTAGAGAAGACCAGGTACTGTCACTGTCAGGACCTTGGACAGAGCACTATGAGAACGCTGACTGGAGTGCTCTCATCTACTGAACGAAACTGCTGCTTCTGCAATAAGGCCTTTGGGAAATTGGCCGGATTAGTCCTGTTGTAGACTTTGTCTGCTCTGAGGAGCAGTCTGTGCCCTGATATAGGCTATAGACTTAATCTGCAACCATTTGTTACTATGGCATGGGACTAGCAAGAGCTGCCCTAGGAATGAGTCTTCTGAACTGCAGAATTCTGGCAAATAAACATCCTGTGGCCTGGAAGGACTCAGGAGTATGTGGCAGAAACCCCTCCCTTAGGAATTAGCGGTGGCTATTAATCTGAAGAAATGCAAGAAAGCAAAGTGGCTGTCCAACGAGGCCTTACAAATAGCGGAGGAGAGAAGGCAAGCAAAATGCGAGGGAGATAGTGAAAGATACAGGAAATTGAATGCAGATTTCCAAAGAACAGCAAGGAGAGACAAGAAGGCCTTCTTAAACGAGCAATGCAAAGAAATAGAGGAAAGCAACAGAATGGGAAGAACCAGAGATCTGTTCAAGAAAATCGGAAATATGAAAGGAACATTTCGTACAAAGATTACCATAATAAAGGACAAAAGTGGTAAAGATCTAACTGAAGCAGAAGACATCAAGAAGAGGTGGCAAGAATACACAGAGGAATTATACCAGAAAGATATGGATGTCTCGTACACCCCAGGTAGTGTGGTTGCTGACCTTGAGCCAGACATCCTGGAGAGTGAAGTCAAATGGGCCTTAGAAAGCACTGCAAATAACAAGGCCAGTGGAAGTGATGGTATTCCAACTGAACTGTTTAAAATTTTAAAAGATGATGCTGTTAAGGTGCTACACTGAATATGCCAGCAAGTTTGGAAAACTCAGCAGTGGCCAGAGGATTGGAGAAGATCAGTCTACATTCCAATCCCAAAGAAAGGCAGTGCCAAAGAATGCTCCAACTACCGCACAATTTCACTCATTTCACATGCTAGCAAGGTTATGCTTAAAATTCTACAAGGAAGGCTCAAGCAGTATGTGGACCGAGAACTCCCAGAAGTGCAAGCTGGATTTAGAAGAGGCAGAGGAACCAGAGACCAAATTGCAAACATGCGCTGGATTATGGAGAAAGCCAGAGAGTTCCAGAAAGACATCTAACTTCTGCTTCATTGACTATGCAAAAGCCTTTGACTGTGTTGACCACAGCAAACTATGGCAAGTTCTTAAAGAAATGGGAGTGCCTGATCACCTCATCTGTCTCCTGCGAAATCTCTATGTGGGACAAGAAGCTACAGTTAGAACTGGATATGGAACAACTGATTGGTTCCAAATTGGGAAAGGAGTACGGCAAGGCTGTATATTGTCTCCCTGCTTATTTAACTTATATGCAGAATTCATCATGCGAAAGGCTGGGCTGGATGAATCCCAAGCCGGAATTAAGATTGCCGGAAGAAATATCAACAACCTCAGATATGCAGATGACACAACCTTGATGGCAGAAAGTGAAGAGGAATTAAAGAACCTTTTAATGAGGGTGAAAGAGGAGAGCGCAAAATATGGTCTGAAGCTCAACATCAAAAAAACGAAGATCATGGCCACTGGGCCCATCACCTCCTGGCAAATAGATGGGGAAGAAATGGAGGCAGTGAGAGATTTTACTTTCTTGGGCTCCATGATCACTGCAGATGGTGACAGCAGTTATGAAATTAAAAGACGCCTGCTCCTTGGGAGAAAGGCGATGGCAAACCTAGACAACATCTTAAAAAGCAGAGACATCACCTTGCCAACAAAGGTCCGTATAGTAAAAGCCATGGTTTTCCCAGTAGTGATGTATGGAAGTGAGAGCTGGACCATAAAGAAGGCTGATCGCCGAAGAATTGATGCTTTTGAATTATGGTGCTGGAGGAGACTCTTGAGAGTCCCATGGACTGCAAGAAGATCAAACCTCTCCATTCTGAAGGAAATCAGCCCTGAGTGCTCACTGGAAGGACAGATCGTGAAGCTGAGGCTCCAATACTTTGGCCACCTCATGAGAAGAGAGGACTCCCTGGAAAAGACCCTGATGTTGGGAAAGATGGAGGGCACAAGGAGAAGGGGACGACAGAGAATGAGATGGTTGGATGGTGTTCTTGAAGCTACTAGCATGAGTTTGATCAAACTGCGGGAGGCAGTGGAGGACAGAAGTGCCTGGCGTGCTCTGGTCCATGGGGTCACGAAGAGTCGGACACGACTAAACGACTAAACAACAACAACAACATTAATCTGAAAGACAGTGAAAACAAAGCAACCAAAACAAAGCATACCTTACCCTATAAACCAAACAGGGCGTTGCTTTCAAACGTATCAATAAGTGATACAGAATAAGAACTATAAAAGTTTTCAGATCATATCATTCTGACCTGGGTACCCTGTTCCTCATCTCTATATAAACCAAGGTCTATTGCAATTACATTTCTACTTGTTTCCTTTGCCTTTTAGTTGTCTACTCTCCACCCCACATACATGGATTTGAAAAGGTTCTGGCGCTCGGTGGAGCCGAGTGCACGTGGCTCACCAATTAGTGTGATCAGAAAGGGCCACTTCAATAAGAGCTAGTCATGAATATTCCACCAGCATTTTCTCAAGGCCAAGGGAAATACAATAACTCTTCATTTAATCCCACTGGGCCAGTCCTGAAGGTACGCTTTACTTGAAAGTAAATGAATTTTTAGAAGGTAAGAATGGAGTCAGGTACAATTCTGCATATTCATAGGTATCAGAATCTGATCCATTGTGAGCCCCAGTCCCCAAGCAAATCATAGAATCATAGAATCATAGAATCATAGAATCATAGAGTTGGAAGAGACCACAAGGGCCATCGAGTCCAACCCCCTGCCAAGCAGGAAACACCATCAGAGCATATCATATCCTCTTCGCTTTCATTTCGTTTCAGCAAGTACTGCTGGGTGGAAGGAGGATTACGATACCGATGTAAATGGCAGAGGCCTGTAAAGTATTGCAAAGATAAGTGCTAAGTACAGTATTATTTGATAGCGGAGGGCAAATTAGCCATGAATTTGCAATGGGATATAAAAACAAAAAAGCCAGTACATCCTCTTGCATGGATAAGCATAGCATTGGCCTTCTAGAATGAGACAAGAGGGCTTTAAGTATCTCTAGGGTGGAAAATGTTTATGTAGCAGGATCGGATTTTAGGTGCTGCATGGGGAATAAGGATTCTCCCCCGCTTCACCACTCTATCTTGCTGTGCTGTGGAATTTTTGCCTGACCCTGGACAAGTTTATCCTGCCTCTTTCACTGCCAACAAAATGTGAGCAATAATACGTCCCGGGCTTGTGCTAATTAATTCATTAATATCCCTGAAGTGCCACTGGCTCCCTGGAGAAACAGTGCTTATACAACTGCACAACTTATTTTATTATTAGTTTGAGAAGCATTGTATCAGGATCAAGCGGAGAGATGAGCTTGTCTTCTCCTTAGTACAGAGGTAAGAAAAGCAACCTTGTTAGACTAGGTCAGGGGTAGGCAACCTAAGGTCCGCGGGCCAGATGCGGCCCAATCGCCTTCTAAATCCGGTCCATGGATGGTCCAGGAATCAGCGTGTTTTTACATGAGTAGAATGTGTCCTTTTATTTAAAATGCACCTCTGGGTTATTTGTGGGGCCTGCCTGGTGTTTTTATATGAGTAGAATGTGTGCTTTTATTTAAAATGCATCACTGGGTTTTTTGTGGGGCATAGGAATTTGTTCATCCCCCCCAAAAAAAAACAGCCCACCAAATGGTCTGAGGGGCAGTGGACTGGCCCGTGAAAAAGGTTGCTGACCCCTGGACTAGGTTATTCACTATTGGGGTAACTGCAAGAAGATATACATTAAGGTCAACAGAACCCTTTGCAAACACCTCCTTTCCCCAGATTCCCCATGTTTCATGTACACTTTTTCTTCTCCCTCCTTTTTTATGGGGAAGGGAGATTTAAAAAGGCAAGCTACTCTTCCTAGAAAGGGCTCTTGAAAATAACTGAAGTGTCCAGGTGTGGTTTGATATCCACTCCAGCCTAGCTTTGCAAAATTGCGCTTTCAGTAACAGAAATTAGAATTTTCTCCGTCTTAGAGCTGTTGGCAACTGCAGTGTGAATACTTTTTGTGGGCAGCTCTGAATTGTTGGGCTTAGCTGCAAAAGAAGCTTCAGTCCCACCAGTGCAGATAATTGATAACTGACGCTGAACAGAGGCAGTGTTTGCATGTTGCAGGAGGTTGCAGGCTTGCACACCACCCCTGTCCTCTCCTCCCATGTGGCCAGGACAACTTTCACTTTCCGTTTCCATTAAAATGGGACTTGCCATTGCATCTGAAGTGGGGATCATGCTTTAGCACTGACATCTCAAAGCCTTTAAGACCATCTTTTGGAATTGAACATCTAAATAGGGGAAGCCTGGAGAATCCACACAGTGGCCTCACACATCTTAAAGGTAAAGGTAAAGGTACCCCTGCCCGAACGGGCCAGTCTTGACAGACTCTGGGGTTTGTGCGCCCATCTCACATCTATAGGCCGTGGGCCAGCGCTGTCTGGAGACACTTCCGGGTCACGTGGCCAGCGTGACAAAGCTGCATCTGGCGAGCCAGCGCAGCACACGGAACGCCGTTTACCTTCCCGCTGGTAAGCGGTACCTATTTATCTACTTGCACCCGGAGGTGCTTTTGAACTGCTAGGTTGGCAGGCGCTGGGACCGAGCAGCGGGAGCGCACCCCGCCACGGGGATTCGAACCGCCGACCTTACGATCGGCAAGCCCTAGGCGCTGAGGCTTTTACCCACAGCGCCACCCGCGTCCCGTCTCACACATCTTACTCTCTTCTAATTGTTAGTGGGAAGCAACTCACTATTGGGTCCCTGACCTAAATCTAGTGGTCATAGCAGTTATGAATATGGTCCTCAGCAGCTATAGAGTTCACTTCCAAATTAACTCTGAGGTTGAGGCATTGAGACTTGAGGTTCAGACCAGCTTCCTTCCAAGGAATATTCAGGGCTGGTGCCAACATCCTTGAGCTAAGGCTGGACCCTCGGCATGGCCCACCAGCCACTGATGCCAGACCATTGGGGAGGGGGCTATGCAAGATAATACACCTCTACTGAAATATCTAGGCAACTGCAACATGTTTTTTCACTGACATGATACACACAGCAAAGAATGGCACGGTGCATACAGATTTAACTCTTTCTTTTCAAATCATAAAGGTTTACTTCAGAAAGTGTGTGCTTTGCGTTTGGAAGGAAAAGGAGCTGCGAGTGCATGTTTAATCCACTGCTATTTTCCTTCATAAAGTCATCATTAGTGCTAATTACATCTTCATTAAGACACTGAACAGTAACTGACAGTTATTGAACTACTAATTGCTTTTAATTTAGACTCCCTGCTTGTGCCAAAGCATGCAGGACCTTATATGGTTTTAGAGAAGCATTCCTGAGAAAGGGGAGAAAAGGACGGTGTTTCTGAATCCTGCTTAGATAAATTATGTCTCCTCTGAGGGGAAAAAAGTGATGACTCCTTTTTTACATATCAGTTCCCTTTCCCTCAAAGGAAAAAAAATAATCCAGCTAGCAATCCAAATCCAAAACAAAAGGCAACAAAAACCCTGTCATTGTCATTCTATACCCAGAAATCTATTAGGACACAGGATATGAAATTCATTTGAATTCTCATGTTAGATTTCCATGGTTTATCTGAGGCCCACTTCACAGCTTATTTGGAATAGTAATTAATTCAGTCTTGTGACAAAGAAAATTAATATTTGCTGGTTCTAAAATAAAAGCAGCTCTATCATCAGGACAGCTTGATAGGCACATGGGTTCCCAGTCCATGAGAAGAGCACACAGGAGTTTGAACAATGGAGAAAAGATCATTGGACAGCTGAATAATTCCCCCACCCTCCCCATGGTCACAATGAACCTGGGAAGCGTCCAGATAAGGAGATGATTTTTTATTGGATAACCTGGCAGCATGCACCATGCATTCTCTAGAGCAGGAGTTACCCAATGTGGTACCTTCTGGGTATCATTAACTATAGCTCCCATCATTCCTGCTCACTGGCCTTGCTGGCTGAATTCCTGCTCCAGATAATGAGGTCAAATTCTGAAGTTGTTATTCCCTAAGTTAATCAGATCTCCAAGCCCTTGGCGGTGTATAATTATGACAAAACAGTTTTGGCACACACCCAGTTAGTGCTGAATATACCGAACTATTTCTGGTTTGTGTCACTTTCAAATGTGTTCAGTAATAAGTCCATTCAATCCCATTTTTGCATTAAATTGCACAAACTTTAAAGAGATATATGTACAAAAATGTACATTTCAATATGCATTGAAATACTTAACTTTGAACATATTTCCCCCTCTCAAATATGCATTTTTAAAGCATTTCAAGGCTTTTGATCCCAGAACTACATTGCAATATTTGAAAGAAGAAGAAAAAAGCAACACCTTATGCTCTGACCCACACATTACTCCAGGAGATTCAGGTAAGGTCAGCTCACAATTGTAAACTCACAGATATGAAATTCCTTGAGTGTTACTGCCAGGTACAACCTCGGCTTTTGTACCGGAGTGCTTTTGATTCAGGAAGAAAATTCACACAGTGACTTGGACTTAACAAATGGGATGTCTAATCCAATAGCTCCACAGAAGGCCACAGCTGCACCAAATAAATGCTGAATAAAATAAGCCAATCATTTTCCACTGCTCGGTCTCCAAATTGCTCTCACCTTGGTTTTTATATTACAACTGAAGGTGGCATTTCAACAATCTCTCCACAGATGCGTGCATCCCACAGCATGCCCATCAACGTCTATTCCGATATGATTATATGGATGGGGAGAGTGGAAAATAACTATCAGGATTTGTGCCTAACTGTCCACTAAATAAAGATCTACGGCTGCCAGCGAGAAAACACCAGTCACTTATAACAAATTAAAGTGTAAGGAAGGCGATTGCTAATAGAATGCAAGAATGGGCTGACACAGGCAGTTCCAAATTATAGGTGGGAGGACAACACTGGGAAAGGATTTGTATTGAATGCAGCCAGTTAGTAAGATTAATGAGGGCAGAAATCACATTGCACGGTGGTCAATCTTCAATAATTTAAGGGTAATAGAAACTAATTTCAAGGTGATGATATTTTTTTAAATAAAAAAAAACCCTCCTTTCTCTTTGTCTGAAATTAGGATGAGGCTACTTCATGCTTCAGAGTTCACCCAGTGTGAAGTCAGAATGCTGCCAACTATGAAGGGAACTGAGAAACACTGCATCAATAATAATTAGTATTAACTTCTATCCTAGGCAGTGTTATAGCCAGGGACACTGGTTCAGATGGAAGATGGGAGCAAAATGGAATGTGATTTCTGTTTTTTGTTTTGGTGGAAGGAACCATTTCCAGCAAGGTTAAAGGCCACCTTCTTAGATATAGTCAAGAAAAAAAACACACCAAATGCCCAATTCTCTTGACTAGTGTGGCTTCTCTCTGTCTTTAGGCTGAAATCCTATGTACATTTGCCTGGGGGTAAACCACAGTGGGGCCTACTTCAAAGTAAACCTGCATAGGATTGAATGATATAGCAATATTATCAAGGATAAAGAGTATCACACCAAATATACAACACAAATGGGTTTTCACCTTTAGCATGCACACAATGGTCTGTTGTAGTACAATACACATTCAGTGACCTGGTTTGCACATAATGCCAAGTGTGAACCAGCAAGCGTAAAAACAAGAAGCATGGCCATTTTGCTCCTCTCCATGGTCCTGCTACCATTATGTTACTTGGAACTAAGCTATGGTTTGGTTAAGTGTTATGTGTGAATCCAAGCTTATGTCTTGCTCTAAATAAACCACAATCTGATGGGAGAGTACATATGACATCAAAACTCCTTTGAGCAGAGTTATTACACTTTTTATTTTTTATTTTTTAAGAAATAAGCTTGTAGACATCAGAGTTGTTGGACAAATGGTCGTACTGCCCATCACTGCTAGGGACTGAAATTGTCTTGGCACTCATACATTTTTAAACATTGCTGTGGCTCATCAGTAAACAGGGAACAGCTTCTTGATGCTGTGCTCTGGATGAATAATAAAAAACAACAACATGAGACATCCTATTGGCGTTATTTGTGGCTGAAGCCCATGTTTATAATATTAGGAGGTTGTCTCATGCACCAGAGTTTTGAAATCCTATGTTTAATTGTTTCATTACTGATTTGTTATACTGATTTGTTTACCGATTTGCTATTCTGTATTTCACAGTCACCTCACAGAGTAGGTGACATGCAAATCTTAACGTAAAACAGAAATTCAAAAAAGAAGACAAATCAAAATACAAAACAATTCATATGCTCAAATGTCCCTACCATTAGGAACAGTGAAGCAACTGCTCCAGGTGACAGATGTGGCAGAAGAGGCAACAACAGTAATCCCCTCCTATTCTTTCTGAGTCACTTAGTTGTTCCTTTCTGTTGGAGGACAAAACTGTGTTGCACAGCCAGCTGTGTGTCCCTTAAGCTAGACTGTTACCCTCAGGTGCAGCGAAGTATTCACTCAGCCCCAGTTTTACAGTAAGACTCAACTGCTAGGCCAGTTGGCTTCTGCACATAGAATGGGGGACATCTTGTTCTTTGCCTTAGAGAGCAAATGTCTTGGGTTGGCTCTGTTCACGCATAAAAATAAGTAAGTATCAGAACCAGCAAAAATCATTTGATCATATAAAAGAGTTAAAACACTACAAACAACTTAAACCAACTAATTGCCACCAACGTTGCAGAGGCTAATATGAAATAACTATGACCTAACATTGAAAAATGTTTAAAAGGTCTTGAAGAATACGAAGGGATTTGCCTGGCATCAATAAGGACAATAAAGTGGACATGTGGCAGGGTTATTAAACATTGTTTTAGGCTGCAGTATTAGTCCCATTGACCTCAACTACTTCTCTGAGTCAATATGCATAGCATAGAACTGCACTGTCACATTATGTGAGCTACCTTGGAAGCACTAGGAAGAGAAAAATGGGATAACATTAAACTCCTTGAACAAGGAAAGATGGGGTATAAATATTTACACAATTAAAAAATAACCTGAAATGGCTGCTTGATTTCTATTATTGACTTCTTATTTATATAGATGCTTATATGTAGGGCTGAGCTGAAAGCTACACTTAAACTCACAGAGCAAACCTCCTTTTTGGTGCCTGCTTAAAGTGCTCTCCAGTTAGACTCTAAAATTCCTGGCAATACCCCTGGTTGTGGGAAGCTGCCTTAGCAAGCATTTGACTAAATCAGGAAGGGTTGTCCACCCTCTAAATCAGGAGTGCTTTGTGGTCCATGAGCTTCATTCAGGTGGTACATGGCATGTCTGCATTAAATAATCTTCTTTTGTGTTGTATTTTCTTACTTCTTTTTATTTTATTTTATCATATTACAAATTCAATTCTATACAACCTATTTAAAAGAAATAAAAGCAGTGAAAAAAATACAATTTAAAAACATACAGAATCCAGAATATTGCATTATAATTGCTGCAAGAAGCAGAACTAATATTTAACTGCTCCACCAAGACCATCAACAATTTTCAAGTGGTTCATGGAGAGAAAAGTTTAAAAACTGCTCTAAATTTATTTCATTGGCCTTCAGTGACATTGGATAGCTAAATCTAATCAATACAGAATTGTGGCAGTATCCTGTTGAGTCTGTGAGCCCTGACTGCTTGTAATCACCCATATGACTAATCTAGAAAGAAGGAGTAGGAATAATTAGGAGGATGGTATCAAAGCAGCAGCAGAGAATAGAAAACAAAGGCAGTGAACAGGATTGGGGAAAGGTGAATATTGCCATGATGAAAGTCTCAAGAAATTCTGTCCTAGAAAGCAGCATTTTCAACACAAAATCAAAATGAGTCTGCATTTGTACAGTCTTAATTAAGATTTTTTTCTACTCACAAGCCAAGTTTTCTTTTTCATGACTATATCAATAACCTGATTTTTTCCTCTTCTGTTATATATGACCAAAATCTTATGAAACATCTACAGTGATGTGGTACATTTGCAAAAAAGGTCGTTATATAAAAACAAGTAATGTGCTGTCACAAAGCCAAAAAAGAAATAAAACTGAAAAGTGGGGAGGGGACACCCATGATAGCAGCCTGTTCCTATGGTAATATAAAAGAATGTTTCCTGTTGTTATGGAAACTAGTCCTTTAAAAAGCAATCATATAAACTCAAAAGGAAAGAGCCCAGGCATCACTATTCTGAGTGATTCCAAGTTATGCAACAAATCTAATTCTTCGTTCCAGCTAAGCCATAACACATATTTGGTTAAATTATGGGGTATATGACCATAATGTGCAAAGTGGGTGAATCTATATGCTTGACTATCAACGTAACTTCTAACACTGCAACCTGACGGTGCACAGCACTGCGTGAAAAATGAATTCATATTAGTATAACAATATTCTTTAGGTAGGACTTAGGTAGAATCCTATTCTTGCTCAGAGCAAGTCTCAGCTTTCTGCAGGAGTGCAAAGTTATGCCTTAAAAATAGGTGACCAGAATCAAAACATTCCCAATGAAGTTAGTAACCATTTCTTGCAACCATCTTTTATCTATCTCCAGGGAAGCCCTTCAAAAGGTGCAGGGGCAGCGCCATCCTCCAAACGTTCAAACCACAAACAGGTCTTCTAGCAACAGAAGGGACCATTAGAAAACCACCTGTTTCCATGTGGACTTACTGAATTTTTTGTGCTCCTGGGCTCTTTTGCTTCTGAAGAATACATGACAGATGGCAATGCACAGATTCAGGGCTTATCCACACTCACCTTTAGCCATGCTTTTTTCAGGCACAGGTCTGCTCTTAAAATCTCTGATTTATTTATTTTTTTGCCCTGGAGCTTTCCCCTCAAAAACCTGTCCTTCAGTGGTCAATCTGAAGAAACATCAGTTGGGGTTTTCACACAGATTGGCGTTTGCTCTGATTGAGCTTTAAAGAGCAGGTTTCAAGGGGGAAGCTCTGGAACAAAAGAAAAAATGGGGCTGGGGGCACTCGAACACAGAGCTTTAAAGCAGAGACTGTGGATGGAAAGAGCGGAGGAAAGGTATGTCTGGAGAAGTCTGCAGTGGTACTCAACAATATGGGTTATGTTCTAGTTGCTGTTCTTTTGCCATCTTGCAATTTTAGTGAATCAAAGTTCATGCATAAGTAGAAAGGATGGCAACTCCATTCTGTTGTGAGGCTTTCCAGCTCACGCTGCCATTTATGTGATTCGGAAAAAGCTGGAATTGTGTCAGCTGTTTTCATCATAATCAGCAGATTCCTCTCCCCAATTGTGACTTCAGTTGTCTTCTGGATAGTGCATAGGCTTGGAACCTCCACTGCCCCCCCACCAGGTGTGAAAGTCTACAACTTGCCCTGAGCCTTTAGAGCAACAGGTAAGGTGACAGGCGAGCCCTAACAGCTCACTGTCTTCTTGATTCCTAGTTTTTGTGTGATAACAGACCAAGCAGTGGATGACAGGCATTAATGAGGCAAGCCCTACTGGGACAATAACCAGCAGGCACAGGCAATGAATGTGGGGAGATGTGGCAGGATGGGGTGAAGAGGGATGGGCAAAATGACAGGCATATACACTGTTATTCTTGAGTTTTTCATGTTGTGGCTGGGAGTGCAATATGATCACAACACAAATGCATCAGCCTTATACTAGTATATTCATGGGGCAGCAGCTGGCAGCATTGTTGGGCCATAGGATTGGGTTCCAGATCTTGATGGAATGATCTTGTTTATATGAAGGAATGTAAAAGGCATACCATTTTGTACATCACCTTTAAATCCAAACAAAATCAATAGTAAG
Organism: Podarcis vaucheri; assembly: GCF_965113315.1. Lineage (NCBI taxonomy): Eukaryota > Metazoa > Chordata > Lepidosauria > Squamata > Lacertidae > Podarcis > Podarcis vaucheri. The sequence continues at coordinate 48,615,187 of NC_138748.1, read as the reverse complement.
ATCTTTTTAAAAAAGGCTTCCTAGAACACGTAAAAGGAAAGAAAATTTGGGAGATAGAGGACATCCATTGTTAACGTACATTTCTCTCTGCAGTTCTTTTTTTAATTTTGACATCCTGTTTTGTATGTCTGAATGAATTATTTAATACTGTATTACTGAAAATAGAAAAAAGAGAGATTTTTTAAATCTCCGAGTAAACAAACACTTTTATTTAGCCGTGACATAAACTACAGTGAGAAATGAGGAAAATGTGGTGGTGTTGCCAGTCAGCCTCTGCAGCCCCTGACCCATGGATTTCTGGAGCCAATTGTACAAAACCTGCTATGTCTAAGCTATGCTCATCATATTTCTTTTACTTGAACCAGCTATCTGGGAAGGAAGAGAGACAATGTGATGAAAAGTTGATTGCCTTAGTCACACTGCACCACCTTCACATTTTGACTGTCTTAGATCTTCCTGCATGTTGAAAAATGTCCCTGTTGTGTCTGGTATATCCAAAGGTCTTTCCAGGACCACTTTACCAGTTGTCTGTATTTTTACTGCCCCCCCAAAAAAAAACTCATAAAGAAGGATCAAAGTCAGGGTAAGGTTATTACAGTCACTTGTCAAAAACGTCTGGGTTCAGTCCTCATAGTTTTGAACTTGGCTCCCTGGCAACAGATGATAGGAAACGTTCATAGCTCCTTTTTCTTCTGAGCTTTTCTGCAGGTGAAGTTAAATTATTTATGATGTATTTATTTTAAGCATGTTTACTCCACTTTTCAGCCGACAAAGCTCCCAGAGCAGCTTATGTAAGATCAGGAAAAATAATAAAAAGTGGCTAAAACAGTAAAAAGTGCATATGGTCTTTAAATTGCCAATTTAGAAGAGTGGTGGTGATGACGACAATTCACTTAGCTGACTGGTATTTTGGTCACCTCCAGACTGTCAGTATTTTGCATGAGGAATTCAAGCACATACTGGAACTTTAGCTTTCTACGATTAAAGTGGATTAAAGTGCTCTGGCCGTGCCTACGCCATACATTCAAAGCATATGGCTTACCCCAAAGGATCCTGGGAACTGTAGCTTCACACTACTCCAATTCCCAGCACCCTTAACAAACTACAGTTCCCACAATTATTTGGAGGGGAAATTGTATTTTAAATGTATGGTGTGTATGCAAGCACTGGTGCAACAAATCCACTTTGCAGTTAGGAAAGTGATGAGGAAACATGTTGAAAAGTGTGGGGTGAATGATCAATGGGATGGCATGTAATCGCCATGCAAGCAAATCAGAGTGGATATGCAGGATGAATGACCACTGCTGTATATCTTTCTCACAAACCAATGAGAATCATTGCTGAGTAATGCTGAATAATACAGCCTAACCTCCTAATAAGCTTTGTGCAAAATAATTTGGATGACTGCTCAATAAATAGGTGGTTTAGAGGAGGTAGTTCTCTCTCTCTCTCTCTCTCTCTCTCTCTCTCTCTCTCTCTCTCTCTTAGTTCTCCTTGCCTCTGTGAAGGAAAAAGAGGCTCAGTCCTAGCTGGTAAAGCAGCAGCATGTTATGTTGCAAAAGTTATTATGGCAACTCACTCCTTACATTCAGCGGTGGTGCACCCTTCTTATGAATGAACACTCTATAATCCGAAGGTCAGTTTTTGATCATTCCTCAGGAGGTGACTAACCATAAATTTCACCATGTCAGGATACTTTCACAAAAAAGCTTTCTTAAGGGAGAATAAAGGAGAAAAAATGATCAAGTAGTGGCTCTTTCCTATAATAAATGACTATATATACACTCAGGGGCAAACTAGGCATGATGTTTGTCATGTAGGTTGCCCTTGCTTAGTTTATTTTTTAAATGAAAAAATATAAACCTTTGCTGGACTGGGACTGTGGGAGGGGTCTTTAACTCTTTACTGCTACCTGGGTTCCAACTGGAATAATGCCCCATACCTGCCAGCTGCAGGGGCGGGAAAGCTCTCCTTAGCGCCAGTAGGTAAACAGTCATTTCTCCTGTTACTGCATGGCAGTAATTTTAAGTAGGACAATGAAGGACGTTATCCAACTACATTCCCAGTTTGCTCCCTGCCCCACAGTGATAGCGATTTCTTTTGTTTGTTTTTTAATTCAACTATATGGCAATACTCACATCTCATCTGGTTCTCAAACTAAGAGTGCTTAGCAACACAGGCCATTTCCAGATGACCCATTTATTGAACATTTCTCTTGGTTCGTTTGCCCCAAGTTTGCAGGAAAGGTTATACAATGTTACATGAAACAATCATTATCCCACACTTTCCAGTGTGTTTTGCCCACCACTTTCCTTCTTGCAAAAAGTCCAATTTTAGGGGGAAGGAGGTTTATGGTGCAAGAGCGCCAAATCAGCTTTCACTGTGGAAACTGAATTTGCTGGTATATGAATGACTCCGAGATGAAAATAGCAACAGTCTAGAACAGTGGTGGCAAACCTATGGCACATGTGCCAGAGAGGGCACTCAGAGCCCTCTCTGAGGGCATGTGCTCCGTCATCCCAGCAGGGCCGTAGCTTCCATGCTGGGGGTGGGGCGGGAGGGCTTGTGTGCAAGCAGGAGTGGAAGCTGGGATCTCTCAGAAGTGGAGTGGAGGCTTCATGCTGAGAGATCCCTGCTTCCACTCCTGCTTGCACGCAAGTAGGAGCGGGATGGGGTAGCTCAGCTGAGGAGCGCCTGGCTGCCTTCAGGTGGTGCAGGGGCTCTCAGATGCAGCTTCTGGGCTGCCTCCACCTTCCCTAACCCCAGCAACTATTCAGCTTGGCTGCCTTCACGGGGTTGCAGGGGATCTGATGCGGAGGTGGGGGCTCCTTTAAACTTCTCCTTTGAGGGGAGTGCAGCTGTGAACCCCTCAATGGAAGGTGTGACGGAGCCTGCACCTCCCCAGCTGAGCAGCCCCCGATCCAGCTCCTGTTCCCATTAAAGCTGCAACGCTGCCTACCCAATTCCCCTTCTACTTGCCTGCAAGCAGGAGCAGGGTGGGGGTGGTGCCAACATTCCTTGCCTGCTCACTTGCTGCCTGGCCCGCTTTCCCTCACTAGGAAAACGGAAGTGTGGCACTCAAAATGAAAGTTATACTTAGAACAGAGAATGTTTGGCTTCCAAAAAAGGTTCCAAAACTGGAACACTCATTTCTGGGTTTGAAGTGTCCAGGTTCCAAGTAGTTTGAGAACTAAGCTGTTTGAAAACTGAGGTATCACTGTATTTATTTTTCTCAATTTGAGCAGTTTGGAGGTCTTCATTGTTCAAAGCTCAGAAAGGAAGAGAGAAAGAGAAAGAGAAAGAGAAAGAGAAAGAGAAAAAGAGAGAGAGAGAGAGAGAGAGAGAGAGAGAGAGGTTGGGATATCCTTCTACCTTAGACCAATATGTTTGCTATTGGAGTAGAGGAACCAAATGCATTCCAAGGCTGCTGCTATTGCAGAAAGTGCTTTGACAGCCGAACCTTGCAGATAATCTTGCTCACCAGCTGTCAGTTTTAAAGATTATGTCACAAGTCCCCTGTTGTGAATTTTATGAACAGCCTTTAGTTGCAGTATTTGAAGTGACCAGTACTTTAAAAAAATCTACTGGTACAGAAAAGTAATAATCTAAAACAAATTTTAAAACATAAAATTGGAAAATAAAAGATCCTCTATTTAACTGAGCTATATGGGCATATGCTCAAGATAAAGGGAACATGGTAGGAATGTGTGAGGCCTCCGTGAATACAAACTACAAGAGAAATAATGAGGGATTGGTGCTAATTCCATCACCATGCATTTCTCTTCTTTCATGGGATGCATGGATGTGGAGCTCAAGGAAACATACTTCTCAGGGACACACTGCATTTCAAAAGCAAGGGTATTTCTTCCCTTTCACAGATTTACAACAGTGTATTCACCACCTCATAATTGGGGACAGTCAGGTCACTGAACCCTGTGCAGCGCATCTCACCTTTAGTCCTGGGTCTGCAACTGCAAGGCAGATGTGTCCCTATGCCATTGTGTACCTTGTGCAAATTGGTCTGCTGCCAAGCACAGCATTGCAGACATGATTTGTAGCATCAACCTCCAAGGTAAAACCTCAGACGAGAGCTTTGTAATTGGAAATGGGGCCTTAGGTCCTTAGAAGTAGGGTTGTTACTACCATGGCCCAGGTGTTGTCGACAGTGAGCCAGGCATGCTCTGAGAGGGTAGGATATCAAGCGATTACCACGAAAAGCCAATGTGTTTGATAGATTGCATGTGATAGTACAAGGGCCTTAGGCAATGAAGTCTTAGGTTTGAGTTTATAAACTCCCTGCCTTCCTTTATGCAACCAGCAAACCTAAGAGTAAACTTCCTTAGTGACATAACGGACCCTGGAGTCCCATTCCTTAGGGTCATTTCTGTGTATTCTGAGCCAGATCATCATTACAGATGTAAACTTAAACATTGCTGCAATGATGGGCTGGTGGCTCCTCTGTCCACATACACCATTTGTTTATTCATCTACTCTGTTTACTATCAATTAACTAATTTTGAGCTATTAGCACATGTGAGCTAATGAGCAAACTGCCCTAACAGAGCTTTAAAAAAGGGTGGTGATGGAAGGTTGTATATATTATTTTTTAAAAAATATTGTATTTGTACTCCACTCTTAAACAGCACTCCAAGTGCTTTCCCATCTAATGAAGAACTAATAAAGTTTACACCAGCTTAGTCTATAGCACGACCATGTGTCCTATTTTACAGAGGGCATTCCTCTATATGAAGGAATACTTACTTTGTCATCCAATCCAGTTTAAATAAAAAGATCCATAAAAAACGAGTGCAGGGGCCTTGAAGTTGCCCATCAAACAGTCAGCACCTTGACAGCAGCAGAGTCGGGCACACAGGCCACACAATCTTCCCAACTATGTTGATAAGTATTGCATTTCTATTTAAATTGCAAACATTCTTTTTGCATTTGCATCTATACAGATAAATCAACATATGCAAAACAGTGTCGTCCTCTTTTGTCCCTGGTGTTGGTCTCTCTATTTTTGGGTAATGCATAAAATCACCTCCTCATTTGTGTTGGGCACCAGAGGAAGTGAGTGTACGTCACAAACCATATCGTCCAGATAGCCAGCTACTCCTTTGCATTTTGACTTCTTGGCAAATCTGGCTGGTTAATCACAGCCTCTCTGAACACTACCAGTTGACCTCAGAGGGCAACCCTTAATCATTCAGGCTCCTGTCTGAGCAGCTTATCTTGAGCTATATGGGCATATTCTGCTTGCTCTTCTGCTGTCTTCGATCATGACTCGTGCAGGATGCAATCTGATACTCACTTTCTGCCCTTCAGTGCCTCCGTTGCTACTACTATTGCTCTTGTCCCCTGTCTCATTCCTGTCTGTGGCTCCTCTGATCCTGAACTGCCTTTTGGGAAGTTAGACCTTCTAACTGGCTATGAGGAAACCCATGCCACTGGACTCTGATCTATGTTCTCTAAAGTTGACTGTACCTGTTTTGGACCATGCTCCCATTTCCTGCCCTCAACTTCCCTGGGTCTGGACCTGTGCTATAGTATCAGGTATTTTAAGGCAATGTACTGTGCTCAAAGGTGGAAATATTATCTTGAGGAATAGTGTATGTAAAAAATTGGAAAAAAACCCAATTTTGGCCATCTTAACTTTCACCTGTTCTTCAATATACTTCTAAAATGTTTACTATCATATTTCTTTGAGAACTGCCATCTAAACATATATATTTGAAGTTTTTGTATCCATAGTTTTCCCTGTGCAAAAGTTTCCAAGCCAAATATAAGAAGTACTGCAAAGTTTGTAAGCTTTGCAAGCAAAATCTTTCATAGATTTCTTTTTTTAATAGTGAAATGTAATAAAAGGGTACGGTTGAAAAACAAAACCTATGTATAAGGGACTGGCTGCAATCTAGTTTACTTATTGATGCATTTAACACTTTTATGCTCCACCTCTCCCATTTTGGCCAGATTAATGCATTTGCCAGGCCAGTGATCCTCTTTTCAAGGTCAAAGACTAGGTAAATGTTCCCCTGCTACACTCACAGCTTAATGTGTAATGAAAATATTTCATGTGGCAAGATCAATTTGTCCCCCATTTTTATTTAGTTTTAATGAGGATGAATTGTCCAGATTAAGACTCTAGTTACACTCTGTACATAGCACCTGCCGTATGTTATATTCTATTACTTGGTTTGCACATCATGGTAAACCATGAACATGCTGACTCCAAGGAAGAAGCTCACATCAACTTTGCTTTCACCTGGGCTAATTAGCTTAGTGCAAGATGGCAGCTAAACCAGCGTTTGGTTTATCATGCCACCTAAACTCAGGATCATGGTTAGCGTCTTCTCTACTTAAAACATGAACTGTAGCCATCACTGGACAAATCATATTGTGCAAAAGGAGTAGAGAGAATAACCACAATACCTGGTTTGCACAATATGCAAAGCCAAACCTTGGTTTATCTACCATGCTGTGGCAAGCTAAAAAGCTTGGGGATGAAAAAAGTAGCTGCAATCTCTTTCCCGGATCCAGTGCATTTGCATAGTCATAAACCATAGTCTAGAGTGGCATAACATGCAAACATGGCCTATGAGTGCAACAGGGAAAGGTGTTTGGCAGTTCCTCTAACACACCAGGAGAATCACTGACCCACCAACAGGAGAATATTTACAGTTGCTTTTAGCAGATAACTACATACATGAATGCAGAATCTGAATTCTTAAAAGCAATTAAAAATTAACTACTAAAAAAAATCCACTTGAAATAATTTTTCAGTGCCGTGAAATTCACATATCCTAGTCACATTGGTTAGGAAGTTGAGTTTCTCTATTAATTTCATTTTATCCAGGTTGGTCCTAAGTACAAGAAGTGAGGGCTCCCCACTTAAACTCATGTCATCCTGGACCTTGGAGTACACTTTGAGAGACATGTGCTGTCTCTTACCTGCTCTAAAGTCCAGCATGTTGTGAGACAGTCCCCTGGATCCTGTAGCATACTGACACAAGGTGTCAGTGGCAAGCACAAATCATGACTTGCACAGACCAACATTTGTACAACCCTAAACACTGGACCACAGAAATAATCAATCTCTGAATAACAAGCAGTGACTGTCACATAACACATGCTGAAGAATACTTTGCAATATCTTTAATTAACTCACTCCAATACACCATGGCTTCCTTTTTCTTGGAAAAAGACACACAAGGATGCTATGCTCTAAGACCCCCATGCTATAAGACTCAATATGTTAGATGGCAACATGTAAAAGGCCACAGTCGTCTTCCACGTGCTGAGCATTATCAGTGAAATAAATCAAAAGCAATAACTTTTGAAAATAGTAAAAGGGAACACATTTGCAATGCAGTTTTCAGGCGCCTGAAAGCTTAAATAAGCAGAGTCCCCAAAGGAACCTTTAAGTCAAAGTGTAGCACAATTTTGCATCTGAGCATTTTGTAGCCCAACTATTAGACATTTATACAGGTCCAGCAGAAAGGAGCAGATGTTCTTTTTATAGAGTGAAGACAAGTGTTATTCAACCTTTCAACATATCTATAAAAATTCAGACACTTTAAAACTATTTTAATAGCTGCCTGACAATTTTATTAATGCACTCTGTGGTCCCATTTCCTCCTTAAACTGGCTAGCCCATATTGCGGATTTTCACACATAACAAAGATGAGAGTCACTGATGCTGTGTCTTAATTAGCAGGAACATGAAAACCTATTATGTAGCCTGCTAAATTAATGAGAATGATCACTGCAGGATTTGAAAAGAGATGCTTCTACTTGTACAGGCCTTGAGTTAGAATGCTCTAGGCAAGCACAAATAATTCAGGTACGCAGCACAAACCCAGAAGCTGCGTGTATCACGGATGGGGTCGCTGCGTAATATCACTCCAGTTGGGGGAGAGAGAAAAATACTTTTTTTCTTTGAAGGGCATGAGGGTTCCATCTTTCAGCCTGATAAACTGTGGATAGCCTGGCCCTTCATTGCATACCACAGAATTAGCAAAAAAACCAGAGCAAGAGCCCTGTCACAATAGACCAAAAGTTTGCCCAGTCTACCATCCTGTTTCCCACAGTGGCCAAACAGATGCCCAAGGAAGACCACATAGGGCATGTGCTGTTGCTTTCCACCTACCAGTGTTTCTGCACCTGAATCTGAAGGTCCTATATAAGCACCATAGCTAATAGCCACTGATAGACCTATCCTCCATGAATGTGTCCAATCTGCTTTGGAATTCTAAGGTATGTCTACCAACACATATTGTGACAATGAGTTTGCCTAGTCTTTGACGCTTGAAATGTTTATTTTTTAGGACCCACCCTATTCTTGTAACTTGTTTTAAACTGCTTTTGATGTTGTGTCTTAAATTGTTGTGACCAGCCCTGGAATATTAGTTCCTGTAGTAAATTAATAACAACAATATCTGCGCACTGTCAAAGTTCTTTCTTTTGCTTGCCTAGACACATTGTTTAACATATTAAATTCGGATCTCAGAATGGATATCATAGATCATATGAAACACTATGCTTTCTATAAAACTGCTTTCCTATGTCAAGGTTTTTAAGTAACAACTGTATCTGCTATTGCATTTTGCTGCCTCTCAAAATCCTTTTTAATTAAACCAGAAGAAGAAGAAGAAGAAGAAGAAGAAGAAGAAGAAGAAGAAGAGGAGGAGGAGGAGGAGGAGGAGGAGGAGGAGGAAGAAGATAAAAGCTGATCAGGACACACAATTCTCTGTTCTCAAATAGATGGACAATTCATCCATAGCAAGTGCTCCTGAACAACCCGTAACAATTATGGGCAGGTGGCAACTGAAAGATGCATTGCTACCAGCAGACTTCCCTTGCCCAATACTGTCCAGGTGTCTTGGATTGTAGTTCCCATCTGTAGCTGGAGGGCACCAGGTTAGGGTAGGATGAGTTACAATACTGAAAACAGATTAAAGTTTACACTAGCGTTCTAAGCGTTTGGGGAGGCTTGTCTAAACAAGAATGTTTTTAGCAGTGAATATGGTGAAGGTGCCTACTTGTGATGCCTCCCCTCTATATTTTTGGACTACAACTCCCATCAGCCCCAGCCAGCATGGGCAATGGTGAGGGATGATAGGAACTGTAGTCCTCAACATCTGGAAGGCAGCAGGTTGGTTATCAGTATGCGAAACATCAAACACATGGCACTGCATTTTTTTTCTTTGCTAGTCTTCCAGGAGTTTTGAAACTTAAATATTCCTCAGTCATGGAATTCTCTAAGCAGATGTGAAGTGGCATAAGGTGAATTTTGTTATTGTACGCCCAGGCCTCGCTGGTCAAAATGATTCAGTTACTGTTTGTCTGCTACAGAAGATGTCTTATATTACTTTTCTCTCTTTTCTTGCCAGTTAAATGCAATTTTTTTTGAATCTCTACATGGAATTCTGTTCAGTGTTCAGAAAGGAACTGCAAAGCATACAATATTTAAATTAAAGCAAAAATGACAATCCATTAGTGAATTGTAAAGTACACAGGCATAGTCAATTCCATTTCATTTTGGCCACCTCATGTAGCCTCTCACAAAAAACCTTGCCCCAAATCCTAAAGGCACACTGCCCTGTGAAGACTGCTTCAAAACAAATCAGCCCTGGAAGCTCCCATGTGGACCTGGAGCCAAGTTCTGAACATCTGAAAGTACTTAGCAGAGCTCCTTGAAGAAAATGAATTTTATCTTGTCAAAACTATGGCGGATTGTATTTAAATCGCCAGTTTTAACTGTGATTTAAATAACCAATTAAAATCCTTGATGGTATCCATCTGTGCTTCTTAGCAATTTTCCTAAAGAAAGATTGCATTCTTGCTGAAGGTTAGAGCCTTTAAACATGCACAATGAATTATTTACAACTGAAAACAACCTATTTCTGACTGATTTTGTATTACAGGAGGCTAGGTAAGCTATTATTGCTTATATTTTCCCCAGTAATAGAATTTAATACACAAACTGATTGCTCTGGTTAGAAACTATTTATATACTAAATTACTAAATTTCAGTCCATTTATTTATATGTGATCTTAGATGGAAACTGAAGTTCAGTTCACAGGCACAGAAGTCGCATTATAAGGTTGTTGAAAAATTATTTGTATGAGATTATAGTAAACACACTGAAATTACTTTAAAAGGGAAAGAATTGCTAGTTATTTACCTGAATGGCACTTTGGCTGAATTGAAACTATCTTATAATTAACTTCAGTCATGCAAGAGCAAGATCGAAGGGATGTATTATATGAAGATTTTCTCAAATGTGAAGTGCTACTAATTTCCTTAATGGGGCTACTTATTATGCTGATCTGTACAGTTGCACCTTTCAGAGGCAGGAGTGCTGGTGGTACAAAGATGTACCAGTGTGCTTAGGGCCCTGAATGGTAAAAGCCCTAACTACAGTCAAGAGCTGTTCCAGGAGTCTATGACCAGGATACTTAGTGGACCGCCTTACCTCATATAAGCCTGTTCAATTATTACAATATGCCAGAGATGCTCTGCTTCACATGCCACCACTACCCGAGTTGTGTCTTGTTGGAACATGGGAGGAGGACTTTTTCAGTAGCAGCTTGAAGGTTTTGGAACTACTTCCTGGTTGAAGTTTTTTTTTGTGTGCGCGCATGCGTGCGCACACATACACAGCTCATACCATTAAAGAGCCATATTTTATCTTTTCTTTTGTATTGCTATTATTGGATAGTTTTACTGCTGAGCAACTTGGGTGGTGTGCTTATTACTGTACAGACAGGAGACAAATATTTTCAATAAACAATCTCTCTACGTCAGTTCAAAGGGCAATGAAGGAACTGTTCTGTTAATCTCACTCTTAAGAAAACACATCCTTTTTTAATGTTTATAATTTCTGACAAATAAAATACAATTGATCAAACATTCATGTAAAAAGTCAACTTCCCTCCCACCCTTCTGTGGTTTTCTCATGATTATCTTTTGCTGCTGCATATTATAAGTAATCTATACCTTCTTTTCCCCCTCAGCTTTATTCTCAAAATAACTTGTACTGATGAACTTACTCCAAACCTGCTAGCGTGCTAACATATTTACGGTAATTTTTAAAAAATCTACAAGCATTTTCCATTCCTCCTTGAAAACTTTCATTAACTGATTTTACCAGATAGACTTGCTAATTTTGCATATCCCAACATTGAAGAAAACACCTCCTAAGGAGTTTCTTAATGCTGACAAAATATAGCGTTGATACCTCTAGCCTAGAGTGCAATCTTATTCATGTCTACTCAGAAGCAGAGTAGAGCCAAGGAGGCTTGCCTGGCCCCTTCATTACCTATCCTTAGGCACCAGGCAAAAAAGCTTCTCTTCAACCAGGGATTTGGCTGATTAACATTCAATGGTTTTCTGAATGTGTTTGTGGGAAGTCCATTTGCCCTCCTAGGCAGGCGGTTTTGCAGACGGGCTTCGAGCCGCTCCAGTGAACCAATGAATGGCTGGTTGGATCATCTGCCTGCCACATATTGGCCTATGGTGGTGGCAAATCTTGGGTGTTCACCTGGGAGAGGGGCCAACTGACCAATGACGGCATTTGGCCCCACACCCAGGGACAGGATAAATTGCACATTGCCAGGCCAATTGTAAATTTCATTGACCAATGGACTTTATATAGTTAAATGAAATACTTGCAGAATCACAGCCACATGATACATGGATCATGGTTTTGTTCTTCATTCCAGGTGTCTGAACCATTCTGTGTGCCCAACAAGCTCCCGTGGGCCCTGTTCTTAGTTCTTCCCTGTCTGTCTACCTAGAGCCAGACCTGACACAGTGCTGCTTACTGCTTGCTGTCTGATAGATCTGATCCTTCTGGAACTTTTCTCTAGGCAGATCCAATTGTACAAGTCGGCCATTAACACAATTGGTGTCAAATTCCCAGGGGCAAATGTATGACCTTCTTTGTAGAGATGAATTTATTTTGCAGGCCTACAAAGGCTGTTTCACAGCAACTTTCATGCCAGTAATGCTCCCTGTAAGAATACCATCAAGCAGGCTTTAAAAATGTGCTTTATTCCTTCCAAAAGAGCTGCAAAAACTTCACATAGTGAGATTGTTACCTTAGGCACTCTGAAGAGCAATATACCAATGCCTCCACATGCTGGGAGCTTAAAGATTTAAAGTTCCAGACTGACTATGTGCCAATCCTTCCTCAGCTTTGGGCACTTGTGCCTGCACCCAAATCGCTGGTGACCTTTTCTGGTATTTATGATGTCAGTACAGATTTTTATTACTGTTTGAGCTGCTGCGCAAAGCAAACAGGTTCCGTAGCCTGTGTTTATCCAGGGAAGATAGAAGCACTGGGATGTCAGTACTTTTGTCTTTAAGACAACAACAACACCAACCTGCATCACCAGCTGTGTAGATGACCTTAAATCTAATTCTTTTTTTAAGTGGGTGTGGGGGAAGGTTTTCAATACATAGGAGTTAAATAGAAATTTATGTATAAAAGCTTCGGAAGGGTATTTAAATAGCCTTGAGTCTACTATTAAAATGGAGAGCCTGGATTGTCTGGGACTCCCTTGAATGTTCACTTGGTGCCATGTTGCTGAGTACAGTGATACCTCGGGTTAAGTACTTAATTCATTCCGGAGGTCCGTACTTAACCTGAAACTGTTCTTAATTAGAAGCACCACTTTAGCTAATGGGGCCTCCTGCTGCTGCCATGCTGCCAGAGCACGATTTCTGTTCTTATCCTGAAGCAAAGTTCTTAACCTGAAGCACTATTTCTGGGTTAGCAGAGTCTGTAACCTGAAGCGTATGTAACCCGAGGTACCACTGTAATGCCCATTGCCATGCATATGGGTTTATTTATTTATTTTCAATGCTGCCTTTTCTCTCTGTTCTTCTGGTCTATTTCACACAAAAAATAATTATTGTTGCTTGTTATGTTTATTAGTGCCTTTTTTCACAAACTCAAGAGTGACTTACAAAATAATGAACATTAAGAATATTAAGAAGTAGGATAAAACCACCTAAAATATGCAAGTAACATACAGATGAAAAACATAGCAATATTTACAGCAGGGAAGCTACAGAACTGGGCCAGGGCAGTGCAGCCCTTTGCCTTAAAAAACCCCAATTCAAAATAAAAGCTGTTTTTGTCCTGACACATTGGCCAAGAATGGCATATAGTGTCACCTTAACAATAAATCATATCCATGCTGCAAGTTTGATGAGGGTGTAGACAGATATTCACAGTTGCTCTTCAACTTCCTCTCTATTTTAAACTCACCAGATTCATAGTTTTCTTGAAAACCCGAAAAGCATTCCTTTTTTGCAACAGAAATTCACCAACCTGGTACACTTCCAGATGTTTTGGACTTCAGCTCCCATTAGCAGCCCCAGCCAGGGGTAACAGGAGGGATTCTAGGTTGGTGAAAGCTAATTTTGTAGCCAAGATTCAAAATTACTAGGGGTGTATAAACTACTTAGGATTAATTTTGAAACCTACTAGTGTTTATGCAATTACACTTACACATTAAGAATTTGAAGGTTCAACTTTCACATTTTATATATGCTGTAGCATCATCTGCAAAAAGCAACCAATTTCAAAACATTATACCCTGCCCCCCCACAACTCAAGAACTATGGTTATTTAGGCTATATGGCCGTAGGTTTCCTGAATAGCATGGGTGTAATATTTCTCCACCTCTCTATTTAATATTACAGCGTGTAGACTAAAGCTGGCTCTTCCGCACTTGACATCTATAATAGTTCCTTTCTCTCATGTGTTTCTGGAATGCTGCTCTCATATAAAAATGGCTGTAATCCTGTCAGTCTCTGTCAGCTGGCAAACTGGAGCAAGGGTAACATATGTCAGCTGCCACTAGACAACTGGGAGTGATTAAACAGACTTCTATATGAGGCTCAGAGGAACAGAAATATGGGTTGCCCATGCAAATCACACCAGCACAAAGAAAACCCACAGATCCATTAGTTTTGTGGCTTAGAAAGAACCTCAGTATCTGCCGGAGGATTTTATCCATCTACAACTGCAGCTCCTGTAAAGTACACAGTGGATCCTACTGTGCAATGACCTTCTCAATGACAGTAGAAACACCACCTGCTCCTCAAAAACAAATTGTACAGTAAAATATTTGGAGAAAACTTCTGTTCTCCCATAAAGCACTGCAGAAATTAGCACAGGTGTGCATGATCAGAGTTTGATGAATTTATTTGCCTTATGCCAATTCAGTATCGATATCTACATTATAGTACCAGACACCAACCTATTCTCTTACTCAGACCTATAGCCACAGCTAAAAACCAACCCTTCACACAAGGAATGGGCCCAGGGTGACATGCTTAACAGGTTTGGAAGCAAACCTTAAAAAATACTGTGTGTATGCAGAAGTGAGCAGCTACTAGAAAGTCATGTATACACCTTTCTACCACTTGATGGAGTTGCAACTTAGAGGAATTCGGTCCACACAAATTATGCAACACATGTGCATTAGGTGATCTCATTCATTATCACAAGATCACCAAAACTAAATTATTAAACGTACATATGCATGCATGCATACACAAATAAACAAAGAGAAGATTTCTGCTTCTTATACCATCTTAAGAAAAGATCCCAAATCTTCTCTGCACAAACATCTAAGAAAGTGAACCACCATCATGGACTTATCCTGCCTTATTTCTTCAATAAATCCTGAAATATTTTAGAGACAGCCAACCTGATGCCCTCCATATGTTGTTGGATACCAACTCCCATCATCCCCGCCTAACAAAGCCAATGATCAGGGATGACTGGAGTTGTAGTCCAGCAACATCTGAAGGACACTTGGTTTGCCATCCTCACTTTAGTGGATTGAAAAACAATTTCAACATGATCTTAAGTAACAGGAAAGTGTGAAGGAAACATGGCCTTTTCAGCAGTGGTGCCCACAGAATGCTCTCCCATGAGAGGCTCGCTTGGCATCAACTTTATTTATGCCCTTTTGATGTCAAGAGAAGTCTCCACACAAACATACAGTCTTTTTAATCTGAAGAGTATTATTCTCTCTTTTTTTTTTGGCTGCTCTTTTAAAATTGGAATAAAAAAAAAAAATCCCCCTTTAAATCTTGATGTTTTTATAAACCAGTCTATGACCTTGTTGAAAGGGAGGCTATAAATCTCTAAAACAGACAAACAGCTTCATAAACAATAGTTAGTGCCTGTGTTTGCTTTCCATCCACCCTTCCAATCCCCTTTCAGATTGTAAGCCTTAAGGTTTGCTTATTTCTGACGTTTGTAAGATGCCTTGCAGCTCTACTGGCTGAAAGGTGGGTTAAAAGTGTTTTAAAGAAAGGTAGTGGTGGCCACCAATTTGGCTAGCTTTAAAAGAAGATTAGACAAATTTATAGAGGGTAAGGCTATCAAAGACTACTAGTCATGATGGATAGGTTCTGCCACCACTGCTGGAGGCAATATGCCTCCCAAAATCCAATGTTGGGAGACCCAAGTGACAAGAGTGTTGTGCTAGATTCCAAAGGCATCTGATTGGCCAATGTAAGAACAAGATGTTAAGACTAGAGGGGCCTTTAGCCTGGTGCAACAGGACTCCCTTTACGTGTTTGAATATTTGAGGTTGGGCAAAATCCAGTGGATTACTAAATTCTGGTCATTGCATTAGATCAAGAAGTGTGTATCAGGCTTTTTCATATAGGAATCTGCAAAGTACAAATTTCTTAAGCATGCCTAAGATTAACTATAAGGGAGCTTGCCACTGCCGAGAGGGGAATGGTAGCTGTTAGTTCCGGCTAACATTAGCTCCATCATCGACACACTCAAGCAAAACGCAAGTTATTCCCATCCCAAATCATAATTTGCAGTTGGATTATTTAGGATGATTTGCAAGCATTCAAATGCCAAAGAGCATGAGTCTTTCATGTAAATCTGAACAGGCTGAGCAAAAATTGCTTCTTCTTAGCATCTCAGAAGACATTCTATTCCTCCTTGCACTACCTGCTGTGAAAATTATTTTATCTGCTCAAACAATATCAAATCTGACAAGGGTTTTGTACAAGACAATTCTAGCCAGCGATTGGGTGCCTGAGCAATTCTAGTAAGAAAGTCAATGATTTCAAAACTACACTGAAGGATGGAGCAGAATATGGAGTCAGGAGGAACTCTCTTCTAAGGACAGTATTATTACCCTTGTGTTAAGTACTTTTCATGAAGCATTTTGTCCCAAAGAGGTTACTTTAAACTTGCTATGAGATGTTATAATAGGAAAGCAGAGGAAGGACTAAAGAAACAAAAAATAATCACTAAAAGATAGATTTTTTTCATGTGATGATCCAGCGATGGACAGAATTCATATCTGTATTATGGAATCAAATGTAATGAGAGTGCCAGACATTGTAATAAGAAGAAGGAAAAAATCAAAGCAAGCAAAGTGTGAATATTAAAATAGCTGAGAGGAGGATGGGATGAACAGCCTAGTACTACAAAAAGAGAAACAATGAGAGATATGTTTCACAATGTTAATATGAGTTCCAGCAACTCCATGCAGACTCCTGCTGTAGTTAAAATATGCGGTCGGTAAGCAGCTAAATTGGGAAAATGATAGGAAACTTGCTTGAACATGAACATTATTACCTGCAGATGCCTTCACCATTAAGTTAACAGAAGCAGTACATGCTAAATGACTGGATCTGTCTCAATCAAAGCTGCATTCATAACTTATGTTAGCTAAGCCAGGTTCTCAGTCTAATCTACTCTGTACAAATGCATGAAGGAATATATATGTAAGAGATTCAGCCTAGCTTTTCCAACACAAATAAAATTGAACTCTTAAAAAAATTGCCACGTGATACCTGCTCCATAACTCTGGTTAATTTTTGAACTGTGTTTTCAATACACATTATTGCTGTCAACATACTCTGAAAGTTACTTTGAAAAACTCTACTGATTTGTTTTGCAAGGCCACAATAGGAAACAACATTAAGCTTCTTTTAAGAAACTGCCGCCCTCCTAACACTGATGCACTCACTGCATTTTGAGTACATGTTGCCATTCTGATTTTGCTATGGGATTTCTTGGCTGTGCCTTAGTTGGTAGCCCTGTATTCCACTATAGCCTCTTCCTCCTGCATCAGCAATTAATTCTCTCTTTGTAAAGTTCCACTGACCTAGTCTCCAATGTACACCAACAGCAATGCAACCCCCACCACACATTCACACCTTACCACTTATCCTGTTCTACAATATAATATTGTGTGCAGAACCACCCCCCAAATGGTACTCTAATTTACCGTTGGCAGTAAATGAATAGGCAGCAGACTATGAAAGGAAAGTAACAGCAGGCAGAGAATAGTCATCTCAAACAACAGAATTCTCTATACGTCCTGGATGGTTAACAAAAAGTATGAAAACGTAAGGCATTACAATACCTTTGAACTTGTGAAAGACAGCCCAGAGCTCAGCAATGTCTGTAGCAAAGGTAATATCTGTATCAAGTACAATGACTCGTTCGAGGTTGGCAGGCAGAGTCTTTGTCAGAACCAGCTTCATCAGCCCATATATCCCAGAATAGTGTTTGTTGGGTATCCAGGACACTTCAGACTAATAGACAGAAAGGACAAGGAAGAGAGAAGGAAGGAAAGGAAAAGACAAGCTTTATTAGAGATAGTAGTTCTTGTAAAAAACAGGTTTCTCAGCATTCTTCCTAATGCTTGCCCTTGAAATCTAAAAAAGTGCTGCTCAGTCACCCTTGATTAATACAGATAATTGTTTGGAGGAACAAGGGCTCTGTGCACACTCCAAAGGTCTCAAAAATAGCCAGAGTTGCACATAAGCAGAACCACAAACTGTCACATTGACATGATCTGAGCCAAAGCTGCCAAGATAAGGGGTGGGGTATTGTTTTTGTTTGTTATTATGTTGTGTATTTTTGTGTTTTATGTTTTACGTTGTAATATGCCCTGTGATCCTCGGGTGAAGGACAGTATAGAAATTTAATAAAATCAATCAATCAATCAATCAATCAATCAATCAGCCAAATGCAACATTCTGTGCCTTCACTACTCAAACACACTTTGGGAGGAAAATAAATAAAGCTTGGATATTGAAGTCCAAATTCAAAAGCTACCCCCATAATGTGGTGGCGGCTGCTGACTCTTTGAGTTCCACTGACCTCTGGTGACATCAATTATCAGCTTCTCATATAGGTTAGCCCAGATTTGTATGCCTGAGCTTTGCAGGTTTCACTACAGTGACAACATCTAAAAGTGGGTTAAAAGATCCACATGGAATGTGAGAGGACATGAGTTTCAGAAGAAGATTCCAAAGCCCATCTTGAAGTGACCCAGCAATGAGTGTTTCAGTAAAATAAGGAGTAATCTCATATTTTATGGATTGGTCCACAAAGCTATATGCCAGTAGAGGCAGCAACCACCACAAGCCTCTTGTCACCTCCTTCGTAGGTCTCAGTGGCAGCAGGATGAACTCAAGGGGGTAATAAGAATAGCTGGCTGAATGTCAGGGCACAAAATGTAGAATTGCAAGGGGAAAGGGGCTAATGAACATTCCCCAGAAGGTGTAAACTCTCCTTACCACTGGCTCCCCCATCCCTGAAGCTTCTTTTGGGTTCCATCTGTCAAACATGCAAAAGCCAGAGGTCCCATCTGCGTTATACTTTTGAAGCAGCATGATGCTGCTTTAATCAGTCGTGAGTTCTTGGGAACATGGACTGATTGTGAAACAGTTCTAGGGACTGTGGCTCTATCAAGTGACTATGAGCCACCTGAAAACTTTCAGAACCCCTAACAAACTACAGCTCCCAGGATTCTTTAGGGGAAGCCATGACTATTTCAAGTGGTATGATTGTGCTTTAAATGTATACTGCAGATTGGGTCCTGGTCCCACCCCTGAACCCAAATAGTTATCTGAAATTCATGCCGATTTTATGGTCTGAAACACAACTGAATCCCTAAAAGCAAGAATAATTTCTTATAACTGAATCACTCTGTCTACCCTTGCAAGATGTAAACTGACTTTGTAGCCCTGTAGTGTGCTGAATTATCATCACGAAAACATTGTGCTTGTAGACCACTGGAAATTAAATACACCATTATGCCAAAGTCATATATCCACTATAGTCTGCCCTGGAATTTGAACTAGAGGAAAACAACGAGGTTTAAACATTTATTCTGAGGACACAGAATAAATCATTTGCATTGCAATGCTTTTTGGATGCTAACTGAAAACCAAAGGGCTTTAAATTAGGGGAGGATGCTGGCCCTACATTTAAAAATGAAAAGGGAAAGGTTAATTCTTTAAGGAAAAGACAAGCAGGGTCACCTTTTCAGTACAGACTTTATTTCAACGGGATAAGAATGGTTATATTTTGGGACCAGGCACTAACCTATATCAGCAAATGTTTACTGCTTTTAAGTACATTATAGATTATGTCACTGTTATAACACCCAAAGCCTAATTTTACTGACACAATGTTCCACTGTCAGACTTCAGTTTTGACACTTCCCACAAGGTAGTTTTGAGGAACTACCTTGTGTATTTATACTTTGGAGAATGTAACTGAGAAAATCAGCAATTCTTAATTGCAGCATTTGCTAAGCAGATGCAGAGTTGACATACTTGCTTCACATCTATCTATTCCCATCCATCTAGTATAGTTCCAAGCATCATCCTCAACCTTCTAACCCTCATTTTCCCCTCAACATCTCCACTCTCTCTCATTAAAAGCTACCACTGGTGTCCAGAGTTTATTTAGACGAAAGGGTCAGGAAAAGGCTAAGAGTCCCTGGCTGTAGGGATTTCACTCTGTACTCTTTAACAAGGCCTGCCTTTTATCTTGTACTCTATTTTAGCTCCAAGCATAGAACTTTATTGCACCATGAACATGTTGTCCACTAAGAACAATATAAGTGGCAGACCTCTTCATTACAGCTTTAGGGACCA
Organism: Podarcis vaucheri; assembly: GCF_965113315.1. NCBI lineage: Eukaryota > Metazoa > Chordata > Lepidosauria > Squamata > Lacertidae > Podarcis > Podarcis vaucheri. The sequence goes on along the minus strand of NC_138748.1, from coordinate 48,595,230 downwards.
AAGCAGAGCACAGAACCATACAGTTGTTTTGTTTAAAAGGAGGACTTTCTAAAATGAAAGAAATGTGAGCTTTGTAAAAAGAAAGTGAAAAATGGTCTGTATACACACATACAGTGTGATTGCAGTTCACAAAAGAGCTCCAAACCAGAGGCAGCACAGATATGCAAATTCACTCATAGCCAAATGTTGCCTGCTGGAAGGGAAGGGGCACTCCCACATGGACAACATCTCTGCATCTCCACTGCCAGAGGAACAAGACATCCAGCTCTCTAGTGGGGAAGCAGCAGAGGCAGATGAAGAAAGGAGAAACCTAGTTCCATTGACTATGGAAGGGAGGAGCAAAAAAGCTCCATTCTGGCTTTTTTCTTCTGCTTGCATCTCTCTCTATCAGCCTCTCTCTTCCCTTCCGCAGCTGGGGTTTCTTCTTCCTCCAGAGAAGGATGGGAGCCAGGATATCTTCTTCCTCCATCTCCCTCTGCTGCAGCATGCAACTCATCTTTGCAACTGTTGCCCGGAATGCTGTGGCTACCGTCAGAGTTGAGCGGGTAGAACTGAATTTGCACAAGTAAAATGTGCGTAAGATGCAATTAAACCATTTGCGAAAGGATTTGTATGCACAATCAGCTCCATTTCATATGCTGCAGCAGTATAAGGTCTATATATTTGAAGAAATTACCACAAGGAGACATGTTTAATAGTTACAGCAGGAATTACATGCACTCCTGTTTCAGCAAAGTCAGCTTCTGAATACCATTGGATGGGGGTGGCAAAGAGCAAGAGAGGTGTTGGCTTAATGCCCTGCTTGGAGGCTTCCTGAAAGCACATGGCTGACCATTACTGGAAACAGGATGCTTGGCTACTTAGATCCTGGGTGTCACCAAGAATGGCTGTTCTTATATATAGTGGGAGGGTGGGGTGGGGTTTTCCCCCCAGGAGGGTAGTAGGAGATGGGCGATTGACTCAATGGGTATGGTAAGCCTGTTGACGACTGTTAATGACTGCAATTAGTCCTACAAGAAAAAGCAAGGGATAGTATGCAGATGATTAGCATATGTAATAAGACAGGAATCCAAGACAGTGGTACCTTGGGTTACATATGCTTCAGGTTACATACGCTTCAGGTTACAGACTCTGCTAACCAAGAAATAGTACCTCAGGTTAAGAACTTTGCTTCAGGATGAGAACAGAAATCGTGCAGCGGCGGCATAGCGGCAGCAGGAGGCCCCATTAGCTAAAGTGGTGCTTCAGGTTAAGAATGGTTTCAGGTTAAGAACGGACCTCCAGAACAAATTAAGTTCTTAACCCGAGGTACCACTGTATCTCTGTTAAGACCAGGTCTCTCCATAGTTTTCAGTTTAGTGATAAGTTGTAATTCAGCAACTTCTCTTTCACATCTGTTTCTGAAATTCTTTTGTAATAAGACAGCTGCTTTGAGATCCTGTATTGAATGTCCTGGGAGACTGAAGTGTTCTCCTACTGGCTTCTCTGTCTTGTGATTCCTGATGTCAGATTTATGTCCATTTATGAAGGTAGGGCGTAGGGTTTTGCCTGTTTGTCCAATATAGAGAGCTGAAGGGCACTGCTGGCATTTGATGGCATACACAATGTTAGAAGATGAGCAATTAAATAGGCCTGAGATGGTATGTTTGATGTTGTTGGGTCCTTTGGAGTTTGCCCATAGTGACCCTCTCATTCTATTTGCCTGCAGCAAACCCCAGCTCACTTTCCTACTTCATGCTACACAACCCCTTCTTGCTTGACCTGCCCCACTACTGCAAGCCCAACTCACACACCTGCTTTGCTTCCTACTTGCTCACCCATGCCACTGCAATGCCCTCACTCTCAGCACTTTCACCATTGCAGGTCCAGCACATTCTTGCTCCAACCTCTTGCTGGAGGTCCCTCCCCCCATTGCTTGCCTGCTCTGTCCCCTCTGCCCCCCCCCACCTGCTTGTCTCACTACTGCAAGTTCAGCTTGCTTGCCCCACTGCCTGCCTACCTGTGATGCTTCCTTCATCCTGGAACATGTGCTGTCTGTCACCACCAGTGTGACAGTGGACTGGTACAAATATAGCAGAGAGATAAATACTATCATTTGCCAATGAATAATTGTGTAAAAGTGGCAAGAGAAGATCTTGGGGAAACTAAGAAAAGTGCAAGGCACTGAATATTGTCAGCATCAGCTACTCCAGCAGAAGTGATAATAGCAGACTATTAATGAGCACATACACAAATGCATTTTTAAATGAAGTGTCCTTGAAGCTCACTTTAATTTATCCTTCCCTGTCTCTTTATCACAGATGTATTATTTGGCTACTTTGAAATAAATTTGGGGGTAGCTCTCAGAGGTTCCTGGTTATCATTACTTTCTCTGAATAGAAATGAGAACAAAAGAAATGCAATTTAATATTGGATAATAAATTGTACCCATGTATGCAATCAAGAAAACAAGTATTGTATTTGGCAAAACCTATAAGAAAATAAATAAAAGTGCCTCCAGTTTCAGGACACCCAGGGCTCAGGCATTAAATGCTTCTCTTGCAAGCCTTTTTTAAAAAAAAAACATTTATTCATGCTAAACATTACATTAACCTATAGACATCTTGATCCTGAAACCAAGCAATCATATTGTTGCGCACCACTACAAGCTCAGAGCAGTGAAAGATTCCAGGGGTTCCAGGCACTCACCACCCAGGGTACATTAACTCTCTGAGAAATTTAACTCATTGAAATAAAGGCTGATAAGTCATTGTAATAACTGCTGTTTCACTGGGGCTTTATATGTTTTTTATGTGAAAGAGTTCCAAGTTGAAGTATTTCTTAAAACAGAGGGAATCTTTTCTTTTTCACAAGTAAGAGTCATTTGGATGGATTCAGGAAGGATGTTAAGGACCCAAATTTGATTTTAGAACCAGATTGACAGATGATATTGGTTCAGGCAGGAAAGTTGCTTGTATGTCTACTATGCATTTGGACACCTCTTAAGTTAGCATAACCAATTTTTGCATGATGGTTCCTGATGTCAAGGAGGTTTTCACTGACGTTTGTACAGTGGTACCTCGGGTTACATATGCTTCAGGTTACATACGCTTCAGGTTACACACTCTGCTAACCCAGAAATAGTGCTTCAGGTTAAGAACTTTGCTTCAGGATGAGAACAGAAATTGTACTCCGGCGGCACGGCAGCAGCAGGAGGCCCCATTAGCTAAAGTGGTGCTTCAGATTAAGAACAGTTTCAGGTTAAGTAGGGACCTCCGGAACGAATTAAGTACTTAACCCGAGGTACCACTGTATATGACTGGATGGTGGGCTGAAACTTTCAAAACTGCACTGATTTTAACTACTGGTTTCAAAACCAATTCTTTAGTTTCCTAGAAATCCCAAGCAAAGTGGGATACAAGGTTGCTAGTTATACAACGTGTTAAGTTTAAGTTTATAATCACACACACACACTCTATATATTGTTCTTGCATATTACATGGATTCAATATCTTTATGCATTTTTGTATTTTAAGATCATGCTTGTGGAAAAAATCATTTGAAGATTGTGTCTGTGTATGAATACACTTTAGGACTACATTTCGCTTATTAATTTTAGATAGCATTCCCCAGCCTATTAAATGGAAAGACAATATTGCGTGACAATACCACCTGCAGTGGAAGATTCATGCACAAAGCAGAGAAAGCAGCAAAAATGATACCTGCCCTGAATTAGAAGAGTCACCTTCAAACAGCTACTAATTCCTTTGCTCTCAGGCTATTACCCATGGCAATATGTCAATGCATGGCTGAGAGTCACTTCTGATTGTTCTTTTAGGTATGTCAATCACTGTTGTGAAACCAGACACTTTTTTTCTGAGGTTAACCTTGAACTTATTATGGAAGTTCTCTAGGCCAAATGGCCCCTTGGGAACATGTTCATAATGCCGAATTCATCTCTGCAATCTAAGCCAGCCGTGAACTACAAAGCTGTGTCAATTCTAATTCTTTTTAATGACACAAATGGGAATCAAACAATTCGTCACAATTTTGTCCCAGTTTGTGTAAGGTGCCGGAGGGTTTGATCTGGGGGATTTAGCAGAAGGACCTAGCCAACTTGCTTCCTGCACCACAAGTAAAACTCATGGGTAGAGAGTACTCTTTTTGACCTTTGAGGTCAAAAGCCTCTTCCCACATATATCACCCCTGAGGTCACTCTTTAGCAGATTTCCCTTCTCCAACTACCTCTGCCAAATATCTTTTCAGTGGTGGCACCCCAATTGTGGAATGTGTTCTCCCCATTGAGGCTCATCTGGCACCATCTTTATACTCTCTTTGCTGCCAACTGAAGCTCTCTTTTTATATTTTCATACTTTTTATATCTGTGCCTTTTTTATTCTGCTTTTACTGATGCTGTGTTTATATTATTCTACTGTTTTACTTGAGAGCCAGTGTGCTGTAGTGGTTTAGAGCGATAGACTCATAATCTGGGGAACCGGGTTCGCGTCTCCGCTCCTCCACATGCAGCTGCTGGGTGACCTTGGGCTAGTCACACGTCTTTGAAGTCTCTCAGCCCCACTCACCTCACAGAGGTGTTTGTTGTGGGGGAGGTAGGGAAAGGAGAATGTTAGCCACTTTGAGACTCCTTTGGGTACTGATAAAGCGGGATATCAAATCCAAAATCTACTGTTGTGATTTTCACATACAGACAGCTGAGCTAGGCAGCTGCAGTTCAAAGGGCTCCATAATTTAGAGGTGCTGAAAATTTCAGAGAGTGATGGTCTCCCTGTTAGCATTTCACTCCTCCGTTGCTGGATGTGTAATTGTTACATCACATGTCTGCGTTTACTTTCTAGGCCTTTTATTAAGATGTTTCCTACGGTTCAAAAGATGGCATGGCAGACAATAAAACAGGTGTGGCTAAACTGTGACTGTTCAAATGTTGATGAACCACAACTTCCATTGCCCCTGATCACCATGCTGAGTGAGGTTGATGGAAGTTGGAAGTCCAAAACAGATAAAACAGTGCACAAAAAGAACAGATGAAAGGATACGGTGGGGACATGATTCAGTGTACATTAATACGTATGAGCATCAAATATTCCTTTTTCTTGGGGCTCTATCCTAATATTTCCAAGAGTTAATAAGCAAGGAGCTTAAGGATTCAGAACTGCATAATAAGGGCTCCCTAGGCTACCACTAGTCTATTTCAAATTTGATATCATGTAACTTCATCCCTTCACTCCCAGTATAACTGCATTTATAGAAACTAGGCTATACAGAAAATAAATAAGAAATAATAAAAAGACCTCAAACTAAGCTTGAAAGAACAAGCAGTAACACAATTACTGAGAGAAGTGCTACTGACAAACACAGAGGAATGCCAGAGTCAACTGTACATGCTAATCATGTTCCTGTCAGATTTTTCTTTCTACAATGCCTGTCTTGGGAATAAGAGTTGCAGATTCAGCAAGCGAAACCTTCAACCTGTCCTGATCTTCAGTTTCAGGGAAAGTGTACTCAAGCAAGTCCTTAAGCGTGGCATTTAGTCTTTCCACCTGCTAGCCAGATGAAGTTAGGGGCTAGAATTCTACTCCTCTGCCCAGACAACCTTAGCTGATTTCCACATTCTCTCACAACCTAAGATATTATACAACCAATTTTCGTACCAAGGATATTGTACAACCAATTTTTGTTATCATGTGTGAAATCTGAGACGCTTTCTGTATACCTTATTGGCTCACGAGCTGTAGCCCACTGCTACATATGCAGACCCATAATGCTGCAGAGAACAGACTTTCACAGCTGCATAAATGGGTCTTTACCATGAATGTCAATTTGTTAGGGTTTTAGTTTTGGTTTAAATGTATTTGCTGTTGGATTTTTTGCATTTTTTATTATTTTATGTGTAAATCACCTTGAGTTGGTGGCTTTGAAGGTGATTAAATAATTTATTTGTTGTAACATTGAGAGCCAGTGTGGTGTAGTGGTTAAGAGCGGTAGTCTCGTAATCTGGGGAACCGGGTTCGCGTCTCTGCTCCTCCACATGCTGCTGCTGGGTGACCTTGGGCCAGTCACACTTCTTTGAAGTCTCTCAGCCCCACTCACCTCACAGAGTGTTTGTTGTGGGGGAGGTAGGGAAAGGAGAATGTTAGCTGCTTTGAGACTCCTTAAAGGGAGTGAAAGGCGGGATATCAAATCCAAAGTCTTCTTCTTCTTCTTCTGACAACAACAGCTCTCATCATCTCTGACCATTGGTGATGCTGACTGGGGCTGATGGATGGGGAGTCCAACAACATCTGGAGGGCCACAGCTCCACACACTTCCACCCCCAGCCATCATGATGTGTATGTCTAACTCACAGCAATATATTTGCAGCTCCCCAGCAGCAAGTACGAAGATTCTTTTAATTATGATAAAAGCTGATGACATCATTTGATGCAGATTACTGATGTCTTTACAGAAGCTAAATGGAAAAAAGAAAGGTATGCACAAGGCACCACCAACTGAACGTGGTGGGTCCTCGTGGAGCTCTTTCCAGGCTACCTGTGATTTTTCTCCAAAATTGCACTGGAGAAAGTGAATAAGACTGCAAAAATCCAGTTCACCCTTCAATGAATACTGGAATATTATGGAATTGCAGAGAGACCTCTTCTGCTTGCTAGATATCAGCAGACAGCTCCATTTTGTGAATATTTTCAGGTTGTTAAGAATGTGGCCAGTTGCTCACAATCATTTAATATTTATAAAGCACCTACAGTATGCTACTAGTACAATATAAATGAGTTGTAGGCTAATGCTCCCAACTTTAGGGTGACCCTTCAGGACGACCTTTCAATATGATTCATTCCAGCTATTTCGGTGCAGAAGCAATTCCAATATATGAGTTAATGACATTTCTAGTAAGCTCAACACCAAGGAGCAGTCTCTGTTGAGAAGGGGGGGAAGTGACAGCTTCGGTAGAAACCACCATGTTTAGCAAAAAAGCTTTTTAGTGGATAAGCTATAAGACATTGTAAGACAATAAGCAGTGGTACACCTAAATTTCTGTTTCACATACTGACCATAGATTCTTGGTCAAAAGTAAAAAAGAGACACATTAACCTGAATGCTTCCTCAAAAGGATATATAATTAGGGATGTTCTAGAGTTCTCAGGGTATTGGCTGGATAGTAGGAAATCCTTTCACAATAAAGCTTCCATGTTTTGTTACTGAAAACAAGGTTCTACAGTTACCTCTATCTGATTCCTAGATCTACTAGTAATAGTTTTACTATGCCTATAACTATTTATATCAATGGTTGTCAAGGAAACCAGGTATCAGGCATAAACGTGGAACTTATGTACAATACATTCTGACTGTCAGGAGTGCATGCAGGAGCCAGGCCCTGTGACCAGTAGGGCTTCGCAGGATTGGGGCTTTGCTAAGTTTGTTCTGAAGAGGCAAGGCGCAGCCGCACAGGTGAGGCCAATTGGTTAACTCACAGCACCTGGTGGCAAAAGTCGGGAAGGGATATAAGGTCAGCATTTCCCTTTGGCTGTTTGCCACAGCAACACACATCCTGACTTGCTGCGTTTGGCTTCTTGACTCATGGTTTCATGACCCTTGGACCCTTGGCTTCCTGACTCCTAGCTTCCAGACTCCCATTTCTGCTCCCACCCTGCCGTCTTGTCCCAGGTCCTGACGTCCTCAGGTGGGACTTCAACCACCCATAAACTGGACCGTGACACTGACTCTATACAAGGAGAAAACAAACCACCCCAAGAAAGGAGCTGATGGACTTTACACAATATTATTTTTGTAACCCATAGAATAACATACCGTATTTTTCGCCCTATAGGATGCACCGTCCCATAAGGCGCACCTAGTTTTTTGGGGGGAAATAAAAGAAAAAAAATTATTCCCCCCCCCCCGGTGCGGGGCTGGGGCGGAGGAAGCCTGAGCTTCCCCCGACCCCAGCCCCCAGAACAGGCAACTCTCCGCAAGCCGTGGGAGCCCAGCGCCGGGCTCCCGCACCTTGCGGAGAACTGCGCGAAGTCTGGGTGCGCTGAGCTCAGTGCGCCAGGCTTCAGCATGCAGGCAACTCTCCGCAAGCCACGGGAACCCAGCGCCGGGCTCCTGAGCTTTGCGGAGAGCTGCACGAAGCCTGCATTCGCCCCATAGGACGCACACACATTTCCCCTTCATTTTTGGAGGTGAAAAAGTGCGTCCTATAGGGCGAAAAATACGGTAATTTGGCAGGAGGTGTTGTTTCATGGAAAGCTGAACACTTGACCTTATTGCATTAACCATGAAAAACGGTGCAAGACTAGAATTAAAAATACAACTACTACTGAGAACTTCTGCCCAAACTGATTAAAACAACTTTGGAAAAAACCCACACATTTTTTCTTGTTCAGTATACAACATGCTGTGCTATGTACTGTACCTTTGCTTCCACAAGATACATTAACTGAGATAGAAGCTGCAACCACGCTACTCTCAACACCTCTCAAACACAACCTTCGCAATCTTCAACATACCATATGTATGTTGATTGTGAACTAGTTTTATGACTAGTGGTGCACAAATATTTTTTATAATAAACAAGCAAATGTACAAACCTCAATCTGAAACATCCCCTCCATCCGTACCCACACAACACAGCTAATGCCTAGCCAACCATTTGCCACAAAAATCACTGAATGCATTAACCATAATTTGCAACCAGAGCATTAAGGGCAGTATAGTATCAAGGAAACAGCAACATAAACACTCCCTCCCTGTCTCCCACTCACGTAAGGCCTTACTCTATACCAAGTCTCTCACACAGGGTAGGAACCTTCAAGCTAAAGTAAAATGGTTGAGTAGAAGTGGCTTAACAGGCCACAAAGAGGTGCGTAAGGGATTGTTAGAGGTCAGACATGACAGACATGTATAGGACAATGCTGCAGTCGGTGGAAAAAAATGGTATTGAAGTGTTGCAGATCTGCCTTTATTTGCTCAAGGTGACAGGACATGAAGATGTGCTACTGCAACAAATCAGAACTCAAAATTTACTGGTGTCACGTTCCCTCCTTGGGCCCTTGAAACAAAGTCACATTGTCAGATTCTGAGGGTAGCTTTCTCATTGAACTTCCAGAAATAAAACAGGAACAGATGTATCCTTCATCAGCAGTAGCTCAGGGGTGAGCATCCATATACAGAGAAGATGTCCCAGAGCATACAAAGGATTCTTGAAAGGTTCAAGAGCACTTGATAAAAAAGCTAATTCACTTTCCCAAATTTGGTTTTCTGCTGAACAGCAAATCATAAGCATCTGCTCTGTTTATCTGCTCTACAGTGTCCTGCATGGAAGCAATTTGTCCAACCATTTGACTATATGAAGTTTGTGAGCAAATTGACTGCCATCTGGATAGAAAATCAACCTGGAAAGAACTTAAGCTTCTTAAAAGCATGGTACTCTCCAGATTTTTCAGACTACAAGTCTCCTCATCCCTGATCGCTGGGTAGGCTGGCTGGGGTGGATGAGAGTTGTAGGCCAAAATATCTGGAAGGCACCACATTGGCTAGGATGAGTGGCAGCAGCCATCACAAGCAAAATACTAGTAAAGCCACCTCAAACAATGGAATAAATTCTCTCTTGAAGTTGTGAAAATGAAGAGAAAGGAAGCAACTCTGAAGGAAAAGATTGCAGTTTTAATTAATTAAATAATCTATTGTGTATGGATTCTGTGTTTTAAATAATAATGAAGCCTCAATTTTCCTCAAAATGCAGTCCTCAGCAGGAAGATTCATCTAGGCCAATATTTGTCTGCTGCTTAATATGTGAAACATCCTGAAGTCATCTCTTTCAATTTTTTTAAGTGAGAGTATTTTCTGACATATGATCCTTCCCCTTTGCCATTTCTTCTAATTATAATCTGTTTTCACTTCCTCCTAACACATGGAGTGGTTTGAAATTTCCTTAATTAGCAGAGCAATTTGCTAAATTTTGTTTCTACCTTTTTACGGGATTTTAATCAAGTTTAGCATGGAACTGATTTGATATGGCATACAAATTACTGCCACAACCTTCAGATGCCTCTGTCTTCAGATGCCAAGTTTCTAAACATTTTCATACAAACTGGAAATCCCCCCCCCGGCTGCTTCAAATCATTTCCCTGTCCAGAGTATGACTACTTGGGTGTGTAAACCTTGTAACTGGGATGGGTGAGTCATGTGGCACCTCTTAAGACCATAATTGGCCCCCAAGCCTCTAGTTCAGGCATAGGCAAACTCTGCCCTCCAAATGTTTTGGGACTACAACTCCCATCATCCCTGACCACTGGTCCTGTTAGCTAGGGATGGTGGGAGTTGTAGTCCCAAAGCATCTGGAGGGCAGAGTTTGCCTATGCCCGCTCTAGTTGTTGATTCTTCAATTATATACAATTATGAACAGGGTGAACAGACAACAAAACAGCCTTTGGATTATGATGGCATTTTGTTTTACTTTACCTTCAGCTCATCTGCATCATAGAAGTCTATGCGCACTGCAGGCACCATCCAGGTCTGGAAGAGAGTTGCCAGGATCTGTTTTGCAATGGCATCTGCAATGAGGTGGAAGTGAAGAGGGTTCCGTCTGATGGAAACAAAAGAGAAGGAAATAACACTGGTAAGAGCTTCGAGCTCTGTTTATAAAAGGAGCTCTCCCCATTTACAACCCATACTCTTTTATAATAGGTGTGTGCAGCTGTATAATGAGCTGGGATTTTTTATATATATATAGTTCGGTTGTGGTCTAAAGCTCTCTCATGCATTTGCTCCTTCAAAGGCTATTAATTCTCTCTCTCTCTCTTTTGTGTACTGAAAGTGCTAGTCTGATTTGCTTTGAAGTTTCTGAATTACCTTGTGCCGACTTGGTGTAATAAGAATGTCTCTCCCCCAGCTCCCGAAAAAATAGAAGAATAGAGCATAAAGATTATTATTTTTTTGGTCAATAACCAACACTGTCACGTCTATGCACTTAGTGACAAACTTACTTCTAGAGTAGCATGGAGATCTCTTATGTGACCCTTATGTCCCTTGGGATATGATGGAATTATAAACATCAGGTTTGCACTCCCTCGTATGCTTCCCTTTCCAGGAGAAGCAGAACATTCCACAGCCAATCTCAAAAGGAACAGATGGGAAGAGATAAACCTGTGTCTGAAACGCACCACTGCAGGCAAGGGCTCAGATGGCTGAATACTACTTACACCCTGCAAACAACCACCACCGCCTTGCACAGTTCTAGTCTATTGTTCTTCCTGACATATTACTACTACTACTACTACTACTACTACTTATTATTATTATTATTATTATTATTATTATTATTATTATTATTTATACCCTGCTCATCTGGCTGGGTTTCCCCAGCCACTCTGGGCAGCTTCCAGAAAAATATAAAAACATAATAATACATCAACCATTAAAAACCTCCTGACATGCAGATTTGGTTCCGCTCTGCTCTTCGAGAACTAGACCTTAGTCAATCTGTGTGATTAAGTTGCATGGTAGGACGAATAATGCAATTTATCTACCATTGTGCAACTTCCTACTAAGCATGGAAGAATAGAAAGAAAAAGCCACTAAAACAGCAGATGGTCCAATTAGCCTTTAGCATCCTTCTCAAACCTTTTCCAGTCTTCTGAATGGCACAATGTGCCCTCATTTACTTGGAATTTATAAAGTTAAATAGTTGTATCTGTCGAGTACCATTCTTCATCCATGATGGGATGCTTTATAAGGTGCTGCAATAAGTGTGTGTTTGGCATGATTGCGTAATCCTAGTACACTTTAATTTGGTTGACCCAAAGTATTGCTCTCTTTCCTAATGTCTAACTCAATATAGTAATTTAGTAATATAGTAATTTAGAAATGTCTGTCTGGTCCTTTTTGGTTCCTCCTTAAGTGTGCTATAGACATTTAAAAGCAAACAATGAATAAAGTCAACTAGAAACAAATGGGGGCAAGGAAAACAGAGAACCATTATGACAGTATTCACCATCAGGAGCGCATATCTTCAGTATTCAGGATGTAAAGAACATAAGCAAAGGTTCACAGATCTTCAGTGAGCATATGAACTACAAGCAAAAAGATGCTTTCTCACTGATATCAATGCACATTGAAAGCACTTTTTTGAAGCTGAAATGAACAAGGCAGTTCCTTGGGGCCACAGAGCTCTGCACATGCACTGCAACCCTACATGTGTTCATATAGCCATTGTAAGAGAGCCAAGAGGGTTATTTTTGTTGTAAGCTCTAATTTTGCAACAACAGCCAATTCCAATACTTGTTTTGCGTGACCCTAAAGGTTCTACCAAATTCAAGTGCTTTGACCAAAGTGTTGGATACAGACACAGAAAACACAGTAATAAAGTCAAAGGGACACAAGAAAAACCCACAATTCGAACCTTCCTCCTTCCTTCCACACGAAAGGGGTGTGTGTGGAGAGATCTCAGTGCAAACCACATTATTACTATGATGCATATGACAAAGTATTTAGATTTGGCTGAGTGTTTCAAAAACCTCTATAGTCCAACCACTGTTGTCCATGTGCTGGTAACCTCCAGATTGCATTACTGCAGCATGCTCTATGAGGTTGACCCAGAAGCTGCAACTAATGCAAAATCTGGTAGCTTGGCTGCTCACTGGGCACATATTATGCTGCTGCTGAAAGAATTACACTGGCTGTCAACTAGCTACTGGGCTAAATTCAAGGGGCTGGTACTGGTGAAGTCCTATACAGCTTGGGACCAGGATACCTAATAGATCAAATCTTTTATATACCCAGCCAATCACTATGAGCTGCAAGAGAACATTTTGCAGACACCATCTTCTCAGGGGGGCTGTTCTGCATAATGTCTGAATCAGGCCTTTAGTGTGGATTGGATCACCACAGATCAGACAGGGACCATCTCTATTGCCTTTTCAGTGCCTGCAGAAGACCTTTCCCTTTCAGCAAGTCTTTGAAGTGGAGGCTTTTATCTCAGTCAAGCATCAAGAATGGATTTCAAACTGTTTTTATACATGCAATCGTTTTAACAGTTTTTAGATTCGCAATTGTTTTACAGATGCTTTCTTCTATTGTGAAATTACTTTGAGATGCTTCATAGGAAGCAATTCATAAGTGAAATAAATAAGAGCGATAACTAGATGGAACAGACCAAGCCAGCAGCCCAATGTCCCTCTATGGGTAACCTCAGGGAATGGCAGCTTTTGCTGACCAACAGGTATGAATTGAGTGCCATGTCATTAAAGAGAATTCAGGCATTTCACCAAGACTGCAGAAAAGAGAATGTCATTAAGTTGGAAATGTTACATACTCTCATAGGAGAGATTAGGAAAAAAAAATTTCACTTGAAGACAAAAGGTCAGGAGAAACAAAGTACAAAAATCAGTGAATTGGAAAACACAAGTATTAGAGTGCAAGGCCCTCAATTCCTTCCTTCAAAGAGGGAAAACAGCTAAGGATTATGTGTAACCTCTTGGGAATATGGTTGCACAACAAACACTGTCAAAAATAGAAGAGGAAGGGGGGAAAACCCAGATCTTTTGCTGGTGTCAGTCAGTGAAGTTGTATTGATTTGTTCCAATTGAGGAGTTGATATTATGGAGTTCTAAAAGTAGAGCACACCACAAATATGTGGTATTTTTGCTTCCAAAAATCTGGAACACAATATTGTTATTGGCAGTTGTCTGCCATTGGCAGAAGCATGTCTGCACAGCTCTCTCCGAATGTGACCTTGTCTCTGAATCCCTTGAATAATTATGTGCAACTCTATATTCATCTAAACCAATTAAAACTTAAAGATCAGACTCAAGAACACTAACAAAAAGCCTGATCAAAACACTTGAGGTATTTGTTTTAAAAAGGATTTCTACCTACACAGCAGGTAAGCAAAAAGCAGGAACATTATTTTTGCACCATATATATATTTGCTACCCTGCAGATGCTTTAAAATTAGCCCAGATTAGCAACCACTTCATATATTCTGGAGGTTTCCTGGGGGAAGTTTTGCGACAACTTGTTGGTAAATAAGAAATGGTTCTTTGGTTATCAAACAATTACACTGCAATCTTATACTCCCTTAACCTGAGAGTAAGCCCCATTGAATTGTAAATGTCATTCATTCACTTATTTATTAAATTTACATTTTACCTTTTAGTGATTGTCTTCAAAACTCAGAAAGACAATTAAAAACACAATGTTAAACCGGTTTAAAACTGGTTTAAAACCGGTTTAAAACTGGTTTAAAACTGGGTGGCAGCAGGAAAAACCTGTCGAAAAGGCTTTACAGAACAATGATGTTTTCAGCTCTCCTAAAAGGAAACAAGTGTTGCGTGTTGAGTCCCACAATTGCCACCCCAAAAAATTCACACTTCACACATCAATTTTTGTTTAGGTTTTTGGCATAATTTTGGCCACAACTTTATTCAAATACAAAAAATGTGAGTGGTTGCTTAGGCATTGGTTATGACTATCTGTCCATCCCCTCAGGGACAGAGCTGGCATTCTGGACACCAACGGAAGCCAGTGTGGGAGACAAGTATTGGGTGAGAAAGTGAAGCTGGGCATCAGTCTCCCACTACTCACCCTCATGTTCCGGTGGGGCTTGCACGGCCGCAGGTCCGACTCCGGGGACAAGGACAAATTGTATGGCAAGCCCCTGGATTCCTTTAACGGAATTCCCTTCGCATCATTTGGAGGGGTAGGCACTTACCCCTCCAAGCACCAATTTAACCAATGCCTAACCGCCAACCTTACAAGTTGTGACGATTTGCTACGCAGTAGGCGAAAACCAAATGGCACCAGCCAATCAGCCAGATGGCAAAATTCCTACCAGGCCCCCGCACCAAGGCGGATGACCCCATGACAGGCATAGCAAGGTCAAGCGAACAAGAAAAGAACCCTATTAAAGGGAGGGAGGGCGGGTGATCCGATGCAAAACGGCCAAGAGGAGGTCCAACGTCTGGCCCCTGTATTTAAAGACTCTAACCCCTCCTCCAAATTTGGCAACAACAAAACTGCCCCAGCAACCCAATCTTAACCCCTTAGGAGGCTTGGGTCTCTCACAAATCTGCCTAGTCATGGCAAGGTGGCTTGTTACCCCAACCCACGTGCTCTCTGTTAGGGAGAACACGCTTTGTTGTCAGGCAAGCTTTCTGGGAGGCAAGAATTACACAGCATCAAGCAATTACTGAAAAATCCCTTCTCCTGGTGGAGGCTAGTTTTGCACATGATGCTACTCTGATATATCTTAAAGCACAGGTAAGCAACAAGGTGCTTTGCTGATGTTGCTGGACTTCAATTCCCATCAGATCTAGCTGGCAAAGCCAATGGACAGAAGCACTGGAAGCTGTAGTCAAACAATCTCAACAGATTCACTAGTCCATCGCCCCTAATCAGAATTTAAACTTTCAAAATGAGCAACATAAAATTGTGCCTTTGTTTTGTTTTTTGTTTTGTTTTGTTTTGTTTTGTTTGGATACTGCATTAGCAAGAACATATTTCAAGGTGACTTCTCCCCACCTGCCTCTCTCGCTTTCTCTCTCCCTCTTTTGGAAGATTGAAATCCTAAAGGTACCAAACAGAAATAGAAACTCTCCAGATAAAATGTTGTGGGAGATCATGCAGTTGTACTTGTTTTCTAGGCCTTTCAAGATAATTTATTCATATAATTCTTATCAGGGGGGAAAATGAAATGTTAAGATAAGAACAACAAAAGACTCCCATCACCTAAAAACCATCGGGGAGTTAAGTATCAAGTATGCTAAATATTAACAAATGAAATTAGCCACATAAAATGGAAAGCAAATTGGGAAATAAAGATGTTATTGATGTTTCTGGCTGATTTCTTAGTCCCTGAACAGATGGAATGTAAATGGCGGTCTGTGGATGAGTTTCCTACAAGGATATAAATAAATAATTGTATTTCTGCACAAGCACCACTTTCAAGGTTTTTGATAATGGTGCAAATTGAGTAAACTTTGAATTAGGGCAAGATAGAGCCACAGATATGAACAATTATAAATTCAATCCATACAAGTCAGTGAGGAGTACTACTAAATGTATTACATATGTGTTCCAAATGTTTAGCTGTCATGGGTGAGCAAACCTAATTGGCACAAAATGCCATAACATAACATCCCATTTCCTTTCCTTATTCTTAATACAAATATACACAAGAATTGTAATGGTCATCATGTTGGACAGCGTGAGAAGTCGGGTCTTCCAAGCTGGATGAGCAATAGCTCTGAAATTATCAACTACAACATCTTCATAAATCACAATCTAGAGTGCCATGCAATTTTAAAACAATGGCTTTCAGGCTAACACTTTACCCTTAAAAATCTTTGCCTGCATTTCCAGATTAGAATAAACTGCAAGTTCTTGAGACACACCCATGTTGCTGTATCTTATCTGGGAACCTAGGGGATGAATATTGAGCCCTATGACACTGAACTGCCCCCTGCCAAGTCCTGATCCTGTACCACACAGCATGAGAGAACTTTATACGTTAACTTCTGAATTAAGGGACAGGAAAATCAGAAATATTTGCCTAACAGTGGAAAAGGTGAGAACTCTAATGTATTTTTGCACCATTAATTTTAAATGAAGAAAACATACGGAATAGGTTGCAACAGTTGTAACACTTAAAGGCTACGGATGTCCCAGGAGCATTTGCAAAATGGATTTAGAGAGGATCTATTATAAACCACCACCTACTGGCAGAATGAATGGTTTGAACTCTAAACTCCTTTCATATCACAGTGATGCTATTGTTCTCTCTTATCAGCTAAAGGTGCTGCTAAATCGCCAGCAGTAAGAATCATGGTTAGCAACCAAAACAACCTACAGAAACAGGTAGGTAGCCTTTCTCTCTTGAGCCATAAACTGTGTAAGCCTTTTGAAGCAAATCTATTCCATTAGTCTGTGCTAATTATTTGCAATTTACATAATAATTGTAATGTGCAATGGGCTTTTCATTTCCTGGCAAAAAATAATAATCATTATAATACTCAGTTTGAAGATAGTCTTGTGACCTCTTGAAGCTCATAGAGGTTTCCATGTCCAGGAGATTAGCCAGTTGTGTGCTTTGGACATAGGTGCATTCCTTCTTGAAAGAACAGGTTCAAAGTTTGGGGGACGCCCCTAAATAATTCTTTGTCATTTGAGCCTCAGGCAGCCTCAGTGGCTAGGAGTGCCTTTGACCACTTACTGCTAGCACACCAACTACAGGTGCCATTGAATTGGGATAGCCTGGCCACGTTTATTCATGCATTGGTAACCTCAATGTGGGGCTGCTATTGAGGCCTAGTCTGGAGGCTTCAGCTGGTGCAGAGTTCTGCTGTTAAGATGGTTGATGGTGTTTAGGAGCTTCCACTGGTTGCGAGATGCTACCAGGGTCATGTTCAAGGTTCTTGTACAGTATTAATTTACAATTAATAAATTGTAATAACTTGAGTCCCGGATATCTTAAGAACTTCCTGGTTCCTTGTATCTATGGCCAATCACTGAAATCTTCAGAGGAGTCTGTTAGTGGTTCCCTGTGACTAAGATGCATGGTTCATAACCACCAGAAGCTGTGCATTTAGTACTGTGGGTGGAGTGCATGATGTGGTTCACTGCAGCTTATTCATGTAAGGGGTTAGAACTATGGTTTACTATTCTATTCAAATCAGGCCCATGCCTGACAATGACTATGGCAAGTTCACATGTGCATTTTTCCTTTCCCAATGACTGCAACAGCTATCGCAGGCTCAATATCACAGGTACATAGAACTCCTTGCTAAGCTTCCAAGAAAGCAACATATACATTTAGATAAGAAAAATCCAGTAGGCTCACTAAGTAAGGACATATTGTGTGACTTATGGGCATGAGTGAATCAGGGGGATCACAATGACATGCTAAAGGTACTAGGCAAGGTGTGCAGAAAGACAACTGGGAAACAGATACCTCAGTTAGAAAAGAGTTTGCATCAGGTGGGCTGGGAGATGGTATAGGCAGATCTCTGCAGAGATAAACTGAAAGGACTACAAATCCACCCCTTACAGAAAATGATGCATCACGGTCTGAAACAGTATTTTCTGCAGTGGGAGGAGGAGGACAATGCCAAACCTACACCTCAGAGCACACCAGGATTCTTATTCTTGGAAGAGAAGCTGCAAAAGAAATCTGTGGACGAGGAGAGGATATACACATTAAAACTGGGTATAGCGCAGATATACACAGAGAGGATAGGCTAGCCCTACGGATAATTCACTGGAAAGAAAGAACAGAGGATGAGTTAGTGCTGTTCTGTGCTACACGAGGTCCAGTCCTTGGTGGCACACTTACAAATGCTAGCCTAGTTTGTATTGGGGAAATATCTGCATCACTTCAGAGACCGGAGATTGATGAGGGGTTGTTCAAGCTTCCATCTATGCAGCAGTACCAATGAATATTTATTGCAGCTTGCAAGCACTCGAGAGCTATTCTATTTCTCCTGCTCAGTTGTGTCAAACTGACTTAAAAGTGCTAAGGATTTCTACAGAGTGGGCACATACGTTTGCACATCTAGAGATACTAAACTTCTTTTTTTCATCTGAAACCTCAAGTGCGGTTTTGAAACATTTTGCTGGGGCAAAGCAAAACAAAGATGCAGACGTTATCTACTGCAGCTTTTGGAATGATAAATAAATAAAAATGGGAGGAGGAACATAATTCAAATTATGAATTATGAGAGAGGTTCTGAATTATATAAACTATGTTTCTAGAATATGTGTGGTTTTAGAGATTGCAGCCCATGGAATTTTACTGTATGGCAGTGGATACTGGCTACTACTTGTGCAGTCACTTGTGTGGTACACTCCTTGTAAGACTCTGTTGGAGTTCACCTCAGCCCTGGCAGATCCCACAATGCCATTCCCTTCAAAAGTGAGAAGAGACCCAGCTGCAAGTTAAGGAGAACCCGGAAGACTCATAAAAGCAACCCCAACAGGTGGTACAGGGAAAAGAGTACCAGATAAGGTTTATGATTTATTTTTCTAGTTGTTGTGTTTTAATGTTTTGCTTACAAACCAGTTTTTTCAATATGTCTTCATTGTTAATGTTGGGCCTGCTTATCAGACCTAGAATTCATAATCAGAAGAGCCAGTTTGGAATATATATATATATGCGCTGGTACAATCAAATCTCAGTTCTCGAATGGCTCCGTTTTTGAACGTTTCGGTTCCCGAACGCCAAAACCCCAGAAGTAAATGCTCCGGTTTTCAAACGTTCCTCAGAACTTGAATGCCAATGCAGCTTGAGTGCAAAAAGCTCTTGCAACCAATCACAAGCCATGCCTCAGTTGTCGAACATTTCGGAAGTTGAACGGTCTTCCGGAATGGATTACATTCGACAACTGAGGTTTGACTGTAATACTTCTGACATTGCATTTCTCCTGTCATATATGTTGTACACATGGGAATTAATATGGCTACCATGAAAGCCAAGAGCTAAGAGCATCTCAAAAGTTAAAGAATGTAGAATGGGCAAGCTTGCATAACCCTGCACTACCCCTCTGTCTCTCATTCACACAGCTTCACTTTTCACCATCATTCCAGCTATCTAAACACACCAGCTATTTAGCATCCTGCTGCCTACCAATCCCAAAGCCTACTAATTATACTGAATTACATGGCTGCTGTATGATGTGCCCTAGTCAAGTGGAGGATGAGACCTCTCTAAAGCAATCTTCCCTTTAAAATCACAACTAAAATGATAACATATTCAACCTCTGAGCCAATCATTTTCAAGTGCAGTTCAAGGCTGCATCAGGAAGATCCACACGAGTGTTTGGTTCTGGCTTGGCAGCAGGATGGTTCTTGCTAATTGAAAAGTCCTTTGCTTCCTGTCACCTTGATTACAATTTTCAAGAAAAATATTGTTCCACTTGCAGGAAAGGCATTTGGTTATGCAATCAGTTGCATGCACTGATACATGTGGAGTGCAGAAGGCACATAATACCCCTACCTGGGGTCAAAAAGGGGGGCCTGGGAACCAAAGGAGAGAGCCAGGAATTCCCTGGGACCTCAGAAAACATATGCATATATTGTGTGAAAACTAACATTTACATTTTGTGTAAGCTTACATAAAACACCAGAATATTTCTTCCCCCGGCCACTTTGTCTTCTGCCAACATGCTGCCACCTGCTTCTCCTAATATATCCAGAGAGGTGGCACTGAAGTCCCAGCGAAAGATAACATGAGTGGGCGAAGCTAGAAGACAGGCTTGACTTGGTTCTCCTGCTGGTGACAAGCTCCACCTACAGAGGGGACTGCCGTTTGCCAGTGAAGGGCAGTGGGTGATGTCACTGATAGCAGTCTATCTTCAAGTAGTGAAGGGCAAAACAGCTCATTGCCACCACTATCATCACGAACTGATGAAGAACTGTATACAACCGGTAAAACTATATTTTCCAAATAACTCTAATAAAAACCAGGAGGTAGTTAATATTTGTAAAGGTATAATAAAAGCAACAACAAAAAGTCCCTTTAAAAACCCCTACCTAAGATATTTAATTGTGCTTTGATTTATTAATACTATGAATAGAGGATTAGATGATTATTCATCTCTGTGTATTTTAATTTGGGCTTTTGCTGACAAAAGGTACTGTTAATTTGGAATTATTGCTTAACCTGAGAAACAAAGTTGCTCAGATATAATTAACAAGGAATTGTAAAGTCTTTTTACAACTCAAGTTCTTTTGGCCAATCTGCAACGAGCTGCAAAGTTTGCAGGTGAGCTCTTGCTACTTTGTTGTTGTTTTGATCAAGCAAGCACAGCTGTACCTTTTACTTATATTTATAATATTGCTTATGAATAAAGCCGAAACTGACAGAAAGAGTGGTGAAGCCAGGAGAATATTTTTAAAGTTGAACAGAGGGAGATCAGTTATAGCATTCAGTATTTTACTACAGTGGAACCTTGGTTCTCAAACTTAACCCATTCCGGAAGTCTATTCGACTCCTAAACCATTCGAAAACCAAGGTGCGGCTTCCAATTGGCTGCAGGAGCTTCCTGCACTCAATCAGAAGAGTTGTCGGATGTCCAGCTTTCAAAAAACGTTCAAAACCTGGAACACTTACGTCCGGGTTTTCAGCAGGAGCTGATTTGTTCGTCAACTATGCCGTTCGAGAACCAAGGTATGGCTGTACAGAGAAAAGGAGCAGCTTTAAATAGTCCCTTCCCAAGAGCATCACTACAAATACATCCCCTTAGAGCATGACAGAAAGCATACTGAAACTCCAAAGTACTAATGGAGAACTACATGTGGCTTGCCTGGAGTCAAGAGAAACAAACTTTATGTAGCTTTCCATGTCAATTATATTGGCAAAAGACAGTCAATATTACCACTTCTGTGCCTAAGTCTGCACTGGTATTTGCTGAAGGCTGTGATTCTAATGGGAAGTGGCATAAACTTTCCTACAGGATCCCAAAACATTAAAAGAGCAACAGTCACAGAGAATGTTACCTAGCTTGGTGAGAGAGGAGTTGACATCATCTTAGAAGCATCAATCAAAACTGAAGCTGTGAAATGGTACAACCCATAGCTGTCAACTTTCCCCTTTTTTAAAGGGAAATTCCCTTATTCCGAATAGGATTCCTCGCAAGAAAAGGGAAAAGTTGACAGCTATGGTATAACCTTTTAAAGCATTTCATCAGTGCTGTACTCTTCTTGGGAGAGCATGGTCTACCATTTAATGGTTCACCCATCAAAATGGTGATTCCAAGAATGGAAACTTTTTTAGGAATCATTGAACTGTTCTCCAGGTGGAACACCAGCCTCCAAGAACGCATGCTAAGTGTAGAGGAGTCACAGAAAAGGAGTAAGAGGCTTCAAGTTCATTGTCTGTCCACAGACTCACAAAATGAATTTATTGCAGAATGCTCGAATCTTGTGAAACAAGACATTTTGCTTGAGAGGCAATCTGCAAAGTAGTTTGCGGTAATAGTAGATTCCACACTAGATTCTTCCCATTTTGAACAAACAACATTTCTTCTGAGATATGTACTTTTAAGACAAACAGGGTAGGAGATTCAAGAAAGATTTCTCAAGTTTGCAGATTGTAGCAACAAAAGAGGAGAAGAATTGGCTCAGTTGCTAATGCATAGATTGAAGGAACGTGCTATTTCTCTCAGTGATTGTAGAGCTCAAGCCTACGATAATGGGGCAAATATGGCCACAAAATACAACGGCACACAAGCAAAAATACAGGAACAATTCTCAACAGCAATTTTTTTTACCTTGTGGTTGCCATACACTCATCTTATGTGGAAATTATGCTGCGGAATGCATATCTGAAGCAATAGCCTTTTTCAGAACAATTCAAACTGTGTACCACTTTGTTCAGTACCAGTTCTAAGTGGTGGGAATTACTACAAAAATATATTGGTTGTGCTCTTCATGGTATGTCTGAAACAAGGTGGTCAGATCATGCGGAATGTGTAAAGCCTTTTGCAGCCTACTTGCCTGCCATTAAATTACGACTAGAAGACCTCCTAGGACTAAATGTGATGGCCAAAACAACATATGAAGTCCATGGAGTTTTATTATATACGGCATCTTTTGCATCAAACATAAATATAGAAATAAAACTCTCCTGTATATGTGATGGAGTTAGGCACAAGAGGGCAAGGTTGCATGACGACAGCACACCTGATGCTAACTTGGAATAAGTGAATGGCAGAGGTGATACTCCAGAAGAGGCCTACTTCACAAAGTGTGTGTTTTATGTTTTGGTAGACAGTGTTATAGCAGGATTAACTGTTCACTTCAGTGCTGACTTCTTGTGGAAATATCTTACGATGTCCAAAAATGATGTGGAGAGAAAAGCTTTAACTTTATCAGAGCAATGTCCTGCTGACCTTAATGGGGGTGATTTTGGAAAAGAAATGCAACATTTACCCTCAGTACATAAAACAAATTTTATAAATGCACAGTTAAAGCCATTAGATCTGTTGAACTTGTTGACAGAGTACAAACTCGGTGACCTGTTCCCATTATGTTTATGTTAGCTTAAGAATACTATTAACATTCACAGCAACAGTAGCTTTTGGAGAGAGGTCATTTAGCAAATAATTAAGAATTATTTAAGGCCTACAATGTCTCAGGAACATCTTGCAGATTTGGCCAGGCTAAGTATTGAATCAAACGTTGCCAGAACAATTAATGTTCATGCTGTGATTCGAAATTTTTCACAAAAAAGGACAGAAAAGCTCTTTCTAAAAAGTGAATAGTAAGTTTATCTACTTTTTTTTTTTTTACTAATATTAATGTCTTCTGATCTGATCTGCATTGCAATATAAAAGGTAGTTTCAAAGAGAATTCTTTCTCCTTATCAGTATTGTACCATAAACAAAGATGTTCAAATAAACAAAGATGTTCAAATCAAATGTGCTTTCTTATCTCTGATCCTCTTGTTTTATGTATATTTATTTATATTTATCATGGAGGGCGTATAAGATTTAAATGCAGAAAATGAACAGAGCGCTCCACTCCACTCCTTTCTCATCTTCCATACCCTTTTTGACCTTACAGGCTATAGTTCATGGCATGATGGATAAAAACAGAACAACTAAAGGAGATATTAAGTGGCCCCAGAGAAAGTTTGCACCCCCTGATAAAATTCCTTTCAGAGGCCCTGTATGGATAACACTGATCTGTAGAGACTAGAGATCAGACCACTAGCTTTATCGGGGGGGGGGGGGGCTTTGTGAGCTTTCCAGATGAGTACACACACCAATTATACCACAAAAAACCCAACAACCGAGCTTTGTTTGAGCAGAATAAATTCTAAGTAAATAGAATGGATTTGGTTTTTATCTTGACTAGGAAAAGTGGCCCAATTTCCAGATTTAGCTGTTCCCTGGTGTAGTTCTTGGTAAGAACAGTTTTATCTCAATGCTGGAAAGCTGGGAGCTTAGCTTGCATAGCTGAATACTGAACTAAAGTGATTTTTCACATCTGTTCCAATACAGATCCACCTTTACAACTACATGTCATCTGTAAAAACTTTCCAAGGAAAAACATGAGCAGTTGTCAAATCAAGGCATGCCCACTCAAAATCAGACAGATACCATGTAAATTTTCACTATTTCTTTTTTTTTAGTAAAATGAAAAATAATATCAGCTAGAAAAAACATGGATGCCACATGTTCTGTCTGAAGAAGTTATGCAATGAGGAGACTGCAGGTTTAATGCTTCTATAATGTCTGTAAACTTGCTTATGATTTGTTGAAGTCCATGTAAGATGAAAGCAGCAACAACAAAAAGCTAGGCTGACCATTGCAAGACAAAGCAATAGTGACCAGTGCAAAGCCACATCATTTTGTAAGGAATGTATTTTTTTACAAACTATCTATAATTCAGCTTGATTGCATTTTCAAATTTTGCCTTGTAAGATGCAAATATAGTTACTATTATTTTGCTTGGCTAATGTAATATGCTTCATGTATAACTGTACGTATGAATAATTTGGAAGCTTCAGTTTGTGCAGAATAGGGTAGCCTACTGTCAATGGGTTCCTCAAAGGGTATTATAGCACTTCTCTATCATTATTGGATTCCCTACTAGCCTTTGAACACAACTTTAAAAAAAATCTGATGTTGATCTAAAGCCCTTTACTGCTTCGGTGGAAGAGATCTAAGAGGTCAGTTTTTGCCTGTTTCCATAATAAACCCAACTATTGAGAGAGAATGTGCCCAGTTGTTATTAGAAAAACTTGCTGAGGTGGTGATGCTAACATTTATCAGATAATAGCTATAGAAGCATGCAAACAGGAGAAGCAGCCAGACACACCCAGTGGTAGTACCCATACAGAATTGCTGCCAACTTTCTAATGGATGGCAAAGTACATATAGTACCTAATACACATTCTTCACAGAGGACATTTAGATTGGACTGGAAAGTATTGTTTGCATGGGCTAGGATCATGGCATTACCCAAAGACTGTACTGAGAAGGAGCAAAACCCTATTTGATTATGTTTACAAAGAAACATGCAACAAGATAAAGGTGTTACCTGTGAAACAAGACTGATTTGACGAGTGTGACAACATCCCGACTGGCATTGTATCCAGCACAGACAATGGCGACATGGATTGTCTAAGTAGAAAGAAAGAAAGAGACAATGAAAGCAAGGAGAATAAGAGCAATTAAATTTTTCACTTTTATTATTTATTAAACAGGAAAACAGTCCCACTATCGAATAATGCCATTTGTTGTTCTTAATGCTCATCTGACACTTGTATGTTAAACAGCAAGTATGTTAAATATTTGTAACACCATATACATTTGAAATCATTGCTTCAAGGCACCTGAAGTTTTATTATGTAGACTGATGATAGATAGATTAGATAGATGATAGATAGATAGATAGATAGATAGATAGATATAAATAGATATAGATAGATAGGTATAGAATATGATGCAGGAAAAGGAGATGGTAAAATTCATGATAGCTAGCCTTCAAAAGTTCACAAATAAGTTGAGACTTCCCAAGTTTATGACTAAACGAAAACCCTTTCCAGGGAGTGTTCACATGTTCTGGGTCAGGCATAGGCAAACTCAGCCCTCCAGATATTTTGGGACTACAACTCCCATAATTCCTAGCTAACAGGATTGGTGGTCAGGGATAATGGGAATTGTAGTCCCAAAACATCTGGAGGGCCAAGTTTGCCTATGCCTGTTCTAGTTAGGCAGCCAATAACATCACTATCATTGATAATGGAGGCTAGATTTGAGATCTCCTAGAAGAGAAGACCCTAGATAAGAAGAAGAAGAAATCCTAGGAATAAAATGAGAAAGTATTTGGAGTCAATAGACAATCTCCTGACACAAGTAAGTACTCAGCTGCATTTATATGCTCTGCTGAGAGAAGCTAAGAAGTGTGTGCCTCTGTGATAAGTAAAGGTAAACCATTAGGTCCAGTCGTGACCGACTCTGGGGTTGCGGCGCTCATCTCACTTTATTGGCCGAGGGAGCCAGTGTACAGCTTCTGGGTCATGTGACCAGCATGACTAAGCCACTTCTGGCAAACCAGAGCAGTGCACAGAAACGCCGTTTACCTTCCTGCCAGAGCGGTACCTATTTATCTACTTGCACTTGACATGCTTTCGAACTGCTAGGTTGGCAGGAGCAGGGACCGAGCAATGGGAGCTCACCCCATTGCAGGGATTCAAACTGCCAACCTTCTGATCGGCAAGTCCTAGGCTGTGTGGTTTAACCCACAGTGCCACCTGCGTCCCATGCCTCTGTGATAGCAGGTCTACAGAAGACGGGTTAAATGGATACTGTTCACAATGGGCTATGTTCTATCTCCACTGTTGGAGGCAAAACGCCTCTGGATACCAGTTGCTGGGGATCACAAGTGGTGAGAGCGTTGCTGCATTCAGATCCTGCTTGTGGGCTTCCCATAGGTATCTGGCTGGTCACTGTGAGAAGAAGACGCCGAATGAACCTTTGACCTGATCCAACAGGGCTTTTCTTATGTTCTTACAACTATACTGAAGTTATGTATCAATGCGTTTTACAAAACATGAAATCCCAAGTGCAGTTTCTAGCCTTGGGATGCTTGGCCTGGTTTGCATTCTTCCTAATGAAGGTACATGTCAGTAAAATTTGTGCACAGAACACATCTGTCTGCGGTTCTTTAGCTTTGATTCCTGCACTGCAGGAATTCTATGGCTCCAAGAATCATGGACACGGGGAAGTGCCATCCTGCTGGAGGGGATGGGGAAGGTAAGAAAAGCTCGTGTTTCCTTTAGCAGCAGCCCTCCAGCCCCCATGAATTTGAAATAGGGTTGCAATAGGGTTGATTCTTGTGAGCAGAATCAAGGCAAGAAGTATCCCATCATGCTGCTGCTCACACAAAGAACCCAGCAAAAATTGCCACCCAGTTTATCTCAACCAAGGAACAAATAAACTAACCACAGGGAAGATACCTCTCAATATCTGATCCCATTGAGAATCATAGATCTGTGGTTTAATTCTAAGCATGCCCCTAGTCTTGTTGTTGTTGTTGTTGTTGTTGTTGTTGTTAAGAAGATTTGAGAGGCTGCCATTTTTAACAGAGAAGTACTCCAGCCAGCCATACTCCAAGCTGATTTTCCCATGTGGCATTCCAGCTGTGTGCTTATGTGGTTAAGTCTGCTTCTTTTTGAGTGAATTTCTAAATGACTTTTGTTTTTAACCACAATTTAAATTGTGGCAGTATTGTCTTTTTTCTTCTTCACCAAAACCCATATAAACAACAGAGGCCACTGGTGGAGATCTCTGTCCCCAAACTCAGTGATATTTCATGGATTAGTCAGATTCAATATTGAATGCACTTAATAATTGTTTTAGCTTTCCTTAACAATTTCTTATACAACACACTGACTCTCACATACACAAAGAAGCAAATAATCACATCAAGGTATGTCCTCTAAGGCCCGAAAAAGAAAACAGAAGAAACATCCCTGTTACTCTTCATTTTAATTACTTTGACATTATTGTCTTTTTTTGCTGAAACTCGTGTAAACAGCAGAGACAGCTGGTTCAAATCTCACCGGGTGGCCTTGAGAACACGAAGTCCCGCTGAAACGAGACTAAAGGTCCATTTTGTTCATCATCCTGTTCCCAGCAGTGGCTAGCCAGATGCCTGTGGGAAGTCTCAACTAGGGCTTGAAGACAGCAACTCCCCCCATTGTATATCCCCCAGCAACGCTATACTTCCTTTGCAACAAAGTGATTACATTCTATCTCCCATCAATTTCTCTACTCTCTTTATAAACTATCTAAGATAGTGGCTATAATCACTTCTTGGGGCAATCAATTCCATAAGAGAAATGATTCCTTTTGCCTGAACCTACCACCCAACTATTTCATTTGTAACAAATTGTGTAATTTTATGAACTCTAATGCCCTCCCCTAGTTATATTTTTTCTTAAACAAAGAAGCATCTAAGAAAACTCTCTGAAATTTCAGGAGCTCTTTTCTGTACCCAGTACTAGGATACCCTCCTGAGGCGAAAGAGCTGGAACTATACAAGGTTTCCAGATGAAGACACTCCACAGAAGACACGCCCATTCCTAATAATTCCCCATATTAAATTTGCCTTTTTCAGTGCTGCTCCCCACTGAGTTGATATTTTTAAGTGAGCTCTCCATCATGAAACCAGAAGAACTTCCATAGTGAAGGCCTATTCAAATAGTTCATTTAACTCCTCTCTTTTTCAGTTCTCCTTTAATGCTACTGTCATCTGAAAGGTCCTGCTACCTGTCCAGGTGATTAGCTACTCCAGTTTTAAAAAAAATATTAAATTTTTTCACATCTTTAGCAATTTTGTCCTCCAGTAAACTCAATACTCCAAATGGGAATAATAGTATTTTATTGTTGTTGTAAAACCAGACATATGAATCAAAAATTGTTTTTGGAACAAAATTGCTAATGTTGTTAAATTTATTGCATTTTTACTTGAATAGATCATATAACTCAATAGGATAGGGGCAGGGCAATTTAAATATAAAAAGAAGGAATATAACAAGGAGGCATGTAAAATCCAACACCACATGCAGGAATGGGAAGCTGGACTTGAGCTGCAACATATAGTAACAAAAGGGATTCTATAGTCAGATGCTCTGTAATCCATTACCTATAGCATTTCTCAAAATATGATCCTCAGAATCTTAAAGAATTTTAATTTTTATTATGATGAAGTGGGCAGAGGCATCCCTTTTCAAACCCCAGAGGGTCTCAATCCCTTGTGTATGCTTCTAAGCAGAAATGTCGCAAAGCCAACTCTGCCACCTCCCTCCCAAGAGTCCTCCAAGTTTATCTAGAGTAGAGGAAAAGGGAGGCACGAGTGCTTCAGCTCTGGGTCAGCACTCAATTTCCTACCAAGGAGAGAGGTGAGCTGAGACTCTAGGTCTCTGCTGGGAATGTGACTTTCCACTGATGGAGACCCTTTGTCAGAAACTGATGTAGCAACATCACATTCCTACTTGGGACACTGACTTGGATTCCTAGCTCCCTTGGCAGCAAAGGGCACTCCACTGAGGTGCTTGAACACTGTCTTCCTTCCCATGCCAGTGTGGTGGGTCTGTGGGTGGTGATGGTGGTGGTAACATTTCAGCTGGAAGCTATGCTTATAAATCATATCTATTTCTGACAAGCTGAACAGAGGCACTTGCTTTTTTTGGGAGGGGGGTTGCCCCTATCAGATTTCTCCTGGTCCTCCCAAACAATGCAATAAGAGGAGGGCTAGTGTTGATTTATCTCTCTGTTTTCTGCTATATCACACAATCCTCCCCTTAACCTCCCTTTTCTGGCCTTAATTCTCCCCTACCTTGAGGGAAAAGAAGCTAAAATAATGTCTTACTATGGATGGGGTGGTGGTGGGGTGGAGTGAAATTGGACCTCTCTTGTAAACACATAACTGGCATTTCCAGTAATAGGATAAATGATGAGAACCCAGAAGGCAAATCTGATAATAAGGATGTTTAAATTAGGCTTACATTCTGTCGCTGAATTACTGTGTGAATCTTTTAAGAGGAAAAAGTTAAAGCTATTTCATTATCAAAATACTGTGTGGTTAAGATAGGTGCATGGTGAGAGCGGGGAAGTTTCATGTTTTACATAACCATTGCCTGGGGCATAACACTAATCCCCTGCTGAGCAAGTAAATTTACTGGTAAAAGTCATTATAATCTGGAAGGCCATCTAATCTAGTCACCCCTTTTAGCCGCTATTCCCTTGTCCAAAATTGGCTGCAGCACATATACCTCTAGGCCTTAAGAGATTCAGCCATCCAAATTTCTGCAGGAGCACAAGAAAGATGGGAGAGAGCTGAAATCATCCTTCAACAACTCAGTGCCTTCTAGGTGTTTTGGACTGCATGCAGCTCCCATCAGCAGATGGGGCTGACGGCCATTGTAGTCCAACGCATTTGGAGCGCACTAGGTTGGAAAAACTGCTTCATGTGCATTTCCTAGTAAAGCGAATAGTAATCTCCTAATCCCACCCCTGCAAAACCCACCCCCATTACTTAAAAATGATCTGCAAGATTTCAAAAGCATGGGAATATCATTATCAAACTGCTGCTGAGGAAAATATGGCCTAAGTGAATTACTTTAACATGACAGTGGAAGAAGATAGTGGAAGGTTTTCTTGCCACTGAATAAGACTGCATGTCGAATGCGCTGGACATATTATATACCACAACAGATTTCTGGATTTCACAGATTTTTAGCTTTCACAGACTTTTTTCCATAGCTGTCAACAACAACAGCTTCATGTTTCATCCACCCTGTGCCTACCATATGTAATAACGATGCATCATCATCATATTGCAAATCATCTGCCAACAATAGCCTTCTTTGTTCTGTGTAGGACAAATGGCAAAGCAATTGATGGGCATAAATCCAACATCAGAAATAGCAATAACCAAAAAACAGCTGGACATTTTAACTTCAGGATACTCAGGATTGACTTTAAGGTGGCTATACTAGAACCAGGAAACATCAAAGGTAGACTACAATTTGAAAACCCTGAATTACAATTCATCAAGAGGTTCAGTGTGGACAGAATAGAAGCAATGGATTTTCCACCACATTACATGTGTTAGATGGCTTACCAAAGCCAGGATGCCTGTGTCATCAACTACTGTTTGGTTTTTGTGACCGGCCACTTTTAATAACACAATGATCATAGTCTGTAATTTTCTGCATTTCGTATCCTTCTGCTGCAACAGAACACAGCCACCTCTCTGGAAATTACCAAATCCCTGTTCCTTTTCACTGGGTTCTGCTTGCAGAAGACAGATAATCTCTCCAAGTGATGATGTCACATCATGCATTCTCTCTTATTCAATTATTAGAAAAAGTGAATCAAGGGAAAGAAATGGGACTGTTGATTTGGGCGACAAACAAATATCCTGCAACACCTAGTGATGACTGTTAGGATATTTCCGTTCCACCTTAAAAGGGAGCAAGCTTTGAGAGTCACAGAGTCTTTCCTGTTGACAGGAAGTTTATGTTTTCTGTTGCTTTCATTTCTCTCTCTCGGTGCCTGAACACTGAAGCAGGCAGTCATGTTTTTTCTCTGTTCTGACTAACACAGAATAAACTTATAAATAATGCTCTCCTGCGTGCATCTTTCGCTGTGCATTATCTGCTGATAAGAGCGTGCATCAGCTCTGGAATGTGGCAAGCTATTTCTGGAGCACGTGTCACTAATTGTTGATACTGCGGGTCTACGGGAGATCGATGGACGTCCGGAGGTGACGTGGGGCCATGATGGACTTTGTCTCCCTGGCAGTATCCCAACAATGACTGTAGGTGTGCTAAAATGAGGATATGTGTTCTTTCATTTTCTACTTATTGTCTGGTCTCCTGATTCCTGGGGAGTGGGGGATGTTAATTGAATTCATTAATGTTAATCCAGGGAACTGATGTCCTTGCCAAGGAAGCGATGAAGAAGAAGAAGAAGAAGAAGAGTTTGGATTTGATATCCCGCCTTTCACTCCCCTTCAGGAGTCTCAAAGCGGCTAACATTCTCCTTTCCCTTCCTCCCCCACAACAAACACTCTGTGAGGTGAGTGGGGCTGAGAGACTTCACAGAAGTGTGACTGGCCCAAGGTCACCCAGCAGCTGCATGTGGAGGAGCGGAGACACGAACCCGGTTTCCCAGATTACGTGACTACCGCTCTTAACCACTACACCACACTGGCGATGACTTCTTAGAATCCCTTGTATCTGATGGGTTTTATTAGGTAGGTGAGGGAATATAATTAGCTATATTTTATCGCCCTACAAACCTATGTGTGTTGGTTAACAGACAAAAGAATCAGACAAAAGAATTACTACTGGCAGTTAAAAGCGCGGGAATGAGCAGAGTTTAAATCTCATCTTAAGCAGTTTAATTGGAAGCAAAGGAATTAGCTGCTAGGCTGATTTCCCACTTCGTTACCTTGTTAGTTAAAGGAACAGGCTACAGACTGAAAAGCAAGTTTAAAGCGTATATTTTACTCGCAGGCAAGCATTTGTCTCTAGCAGCAACAGCATTAAAAGTAAATGCAGGTAAAATACTTGTGTTTACAGCAAAACCAGCTGCAGGCATGCTGGAGCAATCAGAGGCATGTCTTCCTCCATAGCTGGCTGAAGAGGGGGGTGGGGAGTGAAGGAACAGGAAATACTTCTTTTGCTTTTTCCTTCCCAGGAGAGGAGGGGAAATGACATCACACAGAGCCTTCTCTGCCAGTTACATCTCTATGGTCTGAGTCTGCCTATCAGCAATACAGTGCTAAGTCCTTAACCCCTTCAACATGCTAACCAGCAAGAATATGCATTGTTAGATTTGACTACCTTTCTCCCACAGTCTCACCTAGGTGAGCATAGGATTTCTCCCTCTTTGATTGCTACAGTTTCAGATCAAACTCATAAAAAGTAGAAAATAAAAAGAGTAGCAAATCATCATCATCCTGTATTCTTTTATTGATTTATGTAAAGAATCTATAGACCACCTACCATTTGGGAAATATTGTGGTGGTGTAAAAATTCCCTTGACAAATATGACTCAGAAGACAGTTACCATATAACCCTATGCATGCTTACTGGTAAGCAAGTTCCACCACATTCAGTGAGATTTGTTCTTTGTGAAGTGGGCACAGAAGGCAGATCTAGAACTGCCAAGAGATTTCCTTTCAGTTGTTAAGGTTTGTTGATTGGTTGGAATTGTGTGTGTGTGTGTGTGTGTATGAGAGAAAGAGAGAGAGAGAGAGAGAGAGAGAGAGAGAGAGAGAGAGAGAGATATTTTGGCCAGCTGTTCCCATCTACAGCTTCTCAATAGCTGCTTGCAGCTATTTTCAGAACTTGCCGATACCATTGTTTATTGATTTCTCCTTGGTGTATTCTGTTAAGTGCCCTCAAAAAACTTGGCTTTCTTCTACTCAAGTGAGGTATCACCTCCTCCCAGCTCCTTTTGAAATTGAATGGATATAGTTCGCAAAATGAGAGTGAGTGACAATCACAAATACATCTTCGAAGAAAGAACACAATGGAGTCAGTGATGCTGTGTAACAACCATGAAAACCATTGTCATATTTACCGCTGCGCATCTTTGGGGAAACTGACACATTTTCAAGGTCTAAATGAAGCTGACATGTCTGCTGTATTCAGAGGGTCTTAGAAAGTCTGTGGAGTCTGATAGAGGAGTGAGCTTGCACCCATGTGTTTCCAACTGACTTTGAAGAAAACTAAACAAAATCTGGGGAAAACACACACAAAAGCTTGGGGAAATGAACCTGCCTCCCTGATCCCCAAGAGTCCCTCCTTGCTAGCCCCCCAAAAACATCCTCCTCCCTTACCTCTTGCTTTAATTCCAGCACCCAGTATCTCCAACCATTGACCATGCTGACTGGGGTTGATTGGATTTGCAGTGCAAAATAGCCAGAGGGTGCCATGTTGGGGAAGCGTTTCTAAAGGGGAAGGCGGGGGGGGGGGGATGTTTAGGAGACTGAAGTGTTGGCAGGAAGGGTGTTTGGGGACCAAGAAGGGAAACCAGGGATTATTCTCTGCTTGGCAGGTTATTCTAAACCAGAGAAGAATTTAGGGCAGGCATAGGCAAATTTGGCCCTCCAGATGTTTTGGGACTACAACTCCCATCATCCCTAGCTAACAGGACCAGTGGTTAGGGATGATGGGAATTGTAGTCCCAAAACATCTGGAGGGCTGAGTTTGCCTATGCCTGATTTAGGGGCTTTCAAAACCTGCCTCTCATTTAAGGTAGGATTTTGCAAGCCCTCTGAGCCCGACTTGAGGGGATTTTGCTAGCATCCCTCTTCAACAGTATGAGGAGAGGAACCATGCTTGTGAATATGTGCAAGAAATTGAAGATATGGAAATTAGATAGACGAGTTAGGATACCCATGGAAACTGCAGGGAATTATAATAGATTATCTTTCCTGATTTGGGGTCAATGTAATCATTACTTATAGGGTGTTCATAATTTGTACATAACAAGGTACATTCAAATAATTTCTACAACCTTGTAAAACTAGAGACAGTCACATTTAAAGGTAAACTGAGGATAAGTGAAAATGACAGATCAAAACCTGCCTATTGCACCAAGCACCCTTGGTAGATTTTACATTGTGATCTTAAAGCAATCAGTGGACCAAGTTTAACAAACTTCCTACTGGACTTTGAAAATTGTGGTGCAACAGCCATTAAATTAGACAATATAATTGATACAAACACCAATGTTGTCCTATGGAACTTGCCAACTTGCCAGCATTTTACTGAGTTGCTGTCATTGGACATGATGGTACTCTACCAACTCTTAACTACAAAATTATTTTATACCATATAAGCAAATGTCTTTTCTCTTTAATATCACTTTTATTTCCAGTCTTTCTCATATTTTTGTGCACTGCTTCCAACTTTCCTAAATTATATATTACTAAATTACATATCAACAAGCACACAGCATCACCACTGACATGACTTGCTTGCTTCCACAAAAGGAGAAAATATATATGGAATCTAAAAATTATTTGCCAATGGCCCATGTCGTGGGTATAGCACTGAAAGCAGGCCAAGGCCCCAATAAAGCCAACCAGTTCTCAACAGAGCAGGGGAAAGGAACCTGTTTGCAACCCGCAATCTTCATTCCTTCATTGGCAACATCTTGGTGGCTGCATGCCAGAAGCTGGTAGAGCCAGACGCAAAAAAAATGGGCAATTACAAAATACATTTTAATCCCTATGCAGTTTAGACAGCAGGAATGTGCTACTATATAATCAGTTTCATGTTGGCATGCAAGCCAGAAACTTCTCAGGGCACAGAAAGCTTAGGTAGACAGATGTGACTCTTACCTTTGTACAATAGGTGCATTCCAGCAACCCAGTTAGGGGTCAGAGGTTTCTATACCACCGCACCACATCCATCTCCCCACCCTGGTAAGCAGTTCAATGACCCATTCAAGCCAGACAAAAGCACTCAAAGAAGCTGCAGAGCATGGTCGTCCCTTTCTCACACATGCATCCATGGAAAAGTTGGCCTACATCTCATTGGGAAGCATGGCCTGAGATGGAAGAACAATCTACCTACCTCACATTTCTCCACTGCTGGCTGTTGTCCGCACTCTGAGCTGTTCCCTGCCACGATGCCAGCCCGTAGACTCTCACTGTCCCCAGTCCCTTCCTCCATGGAGTAAGTTTTTGAGTGGTTGCCTCGGCGATGGGACAGGCCCCGGCTCTGCACAAGACTGAGCTGCTTGCGAAGTGCCCGGTTCTCCTCTTCCACTTCTCGCATGCGTACCTCCAGGCTCTCTCTTTCACGTTGACTTGTGGCTGTGTAACGAGGGCTGTGGGGCTGAGATTCAATTGGAGACAATGACACTGGCTTTCCATCTAGGATGAAAGGAGGGGAAAAAGAGGCAGTGATACAAAGGACACTTAAAATTTAGGTTTCAAAAAGGAACAGAGAGAACCCTTTTCTGTAATAAGTCCTGAATTGCTAAAAAAAGAACACAACTATGCCGATGATTAATCCAATATATCAATTACCATTAGGTCACTGGCGGAAGAAGGGGGTGCAGTCTGCCCCGAGTGTCATCCCTGAGTGGGGGTGACATCGCTGCCCTGCCCCCCTGGGATGCTCACTGTGGGTGGCACCCCTGTGGGTTGCTAAGCACGCTCCCGTGGGTGACTAGCCCTGTTCCAGGTGCACAGCATGTGCGCTGTTCCAGGCGCCAGAGCAGCTAGCTCCACCTCTGCATCAGGTATGTCCTATCTTTCTTGTTATATATGTGATGTAGTTGATGCTTGTTTGATTCTGTCTCAAGACCTTCTGTTAATGTAAGACTATAGAAACCATAATAGGCAACCAAGTTCTACTCATAGAATCATAGAATCATAGAATCATAGAATCATAGAGTTGGAAGAGACCACAAGGGCCATCGAGTCCAACCCCCTGCCAAGCACTACTCTACTCAGAGTAGATTAATTAAGATTAATGGACCCAAGCTGGTCCTGTCCACAACTGTCAATAGGTCTCCTCTGAGTACAACTAACATTGGATACAACCTATGTAGGAAGACCAGAAACACATGAGAAACCGCACTCTGGCATCAAACTTAGGTGGCATCACCACCAGAGCATTACTGTCGTTCTTGTCATCTGATCCTGTGCCTGCCATATGCTTTGCTATTGTTGTTGCATTACCAATGTGATGTGGAAGAGACTTGCAACAGAACAACAGTCACACCAATCCTGTAACTCGGGAATCAGGTCAGAGTGGCACCTTCTGTTTTGTTCAGCAGCTAGTTATTCTGCAAATTTAAATGAGTTGCACACAGAATCCATGTCACTTTCTTTGGAAGTGATTGGTCATGGCAAACCCACTTCTCTCTAGCTCCAACACGATAGATTTGTTGTGAGGCCTGGTTACAATCATTGCAATCTCTCTCTGCATCATGGATTTCAATCGAGCAGCTTGTCTGAAACGTAGGAAGGTTTGTAAGTTGAGAGATATCTGTTGCATAGTAACAAAGATGTGCTCTCCCAAGCCCACAGCATGTTCACACTCCTGTCTCAACAACGTCTACCCTGGCTTGGTCATGTCCACAGAATGGAAGATGGCAGGGTCCCCAAGGACCTGCTCCACAGGGAGTTGGGTTCAGGCACCAGGCCAATTGGCAGACCAACTCGGTGGCTGCAAATGTGACATGAAGGTTATAATCCCTTGCAGTGCCTGGAGACAGTCAGTCAAGTTGTGCATTTTTAGCAGTAACCAGAGGAGAAATGACCGCTGGGAGGAGACAGAGATAAGAAACACCATGGTGCATCTGCAGCAGCACAACTGGATGGCTTCATCCGTCCCAGCTGCAATGAAACTTGTCTCTCCCACACCAATCTCTACAGCCACAGGAAGTACTGCAACCGTCCAACAGCTTGGCCTCACCCCCAAAGGTGCACTCCTCCATTGTCTTCCAAGACAGACGGGTGCCAACAAAAGAAGTTAGGTCATGTAACAACTCACACTAGTGTTGCAAATGCAGAAAACGTAGGATGCTGCTTTGTACTCAATCAGAAGATTGGTCCACTAGCTCACAGTATTGACTCTACTGCTTGGCAGCAGCTCTTGGAAGCTTTACTAGAAGAGTCTGTCCCAGCCCTACCTGAAGATGCCAGGGATTGAATCCAGATATTGAACTTTCCGCATCCAAAGGTTGTGCTCTTCCAGTGACCTATGACCTCTCCTCCAAACTTAACAGCATTGTAGAGTTTAACAACAAGGAGCCTCTCAGAAATGAAAGTGGTCAGGAGGTTTAAGCAAAACACTATACAAGACCAGGAAAAACATTTTGTCCACATCCAGTACCAAGTTTTGGTGTCTGGGTATTACAATATGGAGCTTGGGGTGGGAGACTCTTGTAATACACTACTGTGTAGACAATTATAGAAAATAGGAGAATAGAATAATTTTGCACATGTTTCCAATCCCCAAGTTCTCTCCTATATTTTCCACAGGGCTTTTTTTCAGCCGGAACACTCCAGAACTTAGTTTCAGCACCTCCTCTGAGAGTTCTGGTATACCCCGGATGGATGGACTGGGAGTTGGTGCAGCATGCATTTTCAGTGCTTTTTAAGGCAGCATTTCTTTTTCTAGAAAAAAAGCACTGTTTCCCCCCATAATCTTTATTTCTGATATTATCGGTGAGCTATTCTATTATTAATGGCTCTGATACATCTACTGCCAGAAAGCAGTTGTGTAACACCAACGTGTTAGGCTCTATCAGATATGTAGCCATTACCAAGTATTTTAGTAGTTATGAACAGCTGCTAAAACCACAGTGATGTGTGTGGGCATGCAAAACAACTGGTGGTGATGGAACTGTTCTAGATAAACAACTGAGTACTATTAATGCTATATTACCACAGTTATTAAGGAAGACTATTTACAGTGGACATTTCTTATTATCGCTAGTGGTAATCTTACTGCAGTGGTTCACATGAAGTTATAAATACCCAACTTTACTCCCAGAAAGCACATCCATATCCAATGAAGGGGAAAAAACACAAAACAGTGGTTCTGTTTGAAGTACACAAGTATCATTTTCCAGAGGGTTCCAAGCCACCCTCTTTTTTCCATAGTTACGCAGGGCAGAGAAACAGACTTTCTATTTTATGTTTGGCTTTATTTGTGACAGGAGTAGAAACAAGTAACCCACAGGCCGCATGAAAACCCAGTTTCCCCCCTCTTTTTTTTTCATTTGAAGGAAAGAACGCCTTATGCTTCATATCCCCATCTTTGTTTTCATCTACACCTGCCTACCCACCTACCCCTCACATGATTTCTAAAACCAATTTATAATGTCTGAGTAGCTGACTCTTTTAAGAATTCAAGAATAAAGATAAAACAAAATAAATAAATGCCACATACCCAACTGGAATGGCAGTTTCGCACCCACCTTTTCCAAACAAACATAATTCAGTCCCAGGCTGCTTTGGAATGCAAATTATGTGTTGCTTTAGGACAGCCAAAATTCTCATGACCCTACATGAATATGTTTAGCAACTCAAATCCAAATATTTCTTCTGGGAGTGTATGGACTACATGTTATACAAGTAAGGTGGTCCTTTCTTTGGACAGCACATTCAAGTTCTTTCACTCTGGGGCTGACCCTCTTCGGTCATAAGGGTACAGGTGCCAGGAAAGTGAAGCAAAGTGAAGTTACGCTTCACTTTGTAACAGAACATGAAGCAGAGGTAGACAACCTATGGCCCTCCACTTTTTTCACGGTGGCCCCCAAGCCACCAAAGAAGAAGAAATGTCTGTCTGTCAGAAAGGCATTCATGTGCACGTTGGCCAAGCACAGAGCTAGGATGGTCCTTCAAAGTAGTATGGTTCCCTAACCTCATATAGAGGAAATAAAAAAATTCCTTCCAGTAGCACCTTAAAGACCAACTAAGTTGGTCTTTAAGGTGCTACTGGAAGGAATTTTTTTATTTTGACTATGGCAGACCAACACGGCTACCTATCTGTAACTCATATAGAGGAGTCCTTTAGAATGCCACTCTAGGAACCATTTTCTGTGGTTTATCATCCAGACCACTTCTGGACAGTTCTGTGTACTGGGAATCAATTGCTGCTTTACTGAAGGCAGATAACTGGTGGAGGCAGGCTAGCAGATTTCTTTTTTTGGGGGGAGAGGGTGCCACAGTGAGTGAGTGCTCTTGAGTCGGGGGAGGGGAAGGGAGGAATGAAGGAGAAAGGGAGAGAAAGAGGGAGAGAAGGCTTACCTGTTGGTAAACTTTATGCTCACCTCCATTTCTGAGATATTTTAAACAAACTGTTAATTGTTAATATTGTGTTGCAGTGGTATTATGATTTCTCCTGTTTACAGATAATGTACAGTACTACTACATTTAGACTGTTTACATTGAGCACCAATGTATTTGTGGAAAATGTGTGAAATAAACAAACTGACTATTACTATGATTAGAAAAGAGAAAAGGGATGCCACCCTGGTGTGTGTGTGTTGGCCCCACTCACTGACAGTATGAAGCCCCCAACCACATTTACCCTAAAGAAATGTGGACAAAAGTCCCCAAAATATTCTCCATCCCTGGTCTTAGAGGGACAGTCAACCCAGAATTTACAATCAGATAAGAAAATTAAACTAAGTTTGTGTGGCATGTGTATATACATCTTTCTATCTATACAAAGATATATGAATTACAGTAACTTCTAAACAGACATGCTGGAGGATTCAAAGGAACCAACTAATTTCACCACGCTCTGCTTGAACATTTGGGCCAAAAAGAAACTCAAATTCCAAGCTAAACAGATATGTCCAGAACTTTTTATTAATCCTAAACCAACTGCTTGGTAGAAATATGTGGTAAAAATTTAATATAAATAAAGGAGTCCCTAAAAAAATAGGGTAAGCAAATAGTGGATGCTCAAAAAGGCAAGATAATACCTGCACATCTGTATTCAGTCTAATATGTTTCACACCCAGTGGGGGTGGGGAAAATTTGGAAGAAAACCCCCAAAATGAAACAAAAGGGAAGAGGTATTTTTCCTAATGAAATGTTTTATATGTTATGATGCACACACACACTAGTAATACAAGAATAGTAACACAAAACACATTTCATAAGTACAGAACACAAGGAGCTTAAAAATAAAGCAAGAATAGAACAGAATGTGTTGAGCTGCAGGAAAAATGCTCAGTATAATTTTTTTTTCAATTCTGAATTTGTTGGCTGCTGCTTTGGCTGTCTATAGACACCTGGCTTTACAAACTGCTCAGATGGATGTCAGCTGCTGGGATGAGGCTGTTTTTGCTAACCATTTGGTGTTTCAATGCCTGCATCTCCACACAGCAATCGCAGTGCATGCTAAGAAACTCATTCCCACACCCACTGAGAATTTTTATACCGACGTGTCCTACTGTAAGTTTTTAAGTTGCTCCGAGGTAGCATCAGCTGGAATTAGAGAATGCTGCCTGATGAGCTGTTTTGACAGCAGCCGATAGGACTGCTGAATGAAGCTGAGCAATTTTCTCCAGATGTCTGCACTGTAAACAAGGCATCTTCTAATTCTGAAATGAGTGAAACCTCTGAAAATGCTTACAGAATGAAGGAAGTTTTAAGAGAATAGTATAATGAATCTGGAAAAATGGTACCTCAAGAACATTTTGAACACAGTGAGCAACTGCCACATGTACAGGTTCAAATCTCCTTGCCTTGATGAAA
Organism: Podarcis vaucheri; assembly: GCF_965113315.1. Taxonomy (NCBI): domain Eukaryota; kingdom Metazoa; phylum Chordata; class Lepidosauria; order Squamata; family Lacertidae; genus Podarcis; species Podarcis vaucheri. The sequence continues at coordinate 48,554,475 of NC_138748.1, read as the reverse complement.
CCAGTGACAGCAACAGTGAAGTGTAAGGTAGCATGAAGGTACTTTGCTGTCACTATAAATTGGACTAACAGCAATTTTTTTCAGCATGGATCGCACCAACAAACAGGTGACTATTTTTGGCTGCTGCAAAGTCAAGTTCCAATTCAGCAAAGCATTGAAGGAAATGATCCGGTTTGAAAAACTGTAACAAATTCTGGGGAAGCTTTTTTATAAGTGAAAAGTTATTGAATTGCTCTCTTGATTTGTGAACCATCTTACTTCAGCCTACTTAGGTATCCATTTATGCATCGCTAAAAAAGAGGAAATTTATAATAAAATGAGGAGACATTGATTTGCATGAACTTTGTACCTAGTGATTTATAAGTATAGATGCAAATTTAGAAATTACAATAATGATTAAAAAAGAAGGAAAATAAATTTCTACAATGGTTTTAATTTAACAATCCAAGGTTTGTTGTTGTTGTTGCTGCTGCTGCTGTTTGGAATGAATGAATGGAGATGTCACTTCCAAATGTCCTATTTATTGAGGATTCACCCTGACTTGTTTGCACAAAGTTTGCAGGGAGATTATATAATATTCACTGTTTATTGAACAGTCATTTGGATTTGTTTGCAGGGAACTTACACAGTATCATGTCAAGCAACTGTTATCCTACACTTTCCCGTGTGTTTCCCCATCACTTTCCTTACTGTAATAATAATAATAATTAATAATAATAATAATAAATTTTATTTATATCCCACCCTCCCCAGCCGAAGCCGGGCTCAGGGCGGCTAACAACAATCAAATAATCAAACAATCAAATAATCCAATATTCTAAAAATATTTCATTATAAAAATTAATTAAAATCAAATTGATGGCAACCGTTAAGCAAAATTCTGTGCAGGTTGGCAGATGTTTTCTTTAAGAGTGGGCGCACCACTGCCTCCTTCAGTTCCCCTGGGAATATCCCGGTGCCAAGGGACAAATTGATGATATCCCCCAGGGGGGCCCACACCTCATCTGGACACGCTCTAATCAGCCATGACGGGCACGGGTCAAGAGGACAGGTGGGCTTTCCAGCTCGGAGGAGTCTGTCCACATTGGCTGGAGATATCCGGTCAAAGTGGTCCAATACTGGACCCGAGGACAGTCGAGGGGGCCTCCAGTTCCTTTATTGCATCCAAATTGGCAGGGAGATCATGGCGGAGCAACAGGACCTTCTCCGCAAAAAAAGCTCGCAAATGCCTCAGAGCTGTGTGTCAGATTGTTATTTAAATTTGGCTGTCCTTCAAGGGACGTTAAAGACCTAATTATACTAAATTATTGCGCCGGGCGAGAGCTAGCGGATGCAATGGAGGCCGAGAAGTAAGACTTTGTAGCGGCCTTCACTGCCATCTCATAGGTTTTCATAAAAACCCCTATAAGATGTTCTTGAGGCTCCGTCACGGGCACCCCGCCATACTCGCTCTAGCCGTCTGAGGTCCCGCGTCATTTTCCGAAGCTCCTCGGTAAACCAGGGAGCTCGGTTTCTGCGGGGTCGCAGAGGGCGCTTAGGTGCGATCTCATCGATGGCTGCCAGGAGCTGGATATTCCAGCCCTCAACAAGCTCAGTCAATGAGTCGCCAGGGGGAGCGAGGTCCCGCAAGGCTTGACGGAATCTATCAGGGACCATCAGCCTCTGAAAGTCCAATTTCCCCGAATTGGATTTGTTGCACAAGAGTGCCAAATCTTTGTTAGCTGTGCAGCCTCATTTTGTTAATACAAGACTGAATCCCATCTGCAATATATAAAATTATAGCTTTTAATGCATAACATTACTTGAAGTGAATTCCCGTACATGCTTCCTCAGAACTACTTCCCACTGCATTTAATGGGCTTACTCTCTACAGTGTAGCGTTGCCACATTAGAAGCTGCCATTTGACATATTAGAAAACACATTAAGAGACTTCTGCTAGAGTCAGAATCTACATATACAGATACGGCACTATTGCCATTTTGTCTACATATTCTAAGTATATAAGCAGAGACTTATCTCCCATCTTAGTGATGTGGTACTTAGCACCAAGACTGGAGATGAGACATCTCCAAGCCTGATGTCATATGGTGTCAAATAGGTGTGCTTTGCCCAAAATAGGAGGTAAATGCCACATTTCCTTACAGTAGATGCTAAATCTACCTGCTTGTCTATAAATGAAAACCAAGTAAGGAGAAGTGGCCAGCTAGTTAACAGGGCAGTCTTCTGCATGCCTACTTAAAACTGTCACACAAAGTTCCTCTCAGGTAAATGGAATATGGAGCTACAAATGATTTGCACTGTTATTTTCTCAGCCTTCCATGAAGCTACTGCCTTTTTACTTTCGTCCCCAATCTTTCTCCTGCAACCCACTTTATATGACCTAGGGAAATGTACAACTCTGCCGAAAAGAGAAGTCTTTAAAAGAAACATTTTCCTCCTCCATTGCCCTTTTTGCAGAGAGTGGAGTCAAAAGAAAACAACATTTTATCAGGCTAAGCAGTGAGTGAAAAATAAGATTTTATCGGAGGCTTGGCTTGACAAAGATAACATGCTATCAAGAGGGGAGGCTTGGCAAAGATAACACATTATCAATATCAGGAGCGAAGCTTGGGGGAAATAGTGTGTTAATACCTATTAGGTTCTAAATCAACCATCTGTGCTCTTGATGAATTATTTTCTCAAACTCCAGCTACTGCAAAAACATTCCCTGCTCCCAGCACTTTAGGCCTCAGATAACACTTAGTGGGATACGGATTGTGGGGAACAAAGATGGGAATATCTTTTCCAGATAAAATGAGATTTTCCAGCTCTTATACCCTGTTAGATCCCCATTACCTTTGCTCCTCTAGCTTTTCCTGTACCCAAAGATACCTGGTACCCTCAAAAGATACCTCACTTTTTCCTTGCTGCCCCATATCTTTGGAACGTCATCTTAGAACACCTGCATGATACTACCTCTCTTATTTCATGCAAATCTTTCCTGAAAACCTTGAGAAGTTAATTTTCAATCCGTGCTCCACACTCTTAAACATGGATAATAGCTTCAGTTTCTATTCATCTCTTTCTTAAATGCCCCAAGCAAGCACTTGCTAACATGAATTTGTGGTACAACAACAGACTCTTTTTAACCTTGGAGTTGGGGGCACTCCCTACTGCTGTCATGTCTGGCTGAGAAACAAGACAGACCATTGCCAGAAGAGTAAAAGGAAATTTGGTAAATTCACAAATGCATGCCTCAGATATGTTAAAATCATGATGCAGTAAATATCAATGGGTGAAAAAAGGCTAACTCAGCACCCAGATGTGGTTAATTCAGATTCTCTTGCTGAATAGTCTCAGCTGCTCATCAGCAGAAGACTCCAGCTGCTAATTATTGAGTTAAACTTTTGAGCAGTATTTGCCTATGTAAAAGGATTCTTTCCCCTGCTGACGCAACTATGGAGACTGGAATTTGTGTTCCGATTGTGCAGCACTGATTTTTCAGGGACAAAGGTGGCATGGTGAGCTTTGCGTTTCTCTTTCAGTACAATGAATGAAAGGATGTTAACAATTCAACAAATACAGCTATTCTTTCTAAGACATACATACACATAAGCAGATGTAAAAACTCATCTGCTTGTACCTTGGAATTAAGACATGTATTTTATTGAAATCATTCTTCTAAGAAATCACACACACAGTAAATGTTAGGTGGATATGTTCTCTGGAAGCATTTTCAAAGCTGAAATAATACGTCCACATGAATGGAGTTTTATCTTCATCACCCTATCCTCCCAACTGTTGTACTATATAGAATCAGAGGGGTGCAGGAGGGATTGTAGGCTAGTCCATCTAGGAAATATGCAGGTAATCCAGAGCAAGTGTGCTCCAAACAGATGGCTGTCCAGTCCAGTCTCTGCTTGAAGATCTCCGGCAAGAGAAAACCACCACCTCTTAGGTAACTGGTTGGTTCCACTAACAACTCTAGGGCACCGTGTTGGAGTAAACTGATCAAAATGTTTCTTCTAATGTTCAACCAACCAAAACCTTAAGTCCAACATATCTAGTCCTGCCTTCTGTAGTAACAAAGACCAAACCCTTGCCCTCTTCTGTGTGACAACCCTCAAGATATTTTTAAAAGTAGCAGAATGTCTTGCCAGCCTACCAGTCTTCTCTTTTTCAGGCTAAACACATCCAGTTCCACAACTCTTTCCTTCTTCATTACCCTCCTCAAAATATGCCCCAGTTTGCATACGTTGTTTTTAAAGTATGGTACCTAGAAATAGACACAGTACTCCAGATGAAGTCTGATTAGTGCAGAATGAACTATTACTTTTCATGACTTGGATGTTTAAGGGGCTTCTGCATTTGTTGTTTACAATGAGTCACTGTTCAACTGAGACACTTGTAAGAAGCATGTGCATACCTGCCATTGTCTACATTAACTTTTGCCAACGTGGTGCCCTATAGATGCACTGGACTATACAAATTCCATCAGCACCAGGCTGCCAGAACAACTAAGCCAATGCATCTGGAGGGCACAACTGTATTGGCTGAAAAAAAAAAAGTGAGTTGTGGTCCAACATCTCAGGGAAGCACCAGGTTAAGAAAGGCTGGTCCATGTATTGCCAACTGCAGAATATGACGTAGAGCAGGGATGTGGAAGAGTTAATATGTTGTTATCCATCCCCCCTGCCCCATATTTTTTACTCTCTTTTTTAGAAGATTTTCATTCATACTTCATTATAGTTCTGCAGGGATGTAAAAAGGCATGGATTTCTGACTCATATTTCGCTGATGTCTCTTCCAGACAATGGACGAATAAGCGAACTTTGGCAATTTCTGGTCCCATTTGTCAGAATTCTCTGACATTCCTAGCAGTGGCACATGTTCATTAGGTGAGCCACAATGAAAAACAAAAAAGGGGGGAGGGGAGCACAATCTGTTAGAAGCAGAGATTATAGCAGCCTTTTGGTGAAAATGTGGCTATGATAATGTTGCCTGTGCTTTTCGTTTAATAAGACTTAGGAGGAGCATGGAGAGTAAACTACTACACAGAGGCTGCTTCATTATCTAAGAGTAAATGCAAGCAAATAATCTAAATCTGATGAGGTACTAGAATGAGTTAATTATTAAATTGTACTGTGCGCAATTAGAGCAACAACAACACATCCAAAGGAAGCGGCACTGCATGTAAAATATAGTAACTTGTTTGTTTGCAAATTCCCATCACGCCTGTGGGTCTAGCTGCAGATGTGATTGTGTGCATGCAACACGAACAACACAAACTAAGTTCCCAGGAACACATATTCTCCAAGAGGTGCAATAAAGGCTACAACCGAGGATGGATTTCTGACGCGGTTATGGAATTTCTGTGAATGCTTGTACAGGTGTGCATCAGCATATGAATAAATGGGATGCTCTGGAGAGGCAATAATTCATAAAGCCTGGTGGGATTGATGAAGAGGAATCGCCAGGCCCTAAAACTAGGCTGACAGTGCCATAGCAGCACTGGGGTATTTCTCCCTAGGAATCAATACATCTGCTGTCAGACTTGGGTGCAGCTGCTGCTTATAAAACTCTAGCAGCCCCCATAGAAAGAGAATTCTATTTCCCCCCAGTACCTGTCTCAATTTTCAGGTAAATAAATACCGGATATTTTTACATATCAATTCACCTATATTTTGTAGCTAGCCTATGAAATGAAGCTACTGTTGGCTAACACCTGGAAACCAACATATGGTTGTACTTCTGTTGCAGTTCACAAGGCAGCAACACTGAGAGATAACCAAGAAGCAGCAGGAACATCTTTGAAAGGTAGTTGCTTGATTTTATCCAGTCACTCCAGAAATGTGCAAGCCTAGGCAGAGTTGACCTAAACAATGTGTTAAGCTGCAAGGGTGATAAAGGCATTTAAAGCCAAGGGAGGAGAAGAAGAATGTGTCGAGATTCTTGGCTCTAAGGCCCCTAAAAGAGGAGAAATATCCGAGATGGCCAAACTGAGGAAGAGTCAATAAATGTACACACATGCAAAGATTGTACATGCATTTTGGATAAGAACAAGGCAAGGGTCTCATCTCTGCACTCTCGGTAGGATTGTGTGTACTTCAAACCCCAAACATTATGTTTCCGCACCCAAACAATTTAAAAAACCAAACCCACCCAACAAAAAGAATACTTCTGCAACCCGTATACATTAAGCAAAATAGGAAAGCTTACATGATTCCTCTTACTTTGCATAGTTTCCTCTGCACTTTTTGTCACTTTCTTGTTGTTTTTTTGGTCACGAGGTATAGGTAAAACACTGACTTTACCGCCATCCCTTTTAACACTGGAAATCTTACATTGCCACCTCTGTGCCCTCTGCACAGATGAAATAAATTCCATCTATTTGCAGCCAGCACCTATAAGCACCTAGAAACTTGCTTTCAACAACAACAAAAAAGGAAATTCTATAGAAGAGAAAAATATTCTGACACGGTCCTGGCTTTTAGGGGGGATGACAGATGTGAAACCTCTGCTTCAGCTCATCTGTTAGTAGTATATTATATCCAAATCGCTGTCATTTGGATGTCCGGAACACAAAAATTGGGCTAAAGAAAGATCTGGGCACCACTGATGTGGATGTACACTATCAGCAGTTGAACAGAAGCATCAGTGACTCTCTCGCCTGTGATTTCTACTAACAATACAGCATCCACACTGGACCTCTGAAATGCTCTTGGATGCCTCGTACAACATCATCTTTCCCCTTTTAATATATTACATATGCATGATGCACACTGGCTATTGTCAAGTTGGTTTATTAAACAAACACCTGCGATATTCCAGTGATGAAACAGCAGTAAATGAGATATTAATAGATTCCTAGTGCTTGGAGCTTTCTATTCTCCCTTGCTTTCCCAGAATTTTTGATTCAGTGCACCTGCTATTAAAGTCACTTCAGTCCTACAAAGCAGGGAAAGGAAAAATGCAAAATAATGGCATATTCAGAATACATGATGACTGATCTCTGTTATGACACTTATTTTCACTTGTGAGGAGAGACAAGCGACTCATGAATTAGCTCCTCTCTCCCTCCCTCTTTCCATCTCTTTTTCAGGAGGTGGAAAAAAAGAAGAAGCCCTAACAAATCCTCTTCTAGCAAATGCAGCAAAGAGCCTCAGAAGGAGAAAGTGAAAATCATTTTGCTGCTGTGACGCAAGCAGACCTCGTTTGCTCGGTCTTTCCCCAATTCCGAAGCAAAAGATTGAAAGGCTATTTTTTAAAGACTTAAGGAAAAATTAATGGCAGCATGTGCTATCTTAAAATTAACTGGATTAATTTCCTCATACAAAAATATAGGGTGCAACTACAATTTGAACACTGTATACTGGTACCTAAGGTTAAGAACTTAATTCGTTCTGGAGGTCCGTTCTTAACCTGAAACTGTTCTTAACCTGAGGTACCACTTTAGCTAATGAGGCCTCCCACTGCCGCCATGCGATTTCTGTTCTCATCCTAAAGTAAAGTTCTTAACCCGAGGTACTACTTCCGGGTTAGCGGAGTCTGTAACCTGAAGCGTTTGTAACCCGAGGTACCACTGTATACAATTTCTGGTCACTGCACCTCCAAAATGATAATGTAGGAAGGATATATTTGGGGATTTTAAGTTTCATTTGGGGGAAAAATAAGTCAGGCAGAACATCACAGATAGAGGTGCATAAGACTGTGCATGATGCAGAGAAACTGGACAGAGAGAAGCCTGTCTCCTACTTTCATAAGACTAGAACCAATAAAGCTAAATGTTGGGAGATTCAAGACAGGTAGAAGGAAGAGCTTCTTCACACAGCGCTATGGAATCCAGTCCAGCAAGTGGCAGTAATGGTCACCTGCTTGGATTGCTTTAAAACAGGATTAGACCAATTCAAGGAAAATAAGACTATTAATGGCTGCTAGTCATAATTATTATATATATATATATAACCTCCAGCTTCGGAGGCAGGATACCTCTGAATATCAGTTGCTGGGGAACTTGAATGGGAAAGTTTTAATGAATTCATCCTGCTAGAGGACTTGCCAGGGGAATCGAGCTGGCCACTGTGAGAACAGAATGACAGAATAGATAAACCTTTGATCTGATCCAGCAGGGTTCTTCTCATGTCTGTGTGTGAATATGTTAATAACTTCTGTTATCACAACCTTCCTCAGTACAGGCTATTTCTCACAAAATAAAAATAAAAATGAACAAGGCAGATCTAATTTTTGTTTAATGAGGGGGGAAATGGTTGAACCCAATAAATTGTTTCCATAAAATATTCCTGCTACCATAAGCAGCTGGAGGGTGCTGGGAAGAACATTAATACAGTAGTAACTTGAATAAGATTATATATCTGTTGTCTGGTTCAGACAGGCCTGTAATGTTTAATTCAGGTAAATTTGCAATGAAGGCTGCTCAGCTTAGACAAGGTCATATGGCCACCTTCAATATTTAAGATTCTATTTTTTTATTCTGTTTTATTTACTGTATAGGTCAACTTTTTATTTTTATGTATATATCTTACATATCATAGACTCATAGAATTGTAGAGGCAGAAGGGACCCCAAAGGTCTCTAGTCCAGCCCCCTGCAATGCAGAAAACTCAACTAAACCATCCATGACAGATGGCAAGTCAACTTCTGCTTAAATACCTCCAGTGAAGGAGAGTCCACCACCTCCTGAGGGAGACTGTTCCATTGTTGAACCACTCTTACTGTCAGAAAGTTCTTCCTGGTGTTTAGTTGGAATCTTCTTTCCTGAACTTGAAGCCATTGGTTCAAGGCCTGCCCTCCGGAGCAGAAAACAAGCTTGCTCCATCTTCCATGTAACAACCCTTTAGATATTTGAAGATGGCTTTCGTAGCTCCTCTCTGTCTCCTCTTTTCTAGTCTAAACATACCCAATTGCTTGCTATATGTCAAAGGCTGTGTCTGGCAGTATCGTTTGTAACCACATGAATCAGAAGGACAGGGTGGTGGTCATTGGACATTAGGCAATTTTTCTGTCACATTGTGAATCTTTGCTCCTGAAGTTAGGACACGTCTAGGGAAATCCTGTTATCTCTGTACTTGCTACCCTTGTTCTCCTCAGCAGGGAGTCACCTACCTCCACCACATGTCTGTTCCTTCTTTGGGAAGTGGCAGGAATCATTCTGTACACTGAACCTTCCACAGCCACGTCAGTGTGCTCTGAGATCTGCAGCTGCTGTCCTTGCTCCTCTGGTGCAGAATTGGTATCTAAGGTGAGGGCATGGAACTGATTTTGCAGCTCAAGTGACACAGCATGGCTCCTTACAGTCCTGCTTCTGTGTGCCATGTACCTCCAGGAGCACATCTCCTGGAAAGGATGATCTTCTTCCTCTCTAGGGGCATGCACCCTTCAATGCTGTTCCAGGACAGTTCACTCTGCTCTAGTGAGAAATCCCTAATCTTGGCCAATAGCTTGAAGTATGGATAGGTGGGCCTCCAGTTACTGCACCTTTTCTTCCAGCAAGGCAACCAGCTTGCACTTGCTGCAGGTGTAGCTTGCACATTCTCAGGCAGGAAGACAAACACAGCACAGGTGCTACAAGTCACTGCAGCAGCTCCCTCGCTATTGATCTCTTGGTCCAATGTACACGGTGAGACAACAGTCCAGGCCTCCCCCTCAAATGCCACCACTAAACACCCCTGCAAACACCAACTCTTTGCAAGTCCACAAGCTCCCAGAGACTGCAATCAGCTAAATATAATGGTTGCTGGCTGCTAACTCCTCCCCCAACTCATTTTCTTGTTTAGCCTGATCTCCTCTCAGCAGTAGCCCACCCCCTTCAGAACCTGTGCTCTAGCACAGCACACAGCCACACCCACAAACAAACTCACAATCAGGCCTCCAAACAGCTCATATAAGCAACCAGCCTTAATCCAAGAGACACAAGTCTCTTCAGTCTCCTCCACCAATCCCTAGCATACTCCCTTGTTTCCAAGTCCTGGTCATAAACTCCCAGTTCGATTGTTTCTCTTTGGCTATAACCTTTCTTTGGCTGCCTTATTAATAAATTTGTATTTGAATTGTGGCAAAAGCTTTTGTGGACCAGATTCCTCTTCAAGCTTTTGCCATAATAAATTTGTTAAGTCTTTAAGGTCCCAATGAGAGACTCTTCCCCCCACCTCTTTTGCTGTAACAGGCTAACACAGTTACCAATCTACAACATTTAATCAATTATGGTAATTTTATTAAAACTCAATTTCTTTTGAGGGTAAAAGAAGAAGAAAGTAATAGAAAGTAATAGAGATTAAACTTGTTCTGATGAAAAAGCAGAATTATGGAAATTTGTTCTCCTCACTACCCAGGATCATTATATTCCACTTAAATATATCCATATGGGAATTTTATGAAAATAAGGACTTCATGGTAAGAGTAGCAAGAACCAAGGCTGTATTACATATATGGCAGCTTAATTCTTTGATTTTCATTTCAGGCCATCTTTTCATCCACCTTGCTGCTTCTGCCAAGGCAGAATTACATATATAAGGATCTGCACATTCATCCTTAACTTTGGTGATGAATGACTGTAGTCAAAATACAGGCAAGCTATTGATCTCACTCTTTTTCTTACAAAGGAAATATGGCATATTCTGAGCCTAATCTTACTCTTGCTGAAGGCTTTGGCAGAATTCATTGACTTCTATGGAATCAGCAATGAGCCTCATCTTTCCCAAATTTTACATGCGTAGAGCATGGTGTTCTAAATCATTTTTATGTAGCACCATAAATGTAACACGACACTGTGCAGCAGTAGGTCAGCATGTGGTCGGCTCCCTGGTGCTACATCACAAACCAGCGGTGTTTCTTGCACAGCAAACAAAAGGAAAAACTCTCCCTTTCACAGTGTTCTCATATATTATAGACATGGCCAGGCAAAGGGAACCAGGACTCACGAGTAAGGAGTATGTGGTTCAACAAAGGAGATAATAATGTGCTTTCTTAAACACAGAGACACAAGGAACCTTGCCAGAATGTTCCTTTATACTCCACACATACAAGTGTTAGGAACATGGGGAGTTGCCTTTATACAGAATCTGACCACTGATTATCAAGATTATCTACACTGAAGGGCACTGGTGCTCCAGGGTTTCAGAGAAGACTTAGGTAACTACTGACCAGTCAGCTTGACATTGATACCAGAAAAGGTCCTAGAATATATAAGTAAATGGTCAGTCTATGAGCTCTTAGAAAAGGATGCTGTGATTACTAAGACTCAGCACAGGTTTATCAAAAACAAGTCATATCAGATGAATCTCTTTATATATATAGAGAGAGTTACAAGCTTGGTGAATCAGGGGGATGCTGTGGACATAGTGTATCTTGATTTCAGTAAGACTTTTGAGAAATTCCCCCAGGATATTCTTGTGGGAAAGCTGGTAAAATGTGAGATGGATGAGGTAACTCTTAGATGGATTTGTAGCTAGCTGGCTGACTGAACCCAAAGAGTGCTCACTAATGGTTCCTCATTATTCTGGGGGGAAAGTGACAAGTGGGGTGCCATAAGGTTCCGTCCTGGGCCTGTTGTTGTTCAATGTCTTTATAAACAACTTGGATGAAGGAATAAAGGGGCTGCTCATGCAAGCTGGGCGGGTTAGCTAATGCCGCAGAAGAAAGAATTGGCATTCAAGATGACCATAACAGATTGGAGAACTGGGCCCAAGCTAACAAAATGAATTTCAATAGGAACAAATGAACCAGCTGTACCAATATAAGATTGGGGACATCTGGCTTGTCAATAATACATGTGAAAAGAATCTAGTGGTCTTAGTAGACCATAAACTTAATATGAGTCAAGAGTGTGATGCAGCAGCAGCAAAAACACACACAAAAAAACCCTAATGCTGATGTAGGCTATATCAACAGAAGCACAGTGTCCAGATCAAGGGAGGTAATAGTGCCTCTCTGTTCTGTCCTGGTGAGACCACAACCAGAATACTGTATCCAGTTCTGGGCACCACAATTTAAGAATGATGACAAGCTGGAACGTGTGCAGAGGAGGGCAGCCAAGATGATTAAGGGCCTGGAAACTAAGCCTTATGAGGAACTCTTGAGGAAGTTGGATACGTTAAGCCTGGAAAAGAGGAGACTGAGACAATATAGAACTATCTTCAAATATATAAAGGGCTGTCACACAGAATATGAAGCTCCTGCTTCAGAGAGTAGGACCCAAACCAGTGGCTTCAATTTACAAGAAAGGATATTTCAACTAAACATAAGGAATAATTTTCTGATGGTAAGAACCATTCTACAGTAGAAAAGACTCTTGGGGAAGGTGGTGGGTGGGAAGGTTTTTAAAGAGAGTTTGGATGGCCATCTGTCATGGATGCTTTAATTGAGATTCCTGCATTGTGGGGCTTGGATTAGATGGCCCTTGGGGTCCCTTCCAACTCTCCAATTCTATGATTCTATGATTTTATAAAGCCTATTTGCAGATGCCAGGGATTGAATCTGGGCTGTCTCCATATAAAAAACAACAACCCCATGCTCTACCAACTGAGGTATGGCTCATCACATTGAATATTTTTCACATTATCTAGGATTCTTAAAATACATGTAGGAAAAGTGATCCAAGAACATTTAAATGTGAAAGCACCACATTATTTTAAAAGCTTCTAAAAGATAGCAACTGTTGTTTGCATTCAAAAGACAGGGAAACAAAAAAGTACTGATGAATTTCACTGAGAAATTAGCATGGCATGAGAGGATAGGATGTTTCTGGAATGAAGTTTCTTTTGAACAAACCATGAGTGTGGTTCTGTATATAAAATTAAGCCAGCCTCCACCTTGTCTCCTCCCTAGCATAGCAACAGCAGGAGCAAAGTGAGAACATTTGAGTAATCTGCACTAATACACACTGCTTATTTTTAGCCTTATTTTTAAATCTTATTTTATTTTTATGTTTATTTCATAATGTATTTTCATTATTATTTTAAAAAAATTATTTGTAACCACATTAACTATGTTTTAACGTGAGCTGACAACTGATCCACACTCTTAATGTAATGTCCATAGGATAACAAGCTTTTTTAGTTTTAATGCCTTCAATAGAGAACCCTCCAGTGGGTTGAAAGTTCAAGGGGCTTTGCTGTCTTAAGCTCTTCCTCAGCATCTATTTCTATCATTTCATTACATTTGCATCATTTTCTATTACCCTTTTCTCCACAATGTGCTCTTAGATAAAACTCAGCCTTATTTTTAAAAGACAAGGGAGAGGATTGATAAAACAATTCATGTGTCCCCAAAAAATAAAAATGACAAATGACAACCTAGTCATTCTGAAAACTTCCTATACCCACCCATGTTAATGCTTTTAAAAGGTCATATTAAAATAAAGCACAGCCAGAAGATATTGTTTCTCCCTATTTCTAAATTTTCCACTCCTTCACATTCATAACTTTTGATGAACAGAGGACGCACAGTCCAATACAGGGAAAAAACAGAGAACGCTATTTGAGAATGTTCTGTTCAGATTTAATTTTAGCAGTAAAACATGGCTGCAAAGGCTAAAAAGCCTAGCAACAACTGATTTAGCATATCTGAAAATAAGTAAAAACAAAAAACTGAGATGAATAAATACCACCAACAAAAGAATGATGAGTATTCAACATGGAGCTCATCTTATACCAGTGATGTTTAAAGGAATGCAACTTTTAAAAAAATATGGATAGCTATTCCAATTCTATGATACTTGAAACATGACTTTTTATTAGAAATACTGCATGTCCAAATAACACAAACCCTCTCATAGCCTTCTTCATCCACTCAATTGTTGGGCAAGCAGACACTGTAGATGCACACTAACTCCCCTCTTCCTTGGCATGAAGAGAATGTTTGCAGATGTGAGCTTCTTATTCTTAATCACTGCAAATCATTTTAGCTTCTAGCTAGCATTACACCATGTGAGAAATAAGCTTTCCGACTCAACCTGGGCAATAAAAACAAGCACCTGGGGTCAATGCCACCACATTATATAAAATTTAAAAATTCATATTAAAATACCCACAGAATTACACCATGAAGGGGGGGAGGGATGCAAAACCACAGCTCATTAAATATTTATGTAACAGTCAACTGCGGTTTGTTTAACACTGGAAGCGGAAACTTCCATCCTCCTCTTTGCAGTCATAAAAAATGAAGTGGGGAGCATATGAGCCCAAAACTCACTACAGAGGAAAACCGTAGTTTCCCATTACATATGCATGGGCCTACATTATTTCCAGAAACATTCTTTTTTCTTTCTTTCTTTCTTTCTTTCTTTCTTTCTGGTGCAAACTGTTACAGTGGCAACTATCTTAAACCTTTGCATGCTTCAGAATTCCTGAATGCAAGACTGACATTCACAAGAAAAAGGAGCCATTTAAGAGCTATAAATGTTCCTCATTTAACTTGGCCATTTAAACAGCCATCCTTTTTATTATCATTATTAAGATGAATGTTTTATTTGTAGCTCTTCACAACTTTATAAGCCTGGCCCTCTCTCTTAATAACCAAGCTTTCAGTTTGCTGCTTTAATGAAAATGTGCTTCATCAGACACATTCTATATAATGAAATCCAAGTATCCAGTTGGATGATCAATTCTTTTCAATAATTTAAACCCTTTATTGGCTGCTACTTGGAGTCTTCAGAAAACAGTTGGATCAATAGCAGTGATATAAAGTATTAACAGCTTATTATTGAAAACAGAGGATAGCAGAATGTTAGATAGCGTACTTCAAATAAATGATTTAAGAGGCTGTTCATTGACCTTATAGCATTGTTGGAAAATTTGTTTTCTTTAAAAAGCTATTTTAAAAGTAGCCAGAAAACATTTGAATCAAATACAAGTAACCCACATCTTATGCACATTTAACTTGAGCGATCTCAACCATGCAAGAGAAAGTTGGGGATGCTCTCATGACATCTCACAGGAAGTTGGTTTGTCCCACAATATATTGGGGAAGCATCCCTAACACTCCTGGACCCAGCACACCAAGTAGGCTTTGCCTGTGAAGCAAGATTGAGAGCTTAAAAACTCTTTTCGTGCCAGATCTGCTTGGGGTTACCCAGCACAAGAGCTTTTAAGTTTTCCTTTAAAGCTTTTAAGCTTTTAGCCTTGCTTTCTGGGCAAGCCTGACTCAGCACACTGGCTCTGGGAGCAAAAGGAATGCCATTACTCACCAACCACAGGGCACTAACTATGGGGCAGCTCCCAGGATAACAAAATTTTGGCTATACACAATGTTTTCATATATTGTATGCGTCACCCTTGGAACTGAACCCTCATATAAGGTGTGGATTACCTTTAAACTTCAGTTAAAAAGCATATGCTTTTCTGGATACTAGCCCAGTTAACAAGCATTGGTGAAGATTATGGTCACATCCCTGCGATGCATTTAAAGCACTCTTCTGCCACTTCAACAGTCATGGCTTCCCCCAAAGGATTCTGGGAACTGCCATTTGTTAAAGGTGCTAGGAACTGTAACTCTGTGGCTTATCACCCTTAAACTACCATTTTCAGTTTTTGGTTTTTGTTGGGGTGGAAGGAATCCATAACTATTAAAGTGGCCTAAGAGTATTTTAAATGTTTGGTGGGTGTGTAGCCTACCTTAAATTATTTTGGTTTGCAACCTTTTAGCACAAAAAGCAAAAGACAGTTGTGCTGGCACAACAAAAGGTAAAAAAAACCCCCTCCAAATTCCACAGCTGGGCAGTACTTTAATCAGGATCAACAAAAATATAGTAAGAGAGTAGCAAGCTTTAAAGTTTCCCTGAATTGTCCTCTTGCAAGCTTTTGCAATCACTCAGTTTTAAAATTTCAAACTATTAACCTGAACTGCAAGAGACTAGAATACCAAAAATAAAACAGAAATAAGAGATTGGGGAGCAAGAGGAAAGGATTCAACCACAACCTGGCTTCTTTGTTTCTTTATTGGACTTGCTGTTTCAGAGTAGCAGTTTAAATGGTGAAATTCCTTGTGAGATTGTTACAAGTAGTAGAAACACAGTTACTGAGCACCATCATAATTTATAGGACCCTGGATATAGTTACTGTACTACCAGGCTAAACTTGCTCCGAAGGTCTGCACGAACATGAACACAGTCAGCTTGCATAAGGTCTTATGGATTCTGTGCAGGTGCAGTATGAAAGCACCTCCCCAGTGCTCCTACCTATCCCAAGTCCCTGTGTAGAGGTGTCAGCTGGAAAATGCAATGCCACTCAGCAATGGTTGTCAGGCACTGGAGTATGCACTATGAACACAGACTTCTGCTGGCTAAGGCAAAACAATGCACAGCTTCAGTCTCATTTCCCCCCATGTATAAAATTAAAATCATAATTACTTGCTTCACAAGGAAATTAAAGAAAAGAGAGCTGGGATGAACCCGGCACATTACTATAGGCAACATACAGTATGGACAATAGCATTTAGTAGGCAAAACACAGAAGTCTGGTTATGAGTTATAGCGGAGTAAGTTGCTGTTGTATTGCTTAGAATCAACAATGCATTTGTTGTGGTCCCTGTTATACAATGCATGTTCCTGAACCAGATGGATGTCTAAATTATGCCACTCTATACTTAATCATGAATAGATGAAGGCAAATTAAGCATGTGGGTGAAAGATGCAAGACATTAAATACAAAGGAGGTTCGATCTTAACAATGCAGAAGCAGACATATGAAAAACCAGCCCAGTTTCAATGCTGGCATTAAATATATACAAAAATGCCACAATGCCTTTCAATCTGAGATGTAGGCTTTTATGCACAGAAACTTTAAAGGCTCAGTGTTTGGATGACAATGTTCAGCAGTAAAAAGCTCTTGCAGCAAAGCCAATAAAGAGTCCCATGACACTTCACAAAGTAACAAATTTATATTTACCATTGACCATGTTGGTTGGGGCTGATGGGAGTTGGTCTATAACAAAATATAAATATGCAATTTACAAAACATTATCAATCCTTCCCAATAATTTCTGTCAGCCAAAAAAAAAAGGGGGGGTGGGGGACAGTGCAAAAGCCTGAAAAGAAAAACAGAATGTAGAGTGTTTTGATAGAGAAATTGTGGCCCTACATGGGGAAGGCATTCTGGAACATGAGCACCAGCATCAAGAAAAATCTGCCACATTCCCATCTCTCAGTAGAAGGCATCTTTTCCTCTTACTGAAGTGAACCAGAGGCCTATGTGGGGTAATTACATTTCCTAAGTTATGTAGAACCCAGGCCAATGAAGAACTGAAATGGGTAAAGCCATGCTCTCCTGGTCTTACTTTTTTGCTTTCTTTTTTTAAGTGACATGAATGTAGAGTGCTTGGTATGAATTTATCATATTCCACAATGATGAAAGGAAGTCTCTGACCACCAGGACTCTAAATTTGGCCCACACACCTGTCAAGTCACCTGAGAGCATATGGTGCAGATCTTAGTACTAAGCACAACAGTGCAAGAACAAGAGCCAAGGTTACATTTGATCTTAGTACCAAGATCAGAGGCAATCCTCTGTCTGCTCTTTGATAGTAAACTCTCTTTTATCTCTGACCTTAGTGCTATGATCCCACAGTACTAAAATCAGAGATAAGCCTCTGCTTCCTCCTCAGAAATAAGGGGTGACAGCAGAGGCTTATCTCCAGTCTTGGTGCTCTGGGAGTACAGCCCTAACTTTGGAGATGGTCCAGTGCCTACTCTCACAACTTGACCTACGAACCAGCAGACATCATATGGCATCAGGTGATTAGCAAATCAGTGGCTTTACCCACCTGCCCCAAAAATGCCCTGCAGAGGGCCACCATTGGCTACAATATGCTATAGTAGTTTGAGTCAAAGTTTCAAAATGTGCTTGGAGAACAAAATGTGCTTGAAAGAACAAAAACTTTGAAAATTATAAAATGGAGACCCCTTAAAGGAGAAAAAAATCCACCCTTTTAAAAACTTTATCATAATGGATTTCTATTCAAGATCTCTCTTGGCAAAGTTTCATACATCTATGGATAAAAGGCAAAGCAGATTAGGATAATTTATTAACTCTGTCCCTTCTGTCCGCTCATTTTCTCTACTAAAAGGAGATCTATAATTTAGAACCATCAAGCATTCAAGGTAATAAGAGTTGGGAAGGGATATGTACTTATGCCATCTTTCATTAATGCACATGGTTTCTATTGTCTGATTAAAGAAGAGAAATGATAGCTTACAAAGTAATGGCACGCCAAAAAGTTATTTCCTTTAAGAAATAAAATGAAGAAACTTCTGCTTTTGTTTTGACCATGCAGAATTTGCAAGACAGATTGTGATATGTGAGTAAGCAGAATTATTATTAACCCACCCTTCTTCCAAATTACAACAATTGAAACATGGTATTAAAATCAGGTGGTTTTTGTTTTTTTTACTTAAAATCACAGAAAGAAGGTGGTTCCTAAAAATAGGTGTCAGGTAGGGATAAAGAGGCATGTCTTCAACATTTCTGAAAACTATATTATGAAGGTACCAGATGCACCTCTGTGGAGAGGGAGTTTCACAACCTAGAGGGCTGCTGAGGAGAAGGACTGAAATTTCATACTCAAAAACATCAGTTGGTCCCAAAACATGCAGTTGTTCATATAGACCAATATATCTTCCCCCCTTAAGGCAGGCTTCCTCAACCTCGGCCCTCCAGATGTTTTGAGACTACAATTCCCATCATCCCTGACCACTGGCCCTGCTAGCTAGGGATCATGGGAGTTGTAGGCCAAAAACATCTGGAGGGCTGAGGTTGAGGAAGCCTCCCTTAAGGAATAAATCAGATACATGACCATACCATTGTCAGATTTTTTTAAAAATTTCAGTGGGAGGACCAGACACCAAGCCCAAGGGTCATCCCAATTGTGGACAGAAACAGGTGTCAAAAAACCCATGTAGAATTCATCTGTTAGTAACCAACACCCAGACAAAAAGGAGCCCATTTGTTTGCAATACAGACAAGCCTTAATAGCCATTACAATAGATATATTCAGCAACAGCAGCAAAATGAGGACTGATTCACAGAACCCTAATATGAATTTGCTTAATAACTGATAATATATATGTATAGATGCACACAGAAGGAAAAATATTGCCAGTCTCATTTAATGAAACCCAAAGCCTACTGCACTCTCAAGTTTAGGCCACTGATCATTAATCAGACTTCATATCAGGGCAGTGGCAAAGGGATAAAGCATACACCTGGATCCATTTTCCTCCATACCCAACTGCAAAGTCAGGCAGGATTTATTGCAACACACAAGTCTCAAGAAAGAGGAAGAAAGTACAAAGGAAAGATTAGAAACTAAAAAGCAGAAACCTGGAATGTACATTATACGACCATGGCTGGCACCAATGCATTTGACCATGTCAAATGGTAATTTCTGTGCAAAGTGCTGGAACAATCTGGCATTGAAGAGGGTTTTCTATCAAATCCTAGGGTGTGTGTTTTTTTATTGGCTTCCATTACCAGAATGTGTTGCTGCATGGCAAATATATTTATCTCCACAATACTTCCTGAGAAGTGAAGTACACCTATCCTCTCTCTCTCTCTCTCTCTCTCTCTCTCTCTCTCTCACACACACACACACACACACACACACACACACACACACACCATTTACAAACAGAAAACATGAGGTCCTGGGAGAGTTTAATTTTCCCACGACAAAGCAATCAAGGCCAGTCTTCTAAGAGGCAAACAGACAATCTTCAGAGGAGGTCCCCCAAACACCGTGTGTTTTTACTACCGGAGTGAAGCCGTCAATTGGAGCAGTGAATGGGATCAAAGGGATCAAAACCAGTAGGAGAGAGTGGGAAGATTCTGCATGGCCATCTCTACATGGGTCCTAGAAACATGCAAAGATTCAGAAAGGGCTGGATGAGTGGGAAATTTGCCTAGTTGTATTGGACCCCAATTCAACTCAACCCTGACTGTGAGGTTCTATTCCATTTTACACACCACTGGTACCTTGGTGCAAACCTTTCCCCATTTGCTCTAGCTGAGAAAGTTCCAAATTGAATGCAATTTCAAAAGCTTATGGGCAAGCAGTAGAACAAACTGACGGGCAATTTCCAGCACCAGAACACAACAGTATTCTGTGGGTGAGTTTCAAGCTAGATATACAATGGAGCAACAAGTCTTGTGCTTTAGGCAAGGTGTGGTTGTGGATGTAATGGTAGCATCTGTATTTGCACTTTGTCATGAACCTCACGAGCACTACATCTTGCACTTCACATAATTCCCCTTTGAAGAAGAACATTCTCCTATTATTATTCATCCCAGGACAGTGCCAAAACAGCATCAGACATAGACAAAGCCTTCTGGTGTCAATAAATTTGAGGCCAACCCTTGTAATTGCAGGTCCTCTCTGATTCAAACATGCAGGTAGTCCCAAAGTGACAGTAGCAGTAAAACACTTTGGAATAGTAGCCCCTGTAGGCTCCAGAGCAGCACATAAATAGAACATCTTGCCTAATTCAGAATACTATTAACAGGAATGTTGTATGAATGGTTCACTTACCTCCCATTGGGTGGAATCTCTTTAATTAAAATGAAAATCTGTCCCCATTTGCTCTAGCATCTCCAAGTGCCATTGCAGATATTATTTCCCTCTAGAAATCATTGGTGGGGAAACTAGTCACTAAAGGACTAGTCTCTGATGGACTTTTATATGAAGAATATTAAAAGGCCTGTCTCTCGATTAGGATCACAATTAGTGAGAAGGCAGGATTTAAAGGTAGAATCCCAAGTCTTCCATGCAGATTATCTTGAGACTTTTGTTTGACCTAGTATACAAACAGCTGGAATAATACATTTAATATAAGCTCACAATAACCACAGCCAATTGCCTGGGGAGGTGGCTATCCACCCCTCCTTCCACAACTTGGTGAAACATTTTATTCCACTGTCGAATTTTCTCATCAGGAGTAAAATAAAAGGGGTCAGCAGAGAGACATCTGCCTTTAAAATTCAAACCAGAAGTATTACTCCTGACCAAATGGTATGTCTATTGACACTATAATATTAAGACTTTGTCTATATATTGTTACTTTATTGACAATGTCATGGGATGAACAGGGGTGTAATTAGAAAAGGAATTGTGTGAAGTGGGACTCATTTCTGTTACAATCTTACCTCCCCAATCTGTTAAAATATTGTAAAAACAATACTCTAGAGCTTTAAAAAGGAAGAAGAAAATTACACCTTACAATTTCATTTTGAATATAAATTCAACCTTGAGCAACGCTTGTACTTCCTATGCTTTACTGCTTTCTGAAAGTACGATAAAAGACTTTCTACTCCATACTCTAAGTCAGCAGTCTTCAAACTTGTTACCATGTGTCCTTGGTTGCAGAAGGAACATGTGTTTGGGTCTTAAGCCAAGAATCATGGTGTGTTACAGGGACAACTGGCTCCCACTGGTATGGGGGAAAGAATTTGGAGCAAGACAGAAGAGCCAGTAACAGAGTAATCAAATGAGTAATTTATTACAATATTACAGAAACAAAAGGTTATTTACAGATGCAGCATGCATACAGTATTGGTCAGGGAATTGTGGGGCTAATTCTACCGAGGACAAATAGATTGAAAAGAAACAAGGAGTTTTTGCTATACAAGGAGGATGCAAAAGGCTGGTGTCAAATAAGGAGATGGGAGGGTGATAGAACAGAAAAGTTAGGAGATTAAAAACTGAGAGAGAGTTTGGGTAATCTGCAAAGGGAAGACAGAAGACAGAAATTAAAGAGGGAAAAATACTAGGATGCAGATTTTACCTTTTCCAAGTGGAAGGAGAAAAGACAGTCTTCTGGTGGGGGCAAAGAGGTCCATTTAGCTCAGGAGTGGGGACCTGTGGCCCACTAGATGTTGTTGGATTCCAAGTCCCATCAGCTCCAGCCAATATGGCCAGTGACCAGGGATGATGGGAACTGTAGTCAATCAACATTTGAAGGGCCACAGGTTCTCCACCCCTGCTTTAGCCTACTGTTTTTAGGGTAAAGACTTGGAGGGGAACCATGAGGCCACACATTCCCTTGGAACCCTGACCATAAGAGAATACAAACAAAATAATAAACGAAGGGGAAAGAAGCAAGGTCTTTTCATTTTAAGGTGTCCTGCCATATCAAGCCCTGACCTGGTGACATTGAATCAACAAATGTTGAACCAGACACTCCACAGGTCAAGGAGAGGAGCAGGTAGGGCTTCCTGGAAACAGTGTTGAGGATCCCCTGGACAGGCCTTCTTGTGAGAGACATGCTGAAGAAACTTGGAGCTGTCACAAGTAGGAGTTGGAACTACCCCTCAGTTTTCTTGAGCATTAGAAACCTGAGCCCAGGCTGAAGAGCAACAGCACAGCATGTCCTTACAGACCTAGAGTTATCACACAGCTCATGGGTTTTGGCTTACGAGTGAGCAAGCCATCCCTGGAACTTCTTTGCTCTCAGAAGCTGTGGTTAGGATGAGATCTAGGTGGCCACAGTATATAAGGCTTCCCTCTTGATCCTTCCAGTTAATGGAGAAAACACAGGTCTCTGGATCCTGATTAAAGTTCTACCTCTGTCTGATCTCTCTGTGATATTGACCTTGGACTGTTTCCTGACATTGCTTCTGGATCATATTTTGGACCCAAACTGATTCTTGATGCAAAATCATGCTACAACTGGAGCCCACTCTCTTGGGTAAGTGGTTTGGTAATAGGCTTTTACATCCTTGGACTGAGACACTACCCCTAAGGACACCCCCTAGAACATGACATAAGGGTTTGGGGGGGTCATAATTTGGAAGGAGGTTCCTAATGTTGATTGATGCTAATGGGTGAGTACCTATAATGTGTTCCCAGTTCATGCAAACTTGCTTTATCGAGGCTTTAAGTAGGCCAATTAATGGACACATCTTAGATCAGAGGTTGTCAACCTGGTCCCTACTGCCCACCAGTGGGCGTTTCAGGATTCTAGGTGGGCAGTAGGGGGTTCTATGGCACAAGCTGAAGCCTCCTTCCATTGAGCACTGGTGGGTGCTAAGGAAATTTTACCATCAAGAAAGATGCATTAGTGGGGGGCAGGTATAAAAGGTTGACTACCACAACCCCAGAGTCGGTCACGACTGGACCTAATGGTCAGGGGTCCCTTTCCTTTACCTTTACCCAGTCTTAGATGGTTCAATTTCCAGTTATTAATACAGAGCTTAAGGTGAAAATTTGACCCAGCTACTGTAGGTGGAAATGGATGGAATGTTATTGTAACTATACCTTTTCCTAATGTATTTGTTTTATTTTTCTGGACTGCCCTGGAGCAATAGTGATGAAGAGTGGTATAGAAATATTTTATTATAAATAAAACAACAATAGGACCCAGAGTGGAAGGCACTTGCATTTTCTACAGTTCTCATGCCTTTTTTGCATAATTGGTAAGAATCACTCTTAGTGAATCAGTTAAAGTTGATGTCATTCTGGTTCCCTAAACTTTAAGTTAAGCACCTTGACTGGGAAGGTGAACTAAGTAGATACAATGGTGCCTCGGGTTACAGATGCTTCAGGTTACAGACTCTACTAACCCAGAAATAGTACCTTGGGTTAAGAACTTTGCGTCAGGATGAGAACAGAAATTACACCGTGGCGGCACAGCAGCAGTGGGAGGCCCCATTAGCTAAAGTGGTACCTCAGGTTAAGAACAGTTTCAGGTTAAGAACGGACCTCCAGAGTGAATTAAATTCTTAACCTGAGGTACCATAGAATCATAGAATCATAGAGTTGGAAGAGACCACAAGGGCCATCGAGTCCAACCCCCTGCCAAGCAGGAAACACCATCAGAGTACTCCTGACATATGGTTGTCAAGCCTCTGCTTAAAGACCTCCAAAGCAGGAGACTCCACCACACTCCTTGGCAGCAAATTCCACTGTCGAACAGCTCTTACTGTCAGGAAGTTCTTCCTAATGTTTAGGTGGAATCTTCTTTCTTGTAGTTTGGATCCATTGCTCCGTGTCCGCTTCTCTGGAGCAGCAGAAAACAACCTTTCTCCACTGTACTTTCTCCAATTTAAGTCCAGTTTGTAACACAGGGCCATGTGTCCCGCCCCCCATTTTTACTTCAGTTCTTCTCCCCACCCCTTTCCCCTGTTATCTCTCCCACTGTTCTTCTGTTCTCTCTAAAATGCTATAAATAAAAAGAAGGTGCATGCTGTGCTGAGTGGTATTTAATGCAGCAAAATGCACTTAGAAAGTGGTGGTGAAACCACAGGTGCTTCAAAGGTGAAACCATCACAATGAGGTTGTTGGACCTTACACGATGGTCTAATTTGGTCATTAATATAAAATGCAACAGTAACTGCTGGCTAATACCTGTATGTAGCAAAGAAGAGAGGCATATTGAGTTCAGCAGGAAAAAGCCTTCAGCAAGCTAAAAAGCAAATGGCTCCCCACCTCCCCCAAAACCCCAGGGGGCTTAAAAATAGATGTGCTGCGTAAAGTGGTTGGAAGGAGGAGAACCTTAGTCTGCAGGATGAATTGGGGGGCAATGTTAAAGTACATATACAGATCAAGCTAAAATGTTTACTCATAAGTAAGCCCTAGTGAATTTAATGGACTGTGGAGAGGACTTGAACTTCAATTATGTATGGCACACACAAAAAGGTATCTGGTTACAGGGGCATGACTGCTCCCACTTTGGAAAGCTAGTACAATGATACCTCGGGTTACATACGCTTCAGGTTACAGACCCCACTAACCCAGAAATAGTGCTTCAGGTTAAGAACTTTGCTTCAGGATGAGAACAGAAATCATGCTCCAGCAGCACGGCAGCAGCAGCAGGCCCCATTAGCTAAAGTGGTGCTTCAGGTTAAGAACAGTTTCAGGTTAAGTACAGACCTCCGAAACGAATTAAGTACTTAACCCAAGGTACCACTGTAGTTATTTGGTAAAAACTAACAGTCACTGGGGGGGGGTTTCTTCCTTTTTATGAACTCAATGCACACTCATTTTTTGACGCTCATTACATTCAGGGAGAGAGAAACTGTGGCCTCCCAGACTACAACTCCCATCATGCCTGACCACTGTCCATGCTGGCTGTGGAGGATGAGAGTTGAAATCAAACATCTGGAGTTTTCCCATCCCAGCTCTTAGTCCTCCTAGTAAAGTCACTGCCCTGCTGTTACTTATGGATTCCCCCTCACCCCCCCCCCACAATGGACCAACATGGTGACCTGAAATTATTGAAAATGTTATACAGACCTTTACTCCTCCTCAACTACATACAGAGCTTTCATTTTCAGTTCAAAAGCTGTTGCATAGCTACTGCTCTTCAGTGCAGCTTAATTATTAATATTGTTTTATTGTGGCTTTATCCCTTTATATCATTTTATTGAGAAATATGAAACATCTTATTGTTTTAAGACAGTATTGTTTCACAGACTTGAGCAACCAATGCAATGCAGGTTTTAGTATTACTAGAATTATTTCTAGTTCTATTTCTTTTTAAAGAATCTTATAGGAAACAGGGTGAATATGGGAGTCCCCTTGGAGAGCATCATCCTTATTCACCTTGGAATGACAAAGTACAAACCACATACACAGCTGAAAAGACCCTGGAGCAGGAAGATGGAAATAGACTGTGTAAACAGTTCTGAGATGAGACAGCAGCCAACAACCAGACAGAAACAAGGTTGAAAGATATCAGTAAGTTATCTCATGCATAGAGAGAAAGTGTAAATATCAATCACATCAAGAGCCAAAAAGCATTCTGCAAACTTTTCCTGTTGTTCAAGTGCCATTCAAAAATAAATTTTGAAGTTCTTGAACCGTCAAGCAAGTAGGAGAGGAGAGGAGGTGGAAAGATGCTTAGCATGAGATCAGGGTAACACAAACAACTTTTGACTGGCAGCTAGAGATGTCAGAATCATATCAGCTCTGCAAAGCTGGTCTAGCCCAGAATTCCATGCCTCTCAGCTTGATCAAGAAAGTCCTTTGAATCCCAAATTTCTGCACAAATGCAAAAGGAGAAAGTTTATTGTTTCTGGAAAAAGGAAAAGGAAAGCCACACTTTCTGCAGATTCTAAGAAAATGTAGGGGTGGGGATAAAAACGTAGCCAATTTAAAGAAAAGGGTTTTGGAAGTTTTAGAATTATAAACATTTTCATATGTGCCCCCAAAGGCTCTCTTATTTTGCCCCTTGGGTTATTCCAAAGCCACACCCCTAGTCTACATAATATATTTCTGGTTTAAAGAAGAGACTGATGATGTTAAAGATGGAGGAGAAATAGGTCATTGCCAGGAATTTGCAGGAAACCAAGAAGCAACACTATGGGGAAATGCTAAAAATGTATGGGCAAGCGGTTTGTGCCACATAGGAAATGGAACAGAAAGCCAGTGTAGCACACTGAGGAGGGGCATCAGATGGATGAGCAACAAGAGAGATTACCGCAGTTTTCCATGTATAACATGCCCCAATGTATAAGATGCCCCATATTTTTGGGGACTCAAAATTAAGAAAATGGGGGGGAATTGCACAGAGTTGTTGAGCAAATGTCTGACTGCTCTCAGCCAGCAGCCGCCTATCGCCTGCCCAATTACTATTGCAACAGCCAATTAAAAAAAGCACTTGCCGCAGTCACCAATCACATGCACTACCGCCGCTGATAATCTCCTACTCACAGCAGCAACCAATCCCCCATCCCCCCTCTGAACTACCCATGTATAAGACGACCCTATTTTTTAAAACATTACTTTAACGAAAAAATCCTTGTCTTATACATGGAAAAGTATTTTTTGTATTACTGTATAGGGATCAGAGCAACTTTATTTGGTGACAAACAAAAGCCAGGGAGCAAAGGAGAGAAGCCAATATAAAGCAATGCTTCATACTTTGCCCACAGGATGGATGGTGATCATCAGCAAATATAGAGTGTCAATCAAGAAGGCAGGTTGGTTAGGTGGAAAGCTGCCGTGTACATTATGTACAGATGCAGTGTGGGAAATAAACTCATAACTTAATATTGGAAAGGCAGGCAGCACAAAAATATAAATATGGCTCCCATAAAGCACAAAATTTCCAACCCCTGTACATCAATAGCACATTTTTGTTGCTGTTTATGTTGGTAAACCTGTTCCCTGAAGCATAGGTAGCACATTACCAAGTTATGTTTCCCACCACAGCTGTAAATGGGAGGTTCTCAGCTTTTGTGCATAAGGCTGCATGGAAGCATTTTTGCACTGAATTTTAATGTGTTGTTTAAAGCAAATATGCATAAAAGATGCAAAATATCACACTGTAATAGCTCAGTGCTGTAGTTGATGTTGAAAAGGTAATAGGAAAGCATATAGTTTATCTTCATATTCTGTAATATTCAGGTATGCAAGCATGTTAGTTATGCATACCAACTGCCATGACAATATATGATCTAATACATTCTCAGTACAATACATTCTTTATAGAGGTTGCAGTTTATACTAGAAAAAAAGTGTGCATTTGTGATTGATTGCAGTGACTTCTGTACTCAGCACTGAGAAACCTAAAGCATACACAATGTGGAACGGCCATAGCTCAGTTGAACATAGTCAGTGAACAAAAATATCTGGTTCAATCCTTAGCATCTCTGTTAAAAGGATCTAAGGAAACAGAGCTGCAAAAAAACTCCAACTGGACTTTGAAGGCTGCTGTTAAGCCAAGACAGACACTACTAGGAATGGTCTGATTCAGAATAACACAGACTCACTTCCACATGAAAGCCATTCAGCAGACACAGATTTATGTACTGATTGAAATATTTATAGACCACCCGTAAAGAAAATTACAGCATATAAAATTACAATAAGAAAAATAAAAACATTCATTTAATTATCATATAAGGTGCCTCCTAGTGGTGTAGCAATACACCTGCTAGTACATTTGAAAAGCTAAGCCGGGTCCAGTATGGTTTCAATTTGGATGGGGGACTGAGTGTTGAGATTCCTGCATTGCTGGGCATTGGACTACATGGCCCT
Source organism: Podarcis vaucheri (assembly GCF_965113315.1). NCBI lineage: Eukaryota > Metazoa > Chordata > Lepidosauria > Squamata > Lacertidae > Podarcis > Podarcis vaucheri. The sequence goes on along the minus strand of NC_138748.1, from coordinate 48,526,511 downwards.
CAGGTCCCTTCCAATTCTATGATTCTATAAGGGATCAGACAACCCTTAAAATACTTTGGGCTCAAGGGCTTGTAAATTAAGAAAAGAACCTTGAACTTGACCCAGTAGCAAATTGACAAGCAGTGCAGAGGAGTAACATACTGCCAGTAGCCTGCTCCTGTGAGTAGTCTGGCTGTTGCATTCTACACTAGCATAAAGTGGGTTACCGTAATCGTTGCAATGGAGATGAGTTCACGATTTGGGAATGGACACAGAACTATTGTTATCCTTTAAAACTTCCTAAATTTTATTCCTAAGTTTTCTAAGTGTACAAAGAAAGGCAGTGTGTGATGTTTGATTTGGGTTCAACTCAAGAGAAAGAGAAGTATTTGGTTACATCACCAGATACTTTTTCAAAGTGACCCTGCCTTAGTCCCTTTACACCATTTAGGATACAATGATTATTATCTTGATTTCCAGGGAGTACATGGCAATTACCATTGCAAGCCCCACATGACTTTTTCACAGCACAGTGTCAACCGTGCCTGATCAGATTTCAATCTTATTTAGCTGTAAACTCAGACAAAATGGTATGAAATGAGGAGCTGCAATTAAAATTTCACCAGAGCAAGGTTTTGCAGAAAATGCAAAACATCAAAGGTATTTTGAGGAAAAATGGAAGAGTTTCAATGAGACTAGAATCATTTCCTAGCAGAAGTCCAACAAATCACTAGAACACTGTTCTGCTGGAGCTAGCATGGAAAGTGATAGCTGAAAAACAGGCAAGGCTGTGAGCTTGCAAGGCCTGAGCTTGCAGGGCAGCGGTTTGATCCATCTTTTAGATTTAGGGGAGCTAATCTCAAACGTTTGTTGGGGGAGACCTAGGTTTTTTTGGGGAGTTATTTGTCCTGTCTTCACGCTTTTAAAGATGGAGGACCACTGTAGCCACCCCCAACCACATGTTTTCAAGATGGAGGGTGAGGGAACAGCTGCAGTCGCCTGCAGTTCCTGCGCAATGTTTGCCATCTTGCCAAAGGTTGCAGGCAGCTTTACCTGCAGCAATTGTATGTTGATTGCCCTCTTAGAAGACAAAGTCCAGCAACTGGAGGAACGTGTAGCTACGCTCCAAAGAATTAGAGAGCTGGAGCTGTTTCTTTGGAGGTCTTTAAGCAGAGGCTTGACAACCATATGTCAGGAGTGCTCTGATGGTGTTTCCTGCCTGGCAGGGGGTTGGACTCAATGGCCCTTGTGGTCTATTCCAACTCTATGATTCTATGATTCTAAGGCAGAGCAGGCAGATACAAAGGAAATCAGATCAGGACCTTGGGCAGCTCCCAGAAGATCCTGTTGGCTAAGCTTCTGGAGATCTTTTCTTAGCAAAGGATAAACATCATGTCTCACTCACTGGATCATTACCATGTTGTGGTGAATGGGCTTGCACATTCCTGTGGTCCTTGTGAGTGAAGTCGTCAGGAATCTCATACTCCCAGTAGGGTCACCCAAGGCAGTAAGGTCAAAGGGGAGGAGCTAAACAAAGAATGATCCAAGAAGTCCTCAACGGCAGAACAGGCAGAAGATAACAAGTGGTATGTTACAATTGCTGTGAAAGTGGATGAAGGCTGCAGCAGATAAGAATCTATTGGTCATTGTGATACTCATGCCATCAGAATAGAGCCTTACTGCGAAGACTATGTATTGGTCAGCGTGCACTGATCGCTACACATTTCATATGCTGGAGTCTTCCAAAAATCCATCCCCAAACTGACCATGAACTCAGGGTAAAAAGGAGAAACAAGCTAAAAGGAATGCACACTTGGCAAACACTCACTGTGATCAACTCTCACCCAGAAACCTAAGTCCCTACTGTGGAAGAACGTGTGGATCCAGAATTGGCCTCCATAGTCACTTACAGAATCACTGTTAAGACTGTGTTCATGGAAGACAATCTTACCCGGCTACAAGTGATCACCAAAGAAAAAGAAGAAGCAGCATCATGTGAAGGTTGAGGAGGCTGGAAGTGCCTTCCCTTGGAGGAGGGGGAGGTCTTCCTGTGCTTTCCAGAAGAATTGCCTGCAATCGTTAAAGGAACTGTAGCTGACTGTGTAATCACATGCTACTGCATGGCTGTGGAACAGGAGAAGCTACAGAGGAATCATTACCCGAGTCTGAGAATAATGGGAGAGCCACATCCTCAGACCTAGATGGTGCAGAATGGAATGTCAATGACTCATTCCCTTGCATCGCCAAGAGGGGTGACCTAAATACCCACTGGAGAAAGATTTGTACCTAGATAGAGGGGACATGATACCCAGAGCCTGGACCTAGCAACTATAAAACCCCTGCTTTGCTAAAAGCTCAGAATGCTGTCACTGGGAATAATTTTTAGAAGCTGCTGCTGATATAATTTTTTTCCCTCTGATTCTTGGCAGAGAATGGAGGGAAAAGGTCTGGCCTCTAAATAACAGGGCATGTACTTGCCCAATGAATCACTTATTATTATTTGCACATCTTTCTTAAACTACATTAATCAAAACCAGATTGTGTATTTCAGCTATGATGAACCTGTATTAAGGAGAGGGGTCTTTTGCACCTAATCACATTCCACTTATAAAACAAGGCTTTCCTGCCTCTTCCTACTGCAGTCCTCGGTGATCCCTAAAGCTACTCCTGAGAACCAGGGGAAACTGCAGGATAGCATTCCATGGTGAGCAGTGGGCTGCAACTGCTGGACAGAAATTGGCAGAAATCAGAGTAACACACCCACCCTGCTCCATAATTGGAATTGCCTTCTGCTTGGACACCTTCCAGTTTGCAACCCCCAATAACTGGGACATACAGTGGTACCTTGGGTTAAGAACTTAATTCGTTCTGGAGGTCCGTTCTTAACCTCAGGTACCACATTAGCTAATGGGGCCTCCCACTACCGCCGTGTCGCTGCGACACAGTTTCTGTTCTCATCCTGAAGCAAAGTTCTTAACCCAAGGTCCTATTTCTGGGTTAGCGGAGTCTGTAACCTGAAGCATCTGTAACCTGAAGCATCTGTAACCCGAGGTACCACTGTATTTGCAAATGTATTTATTTGATCATCCCTATAGTATGCATTAATCTGGTTTCCCTCTGATGTATGTACCTATGCTACCAGATCAATAGAAGCCCGATCCTTTTTCCTACCCACCCTTCTGCAAAGCAAAATGTTTTGCTCCAACAGCTAAACGATTTTTTCCCTTAAATACCAATACAATTCTACCCTATTCATTTTGCTTTGCAGCCTTTGTAGGAGTTGAACCCTGCATTAAGCTTTATGTGCTACCTCTCAGCTCTAAAGGGGTTATTCTTCATCTGAGAAATTCCCTAAACTATAGATATCCAGTACTTTAAAACTTTTTGGCCACAACTAAACAAGGAGGGTAGAAAAGCAATATAAATGTTAATGAGAAACTGCCCGTTTCATTTTATTTAAAAGTCAAACTAATGCTATAATCCTAACAAACAAAAATATTAGACGGTAACCTCAAAGGCAACATAAAGATGTGCAAATGGAGCTGGCCTAGAAGGAACCTGGAACCAGGGGTGGAGTGTGTGTGTGCGTGTGTGTGTGTGTGTGTGGCTGATTAGCTAAAAGCCAAAGGGAAGGCAAAACTCAACTCAAAAGTGTAAAAGGAGCCAAGACCAAAAGAGCTTTAGATGTAGAGCTTAAATATCAAAGGGGAGTACATGCTTTATGTCAAAATAACCTGGGATCCGGTATTCAAGTAACTCTTCAGTAGCACAATTGAACAACGGGTTGGAAAGCACATTAACACTCTCTCAGGCCCCATTCACACACTTAAAGGTTCAAGACACAGGGGAATTATTTTTTAAGTGAAGCAATTATAAATCACTGTCAACAGCTGGCAAAAGAAACAAATACATACTCTGAAAGAGTCAGAAGATTGTTATGCTATGCACACAATGGTGGCAGAAGATGAGAAATGATTATGCAACTTCCATTAGTTCTGTGTGCTTTTTGACACCCTCCAAGATCTGTGTATGATTTGCAACATGGGATAATGCAAAAGCCATACTGTTTCTTCCTCAGCAAGTTTTGTTCTTCCATATACCTAACAATTCCAGGCATAATAAAGTTCATCACTAATGTAATTGCCATACATGTTATTCACTGGATATTTTCTTTTTAAAAAATTGGTATGGAATCATTCACCTTTTGACTTTTCTTCTATTTTGTGTGATACCGTTGGAGGATATAGGTACAGAACTTCATTTCATTTGGATATTTGTGGTGTAGTGGTTAAGAGCATACACGTTAAGGTGAACGTAAGCTGAGCTGTTAATGTGCATAACAACCAGCCATTGTGCGCATTTAACAGGCCGCATGGAGAATAATCCTAACATGAAGAGGCCTGGTGAATGTGCACAATGGCTGGTTGTTATGCACATTAACTGCTCAATTTAAAGAACGGAATGGAATTAGTTTGAAAAATTAGGTCTACTTAAAAATATATATTTCAAATATTAGAATTTTCACCACCTACATATTTCTTCCTTTGTATATAATCTGTAGGGTTATGCATTCTCTTCTATATGGGTTATGCATACTTTACCCTGGTATATGCATTTTGATACATATTACATAGCTGCAAATGTGTAGTAGGGAAATGCATTTACTAGGGTGACCAAAATGCCACATAACGGTGAGCAAGCAACTGTTCATCAGACTGGGTGTTAAGAAAAGCAGGTGGAGAAGGGAAAAGCTGATTTGGAGCTAAAGCTATAAAGCTAGGTCTTGAAAAACATGTTAGATTAGGTATTTTCTATGTGCTGGAGATGGTTATTCCTAGGGCTGCTAGGATGTCCGATTCCCACTTCTTGAAAAATATAAAAGCTAAATCTGTTACAGAGTGAGGAGTTGATTATCCACGTTAACTGTGGCTACAGCCGGATTCAGCTGGAGCAGATATTCCTTACTGGTACACGAAGGTATGGGAATAAGCCCTGCTAGAAAAAATTGGAATATAAACTGGGAACCTCTAGAGGTCAAAAAAGATGGGACAAATTTCTTTGTGTCTGGTATGAGTTTATTGTTTACGTTAATAGTGCAGAATGTTACCAATCTCCCCATGCTCTTCAGCCTATGGAGATTATGTACACTCAGAAAATAAAGTCTCATCCTTTGGGTTCAAAACTTGAAAAGTGATGCGGTAAACAAATAAGGAATATCACGTTTCCTCCACTCCCCCTGACAGAAGGAAAAGGGCTAAATTGCTAAGTGAGTACCTTCTAGTTCTGATCACTCTAATGAACAGAACAGGTTGTCACTTTAGAAAGCAACAAAAGGGAAGAAAACAACTTAATTTGCAGACACCTTCATAAACTGCATTTGTCATTCAAATGTAGGTTCTTCCCCTTTCCTCCCCTTATTTTCACTTATACATCTCACAATGCAGTGAGACAGACATAGCTCTACAACTAATTTTTTTTAAAGAAAAAATTTAAATTGCTATACCACCCTTCATTTGAGGATCACAGGGCACTTTACAATACAAAAAACACAAAAATACATAACAAATAAAAACAACCCCTTCAATTGCCTTCTTCATTTCCCCTCCAAATAATTCCTATAGATAAAATATAGTTATGCTAGAACAGCTATCTTCCTCATCAAACTTGGCCGTATGTGCCCTGCTTGCAAGCTCTCATTCCTTTATCTTCTCCTTAATGATTCTGGGAATATGATGTATAAAGACTGAAATTTCAAAATATTGCATTTGCACAGGGGGGAAAGATCTTCCTTGCTGTGACAAATTCCTAGTCAATATCTGCTGATGTTTTCTAATAACATCAATTATACTGAGGTATTTATTAGAGGCATTTCATCACCACACAGAGGCAGCCACAAGCCCTGAAGTATCATTAGCCCTTCTGGGAGACATCAGCCTATGGCAATAAATTCTAAATATTTGTCAGAAATAGGGGAGGCAAAGATTTGTAAAGTTATTGAACAAGTGCACTGCCTTTTACCCATTAATCTTGGCCACCAAAACAGCACAATAAATTATGTTCAATTTTGTGCTGTGGGAATCCTGCATGTGATCTGTACTAGTGATTAGGGGAAGCAAGTAATAAACTCAATGTTCAGACCTTTCAGACAAGAAAAAGAAGAAGAATGCAGAAAGTCTAGCCAGGCTAAGAGAGAACCACAATTCAGAATAAATGTAAAGATCAGGCGCAGTGAGTGGGTGTTATGGATTTAGTCATGCAAATGATGTTTAAAGTATGAAAAGGACTATCAAGGGCAATGAAAGAAGCCAATATCTTGTTATTTATTTAAAACGTTAGGTAGGATTAGTCACTCAGGTGTGAGAACTATAACAAGTTAGAAAACAATTGAAAGTGAGTTAGATAATGCCGGTTGATTTCATGACCCTGCCAACGAGGAGATAAAGATACTCTTAAATTCCATTTCCAATAACTGTTGCCAAGAATGACACATTTTTTTTTAAAAAAATAAAATCTCTAGAATATAATGGTAGTATAATTTTGTAAATGAAAATTACAAATAAAAAGGCTGGAATACAGCATGCAAACATGCAGCAATATCAGCATCCAATTGGCGATTATTAAATTATTTTACTATTAATTTTGATAAGATGTACTAGTTGTTTTGCAGTGTGGAGCTAAATGTCTCTCTTAATTTTTCAAGACTTTATAATGAAGTTAAAATAATCCAATAATAAATATGAAATTAATAAATATTCTATCTTCATTTTTTTTAATATACTGAAAGCCTGTGGTTGCTAGTACGGAACCTGAACTAAAAGCTAACACAAACTAAGGAGTGGATGGGAATACAGGATTGTAATTTAGAGTTCGTCAAGAATGCAACGTCTGCATAATCAACATTTACTACAACTACATTTCCTACATATATTTCTTTTGTAGAAGTTATCACTGTGAAAAAAACCCCATTCAGTCAAATGTTTAGGCAGTTGCTTAAACACATGATGGGCTAAACCAGAAATGAGATGGGCACACATGTGAGCTCCTCCTCAATGTCCTCAGGAACACCAGTTACTCCTTTGATCTTCGCTAATTAAACAATGGAGCAGTCTTAGAAACTGTCCTCGCAATCAGGAACTACAACAAGCATGAGTCTTGCTCATGGAATGGTTCAGTTTAATGTACCTTTAAAAGCCTTTCAGACATTTACACTAATTCCACTAAGAATTAAAGAGCAGCTGGCATACTGAGAGGCATTGGGAGTGGAGCTGCCTCACCTCCCAATTTAATCCTTTATGTGTTCAGACAAATGCCTGAACACGGCTGTTGTGAAATAAGAAAGCATATTTGTGAGCAAAAATAACTTTGGGTGCATGAACATGGCTCAAGTTGTTTTCTGAATTAGGTTTTAAAAAGAGCCCAAAGAAATGATGCTCAAGTTAAGTTCAAAGGTTGCCTCACCTGTAGGTATCCAAATACTGACAGAGCATTTGTTGGGAATCTGAGGCGTGATACCCACATAGTGGAAGTTTCCGTCTGTTCCAGACACTGCACAGAGGCAGCTTAAGGTCCAAAATAATTACTGCTGTAGGTTTCAGTAATACGGTTCTGGACGCTGATATATACACAAAGCTTGTAGGCTGTGCAGATACAGAAATATATACAAGAACAAAGCATATTTGTTGCTCCAGCTTCAAGATGTAACACAGACTCTGGCTCACAGACAAATAAAGTGACTGTCTAATTAATTGATGCGCCTTAATCACTTATATAGATGGCACTGCACTGTTGCCATAGCAACTGGCTTGACTGACCTAGCACCTGGTGGCTTATCTCATACATAGGGTGATTTGTGCCCACGAAAGAAATCAACCCCTTCACCCCATGTCCAGTTCCTCCAACAGCATGTTGTATATACCTTACCAGTTCCCTCCCCCCTGTAAGCTCTCGTATGTAATGTTAATGTGTAAATTGAACACTAGTTTTGTGATTTTGTCACATTGTCAGATATGCAAGTCTATAAGAAATAATTAATATTTGATTTCTTCTTTCAGTTCCACCTGTAGTTTCTCTTTCAATATCTTCTGTAAGGAGGGAATATATGGCTCAGTGTGAAAGACTCCAGAGTAGGGGGAAGCCCATCATACGTTGCTGGACTATAATTCCCATAAACCTTGGTCTTTGGGGCTAATGGGAGATGGGGTCCAACAACATCTGGAGTGCAATTCAATGGCTAAACTATAAAAATGTGGCAACCCTGTCTTTTCCATTTGATATATAAGTAGTTCAGATTCTGTCTAAGCAACTCCAGTTCCCCATTGGCCACAATGCAGATGTGCTCTAAGGAGTTCAATTCTTAAAAACAAAATAAAAATCAGCATGCATCGGTGACACTTGAAATGAATTGAAGTGTAAAATGCAAAACAGAAACCCGAAAAACTGCTATGGGAAGTATCCTGCCACCAACACCTTGATCAGCAGCAAAAGGAAAAGGCACTGATCGTAAGCATGGAAGACTAAGCAAGAGTAGAAATCAATGCACGAGTGAGCAATAGAGTGTGGCAAACTGACAGGCAGTGATACAGCCAGAGACAGCACAGATAAGGAAACCAGTGAAATGGGTTTCTATGATGCATTTAGTGCTTATGTTTTAAATTCACAATCTGTCAGAAAGTAAACTTAAGCTGGAAGAATCAGAGCACTTAGTAGCGGGAACTTGGAAGGTGGTGGGCTCCTGTCCGGTTTGGATTCACAATCAGGCCCAGGTTCAAAAACTCTCATGCTAACTTTAATCTCCCGTCCTTGTTTGTTTGTTTGTTTTTGTTTGTTTCAGCAGTTGATTCTACTTTTGTATGCAATTCATCTTGCATGTGTTTAACGAGCATCAATAAAAATAAAAATTAAATAAATAAATCAGGGTATACTTCATTGCAGAAATTTAACTCAACCCCATGCATTTCAGTTTGGTTACCTTTTGAATGGCTCTGCATGCATCATACTGAGATAGATTGTAGCCCCTTCCATCTCAGCGTTGTCCACCCCCTCCCAAGTAATATCTTCACAAGCCTTCCTTTCTTATCTCTTCTGATAGCAACTGTGGGGAAACCCTACCATTCTCAGCAATATGAAAACTGATCTCTCCCATTTCAAAATTGTCATAGAGGAATTTCACATTTAAGACTTCATAAGGACATTTTGGGACGCGGGTGGCGCTGTGGGTTAAAGCCTCAGCGCCTAGGGCTTGCCGATCGAAAGGTCGGCAGTTCGAATCCCCGCGGCGGGGTGCGCTCCCGTCGTTCGGTCCCAGCGCCTGCCAACCTAGCAGTTCGAAAGCACCCCCGGGTGCAAGTAGATAAATAGGTACCGCTTACCAGTGGGAAGGTAAACGGCGTTCCGTGTGCTGCGCTGGCTCGCCAGATGCAGCTTTGTCACGCTGGCCACGTGACCCGGAAGTGTCTCCGGACAGCGCTGGCCCCCGGCCAATAGATGTGAGATGGGCGCACAAACCCCAGAGTCTGTCAAGACTGGCCCGTTCGGGCAGGGGTACCTTTACCTTTACCTTTAAGGACATTTTGACTCCTGTATATAGTACATCTCTCCCCCCCCCCAGCAGGTTTACATAATGCAAACATAGAAAGAAAAAGCACTTTCTACACAAGAAATGTTTTGTAGTTCTGGTGTGAATGAATCTTCCATGATTAATTAATTGTTAATTAAATGAGCTTAAAATATGAAATGTCAACTTATTTGTTTCATCTAGCAATGAATCCATCTACTTTAAATCTCTGTAAAGGGTTACTTACATCCCAGGTCTAAATGCTTCTAATTCTGTTTTTTCCGATTTCCCCCCTCACCCCCCTTTGGGTTACAAGAATCACCTACTAATCTCTTAGCATTTGGAAATGGGGTCAAGGATGGTAAAAATGCATAGACACAGCTCCTGAGGGAAGCTGATAAACCAGAAAGCATGAAACAAAAGTGCTAAATCATTGCTCTCAGTGACAGCGATGGTACCCAAAACATCTCACCTTTTTACCATCAGCATTCTACTCTTCCACTTGAGTGGCACACTGTGCTCAGAAGCATCTGAAGCAGCACATTATCTGCTTGAGACAAGCAGAAATCCTTTCCTTTTCTGTTGCTTTGGAAGCCTGGATGACATTTTATAAAAGTTACCCGCTACTTTCAGATGTGGCTATTTTTGTAGTTACTTCTGTTCAGTCAAATCCAATGAATGAAATACACTTACCATTCAACAATTGTCATCCCAGGCCATTTCCCCTTCTTGCATTTTAAGATACATGCTAGGAAATGCGGAAGAAGGTCTTTGTAATATCAGAATGAAATGCCAGTATCATTTCACTTGCTCTACACCTCTTGCTGTGGGTGCAGGAGAAAACAAGCTTGCTTCAGATATTTGAAGATGGCTATCGTAACTCCTCTCAGTCTCCTCTTTTCCAGGCTAAACACACCCAACTCCCTCAACCATTCCTCATGAAGCTAGACTAGACCCTGGATCATCTTGGATGCCCTCCTCTGCCCACATTCCAGCCAATATCCATCTTAAATTGTGGCACCAAGAACTGGATACAGTGTTCCAGGTATAGTTTGACCAAGGCAGAATAGAGTGGTGCTATTACTTCCCTCGATAAGGATACTATATTCTGTGCAACCAAGCAGTAGCTTTTTTTGCTGCTGCATCACACTGTTGACTCATGTTAAGCTTGTAGCCTACTAAGACCCCTTGATCCTTTCCACATGTACTATTGGCAAGCCAGATGTCCCCCATCTTAAATTACTGCAGCTGGTTCTTCCTGCCTAAGTGTAGAACCTTACATTTGTTCCTATTGAAATTCATTCTGTTAGTTTGGGCCCAATTCTCCAACCTGTTAAGGTCATCTTGAATGCCAGTTCTTTCTTCTGCGGCATCAGCTACCCCTTCAAGTTTGGTATCATCTGAAAATTGCATGAGCAGACCCTCAGTTCCTTTGTCTAAGTCATGTGGAAAGATGTTGAACAACAACAGGCCCAAGAGATAACCTTGTGGCATCCCACTTGTCACTTTTTTCCAGGATGATGAGGAACCATTAGTGAGCACTCTTTGGGTTCAGTCAGTCAACTAGCTATAAATCCACCTAACAGTTGCCTTGTCCAGCCCACGTTTTAGCAGCTTCTCCACAAGAATATCATGGGGACTTTGTCAAAAGCATTGTTCAAATCAAGATATACTACATCTGCAGCATTTAAGTTTCTGACTCATTTCTCCTCCAAAGGAAATTATCAAAACAACCACTCAGTCCTTCTGGTTCTCAGAGCAGGACTGCATTTGGGAAAGCAAGAAGAAGGTAAAGCTTCACTGCAGAAGTAGATCCAACAATGGCAGATACCTGCTGCCTGATGAACCATCACTAAAGGCGGTTCATAGCAGATGATACATTTGCCACAGAGGCACTGTTGAAAATAATGTCCCCAAAATGAGTTACGGGCTCCTAACTACAAGTTAGAAACAGCAGGACCAGCAAAGGATAATGGCTCAAGATAAGCCCAACAAATGCATAGGTAGCAGGAGTGGAGCACTGTCAAAGCAACAAAGCAAATGAGGCTTCCAATGTTCCAAAGGTAGAAGGGCACAGCACAAAAGCAATCTTCCTCCCAGTCAGGCAGGTGAGCACACATCTTGCCACAGCTGCAGCCCTGCCCCCTCCTAAAATTGAAAGGTTCTTTTGCTAGGTTTCTAAATGGGAAGTGCACACAAGAAAACCTAGCCCTTACTTTTCTCTCCTTTATGAAGACCAATCACACATTGCTCTGACTCTGCAGAAATTGCTCTACAGTCAGACAACACAAAATCACTGCAACGTTTTTAGCCTTCTGCATAATGCCAATATATTTATATTCCTTTTTATTTACTAGGGGATATATGAGGCAAACAACTTCTTTAATAATTAACAATAAGGCTGTTTGTTTAAATAAGCAAATGTTTGCAAGCCTAAGCTGCTTGCAAAGATGATGTACAGAAGTGCACATTTCCCCTCCCTTGTGCATGGGATCTCATGTTTTTATGATTGCCCAACATGCTCTAAAATTTTCTCTACGAAACTCCATTATTTCTTGCCACAGACCAGCACTGAATAATACTGTATACACAGATCCCTTGTGCAAACCTGCAAATAAAACAATGATGCCAATTAAAGGGAAAATGTTCCTGATGGTTTTGAATTAGTTTTTTTCCCTTTACAGCAAACACTTTTCAGGTTGTAAAAATATTTTGTTCTGAAACTAATGTCATTTTGTCCCATTTTACTACCAAGGTGTATCACTGCTCCCTTACGTCATTATTAATGGCAATTAGGCTCTTCTTTGGCTGTGATAAAAATAATGAAAAATAATGAAAGAAACTTGTACCACAGTGCCATTCAAAGATACAGCCAAAAGAAACCTATTTGACTTGACATGTTCTTATATTAGTGGAGGGAGAAAGGACCTGTGAAGGTCTTTGTCAAAGGTATAGTGCAGACACAAGAGTGGATCTCTGCAAACCATGGTTGGTAGATCAGGAACCCGCTTCAAGAAAACATTGATACACACACTGTTCCTCCTCTAGCACAAATTCCCCCACATCCTCTTACAATGGTAAACCATGGTTAAACTGACAGCTGCACCAAATGCTAAACATGATTAAGAGTACAGTAATAAATTTCCCTCTTAACCATGGTTAGCAAGCTGTCTTAACCAGGATTTGAAACCAGGGATGAAGATGGTCAATGCCAACCACTCTCCCCATGGTTAGCATTGGGGAATATGCAATACTAATTCATGATTAAAGCTGACATAAGCAGGGAAGCATATAGCCAGCAGTTTCCTATTTGCATTCCCCAGGAGCTCTTATTCAGAGTCATGCATTGGTTCAGCACTGGAGGCAGCATGACTCTGAATAAGAGCTCCTGGGGAATGTTGATAGAAAACTGCTGCTGTGCTCATGCCCTGCTTGTGAGCTTCTGACTGGCCACTGTGAAAACAGGACACTGGACTAGATGTGGTTTTAGTCTGACCCAGCAGCGCTCTTCTCAAATTCACACTGAAGAGGGAAGGAAGGGTGGGAGTAAGCATTTTTAAAGTTCTCTTCTAGTTTGATAACCACAGTTTACAGAGTGCCTGCGTTATATATCTTCTAAGACATGGGAAGGCAAACTAAGGCCTGGGGGCCGGATCTGGCCCAATCACCTTCTAAATCCAGGAACCAGTGTGTTTTTACATGAGTAGAATGTGCCCTTTTATTTAAAATGCTTCTCTGGGTTATTTGTGGGGCATAGGAATTCATTCATATCTTTTTTCAAAATATAGTTTGGCTCCCCACAAGGTCCGAGGGACAGTGGAGCGGCCCCCTGCTGAAAAAGTTTGCTGAACCCTGTTCTAGGACAAAGTCCTGTGTAAAAAGGCAATCATATTCTTTAGTTCTTGAGTGCAAACCTTATGTTAAAAATTAAAAGGCATTTAGATTCAAAAAAAGTCAGTGATTGTCATATTTTGATAAGGATTATCTAAAAGGTATTCAGGTTAAAGCTGGATTTTTAGATTTGATCAATAAGACTCACTGCAGTCTCAGCTAACGTGGTGGTTTAAAGCAGATTTCCTTCTAGAAATCTACCAATCAATTTAAGATATGCGGCCATCACAGATGACCAGTTCCTTTGAACTGCTCTTGACATTTACACAGCTGAAGCAACTTCTTATCTGTGCTTATAAAAATGCAAGTCTGCAACAATCCCATGGATAGGTTTGCCTTCTGCAATTAGCAAGCAGATCTGCCATGAAGATTAATATGTATGCAAGCTTGCCAAAGGCTATGATCCACACGCCACTCTGAAATATTTTTGATAACTTTAATGGAACTTAATAAATGACTTAATAACTATTTTTAAAGAATGCTCACTGTATTAACAAGCAGGCAATGTAAGTCAAATCTTATGCTCCGCCTTCGTACTTTGATGAGCACTACAATTCTAAACGGCGAAGAGTTCATGATGAGTCTCCTCTTCCAATCACCGAAAAAGTCTAGCCATACAGATGCTCAATGGAGCATGGAGGGATGCTTAGAAAGCTAGAAAGAATTCTGCAAGAAACTCCCAGATGTGACCATGTCCTGATTTAATTTATCCAGCTCTAGCAAAAACCATCAGCTGCAGAGACAGCTTTGCACAAAGGAAAGACATTTTCCCCTCTGTTTCTTGACAGTGGTCTTCAATTACAACCTGCAGTGATGAAATTCAGCAAGAGTGAAGGAAGAAATAAAAAGGAATGAAACCACCAGGATGAGTTTGTGGAGCCAGATTATTAAAAGTCCCACAGATGTCGGTGCAAGTGACAGCCGCCAGAGCTTCATGAGGTAGGGAAATAGAATATGGAAAATTAAATTCCCCATTGGACCTGAACAAGATTAATATCTTCTTTGATGAACTGAATGTGTTTAATCTGGACTGCTAATATTAAATTTCCTGAGGTGCACATAGAAAAAAAGTTTTTGTGTGTGTGGGTGGGGGACATGTTAAAGGGTAGCAGTGACCTATAAAAAAATAGGTCTTTTTTTATTCTCTGAAAGTATATTCTCTCCAACCACTAGGTAAAGCTGGCATGTATTGGGTTTTAGGGGATGTGTAGTACCTCTGGTGGGATGCGGGTGGCACTGTGGGTTAAACCACAGAGCCCAGGACTTGCCGGTCAGAAGGTCGGCGGTTCGAATCTCCGCGACAGGGTGAGCTCCCGTTGCTCGGTCCCTGCTCATGCCAACCTAGCAGTTCAAAAGCATCTCAAAGTGCAAGTAGATAAATAGGTACCGCTCCGGCGGGAAGGTAAATGGCGTTTCTGTGCACTGCTCTGGTTCGCCAGAAGCGGCTTAGTCATGCTGGCCACATGACCCGGAAGCTGTACGCTGGCTCCCTCGGCCAATAAAGCGAGATGAGCGCCACAACCCCAGGGTCGGCCACGACTGGACCTAACGGTCAGGGGTCCCTTTACCTTTACTAGTACCTCTGGTGAGGGACATGCAAACTGCTAAATCAGTCCATGTGTATTTCCTCATCCCAGCATCCCTAGATCAAATGTGTGTGTGAGTGCATGCAGGGGGAGAATCTCCAACCTAGGAGCAAACAACATTGGCTTGGCAGGAGCCCAAGTTTGGTCTGCAAGGTGATTCCCCACAAATCATGGCCACCTGCTAGGGACAGATGGGCAGGATAACCTACCTCTCAACCATCTGGCATCATTATGGCATCAGGTGATTGGCAGGTGGACCACTGTCTCACCTGTCAAAGCTGGCCCATGGAGGTGTGACAGATTATGATCTAGATCCCAAGTCAAAAAGGTCCCCTGTCTTTGGTCTAATGTGTAACCCTTAACAGGTGGATTGTCGCCAGGTTTCCACAAGCCACTCCTACAACGGTAGGTGGGCTACAAAATGGCTTGCTGCATGAGCTACATGACACAGAGAAGGATATCTAAGGGGCCTCCATGAAATAGCCCACCTTATTTGAAGTGGCCCCTTTAAGTCCCATTAGACTTCCAAACATTAGGACAGTGCACGCTATATACTTTCAGTGAAAAAGAACATTTCTGTCTCACTTTAGATGTATAAATGACCTCACCCCACACTGTAAATTCAAGTGAACTTTTAGATTTACTCACTTCACAATTTATTGGCAAAAGTCCAGAGAACATTTGTTAAAGCTGCTGGAGAGCAATAATTATGTACGCACAGACAAGAAATTTGTACTCCAGCTCATATAAAATATTCTATGATCTTTCCTTTGAGACAGTTACCTTTTTTATATTAAAAAACAGACTTTGAAACAGACTAGGAAGTTGTTATATTTAATACTTCTGGGAAAGAATATTGCCCTGGTATTCAGTTCAGAGATTAAACAGGTCAACTCAATGAAAATGATTTGAGAAGGTTTTTTATGAGAACCATACCCATCCTTGTAATACCAAGGCCTTATTTAAATTTAATGCAACAAACGCACACCATGGGGTTGGATCCAGCCTCAGTCATGCTTCGAGCAGACCCACTAAAATCAATGGAATTTCTAATTTAAGTTCCTTTTTTTAAAAAACAAAATTGCTCTCCTCTAAGCATGACTAAGTCTGGGTTGAAACTCAGTAAGTTTGTGCACATGTGCAATTAGATGGTTGATGGCCTATTATTCAGTGTAAGAGTATGTAATCCCAACCTCTTAGTTGATGCAATACCCTTTCACACACTGGAGACAACTGATACTTCTGCCCTGTGGTTTCCTCTTCAAAGTGAGTGTTGTGGTGGGAAAGTGGTATGGGGAAGAAAGAGACAGATGGAGGGAGTCTAAGGATAGTCACAAAAAAAAAACAACAGGCAAAGGAGTGGAATAGAATGGAGAGTTACTCTGGTAAGAACAGACAAAGTGGTACCTTCTAGCTCCTGAGTTATTTTAGAGTTAGAGTTAATCTATCTGAAAGATTGTATTCCCTCATATGATCCTGCCCAGGTTTTGAAATATTCATGGCAGCCCCTTACTTTGGTCCTGCTACCCACAGGCACACTTGATGAGGACACAAGGAAAGGGCCTTCTCAATGGCTGCTCCCAGACTTTGGAACTCACTGCCAGGAAAAGCTAGACTGGCACCCTCCTTGATGTCCTTCTGGCAGCAAGTGAATACTTTTTTGTTTCAATAGGTTATAGGGAATGAAAAGGCTGGTGCTGTGCTGTTTTAATTGTAATTATTGATACGGTTTTAACATATTTTATATACATTTATAGTTTTAGTTCTACAAATGTTCAATTGTTTTTCATGATTGGTTTTCTCCACATGAAATTTTATTCAAGCTTTTTCATAATACAAGATAAAAAAACCTAATCTAAATAAGGTTTTTCCCCTATGTTTTAAGCAGTTATTATTTTTTCCTTTAAGCTGTCTTGAGTCCCCATCAGGGGAAAAGGCAAGTTATGAATGAATGAATGAATAATAAACTAGGACCAGTGAGCCATGAAAAACACTGAGCAGCCTTGGCCATTCATGATCTCTTAGTCTAACCTACCTCAGAGGGTTGTTGTGATTAATTGGAGCGGTGGTGGAGAGAAACATAGATATAACCCTGAGCTCATTGGAAAATAGGGAGTTAAAATGCAGTAAGTAATAACTGATTCACAACTATTTGCAAGGTTACTTGAATAAGTTTCAAGTCTCTCCATGGCAAACTGGTAATTTACACTCTTTAAATTATTAAAATAGTTTTTTGCATTAGTGTACTCATGATGTAAACATTTCTAAAGAGTAAACACCTTCCATTCTTAATGCATAAAAGATTACTAGTAAACATCATTTCATTATACATTAATTGCAAGTTTTATTTGGTGAACCTAATATACAGATGCTATTAAGTGATGAAATTAAATCCTTATTTGCATGAATAGTTATTTGACATGTTAAACAGCTATTTAAAACTATTCAGTTTGATCCTCTTTGTGGAATTATTTTTAGATTTCACAATAGTTATTAGGCCAGAGAAGTTGCTTTTCTACCAAAATGGACAAGGCTGAAAATGAATATATTTAAAAAAAAAACACCAATGAAATTTGCTGCTCTGGTTTAGTGAAAGGAGGGGGATTAAAGGTTGTCGATGTAATCAAGAAGAATAGTATTCTCCAGAAAATAATTCCCTAGGGAAGCATTCACAGATCAATTAGCTGAATTCAGACTGCCAACTCTGTCTTACCCTATATGGATTTGAAGCGGTCAACCAAATCCCACTTTGGCTGAAGTCTCACCCCTGCTGACCAAAATTGGTAGTACCTGACATTTACTGCGGGGGTTCTGTTCCTGGCTTCTGCATGCCCTGCCTCGCCTCATTCCATCCCACCCTTTTAGTGGCATCTTTTGGACATGCATTAATCAGTCGTTGCCTGTGATTTTTCCAAACCATTTTTGCTCATGGAAGCTGTACAACTTAGAGCAGCAAATAAAACTAAACTACTGTAATCAAACTGGTCAAACCACAAGATGTGCTGGGTTGGGAGGAGTGTGTGAATGGGATGGGGAACTCACTGCGCAATGCCCACTTAGCATGTCTGAATGCTGTTTTCAGTGGGCAGATGAAAAGTACTTCCACTGAACGTGGATGTGATTATACAGAAATATTCATAATACTTTTACCATTGCTATTATCATTTCGTAGGATTGCATTTTAAATGTTGTAAGCACCATGAGTAGATTTAATTTGAAGTAGAAGCTGATTAATCCCACAAACCAACAAATAAACAAATAAATTGGACCCAACCTCTCCAATGCTGGCAATCCATTCCCAGGTTCTTTAAACCCAGATACCACAATCCAAAGGTTTGCTAGAATAGTTGGAATGAGTGTGATAACGATCTAAGGAGTGGTGGGAAACATCAATTAGAAATCCACTTTCTCCCTTTCAAAGTCTTCAATGGTAAAAACTGCAGGTTAGAATAACTTGATTCTGCTTTGGGTAAGAATTAACTGGAAAACATGAATACCCCATTCAGTTTAACATCCCTGGATTTATTTTCTTTTTAAACATCTGAATAAATGGGCAGACTTTGGTACTATGGTGCCCTAAGCTAGGCAAAAATCCTCCCCCAGCACCCACACAGTGCTGGGCTTTGGGAAGGAGGTTTGAGGATTCCAGGAGGGTCCTAGAGCCTTTCATCTTCTCCCCAAATCTTGGCAAGTACTAACTAGGCTTTGGGAAGGAGAATGGAGGGCTCTGGGACCCTGCTGGAGCCTACATGCCTCCTTCCCATAACAGGGCACCTTCTCTGCTCAGAGCTCAGTGAGGGGGAAATGGTCAGCTGCCCTAACTCTGCCTCTGCTGAACACTCAGATTATGGTAAGAGACCTTGGCTCAGTGACAGAGCACATGCTCTGCATAGAGAAGGTGCTAGGTTGAGTCCCTAGTACCTCCAGTTACAAAGGATCAGGGCAGGTGTTGAGAGTTTCCACGACCTTGGACAGCCACTGCAAGGCATAGTAGATGATACTGAATGGGCCAAAGGTCTCATTTGATGTGAAGCAGCCTCATGTATTCATTACTTCAAACTAAGGATCATGCAATTTTCCTTCTTCTAAAGCAGACCAGCACAATGTGTGACTTACCAAGTCAAATGCAGCCCATCAGTTAAAATAGTGTCATCTGTCAGGTTGGGAATTAGTGGCAATTAAATTTATGGTTTTGCTACCTGCCTAGAATTACAAAATTGGGGTTGGGGTTATCTAGTTCCTTGCAGACTATCACATGGCTGTTGGGTTGCATTCATCCAGGGGAGTCACAGAAGCTGTGAAAGCCTGTTCTGTTGCAAGAACAGTGACCACAGGCAATTCCCAGGTGGAGGGGGAATAAGGTTATATGAGATCAGTGTTTTAGTCTTGGCAAGACATCTCAGTTCCTCTCTCAATCTGACAGAAACTAAAGTTACTTTTGAATCACTGCTCATTCAAATATTGCTTATGTATGCACCGGGGAATAAACCTCATTCTCTTTTTCATGCTTCAGTATTAGCTTTGTCTTTCAAGATGTTAGCTAAACAGATGAGAGTCCTTCATCTCCTTTGGGTTTTGAGGTGCTGAATTGTAAGATCGGAAAATTTAAATCCCCCAGCCTATAAAGGAAACAGCCACTGCTGCAAGAAAAAAAGGAAAAGAAAGAAAGGGGGTAGGGAAGCTGAGATTGTCTATTTGGAGTCTGCCAATGTAAGGAAGGCTTGAAAACTGGGGTAAGCTGAACTAAAGCAAATGGACAATTAATTCCTAAAACTACTGTTCAGAAGCTGGTGTCCTCTGTCAAAGCCAAAGCCAGTTTCCTAGTTGCCCAACTAAAGGTAGGAGATAGGAAAAAATATAATTGTCATAACAGAACATGGTAGAAGATCACTTTGCTGACCCATGTACTCTCACTCTGCATTTGAAGTGCCCCTCTAGAAAAAAACTAGTTACTGACTATGGCCACAAAACTTATGTTACTGGTATGCACTGGAAGAGGCAGTGATTACTGCAAGGATGGGCAGCCTGTGACCCTCCAGATATTGTTTGATTTTAACTCCCAACACAACTGATCATTAGGCATGCTAGATGTGGCTGATGGAGTTGTGTATTGTAGGCATCCATCTGGCTCGACAGACCATTAGTGCGCCTCTGAGGGTGAAATCAAACTGCTGGAGAATCACAGCACCTGCTGTGGCTGCAGAGTCCATTAACTTGTAACTGTTGCCTCCCACAATGTTTCTGCTGCGTTAGGAGCACTGAAGTGACCTTTCTGGGGTGCAAGCCTGGGCAGTGCGTATGGAGGTCCTGGGCTGCCCAAAAGACAAGACACCCCCCCCCCCGCCGCCTTCTCAGCCTCACTGATGTGGTCCAAAGGAAAGCTGAACAATGCATGGGAAAGGTTTAAAATGAGAACACTATCTCAGTGTTGAAAAAACTGTTAAAATGCCATCCAGGTATTATTTGTGTTTCTTAATCACTGGTTGGTTTTATTAGGGTAATTAGATCTCTTTCAAGTTCACTGTCTATATATCCAGATATATATATATATTAAGATAGTTATTGGATTCATTTGTTTGGCAAATAATGGCTCAAGAGCTAATTAGTTCTCTTTTTCCTTTCTTTTTTAAAATTATTTGTTATTATTTTTCTATTTTGTTGAGAGTTACTGACTTGTATTTTGCATTTGCTATGTTGTTGTTTACGTTGCTTGCTGAAATGATAATGAAGCCTGGAGTACAATGTTAAAACCAAAAGAGCTATTTTATGTTTATTTTGTAAGCAGTGCAATTTATTGGTGAATACCTCCCCCTTTCTTTGTAATTAGAACAATTTTGTATTGTTGTAACATTCGATATTGCAGAAGGTTTTTTAAAACTCAAAAAACCTCCCTACAAATCATTTTCTAAATAATGGGATATCTTCTTAGACACCACAAATGCAACAACACACATGTGGTGCTGATAATACCAAGACTGCAAGTTTGATCCCTGTAAGGAACAGCTGCATATCCCTGCATTGTAGGGGGTTGGAATGGATGACCCTCAGGGTCCCTTCCAAATCTATGATTCTAAGATTCTATGGTGTGGGTGCAGGGGAGAAGTTTCCTTATACCAAGTAAGACAGCACAATGTATGGGGAAGGGAGAGACAGACAGACAGGAAGCTTCTTTACAGATGCCAACCACTGGCCCATCTACCTCTGCATTGTCTACACAATGGCATCAGCTCTCCAGGGTTTCAAACAAGAGCCTTTTCTAACCCTTCCTGCAGGTGTGAGAGACTGAGCATAGGACCTCTGGAATTCAAAACGTACTTTTACTACTGAGCTGGGTCTTTCAAACCCACCATGCTCATAATTTGAATGCTTAGGAGACACAAACCTGGACAAACTATCTTCCTATCTAAGCTGCTGTCCTCAAGCTGTTTGATTGCCTGCTGCTCTTGCATTTACTTTGGGGGTGGGGTGGGAGGAAAGAGCCAGACACCTGTTGCATGACACACTCCAGATTCGTAAATGCCTCTAAGCAACTGGGAGATGGGATTATCTACAGCTGGACTGTAAGACAAAAGATAGGAAGTAATAATTTGGAATGTAAGTCACCTTTTTTTTTTAAAAGGAGAGCTTTGAATTATAGAGCAAGGAGGGGCAGGGGAGAAATCAAACCTCTTCAGCATGCAAAAGCCATTCTGATTTCAAGAAGCCAATTTCTCACTCTTCCATTAATGTTTTATTCTAGAAAGCACTTATGCAATGACTATGGGACAGCCAAGTTGTAATTAACTAAATACTTGCCTATGTAAGCATATGTCGACATCTGCAATGACAACATCAGCAGAGAGTGTGACATTCCATTGGCTGGAATCTATAGTACTCCAGAAGTTGCTTACCTACATCTCCCATCATTGCTGACCACTGGACGGCCACAGGTTAGCCACACACCCACACCCACCCCCTGTACAGTGTTAACCTCAGTAAGAGAAGCATGAACCAGGGTTGTTTCATCCTGTGAGCCTACAACTTCTTTATAACTTCAGGTAGTTGGTCAAGACACATCTTTTTCAGAGGGTATATGGAGGAGGAAAGGACTTAATTGACAACTACTAATAGCAGCAGCATTCAGTAATTTGTTGTTGTGTGTGTTTTAAGTGTTTGTGTATATGTAGACCTTTAAAGCCCTTAATGGCTTCAGTGCTGTATACCTGAAGAAGGTCTCCACACCCATGATTTAGCCCGGGCACTGAGGTCTAGCTCCAAGAGCCTTCCAGTGATTCCCTCATTGTGAGAAGTGAAGTTATAGGGAATCAGGCAGAGGGCCTTCTCGATTGTGACACCCACCCTATGAAACACTTTCCCATCAGATGTCAAAGGGATAAATAATTATACAATCTTCCATAGACATCTGAAGACAGCCCTGTATTGAAACAACCTTCCATAGACATCTGAAGACAGCCCTGTTTTGGAACACTTTTAATGTGTGATGTTCTGTTGTTTTGTTGCTGTGTTTTTGTATATTATGTAGGGGACGCGGGTGGCGCTGTGGTCTAAACCACTGAGCCTCTTGGGTGTGCCAGTTTGAAGGTCAGCAGCTTGAATCTGCATGACGGGTCGAGCTTCTGTTGCTCTGTCCCAGCTTCTGCCAACCTAGCAGTTTGAAAGCACATCAGTGCATGTAAATAAATATATACCACTGCAGCGGGAAGGTAAACAGCATTTCCATGCACTCTAGCTTCTATCACGGTGTTCCGCTGCGCCAGAAGCAGTTTAGTAATGCTGGCAACATGACCTGGAAAGCTGTCTGTGGGCAAATGCTGGCTCCCTTGACCTGAAGTGAGATGACTGCCACACCCCATAGTTGCTTTTGACTGGCTTAACCGTCCAGGGGTCATTTACCTTTTTTACCTGTATATTATGTAGGAACCTAACCAGAATATCTGGGGCAACCCAGTCAGATGGGCGATGTAGAAAAAAATAAGCTGCTGTTGTTGTTGTTGTTGTTGTTGTTAATAGATTGCATTTCTTATGGGCTTAATGCATTCTTATTTACTTGTTATTTTTACTGTAAACCACACTGTGACTTGTGCAAATGGTGGTATAAAAATAAATAGATTTTGTTTTGATGTTCTTTGTGAAGTGCAGAATCTCCCTTTCCCCCAACAAATTGTAAGAAAAAAATTAATTTATATTAGGCAATCCTTTTATCAGACCTCCACTAAAACGTAGATTTATTTTTCTTCATTTTTCCAAGCACAGAGTTTGAATCATGAAATGTACTCCGATTGCTTCCAGCAATGCTGCCACCAGCTCTGAACTGCCAGTTGCAGGGGACATGCATTTATGAAGAGGAAAAAATTCACTCTAAAAATGTTGCTCTGTTTTAAACACTGCTCAGATCATAAATAGTTAACTGTGTGAAGATGGGAAGCAAAAACTGGTCTTTTACTCCTAGCTGAAGGCAAACAGCTTGTATTGTACTGGGGTTCAACTGGCAGTCTGCACAAATAAACTGATAAACAAATACTGTTGCTGAAGGAAGGTGATATATATAAAATCAGTCTATGGTTCTAATAAATCAGTTTATGCTACAAACCTCAAAATAGGCACAACCACAGAAGTTAGCTAACTAGGAGGTCTGGAAAATAGATATTGAAAATGTCAGGGTGAAGAGACAGCATCGCCTCCCCCCCCTTTTATAGTGGGTGGGGAAATGGGGGAGGCAACAGATGACAACTTCATCCCATCTGTCCAAATACTGCTAGATCTAAAGTGACAGCAACAAAAGTCCCCAAACTCATCAGCTCCCAAAACCCATCAATATTAGACAGGCTTTTTCCTCTTACCTTCAAAGCTCCCAGCAAACAGGTAAATCCAGGTTACAGCAGGAACGAAAAGGAGAGTCAGAGAGGCAGCCAGGAATTTCCGTCGCCCTCTGCAGATTCCCAGCATTCTCTCAGAAGTGGAGATTCCTAATCTGGTTCTGTTCCTATGTCGGAAGCATGAAGTCCACAGTCTCCCACATATTCCCTGAAAGAAAGAGAAGGAAGCAATACATTATCAGTGCACATTAGCACCCTGCCGTTCTCATGAGCAAAGTTAGACTCCTCCAATAGTCCCTGCAAAAACACGGGCAAAAATAGGCCACACACACTGCAAAAACACAGTCCCAATTTCAGTATTCTGTAAAATGTCAAAAACAATAAATGTGTTCCTTAGAAGCATCATGAAAGAGCATAAATCAGTAGCGTATCTTATCATATCAGTTACACGCGACATACATTTTATAAAAAAAGCAGCCATTTTTATGCTGCCCTTTGAAAATAAAGAAACCTCCATTCTCCTTGATGTCTCTGCACAGGTGGTATTCCTGGGTAGATAAAACAGGGCCACCTGTTCTGCCGCCTCTGCTTCCAAAGAGCAGCAGGTACACCAGCAGCAGCCTGAAAGCAGAAGAGTCAGAAGCAGTAGCAATCAGTAGTAGTAAGCAACAATGTTCTCTCAGAGTTGCTTCATACACAATGCTTTCTAGGTGTGCACTTAACATGCTTCGGGTATTCAATGAAAACATGTGAATGTGGCAATCATTTACAAACATGTAAGCCATTCAGGTTCACGTGCCAGGAATCGGCAACAAAAAGCAATTTCTTGTTAAGTCTTGTGTTCCGTTCTGATTTCAGATCAGTTACTGTGAAATGTAAAACTGAAGTGTAAGGTAGCCTTTTAGGGCCCTTTACACTTCACCATTTCGGTTTGCTCCTTAGCACTGCTGTGGCACTTGCACTCATCCAGAATCAACAGCTTGGGCATAGCTCATGTATGAATACAAGTAATCCCACCACAAAATGATTTTCACAGATGCAGTCTATTTAAAACATTTAAACCCACCTTGTGGGCTGTGGCTGCTATAAAAATATAGTAAGTACCACTACTATCATCATCATCATCATTATCAATTATTTATTAACTGCCTTCTTAAAAAAAAAAGTCTCAAGGCTTTTTACACTAAAGATAATTAAAAACGAGACATGAAAACCACAACAAATATATTTAAATCAAGACTAAAGCCATACAAAATAGATACTTGGGGTAAAGACCCATTTATCCAGCTAGAAAAGCCTGTCAGAACACAAATGTCTTCAATTGCTTCAGAAAAGTGCATATAGTGGGCACCTGCTGTACCTTGACAGGACTGCCATTCCACAGAATGGGGCAACTATATTACAAGCCCTGCTCTGAGTTATTGTGAAACAGGTTTCTGAGATCTTTGAAACTTGCAGAAGAGACTTTCCCACAGACAGCAGTGATCTACTGGCTGTAAGGCATAAGGTGCTCTGTCAAGGAACTTGGTCTTGAGACTTCTCTGCTAGTGCCAGAATGTTGAACTCAGCCCAGTAGCAGATTGGCACCTAGTGCAAATCCTGAAAGCAGGGTGTTATATGATGGTGGCAGCTTGCCTGCACAAGCAACCTAGGAGCCCTGTTCTGCACCAGATTCAGCCTTCTAATCATAGGGTGCATTGGACTAATTGAACCAAGAGGTTATCAGTGAATGGACAACTGTTGTCAAGCTATCCTGATCTAGGAACAGTTGTAGTTGTCGTATCAACCCAAGTTGGTAAAAAGCACCCCTAGACACTGAGAATACCAGCATCTCCAGTAACAGAGCTGGATTCAGGAGCAGCCCCATTGCAGGGGAGGTAACATACCAACTTCCTGGAGCTGGGAACTATTCCTCCACAGTGCCTCCATCTTACCAGTATTTAGACTCAGTTTCTTTGGCCTCATCCAGGGCCTTCTCAGTCATTCCCAATTCAGACATGAAAGAGAAATGGAGTTGGGTATCATCAGCATATTCCTCCCAAACTCCTAAAGACTGCTCCATGTGGATGTTAAATAGCATCAGAGACAATACAATGCCTTGTGACACCCTATAGCTAAAAAGCCAGGAGACCAAGAAGCACCCATCCAATTCTACCACCCCTGGAGATAAGATGGAACTACCAAAGAACACCCCCCCCCCCCGCAATACCCATCTCCAGCAGATAGTCCAGGAGGATACCATCATTGATGGTATCAAAAGTTGATGAGAGCTACTGCAACACATTCTGCAATAGCTGTTAATGTAATACAGTGGTACCTCGGTTTATGAACTTAATCCGTTCAAGAAGTCCGTTCTTAAACTGAAACCATTCTTAAACTGAGGCATGCTTTCCCTAATGACGCCTCCCATGCTGGTGCCCTTCCACCATTCGGATTCCGTTCTTAGACAGAGGTAAAGTTCACAAACCGGGACACTACTTCCGGTTTTGCGGAGTTCTTAAACTGAATAGTTCGTAAACAGGGCTGTTCTTAAACCGAGGTACCACTGTACATTAATTTGTGCATTACAATGCTACAGAAAGCATTGTAATATTTTCTAAAATGGAATCAGGAATTTCATTCATGTGTGACACACTGTATTGAGTCGAATTTGTTATACATTCATCCACTTTGTATTAAAACCCAGTTATTTACTTTACTTCTTAACTGATATACCTTTCAAGTATACTTTAAAACCTATCAATTTTCTCATGATTTCACTGGCTAGAGTGGTGAATGATTACATTTCACTCTTCGTATATTTACCGATGTTATTTAAGAGAATAACAACAGTCTTGGAGGTTCCTAGCAATATGAGAGTCAATTTATTTAAAAAGTAAGTAACTCTGTTAAGTAAAAATGTTTTCTGTATTTCATTTGTTATAAAACGAACTCTTGAATGTGGCATGGGTATTTGCAAGCAGGCAAGACTGTACTGTGGGTACCCAGTTTTCACAGCAACAGGTCAAGCAGCCCTCACAGAAACTTGAAATGTCATTTTATTTTATGCCTTTTTTAACATAGATACACTCTGTCCTTTTTGCAGATGTACACCTAAGGCATTAGCTACTTTAAAAATACCTTAGCTTTGCTATTATTTCTATTTTCCTTTCAACAGTCTTTCCACAAGACAGATACCCTTCCAAAAGTGGGATATGCACCACTAACAAGTATTGATCAACTCAATTTACTATTTGTAAGCTTTCCTTATCTATGCATTTTCTATTGGATTGTCTCTCATATGGTCTTTAAAACCATTTCTGGATCATAGCTGTAAGAGATTGGCTCCCTTGCATGCTGAACTCAGTGGTGCTTTCAAGATGAACCTTGAATCAGACATGGTATGTACTTTGAATTTAGCTCGGCTTTGACTTTAGCCCAGCTTTCTTTGGGTGAAATCAAGCTCAGCCTCCTGGATTAATCTTTTCTTCCCCATGGTTGCCAGACAGGGATTTGTGCTTTCAGGTGGAAGCTGCAGAAGAGTTGGGGTGGGTAGGAGATACTCTATGTTTCTGCATTATTTCAGCTCTGAGTCAGGCAAAACACACAAACACACAGTGACACACAGAGCCAAAACAAGAAGAGTAGCAAAACACACACGCACAATCCAAGTTTCACACAGCTGTATTCAGGACTGCTAAGTTCATTACAAGGCCTACCAGCAGTGAATGTCAATAGCTGTAATAGGAAAAGCTCTTCTTGCATCAAAAGTTCAGCTTGCATTCTCCCCAAACCATTCACAGTATTTCAGCAGTTTCCAATATACCAGCACAACCATACCAGCACAACTTGGTCAAGGCATACATGGTTGGCTTATATATTGGATGCAGTATGCAAAGCTGTCCTCTGTAATGAGGGTATGTTCCAAGCTTGGGGGTATACATCAGGCAAGATAGATAAGGTTAATTACTTGTCTAACCCTGTATATATATTTTGGTCTATCCCCGCACCCCTCAGAATATGAGAAGGGTGGAAGAAATTCTATGTATCACTCCTCATCACATTTAAATACAGTATATTTCAAGTTATATATCAAATTGAAAGGACAAAGGAAAAATCGCAGTGCTAAAACTTAGCTGTTAAGAGTCATATTATTTAGCAGACCATACTGCTGTTAAGAGGGCAGCAGAAATCTCACACATTAGAAAAAGGTGCCTTATAGTCTTCAAACTATATCTATTTTAAATAGGAACAAAAAGTTTTTAAAACTATGCATACCAAGTTGTCAAAACTGCACCGAATTCAATCCTAAAACTTTTTTCAAAGAAAATCTTGAGGGAAAATGCCATTAGTTCATACTGTTGTGGCTTGCTTGTTCAAATACCTTGAACACTTAATCAGACATATGTTGACTATTTACCTTTGTCAAATGTTGAGAGGATATGAAAGAACCATGTAGTCCCTGCTTCCAAGGAGGATGGAATAAACTGTTTGTTTATGATCCACAACAGTGTGCTGTGGAAGGCAGAACATCCATACAGCGAATGTAATCTCACCAATCTAGCTTGGTTTAGGAAGCCACAGCTTGCTTAATCCAGGAGTAGACAACATGATGTCCTGCATATGTGTACTAGACTACAACTTTCAACATCCCTGACCATTGGTCAGCCTGACTAGGGACGATGGGTGTTGCAGATCACAACATCTCGAAGATATATATATTGTTTATTCCTGGCTTATATAGTAGATGCAATATGCACATCTCATTTTATTTCTTTTTTTAATGATACACAAAAGCCTTTCTATCAAAAGAGCATCTTAAAAAAAATTACATCTAAATTTTATGATTTTGAAGAAAATTACCGGTAATCCACAGATGAATGCAGAATGCCACTACTCTAGTTAACTGGAACAAGTTAATAAATTACATCACTGAAGTCTGGATGTATCCACAACACAGACATATTCTGTTGGAACTGGCATTCCCTCTTTAAGAAAGTTGGACATGTAGTTTGAAGTGGGGTAGTGGCACTACGAATCTCTAACAAGAGGTCTGATATTATACCAGACTACAATTATAAGGATTTTATGGGGAAATGCTATGACAGTTAAAACAGATAAATGTTTGTAGTGTAAATTTGTCCTTGAAGTTTTAAAGGTATTCAGAGTTTAAGCAGTAAGCTGTATGTTCAGATTCAAAACCCAGTGTGAGATTATTCATTCATCTTTACTCTGAAACAGCATAGAAAGAGGCTCCTCTCAAACTCCCCTTCAGTAAAAAAGCAAACAAAATAAGTTCTTTATTAAACACTTTGTCCAGAATCAAATAAGAAATATTTCCAAAACTAGAAATTAATCACAAAATGAAGACTCATTTTGGTGACTCAAACTTATAACATTCATAAGCGGTAAGAAAATTGTTTGCATCTTAAAAGGAGAGAGAACATGTTAATGTTCATGTGATGCGAAGATTCCAAATTGCTTTCTTTCTTTTTTTAGATCATAAGTGGTATCCTGCAATGTAAAAGGTTTTGCAAACCTGTCAGATGCAAGAGGGTTGCCCAACCCCCTTGCTAAGTAACATCCTGATATTTTGATGCTGCAGGAAATCTACAAGTCAGATCAATTCATTGCCCTTGGGACACCTAAGAAATACAGAGTGGGTGTAATACTTGCAACTTCACTATATCCAGCTTCAATTTGGTACCTTCAAATGTGAACTCCAAGTCCTCAGAAACTAAATAAATAAAGTTAGAATAGGCAGGTGTGCCACCTTGCCCCTGCAACAGTGGGTGCCCAGGGTGTGCTGACATCATGTCTGCATGTCGCAGGGGTGTGATGACATGGTGCACACATGTCCGGGGGTGTGCTGATGTGACGTGCACATCTCAGGGGCTTGGTGATGTGGTGATATGCATGCACCACAGCATGCTGATGTCATGTGTGCATGCTGCAGGGCACGCACGCACTGCCAAAGACATTCTTGGGGTACCTAGCCCCTTCATTTAATATTTGTGGGTGCCTGAATACCCATGGGCCCACAAAGTTGGCACCTATGAGAATAGGTTATCACAGGCAGCCAAAATATGGATTAATATCTTGTCAGGACTCTTATTCCTCTTATTCCAAGCAATCTTCATACAACAAACTTCTAGGAGCCACAAGTGAGAGCTCACAGAGGCCACATCCCAAGAACAGCTTTGACTAGCCAGCTAAACCAGGTGAGGATCAACCAGGAAAGGTAGCACATCTAGAAGAAGGAAAACTCTGATCCTAATCCTCCACTGCCTTGTGGGATATTTTGGGGAGAAGAAAAGGCTAAGGAGTAAACCCTATACAAATCCGGAATGGATGGCACCTTGTATGCCTCTTTCTGGCAACTCCTGCAGTCAAGCTGAAGCCAAACATATTGCTCTGCTTTCCTTTGGACCACAGCAGTGAGGCCAAGAATGGAGTTTTGTCTCCTGGGCAGCCTAGGACCTCAATACATACTGCCCAGGCAAGGTTGCTTCGATGCTGCTAATGCAACGATTTAACTTCACTCCTAGAGGTGCACTCCATTGTCTCTTGAGACAGCTGGATGCCAACAACAACTCATATACAAACTCCTATCTTGACCAATAACCAAGTTATTGTTAGCTTTTATGTGATCAAGGTGGAAGCCAAAGTTCAAAAGAGATACTTGCAGCAGTCCCCAGTCAAAATGCCTTCCAGCAGTACCACTTTGAGTACCGTACTATGCCACTGAGCAACCCAGATTTCTTCTGGAACTGATCATTGCTTCCCAGCCTATCAATGCACACACATATATCAGACAGTTCCCCCAATGTTCTTAGCTTTTTTCTAGTTTGGCTGTAAGCTGTCTTATGTCCCTCTCAGGGAAAAGGTTGGGATATAAATACAACAGCAGCAGCAGCAACAACAACAACCCTCCAGATACCTTAACATGGGCTTGCCATGGTGACAGACCTAGGTGTATCCTTGTAATGCTCTGTGACTGAGGACATCACACTTACATGGGAATAATGGTAAAATGAAAAATATAACTGGTTCCTGGTCTGCTTCCACTGACTTCAGTGCTGCACCTTCTAGAAACTACAGCATACAACAATGCCATAGGCTTTCCTGTTTGAAAATAACAGTATTATACATTGGTTGATTTGATGGATAAAGGGGAGCCTCTCTCCTATGCAAAAGTCTTGAAAAAATTTGAACCAATCTCACTGTATTTGTATTGATATTTGCAACTATATCACTTTCTTACGCATACTCTCATTGAACACAAAGACCAATTCCTACTTTTTTATTTATAAAATACATTTTGAATCCTTCATAGATGTTCGGTTAAAGTTTGATACCATCTATTTATAATATCCTCTAAATGCCATTTTGGGATGACAGTGTCTGGGCAAGGGAGAATGATGGAAGTGAAACTCTGGGAAATTAATATTGGTGTTGTCTCTAACTTTTTCACAACCTTATCAACCAACCAACACAAATGTAAAGGAAGATTAATATCTAGTTTTCAATAGGTGGTACATTACTCTACTGTGGGAAGGGGTGCGGACAGACTGCTTCATACTTTGAACCAACATATCCACACTGAATTGAACAATGTAATGCTTTTGCATAAATTTGAACCTAAGGACACTGGATTCCTGCATAAAGGCCTTCTTAAGCAATTGTATATAAAGCAATAAATCTATGTACAGCACATCATTGGAAGATTCCCAAGCAACCTTCTAAACAATGGATCAATAACATTTGGAAGACTATGATGATGTGCAAGCTTACTCAACAAGAACAGGCAATAAATCTCAATTTAAAAATATTTTATGGTGCCATGGTTTCCCTTTTATCACTTACTTAAAAAACCTTCAAGTTTCTGATCAAATTCGCATAAAGTTCAGTTGCACATTCCCCCTCCCCAACTATTATTCATGTCATGGATCCTTGGTGCCACTCAGGTTGGGATACAGTTGACAGGATCTGCCAGAAGAGGAAGGGAAGAATGATTCACAGTTTGGAGGTGGGGAGGAACTCAAGCAGTGGCACATTTTGTCCTGCCCCTTTGTTGCTGGACATCACAGAAAGGAAGGGGGGTTGTTTGACTCAGTCTTTACTCCACCTCCTAAGAACAAAGTTCCCATGGTAGCTGAGGAAGCAACCAGTCTGGTTGGAGGCTGAAGGAGATTCAGAGGGTTGGACTCAGGTCCCATTGCCAAGGATGAACAACCATTTGCACCAGCATAATCCCCTGCAGAAATGAGAACCAGGTGAATGAGTTGGGAAGGAGGGGCATGCCAAGTGTTGGGACAACACCTTAGCTACACCTAGCCTTGTATCCTAGAGATTTACTTACTGTTTATTGATTTGGGAATCCTTGAACTGATGCTGAGAACGCATACTGATTTCTTAAATGAAGCTTTTGGGTTCCTTTAAGCCAAGAGACTGAGTAGTATGTCAGAGGGTGGGAACCAGGGCAGTTCAGCTTCATAACTTCACGACTCTCTCAATAGGTAATGAGCTTTTCTTTAGGCTGTTTCTCAAATTGTCCTGCAAGCTTTCCCATGATATACTAAAAATTGTAATCAATGTTTCCTTTCTCTCTTAATTAGCAATCCTGTTGTGCTTTTGTGTGTCCTGTTTCTTTCTGCAGTCTTTAATTTTAACTTTACATCAGAATAAAATTCCATATTATTATTATTATTATTATTATTATTATTATTATTATTTAAAAAGAAAGATGTAAGGGCTGAAGATCTGCCTTATTCTAATTTTTTTATTAAATGTAACCATCAACAATTATTCAAATGCTTCATGAAATCAATCACATTTTGTCACTGCATGCCAATAAAACCGCACATCATGAACCTTAAATCTTAAATGTAACATTTATTATGATTTCATGAAATGCATATCTCATTCACCCTCACAGTGATCCAGGACCATAGGTCAATTCCATGATGACATTAAAGCTAAAGGCAGTAAACTCAGAAGAGGGTGACTTTCCCAGGACAAGAACAGAAATCTAAACCCTGAATCCCATACACAAGTTCATCAAAGTGTCCACTGAAGCACACCGGAACTCTACATGCTTCCCACAAATGCTCTGATTCCGTTGAAGAATCTTGACAAAAACTCAGAGTCTAATACTGCCCTCAAGGAACCAGTTCATCATCCTTGCTTTGAAGAAACAGTAAGTATTTGAATTATGAATGCAGCAGAACAAACAATAATGGATAAGATGAAGGAATATGTATTCTATGATTGGCACTGCTGTCTAACCCAATTTGTACAAAACCATTTGTGAAACCATCTGAGGGATATAAAGCCAGCCTTCTTATTTTTCTCCTCCCACAGTTGATATTAAATAATAGGAAGCTTTATTATGGCCAGGGGGGAAAAATGATTTTAAAGTTAGTAGAAGATTTTTCTTTTCTTAAAGGAAGAGACTGCAAGGAAGTACTAGCTGCATCCCCAAATTTAAATGACAAGGAAAGGATTTAATTCAGTATTATCTTGAGACCAAATATTGTTTTAAAAATGACTGCTTCAGGATTACACTAAAACCTGCTTGATCCAGAACCTGAACCAGCGGCAATACCTGGATTTAAGCTACTATGAAAACTAAACTGATAAGCATTGTGGCTTACCTGGTTTCTACATTAACTCACCTTGCCACAGTACATGAATGGTATATTGTATATCACTAAATTATACTTAAGTAGACATGATGAGATTAATGAACCAAAGTTCACCGTGTCCATTACTTACTCTGATTTGGATTAGCATTGGCTAAAACCCTGTGTATTTGCCAATTACTATTTTTCTCATTGAATTTTAACATATGAATCTGCAACTCCTTCACTAAAAAATAATGCTACAAAGAGGCAACCAACATGATCAAAGGTCTGAAAACCAACCTTATGAGGAATGGTTGAAGGATCTGGGTATGTTTAGCCCAGAAAAGAAGAGACTAAGAAGAGTTACAATAGCTAATTTCAAACATCTAAAGGGCTGCCACATGGAAGATGCAGTAAGCTTGTTTTCTCCTGCTCTAGAGGGTAGGACCTGAACCAATGAATTCAAGTTGCAAGAAAGGAGGTTCCGACTAAACATCAGTAAGAGCTGTTCGACAATGGAACAGACTCCATTGGACGGTTGTGGACACTCCTTCCTTGGAGGTTTTTAAGCAGAGGTTAGATGACAGTCTGTCATGGATGCTTTAGCTGAGATTCCTGCATTGCAGAGAGTTGGACTACATGACCCTCAGGGTTCTTTCCAGTTCTACAATACTAAGATTCTATGATGACTCTATTATTAAATATAATAGATGCAATATTTTACAGATGATAACTAATTAATGGTCATGGATGATGGGAATTGTAGTCTATCATCTAGGGGCACCTGCTCAGAGAAGGATGATTTAATCAACGGAACTGTACTCTAACATTTTATAAATGTTCCCAGTTCTCAATCAGGCACCCTTCCTATAAGGCGTAGCATAGTTTCACACATCCAAGGAAAATATTTCTAACATTATGTACACTTGCAAATAAATGGAAATTTGCAATGTATAAAAGAAACCATGAAACAAGTTATTTCCCCCTCTCAGACTGCAGGGGTGGGGGCAGAAGTGAAACTTGTAGGACTTAATCAGATCTGAATGCATTAAAAAGTGAGAACAAGCCTGCATGATGTGGCTTGGACCCAAAAGACATGAAAATGTAGTTTCAGAATTAGCAGAAGAGTGCTGTGTGAGAAAAATGGCCCAGATCCAGAGTTCTTCCATTTGCACAAGCTCCTTCTTGAGATAGTTAATTCAGTTTACATGTTACAGCCTGTGTCTTCCTTGTTTACTGGTGTCTCATACTGTATCCCAACTCCTGATACATTGTGGTGCTGCAAGAAAACTTATTTAGCTTGCATAAGTGTTTATGGAACAGTACAGTGGTACCTCGGGTTATGTTACCTTTGGGTAGTGTAATTTCGAGTTGCGAATGTATATATTTCCGGGTTTTGCTGCATGCTCATGCACAGAAGTGGTGTATTGCGCCGTGCATGCGCATGCATAGAAGTGGCACCTCTGGATGCGGACTTTTCGGGGTAAGTACAGACCCTCGAGATGAATTAAGTTTGTATCCAGAAGGTCCACTGTAATGATATTTTCTTGCTCCACTCAAGATTCTCTGGATCCAAGCCAATACTTGCCATCTCCAGTGTAATTCTAGCTTAGCTTCCAAGCAGTTAAAAAAGTAACAGAAAGGAAAGCTCAATACTTTGACTTAGTGGGTAGCTGCAACTTTCTCTCAAGGTTAAAGGCAGTAAACCTTAATGTTCTTAACTCTCAACAAATGTTAAAAGTAGTATTCAGAACATTCTACTAGAACAAAGGATCTGAGAGGAAAAGTGAGTGAATCTGATAAAACATGTAAGACATTTAAATTGGAAAATAAATCTCCTGCTCCCCTCCAACAACAGCCAATAACAAAACACTCAATGAAAAGGATCATTACTTTAAATTGCTTTCTTCATTTTTTAATCAAAACAGCAATTATGTTCATTTTAAATTTTCATTTTTACAACATTTCTTGGATAGGGTGGGGTCAGGAGGAAGATGACTAGCCAACTCAATCTAAAGTGAAGAAGAATAAGAAGAAAAAGAAGCAGGTGAGAAGAAAACACCAAAGTCATAATATAGGAAACTGATGTTACCACTCTCAAGAGAGAAGATATCCGGGAATGGGGATTGCTACTGTCACTTCAAGAGTTTTGAATGTATCTTAAAAAAAGAAAACAGGCTGCTGTACAGAACATTCAGCTTTACATGCACTGCTTTCGTATACACCATCCTCCATTAGTTAAAAGTCAATTCTCATGAGTCTCATCTACACCAAATACATTTTAAGTACTGTACAAAAAGTTGCACTACAATGTGGTCAGTTGTAGTAAATCTGCAATATCCTACAAAATGAGAGAAGGTATTTCATATGCACAAGAAGAAGGCAGAAAGTGTAGGGGTGCAGTGTGGTGGAAAATCACACACCCCCTTTTGACCAGCCACCCATGCTGCTGAAACTGTATATGCATTATATCTTGCAGCCTAGAGCATTGGTTCCTTAAGCATTGGCCTGAAGGCACATCAGGCTTCCACACTGATAAAGCTAAGCATAGTTCAGGTCTGGTTGGTGCTTGGGTGGGAACCACATTAATGCCTCCTTGGGTTACATGACAGGCCCTGAAATGCTGGGCAGGTTGACATTCCTCCCAAGTTATGTCACACCTGATTAGGACTACTCTCTTTTCAAATCATAAATATATGTATTACTAGTACCAGGATGTCTAATTCATCAAATATTATCTTTTAGACTTCCACCAATTCCTTGGGGCTTATGCACTGCTTTAAGGAATAATGGATTATTCCAAGCTCTCTTCTTAACGTACAAAGACATAGAGAAAGATTGATATGAGTAACAAAGCTATTCCTGTTGCGTGGTGTCAAAATAACACAATGTCAACAACAGAAAAAGATTTCATCTAGTCAATTTAGCTCGTGATAAGTTGTTGCATATTTCAGAGAATCTACATGGTAAAAACAAAAGAATACACACACTCTAAAATGAGATACTTTCAGATATCTTCAAAGCAATTCTCAAGCATTTTGACTCTGAATACTTCTGTGATTTAACATAAGATTTGTGTAACTGAGCCATGTAACTGAGCCCGAATAGCTTAAGGAGGAAATGGACCATTGTAATTTAACCATGGATTGCAGTACATTTTGCTCAAGAAAAATCACCAACGATAAGCCAAGAACAAATCTTGGTTTATCAATGTGATTTGTTTGGAGTACAACAAACCATGATAATCCAGGTATTGTGGTTTGTTTCTTCTAGTAGTAGTAGAAGAAGAAGTAGTAGGTCTCCCCAGCCAGTAAAGTAGATCATTTGGCTCATACCATGAGCAATAGCTTATATTTTGCTGTGGCACATAAACCCAGTCATGCTTAACACATTTAAAAATAGTAATCTGGGAATAAGCACCCTCTTGTTATTAGTAAATAGAAATAAACTGTTTTCATTGTTCTTAATAAGATTTTAATTAAAATGCCAATACTTATTGACAGAATCTGAAAGTGCTCTCTCCATTTCCAATACGCACTCAATGCTCTAGAGTGATGTAGCATTCTAGCTTTTATGCCAAGCCAGCCTCTCTTTTTACCTCCTCACGTACAAAATCAGAAGGAAGGACAGAATAGTCTTAAATATTTGAAATGGAGTGGTGGGTGGGAAGAGTCAAATGCTATAGAGTACATGTAAATGAAGCACATCATGGAAACATGCTACAAAACATGCAAGCATGCTACAAAACAGTGATTTTTCTGCCATAATGTGCATCATTTACATGTGTTTATATTGAACAACACTCTTCACATATCTTTTTGAGCATTTTCATCACATTGCTGTCATGGGAATGTAGGACTATTTTTTCCATTGCAGCATGCCTATCCTAGGTGCATTTAATTTGCATGGTTTTAACTACATGGTACACCCTCCAGTCTCCTCTTAGCATACAAGCAAATGAGGTCTTTCTGTAGCCAAGAATAAAGTGCTGGCATTGGTGTTTTGAAATACCCTACCAGTGTGTCTTGTGTAAGCTAGTTTAAATCTGTAGCTTTTGTTAGAGCTTTTAAACATGTTCTGAGCCTCTTGTTTCCCAGTTCAAACAAAAAGGGTGGCTCACTTAAGAACTGCTATCTCCTGATCAATGACAAAAAGAAATTCTCAATTAAAAAAAACAACCACAAATAGGTGCAAAGTACCCCAATGTCTACATCCTACTTTACCACTATGAGCTAAGTTTTGACAGATTTGCTGTATACTTTGGGGGCTTTGAGATAGCATCTCTATGTAAAGTATTCCTTTGCCTGATGCAAAATAGAATGGGCCCATAACTTTACCTTGGTTTTTCTTCCCACTGTTGGTATGGTATTCTATCAAGCCTTAATTTCGAGAATAGCAACAAGCATGGAAATTATGCTAGTGTTAACACTCTCTATGAGGACCCAAAGATACATTTACACAGTTCCATAACATTCATAGACTCCTGCATTCAGTGGAAGATGTGTAATCTCACCTTGGAGGTAACAGCACAGAGAAACACAGGCATTTATTGTTATGTAAATGCTCTTGTGCTAATTTTATTATAAGTTCTCCAAATAGCTATCCCACTAAATTACTTGTACAGCACTTTGGCTCAGCATGTGCCATGATGTTCATAATATTAAGATCGATATAATGTAATTGCTTATGCTTGCAACAGTGATCTATCATAGCAATTCTAGGACTCTCACTGAGACTGAGTGACTGGGTTACATCATCCCAAATTGCTCTGGTAACATTTGAAACAGTTATTCCCACTGCAAGAGCAGTGACTATGTGCTTCATGAGGATGTGCTTCATGAGAACTTATCATGTCCAAGATGGTGAGCAGAATTAAAACAGCCTGGTTTAACAAGGTCTACCAATCCATGCTCCCACTTTGTACAGGAAGGGGAAACGTGAGCTCTGCTTAAAATCACTAATCTGGCAATAGCACTAGAGAGGGGTTGTCAAGACCAATAACCTTGTCAAGGCTAATGATCTTGTAGTGTGCATGGAGGACTCCAATATCAGTACCTTAATTCTGGGCTCTCCAAGAAAACAGACCTGCCACTATATTTTGCAGTACACCTTTATCTCCAGCTCTGTGGATGCCAAGGACTATAGAATAAGGTGTGTGTCCTTTAAATCACTCAGCCAGCTCTAGGGAGGCAGAACCTATTTCACTCCTGATATAGTCAGCCTACACAAGGCTAAGTCTGGCTCTATTGCCCTGCAGAAATAACTTCCTGTAGTTGCCTTAATAGGTAGCCAGTAGGGCTCCTTTGGAGCTCTCCAAGATCATGTTCTTGTCTGCTTACTGCTTTGATCTACTTTGACCTTCTTCCACCAGATACAGTGTTCTGCCACTGCAAACCTCAAGCTGCCACAGAATTGGAAAAGGGTATTATTATTTTTTAAACGATGCATTTATAAAAGCTCTCTAAAGAAAACCAAATGGGCTCCTGCAGTTCAATCCAGAATATTCTTTTCCCCCTTCAGCAGCAATGAGGAGCCTTAGAAAGGGATTCACTTGGCCTGAAATCCAAAGGTAAATGCAGGAAGACAGCTGAATTTGCCTTGGGACTTGAAAGTTGAGAAAATTTTGCATCACCCCTAGCTGGGAAATTTAACACATGAAAGCACACACAATTGGAAAAGCACAGTGTTGGTTCTGGTGGGAGGTAAACAAACAACGGAACAACATTCTAAGTCTAGGCATACCCATGAAGAAAAATAATAAGTTTACCCATTCAAACTTCTAATTCTAAATACCCTAGGTGGTATCCAATGAAGTAGATCCTATAACACAATGACTTTTAGTTGTGCAATGGAACCTATCCTCCCAGTCTTTCCCCTGTGTGTCCCCTAAATCTGTTCAGAGGTCTCTTCCAACCTCCAGAACAGATTTGGGGAGGGTGCAGGGGATGTGTGGCAAGAGAAAGGGGGGGGGGTTCTGTTGCACAAGCAGACTTCTTTCTGCTACTAGGTCTGTTTCGCTGGATACCACCCACTTATTCCAATACTGTATTTTTGGATTAATGTAGAAGAGCTGGGTGCTTAGGTGATTCTCAAGCAATGTGAATCAAGCATGTGTCAGCTAGAGCACAGTGGCATTTAAATCAGCATAGTGAGCAGACTTAATATTTTACCCAAACCACATGTACTGCCATATTGGGCAGCATATTTTGGGAAGATATTGGTGATTTTATGTTTTAGATGGGATGTACTTCCTGAAACACAATTTTTTGCAAGCTGATTCTACTCTGCCTCTGTCCTATATTTTATTATTTATTGTACGTGGATCATTATGATACTGACATTTTATTTAAGGAAAAAAACACAGTAGCTGATAACAAACAAAAGTATCAACAAAATACAGGGTTCAGTGTTGTCTTGAAGTTTGTCAAACACAATGAAGATCTTCAACATTTCAAAAAACTCCATCAGTTTGTCTTCCTTCCTGAACAAGTGCTAGATTTGATTCCTTCAGCGTGACAGCAATTTCCCAATTTCTACACAAATATTGCATTAATGTGGGTGGGCTGGCCCTCCTCCAATCCTTGGTAATTGTCATTATGCTGCTGCTAACTCCTCCTTTTCAACCATGAATTCTAGATAACCAAACAAGCCCACCAATGGAATTTGGTACACAGTGACGTGTAATAGTTGTTCATAGTAAGTTCCTGAAGTTTGATAGGAGGGCATGAGAACAAAAATTCATGTAAAAAGTAAGACCATTAATGGTGCCTGCTCTAGCAACTGTCATAATGTAGTTTATATTGTATTTAATTATAAAGAAAAAAGAAATGGAAGCCACTTCCCAAAAATACTGTACCTACTTCTCTTTAATGCATGCATGTTTTCTGTAATGCACACACAGTGTTACTGAAATGCTCAAACAATAATAGTCTCTGACAGCATCATATTGAAAGGGTGTCAAAATGTCTCTTAGAAACATGATATCCTAAAACAGAGGTCATGCATGCATAGGGACAGAACTGTCTATCCTCATTTAGCTAGGGACACAGGACAGTGTTTCAAATATGCCCTATCACAGCATAGAGAACACCAGTCTCTGATCATGACTAGACCAGTCTCTGTTCATGACTAGTCAAGAAGCCGGAGCCACTGCACTGCAAGATCTGCTGTCTCTTTGTGTTCCTAGAACTGTACACTGGATGACCCAAACAAACTCTAGGCACTGTAAGACAGTGTGGGGCAATGGCCAATGCACAGCAATCTTCAGTGAATGCAACTTTCTCTAGGAAGTCATTGAGACAGTGCAATTCCATGCATGTTTTCCTGGCAGTTAATCCTACATGTTCAGTGTGACTTACTTCCATGTCAGTACACATAAGACTGCAATCCTCCCCCCCCCCCAATGAGGCAATTCCTTTAACATATCACCAAACATTTCATAGATACACAAATTATTCTCACAATGAAATCACAATATTACTTATTTCATTATGTTACCCAGTTTGAATTTAGAGAAAGTGAGAAAGAAAATAGCGTACCATAAATCCCCATTGCTTTCATCCAAAAGGGAACTGAACACTGTCATGCTGCCTTTCTGCCACTTATCATTTTAAGGAATTTGAACAAACATTTAACAACTCAGTAAGTTCAACAATACTATCTGTTCAGGAGCTGACGGAAAAGATACCCAGGCTAGATTTTTTTAAAAAGAATTCTACAAATCATCCCTCTGGTGATCTGCAACCAAAACTCTATGATGTCCTCATCTGGGCTTTCCTGTAAGTGTCAAAGGATGAAAAGCTGTCTTTTTAATAGTGAAGTCTTTTTTTTATTTTTAAAGCAATCAGTTCAGGGGGGAAAAGGTAAAAAGAAGGATTCCCCTTAAACTATAAGCAAATGCAAACAATTCTCAGGTGTTCAGTAGTCACCCTTCCCAGAGTCTGACCCAGAGTCATGAGTCAACTCTTCTCATAAGGCTTTTTGAGACCACAAAGCATAAGAATCTGAGGAGGCTGCAGAGTATTGGGGAAATGTTTGCTAAAAGGAACAACACACATATGATGCACAACCACCTTGCAATGCTAAAGCAAGCTCAATCCTGCACCCACCAGGAGTATAAAGAATTTCTAAAGTGTCCTGTATAAGAGGCAGAAAAAGTATTTTACAGGTGTATAAAACCTTCAGGAAAATGGAGGGTTAGATTAAAAAACACAAATACTTGTAGCCTCAAACACAATGGTTTTGAAGAAGGTACTTCATGCATTCAGTTCACATTGTTATTGAATGGGGATGTTATTGAATGCACTTCTGTGCAATGGTTCCAAAATTCAGGCTCTGTTCAACCCAGCTCTAGCTTCTGATTTTGTTTTTAATTAAATGTTGGTCCCACTACAGCCAAGGCACCCTAGTATAGCTGTACCCTCTAACAATAATATAAGAGTGTCAGAGAGCTGCAATCTCTACAGCAGATTCAATACTGTATTCTGTACTTTTCCAGCAGATTCAGTATTCAATATTCTGTGTACCAAGAAAGTACACAGCTCTGCCTCTACGTACATCCAGATTATCTGATACAAGGGTCAGATAAACCATGGTCACAAGGTTTCCCTCTTGAGAAACTTCAGAACCTTTGGTGCCAACTGGCATGTGACTAGATCTTCAGGGCTTCCCTTGAGCAGAACAAAGGTTAGATGTCTACATCCATTTCAGAGGACAACAGTACACACAACATTTCTACCTGCCCTTTTCACACTGAACCCAGTCTTGTCGCAATTCACTGGCTATGATGCAGGGCCTGAATGGATAATTCAACGGACAAAGGACAAAACAAAATAACTGTGGGGGGAGGAATGATGAAACCAAATTTACCCAAAGCTCTGGGTTTTGCCAAGAGTTGTACTGGCTC
Organism: Podarcis vaucheri; assembly: GCF_965113315.1. Classification (NCBI taxonomy): domain Eukaryota; kingdom Metazoa; phylum Chordata; class Lepidosauria; order Squamata; family Lacertidae; genus Podarcis; species Podarcis vaucheri. The sequence continues at coordinate 48,484,176 of NC_138748.1, read as the reverse complement.
TTTGGATTTAGAATTTAAATACTCCTAAACAGAAAAGTGAAGATATGGAAATTGAACCAACAAATATTTATGTGAGCATCATTAGCATTTCCTACTACTAGTTGGAAAGCTTAGCAGCGTAATCATGAAACTACATATCATGTTGCACTCACTCCCGTCTGCTTACACGTATTACTTTTGGGGGGCATACAGTGTCCTGTCCACCCCCACAGCAGCACTGCTTGGCATTTCTATGAAGCATAACTGCACTGCACAGCTTTGGAGCTACAGCAAATTTCCAGGCAAGGAAAAGCACTCTTCAGAGATCAGAAGAACAAAGTTGTTTAAGATGATAGGTGCAGAATTGTAATGAGGGCACACAGGTCGCTAATGCAACATTGCATAAACAAATTATTTCAAGAACAACCACAGCAAAATGAGCTTCCCTTTCTATTATAATGTAATGGGTTCCTAAAAACAAATTAGCAGAGGAATGTTCAACCCACCCAATTATTTCTTTCCTTTCTGTCACAGGAATATAGCAAGCCTTGCAGTCCATGGTAGCAGCACACACTTTTAGGGTGGCCTGGCCCAAAACAGGAGAACAAGCAACTTGTGCATGCTCCTTCAGTGTCTTTGCAAGGGGCAAAATTGTACCTCTCTGCTGTGGGCACACAAGCAAGCTCTACATGGAAAATGAGATGCGTAAACTGCCTGAATGACTACTAACGCCAAAATCTGGTATTCCCACAAAACCTCAGCTCAAGCTCTGCTCTTGTTTTGTCTTCCCACCTTCAAATATGTGCCTGACATTCATGCCCAATCCACTTCCAGCGCTCAAAACAACAGAAGTGTGAACATTTCCTGTGTTAAAATATGAGTCGTTTATAGCCGTTATAACAATATATCACTGAATAGTCTGAAGTTTGAAAGCAACTTCGTATACTAGCAGCAGCGGTGTAGCGTGAGTTCTCAGCACCCGGGGCAACGCAAGTAATTTGCGCCCCCTAACCCGGGGCAAGACAAGTAATTTGCGCCCCCCCTAACCCGCGAGTTGCCGCTGGCGCTGCCGCTTGCCCGGAGGAGGAGGGGGGCAGAGAGGCGAGGAAAATGCAACGGCCCAGCAGCTGCAGCAGCACCGGCGGAGGCGGGGCTGTGAAGAGGGGCTGTCTGGCACGTCCTCCGCGGCGAGCGCTGAGAGCCGCTGCCTGCCGGGCGCCTTCAGCCCGGACGCGCACACAGCTCGGTGGTTCCGCGAGACATGCGGCTCCGCTACAGCCTGCGCCCGAGGCTCTTCGGCGACTCCGGAGGCAGCGAGCACGCCCCCCCCAGATGTTGCGCCCGGTGCGGCCGGCACCCCTGGCACCCCCCACGCTACACCACTGACTAGCAGTATTGCAGTACATACAGTTCTTCAAATATCCAGTAATACACATGCTGGGTAGGAAATTTTGTTACACTGGGCCATATCTGTTTTTGTCACAAGAAGATAGGAAACTGCCTTATACCCAGTCAGAACAATGGTATTTCTCGCTCACTACCATCTACTACAGTGGTACCTCGGGTTACATACGCTTCAGGTTACAGCCGCCGCTAACCCAGAAATAGTACCTTAAGTTAAGAACTTTGCTTCAGGATGAGAACAGAAATCGTGCTCTGGCGGCGCAGCAGCAGCAGGAGGCCCCATTAGCTAAAGTGGTGCTTCAGGTTAAGAGCAGTTTCAGAACAGACATCTGGACCTCCAGAACGAATTAAGTGCTTAACCCGAGGTACCACTGTACACTGATTGACAGAGCCTTGCCAGGCTTTCAGATAGAGAATATTTCCCAGTCCTACCTGGAGATGCCGGTGAGTGAACCTGCGAACTTCTCCAGGCGGTGGCTGCTCTACCAATGAACTACAGCCCTTCCTCTTTCACCTTATATAGAGAGACAGGGCAGGGAAGATGCAACAGAGCATTATCTCTTTAGTAAATCTAAACCAAAGCATTCTGCCATGCCGCGCCAGAATGCTTCCTAGTAACTAACTGCTTGAAATCCATAAAGAGAATAAGGGTGTGCAACTATTGCTATGCAACTCCCTACCTTGATGTTAAATACAAAAGAAATAAGCTTGCCATTACAATAAATAAATATTGTGAAATTTGTGTCTCGTCCTGTCTGTCCTTCTACCAGTAGTTCTTCAGTTTTGCCATTATCTCATTGATAAAAATGATGTTTTTCTAAGTCACACTCATGTCCTAGTGATAAATTCAGCATATTTGCAAGGTACTTTCACTCTGAAGAGATTGCAGTGTGCAGCATATATATATATATATATATATATATGCAGGTTTTGGTGTCTTCGGGTGTCTTCCCGTGTAAGAGTCGGGGTGTCTGTGCGACGTTTCGACGAGGTCTCACTCGTCATCTTCAGGCTGGTGCTTTCGGCTTCTTGTTACTGGAACAGAGCAGAATCTGGTGTTTGAGTTCCTATAAATACTGTTGAGGGGTGTGGTGTATAGCCTCCAACGTTCTGGGCAGAGAGGAAGTTCCTAGATTAGTGTGCATTTTCTTCTTTTGTTCCTTAATTACTTGAGGGATATCTTGAGTGATTTCATGAGTGATATTCTGAATACCACTGGGTGGGTCATTAAGTGTAGATTAGTTGCTAAAGCTTTCGTGTCTTGACCTCTTGAGCTTGTGAAGAGTTTTTCTGAGAAGATGGCTGTGCTGCATTTAGTTGTGCTCTGGCTTGGCTTCGTGTATAGGGGCGAGCTGTGGTTTTGTGCCTTGTGCCAGCCAGATCTGTGTAGGGATTGCAGGGGGGTGCAGCATCCGGAGGTGCCACTGTAGTTTGGCTACTGGATGGAGTCTGTAATATGTCTGTGGAGAGGGTCTGGGTTTGGGTCTGGTGTGGTTGATTGGTGACGGCGTTCTGTGTGCCTCTGGTTCTGGTGTCGGTTTTTGTGGGGAGGGCTAATTTCCAGATGTCTGGCAGGCGGGACGTGTCGTCACGCTTGTTCATGTTGTGAGGGTGTTTCTCTATCTCGATGGCTTCCATGATTATTCTCTTGTGGTGATGTTCCATGTTAAAGAGCAATTTGGAATCTGCAAAATTAATTTCGTGTCCTGTTTCTTTCATGTGTTGGAAAAGAGAGGAAGTTTTTTCTTCTTTTTTGACGGCATTCTTGTGTTCTGCGATACGTGCATTTATTCGTCTGTTTGTTTGTCCAATGTACGTGGCTGGGCAGACTTTGCAGGGTATTTCATAGACCCCTTGGTTTTCCAGCTGGATTTTGTCTTTTGGGTTTCTGAGGATATTGGCTATTTTTTGGTTGGTGCAGAAGGCTGTTTTGATATTGTGTTTATGGAGGATTTTGATGATTTTGTCTGTAGTGCCCTTGATATAAGGAAGGAGGGCCATGCCATTGTTTTCTTCTGTGTCTTGGTTTTTGGGGGTGTTTCTTTTTGGATTAGCTTCGTAACCCTGTTTTTCTGGTATCCATTGGCGATTAACACATTTGAGAGATTCTGTAACTCAGTTGTCAAGTGGTCTTTGTCAGCCAGGCGTTTGGTTCTGGAGATGAGAGTCTTGGCTACGGAGTTTATTTGTGCAGGGTGGTGGTGTGATTGTGCATGTAAGTAGCGGTTGGTGTGTGTTTTTTTCCGGTAGATAGTGTGTCCTAGGGAGCCATCAGGTTTTTTGTAGATTAGGACGTCAAGAAAGGGGAGTTGGTTGTTGTCTTCTATTTCCATAGTGAATTGTATTTTGGGGTGTAGGCTGTTGAGATGTGTGAGGAAGCTATCTAGTTTTTCTTTCCCGTGTGGAAAAAAAAAAAAACTAGATAGCTTCCTCACACATCTCAACAGCCTACACCCCAAAATACAATTCACTATGGAAATAGAAGACAACAACCAACTCCCCTTTCTTGATGTCCTAATCTACAAAAAACCTGATGGCTCCCTAGGACACACTATCTACCGGAAAAAAACACACACCAACCGCTACTTACATGCACAATCACACCACCACCCTGCACAAATAAACTCCGTAGCCAAGACTCTCATCTCCAGAACCAAACGCCTGGCTGACAAAGACCACTTGACAACTGAGTTACAGAATCTCTCAAATGTGTTAATCGCCAATGGATACCAGAAAAACAGGGTTACGAAGCTAATCCAAAAAGAAACACCCCCCAAAAACCAAGACACAGAAGAAAACAATGGCATGGCCCTCCTTCCTTATATCAAGGGCACTACAGACAAAATCAGCAAAATCCTCCATAAACACAATATCAAAACAGCCTTCTGCACCAACCAAAAAATAGCCAATATCCTCAGAAACCCAAAAGACAAAATCCAGCTGGAAAACCAAGGGGTCTATGAAATACCCTGCAAAGTCTGCCCAGCCACGTACATTGGACAAACAAACAGACGAATAAATGCACGTATCGCAGAACACAAGAATGCCGTCAAAAAAGAAGAAAAAACTTCCTCTCTTTTCCAACACATGAAAGAAACAGGACACGAAATTAATTTTGCAGATTCCAAATTGCTCTTTAACATGGAACATCACCACAAGAGAATAATCATGGAAGCCATCGAGATAGAGAAACACCCTCACAACATGAACAAGCGTGACGACACGTCCCGCCTGCCAGACATCTGGAAATTAGCCCTCCCCACAAAAACCGACACCAGAACCAGAGGCACACAGAACGCCGTCACCAATCAACCACACCAGACCCAAACCCAGACCCTCTCCACAGACATATTACAGACTCCATCCAGTAGCCAAACTACAGTGGCACCTCCGGATGCTGCACCCCCCTGCAATCCCTACACAGATCTGGCTGGCACAAGGCACAAAACCACAGCTCGCCCCTATACACGAAGCCAAGCCAGAGCACAACTAAATGCAGCACAGCCATCTTCTCAGAAAAACTCTTCACAAGCTCAAGAGGTCAAGACACGAAAGCTTTAGCAACTAATCTACACTTAATGACCCACCCAGTGGTATTCAGAATATCACTCATGAAATCACTCAAGATATCCCTCAAGTAATTAAGGAACAAAAGAAGAAAATGCACACTAATCTAGGAACTTCCTCTCTGCCCAGAACGTTGGAGGCTATACACCACACCCCTCAACAGTATTTATAGGAACTCAAACACCAGATTCTGCTCTGTTCCAGTAACAAGAAGCCGAAAGCACCAGCCTGAAGATGACGAGTGAGACCTCGTCGAAACGTCGCACAGACACCCCGACTCTTACACGGGAAGACACCCGAAGACACCAAAACCTGCATATATATATATATATATATATATATATATATATATATATATATATATGGTTTTTAAAACTGCTCTTCTATGCAAGAATTTTAGATCTTCTCATAACTTTCACTAGCACTAAAAAGTTCACAATTCAGTATGTTGTGGGAAATCAGAGATAGAAATAGACCTGAGAGCATGGTATGGTGGCCAGACCAGAGGGGTAGCTCCACCCAGCAACATTTTACTGAACTATATCATAAGAAATGCTACTGAAATAGGACAGCATTATGTTGGTAGACTAAGGATGCTGGAGAATTCCAATGAAGGGAGAAACAGAAGCAGAAATTGCAGTGTTCACTTATTCATCCCATGTCTCAAAGGAGATAAATCTGGAGAAGGTACGTATTTGCTGCTGCTTGTTGCTTTCAGTCTACAAATGATACATAATCAATTACATTGTTCCTAATTTGCACTGAGTTTCCTTTCCACTGAACTCAAAGGGGTGGAATAACATAATGAGATTGTAAGTTACAGTGGACACCAAGATAAAAAATGTCAGTTTTGATGGAAAACAAAATGCAGAAGAATGGAAAGTGCTGAATGCAATGAAATCAGGATGAAACCAGAATATAATGCCTTCTTACACCCCTGTGGAAGGCACAGACCTGCCCACGGTCAGCAGAGATCCTAGCTAACATGGCACGGTACTATTTTGGGGTGCTTGAACTGCCCATGGACTGCAGATCTTGCATGTATGTTAGATGTACAGCTATCCTCCCTCAATACCACATTGTAGACAATGGACCCTATATGCTGAATAGTGCCTCTCCCCCATTTCTTCAAAATCTTCAATGTTCATTACCTACATTTCCCACCTTTCAAGCCTTATTTCTGCTGCTGCTTTCACTCTGCCTATCCTTATTAGTGTTATTTATAGCTCAGTTGTCTTGTGCAAAAAAAAGTCTCTAGGCAACTTACAACAGAATAAAACCACACAAAATTGTAAATAAAAAGCACTATCAGTAGTTAACATTAAAAACAAGCCCAAACTCATCAAGGATACAGAGCAGCAACAGGATTAAAACATCACCAATACATGGACTACATATCAACTCATCACATTCCATCAAAAAGAAGAAAGAAGTTTAACCTGGTACTGGAGAATTAAAGTTACTGCCAGATGGCTTTGCTTGAGAAAGAGCATTACAAGGGGTTTTTCATTCTGTCTAAACTAAAGTGACCCCTCTGGGCAAAAATCATGCAACTCACACATTGCATTCTGCACAGTACCCTGGAATACTATCCAATACATGTTAAACCACAGTGGTGATAATTCTGCAACAAATTGACTGTATGTGGCAAGAGAAACTTTCATTCATTTCAATATGAGAGGGATAAAATGCATATAACCAGTCAGCAAAAGCTCTTGGTGACACAGTGCCCAGTATGCTGCAAATACTCTCCCTTTATGCACCCCATAATGTATTCTGAACATATTATTTCACTTTCAATAGCGGCTATTCCACAGATGCTCCGTTTCAGAACAAGTCCTCCTATTCTTTGTAATGAACACAGAAATTAATCAAATATGCTTCACTATCTTCCCTCTTCCAAATGCCTATCTGATTTATTCTCCCTGCCTCTTGTCCAACTCCCAACCAGCCATGCAAAAGAGATGGTATGTGGGTGTGTGAGGGGGTTAAACATTAGCACGTATTAGGTTTTTTTGTATTTAAATATGCTGCCTCCTGCATGACCATTTTAAAACACCCTTTCAACATTGCGCAAAGTCTCACCCCTATCCTGCAACTAGTATGTTTTTCTATTGCATGTATTTGGTTGTAACACCATGCAAGTCTAAACTGACCAGCAGAGCCATTAATTCAGAATGGGCTCATAACTAAAAAACCATGATAGTCTGAAAGGCAAGGGCCAGATAATGCACAAAGCAGCACAAGTAATTGCCAAGGGTGGTTGTATTTTTAGTGACTCAAATTGAAGCAGCATGAAATCCAAGAGTTGAACCCTAGAATCCCTTGTAATGTCACAGAGGATGCTGAAGCTTAACTCTTGGATCATTTGCGGCTCTACACCAGTCTCTCCTTATTCTACGAGTGTCATTATACAAAGAGTACAGCCCTGCCTCTTTATGACTTTATTTCCCTAAAAATGAATTATGTCTTGGCCAGTCTCTTCACCCTTTGCATTAAACAGAGGGCCAGAGAAATAGAGGAAATGTTTCTTTTCTTTGTTGCAGCATAGAAATATTGAATTCACCAATTATAGAACTTTAAACACAAGCCTAAGTGCCAGTTTTTAGCTATGAACATGATTTGGCATAAGTTTTTTGGGGGCCCACACACTACCAGAGGGATCACTGCCAACCAGAGCCCACAAAGTAGCTGCCTGGAAGAGAGTACATTGAACAAACTGAGTACAGCAGATTCCTACATATTTCTAAACGCTGCCACCCTTGCTCCAAAATAACTGTACCTTTTTGGTTAACCACAAGGGAGAAGGCTACTTCACAGGCCTGGGCTCAAGAGGCCAAGTTTTAAGCTAGTAAGCCTGTCACAAGACACCTTGCCTGTTAGCTCAAATAGCTAGGCTAGTAGCAATGGCGAACCAGCCCCAAACATGCATTGCCTACCAGCCACAGCTGGCCCAGCAGTTTCCTCTTCTCAAAGATATCTGAAGCAGCAGCAATGAAATATATTTGCAATGTTTCTTCAGAGCCAGGTGAGGCATAATGGAGATAGCAGTTTTAAATTGCAATAGAACAAACTCCTGGTTTTGTCCATGTTGCATCACTCCAGTTTTGCCACCCCATTTGATGTTTCCATGGCTAGAGAAGTCAAAACAGCAGCAGGCTGCTGGAATAGTCTGCAGCCTATCCCAGGGAACAGCTCAGTGCCTCATTCTTTGCCTTGGGCATATTCACAGCTCAGCCAAGAATCAGCACCTGGCTTACTTACTGCATTTGTTCCAATGGCCTCCTCCCCAGTTGCTGCTGCTAGAGAAATGCAAGTCACAGCCCTCAAGGAGCCATGAGTTGAACTCTGCTCGCCCAGCTGCCTAGGAAACAAGTGGCGTTTTACATAGGAGCAGCTTTTCTCCACCTCTATCTGCAGCCAGGTGTGCTCCCCCCTCCATTCAGCAACATAAACTATTTTCATCTCCCACTGGAGCATGTAAATAGTGTTCAGCTAGGCCTTGGGAAATCTGGGTTCAAAACCTTCTTAAACCATGAAGTTCTCTGTGGGGCATTGAAGCAATCACTGTTGCAGCTCATATGTAACACTCATACTTAGTGCTATGTAAATGCTTTGTTCAGGCTTCCTCATTTTTCTGTAGTCAGGTGGGTGGTCTTCAGCCAAGTTTAGCTTTGCAGTCAAATAATTTGGCTATGTATCAACCAGATATTGTGGTTTTAAACAATCCAACTTAACCAGCCATGATTTATTCATTTATTTATTATTACACTTACTAGCCACTTGTAACCCAATGTTTCCAAGTGACTTAAGTTGGAGGGGGAAATGCATAAATATGTTATACCATTCAAAAGAGGGGGAACATATATCACATGAATATTCCATAAAACACATTGTGGAGGAATCCATCTACCCTGTATAACAGCAATGATGCAATAGAGCACTATGCAATAGAGAAAACAACAACCCCACTCACAAACTAGCAAATTTTTAAAAAACTTCAACACTGACCCCTTGTTCCCTAGCCAAAAAATCATGCACATTAACCTGTTGGTTTATTTGTTTTTTAAAATATCTGCACCCAAACCAAGAAGTTTGGCATCAAGGCCAGCTGCTGTAAATCACTGCTAGGTGGCTAGGTCCTTCAAGAATGGTCAGGCATCTCTTCTCTCCTTTCACGGGGAGCAGCAGGAAAAGCAGAGCAGGAAGTTCACAAAGGTTTTTACCTGCTCTGCAGTTGTCTCAGATGGTCCTTCTCTCTAATGCAACTGGTTGGCAGTTCAAAACCTGATCTGTGTTTCTTTTAAACAAGATTCCTGGTTCATACATAACTCCAAGATTCCTTAAAAGTGGAATTAAAGCTGGCAGGCATTCTCTTGACTGCATAGGAAAAGAGAGGAAGGGGAGGATATGAACCTGGAGCTTCATTTAATGAAACCTGATCTTTACCTTATGAAGCCTCATCCTCCTAGCACTAAACCATGGTTTAGTGTTACAAGTTAACACAACTGCTTTCTCTCTCACACCCTAACCTGTCTCTCTGAAGGGGAAAACCATGTCCACCAACTTAAGCTCCTTGGAGGAGACGCAGGGTATCAATACAAGAACATACAAATAAATTTCTGACATCTTGCATGAACAAAAAGGGTAGGGAAATCCTCTTTCATTTTTCAGAAAAGAAGAAAAGGGAACTGATAGCGTTTTATCTTAATGCAAACTAGATTTTCTCCCTCCGTATTATATTTTTATTCTCTGCACTTAACATTGTTTATTTTGCCTTCTTGCATGGCTTGTTTTCTTATTTCTTGCCAGTTCTGGAATCAATAAGGTGAGATTTTATTTGCCTTTCTGTGGGCTTAAAAGCTGTTGTAGACCTACCATGATGTCATTTGCAACGAGGTGCAAAACTAAATAACATTGTTAGTGTTTGTGGCAAAGTATTCCTTCTTTATACTCAGCATTATTTTTCAAAGAAGCTCGCTCAACAAAATCCATTTTCCAGTATGTCAAATAAATAGTAATATTTAGATTTAAAGCACATTTTCAAAGCTGTAAGTGGATAAAAAGTTTCAAATTTATTTTTAACTTCATTTGTTTAATATTTCTAGTAAGAGCTATATTGTGTTTTTAAAATATTCTGGTTTGAAATTAGAATTAATATAATTAAGTATTTAATGTTTTGCCTTAAACTGAAGCAAGAGGGATTAATGATTCAATCACCATCAGATTGGACTGAGCTTATGTGTGCCCACTACTTCCCTCCTGAAATCTACCTTTGTCAGAGGCAGAAACTTCAGGGCTCTTAGTCATTAGGCCAGGGATCACTGGGGTTTGTCTTAGTGAGTCCTCCTAGTGGTGCAGCAATAAAACTGCTGGCACATTTGAAAAAGTTAAGCAAGGTCCAGTATGGTTTCTATATTGGATGGGGAACCATGTGTTGAGATTCCTGCAAGGCAGGGGTTGGACTCTAGATGATCTTCAGGGTCCCTTCCAACTCTACAAACAAGCCTATGATTCTATGAAGATCAGAGTAGCAGAGAACATAGGTTAATTTTAAATTAGGGCCAAGGTGACTTTATGTTGGGAAATGTAAGTCCCAACTTTGTCCCAATCGATCACTTATAGGGGAAAGTCAGTGATGGAAGGTGCCCTGAACACCATCATGACCCAATGATTATACCCTGCAGATGTCCCTCCCCCTGCTCAGTGTTCTTAAAATTCTCCTCCCCTTTCAAGACCCAAAAGTCAGATGTGAAGCTAGCTTGCAATAATGAATCAATAACTACCTGGGGTGCATGTGCAGGGTAGAAAGAAAATGAGGAAGATGGGCAAAAAAGATTCCTTCATCCAACAATGCGTCTGAGCCCATACATTGCCATTACATGGTAAATGTGGGTTGGGAATCCTGCGTTCCTTGTAATGTCTACTATTATATAGAACATATTATTTAAGGGCAAAATATTGAACAATGTGTGGAGGGAGGGGCTGACCTGTAGTCTCCAGGTGCTGCTGGACTAAAGAATCCATCCTCCCTGACCATTGGCTGTGTTGGCTGGGACTGGTGGGAGGGTCACACCTTAGCCACCCCCAGTATAAAGGCTTTGTTAAGTAACAATTATGTATATTTTGATTTTTATAGAAACAAGATAGCATACACAATCACCAGGAGAAAGATTGATCCATCAATAGATATTCTGAACGGGGAATTTTTTATTTAAAACAATTGTGACTAAATCTACCTCCCCCCCCCCCTGAAAGGTACATTGAGCTAAGTCAATCCCCCTTGCAATCTCATTTTAACATGCTTCCTTCCTGATCTCTGATACTACCTACAGAATATGGTGCATAAATTTGAGAAGCAAGAAACCACTGCCAGAGCTATTAAAAATTCTATATATCATAAGCACTTTTTATGAAGATCCGAACAGCTTATCTACTTGGGGGGAAAGAAGAAAAAAGTAGGAAGCCTCCTGAGCCCAATTATCTGAAAATCTGTCTTCTTTTGTTCAATTTTCTCATTAAACTAGCTAAAAAAAATTAAGAAATGGTTGGCTCACTGTTTCTAGCTCAGGCAGCCCAGCTCCATCCTTGTTGAATGCAAATGCAAAACTAGAGCAACTCACTTTAGTCCTATAGAATGTCACCAAAGAAGAGTACAAGACTAAGCAGAATTATTCCGGTGCAGCACACTCATTTGTGCTGCATTTCATTTGCTCTATGTGCCTTTGTCATGACTCTCACATTAAACCCACATACCTAAAGACCTGAACCATTTTCCTTTGGTGTGCCCGGTATTGCTACATTAAAAATAGGGCACTCTTGGTCACTTATATCCTGCCATAGGCCCCATCCATATAAGATTTTCAAGGCAACTTAAAAGCAGCTCAAATGTCAACTCACCTGTGACAAACACAAGGTCAACATTTCAAATACAAAGATATATGAAACAGATGCAATAGCTAGGGGATGAGTGCACATGTTTGCATCAAAAGTTTGGCTTTCTGGGAAGATTTCTACTAGCCACTCATGTTTTCCACCAAGTTTGTGAGCTGTTGCAAGCACTGGGGCAGGGAAGATGGGGGCTTTCAAAAACCTAGTGCTTTCATACAGCATTCGAAACTCACATTGTTCTAGGCACATTTTGCAACAGGGAATTTCATTAGTGGGAGCAATTTCAGAGCTCTGGGTGCAGTATTGCACCTATGATTTCAGATTAAAACTGCACAGTGGAAGGAAATGTCTGGGTTTTTGAATGTCTGATGTAGATTTTTTTCAATTTCATTGTTCTGTATGGGACAATGACAATAAAGATTATTGTATTGGAAGGAGGACCTTTTTCTGCCCCCCCACTTCCAGCCACTCTCTGAAAACTGGAAAAGAGACCCTCTTAAGAATATTAGGGGGGCAGGCAGGAGAAGCATGGATTTGTTTTTTTGCAGTCTTCAGTTGAGGACATGACCAAGTGAAAAATGAACCTAAGATTTTAGCTTTGTATTCTTCTTATAAAAAAAGGGTGCCGAGACTCTCCGTCGTTGCACCCATAACCTAGGTTTAAGTTGCCATTTAGCTCCCAGCTTTCATATCTCAGTTTCTAACACTGCTTTCATACCATGTTTCCCCAGCCTCTTTTAGAACTGCAAGGTCTAATTCTGCCTGTTCAAGAGGTGAAGGACAGTTTGTGTCTTCATGTCCCAATCGATGTAAATAGCCAAAATTAACAACAATGGAATGGAAGCAGGGCAGAAAACAACCCACTGCTGAAGACCTTTGGGCTGTGAGAGTCTCCAGCAGTAGGTTGTTGTTTTTTTTGTTCCATCCCAGCTATTTTTAGAGTTTCAGTCTGAGATCATGGCACTGAAAACACTCACAATCTCAGGCTGCAAAAGGCAGCTAGCCCATACAGCCTTAGGAGAAGGGGGCAGATAATGTCACAGTTGAGGTGTGAACAGAAGAGGGGCAGGGTGCCTTGCTTAAGGTGAACTATGTACTCCTTTTTTGCATGCAGTCACTTAAGCAGGGGTGTTCACATATTTCACTGGCCCTGCTTCAAGTTTTCACCTCATTGCTAAGAAAAACACATATCTAATTGCAGCAAAGATTCAACCCCCCAAAAATGGGTTTCCAGAAAATTTGCCACTATACTTGGCAGGCCTCCCTAAGGATGGTGTTACACAAACAAGGCTCCTTTAGGGGAAAGGCCTTGCTATCACCAATCTAACTTCTGAAGCCTATACACACCCAAGCAAGATTACCTCAAATAAACAAGGAGGATTAAAAAAGAAAAAGGCACATTAGATGACAGTTAAATTTCCAGATGGGCCAATAAGAAAAAAACCATCTCTCCCTTCTGCTCCCTATAGCCATGCTCAACTCTGTGTAGCCAAGCTAGTCTCTTAGGATCTAACCTCTCCACATTTTGAGTCAGCATGCAATTTACCCTCAGATCTCATCTCTGAGAGATTGTATTTTTTCACCTTCCCCTATATCTGGGTGAACTAGAAGACCACCTCGTATCTACCAAGAGCACAGAATGTTTTACTACAGAAGTGGGGAATCTTTTATCTCCCCCACCTCATGGACCAACTTTGACCATTGTGTGGGACAAGCCATCTGTTAGTCATCTAATATCATAACAACATCGTATGCTCAAGGATCTCTGAAGCTCATATGTAGAAATGGGGACACAGCAGCTGGGAAGTAGAACAATGGCACTGGAATTGAGCAGGTTGAGGCCCCAGGAAGCAGCACAGAGGAGCACCAAGCACCCCATGAGGCTGGTTAACTCGAGTGCCAGGAGGGTGCCTTTGTCCTTGGTAGGCCAGGCAGGTGGGCACAAGTGTTTGGAGTACTGGGTACAATTCTGATCACCACACCTCAAAACGGGTGTTTTAGAGTTAGAAAAGAAAAGAAACGAGCAACCAGAATGATCAAGGGGTTGGAACAACTCCCACATTAGGAAAGGTTGAGCATTTGGGACATTTTAGTTTAGTGAAAAGGTAAGCAAGAGGTGACGTGATAGAAGCATATAAAACTATGTGTGGCATGGATTAAGTCTATCATAGCACTAGAACTCATGGGCATCCAATGAAGCTGAATGTTGGAAGATCAGGACAGATCTTCAGGCAATGGAGAGTTATGGAACTCGCTCCCTCAGAAAGGAGTGATGGCAAGCAACTTGGTTGGTTAAAAAGAGAACTGGACAAAGTCATGGAGGATAAGGCTATGTTTTGCCTCCTGAATTCCAGCTGTTTATGCTCTATTCCTGTTCAAGAAACATTTATTATATCTTATCTGTTAAGAACTTATGGGAATCACATCAAACTATTAACTAGAAGGACATAGAATTCAATATCTGTATGATCATCATATCTTCAAAGAGTTAAGAAGATTATCCTTTGCACTGTTTCAGAGTCTTCCACCTGGTTGTCCCTGGGGAAGAGTACTTCCTCCCCCTGTTACTAAGCTTTGAGACCAAAAAGCCAAAGTATAGCTTTTATGCAGAGCGAGGTAGAAAACAAGAAATCAGAAGCTCTCATTTTTGTAGCACTTAGCCAGTAAGCACTTACCTATTTTCAGAGACTCTCAAACTATCAGTGTTCATCTATTATCAGGCTGTCTAGCAATGCATCTCTGCTATTCCTATTGGTTTTGGCTTTCCTCTTCCTTTATCTCCTAAGTGATAAGCTGTAATTTAGTTTGCTGCCAGAGAAAAGGAAACAAATTCTGTCAGGATGTAATTCCAGATTCCCTTTAGCACTGAAGACACTTTGTGTCTGTTGAAGTAAATAATGCAACACATGAGTTCCTGGACATAATCATGTCATTCAGGGCTCTCCTCCCCACTCCGTTTATATAAATTTTCAGTATTCAAATATCCAACCACAATAAGAATATTGGGCCACGGCTATAGGTGTTCAAACAAAGGTAAAAATGGTAAAAGTAAAGGACCCCGGGATAGTTAAGTCCAGTCGAATTTGACTATGAGGTGTGGCGCTCATCTCCGCTTTCAAGCCAAGGGAGACAGCGTTTGTCTGCAGACAGCTTTCCAGGTCATGTGGCCAGCATGACTAAACCGCTTCTGGTGCAAAGGGACACCGTGACGAGTGCCACAGTGCATGGAAATGCCGTTTACCTTCCCACTGCAGTGGTACCTATTTATCTACTCGCACTGGTGTGCTTTCGAACTGCTAGGTTGGCAGGAGCTGGGACAAAGTGACAGGATCTCACCCAGTCCTGTGGATTCGAACTGCTAACCTTACAATCAGCGAGCTCAAGAGGCTCCATGATTTAGATCAAAGTGCCACTGGCATCCCCAGAATATAGACATGCTGACCAGCATGGGCTTGCCCCTTTTCTGACATTGATACATATAGCATGAATGTCTACAGAAAATGTGACTTTGTGCATACAATCATACCTTGCATTGCAATTGCTTCATGTTATGTCTTTTTGGGTTACGAACGTGGCAAACCCGGAAGTGTTTACTTCCGCGTTCACCACAAGCGCATGCGCAGAAGCACTCTATCGCACCGTGTGCACGCACAGAAGCTGTGATCTAGTTGTGGACTTTTTGGGGTGCAAACGGCACCCCGGAATGGATCAAGTCTGCAACTAGAGGTACCACTGTACAACTGAACACATGAATGACAGGGAAAGGGGCAAACTGGCAAGCACAATGTCAGGGGCAGGAGTATTTGCTGTGACCTCATGCATAGATTGAATGAGTGATCTTTTTGTAAATTCTCTCAGTAACCCTTACAATAATCTTTTAAGATAGACCAATGTTCTCCAAGAGGGAAACTCAGTTATTGGGCTGATGCAATACTAATAAAGCTGATGAAATACTTAGCACTGACACCCAAATATCTACGCTAAGGACAGAAAAACTGTATTTCCAGTTTGTCACTTTCACATGTTTTTATGCATAGTTCTGTTCCATTCATATTTTTCACAATAATCTGAAAGATTTTTTATTTTAAGTCCTCAAAATGTGTGTTTAAATGCATATTTTCTCTAAGAGTACTTATTAAAATGCAAATTTCAGTGTGTTTAAACTGATGAGAACTGTAGCACAACATTCAAAGAAGTGCAAAATCTGGTAGACAGCCAAGTTCTGATCTGCACGTCCCAAGAGCTGCACAGTAGGTCATTTTGTGTAAGAATGTGCAAATTTCAAGCAAGTCAATACCAACTTTCATGTGCACATGAAGACATGTGGTTCTTCACTATGAAAGAGTAAATAGTTTTAAATTCATATACACAAGTATAAAAAGTACCTAAACAAAGTGCAGCTGTCAGATGATAAAGGAGAGAATGCTATAATATAGTGTTTGAGTATGGTCTGAATATGCTTACCTCACAGTTCCATAGACATCATTTGTGAAGGATTAGTTTGAGAGACATTACATAACTGCTTCCCACTAAATAATATTTCTTTTAGTTTGAACAGCTGGTTAAATTGGAGGTGTGAAACCTTCCCACTGTGCTCTATTAGGATAATTGTGCCAGAGGATTTAATTATTTGAGAGATAAAGAGTTTTTAAATTGGCAAAGACACCCCCACATACTTAGTTTCTTTTCAATTCAAATACAAAAGACTGCTATTGATGTGTGCCTTCTGCGCTCACATTCTGTAAAGAAGGGACAGCCACATATAAGCATCTTTGTCATGTGAGAGTTGTCAAATAAAAAGTCAGAGATACAGAAACTTAAGCATCAGGGTGGGGTGGGTGATTTATGGCATACTAACTGGGAAATTCAAGCTGTTGTTGTTGGCATCTGTCTGTCTTGCAGCACTAAAGTGACCTCACCGGGGCACAAGCCTGGGTAGTGTGCATAGAGGGCCTGGGCTGCCCTGACAACAATACCCCCCCCCCCGGGCCTTCCTGATGTGGTCCAAAGGAAAACAGAACAGTATGTTTGGCACCAACATGGCTGCAGGAGTTGCTGGAACTTCCCAGGTTGACAAGCCCCATCTGCCCCTCACTTCCCTCAACAGCTCATGCAGAAACTGCCTTCTTGACCATTGGACCCACTATTGGTCTTGTCCATTCAACATGATAGAGCCTGTCTTCACATGAAGGGAAGTCACTATCTTACCAAGGGTTTGAGACCCGTTGGCTACCCTCACCTGGTTTAGCCAGCTAGTCAAAGTCATTTCCAGGTGTGACCGCTGTTGCATGCTGACAGCTTCTGGGAGCCACAGGTGAGAGCTGAGTGCAGGGTGGGGATCAAAGGTGAACAAACTATCCCAGAAGAAGCACAATCTGTCACCCACCAAAGGTACTACCCTCCCCTTAACACTTCATACAGAAAGAACAAACAAACAAACAAGCAATTAATGACTGTGTACATTCTAGGCCATGGGGTGGCCAACATGGTGCCCTCAAGATGTTGCTCCATGCAGCCCTAGACAGTATGGCCAATGGTCTGGGATGATGGAAATTGGATAGATATGTCAGCAGTAGTCCTTAGATATCTACAATGAAATCAATACAGGAATTTCTTCAGATCTATGACTGTTGCTCCCTTGAGTGAAGTACAAAATTTGTGGTTCTTTTTTAATGCATGTGGGGATCATTCATGTGCAAAGCCAGAATATTTACCTTTTTAGGAAAGTTTACTTTACCCATCACCACTTGCTTTAATTATCAATTGCTACATTACATTTTAAGGGATGCGGGTGGCGCTGTGGGGTAAACCACAGAACCTAGGACTAGCCGATCAGAAGGTTGGCGGTTCGAATCCCCGTGACGGGGTGAGCTCCTGTTGCTCAGTCCCAGCTCCTGCCAACCTAGCAGTTCGAAAGCACGTCAAAGTACAAGTAGATAAATAGGTACCGCTCCAGCGGGAAGGTAAATGGCGTTTCCGTGAGCCGCTCTGGTTCGCCAGAAGCGGCTTAGTCATGCTGGCCACATGACCCGGAAGCTGTATGCCGGTTCCCTCGGCCAATAAAGCAAGATGAGCGCCGCAACCCCAGAATCAGCCACGACTGGACCTAATGGTCAGAGGTCCCTTTACCTTTTACATTACATTTTAAAATGTATTTGGTTTGGCTTTTTTAAAAGTGTGAATAGAAGGAAGTTCTACAGTACAGTAACAAGTAAGGCAAAGCTAGTTTTTTCTATTCAGGCAAGAATGCATGGGGAAATTTTTTTTATTCATTCCTAACATACCGGTCACTAGATCTAAAAATAATGCCAAGGCCATTAAAAAATGTGCTTGCAGATTTATTCTTCTGCTAATGAAAATGAAGGCACTACATTGTTGGCAAAAGAGCTATGCATACTGCTAGCAAGCACTGAACAAATTTCTCCTACAGAGATTTGCCAATATACTTCATGGTTAATCTGTAATCTCAGCTCTCCAAATCAGTTCGCTTTTGTGAATAAGCTGTCAAACTGCATAGCATTCTGACATTGCAGGCAGATGTCCAACAGGGAATTAGAAGGGACCACTGAACTTATTTAGCTCGTAATAGCCTTTGGCTTTGAACATTGCATTATTGAGTTCTTTCTCAACATTTTTAAAATTAAATACACAGGTACATATAACAAGGACTGTCTTCTGATTAAAGATTTTTCTTTATTATTATACAGCATTTAGTAAAATTTAGATAAATTTAGATTTAGATAAATGCACATATAAAAGATCTTGATATAGTTGCTTTTTTAGGATGCTGGAGGAAGTAAGTGTGGTGTAATTTGCTATTTAAAACAAAAAACAAAAGATACAGCATACTGTCAGAAGAAAAGAACACCATCATTCATATTTTCCTCATCAGATTGGGACATAATATACTCATTCTTTTTTCTATAGAATTCAATTTCAATTTCACTGAGGTTATGCAAATGTTGAATACACACACACAATTGGTACCTCGGGTTAAGAACTTAATTTGTTCCAGAGGTCCGTTCTTAACCTGAAACTATTTTTAACCTGAAGTACCACTTTAGCTAACGGGGCCTCCTGCCACCGCCGCGTGATTTCCATTCTCATCCTGAGGTAAAGTTCTCAACCCGAGGTACTACTTCCGGGTTAGCGGAGTTTGTAACCTGAAATGTCTGTAACCCAAGACACACACACACACTAGTGCAAATGAAAATTTAACACTCACAGGTGTGTGCACACAAACACACCAAGGTGCTAAAATTGCTTTGGGAAATGTAAGAGCGTCCAGATAGGGAAAAATTATGTAGTAAAATTCAACTGTGGGCCCAACTTTCTTAGTGTGGACATTTTTTTTTTAAAAAAAAGCTTATCATCTGCTTCCCCAATACTCAAAGCACCTTACAGCAATAACAATAGATCTACAAAATACATTAAATCATCATCAGAAAATACCAAACTCGTACAAAATTAAAATTCCTAAATAATCCAAAATGACTATGAAGGTTTTTCAGGGCTCCTGTGCCTTTAAACTTAACATGGCCTTCTTTGCAGTTTCAGCTGGTTTTATTACTTCCTTGTGATCTTGGGTATAAGGAAAAAACCTCCACCTTGATTAGCCTCTCTGTGTTGCCTCATATCAGTTTCTGTTCCCAACAAGGGGTGGGAGGAATCTTTCAATACTGATTTCCTTGTATTCCCTCCACTTAGCTATTTATTATTTACTCTCATTATTATTCTGATAAGAGGGAGCATCTACAGACGGTATTCTTTGCAAAACTTACTATTTGAAGCTCCTAACAAACCTGGAGCAGCTTGACTTCCTCCCTGACAGCCTTTGGTGGGAAGGAAAATCCTCAGGACTGAACTGAACTGGTTCTCTCTTCTGGCAGATATGCACCTTTAATGAAAAGCCCCACTAATTGGGGGGGGGGAGGAGGTAAAATGCATTCACTGCAAATTTTACAAACAGGATGGCTGAGAGAAGTGGATTTTTTTTAAAAGCAAAACTCTTTCCTTTCACCACCACAAAATAAATAAAATGAAACTGATTATGAGGAGCAGAGGAATCAGACTGCCATCTGGCTAGTCAGGGACCCTCCTGAGTGCAGACAGCATTGTCATGCAGATAATGAAGATTAAAATAACATTCATTCCTCAGGACAAGCTCACAGGAGATCCACCTACAGCTGCTGTTTAACTCCTTCAATGGCAGGATAGCAGGGACGACATGTGTGGGATGGGGAAAGGAAAACACTTCTCTGGAATATAAGACGCCAAGTCAGCTAGCCAGAAAGCCTCTCCTGAGATGAAGGTAGTGGAAAAGAAAGAGATTAAGGCTTCATGAGGTGAGAGTGGCTTGCTGCTGAATAAAGCATGTCTGTGAAGGCATAAAATACAGTAAAAAGGGAGGGCAGAAGTGACAGTGAAGTTTGATCTGCAAGGCAAAGAACACCTGGGGATAAAAGATGTAGGGGAACTGGCAGATGGACCATGAAGGTATTACCATCAACAATAAAAAAACAAAACCACAGCCCAAAGGCCTGGGAAGGAACCTGATAATATTCATAAAGGATTTGCAGCAACAACAAAAATGCATGGAAATACAGAAAAGCTATTATTTTCCTCCCCTCTCGCACTAAAACTATACACTGGCAAAGGAAGAGGAGTGTGGGGGAGTGCACCGTCCTTGGCAGCGTGATCCCGGTGGGGTGCCATCACGGCTGCCCCCCCCCACGCTGGGTGCCACACCCCAGGACGTGCACCATGCCTCTGCAGGCAGAGTGCCCCACCCTGGGATGCACACCAGCCCTGCCCCCGCCTGCTCTCTGCCCCTCTCCCCCCCCCCGTGCCAGAGCATGAAGCTCTGCCACTGAAGCCATATACAGAGAGAGAGAGAGAGAGAGAGAGAGAGAGAGAGATTGGGAGAGAGAGCGCACACGATGTAGCTTGGGGGTGGGGAATTTTTCCAGCATTCTCTTCTAGGAACCTTATGGGAGCCACATGATAAGTCATGGAAGGGACTATATATACAGTGGTACCTCAGGTTACAGATGCTTCAGGTTACATACGCTTCAGGTTACAGCCTCCGCTAACCCAGAAATAGTACCTCGGGTTAAGAACTTTGCTTCAGGATGAGAACAGAAATTGTGCAGCAGCAGTGGGAGACCCCATTAGCTAAAGTGGTACCTCAGGTTAAGAACAGTTTCAGGTTAAGAACGGACCTCCGGAACGAATTAAGTTCTTAACCTGAGGTGCCACTGTATATGCCTTTGTACAGTAGGCGAGTGTCTACACAAACTTGTACACAATTACACAAACTCCACCCAGGCACACAGCAACACAAACTCCAGCCAGGAAATCAAGAGGCATTATCAGAGACACATAACAGACAGGCAAAATCTCTTGTAAAGGTTGCAACTTGGGAGGGGGTGTGGCTGGATGAGACTCCCAAGGGCCACATAGAAACATTGGACCCTAGGTCAGAGATTCCCCACCTGTTAGCTTTTCAGATTCCATAAAGTTACTTTACACAAACCAAAATGGTATTCTTTCCACCAAGTAACCCAAAGCGAATTTAGCCAGAAAGAACCACCTCCTATCTCTGACAGAAAATGCTTGCGCCATTTGCAACAATATGTCTGTAAAATGCAGCTCCACTTGCTCTTAAATATTTAAGCTTACCAACTGTCATGTGTTTGTAATTATGATTTCTTCAAACTGGGGCACCCATTGTAAAAGAGGCAAGAACTGAATAAAAGCAGCCAGCACAAACAACCACCTTTGAAAAGCATTTTTTCCCTAGATTCCAATTCTTCTACAATACTGGGCACCTTAATGCTCATAGCTCTAGATTTTTCTAAAGAGATGTTTTAAACACACACACAGAGAGAGCAGAGGCCACAGACTCACTTGGCAGCTTAGGGAGTGATCCAGTTCTGAAACATGAGAACCTACCTCAAATCACCCTGATGAACATCTCTAGTATTCATTAACTTCAGTCAGCTTACTCCTAACAATGACTGTTTTATAGGTGATTTATGAATCAACTGTACAATAGTTGTGCTCTTCCAACTTTCAATTGACAAGGCTGAAATGCATTCTGCTTTCACCCCCACCACCTATTTTATTAGTTTGCATTTGATAGATGTATTTCCCCTCCCTCACACATCTAATGAAAATTGAAATTTGCATAGATCAGTTTTAGGCACAGTAATTTTATTCTGTACTCCCCTGATGAATTATGTCAAAGGCCAGAGCAATAAATATATGCCTACCTGATTCTATAAGTGATGTGGCTCTTGGTTTTGCATGTGATTGATTATTAAGCCTTCAGAAAAAGGTAAAAACTGTTGCCTTTGTATTCTAGAAAACAACATTTTCCAAGAACCAACAAGTGGTGTTTAATAATTAATTTTAGAATGCAAAAGAAAACTTTTTCTGCAATTACTAATTTGCATCAATTTTAATTCCACTTACAGGAATAGTTTTTAAACCCAAGTTTAATAATCCACTAAAATAAATGTTATTGAACAGTTGGGTGAAGAGATACAACTTGTAGCTAAGAATTGGTACCCAAGTTTACCTATTTCCACCTCCCTCCCAGTCCATTCTCCTTTTGTGTCATAAAATCATAGAACTGTAAAGTTGGAAGGTACCACAAGGGTCATCTAGTCCAACCCCCTACAATGCAGGAATCTTTTCCCCAACATAGGACTTGAACCCACAACCCTGAGATTCAGAGTCACAGGCTCTACTAACTCAGGCTCTCTTTGCTGTAGATTTAGATCGTAAGCAAAGACTTACTGGGTTTGATGATTTTAAAGATATACAAACAAGGAAACAAAAACTTGACAGATTATCTCTGTGCATAAAATAATATACAAGTTCATGTTAGCAGTCTTTTATTGCTCTGTAAGTTTCTTCACAGATTATTGTATCTGTCACAATAGCTTAGTTCGCACATAATACTAAGCCATGTTTAACAAACATTGAGTTAGCCATGATGACCAAATAATGGTTTTAGATTCAGGTAGGTAGCCGCGTTGGTCTGATGCAGACAAAATAAACATTTTTTTTTTAAAAAAATTGTCCAGTAGCACCTTAGAGACCAACTACAGTGGTGCCCCGCAAGACGAATGCCTCGCAATACAAAAAACTCGCTAGACGAAAGTTTTTTCCGTTCGCGATTTGCCTCGCAAGACGAATTTCCCCTATGGGCTTGCTTCACAAGACGAAAACGTCTCACGGCTTTTTTTCCTTTGTCTAAAAACAAAGACATGTTTTGTTTATAAAGTTAATTTATTTTCCCTTAAATTTTTGAACTGCTCTTTACAGTATGTGTGACTTTAAAGAGCAGTTAATAAACTGTTGTTGTACCAAATTTGGCTTTGTTTGGACTTTTTTTGACCATAGGAACGCATTAATTGATTTTCAATGCATTCCTATGGGATTTCGTGCTTCGCAAGACGAAAAATTCGCTAGACGACAAAAATTGCGGAACGAATTAATTTCGTCTTGCGGGGCACCACTGTAAATTTGTTCTGGGTATAAGCTTCCGTGTGCATGCACACTTCTTCAGATACACTGAAACAGAAGTCACCAGACCCTTATACAGTAGAACCTCAACTTACCACCGCCCCTACTCGCGAACAATCCGACTCGCAACCGTAGCAAACCCAGAAGTAAATACCGGGTTTGTCGCGATTTGTGCACATGTGGAAGCGGCTTTTGCAGACTGCACATGTGCAGAAGTGGCTGCTGCCATCTGCACATGCGCAGAACGGCGCTGCCACCGAATGCATCTCCCAGCGACCTGGATTGACTCATGAACGGACTTCCAGAATGGATTCCGTATGTGAGTAGAGGTTCCACTGTATATAGTGGAAGGGTGGGATGGGGTTTTCTCAGAAGGATAGTAGGAGATGGGTGATTGACTCAATGGTATGGTAAACCTGTTAACAACTGCAATTAGTCCTACAGGAAAAAGCAAGGGATAGTATGCAGATGACAAAAAAATAGTTTTAGCATATGTAACGAGACAAGAACCCAGTATCTCTATTCAGACCAGGTCTCTCCATAGTTTTCAGTTTAGTAATAAGTTGTAATTCAGCAACTTTTCTTCCAAGTCTATTTCTGAAATTGTAATAAGATAGCTGCTTTGAGATCCTGTATTGAATGTCCTGGGAGACTGAAGTGTTCTCCTACTGGCTTTTCTATCTTATGATTCCTGATGTCAGATTTATGTCCATTTGTCCTTTGGCGTAGGGTTTGGCCTGTTTGTCCAGTATAGAGAGCTGAATGGTTCATCTCTCACAAGTTTGATTTGTGTTCCAATTGCTTTTACCTTACACCTTTGCAGTTTGGTAAGCATCTGGACTGTGGTAGTGAAACAAACCATGCCAAAAGAAGGATGCTAGCCCCATCTTTGTACCTTATCAGCATCACCCTCCTTGAAGTCAAGAGGAAACACTTTCACGGGACACACCTCAGTCCCTCAAGTTATATTTGGTACTCTCATATCCTCCGATGACTCATATAAGAAGCACAACACATCTGTTTGCTGTAATGAAAGGTGCTTGGGAGGGAATATGCCAGAAGATGCTGCACGGGCTGCAAATCCTCTCAAAATGAAAGGAGATACACACAAATTGCCATTCCCAAGCTGCATTATCATTCAGCCCAAGTGTGACCCCCCTCTCCTCTCTTTCATTTTTAAATTCAGAGATACTGACAACTCAAAAAGCAAAGCAGGATTGGAGTTTTAGCCAATAAAGTGTTAGTGTATACACTTAACTTAAACCACACATGTTTAATTGCTCAAATCACTCTCCCCAAATGTGTGTTCAAGAGCTTTATGGAAAAGGGATAACTTCGAGGACATTTGAGTTTGTGTAATGGTACCTTGCAGCCTGGAAAGGATCCTTGAGTGGAGAGATGAGGATTCTTCAGCCTGATCGCATCATGTCACAAATATTACCTCAAAGCATTAAAATTAAGATCTGTAAGTCTCAAACATACTTACTAGAAAGCATGCTGGATTGAATTCAGTATCTGGGGGATTTTACTTGTAGTCTCGGGGTTGGAGACACCATACAAATGTTTGTATTTTTTGCATGATTGCTTTATCAACAGCTGCAATTCAGAGTTTAACAATTTTGACAAAGATTACAAAATAATCTCGAGGGGCAGGGATAAATTTGCTGAAGAAAATTAGTGCCTAGAAGTCACAGGACAGAAGTGTCAATGAGCTAGTAGTTCTGGACAACCCAAGTTGAATGTGTAGATTTGCCAAATGTCATTAAAAATAGATGAAAAACTTTACAAAAAAAAAAAAGCTCAACACTTTTTGAAATATGGCAACCCTATTATAGTTAGATATAGATATAAATTAAAGGTAAAAAGTAAAGGTACCCCTGCCCGTACGGGCCAGTCTTGTCAGACTCCAGGGTTGTGCGCTCATCTCACTCTAGAGGCCGGGAGCCGGCGCCATCCGCAGACACTTCCGGGTCACATGGCCAGTATGACATCGCTGCTCTGGCGAGCCAGCACCAGCGCAGCACACAGAACGCCGTTTACCTTCCCGCTATAAAGCGGTACCTATTTATCTACTTGCACTTTTAAGGGTGCTTTCGAACTGCTAGGTGGGCAGGAGCTGGGACCGAAGGACAGAAGCTCACCCCGCCGCGGGGATTTGAACCACCGACCATGCGATCAGCAAGTCCTAGACACTGTGGTTTTACCCACAGTGCCACCCGCGTCCCTATATAGATATAAATTAGGATCCTATAAATGTGATTGCAATTTGTTTAAAACTGCTTTTAATGTTGGGTTGTATTCAACTTTTACTCAAAGTAAAGCCATTGAAAATAATGGGCCTAAGTTAGTCATGGTCAATAATTTTAACGCATCTACTCTGAGTAAAAGCTAGCTGCATACAACCCACTGTATTTTAAAGTTGTTGTGACTGGCTCTGGGATCTGATGGTGAATGGTGGGTAATAAATGAAATAGATTAGCTATCCATCCACCTCACTCTCGAAAACTAGGAAATATGAAACCTCAGGGGCAGTATCCAATGTACTCATTCCTCCTCATCCCCCTGCACATGCTCACATCTTTTCCAAACCTGGTCCAGAGGGTTTGGGAACCCCATGGAACAAATTTAGTGAGGGGGGGGGTAGTTCCACTGCACAAACATAAATCCTTGCACTGATGGAATGAGTCATGTAACACTATTTAATACAACCCAAGAAGTTCAGAGACTGGAGTGGATTTATAAACAAACTGCAGAACACTGGGAAATTCTCTGCAGATGCGTGAAATCCAACTGTGGCTGATCCCAAGGGAAACATTTATGATGATGCAAGTCCATTAATTTCTTCTTCCCCAAATGAAGGGGAGGGGAGGAACCCAAGATCACAGGAAGGCAGCAGGAATTCCTTCTCAATTCCAGATTGGACCACAATTGAACAAGATATCCATTTTTATTAAGACAGCTATTTTCAATGAACAGGACAGATCTAAATCAATACCCATCCCACATTCTGGAGACTATACACAGAATTTTGCTAGCTAAAGCACACACACAGTAAGATTCATGGTGCTTTGTTTCCCCCTCTGTCTTCCCTATTTTTAGTCCAGCTGATCTAAAAATAAAGTGATCAGCACCAACTGTAGCTAGGCCTAAATATTTTAAACAAAAACAAAAACAAGGCGTCCCTCTCTGAGGAAGCCTCACTGAAGCTGAAGCTTTTTTTATAACTCTTCACACTTGAAAATCACTGCCTAATATCACTGATGATTCAACCTTTTAATTAAAAACAAAACATAAAACACGATTGCCCGTTTTAATTTTTCTAACAGTAATACTAACCTTTGAAAGGGCACTTTAACTCATGTGAAGCTACATCACCATTTAGAGTATATTATAATTACATCTAATTACAGGGCAAAACAGATAGCTCATTCCTCCACCCGGCTTGTAGTTTATTTAACATGGCAAACAGCAGTTCTAGCCAATCTTGAGAGTCAGGAGATCATTCAGCAGTGAGGATGGCTTGAAAATGCTTTTTCAAGAAAGCAGACTGCTATTCATGCAGCATCAGCTAAAACCAACCTTTTTTTTAAACTTTATCTTTAAATTAATATTCCACTCCACCACAAATCTCGGAGCAAAATACCAGACCCTAAAACAACTAAGGCATCAGACCAAAAGTTAAAGCAAGTCTGCAATTGGATATAGCAGGAGATATATATATAGATATATAGAGAGAGGGAGAGTCCACACCAAGTCTTCACCTTTCAAAAGACTGTCAGAAATAGTATGTACAGCTGGTATAGTAGAGTGATTAAAATGCTGGACAAGGAACTGGGAGACCCAGGTTCAAATGCGCACCCAGCCATGAAGCTTATTGGGTGAACAGTCACTGCCTCTCAGCCCAAGTTACCTCACAGGGTTGTTATGAGAATAAAATGGGTTGGAGGAGAACCATGCATACACCTAGAGCTCCTTGGAGGGAAGGCAGGATATAATATATTTTATTATATAATAAAAATATACACCTCTTGAGAAGAGAAGACTCCCTGGAAAAGACCCTGATGCTGGGTAAGATGGAGGGCACAAGGAGAAGGGGACGACAGAGGATGAGATGGTTGGACAGTGTTCTCGAAGCGACAAACATGAGTCTGACCAAACTACGGGAGGCAGTGGAAGACAGGAGTGCCTGGCATGCTCTGGTCCATGGGGTCACGAAGAGTCGGACACGACTAAACAACAACAACATACACCTCTTAACCAGGGTCTCGTGCTTGAGTATGGGCCAACCCTATTCTTGTGCCTATGTGTTCTAAACAGTGTGGTGTAGTGGTTAAGTGCGGTAGTCTCATAATCTGGGGAACCGGGTTTGCGTCTCCGCTCCTCCACATGCAGCTGCTGGGTGACCTTGGGCTAGTCACACTTCTCTGAAGTCTCTCAGCCCCACTCACCTCACAGAGCGTTTGTTGTGGGGGAGGAAGGGA
Source organism: Podarcis vaucheri (assembly GCF_965113315.1). Lineage (NCBI taxonomy): Eukaryota > Metazoa > Chordata > Lepidosauria > Squamata > Lacertidae > Podarcis > Podarcis vaucheri. The sequence continues at coordinate 48,456,319 of NC_138748.1, read as the reverse complement.
AAGGAGAATGTTACCTGCTTTGAGACTCCTTTGGGTAGTGATAAAGCGGGATATCAAACCCAAACTCCTCCTCTTCTTCTTCTTCTTCTTCTTCTTCTTCTTCTTCTTCTTCTTCTTCTAATATTGCATTTTTAATTGTGGTGACCCACCTAGGGAATCTTATGGTAAAAGGTGTGTCATAAATCAAAGCAATATTAAGTAATAATAACAACAATGTGAAAATAAGCCGCTGCTTAAGAGGCTTGGAGCACACCTTGAAAAGGCTCTGTTCTGTCCGTCCTGCCACTGTTATTACATCTTTCAAAGTTAGTGGAACGCCCTCCCTTCAGATGCGAAGGAAATAAGCAGCTATCTTATCTTTAAAAGACATCTGAAGGGGACGTTTTTAATATTTAATGCTGTATTGTTTTTACACTCGATTGTGAGCCACCCAGAGTGGATGGGGAAACTAAATTATTATTATTATTATTATTATTATTATTATTATTATTATTATTATTATATATAGCTCTGGAGACTGATCTTAATTAGTAAAGCTGTTTTCAAAGCAAATAATTTGTTATGCATCTTGAAGTCACTCATTTAGGCATATGCTTGGCCAAATGGATAAGGTCAATGTGTGGGAGTCACACAAATAGCCCTGACTCCAATTTCATGATTGTGATCTTAAGCACAAGGGGTCCGTGTTATGTGGTGTGGAGGCAGTGAGTACAAGGCTGCATTTACAGGCATAAAATATAGCCTTTGTTTGAGTACAGATGCTGCAAAAACCTCCTAGATATTGTTTGTTACCTGGGGTTTGATAACCTCATGATGGTTAAACATATACCATGCAGATGGTTTATAGAAGCGATGTTCTTCCCAACTAGCCTTTTGAAAATAAATGCTGTACTGTTCCACCAGATGCTGAGAAATAGCATTTTTCAAAGCCCAGTTTACATCGGACCCATACAAAAAAAACAAACACAAAATGTTTTTTGCTTCCTCTGCAGCTGCAGCTAACAAACTATTCCCAGATCTTAGCAGAGATCAGTCAGTGATTATCATGTAAAAATAAAAGGAAGTAAACAGAAACATCATGTGTCATGTTAAGATCAGTCTTGAGCAAAAGCTTAAGAGAATGCAGTGGGCAGAAGGGGTGGGAATGCCAAATTGAAATCAAGTGCATCTTGAAGTACAAGAAGATGTGCAACAACCTAAAGGCAGAATAATAAACTGGACACAAAACCAGGATATTTTAATTGCATTAAATGACAGGTTTTGTCTTTTTAAAGCATTGTAGTCTGTAACTTGGTAGCCACATGGATAAGCTTTACAGCAAATGACCAACACAAAAACCAAGTCATGCCTAGAAAGCCTTCACACTCATCCATGTCCCCCTGCTCCTAACATCCATGCATTAAATTCATATAATCCAAACCAACAGGGCACAAGAAGAGCACAGAATCAAGCAGGGAGCCTCTTGCAATGGTTCCTACAGATGACTAAAGTAAGTAAGTCCATGAGACATCAATGTACTGTAAAGATATTTGAGAATCGCCACCTTTCACCTATTTTTACTTGTACATTTTGTAAGAAGCTTCTGAACTTGGGAGTATTTTGTTCACCCAGTTCAGAAATGCGTACTCTGACTTACAGCAGCTCCTGGGATTTTCTGAGAGAGAGGTTTTCCTCATTACTGCTGCCTACAGATTGACCCTGGGACCTTCTGCATGCAAAGCATGTGTCCTTCCACTCACTCCCTTGGGGGGCGGGGGAAGAGAAGAGCCACCACTCTCAGAGAGAGGAAACCCACAACACTTTGCATATCAAATGAGCCATGACCAGTGAATCACTAGAAATGTGGAATATTATTTTGCATTTTTAAAACTCAACTTGCTCAGCATTTAGGTTGAGAAGCAAATAAATAAATGAAGTGCAAACAAAACAAAGCCAATCTGGAGATCCAACTCCTATAACAATTCTGAATGGGTAAGCAACTCAGAAAGATGATCTGCAAATATATATATATATATATATATGGTGGTTTTGGTGTCTTCGGGTGTCTTCCCGTGTAAGAGTCGGGGTGTCTGTGCGACGTTTCGACGAGGTCTCACTCGTCATCTTCAGGCTGGTGCTATCGGCTTCTTGTTACTGGAACAGAGCAGAGTCTGGTGTTTGAGTTCCTATAAATACTGTTGAGGGGTGTGGTGTATAGCCTCCAACGTTCTGGGCAGAGAGGAAGTTCCTAGATTAGTGTGCCTTTTCTTCTTTTGTTCCTTAATTACTTGAGGGATATCTTGGGTGATTTCATGAGTGATATTCTGAATACCACTGGGTGGGTCATTAAGTGTAGATTAGTTGCTAAAGCTTTCGTGTCTTGACCTCTTGAGCTTGTGAAGAGTTTTTCTGAGAAGATGGCTGTGCTGCATTTAGTTGTGCTCTGGCTTGGCTTCGTGTATAGGGGCGAGCTGTGGTTTTGTGCCTTGTGCCAGCCAGATCTGTGTAGGGATTGCAGGGGGGTGCAGCATCCGGAGGTGCCACTATAGTTTGGCTACTGGATGGAGTCTGTAATATGTCTGTGGAGAGGGTCTGGGTTTGGGTCTGGTGTGGTTGATTGGTGACGGCGTTCTGTGTGCCTCTGGTTCTGGTGTCGGTTTTTGTGGGGAGGGCTAATTTCCAGATGTCTGGCAGGCGGGACGTGTCGTCACGCTTGTTCATGTTGTGAGGGTGTTTCTCTATCTCGATGGCTTCCATGATTATTCTCTTGTGGTGATGTTCCATGTTAAAGAGCAATTTGGAATCTGCAAAATTAATTTCGTGTCCTGTTTCTTTCATGTGTTGGAAAAGAGAGGAAGTTTTTTCTTCTTTTTTGACGGCATTCTTGTGTTCTGCGATACGTGCATTTATTCGTCTGTTTGTTTGTCCAATGTACGTGGCTGGGCAGACTTTGCAGGGTATTTCATAGACCCCTTGGTTTTCCAGCTGGATTTTGTCTTTTGGGTTTCTGAGGATATTGGCTATTTTTTGGTTGGTGCAGAAGGCTGTTTTGATATTGTGTTTATGGAGGATTTTGCTGATTTTGTCTGTAGTGCCCTTGATATAAGGAAGGAGGGCCATGCCATTGTTTTCTTCTGTGTCTTGGTTTTTGGGGGGTGTTTCTTTTTGGATTAGCTTCGTAACCCTGTTTTTCTGGTATCCATTGGCGATTAACACATTTGAGAGATTCTGTAACTCAGTTGTCAAGTGGTCTTTGTCAGCCAGGCGTTTGGTTCTGGAGATGAGAGTCTTGGCTACGGAGTTTATTTGTGCAGGGTGGTGGTGTGATTGTGCATGTAAGTAGCGGTTGGTGTGTGTTTTTTTCCGGTAGATAGTGTGTCCTAGGGAGCCATTAGGTTTTTTGTAGATTAGGACGTCAAGAAAGGGGAGTTGGTTGTTGTCTTCTATTTCCATAGTGAATTGTATTTTGGGGTGTAGGCTGTTGAGATGTGTGAGGAAGCTATCTAGTTTTTCTTTCCCGTGTGGCCAAATTACAAAGGTGTCGTCAACATATCTGAGCCAAAGTTTGGGTTTGTGTTCTGACTTGTCTAAAGCATTGGTTTCAAAGTGTTCCATGTACAAATTTGCGATGACCGGTGAGAGGGGTGATCCCATAGGTGCTCCTTCTATCTGTTTGTATCTTTGTCCATTGTGGATGAAGTACGTGTTGGTTAGGCAGTGGTTGGTCAGGTCCAGGATGTATTTGGGGGGGTTGTATTTGTTTTGAATGGCTGTCAAGGCTTCATTAATGGGCACTTGAGTGAAGAGAGATACAACATCGAAGCTCACAAGTAGGTCATCGGGATGTAGGTATTGTTTCTTTATTGTTTCTATGAACTGGAAGGAGTTAGTAACGTGTGAAGCGATGGATTCTGCATAGGGCTGAAGTTGCTTAGCGAGAAATTTAGCGAGATTTTGTAGAGGTGAGCCTATGGAGCTGACTATTGGTCTGAGTGGTGTTCCTTCTTTGTGTATCTTGGGGAGACCGTAGAGTTTGGGGCATCTGGATGATTTTTCTCTGGGGATGATTCTTAGCTGGATTTCTTCACTGATAGGAGAGGCTTTTATTTTGGATTTGGTGGTTTTTTCCAGATAGGTGGTGGGATCTGTTTTTATAGGTTGGTAGGTAGGGTCTTGGAGTAGATTTGATAGTTTTGCTTGGTAGTCCGATGTGTTCATCACAACAGTGGCGTTGCCTTTGTCTGCTGGGAGAATGATTATGTTGTTGTCTTTCCTCAGGTTGGTGAGTGCTTTCTGTTCTTCTTTGTGTAAATTGCTTCTGGGTGGTTTGCTGGAGCAGAGGATGTTGGTGACTTCAAGTCTGATTTTATTGGCTTCATCTGGGTCGATTTTGGTCAGGCTAGCTTCGACTCCGCATATGATGTTTTCCGTGGGGATGCGTCTCGGGGCGACTGCAAAGTTGAAACCTTTGGAGAGTACTTTGGTTTCAGTTGGGGTGAGGATCCTGTCTGATATGTTATGTACTGTTTGTTTCATGGGTTGTTGTGGAGGGTGGCTGGGCTTCTGGCGTTTCTCTAGTTTGTAGAGTTTGTTGGTGTGTCTGTCTGTCTTATGTGAGGTCTCAGTTTCAGCTCTCCAGACGGCTAGTTGTTTGCATTTGTCCCAGAGTGCAGGGTGGATTTTGTTACATAGTTTGAGGTGAAGAGTGAGCAGATCTTTGTTGGTTTGGTTTAGTAGGTATCTTTTCTTATGTATTTCGTTTCTGATTAGGGATAGTTCAGTTCGTTTCAGGATCCTTTCGGTAGCTGGGGTTTTAGAGTGGAATTTAAGTTGGAAGCATGTGGGAGTTAAGTTGTTGTCTCGGCAGTTGCGTAGGAACAGGAGATCACATAAGATGGTGGCTCTTCGGATTTCTAGTTTCTCGTAGGTTCTTGTCAGCTGGAAGGTTTCCTCCCCGTAGAGGTGAGATATTTGCTTTCGTAGATTTTCACGGGTACAGGAATGCAGGTTTTGGTGTCTTCGGGTGTCTTCCCGTGTAAGAGTCGGGGTGTCTGTGCGACGTTTCGACGAGGTCTCACTCGTCATCTTCAGGCTGGTGCTATCGGCTTCTTCTAAGCAACTTCAGCCCTATGCAGAATCCATCGCTTCACACGTTACTAACTCCTTCCAGTTCATAGAAACAATAAAGAAACAATACCTACATCCCGATGACCTACTTGTGAGCTTCGATGTTGTATCTCTCTTCACTCAAGTGCCCATTAATGAAGCCTTGACAGCCATTCAAAACAAATACAACCCCCCCAAATACATCCTGGACCTGACCAACCACTGCCTAACCAACACGTACTTCATCCACAATGGACAAAGATACAAACAGATAGAAGGAGCACCTATGGGATCACCCCTCTCACCGGTCATCGCAAATTTGTACATGGAACACTTTGAAACCAATGCTTTAGACAAGTCAGAACACAAACCCAAACTTTGGCTCAGATATGTTGACGACACCTTTGTAATTTGGCCACACGGGAAAGAAAAACTAGATAGCTTCCTCACACATCTCAACAGCCTACACCCCAAAATACAATTCACTATGGAAATAGAAGACAACAACCAACTCCCCTTTCTTGACGTCCTAATCTACAAAAAACCTAATGGCTCCCTAGGACACACTATCTACCGGAAAAAAACACACACCAACCGCTACTTACATGCACAATCACACCACCACCCTGCACAAATAAACTCCGTAGCCAAGACTCTCATCTCCAGAACCAAACGCCTGGCTGACAAAGACCACTTGACAACTGAGTTACAGAATCTCTCAAATGTGTTAATCGCCAATGGATACCAGAAAAACAGGGTTACGAAGCTAATCCAAAAAGAAACACCCCCCAAAAACCAAGACACAGAAGAAAACAATGGCATGGCCCTCCTTCCTTATATCAAGGGCACTACAGATAAAATCAGCAAAATCCTCCATAAACACAATATCAAAACAGCCTTCTGCACCAACCAAAAAATAGCCAATATCCTCAGAAACCCAAAAGACAAAATCCAGCTGGAAAACCAAGGGGTCTATGAAATACCCTGCAAAGTCTGCCCAGCCACGTACATTGGACAAACAAACAGACGAATAAATGCACGTATCGCAGAACACAAGAATGCCGTCAAAAAAGAAGAAAAAACTTCCTCTCTTTTCCAACACATGAAAGAAACAGGACACGAAATTAATTTTGCAGATTCCAAATTGCTCTTTAACATGGAACATCACCACAAGAGAATAATCATGGAAGCCATCGAGATAGAGAAACACCCTCACAACATGAACAAGCGTGACGACACGTCCCGCCTGCCAGACATCTGGAAATTAGCCCTCCCCACAAAAACCGACACCAGAACCAGAGGCACACAGAACGCCGTCACCAATCAACCACACCAGACCCAAACCCAGACCCTCTCCACAGACATATTACAGACTCCATCCAGTAGCCAAACTATAGTGGCACCTCCGGATGCTGCACCCCCCTGCAATCCCTACACAGATCTGGCTGGCACAAGGCACAAAACCACAGCTCGCCCCTATACACGAAGCCAAGCCAGAGCACAACTAAATGCAGCACAGCCATCTTCTCAGAAAAACTCTTCACAAGCTCAAGAGGTCAAGACACGAAAGCTTTAGCAACTAATCTACACTTAATGACCCACCCAGTGGTATTCAGAATATCACTCATGAAATCACCCAAGATATCCCTCAAGTAATTAAGGAACAAAAGAAGAAAAGGCACACTAATCTAGGAACTTCCTCTCTGCCCAGAACGTTGGAGGCTATACACCACACCCCTCAACAGTATTTATAGGAACTCAAACACCAGACTCTGCTCTGTTCCAGTAACAAGAAGCCGATAGCACCAGCCTGAAGATGACGAGTGAGACCTCGTCGAAACGTCGCACATTTTCACGGGTACAGGAATGCAGGTTTTGGTGTCTTCGGGTGTCTTCCCGTGTAAGAGTCGGGGTGTCTGTGCGACGTTTCGACGAGGTCTCACTCGTCATCTTCAGGCTGGTGCTTTCGGCTTCTTGTTACTGGAACAGGGCACCCGAAGACACCAAAACCTGCATATATATATATATATATATATATATATATTTAATGCCTTTACCAGTGGTAAGCCTGTACTGACACGCTTTCTAGTTTTAAAACAATATACCGTACTACTGAGGTCGAGCCCTAGAAATGCCAACTACTTAACTCTATTGCACCACTGAAAACAGAACTCACTCTCACATTTCTTTGGATTCAGAATAATACAGTTATGGGGAAACTCTGAATCAGCCCTCTAAATGCGTTTATGTAATGTTGAATTTCTCTTTGCACCTCAGACACGCACTCTTAGTGTACGTGGTGTTTATTTTTAAGCTATATGCCTGCATTAAGTCAGAGGACATTTAAGGAGTTAGCTTTCATTCCCCCCACCAACAATCTATTTAGTCTCAGTACCCTTTTTTTATCCCATAAGCTGATAAAGAAAGGTCAGTGAGCACAGGAGCAAAACTTAGTATTCTCAGCAGAGCATCGTGTCAAAAGAGAAAAATCAACAGCTGCAAGGAATTAAAGTAACTCATTTCTATTAGGATAATGTCTGCGAGTAGGAGCAGGCAATGCATGCGACGGAGAGACAAGCAGTCCGTGTGAAATAGAGGTTTTGTTGCATCAGGAAGTTGTCATTAGATTAAAATTTAAATTGCTAAAAAGATAGAAAAGTCTGACCCCTGCTTCTGGCTGATACTGTATAGTGCTTTCTCTCCTTCTCTAGCTGCTACTGTTCTGGTTCCTGAGCAAACCTGTTCCTGCTTTGGAGTCTTTGGCCTAGACCAGTGTTTCCCAAACTTGGGTTTCCAGCTGTTTTTGGACTGCAACTCCCATCATCCTTAGCTAGCAGCAGCACCATGGTCAGGAATTATGGGAACTGTAGTCCAAAAACAACTGAACACAGAAAACACTGGCCTAGACCATGGATGGGAAATTTGTGGCCTTCCAGAGGCTGGCTGGGGCCAATAGGAGCTGAGCCTTAACAACATCTGGAGGGCTATAGGTTCCCCATCCCCCACACTCAATTCATTCTAACTCCTGAACAAAGAGAGCACTAGGAGTTACAGGTCACCTTTCAGTTAGGGGGCGGGACAGGCAACTACTGCTCAGCAGAACAATCCAACGCTTCCCCCATCTGCCATGCCTGAGGGGGTCTGAATGGTGCAAAGACCTGCTCAACTCCACTGGCCTCTGCTATTGTGGAAGCTCTTCTATTGAGGAGTGCTCCAGTGTGCCTGCCAGAAAGGTGGGCAGAAGGCAATTCTCACAATGGGTGTTTCATGACTGGGAAAGGGGCTGGGCCAGCACAGAACCTCCTGCATTCCTGGGCCCATAACTCCATATAAGGTTATGCACTTAATACACTGCAAGGCACGGACATGCAGGTCACCGAGGCACCAGGTGGCGCTACAAGCCTTTGCCATGACTTCATGGCTCCCACACTGTGGTACATAAAAGGAAGCTAAAGCGCAGATAAGGATCCTGTGCATTTTGGCTATTGTAATGTTTCTTGTGGTGTATGCACAGATGCATTACATCAGACCCTGAGATCTCGTTCCCAAGTGAAGTGACATCAATCACATAAGTGCATGAGCCCTAAGATGGGGACAAGCTTCCAAGGGTCACATGATGCTGGGGTAGGTGTGGCCAGAGGTAGAAGTAGGCGGAGCAATCAATGTACAATTCCCCTTTTGTATTGTAGGCTAGTTTCCATGCACACTCTCACACCTCTCTATATCATCTATCCATACATGCAAGAGACATTATCAGAGTTTAAGGGCACTTTCCAGACTGGTAAACACACTTGGGGTGCAAAGCAGGGCTGGTGAGGGGTGTGACCTGGAAATAATTATGGAGGCCTGATGAAAGTGCCTGGAGAGCCACACTCAGTACTCAGCTCTCCACTCCTGCCTTAGAGAAAAGAAAAAGCCGTTATAACTAATTTTAACAAACCTATGCAGGGGGGAAATTGAAAAAATTAAATAAAATCAAAGAAGGGTTTTTTTCTTTTAAGAACTCAATAGCAAAAGTTGCAGCATGGTATTATAACTTCAGCTATTTTTTCCAACAATTTTCCCTCTCTTCCTAGATCTCCTCTTCCAAAGATGTGTGACCTGTCTCAGTTGCACTGCAACATTTGTTATGTACTAATCAAAGCCGCCCTCCTATTGGCTGTTTTTCCCCACCCTGAGAAAGGAACAAACTTGAAATTAACTGGCAGGCTGCAGTGCACTCTCCCACCAAGCTTTTGAATCACAGCTATTTCATAAGATCCACTATGTCTGGACCATGTATTATCTCATTCATTTAAGATGTTCCTTCCTTCAAAACTGAAACTCTAGCTGTGATAGTTTAATATACAGTTGTCAGAACTTTTTATTTGTACATAACCCCATGAAAACTCTCCCAAGTTCCTTGTAAAAGAAGTTATGCTGATAAAGAGCACATATAAAAACTTGACAAGTGTTAACACAAAATAACTTGTACATAGGTCTCTACAGATGGAAATCAAGCAGCTATCACATAACTGAAATCCAGTGCATAGATGCACAAGTGTGAGTTCAATTTATTTTTTCCAGTGAGGCTTAATCATTAATAAGCTCATTCTGGAATATGACCTGTAAACTTTCTGTCCCTTGATAGGCTGTACCAATAGAATCCAAATCTTACTAGTGAAATGATAGAGAGGAGTATTGCTAAGTACATCATCTTACTGAATGGTCATTCTAAGAAAAATAAGCAATTCCAGTGTCCATCTCCTAGCCTGGGTTGGGTTAGTATTTCAATTGTCTATTTATTTAATATACAGAAAAGTTCATCTAAGGTTGGGCATCCATCTAAATATCTACTGCACAATGTTCTTAAAATGAAAAACCTCAGGTTGTCTCTTCTGGTTGAAATATTCCAATTTGGCCAATCTGGTTTACCCATGGTCTAGCAAAGTTCTGAAATGGATAATTCCAGGCTGCAAACCTAAGCACACTCACTAGGAACCAAATCTCACTGAACCCAGTGACATGTGCTTAGGGGTGCCCTGTCATAATTGGTGGTCAGCAAGAATTTTTTGAGAGAGAGGTGGAAAGAAAAAGAACAGACATCTGCATTATGTTGATGGCAGTGGAGGCAGGGTGGGGATTTAAGAAGTTTGATTTTGATTGAAGATTTGGGGGGTGGGAAAGAAGATGTGGACTGGGAGAGAGCAGCTTAGGAACACAAAAGCCATGAGGCAGTAAAAGGACACATATGTATGCTTCCAGATGTCAGCTCCTGCAGCAGAACACAGAAAATTTGCCAGTGAAGTGGTACTTGCTAGCACAAAAGTTGGCTGGGCAATGCATCTGCTACTGTTGCTGATCCTGCTAAGCTATTTCAGCCTGGGCACTGACACAGCCACCCATGTGGTCTTACACACCAAATACCAGAAGCTCAGTTGTGTCTTCACTCTGGGTTTCTACATGTTCTGCAAAAAGCGAATCACTTTCAAACAACACCCAAAAGCTAAAAATGATGCCATTTTGGAAGCAGAACTGCTGCTGAAAGGGTGTTACTTCTATATCTGCATACATAGCCAAAGAGCTTGTGTGAATGAGTAATACATATCCCTCAATCTGCGGCAGACCTGTGCAATTGAAAACTTCCAAAAAGTTTGTATGTCAAGGAATGAGACGCATCTGCCCATGGCTGCAAAATATAAGAAGCCACCATGCTTAGGCGGTCCTTTGCAAAAAGAATGCAGCACCAATGAAGTTGGCCAACATGAGCTGAAGCTCATAGGGACATAGGAAGCTGAATACACCATGTCAGCTCATTGGTCCATCTAGCTAAGTATTGTCTATGCTGACTGACGTGCCAGGATTTCAGACAAAGGTCTTTCTCAACCCTACCTGGAGATGCCAGGAAGTGAACCTGTTTCACTTCCAAAGTTGTCCAGGAACTTTCATCCCCTTCTCTTTCCAAAACACGGGGGCTGGGGGCAGAAGGGATGAATTAAAAGTGTACTGATTGGTGAGTCCCCTAAGTGCATGCTCTGCCAAAGCAGGAATAATTGCTAAGGTATTTGCCAAAGAATGATTACTACAAACCACGGTCAAGAACAAAAAGTGAATTTGTACTACATGAGTGATGGGATTTAAGATCCCAGTTAATATTGGAGCTGGATGAACAAAGTTGTCTTAGCAAAATGAGCCATATTCATTTTCTCTCCTTCTCTACCCCGCAATTACCCAAGATCTGTATGAGTCATAGTATATTATGCACTCAGCCCTCTTCTTGTGCCACCCTTTGCTCACAGACCATTATCCAGCACTCTGCTATTTTAATACTCATAGTAGTATATCTGTCCTGCAATACTGGCATTATGTTGTGACATGAGTCACTGCAATGCTACATTGGCTTGGGGTTTAGAGCACACTGTCCTAAGAACTTCCTTGCTGGCATAGTACGTTTTGGGGACGGGGCCATAAATATTTGGCCAGAATCATACAGATGGCATGTGGCTGAAGAGCAAATTGAATCCAGCACAGGCTTACTTCATAACCATAGGTTGCATATTTATGCTTCCAAATTTATTGGAGTAGGAGTTCAGTCCTACAGCAATGATTCTCAAACAGTGTAATAACGGGGGAAACAACAGCAGAGATTCATCTTTGTACAGGATTGGCATATTACAATTAGTCACCATAAAAAGGTGGTCATGCTTAAGCCTTATCTCCCCAGATTTACACTATCATCAGAATGGCAGCTTGCAAAGGAAGAGTTAGTTCTTTTCCATATTTCAGAAATAGCATGTTTTGGTTTACAGACATTCTCAGCTCGCAATCAGCATTATAAATTCTACAGAGATGAATGGAAGTCTTAATTATGCTATTGTTCCTTGGGTTATTATTGATCCCTGCATTCCACCTGCCTTCTGTTTTGACTTACATTTCAGAATTCACACATGCACATTTTGCAGCAGCTGTCTTCCTTGCAGCAACTAATGGGCATGCACATATCAGGTTAAAACAAAGTGCAAAAAAGGAAAGTCTCTGCGGTCAGATTATTGCATCAGGTTCATATTTCCAATGTTATATCAATGTGCATGCATAGCTGCCTGAAGCAGCTTTAAAAATGGAAGACTGATAACTCAAGAGCCATTCCATAAAGAATAACTGGGGGGGGAATGGAATCTCAAAATTTGGGGAGAAATTCAGATGGGGAGAATTTTGTGAATATCCATAAGAAAATAATGCTAATACATTTAAAAGGGGTGTGTGTGAAGAAGAAATGCTTGTTCCCTTCACCCTGCCTTCTGCAGTCTTTTATCTATTTCTAAGGTCTGGTATGGGGGGGGGGGAGTATAAATGTCTTTACTATGGAACACTTCAAAGGATCATAGAGTTGGAAGAGAGCCCTAAAGATTATCAGGCCAACCCCTGCTGATGCCAGAAAATTGTTTCTACAGCATCCCAAATGATGGAAATCTAGCCTCTGTTTACCTAGTGGTCATTTACATGCATTACAAGTGAAGTTCACCTTCCAGTGCTATCTTGAAAAATGTACAGTTGTACCTCAGGTTAAGTACTTAATTCGTTCCGGAGGTCCGTTCTTAAACTGAAACTGTTCTTAACCTGAAGCACCACTTTAGCTAATGGGGCCTCCTGCTGCCGCTTCACCGCTGGAGCATGATTTCTGTTCTCATCCTGAAGCAAAGTTCTTAACCCAAGGTATTATTTCTGGGTTAGCAGAGTCTGTAACCTGAAGCGTATGTAACCTGAAGCGTATATAACCCGAGGTACCACTGTATTAGAAATAAACAACGCCTTACAGTAACCTGACAAGAAAGGCTCCCACAATTATCTGTTGCCTTTCAATCCACTATTTGAGAATTTTGTGTTCAGACTTGCCACAGTGGCATTTGCAGGTGTACCAGCAATGCACAAATAAAAACCACACACCATTTTTGTATGGCTTTTGTTTAAAAGAAGTGGTTCAAGTTGAGGCATTTCTTTGACAAGATGCTTCCTTCCATTATCAGTAACCTGGACCACCTGTCTCCCATTAAATCCTATTCATGTACCACACATTACTTAAAATTGATCTCTTTTCCTATTGTGCTTCCTGTGATAAACTTAGCAAGGCTCCATTTACCCAAATAACTCCCTTTCAATGCCAACCAAAAGGAAGGAGACTCATTTGTCATGCAATTCATGCAAAAGGTTTCACCAGGGAAATCATAAAATACTAGTAGGGAAGGCAGAAGAGAAGGAAAAGTTCCCGACTTTCTTCCTCCAATTATGCATATCCTGAGACGACATCATCTTTAAAATAAGTTCTTGAAATGTCTTTGTCTAGCAAATGAAACACTGGAATACTTTTGTTTCATCTCTTATGGAGGAAAATATGGACAGGTTTTAGTGCTCATAAAAACAGCAAAGGAAAAGAGTTACAGATTGATGGTACTGCAAGAAAGGAGATTTCAGTTCTGTTCATGCTTCAGTAATGACTTGCCAGCCACATCTGTTTCTCCAAACTTTCACCTACCCCACTAGGGTTGCTAAGCCTCCAGCATCACATATTTTATATCATCTGGTGTACATCAGATTTGGCCCTACAGTTATAGGCATACCTCGGGTTACGGACGCTTCAGGTTGCACGATTTCGGATTGTGCACCGCACCGTACCTAGAAATACCGGAACGGTTACTTTCAGGTTTCGGTGCTTGCACATACGCAGAAGCACTAAATTGCGCTTTGCGCATGCACAAAAGTGCTGAATCGCGACTTGCGCGTGTGCAGACGTGCAGGTTGTGAACGCTGCGGGTTGCAAATGTGCCTCCCACACGGATGACGTTCGCAACCTGAGCGTCCACTGTACTAACCATGCTTGCTGGGGCTGATGGTAGTTGTACAGGGTGAGTCTTTTAAAAGAGGCCCCATGGAACATGTGTTCTCTGTATCCACGGGGCTAAATACTTCAGCAATATCTGGGGAGCCAAATGTTCCCTTGATCCTATTGTCCCCACTTACCTTCCCCAAATGAATACCTCCACTTCCCTGGACATTCCACACTAACCATTTATTATGGAGCTCAAAGACCATGTGTGGCTTGTGGCAATTTCATGTGCAGCATATCCATTTTTGCACCAGCTCACACTGTTGCTGCCACCCTCTTGACACTTGTGGTAATGTAACAGTGCCAAAGTTACTATAAGATAGTATGCTAAGACATTCCTATTCAGCAGGGGCAGATTTATGTATTTTAAGCAAACTGATGTATTTGCTATTGTGGAAACCTCATTCAGCGAACCCCACAGTGTATGAAGGGAAGGGACATTTCTGGATTCAAGGAGGCCCTCGAATCATAACTCTCTGAATCATGTCTCTCACACTCCGTGTTTCCACACACTTCATGCCTTAAATGTTCCCTGCAAGAGATGCATAAAAATACATATGTCAAAAACATTATTCAGTTGAAGTGTGACTTTAGCCTCAGTGTTGGCTACATAACAACTTTATAAGGTGTTTATGAGCAGGAAGAACATGGAGGTGGCTTTAAAAAAGATGACATCTGTTGCAAGGTTGGAGCAAAGATGTGGATATAAATAGAGAAAATGCTTGTGAAAGGAATCGGTGCTATGTGTATATATGCAAAATGTACAGTAGCATGTGTTACATTCAGACACAATGTAAAATATGCAAAAATCCTTTAAAAATAATGTAAACTGTTTCTCGGGGTGGGGGGATCTTGCTGCAACTGAATTCTCTCTCTAGTGCAATGACCTCCTTTGGAGGCAATGCTAAACTATAGTTTAGCATTATAAGAATGAGCTACTGTTGATTCCCATGATTACATGTTCTCCCCTTCCCAGCAATGGTTGCCAGGCAGAAATTGGAAGCTTCTACTTGCATTTTAGGTTTAGCATGTCGTATGAAGCTTTAACTGTGGCAAAACGTAAGTGTGATTTGTTGAGACAAGAAAACTTCAAAGCACAGTGTAGAAATTCCCAATCTCCTTGAAGCCAAATGCACTCACAACAACTTAAGTGCCAAGATATAGTATACTTATTGCCCTGCCTAGATAACATGCTGGTGCAAATATTGACAAAAGGGGGGGGGAGCTATGCCAGGTTGTTGTTCTATAACTCTATTAGGCAGGGACATACTCACAGAGTTTAGCTAGCTTTACATTCCTCATTACATTAACTCTTCATTCTGCCCTGCTGTCCTTGGGGCTAAGGTCAAGTAAAAAAAAATATCCAAACAATTCAACATAAAATCTATTAAATTATTGATAGCTAATGTATTGCTCCCTTGTTTCCCCTGTGCCAAATTTTAGACTGTACACTCTTCAGAGCACAGACCTATTATCTTGTGCTACGCACAACTGATGACACCAATATTATTTTCTTTAATTACATTTTATATCCCACCTTTTCTCCAGTAAGCTGAAGGTAGCACACATGGCACCTCCTTATTTTATCCTCACTAAAATCTAAAGAGGTACAGTGGTCTCAGGGTGCATATAAATGATTCAAGGTCACCCAGGAAGTTTCATGTATGAGTGGGGATTTGAACCTGGACCTGGGCCAGTCTTACTGGAGAAAAAGAGACTGTATCATAAGTTCATCAAGCATTTTCAGAGCATGGATCAGAATTTTTCCTTGGTGAAAGACCACATAATCTGCCCCCAAGCATTGCAAAAATCTGGTCTACAAATCTATGTAAGTAACAAGAAAGCCAAGAGACTGAGCATACTGCAGTACAGGATCAGCTTCTTTTAGAAAGATAGAAATCATTATAAAGGAGGGGGAGGGAGAGAAAATGAATGGAAGAAAAACAGAATACCATCCTTACTGAATCTGAAATAGAAGCAACAAGGACAGATTTATTGTAGAAAGAGGGACAAAAAAAAAAAAAAGGTGCTCAAGGGTAGAATGGTTCTAAAAGAAATGAGGAGAAAAGTCAGAAATGGGGAAAGGAAACTGGCAAAAGGTTCTGAAAGACTGAATGGATATATTTTGTACCTTTTGATCTTGAAATTCTTTTTTGAATTTGGTATTTCCAAGCTGTAATTTCTCACAGCCACTAAGGTAATGGATTCTTTTTTAAAAAAGAAAAAAGAAAAAAAGATGAACTTATTTCTCAGGTTCCACCATAAGGTGGCACCTTCCCAAAAGTGGATAGAAGAAAACTATTTCCCTTATTTAAACATAGAAGAGCTTGGGATCATTAGAATTCATAGCTGATCAGCAGTAGACCCAGGACACACAGAAGAAAGCACAGTTTCACATGACATATCATTAAATCACAGAACTCGCGCAATAAGCACTAGGCTTAGATGGCTTTATTAAAGGCTAGGCTAGGGTAGATGATATCATCAGCATCATCCTTTCTTAAATTTGTTAGCTGCTTTATCTTGCCCAGGGCAACTCAAAGTGACTTGCAAACAAACACACCCACATAGTAACATTAAAACCAACGAGGAAAAGAAGTACACTAAAACCATCCCACCCATTTTTAAAAGGCCGCAGATAGTTAAAGGCCAAAGGCCTGGTTATATAGGAAAGCTTTTGCCTGCCACCTAAAGATATCAGGAGACATTATGTCATGTGCTCCAAATGTTACTGGACTCCAACTCCCATCAGCCCAGCTATCATGGTCAGGAATGAAGGAATGCATACTCAACAACATCTGGATGGCTCATTGTTGGCTACCCCTAGTCTACATACCAACTTAAAGCCTCGATTTATTGAAGCATTCCATGCTGAACATCAGATCTCTGGAACAAACAGCCAAAGATGGCCATCACCTTTGTGCGCTTTCCAGAGTCTAGCTGCTAGTGGAGACTCAGTGTTGGAATAGGGAGCTCATTGGGATGGGGTTGGTAAAGGTGACATGGCAGAAGGGTGTAAAATTATGCATGATGTAGAAAAAGTGGAGAGATTTGTTTTTCTTCTCATATAGTGCTATGGCTCAGTGTCCTTCAGTTAAGTTGAATGGTAGGAGAAGAGAAAGTACATCATTAAAATATGACATTATCTGCTATAAGTTGTAGTGATGGCTACCAACTTGGAGAACTTTAGAAAAGGATCCAACAAATTAATGGTGGATCAATGGCTAGTCTATCAATGATCACCCAGTCATGGTGGCCATATTACCTCCTGTATCAGAGTCCCTGGATACTAGTTGTTGGTATTTTAGAAGGGCTTTGGTACTCATGGCTTGCTTACAGGCTTCCCCATAGCCATCAGGTTGGCCACTGTGAGAACAGGGTGGTGGACTGACTGGACCTTCTGACTGATGCAGCAAGGCAATTCTAAATATATAAATTACAGTACAGTGCAATGAAATGCAATGCAAGATTCCAGTGTAGCCTTGGAACCAGATTCCACCCTGTCCCCAATTTGAAATTATGAATTATTCTCAAATGAATAGCTGTAAAAAAAAAGTATGTAGCTTTCTTTTTGCCTTCTACGTTATAAAGATATTTGATACCTCTGAAACGAGGATATGTCTGATGACTGCAAACTAGTAAGGGACACTTATTGGGACAATCATTTTAATATCACACCCTAGGATTAAAAATGGGTGTGCATGTATACACACACACACACAGAGAGAGAGAGAGAGAGAGAGAGAGAGAGAGAGAGAGAGAATGTGTGTGTTTTAAACAGTATACGCCACTGCAAAGTGAATTTCTATCACCTACCCTGTAGGCAGAAACACTTAAGCGATTAGAATTCACCAAGCAATAATGTCGATTCTTTCCTTGGGCGTTTGCCAACCACCTCTCTTTTCCTCTGGTTAAGGACACTATTAATTTAATAGTCTGCTGCAACAAATGCCTGTATCTGTGCTATTAATAGGCCAAATTGGTAAACATGGGAATTTATAAATGGTGATAAGTAAAAAGGGTTTTTCCCCCCTCACACATGGGTTTTCACTCTTCTCAGTCTGAACAAGGGAGGGGGTATAAAATCAAGACAGCTTACTGCTTGTGGTTTGAATACTGTCAGACCCGTGGTAAACATCTGCAGTACAATAGTAATGGTGAGTGCACTAGTAGGAGAATCCTAACACAACAAACCACAGGAAAGCAGGAATTTGGGCTAGCAGGGAAATTTCTGTCCACAGAGGCACAGGAGCAAGGCCTGGATTAGGAGCAGGCTGTTGTTCACAGGTCTGGAGATAAGAGTGAATGACCAATATGACCTAATACTACTCCACTTTGACTACAACTCCCATCATCCCTAGCTAACAGGACTGGTGGTCAGGGATGATGGGAACTGTAGTCCCAAAACATCTGGAGGGCCAAGTTTGGCCATGCCTGGCCTAAAACATAGAAAGAAGGAAGCTTCCTTCTATGAAGGGCCTGTTATCGCTTATGAAAACTGTTCCACCTAAAAATCCAATATCCTTGGCACGATGAATTTTCTTTTTATACAGTTTTGTAGCCTTTTGCCAGTGGGGCATCATGGCTAGGGAGGAAAGCACTAACATTCCTCTCATGCTGTGATCCCCAAAACAACTGACTTTCCACTTCTTTAAGAAGAACAACGGATGTAGTTGTATGGTATGCATTAAGCTGAACTTCAGTTTGACCCAGAGGCAAGGCTCTCTATCCAGGGTAGGGTAGCTGGAACACCACCCAAGCTGGCAAAAGACACTCTGGGCCATGGAAGCTTCCTTTACCTCCAGGCAGAAAGAAAGGACCAAGGAGCACATCAAACTGCACGTTTGTTGCTTAAGGGGCAGCACAACCCCATCTTGTACAGGATAAATACAACACCGCTGGGCAGATGAACCACTCAACCACAATGCCACCATCTTACTGAGATTAAGCTTCAGTTTAATGGCTCTCTAGTCCATCCTCACAGCCAGATATCAATTTAGCTGCTAAATCTTAGCACTTCCACTGTTTGATCCGAATTTGTTGGACTTCAGCTGCCACCTCTACCTGTAAGTTACAGATAGCAACTCATGGTTGTAGCAACCTAGTCTTAAAATGTACATCATCCAGCATGAAAAATGCTTAGAATTAGGTTTGCTAAACATTGCCTATTCTGTCTAATCAAGGTGACTTTCGTCTTCTTTTCCTTAAACAGCAGCTCTGATCCCACAGGGCAAATGCTTCCAAAAGCGAGAGAATTGTGGGGGGTTTCCATCAATCTTGTTAATGCATGGTAGACCACTGTTTAAAGTGAATAATTCCACTAGGTATGCAATAACCCTTGGGCACACTTGAATAAGCTTTTTAGTTCCCAGTACCAATACCAGTACTGCTACTTAGGTGTGTGTGTCGATTGTTACTCTGGAATCACAGTGTAAAATTTGGTATTGGCCAAAGAAATCAATATCCGAATAATATTTTTATTGAAATTTCCAATCCAGGCCTTAATGCTATTAAGCCTGCATTGGAAGTGTTTGGGATTGCAACCTAAGACTTTGGAAACATAATTGCACAGAGGATACACAAATACGTTATCTTTCTTTAATCTGTTATTGTGCAGAATTGGTTAATAAAATTTCACCCCACCATGGATATAAACACCTTATGAGTTCAGATTCTAAGCTATAACATCTAGTGCACAAAACAAAAGTGAAGCTGCACTATTTGCATTTAATCCAATTCACATCCCCAATTCTAAACTTTATGTGGAAGCAAGTCCCATTGATTTAATGGAACCTGGTTCTGAGTCAATGCACTCAGAATGCATATAGCCTTAAGCATCATTGAGTTGAACAAGACTATTGGCCAAACCCTAAGATTTACAGCACAAGCAAATGAACGCTTAGGGAAAGGAGTAGTGAGTGCAATTCCAATCCATCACCACAGACCATGTCAATATACCTGGGCAGATAACCCAGTACATACATTTACAATGGAGGTAACCAGTCTTCCGCTTAAATCCTAAACTCTGGAGCTTTCTGGCTTGTGAACTTGGCTGGCCATCTAATTTTCTGTAGTGGTGGGAATATCTCGTTACAGACAAAAGAACAAAGGAATCAGTAAATCAACTAATAAACTGCAGTGCCATATCCAGCTCCTATGACAACCAAAATAGAGGTATGCTAAGACTCACCTCCAGTTTATAATAAAAGCATTTCATTTCCTATGGTATATTTGCAACACACAATATTATAGGGCACACACCTGTCGATTCAAACAGGACAATATACAGCCATAATAATAAAAGGTAAAACAGAACAAAAAGCTCCCACTCATTATGGATGACTTGAGTTCCCATTTGGGTTTATTATTTCCACAGTACCCAAAGTCTTTGGCTTGGTTGTGAGTTATTTCTTTTTTTAACGCCTACTGGCATTAATCACATACAGTACCATGTACTGTCACTATGTTAGAACACCAGCTCTTCTCTGAACTAATTATGTACATTGTACTCTGCTACAGTTCATTTACATTGTGCAATCTAATTCGTAGCATAACTAATCCCATATATATGTACCAGAACTTGGTTAATCTGTGGCTGCCCAATCAAAACCTACTGCAACTCCATTTCAATCAGCATTTTCCCCTAGTCTTGATCCTTGAAATGCACATCTTTTCCCCAGGGGGAAAATTTTTTTTTCGTTTCCAAGCGTAAAAAGTATCTACTCTAAGGATTGCACCTTTGATTTTGGATGAATGCCTTCTTATTGGAAGGAGACATGCTAGAGAAATGACTCATACAGAGAAAGCAATGGACAGCCTCCTCTTTGGAGGAAAAGAAGGTTCCCTTGTCATTTTATTTGCTCTAAACAAACATATTGTTGTAGGCTTCCTTTTTCAAATGAATGTGAGAACTAAGGGTGTGTTCACATTACCACTTCAGAATGCAGTGAAACTGCCCCCTCTCCCCACCCCTGGTGTATTTCACAGTTCTTTCACCCCTGGCTATTCACATCAGACAGCTTTATTAATGTCAGATTCATTTTTGTCTCTGAAATGAATTCTGCACGCCAGGGCATTGACTGGGTGGGACATTGAACATCTTTACCCTATGGAAAGGTGTTGGCTAGAAATGAATTGGAAACAGTTTAAGGACTCGAATCGGTGTGAATCTGATGTGAGAAGCAACACATCAAAGAGTAGAATTTTATAACAAAGTATGGGATACCTACGCATTTGGGGTAATGTCGTGTGAACACAGATTAAAAACCCACTGCTAGAAATGCAGCGAGTGTACAGTAAGTGGAAGTGTGAACACAGCTTAAAGTCAAATTAAGATAAAATGGAAGCAGAGTGTGGAAAGTGAAGACAGTGTTACATACACTAACCTCTTGTAACCCACTAGGGGATGGTGCTTTCAAACCTGTAACTAATTGCTGATCTCTATGCTGCTTCTGCATGCAAAACAAATGTTATTACTTCAGTATTCACACTGACAGCTCCAATTAATAGTGCAACAGAAAAATCTTGGCAGAGGGAGCATTCTGGCTGAAGATAATAATGCAGCAATATTAGCCTATAACACTGTTGGATTCAGAACCTTGTCCAAATCAGTGGTTTTGAATCTTCTTTCTTTTTTAAAAAAAATCACATAAAATTAGCAATAAGCAGGTTCCCCTCAGAAAGAATCAAAATTGGGTGGGTATATTGTGGGTTGGGGTGGAACTCTTTGAAGAATTTTTAAAAGCTTGTATTCACGCCCCCTCACCAAGAATTCTCTCCCAGCTCAGAATGTGTGCACGCATATTATACCAGCCCCTGCAAACAACATTTTGGTTTCATCTTCTCTGAACCCAACACCAGACTCCATTAGCTATGGTGAAGAGCTGCTTTGAAAGTTAAACACAGCAATCATCCACAGTTTCACTGAGAGGAGTTAATATTAAATAACTTCGGAGCTTACACCTACACAGAAGACCACACTTTGGGCATCTGTGCTGCTAAAGGTTGGTCTGATATACATTCTAAGTTAGAGGAAAGGCTTATGTGGGAAACAATGTTCTATTTATAATACAGCCAAGCACACTACGAGCTGGACAAATTCATACACCAATTATGGGCTTCAAAAACACCAGTAATATAATTCTGTGTGTCTACTTGAGAAACAGTTTTTCCTGTCAACTAAATCCCGAGTAACAGATTTGTAGTTTGCAGTTCTGCATGAAAATTTCAAAAGCTAAATATTTTCAAGCCACCTTTCATAATACAGAAGCATATTGGGGGAAAGGGTAGCCTAGGACCTTTTCCCTGGCAGGTAAGTCTAAGAGTGTAGAGAATATCTAATGCAGGGAAACATTTAGAAATTCTATGCACTACCTGATATATCATATGGTACAGCCCTTCAGCAGATATATCTCTGGGGGCTTCTGCTCATGCATTCATGTATTCAATAAGTGTCAAGTATACTAGAAATCAGCCCTGAGTGCTCACTGGAAGGTCAGATCATGAAGCTGAGGCTCCAATACTTTGGCCACCTCATGAGAAGAGAAGACTCCCTGGAAAAGACCCTGATGTTGGGAAAGATGGAGGGCACAAGGAGAAGGGGACAACAGAGGACAAGATGGTTGGATAGTGTTCTCGAACCTACCAGCATGAGTTTGACCAAACTGCGGGAGGCAGTGGAAGACAGAAGTGCCTGGCATGCTCTGGTCCTTGGGGTCACGAAGAGTCAGACACGACTAAACAACAACAACAACATACAAGAAGGAGCTGAGTTTAAGTCATACCCATAAACTCAATGTGGTACCAAGCCTCACACTCCTTTCTAGCCTCAGTTCTTCATTTGTAAAGAGGAAAGAGTGACATATGATTCTATATCATTATTACAAAGACAAACAAAAGGCTAAACTCTTCACACATAAATTATGTGCTACTACTAAGTTAACCACCAATGAAGCTTCAAATGAATTAGAAGTCCATTGTCCTGGGAAAACAGCACAAGGAAAATTCTTTAACAAGTATCTAAATTGCTGTTTCATGGAGGTGTCATATTTATGCTCGGTTGAAAAAAATGTAGCCGAACAGTTCAAAGTAGGCAAAATATTATGAATTCTTTTTTAATGCAAGCATTAAGAAAGGTACACTGACTGGAGTCTGGTTATCCATTACAGCAAGCTGTTAATTACCGACTTCCATTCTGTTTTAAGAGGTATCGGGTTGAAGGAAGAAATGGGATAGCCTTGCAGGGAATCGCATCTGCATATTTCCTGATATAGTGCTTACCAGCTTAGCACAGACACATGAATTCTCACCTCAAGGAGGAATCTTTGAGTGCCAAGTAGTGAACTGACAGCTCCCCACCCCACCCCGCCGACACCTTTACAAATTATCTTGATCAACAAACACATTTTTGTCCCTGAGAGAATGCATTTGGCTGCCTTTTCAGCCAGATCTGGAATCAAAATGCAGGATGTACCATTAAATCTAAATATGAATTCTCAAGAAGTTGCATTCCAATTCTCTCAGAGTAAGCTTTCTTCTGATGCATGCATTCTGTTACCTTGCTTTCAACTAGCTGTTGGGCAATGTTACCACAGAAGATTTACAACTGGCAGATACACTATTATGTACAATCATACTGTATTGAGCTACAGGAAAGATGTTGTTTTGTTTGGAAGCCAATACTACCATAATCAAATTTACAATGTTAATGTTGGTGGATGCCATCTTCCAAAAACTTAAAACTCATAATCAACCAAACAACATACCACAAGCTTAGAGAAAAATCTAGACTGCAGCAGAGTCATTTGTCATTTTGTTCAATCCTGCAAGCTATGGTTTGTGCTTACCTGGAAAAAAAACTGGACTCAAACAATGGTTTCCAACCTTGATTTTCATCCAAATGGCTTACCTCAAACTGGAAAATGAGGGTTAAACTGCCACATGCAAGGGAAGTGTGTTACTCTGATGGTTCAGCCAGGCTCATTTACATAGGACCAAACCATGATTTGGCTTCATGTTGGAACCCCTTCATCTCACCCCAATACCACTCAGTCAAGTTTAAACGAACATAGAGATGTATCCATCGCTGAAAAGAATAGCTTCAGTGTTCTTCTCTTAACAATGAAGAGTCCATTACAAATTATTGGCTTTATTGTTGTTAGAACTAAAATTATTCAAATTGCAGTTAAGTACTTAGAGCCTACAGAACAGGCTAAACTATAAACAATGCAAAGTATCAGGAATTATGATCGAAACTGCTTTCCAACTTTAAAAAGTAGTTGAAATTGATGTAAAAGAAAATACTAATTATATTTTTAAATACTTGCAAAGCCTTCAGCACTTTGCCAATTTATTATACAGACAACAGAAAGAGAGATGGGAGGAAAGAAACAAAGTACTTTAGAACATTTGACACAGATTCCATATGGCAAGTGTTGCATTCCAGATGCTACTCCCTGCATTTGTCATTTTCCAGATACTCTTGCAATTGCCTCTGGAGGGAAAACATGATATTGCACAACTCACACTTGAACAGTCTACACACATCCAGAAAACCAAGTGCTCTATGGACAGACTGTAGATACTATCCTACGACTGCAAGAAATAAATGAGAAATTAGGACATCATCAGAAATCAAGCTTGGATTTAAGCATACATGTGCCCTGCACACCTAAATCACTGTTTCTTAATGTTCCTGGCTGATACTGACCCTTCGTTGCATGAAAACGTATAACCAAATTGTCTATGAAAATATAGTCAAAAGTCGCCTATGAAAATATAAAGTGCAATCCTATGCATGCTTATTCAGGAATGGCTACCACCAATTCCAGTGCTACTCACTCTAAAGTAAGGGTGGATAGGTTTGCATGGCATACTGCCTATCAGTGGTGTAAGAGGTGCAAAAAAAGAAGACGGAAAAAAGGAAACCCTCTGCAAGGTTTAGAAGTAAGAGAGAAGAAGGAAACCTGTATCTGAATCCCTGCAGCAATCCAAATGCCATGCAAAGTCTGGGGGATGAGACTGCACTCCATTTGTTACTGATAACATTGGATAGACCAGTATGTGAAAGAGCCAGAAATCATGTTCACATGTATGGTCAAGGCAATGTTCTAAGCAAGTCAAACTTTTTAGGTCACCTTTGCTCCAAACACATGGGGAGTTGGAAGAAGGCATGGTGCTTAATCAAAGATCACCTGGGCTTAGATGGGACCGATTTCCCCCCTGACCTCAACCCTTTATTTTAGACACATCCATCCCACTTGCATCTAAATGAATGCCTGAGTTTCCAGTAGGTAGACATAGCAGGGACTAGTACCTCTCTTATTTATTTAATAGGATTTTGTATCTGGGCAAAAACTGCACCCTGTATTCCAGTAAGGAGCTGCCTTTTATCCAATTTCTGCGTGCACGCGCACACACACTCGTGTGTACCTGTGTGTGTATACATCCACACACTTATTAGGAGGCAATAAAATTCAATGTACATGTTCAAATCCTGCCAAAATTTGCACCTGCCCTTTCCAACAAACAACAACAGTAGCAGTGGCATTTGAAGTGGTACTTCAAAGTGTGTTCAAACTATTTTGCACACATAATTTCAGCGAACTCTTACAAATGGTCTAGTGAAGCAGGCTAGTATTATTTTCATGCAAAAGGAGGAGGTGTTGAAGCTGACAGAATGCTGGCTTTCCAAGACTGCCTAGTGAGTTCCTGGCTGTGAGATCTGAACTGAGAGAACATTGTGGCTCAGTGCTCAGGCATTTTTGGTGACTATTCTATAGCACCTCTTGAACTTCAATCTAAATCAAGTTAGACTAGATTCCATATGAACAAGCAATTAGAAATTCAAGTCCTCTAACATGGGGACCAGATGTTGTCTACCATCATCTGGGGGCAAGGCTCATCTTCAGACCACCTCCAGTCTGCCCCACAGAACCCTTTAAAAAAAAATCAGGTCCACAGCCTCTCCTCAGGTCCACTCTCTCTTCTGGCGGTTCTGTAACCCTCCTCACTGCCCAGTTCTCTCTTCACCTTTAGGAATATGATGCCTCTTCACTGCCTTCATAAAACAGTTATTAAAGGAGGGTTCTGTGGCAGAGAAATGATACTTATTTCAGAAAACCAAGTATATTTACTGCAGAGAGTTCTGCCAGGTACCCGCTGTCTTCTACAAGAGAATGGGTTTTTCATTGTTACTGATATTTTTAGTTATTTCAGAGTTATTGAATTTCTATAACACCTCTTGCTGATATCAAGGTGTTTTACAGCTTAACAAATGCCATATGAAGGAGGAAAGAGCTAGGATTCAAAGACAGCTAGACTGCAATGTAGTACTGCTCTGTTCAGTTGAATATCCTTGAAGTGCTAATTCCACTCACACAGAGTAACTAACAGGCCTCACTAAGAGTCCATTCAAAACCACTCCCTTGGGCTCCTCACCTGTTTTGAATCCAGACTCAAAATGGGCTTGCGATTATATGGACAAGGAAAGATGGTGATTCTGCAGCCTGCTGCTCAAAAAGAAAAATGCATTCATTTACTTAATTTTTAGCAAATGCAGAAAGCTAGTTAAAAGTTTCCCAAATAACCATGTTGCTTGGAGTGTCAAAAGAAACGGATGAAGTGTGGAGTTTGTGGGTGATTAAAAAATTGTTGGCTAGCTGGGATGGGGTGGATCTGAGTCTCACAGGTTTACCTGATGGGTTAATTTGGATCAATTAGCACAATTTATGTGGGGTCTGAAAGCACATGAGGCCACTAAGCAAGTCTGGTGACTGCATGGATGGTGTCTGGGAACCACATCTATGCCACACCTGGGTTCCATGCTAGAAGACAGAAAGGATATAAGTTATATATATAATCAATATGAATCCAGTGCCAGTCTACAATGAAGAGGTAGACACGATGTACAGCACATACATTTTTTAAGTAAACAAATATGAATTACGTAGAAACTCATATTACGTAGATTAAGGCTCCAACATTATAACTCCTACCGAACTGAATAGAACCTTCTTCTGAGTAGCATGCATTGGATTGAACTACACAAACAACTTAGGTGTGAACAACAGGTGCTCTTGGTGCTTCAATTTATTACTTGCCCTTCACCCTAAGGTCCCAGGGTGGGTTACACCAATTTCAAATACAACATTAACAACAATTTTGAAACTTACAATTACAAGAAAAAATGTACTCACAAAAATAGGGTGGGTTCCGGAAATATGCACCTTATATATACTACAATTTACATATGCCACAGCAAGCATGGCCAGTGGCCAAGGATTATGGGAGTTGTAGTTCAGCAACATCTGGAGAGCCAAAGGTTCCCCCCAGCTAACAGTGAAGAAGAAAGGCAGCCTTCTTTGTGCCACCACAACAAAGAAGGCACTGCACCAAATTCCTCTGAGCAACCGAACACAAAGCAAAGCCTCATCTCTTCCTAGAGAAATGTCAAGGAGTCTCCTTCATATGGCAGCTTTTACCACACAGGGAACCATTTATGTATAGCATTTCACCAAAGACCGGACAAGGTTCACAATGCCACAGCAAAACATCCAGAATGAATGCTTTAAAGCGAAGGGATGCCCAGGGCATGTGGCAGGCTGCTGCATGAAGTTTATCATGTGGAAGGATTCACCACATGGATTGATTCCATTTCCTGACTGCTGTTGTTGGTATCTGTTTTAGGAGTGCACCTTTGGGGTGAAGTCAAACAGTTGAAAGGTTGCAGCGCCTGCTATGGCTGTAGAGACTGATACGGAAGAGGCATGTTTTGATGCAGCTGGAGCAAATGAAGGCGTCTGGTTGTTCTGCTGCAGATGCACCATGTTGTTTCTTTTCTCTGCGCTCCTCCCAGCAGTCATGGCCTGTCTGTCTCCAGCCACTGCAGTCATCTGTAAAGGATTCCCACATGAAGGCTTGCAACCCTTCATGTCATGTCTGCAGAGTTTGTTCTGCCAACAGGCCTAGTGCCTGAAGCCTGTAGAGTATGTCTCTGGGGATCCTGCCATCTTCCATTCTGTGGACATGACCAAGCCCATGTAGATGTGTAAAGCCAAGCTTCAGAAAGAGCTACAGAAGGAAACCACAAGTTTAAGCCAAATTCTCTGCCCAAGGCAGGAGATTCAAATCATTAAGATGACCCAGAAGAGAAAGCAAGGGATGCCAAAATTCAGCATGCCAAAGGCATGTGCAAGAAAACAAAATCATTTTATGGGTGATACTAGGTAAGACACACACAGGAGACCAAGCTGCAATTGCACACAGATATTATAATTAGCACAGGCATTAGAAACATACTTGGAAAAGTGCTGTGCAGACAGCTTGGCTATGGGAATACAATTTAAGATGCTGAGGGCATAGCACGTATCCCAGTTTACACTTGTGACACATGAGCCAAATGGCTTGGTGAAGTGTACAGACAGAATAAGCAATCTCCTCACACATCTCAATATTTCCGAGACCCCTGGAAGCAACAGAAAGACTGTGCAATGAAGGCAGTCTCACATATCATTCAATAAGTTATGACAAACAGGTGGAGCAACAGTCAACCTGTGAAGGCTGTTTCTAGCAATCACAACATAATTATGGCCTTTGAAATGTTTTGTGGGTTTTTTTAAGAGGGAAAAAGCTGGTTATCATACCTGCCTTTCCGCTTTCATTGTACAATGTGGTTTACAAATAATAAAAGTCTTTATGGGCTAATAGCCGTAAATAAATAAATGAATGAATAATAAAAGTCAAATGAATACATAGTCAGTGTATGAAGCCCATAGGTGTAAATCCAGAATCCAATGGGTAGGGAGAGAGGGAGCAACCACAACAGAAGAGCAATAAAGCCACCATTCATTAAAGCAGGCATGGGCAAACTCAGCCCTCCAGATGTTTTGGGACTACAACTCCCATCATCCCTAGCTAACAGGACCAGTGGTCAGGGATGATGGGAATTGTGGTCCCAAAACATCTGGAGGCCCGAGTCTGACCATGCCTGCATTAAAGGCTCCAGAGAATAAAGCAGACTTCACAACACTTACAACTTATTTCTTTGTCTGTCTGTCATTGCTACCTCCCATTCTTTCCCCAGGCAGAAGTAGACGGCAGCTCACCATAAACAAACAAATATAAAAATAAAACAATGATCAACATCACCATCAATCAGTAGCAGTAAAAATACAAAGTTGTTTATAATCTGAAAGCCTAGACAAGAAAACAAAGTCAGCAGCAAGCCACTGTTTCTGCAATGGGAAAGCACCTTCTAAGCAATTTCTGTGAAAGGAGAGAGTGTGTGGTGTGTGTGGCCACCTTGTATATTTTTCCTAGTACTGAAGAATGCTTCCTGCTATTATACAGCAACAGCATCATTTTGTGTATGTGTTGTGTGATCTCCACAATTAGGATTAGCAAGACATGGTTATTTCCATGGTAAGCCTAAGGTTGTTGGGGCTGGTTGTCTCTTTAATTTTGTGCTATGCCATGCACCCCTTGGCAACTATTTTGCAGTATGCCCCCCTCTACAGCTATTTTGTGACTGGTGTCCATGGCATTTTCTCAAAATTCAAAATGTGCCCACTGTTCCAAAAAAGGTTGGTGGCCCGTGGCCTAGATCTCTCTTACATATATGAGCTCACCAGCCAAATACTTAGTTAGCTAGCTAAAGTAGTGCTGCCTATTTTATTCACCAGCAAGAATGTGTCTTTATCCAAGGACTTGCATTCATAAAATATTGATCAATGGGCATGGACACAAATAGATCCTAAGAAGGAAGAACAGAGGAACATGCAAGAGTAAGGAAAATGAGAGAAGTGAAGCTGTTAGAAGTTGTTGGGTGAAGACGGAAGGTGTTTGCATCTAGCCTATTACAGTGATTTTGCTTATCATCTAAGTGCAACACATAGAAGTCACCAGAAACAAAGTAAATCCTCTGAAGCTATGAAATAATGCATGATTGAAGTCACAGCAGGGGAGCCAACTGCCCCCCCAAAAAAGTATTGGCCCTAGAACAAGTGTGTTTTTGCATTACAAGGTTATGGCTAAAAAGAGAAAAACATTTTAATTTACCACAGAGTCATGAAGGGAGGAAGGAAAGGATGCTTTCATTCATTATTTCCTTTCAAGAACACAGTGGAGAATCAACATCTCCAGATCTGATTCCCCATTCAAATGCACCAACATAAAGACCAAACATCCACCACAGATCCACCTTATATAGCCAAACTAATAAAAGTTGTGTGTTCCACTACCACTCAAACAAAACAGGATCTGAAGTGGTTCTAATTCAATGAAGTTGTCTACTCAAATTCACCTTGATTATTCCAAAGCTGGTACTGCACATATAGCACACTGTTAGAAATATAACCCTATCTGCACCCAAAAGCAATCAGAATGAGAATGTCTTTCACCACTTCCATGAGATGCTCAGTGTCAAATTGACCTACAGGCTGTACTGTGTATTAAACTTTATTTATAGCCATCTTGCCTCTAAAACCAGCAAAGCGTAAATTTTTACACCTTCTATCCTATACTATCCCTTGCTCCTGAGCAGACATTGAAAAGATTCCTATCTTTCTCTAGCTTCCTCTATGTTCTCAATTTGAGCTCTCCTATCAGGGGGAGAGGAAAAAAATCTGAGCCTTTAGGTAGTGAAATGTGTTTGACTTACTCTGGCCTGTCACACAACACACAGATATGAACTTTCTCCCAGAGAAGGAAATTATATAGCTGAGGGCCATCTACTGTAAACACCTTTTAATATTATTATGCACATAGTTCCCACTCTTAAGCGATTGTCCTCATTATCGACAAGCGCAAGCCAGTAGACAAGCCAGACTAACAGTCATCAAAACTAATAGGGCAAGACTGAGCCTCCAACACATCACACTCTGGCACTGTTTTATGAAAGGTGAGATTCCAAAGCCCAACTGAATTTAAATGATTTTGTCCTCAAAGCAGGTGGCAGGTTCATCACAGCAGGTTGACAATGTTTCAGTGGAGACAATGCAGATTCGCCTGCCTATTCACCACCAGAAGTACTCTGCAGGATGGCACTTTGCAGACACAATGGCAACTAAGCAGAAATATTTCTTCAGAGTACCACTGCTATCATATAATCTTCAGGAATGGGCTATATTCAGGGTTGCACAGATGCTGCTAGAGCAGAGGAAATCTGTAGAATATGGCATTGTGCATAGAATTCAGCTTCCTGGGATTCTTAACTTTGCTTATTAGGTTTTTTCTTTTTTTTTTCTTTTAAAGATTCTAAGCCATTGTGATTGCAGAGATCAGGTTAAAAATGCAAAATGTCATCTACTGAAATATCAGAAGCCAGAGTTGGGGAACTAGATTTCTAGGAGTTAGAAGGAAAGATTTATTCAGGTTGCAAAACTGATTTTTCTAATGGTGCAGCATCTGCATTCTCTCAATACAGATTTTTTTTAAGCATAAAGAACACAAAGCCCAGGCTGTACTTTCGTTACCTGATTCTGGCTATCTCCCTTCCACTTACTTTTGCTTCAGGCCCCTTGTGAACCAGAGCCACTTATTTCTATAAGACATTTGTAAGCAGTGCACGTAAAAACAATATATAGAAAACGGAGCAAGAAAACAAGAAAAATGTACCATAAAACCAAACACTACTTTAATAATGCCTGCTGGTACAAGAAAGTCATAGTCACACACCTGACCTTGCGCTGGGAGGATGCCTGAGGACAGTCATTGTCACAGTGGCTACAGTCAAGCCACTATTCTACAGGCTGTGAAGCCATTGAGAGAATTTATCAAGGCTAGTGGGCAGACCCCACCTAAACTCCAGGGCCTGGAGAATGCTGGGATCCTGTTGACTCCATGTGGGATACCATCCAAATCAAGTAAGATGTTTACTAAAAGTAACAGGGAATCAGTGATAGGAAAGAGAGGTGATGAGAAAGCATATGAAGGGCATGAGAATGTAAGACCAAGCTGGATCAGGCCTGTGTCCCATCTATACCAGCATCCTGTTCTCACAGTGGCCAACCATATGGCCAAGCAAAACATCCTGCAGTTTCCAGGAACTAGTATTCAGAAGCATACTGTTTCCAACAGCAGAGGAAGAACATATCTAGCATGACTAGGAGCCACTGGTATCCTTCTCCTCCGTGAATTTGTCTAATCCTCTTTTAAAACCATCCAGGGTTGGTGGCTATCACTGCCTCTGGTGAGAGTTTAAGTATGCACTGTGTGAAGAAGTGCTTTATTTTGTCTGTCTTCAATCTCCATATATTCAGCTTCGCAGTGCAGTGCAGTGCAGTGCAGTGATTAGAATACTGACTAGAGCCAGTGAAATCTGGGTTCAGATCTGCCTTCAGCCACAAAGCTCATTTGATGAGCTGAGAGTGCACTGTCTCAGCCTACCCTACATCACAGGTTGCTGGGAATGTAAAATAAGAGAAAGGGCTGTGTATGCCACCCTAAGTGACTTGAAGGGCATGAGATAAAAGCAATAAATAAGAATAAGAGTTTAACCTGTGGCATTGTGCAGGTGTGTAGCGCCACCTGTGAATTACTTTAAAAAGTAGTTTCTCTCATTGACTTAAAGAGTCTCCCCCCAAGAAGTTTTGGGCCAGCCTGTATGATCAATTTGCCAGTGCAAGCTTTCGAGTACTGGAGTTATGTATGAAAAAGCCATCTCTGGGAAACTGGAGGCAATGCTTTAAGTGAACAGAGACAAATCACTGCCTTCTATCCTTCTGTG
This sequence comes from Podarcis vaucheri, assembly GCF_965113315.1. Taxonomy (NCBI): domain Eukaryota; kingdom Metazoa; phylum Chordata; class Lepidosauria; order Squamata; family Lacertidae; genus Podarcis; species Podarcis vaucheri. Next base: position 48,423,650 of record NC_138748.1, on the reverse strand, counting down.
CCCATGTATGAGCTATGAAGGAGCTGAAGCAGCTGGTGGACCTTGGAGAGCTTATCAGCATGAGTCATATCAGCGAAGCGGCTGAGAAGGTGGACATCAGTCAGGCAAACAGAAATCACAAATATGGCTGTAGCGGTTTCTTTGAGTTCTGCCTTCAGAACCAGGTCTTTTATACACCTTAAAACCGTATTCCAAAGTCCGCAATTGCAACAAACGCTACCAGGAATAAACCAAAGCTCTTAATAAACATCAAGACTAGTTTCAAGCCTCTTGAATCAAAAATAATTTGCTTAAAACGAAAACACAGCATTTTACACAATACTTTTCATCTCCAAGACACTTCACAAAGATTAATTAACATGTACCAAAGTTTTTGTTTTGTTTTTTTAAAGACTGCCATCTTATCAGAAAGAAAGCCAAATGTTTTTGGTAATGAGCAGGGCGTGGAGGCATTAGCAGTTCCTCATTGTGTGTATCTCAGCATCTGTTATTTTCAGTTACAGTGCTTCTGAACATGGAAATCACATTTAGACACCATTGCTAATAAACCATTAATAAAAGTATCTACCTATGAGTTTTTATAACCTTTGATTAAAACATCATCACATCATATGTTAGTGAATTCCACAGGTCCTTTTTTTTTGTCTGTCCTGAATCTCCTATCAACAAATTTCATCGTATGCAGTGCACTTTCTCCATACTATTCCTGAATTTATAAACCTCATATGTCCCCCTTGGTTTACTTTTCTAAACTTAGAATACCCAACAGCATTCTGGTTGAAAAACACTCCTGACAATGCTTCCTGCCCTCTCTCTGACTTGGCTTTGTGACATCGTCATATTGTCAAATCTGATTGGCTGCACCATGTCATCACAGGGCCTACATGACCCTTGATTGGCAAGAATATTCTCAGGAGGAAGCCACTTAAAAAACAAAAAACATCAGCTGCAGATTGTGGGATGCAGCAACTATCAACATGTAATGTAAGCAAAGAGTTTGTTGAAACTTAAAAACCCCCTTCTCACTCCAGAATATGTGGGCAAACACTCAGCACAACCACAATTGACTAACAATGAGTGGTTATCAACATTCCTGATGAGACTGACCAAGAAGCCTGAGCTCTAGGAAATTATACTAGAGATTTCCAGCAACAGACCTGCTCTAAACCCCATGGAAGATTGGGCAAAGCCTCTTGGGGAGTTTAACAAAATTTGGATTCGTCTTAATGGTATAAATAGGTAAAGGTAAAGGGACCCCTGACCATTAGGTCCAGTCGTGACCAACTCTGGGGTTGCAGTGCTCATCTCGCTTTATTGGCTGAGGGAGCCGGCGTACAGCTTCCGGGTCATGTGGCCAGCATGACTAAGCCGCTTCTGGCGAACCAGAGCAGCTCACGGAAACGCTGTTTACCTTCCCGCCAGAGCGGTACCTATTTATCTGCTTGCATTTTGACGTGCTTTCAAACTGCTAGGTTGGCAGGAGCAGGGGACTGAGCAACGGGAGCTCACCCCGTCGCAGGGATTCGAACTGCTGACCTTCTGATCGGCTAGTCCTAGGCTCTGTGGTTTAACCCACAGTGCCACCCGTGCAAATGGTATAAATAAGGAGCAGCCAAAACCCCGAATTAGGTCCAAAATGGAAATGAAGCCAGAGGAGCAGGAAATGCAATGAATGCACAATACATTCACATTGACTAGGATTTGCCCTACCATTAAGGTGAGCATCTAGCTTCCATAGATTTAGTGGTTCACCACAAAGAGAAAGGATTCCACACACAAGTTCAAACCATTCATTGAAGAACACTGCACGTCTATATTCTTTACACACTTAATGCTTCCCCAAGGCCAAACTAAGGCAATTAGGTCCAAAATGGAAATGAAGCCACAAATGAAGCCCCTGGGGCAATTCCCCCCAAAGCTGCCCCCTTCCTCCCTGAAAGTAATGCATGAAATGACTTTTTTTTTTTAAAAAAAAGCTACATTTTTCAAAAAACAACAACACAGACATGACTTTGCCATTCTGGGTGGTCCTATTAAATGTATTGTAACCATATACTGGCTATTGGCTTCTTCTAAGGGACTGGCACAACTATTGGATGCATATAATTATATGTCCATCATTATATGAGGACAGTTGACATGCAGCTTAATCCTATGCATGCTTATTCACAAGTAGGTCCCACTGTAAACATCAATGGGCACAGGATAGTACATTTCAAGCAGCAACCACCAAAAGGAAATAGTAGTGATTATTATTTATTAAATGTGTACATCACCCTTCATCCATAGATCTCAGGGTGGTTCACAACATAAAATTACAGTATAACAAACACAAAACACATAATGAAAATAAGAACAAAACCCCCCAATAATCTCCCCTCTTCCAGACTATCACTTTTCCTTGTAATATGTTGCTGTAGGGGAGGGACTGTGAGCAGCGTTTGAAATTCACCAGGTGCATTTTGCACCTGGCTTGTGGCCACTTGAGACCAAATGAAGTTTTTTGGGCGCCAGGATGGTGCCTGACGTCTACGCCATGTGGAGGTGCGTGCCTGAGGATCCTTGGATCTTGACTACTGACAAATCCTGTAGAATCTGTTATGTTTTATCTGCACAATCAGAATGAATTTCGGGAACCAAAAAGTCATATTGAAAAATGTGACTCTTGCCCCCAAAATGGAAACTATGCATTCAGTTTTGGTGACTGTAACCCTAGTTTAAGGAGCCATTGGGCGCCTAGCTTATATATCTGAGTTTCTGACATTGTTTATAGGTAACATCATAGGAGGGATGTTTCTATAAAGAAGTGCAACTTGTTATTATTTTTGCTACTTTCAGGAATTTTTGCTACTTTCAGGAATTGTAATGTTGCCAATGTAATGCTGTTACATTCATAGTATCAAAATGTTTTCTTTGTATGTTGTTACATTTGCTATTATGTTCCTACTTTTTTTTTTATTCCTGCTACAAAATTGTTTTTGTTACAGATAGGTAGCCGTGTTGGTCTGCCATAGTCAAAATAAAAAAATTCCTTCCAGTAGCACCTTTAAAGACCAACTAAGTTAGTTCTTGGTATGAGCTTTCGTGTGCATGCACACTTCTTCAGACAAAATTGTTTTTGTGATTGTTGATTTTGCAATGCGTTGTTTTCCTTTCATAAGCCGCTTTGAACAATTTTTATAGTAGGTGATGAATTCCTACCACCAGCAGCCAGCAGCTTTTGAATCACCAAGCAAAAAGCTACTCACTTTCCGAAGCCAGTTTGCACCGAAATCTGGGTTACAAGAAAGGAAAAATATTCATTAAAAAGGACTGGATTCTGAAGAGCAACATGCAATTACTCCTGTCAAAATGAACAAGAATATATATCCCTGTACTTCGTAACGCACTGCATCTTGGTACAGAATTTATAAGAACGCTTCATTTCCACAAGAGACGTACAAAGCAACATATGCTCAAGAAAACTCACAGGAGAGATGTTCTGTGCACCAACACAATTTATCTGTCAAGAGAATGACCTTACCTAGGTGAAAATGTACTTACAATTATCATTCTGTGCCAGAAAAGGACACAAATATTTTGTTACAAGCTCACAGAGTATAAATTCTACCTTCTTCTGCGCTGCAGTTTATTGAGAGGACACTCTTTAGAATTCCAGAAAAGTTCAATAGCTTGCAGACGGTATCTGGCTTTTTAATATTCAGTGCTATTCCTAGCTCTCTTTCACACATACTCCAACATCTGAAAGGATTATTATCCTTCTGTATAATGCAACCCAAAATCCATCATATCTTATGTGAAAACAGAGGAGAGCAGCCAGACCCTTGCCGATTTGTTTAAGCCCTCTGTATAGTCTTCCCTACGCATTTCCAAAGTATATTAGAGGAAGAGTATTTGCTAATGGGTTACATCAATGGAGATGTTCAGCCACAGCACACATTCCAGACAGGATACATGAAAGCAACAAAGGCAATGGGGGGATCCAGCCTTAATATCCATTAACTAACTTATGGGTTCTCACCCCCCCAAGCTACTAGCCCATCAATGACTCTGCAGTAAGTTCAATGTGGATTTTACATTGCCACTAAGCCCTGCTGACCACAGGATTTGTAAACCACCACAGACAACCAAAACAGCAGGACAATCCAAGACCTAGAAAGTTTAAACTTCAGATCTGTTTGCGTTATTATAGATTTGTAGTTGACAAGGCCTGTCCCGCAGTCAGTTCTGAGTCCTTATAAAAACACACACCCTGAGAGACTGCATCTAAATGCTTTGCAAGTTACCATTTGGTACATCATGCTCAACTGTATCACACCTCAGCATTCCGATCTGCTTAGGTTTAGTTAAGATATTTCCCTCTGCTGCAAGTGTTTACAGATACCAATTTCTCTTAAGCACAAGACCTCTTGGCAATAAGGGCTTGGTACTCTGGCTTATTATAGCGGCTTATTGTGACAGTATCTAGATTTCCAACACTGGGGCGGGCAGGGGGCTGAGGAAGTAGCAATACTAGTCCCTCTAGCATATTGCTGAAGTAAGAGGCTGAAGAATACAAATAGCAACACACTCAGCACTATTTCTGTGTTAAGTTAAAATATTGCCATTTCCAGCAGAGCACTTCTCGAAAGTGTAAGCAACCTTAGGTTAATTTATCAAAGTTCCTGTACTTCTTAGGTGCAAAACTGTCAATAAATAGTAATTTATATGATATTTTAAGTTTAACTCATTCACATGTACAAGTCCTCTTTCCTGTGGGAGTCACCACCAACAGACAGGGAACCAAGTTTCAAGAAGGTACACATGTATATATCAAACACTTACTCTGATTTAGTTGTTACTCTCAGGTACACACAGTTAGTAAGGTGCATAATTTAGACTCTCCACTGCATATGTATGCTTGAAAGAATGGTTTTCTTAAAAAAAAACCAAGTAATATTGAAAAGTAAGTAAATATTAGAGGGTGGTTAAAGGTGTGTTAAGGCTAGGACAATAAACATTGTGTGACTTGCCTAAGAACCTAGTCCAGAATTAAGATCCAGACTCAAACTACTGAGGTCCAATCCAATGGCCATTTCAGTTCTCTCCAACTCAGTTTGAGAAAGAAAAAACATCTGTGAAAGATTCCATTAGGCAGGAAACATTGATCAATTGGCATTTTCCAAATGATGTTCTAGGACTCTGGGTTTAGAATTTGTGCCCTTGCCAAATTCCTCTCCATTCCACTTTCAAGTAGTAATTTGGATTGGGGGGGGACTGAATAATGACTCCCCAACTCAAAACATCTGCATTGGCACATTTGCCTGCAACACTGGCATAACATCATAATTTGTAATGAGCTCTGGCATAGTGGATGGCATGCCCCATTCCAAGCATTTGTTAGCTAATGCAGTAAGTCTAATATCCATAATCTTAACACACATTTACTTGGTAGTAACTCCCAATTATTTCAGTTGAACGTATTTCCAAATAAACATGCTTAGGAACAGACTAAAAGAGGCAGCATTTCCTGAGCTGTTCTGTCCAAAGACCAAACAATGTGCAGCCCATGCAAAGTTTGATATACCCAATCCCAGCTACACTGAAGCTGTCCCCAATTTATGTAGCACTTTTTAATATGTGAAATGCATTTTTTTACACCTTGTATTAGACACCCCTCTGCCAAGTTCTCACAGGTCCCATACTAACCAAATTCTATACATGACAAAGTGAAAGGTGCATCCTTGCACACAGTGCCAACTACTCAAAATTCTGCTGCAGTTTAATTAATCCATTTTCACATATGCCTCTAACATCAGTCAACCAGGAAGAAAGCCTTTGGTTGCTAGCTGGCAACAGCACACCTGCCCAGTAGTTGTTTCTTCTTCTTTTTTTTAATGAATGTAAGACAGAAAAAGGAAAGCCCCCACCCCACCCCAATTTGAGGTATTGCTCAGAAGAGAAGCATATCAGATGGGCTCTGGAATACATAATATGAACCAGGAACCTATCCAACAGCACTTACATGAAGCACTGCCAAACTTCATATTATCTCTACAGAGTCACTAAGTTGTTTATTTGTTCCCCAAGGAGATCAGCTAAATGAACTAAATGACACAATTCACACAGGCTGATAACAGCAGAAATCTGTTCAAGACACCAAACCTAAAGCAGTACAAGGGAAGAATCCGCCCCAATTAAACAGCCATCTAGCTGAAAGCAATCTGTTCCTTGAAAGTGTCCCATTTAACCAGATTGTCTATTAAGAGGGTATTGACTTTAATAAATTCAGAGAGGACTGAAATAATGTTTACAGCCCATTCATCCTGGAGAAGAAGTGGACACAGCTGATAATGTGACAACTCCTTATTGAACCTAATCGCTTAAGTCAAACCAGCCAGAAAGCTTGCTTCTTGAAATGTTGAAGTGACCTTTCAAGCATGCTCATTAACTCTCCCTCCCTCCTTCCTCATGCCCCCCATGCAGATACACAGCAATTATTTGTTGATACAGCAGAAACGCTTTTAAAAAAAATCTATTATACAAGGTATACAACAAAGACCTTTTAGCCCGCGGAATAGGCAAGTTTTCAAGATACACAGGGCTGCACATTTAAGCACAGTTCTTCATCAATATCTCCTGCCCAGGGCTAGCTTTGATGGTTTTGCTGTCCAAGATTCTCATCTCTCCACACATTAAACAAAACAAAACAAAATCCCTAAGGCTGCAATCCTAATGACCTATGCTAGTAGAATGGTTCAAGAATTGAAGCAAGTTGTAATTGACTCCTGAGCATACATGGTAAGGTTCAAAGAGAGCCTATCTGCCTCCTTTTTCTCCCCAATCTCAAAATCTGCTCCTCTACTTGGTGGCTAAGATCCATACACACATACTGAGACCCCAACAGACAACAGTTTATCCATAAACTCTGAACAGGTTCTTCTGTCCATTCCACCCTGGATACTTTTCACAAGTTACACACAACTGAACAGTGATGTTGAGAGGATTCAGTTCCATCAAACATTTTGCTCTTTACTTTGGAATTCATGGGGGTCTTAAAGCTTCGCTTTGAAGATCGTCTGTTTTTGAGTACCAACACCCAAATGACACCCTCTCTGAACAGCAAGTACCACTTAAAAGTAAATAAAGTCAATAGCCCACTTCTTTGCTTACAGAGGTCTCTGTGGCTTTAAATAAATCCTTTGCACATCAGGGAAGTGAATGCAGGTGGCAACTGCCATCTTCCTGACTTTTGTATGTCTTGGAGGGGCAATAAGCATCATAACTATTTTTTGAGCAAAGTGTATGCGAATGAATCCAGTCCTAGACAAATGACTTGCCTTCCAAATCAAACCCGGTCTCCTTTTAGCCACCGCCAATGGAGATAACTGGCGGTGGTGCGTTCCTTCGACCGGCTCAAGACGACTGCGATCCTACCAACATTCACGGAAATCTGGGAGGCTTGCTTCGGAGTAACCGTGCAAACAACAATGGGCTGCACAGAAAGGAGCGCAGCTCTTGAGAGATGGCTGCGATTGTGTATCTCGAAAAGAAGCCCAATTCGTCAGGAAGAAGAACACACAAAACGAGGCAGCAGCAGCAGCAGCAGCAGCAGAAGTGAGGCTGGAATTCCATCCACGCCTACTTGGGGATGAACTCCAGTGAACAAAACGGGACTTTCTTTCACGTAAAATGGGCGTCGGATCGGGCCGCACGCTTATTTAAATGGGGTTTACGGAGGAGAAAGAAAGAAGAGTCGGAAGATGCTCCCCCTCTTCTTTCTCACAGAGCAATACCCGGCTCAGCATCACCGCCCAAGCCCAAAACAGCCTCTTACCTTCTCTGTTGCTGCCGCGGCTGCGGAGAGGTGCTTTGCCAAGGGAGGGGGGGATCCCCTGCGAGGCTGGCCGCTTCTAAGCCGGGCAGCTGTTGGGCTCCTTCTGGGAACCAAAGGCACCCGGAACAGACGCAGATCCCCTTCTTTCTACCAATCTAATTTGCTCGCGGGAGGGGGGGGGAGCGATGGTCAGGCTGCGCGAGAGAAGCAGGCGCCGATCCAGCGCTTTCGGAGGATCTCTCGGTCGGTCCCAGACTACAAGGCAGCTCAGCTGGTCCGATCTGCGTGCGAGCAGCGGAGGAGGGGGGGGGGAGAAGCAGGAGGAGGAGGAGGAGGAGGGAGAACCGGGAGCCCCCTCCCCGGTCGCCTGCTCAGGGCCTGCCGGCTCCTCCTTCCCCCATGCTGTCCTGGGGGGGAGGCAACCCCCGTGGCCCGCCGGGCGCCTCGCGCTGAGCCCAGGCCCCCTCGCGCGGCCCGCGGGGTTGGCCCGGGGAGGGGCACGTCCCGTTAGCTCCGCTGCGGCCTCCCCGGGGCCTGCAAGCACGCCGGGCGGGGGAAACCCAGGCCCGGACAGGGCTCGGAGAGGCTGGTGTGGGGAAGCCCCTCAAGAAGGTCGCGGGCAACGAAGAGGCGGCGGCGGCGAGGCAGCCCGGTCTGCGCGGCCGCTGGGTGCCGCTCGGGCTGCCTTGGCGGCGGCGGCGCTTCAGTCACTCGCTCTCCTTCCCAGCAGTGCCGCGCCGCGCCGCGCCGCCCCGCCGGCTCTCCAAGTGCCACCACTTCGGCAGCCGGCTTCGGCGCTCCCGGGAGAGCCGGGCTGCCCCCCGCCCGGAGGGATAGCAGGCAGGAAGGCGGGCTCCGGGCGGCGCTAAGCGAGGCTGGCCCCTAGTGTGGCTACTGGCAGGCAGGCAGGCAGCTTCTCTCTCTGTCTTGCTCGCTGAGGGCGAAGCCGACTAAGGCGCCGCCGCCGCTGCTCCGCCTCAGCTCCCGTTGCCAGCAGGCTGCGCGCCCTCGCGCCCGCCCCAGCCCGAGGAAGCGGCCGCTCGCTCAGCGGCAGCTGCAGCCACTGAGGATCTGTGTCATGTCTGTCTGTGCAGCGGAGGGGATGGGCGGCGAGGAGCCGAGGCGGGGCCAGCCCGCCGACACACACACGCCGCCCTGTGACAGGCGGCGAGCCAGGGCCCAACCAGGAGCGGCCCCCTGCTGCAGAGCCCTCCCCCTTCCAGCCCTCCTCCCCTCGCTTGTCGCCTCACTGAGGAGAGAGGCAGAGAGAGGGGAAGGGAGCGGAGCTAGGGAGTTAGCGGAGAGGGTATTTCCCCTCACCGCGGTGGCTAGACTGAGGAGAAAGAGCCGGAGGGCGAGCCTCTTCCCCGCTCTTCCGCTTCTTCTCTGTCCCGCTTCTCGCACCTCCCGGCGGAGGCGGTGCCTCGCTGAGGGAAAAGTCCGGAGAAACCCCGCGAAGTGCTGACGGCGGGCACCAGCGCGGACACGCTCTCCGGCTCCTCGCGCGCCCGCCTCCTGCTTCTTAGGGGAGCCTAGAAGGAGCCGTAGAGGCTGCTGTAATAATCCGAGTGAAAAACGGCCGCCAGCTTCTAGCCACGTGCGTGTGCCTCTAGGCAGGGAAGTGGCGGTGGCTCCTTCTCCCTCGGGCGGGCTGCGGCGACTCTGGGCTTCCTTTCGACAGAAGCGCCGGATCCCGTCTTGCCCTCCTCCGCCTCTTGCGCTCCGCTGGGCCGGCCGGAGTTACACGGGGGGGGGACGAGGTTGGAAAACCCTCCCCGGAGCCGTTCACACGACGACGCCTTCGCGTGTTCCAGAGCGGGGGGAGGCCCTGTGCAAGTTCTGGGGCCAAGAGGGAGCCCGGCACAAAGGGCTTTGAAAGCGGGGGCGCAGTTTTAGCGTCTCCGAGCTCGCTGCGGTCTCTTCCGCAGTTTCCATGGGGACAACGCGGCGAAGTTAGCGCCCTCAGCCCCTCACGAGCTTTGCGAGCCCGAGCCTGTGGTGCAGACTCGTGTCTAGTCCTGGCTAAGTGTTGCCAGCGCTCTGTGCACTTCCAGGGACAAAGGCGGAGGACAAAGTCAATGAGGAGCCCTCCAGATGTTGTGGACTACAACTCCCATCAGCCCCGGGGAGTCCCAGCAGCAGCAGGCAGGGCAGCGCGTTGGCGGCTCCTTATTCTGCTGGACTTCCAGCTGCTCTTGTCTCTCGCAGCGGGTTTCCCATCACCTGATCCTTTAACCTGGAGATACCAGAGATTGAACCTAGCCATCCTCCCACTGGACTCTCTTTTTCCAGCAAAGTAAATATAGGTGTCTTAGGAGTGGACTGCTAAAATTGTCCCTGAACCATAGCTGTCAACGTTTCCCTTTTGTAAAGGGATATTCCCTTATTCCGAATAGGATTCCTCACAAGAAAAGGGAAAAGTTGACAGCTATGCCCTGAACCAGTCTGACCTTGGTTTCAAATCGAGATCCCTTCCTTTTCATGTTTGTTACTCACAGCTGTAGAGTTGGACTTCTTTCCATCCCTCCCTTTCCTCATAAAAGATGTACTGTAATCCCATATGGCTCACAGGTGCATGATGTTTCAGCGCAACAAAATAACATCTAATAATTATGCTGCCATCAAAATGTCAATATTCCACATATTAAAATAATATTTAATGTCCTGGTCCCATTAACATGTCAGATTTTAATGCCACTTTCTTGAACTCATTTCTTCAAAAATAAAAATAAAAAAAGAATAAAAATGTAGCAGAGTTTGTTCTTGTGACACCTTATTTTTTGACATGTGTGGACCAGGGGCACCTGTCTGCGAAGTACAGCGTTCTTCTAACTCATTTCTTCCCCTCCACATAGGCGCCGACTCCATGGGGCTTGAGGGGGCCCGAGCCCCCTCAAAAATTCGTTTGGGGGGGCTCCGCCCCACCAATAATCTCCGGCGCCCCTCCAGCAGAGTGCCATCGCCGCCCCTCCCCCAGCCCAAAATGCACAGGGTCGGGCTGCCTGCATGCCTCCTGCCCTCCCTCCCGAGCAAAAGCTCCACCCAATTTCCTTTGGAGCTGATTAATAGGCGCAGCACACTCTCCCCTATTCGCTCACGAGGAGGTGGCGCCACTTTATTTGCATATTCATGAGCTTATTTATTATTCATGAGCTTTCCCGGCCCCCCCCCCCAATATTTTTTATAAGTCCGCGTCCCTGCCCCTCCATTAGGGGGATGCAAAGTGGATTATTGCCATAAATCAACCTATTAAGAAAGAGCCTTTGTTTGAGAATAGCCCAAGGAGTTAAGCATAAAGAGAACAAAACATTTTAAGCCACTGAGAGAAGCACTTAACAAATAACAGTTTATTTTTTTAAACCCTCTGAGTTGTTTCCATTTAGCCCACCCACCCTTTTCACATGGGGGTGGAGGTGTGAGCATATATGCCATGAATAATAATGTAAATATTCATGTGTGAGAATGATACAACTAAACATTCACTGCTGCTTTTTTTTTTTAAAAAAAAACAACTTTCCAGAGCAGTAACAGAAAATTATGGGGAGGAATGACATCTTTGGAAAGCTTTAGACTACCACAGATACTTCAAATATTAAGTTGTTTCCTCGCAACAGCCACTTAAATAGGATGGCTTGCTTAGGAGTGGGGAGTGTTTTATTGAAGGTTTAAAGAAATCTAGGAGCTTTAAAAATAATATTTTGCAGCAAAGTCTACCAAAATATCTTGAACTTCAGAACTGTTTACTTAAGGGAAGATAGCATTTGCCATACCACATCAATGCATTCGTCCATCAAGTCTAATATCCTGCCTCCAGCAGTGCCCACTGCTGAATGCTTTACAGTCAGAGTTATATCAGATGAACTGAAGTATACCATAAAGCTCAACATGGCAGTGATATCATTTAACTGTTATGGACTGGGACGGTTGACATGCAATGACACCCCGGAAAACCATATGAAAAATATCTTGGCAAATCTACAGTAGCTGCTGAGTTCCAACAAGAAATGATGATTTGGAGAAACACTGTATGATATGCTGGCAGTTCTTTTCTCAAGCAAGGAGGACAACTGCAAGCACCCTACCCTAGATAATTATTCTGTACTAAGGAACAAGGCTGGCACTTAAGCAGTCTTGGCTTTTAACATAGCACATTCCTATTGTCTAGAATGAAACCATAGGCCAAAGGAGAAGGCATAGATTGGTGTATCTGAATGAGTTTCAGGAGATCTAAAATACTTTAGCCACTTTAATGCATTACATGAAGCAAAACAAAAAAACAGGATCACTGGGGCAAGTGTCCTCACTTTCCATCTCCAAATAGTATAGTCAGCTAGACACCAAAGTATGAACAACAACCAAGCCTCTTGAAAAAGGAAATGTTATAGCTGTAAGTTTGTACCATGTGGGAAAAGACTGTGTTTCAAGGGGTGCTTTGCATGAAGCAAGTCCCACCTGGTAACTCCAGGTGGGGCTGAAAAAGACAAAGGTCTAAAACCCTGGAGAACTGCTGCTGAACCAAATGGACTGACTTTTGTGGAAGTTAAGGTATTTTCCTATCTTGTTTCTAACTGTGCCTGGGAGAATCAATTCAAGATATGGGAAGTGGCAGAATTGCTTCACGAGTATGTATATTTTAACCATTGAAAATCCCTCACATTTACATAATGTTTGAAGTAGTCTAGGATGTGGCAAAGGAAATGAAGAGTAGATGGTTAACCACTGGTATTTAACCACAAATGAATTTGGCTTAAAAGATTGAAGTTCCTCCATTAGTCTAGGCAACAAGAGCCATAAAGAAGCTTTCCCCAGGAAAAGCAAATCAATCATCAGACTAAGGCAGAAAGTAATGATTTGCTGCTCTATTTATTGAATTGTGAGTCACCATAAAAGCTACCAAATGCGTGCAATAAAAGCAAAAAGGGGGGGAAACTGCTTCTCACTTAATTGGCATTTACTTAGACAATAAAGCAAACAATCTTACATGATAATATACAAATTGTGTGACTTGCATATGAAATAAAAGAACTACTCTTGTCAACTTCATAGGCCACACTTTTACTCCTGGGGACTGATTACTTTCATTGGGTTTGTATCAGCTGGCACTTAGCAATGGGTCAATAAGCAACCATCTGAAGAGATCTGAAGAGGTTGTGACTTGGACACCGATTTGGGGACTGGGGCAATGGGGCAGAGGATCAGGTACTGATTACCAACACAGGCCATAGTCACACCATACATTTAAAGCATTATACCATTTTAAACACTTTAAACAGAATCCTAGGAACCGTAGTTTGCTAAGGGTGCTGAGATTTGTCAGGAGACCCCTGTTCTCCTCATAGAGCTACAGTTTTCAGAGTTCCCCGGGAAGAGGGATCAATTGTTAAAGCACTCCAAAAAATGTGGCTGAGAGGACTAGAGGGCCTCTAACAACTTTCAGCACCCATAAACAAACACACTTTCCAAAAAATCTTTGTAGGAATTCATGGCTGTTTAAAGTTGTATCATAGTGTTGTAAATAGATTACGTGAATTTGGCTACAATCTGGTCTTGGGATCTTCGTTCCAGTTGGGGCCCCATCTGAATCGCACAACTAGTTTAATGTGGTTCCTCTCGCCATGCATAATCCTTCAGGCTAGTTAAAATGCAAGCAAATTATTCTGCAGTGTAAATATCAAGGGAGCTTCCAAATTCAACCCGTTTCATCAAGGTTTCTCAATGTAGCAGGGAGCATGAAGAGGTAGGTGGCAGGATTTTGCCCTGCTGGTTCTCAAGAAGATAATGCACGATAGTTGGCTATGTTAATGGGGTTCTGTCAGGAGATAAAGGAAATATATTCCACACTGCTATGATCCTTCTCTCCCTTCTGGACTAAAGATATGCTCCCCCACCATAGCAAAAAAAGGAAGGCAGCACCATATGCACAAATATGTCATAAGCTACCCTATAGGCTTATGCATGCTTAACCCTGCTTCCAACGCTTTGTTGCATTTACCCAAGAGAAATTACTTGTGCAGCCAGATCATGTCCATGCAATTTACTCAGATGCTGCATGGTAACTTCACCCCCCCTTTTTTTTGCTTGTGACACACTTGTACTTTGCTTTGCACATGCGCAGAGGCAGCTCCTGTATTAGTAACTCATCCCTATACTAATCTAGGAGCACTGAAAACAGATTCTAGTGCTGAGCTCTTATGATCCATGGCTCGTTCCCTGTATTTTGAGTGGAGGGAAGCATATTTCTTTGCCTCCTCCAAACTATCTTGTCAATACAATTAGAGTCAAATTATGAAATGAGCTTTCTATTACCAGAACCCTATGATATGTACCATTTCAGCTGTAATCTTTTAATTATTTTTTTTAGGCAGGGGAAAAAAAGTTGTGTAGCTAGCACCTATAAAACATGGCTGGCTGAATTCATTTTACTCTCAAAAGGTGTTGAAATTAAATCTCCTACTCTCTGCAGATGGTTGGAGATAGGGATCAAAACATTGTTAACCCTTCCCACACATAAATGAGAAAGCATTACAGACATAACTGAACAAGAAATCAATTTAAAACCAACAACCACAAAACAATTTTCAGAGGGGTAGCAATGTAAGTATATTACGGGAAAATCAACAAAGTCTTGTAGCACCTTAAACCATAACAAATGTATTATGGTCCAAGCTTTCAGACTACAATCTGCTTAATCAGGTATATAAACTGGTGGGTAGGTGGTTGGTGGAGAGAGGAACTGTTAGATAACAGAGAAATGAAATGCAAAAAGTCCAAACTATTACGGTTATATTAAATGTGTTTTATGTAAATCATCATGATGACCATTTACAAAGCAGTGTGGATGATGTTACAAGTATCCTGGCATTGATAAGCCAATGAACACCTGCAGTGATAAAAACCCATTATCTCGTTTTAGGGCCCAGGTGATAGAACTTCTTGAGAAGTTGTAATTCAGTGGTTTTATACTGGAAACTCTAACTGAAGTTTCGTCTTCAAGAATAGTCCCCTAAAAGTGAGTAACACAATGTCCTGAGAGGTTGAAATGTCCCCCCACTGGTTTCTTTGACTATGTCTCTCTCTGATATCAGACTCTTATCCATTTACTCTTTTCTATAGAGACTGGGTTTTTTTTTGGTCTTATGTGGAATGCAGAAGAGCATTGCTTGCAGATAATAGTATATATCAGATTAAATTAAGTCCAGGTGCAATTTTTATTTGGCACATGTGGTGTTGGATGTGGGGCAGATAAACTCATGGCTGCAAAGGAACCATTGGAGGCAGCAATTTCTTCACTTGTGATTCACAGCTACTGGCATTCAGAGGCACACTGCCTCTAACATTAGGGATAAAGACGGGCACTGACAGAGTATTCCTTTTGGCACCTGGTTAAGACACCAAGACTTTTTGCACAGGATTTTAAATTTTACTATATGGTTTTAGCTGTCTGAATGGTTTTGGTTTATTAGCTCTCCATTTTTATGACATTGCTTGATTTGCTATTGATTGTTTTAATATTGTATTGATACTTGGAATGTTTATACATGCTGCCCTTTAGAACCCATGTTTGACTGAAGATGTTGTATTAATTTTCTAAATAAATAGAGTGAATTAGAGTGGCTGGCAAATGAGAGGGCAAAAGAAAGTGTCAATTGGAAATGGCTCTGATCATCTGTATCTGCCTGTGCAGCCAACAACTTCTGAATTATCCAGCGGTTTGCTACATGGTTGGTAAGCTATTACTATGATTCCCTATAATTTGGTTTGAGAACATATGCACATGTATTTTCCAATCATTAAATCATAGAATTGTAGAGTTTGAAGGGACCCTGAGGGTCATCTAGTTCAACCTCCTGCAATGCAATGCTTACATGTCTGCTAATTAGAGTGGCCATTTATTTATTGCCAAGCAAGAGAAAAACCTTTCCCCAAAAGAGGACAATAGAGAACTCAAGTCTGGGGGGGGGGGAAATGCATCTGTTAATTTATATGCATAAATGCAAATTTAGAAATGACTAAATTAAATAGTAACACAATACAATTCACCATGGTGTGGAAGACTGGGACCAGGTGGTCTGTGTACCTGCTTAGTCTGCTGCCCAGGTGCCAGCTATTGATGGACAACTTCAAGGCCCCTGCTCATCCTGCTTATAGTTATTTATTTTGAAACCAAACTTAGACCAGTCAGCACTTTACGCAGAGGACTGTCCCCTGGCTGTACTTCACTAATGTCCTCTGTAAAGTAGGACACATGGCCACCCTGGTACTAATTAAACAGGCAGTTGGCTGCAAATTTCTCTCTCCTGTCCAGTATTGTGGGTGTATCTTCTAAAACAAAACAAGAACTGAACAAAGAGAGAGAAAATTCTTCCACAAATTAGTAACTGCCTTCCTCTGTAGGTTCCTTCACACACACTCCGGTCATCATCTGAGGCGCTGCTTGAAATTCCTTTACCTCCAGAGTTGAAGTTTAACAAAGGGAAAACACATCTGAATAAAAATTACAAAAAGGAACTTAAATAATATGGACACAGGTTGAATTCAAATTATATATGTGTGTGTGTGTGTGTGTACACACACACAGAGAGAGAGAGAGAGAGAGAGAGAGAGCCTTACAATTCTGAGTTTTCCTAGTGAACTATATCATTCTCTATACGGAAATTATTATTCCTATTTTGACTTTCACATTTCTGCCATTTTTACCATATAACCTGATATAAAACATGTAGGGCAGCAGTTGAAGAAGGAGCAAAAAGGGTTTTCTTGTGTGTGTGTGTTTCCTTGTGGCTGATTAGCTGTTTTCCCTGTGTAAAGGTCAGAGGGGGCAGGGTTTCTGTTGAGGCAGGGGATTAGCTGTGGGAGGAGCTTATCAGAGTTTGTAGGGCAGCAGTTGAAGAAGGAGCAAAAAGGGTTTTCTTGTGTGTTTCCTTGTGGCTGATTAGCTGTTTTCCCTGTGTAAAGGTCAGAGGGGGCAGGGTTTCTGTTGAGGCAGGGGATTAGCTGTGGGAGGAGCTTATCAGAGTTTGTAGGGCAGCAGTTGAAGAAGGAGCAAAAAGGGTTTTCTTGTGTGTTTCCTTGTGGCTGATTAGCTGTTTTCCCTGTGTAAAGGTCAGAGGGGGCAGGGTTTCTGTTGAGGCAGGGGATTAGCTGTGGGAGGAGCTTATCAGAGTTTGTAGGGCAGCGGCGCGCGCCTAGCGGCGCGTGCAGTTGTACCCATCTTTTAGATTTAGGGGAGCTAGTCTCAAACGTTTGTTGGGGGAGACCTAGGTTTTTTTGTGGGGGAAGTTATTTGTCCTGTCTTCAAGCTTTTTATGATGGAGGACCTCTGTAACCACCCCCAACGACACAATCTCAAGATGGAAGGGGAGGGAACAGCTGCAGTCGCCTGCGATTCCTGCGCAATGTTTGCCATCTTGCCAAAGGTTGCAGGCAGCTTTACCTGCAGCAATTGCATGTTGATTGCCCTTTTAAAAGACAAGTCCAGCAACTGGAGGAACGTGTAGCTACGCTCCAAAGAATTAGAGAGCTGGAGCTCTTCTTGGAAGCAACAGAGCACACCGTCCCCACCAAGGAGGAGACAGGGGACTCCCCTGAGAAGGAGGCTAATTCACCAACTCAGGAGCCAGATATATGGAGAAACGTGACTCAAAGAAGTAGGAGGCCCAGGGTTCACTCTGATTGTTTAGAAATACACAATCGCTTTGAGGTCCTTTCCCCTAGCATGGAAGACGAAGAGCAGACTCCATTTGAGGATCTCTCCCTCATTACAGTCGATCAGGTATATGAAGACGAGCAGCAAAGTCAGTCCTCAGGGAATGTGCAGGCAACCTTGGAACGGACAGCTCACGGAAGAACCCCGACCAAACCCAAGAGGAGGCGTGTAGTGGTGATAGGGGATTCCCTACTGAGGGGAACAGAAGCAGTGATCTGTGGGTCTGACAAGATGTCTCGGGAAGTGTGCTGTCTCCCTGGGGCTAAGATCCAAGATGTAACTGAACGACTGCAAGGAATCATAAAACCCACTGACGAATACCCCTTCCTCTTGGTTCATGTGGGAACCAATGACACTGCAAGCAATAGCCTCCAGAAGATCAAAAGAGACTACGAGGCTCTCGGCAGGAAATTGAAGCAACTAAATGCACAAATTGTCATCTCGTCTGTCCTCCCAGTTGAACGACGTGGCCCAGGGAGAGAGGGGAAAATAGTGGAAGTGAACAGCTGGCTTTGCAAATGGTGTAAACAGGAACGGTTTGGATTCTTAGATCACGGACTGCAGTTTCTTGAAGATGGACTTCTGGCAAGTGATGGGCTGCACCTCACAACGGTTGGGAGAAATGTTTTTGCCAAAAATCTCAGAAACCTCATCAGGAGGGCTTTAAACTGACTAATGTGGGGGAGGGAGACAGTGCTCCTGAAGGTAGGAGTCTATCAATTAATGAAGATGATCATCCAAATGTCATAGACCAAATGGAGCAAACAGCACGCGGACCTAGTGGTGGGAGGAAAAAATCCTTAAATAAGAGACACGGGGGAATGATTAATGGACTTCAATGTCTGTACACTAATGCGCAAAGCATGGGAAATAAACAAGATGAGCTTGAGCTCTTGGTACAGCAAACTAAATATGACATAATAGGCATCACTGAAACCTGGTGGGATAAGTCCCACGATTGGAATGTAATAATGGGGGGATACAATCTATTTCAGAGAAACAGACCAGACAAGAAAGGAGGAGGAGTGGCGTTATATGTCAGGGATGTGTATACCTGTGAAGAGATCCAAGATTTAGAACCTCGAAGCCAAAGTGAGAGCATTTGGGTCAAAATTAAGGGAGAGAAGAATAACAGAGACCTCATTGTGGGAGTTTACTATAGATCCCCAAGCCAAACGGAGGACATAGATGATGCCTTCCTGGAACAGATGGCCAAGCATGCAAAAGGAAGGGAGATAGTAGTAATGGGGGACTTCAATTACCCGGATATTTGTTGGACGTCAAACTCAGCCAAGAGCATAAGGTCAAACAGATTCCTCACTGGCCTTGCAGACAACTTCATTGTCCAGAAAGTGGGAGAAGCAACAAGAGGAACAGCCATTTTAGATCTGGTCCTAACCAATGTTGATGACCTGGTTAGTGGGGTAGATGTGGAAGGATCATTAGGCGCGAGTGATCATGCTCTTCTGAAGTTTACTATACAGCGGAAAGAAGCAGCCAAGCATACTAGGGCTCAATTTCTTGACTTTAAGAAAGCCGACTTCATAAAACTTAGGGAAGTGCTGGGTGAGATCCCATGGACAGCAATACTAAAAGGAAAGGGAGTTCATGATGGCTGGGAGTTTGTTAAGAGGGAGATAGTAAAAGCACAACGTCAGGCAATACCAATGAGACGGAAACATGGAAGGTGCCTAAAGAAGCCAGGGTGGCTATCTAAAGAACTTTTAACTGAATTAAGATTAAAAAAGGATGTGTACAAAAAATGGAAAAGGGGGGAAACCACCAAAGAGGAATTCAAACAAATAGCCAGCACGTGTAGGCACAAAGTCAGAAAAGCTAAAGCACAGAATGAACTCAGGCTTGCTAGAGAGGTTAAAAGCAACAAAAAAGGCTTTTATGGGTATGTTCGTAGCAAAAGGAAGAACAAAGAAACAGTGGGGTCACTCAGAGGAGAAGATGGTGAAATGCAAACAGGGGACACAGAAAGGGCTGAACTCCTCAATGCCTTCTTTACCTCAGTCTTCTCCAATAAAGAAAACAATGCCCGACCTGAAGAATTTGGAGCAAATGTTTCAGCAAAGGAAATGTTTCAGCAAAGGAAACACAGCCCAGAATAACTAAGGAGATAGTACAAGAATATTTGGCTAGTTTAGATGTATTCAAGTCTCCAGGGCCAGATGAACTGCATCCAAGAGTATTAAAAGAACTGGCAGATGTGATCTCAGAACCACTGGCAGTCATCTTTGAGAATTCCTGGAGAACAGGCGAAGTCCCGGCAGACTGGAGGAGGGCAAATGTTGTCCCTATTTTCAAAAAGGGGAAAAGAGAGGACCCAAATAATTACCGCCCAGTCAGTCTGACATCAATAGCAGGGAAGATTCTGGAGCAGATCATTAAGCAAACAGTCTGTGAGCACCTAGAAAGGAATGCTGTGATCACCAATAGTCAGCATGGATTTCTGAAAAATAAGTCATGTCAGACTAACCTGATCTCGTTTTTTGACAGAATTACAAGCCTGGTAGATGAAGGGAACGCAGTGGATGTAGCCTACCTTGATTTCAGCAAGGCATTTGACAAGGTGCCTCATGATATTCTTGTAAAGAAGCTGGTAAAATGTGGTCTTGACTATGCTACCACTCAGTGGATTTGTAACTGGCTGACTGACCGAACCCAAAGGGTGCTCATCAATGGTTCCTCTTCATCCTGGAGAAGAGTGACTAGTGGGGTGCCACAGGGTTCTGTCTTGGGCCCGGTCTTATTCAACATCTTTATCAACGACTTGGATGATGGACTCAAGGGCATCCTGATCAAATTTGCAGATGACACCAAACTGGGAGGGGTGGCTAACACCCCAGAGGACAGGATCACACTTCAAAACGACCTTGACAGATTAGAGAACTGGGCAAAAAGAAACAAGATGAATTTTAACAGGGAGAAATGTAAAGTATTGCACTTGGGCAAAAAAAATGAGAGGCACAAATACAAGATGGGTGACACCTGGCTTGAGAGCAGTACATGTGAAAAGGATCTAGGAGTCTTGGTTGACCACAAACTTGACATGAGCCAACAGTGTGACGCGGCAGCTAAAAAAGCCAATGCAATTCTGGGCTGCATCAATAGGAGTATAGCATCTAGATCAAGGGAGGTAATAGTGCCACTGTATTCTGCTCTGGTCAGACCTCACCTGGAGTACTGTGTCCAGTTCTGGGCACCACAGTTCAAGAAGGACACTGACAAACTGGAACGTGTCCAGAGGAGGGCAACCAAAATGGTCAAAGGCCTGGAAACGATGCCTTATGAGGAACGGCTAAGGGAGCTGGGCATGTTTAGCCTGGAGAAGAGGAGGTTAAGGGGTGATATGATAGCCATGTTCAAATATATAAAAGGATGTCACATAGAGGAGGGAGAAAGGTTGTTTTCTGCTGCTCCAGAGAAGCGGACACGGAGCAATGGATCCAAACTACAAGAAAGAAGATTCCACCTAAACATTAGGAAGAACTTCCTGACAGTAAGAGCTGTTCGACAGTGGAATTTGCTGCCAAGGAGTGTGGTGGAGTCTCCTACTTTGGAGGTCTTTAAGCAGAGGCTTGACAACCATATGTCAGGAGTGCTCTGATGGTGTTTCCTGCTTGGCAGGGGGTTGGACTCGATGGCCCTTGTGGTCTCTTCCAACTCTATGATTCTATGATTCTATGAAAACATTAGTGTGAGGGAACATGAACCAATAAAATTATTAATCTCCCTAGCAGGACACAGCACTCTCCCTTTAACATAATGGGAAATGTGCAGTCTTTGCAGCTACATTTGTATCTTTTCCACACAGCAGATCAATAATGCAACATGATCAAGGCAATTCCTTGTGCTGGGATCTTTTGTATACTACAGGGGCAGTGCAAGAGTCCAACGCGGGGATGTGGCTTACCACATAGTCTCACAACTTATGAATTGGACCATTGATTTTAACTACCCAAGTCTCTGGTGATACGATGATTCAAGAAGAGTATTGTTTGCGGTAATAGGCCCTGTGCAGAGGTCCTAAGCAGTGCTGGATTCTTCCCTTTGAAATGTGAAGAAGGCTGAGGGAGCATGCAGGAGGTGGTGGTGAGGTGTTTCATAGGAAATGTGCTAAGCACTAAACATCCAGTTCCCACTTTGCCACTGCACTGAACACAATTACATTTACAGCAGGGGCATGCAGGGCTTACCTAACTTGGATCAGCAGGACAGCTTTCCATCAGAGTACAGCTGAAAGCTTTGCAACAGAAAATAGACCAAATGTAATCCTTCCAGAAAGCAAGCCCAAGCCCCACATCATAAAGTAAATAGGTCTATTGCACGATGGCAACAAAGACCCAGGAAAGTGCAAATGTTGTTAAACAAAGACTGGAGGGGAGTGTTTGGGAACGGGAATGATTCATTCACTTATGCTGACACAATCCTATTAACCAGTATGGTATATTGCCCTCTGATACTATAACACATCTCAAAAGTCTTGCAGAGGGAGACCATTGTACCTTGTATTCCAGTTGTGTGAGGCTGAGCTTAACTGGTGTATGAGAGAGAGCAACAAAAAGAAATAGGCAGGCAGCCATGAAACATTTTTATCAGTGATATTGCAAAGAGTACCACTGTAAAGCTCAGAAATCCCCTCCCTTCCAAATTTCCTGACTGTTTGCATTTGGGAAAAGGATGCAATGCCATTGAACCTGATAGTTAAAATAGTGGTCTGAGTTTCAGTACAGTAGCTAGCTGAACCTGGAAGCTGCCTACCGGTAATTATATTAGGTGTCATGCACTAAGGATATCACCACAAGTTGGCTGGGAAGTAATGTAAAAAGAAGCAGATAAGAAGGAGCAGCAATACAAGCAGGTGGGAAACAGGAGGAACAAGCAAGTGGACAACCACACTGGAATTTCCATTCCATCTGATCAATTAGGCTCTTATCATAAAAGTTCAATTTGTGGAAGCTGATGCTATCAATAGCTAGTAGCCACTGTGGCTAAGCTCTGTCTTCCCTGTCGGAGGCAGTAGACCTCTGAATCCCAGTTGCTAGGAATCACAAGTAGAGAAAGTGCTGTTGTGCTCAGGTTTTCCTTTTGTCTTTGTGAGTGCTGGACTTTATAGATCAGTGGGGCTCTTCTCATGTTCTCAAATTGTTAGGGCGCACAGGGAAATTGTCCTTTAGGCCCATTGCTAAGGAGCAGAGCCAGCAGCAGAAGCCCATCACAACTAGTTTTAGTTTTGTGGAAAATGATATTTACAGGCTTATCTTTAAGTACAATGGAACAAGGCAGATAGAGGTCACATGCATGCCATACATTTAAAGCACATTGTTTGGCCCTCAAAGAATAATGGAAACTGTAGATTCTGGAATTGTAGTTTTGTGAGGGGTTAACTGCCGTTCCCAAGATTCTTTTGAGGAAGCCATGTGCTTTAAATGTATGGTGTGGATTTGACCAGAGAGACTAGGAAAAATTGGACAGATCCTGCTTTAGGACCAGCTCTCCTTAAGAGCTGTTACTTTGTGCATGAACAAAATGCTAATACCTTACTGCAATTTCTGTTGCTTTCTAATTGACACACTTTTATTCATTTTATTTATATAATCTCTGTGTTGCATTCCTCCCTCCAAAGAAAATGTTCAAGCAGTTTACAATCTTAAAATATCAGATAAAACTTTACAAAATGTAAAAATAAAGCATTACAAATGACAATTGAATACAAGATCCACATTTAGGGCAACATAATTAACAGAAAAACAATATATTCTCTTAAGCATTAAAAAAAATTGCAAATAAAAATAAAATACTATACTGCAATTTAAAAAATCCACATATACAAGGCACATTTATAGAAGCTTCACCCACATTTCTGCAGCCCAGGAGCAGCTCCCAAACACATTCTTAGCAATCCTTCATACAGAAACCGCACTCTCAGACATTCTCACCAACCATACCCAGCCATCTCTTACCAACCAATATCTGACGTACCGCGTGGTTTTACTCAGCACCACATCCTTCCCATGAGCCTCCATCATGGCAGCACCATGGACAAGTTTTATCCTGCATGATAATATCATTTGCTACTAAGGATAAATAAATGGATTCTCCAATTATTGCTCCGTAATGTAATGTGAGCAAGTAATGACACTGAGGAAAACATGAACTAGTTCGCATCTATTTGTAATTAACATTCGCTTCCTTTCCTGTCTATACTAGAAAGAAGAGGATGTATCTATATTTAACTCATAGTTTAATATTGTATCTTAAAACCAGATTTACAGACAATTCTATAGCTGAGGCAGGAATGAAGATTTTACTCCTGCTCAAAATGGAACACTTCATTTCCATTAAAATTGTGTGTCTTTTATACATGGAAGGCTTAATTGTTCCCAGAATTGCCTCATTAACTTCAGAAAGGTTTACCATTACAGACCCCAGAACCATGATGCTAATTAGAAAGGAACTGGCTTTAGTCTGAGGGAAGAATTGTGTCTTCTTTGAGAGAAGGCTCATTCAGTCATTGACAGAGAGTGGCTGCCAGACAGTAGAAATTACTGCCAGGTATATAAATTCAGAGAATACCTATAACAAATGCATCAGTCCCAGAGCCAAGCACACTAAACTAAGATACTAAAATAAGCTACTCTGGCATTTAAATAACAAATATTGTTAAGCAATCTGTCAAGCCCAATGCCACCCAACCAAATTAATCATGAATAGTCTCCTGGCCACAGGCTCCTTCTGCACCCAACCAGTGCAT
This sequence comes from Podarcis vaucheri, assembly GCF_965113315.1. NCBI lineage: Eukaryota > Metazoa > Chordata > Lepidosauria > Squamata > Lacertidae > Podarcis > Podarcis vaucheri. The sequence goes on along the minus strand of NC_138748.1, from coordinate 48,399,365 downwards.
TTATGATACCCAAAATGAGGATTCACTGCCAACATTTAACAGCTGCATCAAAGCCCATAGAGGAGTGGACTGAATTGGGTGAAGCCCATTTTCATTTGAAATATATCTTAACCCTCCTGGTCTGGAAGCTGCAGTCAGGGCAGAATGCAGCTGCTAGGTTGATGAGTAGGGCAGATCAACACAAGTATATATAACTGGTCCTGGAAGTCGATTCTGTACCTGCTGCCTCTTTAAGGTGGTAGTGCTAGCCTATACTAGTTCAAACCAACAGATAAATAAAGCGAAAAGAAGTGACTGAAAATCTGGGGGTGGGGTGGGGGGAACAGAATAGAGAAAAGTTCCCCAAACCACTTAACCCAAGGATAGGGAACCTGTGACCCTCCATACATTGTTGGATTCTAACTCCCATCCATTCCAGACATCACAGCCAATGGTCAGGAATGATGGGAGGGCATAAATGTACAACATCTGGAGGGCCACAGTTTCCCCATCTTTGCTTGAGCAAATAGGGAGGTCTTCGCCAGATGTTGCAAAGCTTGTAATGTTAGCACTGGAGAGGTGTCTGCATTCCAAAGTTGGGGCTCTACTGCAGAAAATATCATGTTCTTTGCTGAAGCACAGTGCACCTCTCTTAAAAAGGGTAGTGTACTTGGAACAGGGCCTTGAGAAAAGATCTGAAGACATGGGTAGAATAAGATCCTGGAGGATGTGTGTGACAACAGAAGAGTGAAGGTGAAACTAATTGTATGTACAGCTAAAGAAGCATTGTGGATTGAAACAAAACAAAACACCACCAGGTCCAATTCTTGCCTTAAAACACTTGGAACAGACAGCTTGTCTCTCCTCCTCAGTGTGCTGAATAGGACTATTCTGCCAAGAGGAAAATATTCAATTGCCCAAGTTATGCTTGCATGCTGTGGCACTTCCGCCCACTCTAATTGAATGTGTTCATGTGCAGTTTCCTGATGGGCTGGATTAATGTGTCAGAGGTTCTGTGTCAAACGGTGCACTGGACGCTCATTACCACTTTGGTTCTTCAGTACCGGTATATCATGGTCCTTCCTTAGCCTACTCATAAAGAAACAACCATACAGAGTGCCCAGGGAAGAGGCATCGGTTGTTAAACCACTCTGCAAGTTGAAGCTCTGTGAGAGAAATCAAGGTCTCCTAACTATCAGCACCCTTAACAAACTACATCTCCCAGGATTCTTTTGAGCAAGCCATGACTATTTGAATGGCACCATAGTGCTTTACATGTATGGTGCCAATATAGTCTGTAATGTAGATGGCCACATTTACACCACACATTTAAAGCACTCTTATACCACTCTGACAGCCATGGTTTTCCCCAAAGTATGCTGGGAGCTGTAGTTTGTTAAGTGTGCTGGGAACTATAGTACTATAAGGGTTCTCCTAAGAGTCCTCAGTTGCCAGGATTCTCTGGTGAAAGCAATGACTGTTATAGTGATATCATTGTACTGTAAATGTAAAATGCAGATCTTCTTACAAATATTTGAAGGAGAGGAAGTGGATATACTGTAAGAGGAATCATATTAATTGCGAATCATAGAATTGTAGAGTTGAAAGGCACCATGAGGGTCATCTAGTCCAACCCCCTGCAATGCAGGAATCTTTTTGCCCAACACAGGGCTCAAACCCACGGCCCTGATATTAAGAGTCTCATGCTGAAGGTTATGAACTTATTTACAGACACCTGTAAATTAGAGATGCCCATCCATTTCCTTTTCCAGCTTTGAGATGAGCCTAGTCTTTCCCCCCAGATAAATTGTTATATAGTCTTGTCAGCTTTTGAGTAGGTATGGATGCAGAGCTGGGGATATCCCTGACAGCACTGAGAAAGAAAAGGTCACCTCTTTTCAGCAGTGAAACTGTCAGTGCCAAGGGATAATCTTCTTCATCCTCATCAGCGGTTGCTGGGAAAAGCTGGTGCTTAGGTCAAGCAACATGATAGCAGCAAAGCCAATGGCAATTAGCCTGTCAGTATCAAACAGCTCTGCTTTTGTGTTTAACAATTTGCCGGCATTTTATGATTCCAAACATTGCTAGACCCTATGATTTTCTCTCTGCCTTCCCCACTTTATTATATTCTGTGGATCTTGAAAGGACATGAATTACTGGGGTCTGAGTTGATGAACTTGGCTATACCAATGGATGAGCTTTCAAAGCTGACGCAAGGCATTTTGCTGCGATAAGTGAAGGACAAGATGGCATCCCTCCCCAAGGGTGTGTCGTAGTCATTAATGATGTAAATCTTCTAATGGGGCTCAAGATAGCATATATAACATATATATTTCCTTCCCTCCTCCATCCTCATAGCAAATAGTGTAATGCACTGTGAGAAATGAATGAGGTAGTCCTATTTTGTATAGGTGATGGAAATAACTGGGGGAACAAACCAATAATGATAGAAGGGATGCCAGTGTGACAACTTGTTTCCTTTGCCATATTAACCAAGCAACAGTTGAAGCCCTTAGCAAGGCTAGACTGGGTGGTACTTCTTTGAAACACAAAGCAAAATATTTTCTGTACTCATAAAATATAGTCAGGACCTCCCTAAACTATGCTAGAAAATACCATATGCTAAGAAACTGTTTTGAATTGTGAAAAGAAAGTGTTCAGCTGAAAGCACACTTTCCCTAAAAAGCAAGTTTTACAAACTAACCCACATGTGAAAATTGCTAATTGCCAGCGCTACTGAATTTGAATGGACTTACAGTCTGCACTGAATTTTTGTCCTCGTTGTGAAACCAAGAGCTCAAGGTCATGGCTAGATGATCAATAGATCTTTCTGAAGTCATGGTACACTTTTTTAATGGCTCAGTTTCCCATCACTTATTGATTTATGGTTCCACTGTCATTCTGTATTGAGAAAAGTGAGGGAACAGCACCAAGAGGGAGAGGCAGGCGCACAATTGCCAGGAGTGGAATCTTCAAGACATAACAAATAAAGTAGTCACAGTCAATGCAACTTGTCAGAACGTTTGAGTATCTATGAGAAAAGTGTGTGATAGCACTTCAATTTAAAAATTACATGGGATTGTGCAAGCTCCCTCTCCCGCCCTGAAAAGCCAACTGCTGTTTTGATCAGTAAAACAAACACCAGTGTTGCCGAACTCAAAGAAATTGTGTTTCAGTCTAGGGGTATGAAACCTATGGCCTTCCTGGTGTTGCTGGACTACAGTTTCCATTATCCATAACCATTGGCCAAGTTGCCTGAGGTTGATGGGAGCTGCAGTCCAACAACATCTGGGAAGCTATAGGCTTCTTATACCTGTTTTAATACATAGGCTCGGATCCTACTCTACTTTTGTACAATAGCCAGAGCTGCATGTGCACAACCCCAGTCTACTACTACTACTACTACTAATGTTATAATTTGTAACCCACACTCTAGGTGACTTCCAACTTATATAAAAAACATAGTAAAACATTACACATTAAAAAACTTCAGGGCTGCTTTCAGATGTCTTCTAAAGCTTATAGTTACTCATCTCCTTGACATCTGATGGGAGGGCATTCCATAGGGTGGGTGCCACTACCGAGAAGGCTCTCTGCCTGGTATAATAATAATAATAATAATAATAATAATAATAATAATAATATACGAGGAACCACAAGCTCTTCACAGAAAGGAGGAGACTGGGAAACTAAATCCAAGTCCCTATATAAACACTTTATATTCCCAAATCTGCTATTCTAAGTGTAGATTCCAATCTGTATGGTGAGCAATATCAGAAAGAATTTCCCTTCCTAAGGCAGAAACTGAAGCTAGATATTCAGTTCTACAGTTTTCAGTGTTACCTGGCTGGCTTTCCTTGAAGCCATTAAAATAATGCTACTACACCACAGTATGAATATTGCAGTTTAGTGCTTAAAGCAGGAAGGCTCAGGATTCAAACTGGGTTGCATCTGGCAGAGCTTGAGTAATAGTTGCATGTCCAGGAACTTTTCCAATTTTTTTCCTTGTGCAGCTTTTAAAATACAAATTATTGCCCAAGTGGAAACCAATGAGCCCCTGCAGGACGCTGGTTTTGCCATCTTAGTTAAACTCACTTGAACCAGCCTCCAAAGGATGGTGCAAGATCTATAGTTTAATGATGCACAATTGAATTGGCAACTCACTGGGAGTCAGCAGACAATGTTCAGTATAGAGACTGCTTTATGATGCAATAAGCAAGGAAACCACTTTGTAACACTACAAACCATCTTTGAAAGTGAAGTCTCTGATACCAGGGCCAGTATCCAAAACAACAATGTAATTCATTTGGAATTTTGAGATTGCCTTGCTCAAATGGCAAATGGTGTTATTACAGTACCATGGAGAGCTCTGAGTGAGCTACTTGCTCCACCAAGGACTGGAAATTAAATGAAGCCTCCTAAGCCTCTGCCTCCAAGCCAGGCTTCCTCAACCTCAGCCCTCCAGATGTTTTTGGCCTACAACTCCCATGATGGCACTGTGAGTTAAACCACAGAGCCTAGGACTTGCCGATCAGAAGGTCAGCAGTTCGAATCCCCGTGATGGGGTGAGCTCCTGTTGCTCGGTCCCTGCTCCTGCCAACCTAGCAGTTTGAAAGCACGTCAAAGTGCAAGTAGATAAATAGGTACCGCTCTGGCGGGAAGGTAAACGGCGTTTCCGTGTGCTGCTCTGGTTCACCAGAAGCAGCTTAGTCATGCTGGCCACATGACCCGGAAGCTGTACGCCAGCTCCCTTGGCCAATAAAGCGAGATGAGTGCCACAACCCCAGAGTCGGTCACGACTGGACCTAATGGTCAGGGGTCCCTTTACCTTTACCTTTAAGCCTCTGCCTCCAAGCCAGGCTTCCTCAACCTCAGCCCTCCAGATGTTTTTGGCCTACAATTCCCATGATCCCTAGCTAGCAGGACCAGTGGTCAGGGATGATGGGAATTGTAGTTCAAAACATCTGGAGGGCCGAGGTTGAAGAAGCCTGCTCCAAGCCATCTCTCCTAGATGCCACCTGCTATTGGTGAACTCACCTCTTAAAGGGTAACTAGACTTTCAAATCTTAGGAGGACTGCGGATTGTTGGTGAAAGTCCTTGGTGACATTGTCTGTAAGGAGCTACCACTGCCCCAAACAACAGATCCACAAATGAAAAGCAGTGAAAAAATTAAAATACTTTCAAGGCTCAGCTGTTCCCTCTGTTTTAACTATTCTGTGGCATATTCTGGAACCTTAGGGTGAAGGGTGGATAATAAATAATAAAAAATCAATGTTTAAGTTATTTTCCAGTTGCCACAGCTTTAACTATGGTTTAGTAATTATGGTTAATGTTCACCATGGTTTAGCATTAAGTATAAATGAGGGCATTCTCCTGGGTTGTAGAAATTATGTTGACTGCAGGGTCTAGGGTTTCTTTCATGGACATATGAATGAAAAATAGCTCTGTGTATATGATATTCCTTGTGATGCATGAAGTCTTAAATCTTTACAGAAATTCATGGAAGACAGAAGCACCACTAACAATGAGCAGGACAGAACCGGCTTCAGCTTCAAGCTCAGGGTCTCCTCATAGATAAACAATGCTAAGAAGCTGGGACTGAGTGGATTTATTCCCAATGGTAGTATGGTTTCTTCCCAACAGCATGCAGGAATATCCATTTTTGCAGGTACTCTAAGGTTGCCATCTTTTATGGGTAAAGGCTTTGTGACTTTGATAGCTGCATAAAATCAAGTGGTGATGCTTGCTGTAGCATAGAAATGTCAAAAGCTTCGTTGCTTTTCTAGTTCTCATGCAGCTGTTAATAGCACAGATCCTGTTTTAAGAAACTGTAGGCTGTAGGCTGTTGCTGTAGGCTGAACAAAGATAGATATAGCAATTGGATCTGCCATGCCTCCCTATGTGAATTCCTATGTCTCTAAATGACAGTGGTATATGTACCATGGACATATTCCCTGAAAAACCAAACACTCATCTGCTTTTCTCTCTATATAGAATAAGCCGTCTGCTGCTGGTGCAAATCGATGTTGTAATTCCATTGACTTCAAATGTCTCTTTCTCATCAGTCAAAAGGCTGTGGTTTTCTTCTGACAGCTTCAGCAAGGCCAGTGCCCAGAAGATTTCAAACCGGAGGACAGTATGAGAAAAGGAAAGTTCAGTTTATGTCGAGATAAGCCTGAAGAACAAAATGGGCTGAGAAGCGGCCGTGATGGAAACTGAGTTTGAGAAGTTCTGTCACATAATTACATAAAATGGGTCACGTAACCTGGGCCCTACTGAATCGTTCAGGGCTAATGGGAGCTGACTGGTGGAAATGTGGCTACTAGCATTCCTCTGGCTGATTACGGATGCTAATGAGAAAATCACATAGGGTACTAATTGGCACGCTCTCGTCAAAAGTAGCATCTGCAGAAATGAAAATGAGCAAGAAATTGTGCACATGCTGTGTGATTCCGGTCCAACCAGACAAAAGTTAGAAGAAAAGTATTACTAATACCACAGTGACCTCAGATAAACTCCTTGCTACATAATAATATTGTTATGATAGCTCAGGAAACTCTAGGGCTACAGGCAAGTGCTATGACCCTTTGGAAAGCAAAGAATTTCTCCTTTCGGAAGCTATAAACATCATACTTTCTAATCTTGGTGAGTCAGAAGGAGCACAGAACCCTTGAGGCCTAGACTCCACATAGACTTAAGCAAAGTTTAAGTACTGGGATTTCTACCATTGCAGCCATGGGAGGTTTTGTACTTGTTCTGGATATTTGGCCAAGAAAGACCACCCCACTTGATGTGGCCAACAAAACAGATCTCCATCTCTTCAAGGTTTGTTATGATGAACAAAGCACCCAGTTGCTAGTAGACACAAAAAAATTTGCCTAAGCATAATTTAAAGCAATATATATATATATATATATATATATATATATATATATGGGGGAGGAGGTGTCTCTCCTCAGGCAAAACATCTGAGGAATTTCCTGTGAATACAAAAGAGCTGTGATAAGACCAGCAAATTATTCAGTGGTAGGGCTATACTTTCTTAACTTTGTATAAAATCTTGCAACTACATTAAGTTAACCTGAAAGCGTATGATAACTAGTGGATAGATTGTCCCTGCATGAGAACATGAAAGCGGTTGGAGGCTTCTCTCCTACAGAGCAGTGAAAAATTACCTTTGTGTTAATGCCAGGAAGACTGAATGGGAAGTTCAGTTCTGCTGCTCATGGTTGCCCATATAACTGTTAAGGGGGATTGTTGTACTATATACCAGCACAAGGGTGGGGGAACTTTTTCAACCTGATGGGTATGTATCTTCTGGATAACCTTCCAAAGGCTACATGACAGAGGTGGATGGGACCATAGGCAAAAGTTGGCAGAGCATTAAATGTGAATTCTACCCATTGAGAATATATAGAGCATTCTTCCCCACCCTGGTGCCCCCAACTCCCACTGGCCCCAGCCAGCATTGCCAGTGGTCGGGGTGTTGAGAATTGTAGTCCAAAACCATCGGGGAGGTACCAGGTCTGGGAAAGGCCACTATAGGTAAATCAGCATGTTTTGCTTTGTTTCCCTCTCCCTCTGATGGTTTCTTTCAAACTGTACATGTTTATGCAACCTTCATTGTTCCAAAAATACTGTATTTTGGTGTCACAAGTGGCTCTGCTTACACTATGCCTCTTCTATCTGGAGGAAGAGAGGGAGGGAGAGAGGGAGCGAAGCAGAGGCAATGAAATAATGCTTTTATCCTCTTCTATCCTTGCTGCTGTACAAATAAGATGAAAGATAATAAATTACAGGAGGTAAAGCTTCAAGAGAATTACTCCCTGTCCTCATGAATAAAAATAAAATAACATTTTGACTGATGCAATCCCCCCCTTTCCAAAATGATTATTCCCATGTATCTGGTTCCATGTTTTAATTCAGCTTTGACACCTCCAGAATGCAGCAGGTTGCTGCTGCTGCCTCCCTTTTGTTGGCTTCTTCTTGTTAGACACTGTCCGTCTGCAGAATTCAGTGGTGTATCAGTTCCTTAGGAAGTATTGAAAATGATTGCCTGAGCTTTCAGAATGATGTGCCGTGGGAGAGATGTGGCATATGACTAGTAGCTAGGCATTAGCATCTAGAATAAAGATGAGAGAGAGAGAGGTAAAAAAGGAGATACTGAAATAGAATGAATGGTCTATTTTAGGAAGCAGCACATTTTGGGTACACCTGCGGAGACTTTGGAAGTTCTACTGAAGGACAGGGCATGAACTCGCTGGATGCATATTTCCTTTCTGATCTACATTCAATGCATACCCTCCATTCTAGCTTTACAATAGGATTTCTCTCCCCCTCCCCAGTCTCCCCAAAACCACGGGAAGCCCTTTCATAGAAATACAGTGGTACCTTGGGTTACATACGCTTCAGGTTACATATGCTTCAGGTTACAGACTCCGCTAACCCAGAAATAGTACCTCGAGTTAAGTACTTTGCTTCAGGATGAGAACAGAAATCGTGCAGCAGTGGGAGGCCCCATTAGCTAAAGTCGTGCTTCAGGTCAAGAACAGTTTCAGGTTAAGAACAGACCTCCAGAACGAATTAAGTACTTAGCCCGAGGTACCACTGTATTGGCATTTTGCACCTGGCCAAGTGTATTCGTTTAACTCCTTAGCACAGTGGTGGGAAGCCTCATGACCCTCACCCCAGTTCTCTCCACCTGGCCCTTGGACCTCTTCCCAGGCCATCACTTTGCTTGTGCCACAACCTCCTTGTGTGTTTTTGCCTGAATGGAATGTGTCCTTGAACTCTGATAATGACCCTTGCGTGTCTGGGCGGAGAATACAGAGGGGTGTGTGAAGGTGTGGAGAAACTGCCCGGCACTGTGAAGATACATACAGTACACTACATCCACCCACTTTTACCTCTGGCTTCACCTAGCAGTGGCCCTCAGAAGGTTGTCTAGAACAGAATGTGGCCCTTGGGCTGAAATTTTGTCCCTACCTCCGCTTTTAGACCATAATGCAATGCAGCTTATAAACACTTAGTTAATCCTTCTTGAACTCAGTGGAGAATACTTCTGCACAAGATTGTGCTGTTACTCCCTTTTTTTTTGGGGGGGGGGACAACTTAAGGACACATATCCACATTTGCTTACCATCTAGACTTTGTTTTTTATGGCTTTTGGGGTTGAGAGTTAATGTTCCTTTGCTGTGTTCTTTTCCTGCACTACCCCGCCTTGTTCTTTCTATTGTTTTGGTCTATTTTTATGATTTCATTTGGTTGTGCTCTCTCTCTCTCTCTCTCTCTCTCTCTCTCTCTCTCTCTCTCTCTCTCTGCTTTTAAACCTTGTTAACTAGGTTCTATTTTGATTTTAGCAGGAAGGTGATGTTTAAATATTTTAGAATAAACAGAAATAATTTTTCATCTGCTTGCTATGTCATCTCTGCCTCTTTCCTGCTGTGTTCCCTCCACTGCCCTGCAACAACCACAAGACTTGTATGATCACTGGGGCAGAGATTTATGATTGCTATTCCTCCAGGCCTTTAAGCTCCCCAGAAGCATCTGGCTGGACACTGTGGAAAGCAGAATGCTGGACAAGATGCACATTTAGTCTGACCTAGCACTGCTTTTCTTATATTCTTACCTTTATTTACATCCACCACATACCACTTTGGTTCAGAAATGTTTCCTATAGTGCTCTTAACATAGCCCAGATCCATAAGATGCATTTGAAGCACACTGAACAGACGTTTTAAAACACATGGCTTTCCCCTAAAGAATCCTAGGAACTGTAGTTTGTTAAAGGTGTTGGGAATTGTAGCCCTGTGAGGTGGAAACTACATTTCTCAGTATTCTTTGGGGGAAGTAATGGGCATTAAATGTGCAGCGGCTGTGCTTTAAACATGGATCTGCCCTACGCTAGTTTTGTCCATTAATTTCAAAGGGCCTACTAAAATGAGTACAATTAGTATTGGACAGGAGTCTTGGGTTATATTGGATTATTTGCAGCTAAAACTGAAATTCATCAGATGTAGACCAGCTATCATGACAATATGAAAGTGAGTACGTGGGCATTCTTCCATTTAACAGCTTTCACATAAATGGAAAACCACATATCTGAACTGACAAAGTATTGTTATTGATGCCATCAGGCATGGATTAGGTGCATGAGAATAAGAAGGCTTCTCCTATGACTCTGGAATGAAGATACCCTAATAAGAGTGAGACTGTAACATACCTCCTTTTCAGCTTCTTTCAGGAACCACGCACAGAGAGTATAATTTACAGAATGTAAATATCGAATGATTTTATGAGTAGGAAACTGCTTGCAACATTGATCAAAACGTTCCATCATCATAACTACCGCGGTGATAAGCGCTACACAAATCTATAAACTAGCATACAAACACGCAGAGAGAGAGTTTTGCAAAGCAGGCAAGGTGCAATAAAGTACAGTCACACAAATATACTATAAACAGTCCAGGATGTGTGTAACCTGCACATTATAAGTAGAGATGCCTGAAAAATCGTCTTTTAAAAAAAATTCTAATAGGAAGTGACCTGATTTGCACCTCCTTCACTCCTGTGGTGACCAGAATGTAGGCACATTTTCCAAATGTTCCAACCTAATTCTCAACCTAAAAATAATAATAAACCAAAAACACACACACATAAAATATGTATTTTGAGAGGAAATATGTTACAATATGTACTTCAACTGATATTTAAGTGTAAGTTTTCATGATTAAAAAGAAGCATTCCTTGTAGAAGTTCACACATGAAAGCAGCATCTTCTGCTTCTTTCGCCATTGTTACTTTTAGTCAAGTGATACAGTTCTGGAGAGTTTGAGAGGCATTGTGTCCTTCCATGGAGTAACTTGTGAACAGGTCAAATTCCCAGGTAAGGTCATGCCCTTAAATGACCTGTGGCTTAGCCTTCTCCTGCACTTGGGCCACTTTTTCAGTCCTAAGCTTGATTGGTTACAGTCCTTCCTGCCCAACCAATGATTAGAGAACTTACTATCCAGTGAAGACCTTGAAATAGGGAAACATTTGCGTTTGTTATGGATTTTGGTAATGCTGTTTGCTTGCCACCCCATCATAGAAAGCTCATGTGTGCTTGGAAAAGGGGAGAAATGCTGTGATGGAGGTGTTTGAATGGATGCACCAGCATGAGCTGAGCGTCCTGACTCCCACCCCACAAAACAATAACAGATGCTCTTACTTGTAAAGAAGTAGTATTTATTAAGGTAGAGCAATGATACAGCAGGAAAGGATCTAATCCAGTACTAGAGCTCTCACCAGATGAAGGCTTGGCAGGAATGAGCCTGGTGCAGGAGGAAGGGTCAAGGTTCATGAGTCCAGGATCAGTGATAAGCAACTTCTTCATATTCTGACACTCATTAGTATGGCAAAGCAGCTTTCAGATATATACAGTGGTGCCTCGCAAGACGAAAAGAATCCGTTCTGTGATTCTCTTCGTCTAGCGGTCTTATCGGATCAGCTGATAAGTGGATTAGCGGCTTAGAAAAAGGAGGGGAAAAGGAAAAAAAACCAGCAGGAACTTGCAAGACATTGTCGTCTTGCGAAGCAAGCCCATAGGAAATTCGTTTTGTGAAGCACCTCCAAAACGGAAAACTCTTTCGTCTAGCGAGTTTTCCGTCTTGCGAGGCATTTGTCTTGTGGGGCACCACTGTACAGAAATATAGAAAAAATAACCAACTTTACATTTTCCTTCAAACCATTTGATCATTAAACACACACACACACACACACACACACACACACACTAAAATGTCCATGCCCTGGCTTCCTGAATAATTCCTATAAGGTTAGTATTTAAGTAGCAACTAGTACATAAAGTTTATAAATATAATTTAGAGACTCATTTGTTACTTTTAAGTGTTGACTTGCAATCAACATGTGTCACTTCCCTGATTTTTACAGTCCAACGTGGGAATCGCTGTGTCTCTCTTTATGAACCATAAATTTCTCTCTTAAATGTCAACATCTTCAATAAATGCATTAACATCTTATCCAAACAGATTGTTCCAGGAGATTTAAAAATGTTTTTGCACATTTTTATATGCAGTAAAAGGGCCATGGAGATGGCCTGTTTGTTTTGATTCTCTGCTAATTTGGCAAGGATGGCAGCTCAGGGTTTCATTACGGGCCAAGATCATACCGCGTAGGACAAACTTTTAATGAACGCCCACCACCAGGATGAAGGGTGTCTAATTAAACCACAAGCATCCCAAATATGGAAATTCCCATCTCTGCACAATAACTAATGATATCTTTAAAAATAGATGCAAAATGAAGCAGAAGCATCAATGTTTGCATCTGGACACTACAATCACCCCTTAACATGTGGATATCTTTTCAGATTTCTAACTAGGGAATCCAGAATAGAAGATGATTTATTCTGAAGGTAGAGGCCTCCTAACCGTGTAGGAGGTGAACGGCCCTCCTACTGCTGCTGGAGAACTTTCCATGTGACCTCATGGAACAATGTGACCTTTGGGAACAATAAGAACAGAGTCTATGGTGCAATAGGGATGGGCAAATTTGCTTATTTTGGTACCTCTCAGTTTCTCAGTTTTCCAGTCTTGTGTTCAGTTTGCCACATTTCCATAACTGTTCATAGTATTTTTTAGGTCCTCATGAATATGCATCAGCAGTGTAGTGTGATATTCTCCTAATAAACCCATGTTTGTATGTCATTTTGCCTAATGTACACATTCCCCCCCCCCCCAAGCAATTTCTCTTAATGCATTATTGTCTGTTATTTTCCTCTGCTATATTCACTTTTATGGACCTGTTCCCTAATATACAAATCTACAACTATACAACTGCTAGGAGTTGTTTCCTTTTGTTTTCCAATATATTTCTTATCAATCAAAAAATTGGCGCAAGCAAATTTTTATTTTGAAAGTGTGGTTCAGAGAAAAAAGCTAGAGAACCACTGGCTTAGAGTGTTGGACTAGGATGTGAGATAACAGGGTTAAAAAGCTCCCCTCAGACATGATGCTCACTGTGTGTCCGTGGGCCTGTCACTGTCTCTCAGCCTAAGCTGCCTCACAGAGTTGTTGTGAGGTTAAAATGGGGAGAGGAAGAACCTTGAACTCCTTAGAGGAAAGGTGGAATACAGTGGTACCTCAGATTACAGACGCTTCAGGTTACAGACTCCGCTAACCCAGAAATAGCACCTCGGGTTAAGAACTTTGCTTCAGGATGAGAACAATAATCACACGGCAGCAGCAGGAGGCCCCATTAGCTAAAGTGGTACCTCAGGTTAAGAACAGTTTCAGGTTAAGAATGGACCTCCAGAACAAATTAAGTTCTTAACCCGAGGTACCACTGTATAAAGCTAATATTAATAATACGTTGCAGCATGTATGTATGTCAGCCTTTAAGGAACCGCAATATTTTGCCACATATTTAATTGACTTCATTGGTCAGAACAATAAATACGTAGCAAACTTTTATTCAACTAAAATGCTGTTCCAGATTAATTTGGCATAGGGATGGACACAACCTTTGATAAAATGAAGGGTTATAAAGACCATTAGCAGAAACCTTTCATCCAATATTTACAAAATGGCTCTTCTGTTTCTTTTATTAGTGTTTTCCTAACTGGCTAAATTCTATCATCTACCGAACTTGGAGCCTTAGACATGACCCTTGTACAGCTTTGACGAAGGTAAAGTGAGGCATATTCAAAATGGACTGTTGAAGCTTTGTATGCAAATGGTGCATCCATATGGATCCCGCATTCTTCTTTGTGCCAGGTGCATTGTATGCATGACACCTCCTGTTAATAAGAGAAGGTTACACACATTCAGCCAATCAAGGAAGTTGACAGGCTGTGCTTTCTTAATCGCTTTATAATTGGATTCCTCTCTAACCTGTATTGTGTGCATTTATCAGCAAAGTTCCCATCAAAATAGGTCAACGAAAGCATTCCCCAGATCTCCGCTGCCCTTTTCATAATGGAGATTGCTCATTTACACTTTGGTAGTCCAGGGGTTTTCTTTGTGGCCTCTGTGACTGTCATAGCATTTGTTTTAGATGAAATATACTTGTGCAAAACTGACAGGTTGCCCCCAAGCTGTACTAGAATGCGGGCTAAAATAACTGAAATCCCAAGGGCAATTGTTTTACAAACCTTTAGTTTTGTTTCCTTTTAAAAAATGAAGTGCATATTACTTTCCCCTTTCTTTCCCATCAATAATGAACTCTGTTCCTGCAGCAAAGAAAGCATTATTGATTTATTGTCCAGAGTCTCCTACGTCTGGTCTCCTGCACTATGGCAGGATTCACTAAAAATCCTTCCTGGACAGCATAGTGTGCTAGGGAAGAGCCAGAGGGGGGGGGACTGCTTTTCACGAACATTTTCATGGATTATTTTGGGGAAGTTGCATTGAAAGAGGAAAAAGGTGCTCATCCATGCAGAGTGAGGGGAATCATTGATTCATTTGACTGGGATGACCCATGTGGCTGATACAAGAAGAATTGTTTACATTCTCAGTTGGCTTTGTTTGTCCTCAGTTGGCACCCTTCTGCCTTGGGAAATGGTCTCGGGAAGAGTTTACCTTGGGGGAGTGAAGTCAAACCATTGCAGAGTTACAGTACCTGCTGTGGCTGTAGAAGCCAATACAGGAGAGACATGTTTTGTTGCAGCTGGGGCAGATGAAGGTGTCTGGTTGTGCTGATGCAGGCCTTTCTTCTTTCTGCCATCCTCCCTGTAGTCATTCCTCCTCTGGTCAATGCTGGGGATACATTACTTGACTGATTGCCTCCAGGCACTGAGGTCATTTGCAAGGGATTCCCACATGGCGAGGTTAATGTTGCCAGACTTCATGTCATGTTTGCTGACATATTTGTAATGCAGAGTTTGCCTGCCAATGGCCTGGTGCCTTAAGCCAGCTCTCTGTAGAGCACATACTTGGGGATCTTGCTATCTTCCATTCTGTGGGCATGGCCAAGCCTGCATAGACGTCACTGAGACACAGGTACAAGCATGCTGAGAATGAGAGAGCACATCTTTGTTTGGAATTCATCCCCAATGCTGACATTGACATCTCCCAGCAGGAACATGTGTTTGCAGGCTGGGACCTTCCTGACAGCCTGGTCTAGTTCCTTGAACCCCAGAAGGAGCATGACATGTCCCCTGCCAGAGATACTGCTTCTTCCCTAACACTCCATACAACCTAGTGATGCCATCATATAGCCCAATCTGACTGTGTAGTGCCTTGATGACATTAGTTCACTATGTAATCTCTGAGAGGTTGATATCACTCTACGAAGGTGAAAGAAACCCGAACAAAAAAAATACTGGTATCAAACAGCAGCAGATAGGGAAAACAATGGGTGATATCTAATGCTAGCATGCTCAAAGTAGACCCACTGAAATTAGTGGGCATGACTAACTTAGATTCATTATCTTCAGAGCAGATGCTCTAAGCAGAACTTAGTTTGATACAACCCAATTACAGCAAACAAGACTTTTTTAAGAGGCGCTTTTTTTTGGAAATACTTCTGCCCTCCAGAAAGTCCTTTATAGCACTGAAATAAAAAAAGGGAAACTGGGGGTATCCATGGCAGGTACACAGTTGTTCTCCTTTACCAAAGCTTTAGGTAGGTGATTCCACAGCTTCCTAAGCCGTCTACTGTATGCCAGAGTTGTTCTTAACACTTCCAGGGGAAATCAAATTTTTATGTAAGCACACAGCTTTCTAGTTTGCAAATCAATACGATCATATTGCAGATTAAGCTGTTTGCCAGGAGACCTGGGACTTGTTGAAAAGGGAACCTCATAATCTGGAACGTAGCCTAGTAATTTATCCAGGGCTGTGGGCTCTAAGGCACAGAAAAGAAGATGACATCCGCTCCCTGTGATGGGCAGGTGATATGAAACCTCTGGATTAGCCAGTGCTTCTATAAATAGTACTAGGAGAAGGGGTGCTGGGAAACTTCAATGGAAACTGGAGTGGAAATTGCCAATGTTCACTTATTCATCCCATGTCTGGAATGGAAATCAATTTGTGGATATGATTGGTATTCACTGTTGTTGCTTCTTTCATATGCAATCGATTACATTTTTCCCTCTCGATTTGCATCACATTGCCATTACATTGAAATGAATGGAGAGAGATAATGTAATGACAAAGTAAATAATTTATGTAACTTATGTAAGTGATGTAATTTTGGGTCACATAAGCATAGTTTTTAGAAGAACATGAGTTGCAGTGAAATGGAAACAGTGCTGCATGTGATGAATGTGCGGTGGAGCAGAAAATGATGCCTTCTTACATCCATAACGAGGAGCCTGGCCTTCTGCCCTCACCTGACCAACAGAGCAGACTCCTTTATTCTATTACACTCCAGTCTCCAGCAAAGGGGGCTGGGGGTTGCACACACTCTGTGCCAGGTGTGAACAGGGTCTACTTCTTTTGATCCCTAGAATCAGTTGCAAAACAGTGGCTCAGCTGGGGAGGAATTAAGGAAAAGGGTATCTCTGGGCACACGTCAGCCCAGAAATTTGTGATCAGTACCAGAAAAGTCATTTTACATGCACAAAAATACACTCCCCATTTTCATGGGGCCTAATTATTTTCATGAGCCTAATTTAAGTGTGGGGGAGCATACCCTCCAACATATCTCCGATGAAAATAGGGACGTCCCATTGCATAATGATAATTTTACTATTTATACCTCACACATCTTATTGGGTTGCCCCAGCACTCTAGGTGGCTTCCAACATATACAGTATATAAACATAACAAACCATTAAACATTAAAAAAACCCTTCCCTATACAGGATTGCCTTCAGACGGCTTGGGGGTCGGATAACTCCATACTGTTCAACATTTCTCCAATGAAAATAGGGACATCCTAGGGGAAAGCAGGACATTCTGGGATCAAGTCAGAAACCGAGATGGCTTCTCTAAATCAGGGACATCCATGGAAAATGACACTTGGAGGGTCTGGGGGTAGAGGGTCTGGGGTGGGGAAGCATATTCTAATTGTTGCTATTAATAGGGGGTCACAAACTCTTTGCGAAACAAGTGAGATCTACTAACAGATCTCAGTCTGCCTTCTGCCCACCCCTGCTAAAGGTTTGATCCCTAATAAAGCTACCCATGGCCTCTGCCTGGCCCTGAGACACCAAGCCAAGCCTACTTGAATCAAAGTGCTCTTATCAGTCTGAAAGGTAGTCACACTGCCAGATATAGAATAGGCTGGAAAGGAAGAGCTGAGCGCCTGTTCATGAGTCTGAATTAATGGATTACATTTCCTCCTCCTGCCCTGAATCAGGTTAGAATATGTAACACTGATGGAACATAAAGGTAAAAATTCACTTGATCTCAATGTGACTACAGAGCATGAAAGCATGGTCTCCTGAGTGCTCTGGCTTCTTGGGTGTTAAACAGGAGATGTCAGAAAAAAGTTCTGAACCTCCGTGGACTCAGGTATAAAACCCTAGATGAGAGGGAATATTATAAAAAGCAGGTATTGAAGGAGCTTCAATAACGGAATGAAAATGTCGGAAACTTCATTCCATGCAGAAGTTGTTGGGAAGTTGTCAGCAAGAGCAGATATATGAGTAATTGCTCATGAATGGGAGCTAAGAGTTCACTCCTGCCCTTTAAAAAATATGCAGCCTCTACCTGTTGTGGGACTAAAATAGCACGCACATACATGTACACAGATATGTATGCAACAATCTTACCGTGATTAGCTATAGGAAGAAAAAGGATGGACACAGAGATCACAAAGACTGAAACAGACGTAAATAGCTAGACGCTCACAGAAAAGCAGAAGTTAACTCTTGTCCCAACACGCAGGACAATCCTTGGGCATGATTCCTAAATAGAAAGTTGATGAACACAGGCTTTCAGGTGGAAATGTGTTTGGCTCAGGATTTGTTGAAGGATGTCTAGGGTAGAGCCAGAGAGCCAGAACCAAATGGGAATTTGATGTGTACTGTGCTGCAGCTCAATATCAGATAATATGTTGTTGTCTGGGACAAGCAGAACAAGGGAAGTGAGAATTAGGATTCAATTGACTGGGTACTCTGTGCATGGCACACATACAATGTGATACGAAAAGGGGGAGATTTGGAGGAGTAGTTAGGTACTGGCAAGTCCATCATTACCATGTATGGAATATACAGTGGTACCTCGGGTTACATACGCTTCAGGTTACATATGCTTCAGGTTACACACTCCACTAACCTAGAAATAGTGCTTCAGGTTAAGAACTTGTGCTTCAGGATAAGAACAGAAATTGTGCTCTGGCAGCGCGGCAGCAGCGGGAGGCCCCATTAGCTAAAGTGGTGCTTCAGGTTAAGAACAGTTTCAGGTTAAGAATGGACCTCTGGAACGAATTAAGTACTTAACCTGAGGTACCACTGTACATGGTAATGATGTATGGAACATATATGTAGAGGGGTGGAGGATTAAGCTCAGGGTGACTCCTTGATTTGGAATCTTGTTGAAGAAACTGATGGGTAACACCTCTACCAGCAAAACACCACATCTCTGGAAATGTCTGACACTTTTATTTTGCATTGTCTTTTATTTGTTTGTGTGAGTGCATTCAACAAAATTTGTTACTTTGCAACACAGTTGTCTTGGTGAATAGATCCA
Organism: Podarcis vaucheri; assembly: GCF_965113315.1. Classification (NCBI taxonomy): domain Eukaryota; kingdom Metazoa; phylum Chordata; class Lepidosauria; order Squamata; family Lacertidae; genus Podarcis; species Podarcis vaucheri. The sequence goes on along the minus strand of NC_138748.1, from coordinate 48,380,747 downwards.
CAGGGACTGGAGAAGGTAAAATGGACAAGGAGGTCATTTGAGGCTCCAGTCAAGTCCTGGCACTTCATTCAAGAATCCCATAAAAATAAAAACCTACCATCTTCACCTGTATGTTGTGTGATGTGAGGCCCCCAAAAGGTATGTACATATTTTTGTACACATCATTTGCAAGTGTAATGTTCATTGCTAACATGAATACTATTGCCAGTAAGTACTGCTAGTGAATTAAAATTAAATGATCATAAAATCATGCACTGAGAGCAGCATAGCGTTATAGAATGGAGTGGTGGAGTGGAAAAGATCCAGTTCAAATGTCACCTCAGATGTGAACTCATCTTAATCAACCCCCTATTTCTCAACCAACCTCCACCCCCCCCACCCATCTTTGATCTAATGCAGGGAGATAATACTGCCCTAATTTACAGGGAAATTGTCATGATTATTAAGGGAAATACATGTGAAGTACTTTGGGCCATCTAAAAAAACCACTTTCTTAATAAAATATTTGATATAATTTATTAGGAAACCTATTTTGCAGTACAGTGGTACCTCGGAAGTTGAATGGAATCCATTCCGGAAGTCCATTCAACTTCCAAAATGTTTGGAAACCAAGGCGCGGCTTCCGATTGGCTGCAGGAAGCTCCTGCAGTGAATCAGAAGCTGCAGAAGCCGTGTCAGACATTCGGGTTCCAAAGAACGTTCGCAAACTGGAATACTCACTTGTGGGTTTGCGGTGTTTGGGAGCCAAAACGTTTGACTGCAAGGAGTTTGGTACTCCACTTGTTAAAGGTCCCATGGTATATTGCCAATAGTAGCAATATGAAAAATGCAGAGAAGGCTCTCAGGACCCATCCACATTTACCTTTTGGCCCACACTTTCTAGGCGCGGGTCTGCCCTTTCAAGCTCTGTGTCCAAACACTTTTTCTTTGTTTGCCCCTCCGCTTTCCCCAGGAAAATCTGCTCTTTAATGCAGAATTGGAACAAATGGCAATTTGTGCTCCTTGCAGATTGCCGTTTGCTCTGATTTAGCAGTAAAGAGTGGGTTTTCATGGGGCAAAAAGAAAAAAGAAAAGTATGCAGAGATGGTGCTTTCAAAACACGGACTTGTGCCTAGAAATGTGGCACAAAAAGAAGTCTGGATGAGCCCCTTGTTTGTGATGTAAGGCAACGTTTCCCAACCTTTTCCTGACTGTGGCTCCCTTCTGACCTTGTTTCCCTGGCATAGCCAAGGGAGGGGCAGGGGGCAGTTCCCCCCAAATAAGTAAAAATCAATATAAATCAATACAAATCTGAAGTTCTCCCCCTCTAACAAAAGTCTGCCCCCTAACAAAAATCCTGGCTGTGTCCATGCCACTCCCCCCCCATCATTCCGGTAGAAAGGTAGCTATTTAAATGTTTTGTTTGTAAATAGAACATGTTTTATTTATAACTTTTGTACAAAATACAATTGCATAAAATGATAGGAACATGATGAAATATTGTTGAAGCAGGAAAAACAAAGAACCATAGAGCTGGAAGAGCCCAAGGATCATCTTTCTAGTGCACTCCCCATGACAGATGGCCATCCAACCTCTGCTTAGAAACCTCCAAGGAAGTAGAGTCCTGAATCTTCCAAGGGAGATCCATCTTCCATGTATTATAAAAAGCAAGCAACACATATTTGACCCCAGTTATTTGACAAAGAGAGGGAAACCGTTAGCTACAGTCCAAAAGGCGCATAGGGAGTTTTGTATATATAAGAGAATTTTTAAAAGCCAGTGATCCTCACTGAGCAGGTGCAAAAAGGTATTGTCATGTGGAGGAGCTCTGGCTGCCTCGGTAAAACTCTATAGTCCCATACACCCTTACCTGGGAGTAAGCCCATTGAACTCAGTGCTGCTTTCTTCTGAGTAGACAGCAATTTAATAGATGCAAGTCAGCCTTTTTAAAAAACTCCTCCCCAGAGGCTATTTTTGTCATTTGACATGTCCAGGAAAAATCAGATGTATGGCAACCCTAGCTGGGGTGGATTTCACCCTGCGCCTTGCAGAGCCAGGCTCAGACTGCCACCAGGCCCAGCACTGGTGGCAGCAATAAACAGCTCTGGCTCACCCAGCCCTACCCATTGCTTGCCTACCACTGCACTTACCTGACCTGGGGGTTCAGGATCGCAGGCTCTGCTGGTCAAAGCCAGAGCCTCAGTGATCGCCCCCACCTGCTAGAAACAAACCAGGACTGCTCCAAGAAAATGGACGTGGCAAAAAGGAGCATTAGGCCCTGGTGGGCCGCCCCCTTACCCGCTTGTGATTGGCCAAGCAAAGAGCTAGTGATTCAGGATTTTAAAAGAAAATAATAATAATAATACAGTGGTACCTTGGGTTACATACGCTTCAGGTTACATACTCTTCAGGTTACAGACTCCGCTAACCCAGAAATAATACCTCAGGTTAAGAACTTTGCTTCAGGATGAGAACAGAAATCGTGCTCCGGTGGTGCAGCGGCAGCAGGAGACCCCATTAGCTAAAGTGATGCTTCAGGTTAAGAACAGTTTCAGGTAAAGAATAGACCTCTGGAATGAATTAAGTACTTAACCCGAGGTACTACTGTACTTTTTCCTTCCTCACTTCTCACTTCCTTCTATAGCCCCCTAACATCTTGCTATGGCCCCCTATTTCCACATTTTTCACCTGTGGCCCCCTTGGAATATCCTGCCCCCCAGGGGACCATATGTCCCCTGGTTGCAAGACACTGATCTAAGGGAATGAGGAATTTCATATAAGAGAAAGTGCCACTTTGCCAAGTACAAACAAAGGAACAAAATAGAAGACCGATGCACCTTTAAAACATGACATATGCTTTGGGGGCAAAGTGAGGAGGAAAGCTTTATGAATAAAATTATTATCATTATTATTATTTTAAAAAGGTTTGCTGGAGTCAGCTTGGTTCCAAGTCAATGTCATAGTATTGTATTCCACACATACAAAGCAAACATCCTTAGTAGAAAATCTCTGGAAGGCAAGCGATCACTCTCCATTTGTCCCAGGAGGCAAAATCATCTTACCAGTATTATTATGTTCGGCTTCCAGTGGTATGAAACTGCTATGCAGTATGCTAAGGATGCTCAAAATGAAGTCTTAATATGAAATATTAGGAGATTACATCCTTGAGGGGCAGCTTTCCCTGAAATTAGCATGGAGCAACTTGAAAGCAAGGTGAATGTAGGGCAGATCGTTTGAAAGTCAGCCTAGCCTTTGAATTTCAGAATTGATGGCAACCATGGCTCATGCTCCAGGTAAAGTTTGATTCCATTTTAATAAGAGCTTCTTCTTCTTTTTTTAATACTTCTGTGAAGGTAGAAGTTGAGTGAAATATGAAGCTCCTTCTTCCAGTGGTTTCACAGCACCGAGAGTTTCAGACTGCACATACACTGCAGTTTAGATCAAAGGCAGTAACTACGGAAGCAGAGGTATGCACAGTTCTAAAACAGCACAGCTGACTACCACTCCAGCTACCTTGCTCCAGTTTGCACCCATTCTTCCCATGCTGTGCCTACAGTGACCTGCACAAATGGAACTAACTGCCGGGAAGCCCCCTTTGAGCAGAGTTAAACGACAGATGCCGTAAGGTGATGGTGCATGTCCAAACCCGCTGCAGACCATCATAAACTGCGCGCAACATTATACAAAGCACAGGTTGCAGAGAAAAATGACCAGGCTCTAAGCCAAGGAGATTGTATTACCTCCAGCTATTTAAAAGCGCTTTAAAGGGACTCAGACGAATAGCTGCAAGCTTTATAAACCGTGCTGATGATGCATGGATAATGGTGCCCAGGAGATTATGGGCCTTAGCTATAACCATGACCATTGTGGATCAGAGTTGCTTGGGAAATGACTGCACCTTGTCTAACCAACTGTAAATTGGTACTCACTTATGCTCATGCATCTAACTGAAAAGAAAGACCAGGGAACAAACCCACAAGCCTTTCTTTTTCTTTTTGCTGAAGTCAACCCAAGTTGGTTTTTCAATGGGTATGTATACAATAGATTTGGGGATAATTCAGTGTGTGTCATTTGTATCATGCACTATATTGAAAAGTGAGGCAAGTCAACATTTCAATACAAGTTCAATTTAACTTGAGCACCTCCCCTGAAACAGTGAAGCTTTGTAGCAATATTCAGCTGTATGTTGCCTTTTTCGGGGAAGAAGAATAAAACAGGAAAGGCCCTTTGCCTGGAAAGCTGCCAATGTTTCAAAGGAACAGTAGATCACAGAAACCTGGTCTACTCATCTCATGGTAGCCAGGAACCCAACAGGGACCACTGCTGCTGATGCCTCTTCTGCAACCATTTTAAATTTCCCACAATGTCCCAGAGTGCTTGACACAGCATGACTCTAAGACACTGAAGAGAAATTAATATAGCAGTCCGCAATGGGGCCCTGCAGTGCTCTAGATCAGTGTTACACTAGGTAGCCTGAGGCTTTGTAGGAAATTTAAAATGCCACCTTCCCAATTCCCTGCTGTTCTCACAGGGGAAGGAGTGGGATGGACACCAGCCTAGGAGGGGATCCACCCAATGGTACTGTGCCAAGGGATCCCTTAATCATGGAGCTGACCCTGGGAAGAACTATATTTGTGGCAACAAAACTTGTCAGAATGTTACTTTGTGGAATAGGAGACACCATCCTGACTCCATTTGCAAAATGGATCTCCAAGAAACCTCGCCTTCAAGTGCCGTGCTAGAGCTTAGTCATTTCCTGCTTCCAATTCCTACAAATGTTGATTTAGAATTGGTTTCCCTTGTGCAATCCTTTGTACTTGTCTTTAGAAAACAATAATTCCCCAACCTAACATTGTTTTCGTTAGCAGCATGATCCTTCAGTGTTATCAAGCCAAATCCTATTTCCAGTAGTACAGACTTCTCATAGTATGGGCTTGATAGGTTTCACTCCTTCATTCCAGTAATTCCTGAACAATATTGGATGCAGGATCGACCCCTGTGGGAAGCCTGCTTATTGCTTCCCTCAAGCTGCACAGCAATCTATTAATTCCTTCTCTTTGTGGGCAACTTGTGATGAAGCCACCACCAATCCTATTGTGGAAATCATGTCCGTGGCTGCCCAGAGTTTTTGCTGGAAACAACATGTGAGAATGCACATGGCTCTGCTAATGGAAATCTGCTCCTTGCCATTTGCACCTGTTAATTATGACCTTCTGGCAGGGTCTCATGCCATCATTGTAATTATGTGGTGCAAAGTCCCTACTGAGGGAATGATTGTGGAAACCCAGAAGGGCTTCATTTTCCAAGGCAAGTTTATGCCTTTCACTTGTAGAGAAGGGAGAGAGAATTCTCTGAGCTGCAGCTTATTTCTTTTGGCAACATTTCCCCCCTGAAGAATGGCTGGTGTGCTTTAAGCAGATCGAGACTTTATTAGCATCGGTGATTGTCTGGAAAGTCAAGGGTACGTGACCATTGAGACCCATTAATGTGTTGTTTCATCCCGCCAGCTGAGAGCTGCTTTCTCTTTGTGGGTTTGCGCAGCTACACTGACCTTGGCCTGAAAGATCCCCAGTCTTCTTTTTGTCGGGACAAGCAACAAAATAGTATCTGCAGCCTTTGGGTTTACAGTTTTGGGGCTAAAACCTCCATCGTTTTGCCCAATTTGGATCCGGAAGACTGACAGAGATACACCCATTGCATTGGCATCATTTAAGGTGGCCACATGTCCTAATTTTCAGATGCCAGTCTTCTGTTCAAAGATGTCCCTCTAACTGCTGCCTGGTCCAAGTCTAGTTTAAAGATCAGCCGTTGTTGCCTGGACAGCAGGTAGGCAGGTCATATGGTCACAGTCTCCTCCCTCCATGATGTGATTTTTTACAAATATCTATTTAAAATTTAATCATTGTTTCTCAATTTGCAGCTATAGGTATAAATTAGCATATGCAAATTTCATGCAACTCTGCATTCACTTTTGTCCTTTGATGATGCTGATTTGTTTCCGAGCACCCAGTACATTTCCAAGCCCAATTCAAAGTGTTGGTGCTGACATTTAAAGTCCTAAACGGCCTCTGTCCAGTATACCTGAAGAAGCATCTCCACCCCCATCGTTCAGCCCAGATGCTGAGGTTCAGCGCCGAGGGCCTTCTGGCAGTTCCCTCACTGCGAGAAGTGAGGTTACAGGGAACTAGGCAGAGGACCTTCTTGGTAGTGGTGCCCACCCTGTGGAACTCCCTCCCATCAGATGTCAAGGAAATAAACAACTGACTTTTAGAAGACATCTGAAGGCAGCCCTGTTTAGGGTGGCTGGGGAAGCCCGGCCAGATAGGCAGGGTATAAGTCAATAACAACAACAATAATAATAATGTTTTGTATTTGGGGGAATATGCAAATGGCAACTCTAGTGCAATTAATGGAAACTTCATGCCATAAATGTAGGTAAGGCCATGCAAAATATATACATTGTGCCTGACAAGTTGCTGCTTAGATTTCACTGCTGCTCAGAGTTTTGGTCTGTCAGCCACTGCACAGTATACACCAAGGCAGTACACAACTGTGTTTTACTCAGAATCAACCCACATAAATTAATTACATCAGTTCCATTAATTTAAATGGGTCTACTCTAAGAAAAACATAGTTGCCTATCCCCCCCCAAACCTTTCCTTATGTTAACATTCTACCATACTATGCAACAGCCAGCCCTGTTTCAACTGAGGTTAAACATTACCTGCCCCTTTTACCTATCAGCACTAATATTTATGATCCCTTGCAGGTAACAGGCACCCTCGTGTTTTAATTCCATGTAACATAAATACAAAGTACTGTAATTGCTCAAATACTTAGAAACATTTATTTAAAAATAATGACGACTTGCATGGGGAAATGGCATATTTTGCTTCATGGCACTTTCTCTGTCTGCATTTCCCACTTCAACCAAAGGTCTGTTTAGTGGTTTGCCACTTGTACAGCTCTCCCTTTACTTTTTGGCACTGATCTCATGATTACAGCACAAACATTGACACCCTGCCATCCAGATGTTGAGCAAAGCTATTCTATTTGAAAGAATGCACATTTGTTGCAGTCTGGAAATAATGGGAAAGGAAGATGTCAAATCTCACTAACTAAAGCATCCAGTTCGTGCAGAACTCTCCCAGAGAACAATGGTTTTGTGCCACTTTTCCAGGTTTCTGAAAGACAAAGAATACAGCTGAACTATGAACAGCCCTCCCTTTTTTTTTTTTTGCCTACTGCTTAGCCAACCCCAAATTAAAAAGAAATCCATAACTGGCACTGACCTTGTCACTCCTGTGAAAGACCAACACTGCTGCAGAGAGCTTCTGTCTAGTGCTCAGCAACCTGACATTAGTCCACATGTTAGTGAGCAAAATTCAGAAGTTCAGTAACAGCAAGAGATTATTATAGAAGGAACCTCTTCCTTGAGAAGTCTCTGTGGTTGGTCTTTCATTCAAATGTAGAAGGTTTCCCGATGATGAGAGTTAAATTTATAGATTGGGAGATTTAGAATGGAGAAGGTGTTTTGATAAGAATATGGGGAAGACAGAGATTAATTACCTTTTCCTGCTGCAGGTAAAGAAAGGGATGATTTTCTGCACTGCCTTTTAAAGAGGCAAGCATGAAGAGCTGATGACAAGTGCCAGGGAGCCCCCCCCCATGGCACATAGCAGGGACGGCCAAATATGTTAGTTTCAATTTCTCATCTCCCTAATTTTAAGCTCAATTCACCCTCCTTGGTTTAAAATTTGCACAAAGAAAGTGGCACATATTTCCAAGCACATTTCTCCTAATGTGCACATTTTTTGTATACTTCCCCTCCAGATATACTCATTTTTGCAAGCAGTTTTCCCTAATGTTGTATTTCATCACACCTTCCAAGTTTCCCTATTTTCCAGGGATAGTCCCAGATTTACAGAAGCTGCCACAATTTCTAATTTGACCCCGGAATGTCCTGCCTTTCTTTGGTCGTCACCATTTTCATTGGAGGAATGTTGGCAGGTATGGAGTTATTGACCCCCGAGCCAAGGAGATGAGGAAATATACAACCTTTAGAAGACATCTGAAAGCAGCTCCGTCCAGGGAAGTTTTTAAATGTTTTGTGTTTTATTATGTCTTTATATCTGTTGGAAGTTGCCCAGAGTGGCTGGGGCAACCCAGTCAGATGGGCAGGGTATAAATAATGAAATTATTATTATTATTATTATGGAATAAGGTAAATGTCAGGGAACTGACATCAGAGCGAGAGGCGAAGGGGAGGCTCACAGATTATGCTGATGAAGGACCCAGCAGCAGGGGGAGAAACAGCTCAGTGGAGGGGGAAGCTAATCAGTGCAACACCAGGGAGAAAGGGGGGCAGATGGGGGAATCGGAGAGAGGGCTCCAGGACTCTTCACTGGATATCAGTGAGGAGAGCCCAGGTCCTCCGCTGCCCACGCCCTCCCTGTGCAGAAGACTCCCGCGCAGTGAGAGGAGGAGGAGACTGGGTGTCAAACAACTTTTATGTTGGAAGAGGTTCAAGAAACGCCCACTGATGGATTCTGCCAGCGACTGAGGCAGCCGCGATGAGCAAGGGCTGTGCAGTCAGAAAGGTTTAACAAGGCAAATTAGCCTAGAGAGGCACCAGTTTACGCACGAGTAACTCATAGCCATTACAGTAAAGGTAAAGGGACCCCTGACCATTAGTTACAGTCATGACCGACTCTGGGGTTGTAGCGCTCATCTCGCTTTATTGGCTGAGGGAGCCGGCATACAGCTTCCAGGTCATGACTAAGCCGCTTCTGGCGAACCAGAGCAGTGCACGGAAATGCCGTTTACCTTCCCGCCAGAGCGGTACCTATTTATCTACTTGCACTTTGACATGCTTTCAAACTGCTAGGTTGGCAGGAGCTGGGACCGAGGAACGGGAGCTCACCCCGTTGTGGGGATTTGAACTGCCGACCTTCTGATCGGCAAGTCCTAGGCTCTGTGGTTTAACCCACAGCGCCACCCGCGTCCCTATTATGGAATAGGATGTCCCTAGTTTCATCTGAGAAATGTTGGATGGTATGTTTTATGTTACTGTCACAAATATATGAATTTTTACTCTAATGGTAAGCATTTCTGCACATCTTTTTTTGATTGGAGAACTGCACTACAAAATTAAAAGAAGTGTGAATTTCAAAGGATGGAAGGGTAAAAGAAGAGTCCTGGTGGATCAGGCCAGTGGCCTGTCAGACCAAGCATTCTGTTCCTATAGCAGCCAAAGCCCACAAGCAGGTCATGAGCATAAGAGCACTCTCCTACCCATGGTCCTCAGGAACTGCTTGAGGTCCTGCATCCAGAAGGAAGAGCTTATGGTGGAGCTAAATTGAATGCACAAGCCAGACGGAAACTGATTTATTGTTCTTCAGACAGTTGCCAGTCCATATGTCATGGTTGGGGAACCTGTAACCCTCCATACATTATTGGACTACAACACCCATCATCCCTGACCATTGGCTGTGTCAGCTGGGGTTGATGTACCGTAAGTTGGAGTCCAACAACATCTGGAAGGCTGCAGGTTTCCAATACTTCCTGTAAGAAAGCCTGTCATCTTATTGTATTACTTCAGGGGTCGGCAAGGTTTATCTTGCCTGGGCTGGATCGGTCTTGTGGAGACCCCTCCGTGGGCACATGAGCGGGCGGCTTGGTTTGGGGGCAGGTCGTGGGCTCGTCAAATGACCTCTGTGGGCTACTTCTGGCCCATGGGCCTTAGGTTGCTGACCCCTGCATTACTTCTTTATTCTTGCTAATATGTAGCTACGTGCCACCAGAGTCTCCAAGCTGTGAGAGAATCCAGGACTCCCAAGTGCTTTTCCTGGGTTTAGTTTCTTTAGAATGAAAACGGCAGTGTCTTTTGGATATATGGTTTTATTTACAACTATATAAAACCTCAGCATAGGATGGAGGGACTCGCAGCATTAACACCCCAGCAGATCTTGCTTACCACTAGGTTTCCAGAGCAGCCCCAAAGTCCTGCACAGAGCAGAACATATATCTGTGTCTGTAGCTTCCAGCGTGTTTTCCAGCTCAGGAACTCTGGTTATTGTTCTACTTATTAGGCAGGTGACTGGGGTGGGAAAGCCCAACCATTTGTTTCTTTGGCAGCCTTTTTGGACTTGTAAATTGTGGTATGTAACTAGCCATACAAAGCTTCATCCTTTGATGAAGGAACTGGTTTGACAAGCTTGTTCTTATACATTCAACCACACTAATGTAGGATTATAGGTTTGAAAGGGGCACAGTTTATCATCCAGACCGGGCCCTCACAAACTCATAACAATATTTATACGGAAAAGGTCTGATTGGAACTTTAACCTTTTCACAGTGTCTGGCAGAGCCGGGCTAGCTCAACACACTTTGCTGCCTCAGGCAAAGGGCAAGATTACGCCTTCTCCCATGGCACACACAGAAACCAGTTAAACTGGCAGTTTATTGGTGAATCAGCAGTGTCTTCCACTACACTTGAGGGCAGCAGGCTACTGTAGGGGGGTACAGGGCAGGTCACATGGCACTCACAACGCTGTCCACTCCCTGTGCCTCAGCATCCATCACTTGAGGCAACTGCCTCACTCTGCATAATCTTAGGGCTGGCGTTGTGGCAGAGGGTGCCTGGTACAGTAGATATTGCTATCAACCGGCAAAGATGAGAGTCAAAGAAAGTATGGAAAGACAAGAGAAGGAAATGTTCAAATCAGTAATTTTATGGTGGAAATCAAAATGGGGAGACTGGAGCTGTGATGTGTGGCAAGATCGGCTGGGCAGCTTTGAATGTCAGAATATCTGGTTCATCAGTGCAGAAGAGACATGTGAGTGAGCAATTGCCTGATAACCACAGAGGTGCTGGTTAACAGCTTGCCTCAGAAATATTGCCACCTCACCTCTAATGAACTAACACTTATAATGAACACAACTCCTTCTGCAGAACTCATTTTTTACTTTATTGATTTAATCCAGGCAGGGTAGGGGTGAGGAATGCTCTAGAAAAAGGATTCAGTAGATATGCATCCTCCTCATTCCTCATGTTACAGCTTTTCTGTTTACTATATTTATATATTATACTTGCACCCCTCCTCTCCTCTAAGGAGCTCATTGTGGTGTATTTTGTCTCTCCTCTCTAAGGTTATCTTCACAACAACCCTGTGAGGTGGTCAGGCAGAAAATATTGGGAAGACGATAGTAGAACTCATGCATTTCGTACAAAAGGTCTTTGGCTCAGTCCTTGGCATCTCCAGTGAGTCAGACCCCTGTCTGCAAATGCATTTTAAACAAAATGACACATTCTACTCATGTAAAAACACACTGGTCTGCGGGCCGGATTTAGAAGGCAATTGGGCCAGATCCAGCCCCCAGGCCTTAGTTTGCCAACTCATGGTCTATATAAAGCACCTTCTTATCTTCTTCTGATTGGCCTAAGGTCACCTAGCAACCTTTATAGCAGGATTTTAATCTGGGTCTTCTGCAGTCTTAATTGGACATTCCAAACATTATGTAGTTATTTATTCCAAGTTGTAGATTTATCTTTTTATTATTTAATGAAGTCATCTTCCAATATGCTTCAATTATGCTGTATTGTGTCCATTCCTATAAGAAGTTTTTAAACTTATTTTTTCCATATCTCGCTCTCAGAGAAAACACTCGAGGCTTGAATACACATGGTACCTTTTTTGCAAACTCAGGGAAAGTTGCAAATCCAGGTTCTGCTAGATGTAAACTGTAGTTAATCTCTTGTTAAATTCACCTCCGGTGAATTGCCTCTAACCAGTACTCAGAGGAAAGCTTGCAGCTTTCTAGATAAACTTGACACATCACATATTTTTGGGTAAAGCTATTAAGGGATGGAAGGCAATGTGCACATGAGTCTTCATTGTCACAGGGGTTGTGCTGGGATCACAAAGTGCATTAGCAACTGAGCCGTTTTCACACCATACATCAAAAACACTGTGATACTACTTTAAACAGTTATGCCCCTCCCAAAGAAGTATGAGAAGTGTAGTTTGTTAAGGATGCTGAGTGCTGTTAGACAACCTTATTTCCCTTTGCAGAGTGAAAATTCTCAGAACGGTTTAACAATTAATCTCTCTTCCTGGAAATGATGAAAATTGCAGCTCTGAGAGGAGAATAGTTGGCCCCTAGCTACTCTTAGTGTCTTTAACATACTACAGCTCCCAGAATCCTTTGGGAGAAAGCCATGACTGTTTAAAGTGGTATCATAGTGCTTTATGATGTGAAGGCAGCCTAGGCTTTGTTTACTTATAAATCCCATGATTTGGAGATGCACAACCTTGTTTACTTCTGTAGATATGAGGGAGTATGCATAGCAGACACACGGTGGTATTCAACTAAGTTTTAGTCGCAGTAGACCCATGAAATTAATGGTTCTAACATTGTCACGCTAATTTCAGTGGGATTGCTCTGAGAAAAACTTAGTTGAATAGCACTTGGAGTTTTCTGGCAACACATGAAAGAACATGAAGTCAAATTTTACAAACTCATATTTTTGTTTTTACCCTTTTCTCTACCCTGGAAATATTTGAGTATTCCAGGCAAATCAGCAAATGGCTCCTTAGAGATCATAAAACAGGAAAGCAGGTGTGTGTTTTTTGTGCGTGTGTTTTTTAATGACCACCAGTTTTCTGGGGTTGAAACAGCAGGGTTTAGATAATGTGTTCAGGATCAATGGGCTATCTGAAATATTTACTGAGTGCTCTTTAAAGGGGCTAGTTCCCCAGAATACAGGGACTTGGCTAAAGCTGCTCTGAAGCTGGCATCAAAAGCAGCTGAGAAATTCAAGACTGTCTTGGATTGTGAGAAATTTGAAAGGAAAAGACCTTGAGGAAACTATTCCTGGGGCGCAGTTCTACAGATAGTTATTATCACAGCTGTTCACTGCATTAAAAATAACGTCCTTTTGTTTTATTTACTACTGCTGTAAGCTGCCTCGTGTAGGAAGGGCAGAACAGAAAACCATTAAATAAAATAAAATATATATGGAGCTCAGGGGTGAGGAAACTGTGACCCTGTAGCTGCTGCTGGACTCAGACCCTCCAACTGTCCCTTTTTTCCAGGGACGTCCCTGATTTAGAGAAGCTGTCCTGGTTTCTGATTTGATCCCAGAATGTCCCACTTTTCCTTAGGATGACCCTATTTTCATTGGAGAAATGTTGGGGGGGGTATGGAGTTATCTGACCCCCTAAGCCGTCTGAAAGCAATCCTGTATAGGGAAGTGCTTTTTTAAAATGTTCAATTATGTTTTTATATATTTTGGAAGCTGCCCAGAGTGGCTGGGGCACCCCAGTGAGATGTGTGGGGTATAAATAGTAAAAATTTTAATTAAGGAACAGCATGTCCCTATTTTCATTGGAGAAATGTTGGAGGGTATGTGGACTACAACTCCCATCATTCCTGATCATCGGCCATGCTGGCTTGGGCTGTTGGGAGATGGAGTCCAGCAGTCATCGCATCTGCACTATACATTTAAAGGAGTACCACATCACTTGAAACAGTCATGAATGTGGAGGGAATAGGGGCCTCCTAAACAGTTATCAACATCCGTTACAAGCTACAGTTCCCAGGATTCTTTGGCAAAAGTTATGACTGCTTAAAGTGGTAAAGTGGTTTAAATACATATTGCAGATGGAGGCAGTGCACATGTTTCACATCCCCAATATAGCCGTATGAGTATTGCCTCCGTTATTTTGGGGGGCCCTTGTGGAATGCCCCCACCGCTTAATTCATAGAATCATAGAATCATAGAGTTGGAAGAGACCACAAGGGCCATCGAGTCCAACCCCCTGCCAAGCAGGAAACACCATCAGAGCACTCCTGACATATGGTTGTCAAGCCTCTGCTTAAAGACCTCCAAAGTAGGAGACTCCACCACACTTCTTGGCAGCAAATTCCACTGTCGAACAGCTCTTACTGTCAGGAAGTTCTTCCTAATGTTTAGGTGGAATCTTCTTTCTTGTAGTTTGGATCCATTGCTCTGTGTCCGCTCCTCTGGAGCAGCAGAAAACAACCTTTCTCCCTCCTCTATGTGACATCCTTTTATATATTTGAACATGGCTATCATATCACCCCTTAACCTCCTCTTCTCCAGGCTAAACATGCCCAGCTCCCTTAGCCGTTCCTCATAAGGCATCGTTTCCAGGCCTTTGACCATTTTGGTTGCCCTCCTCTGGACACGTTCCAGTTTGTCAGTGTCCTTCTTGAACTGTGGTGCCCAGAACTCAGGAGAGATTGGGTTCAAACTAAGAACCCTCTGCTTCCTCTAACATTTTTGAGTGATTAATGCAAAGCAAACTGGGGTAAGCCAGTAAAAAATGGGACAGGCTGCCTGTCCCATTAATAGCTGTGCTGAAGAGGGAATTTCAGCAATGCTTGTTTATCATGTAAGCTACACATGTTGAAATTCCCTCTTTTAAGCTGTTAAAGGGGGCAGGAGAACTATCTGCCTTTGCACTTGGCCGCTTTGCAATAAATGTTTCATCTCATCATCTCATCACCCTCTAATGTCGGCCTTGAATTAGACACTGGCTCTGTCTGAAAAACAAGAATACTATAAAAGCAGACAAAATGGTTGCAACATGTACAGCACAGTTCTATACGTCTATCCAGAACTAAACCTCATGGAATTGGATGAAACTTATTCCCTGGTACGTGTATAGGATTGCATGCTCAACTGATTAGTTAAAAAACTTTTAACCAACAAAAATTTTGGGGTGACAGCCAATGATCCTCTTCCCCCCTGCAACCCACAAATATGCTCCAGTGTCCCACAAATTGTCTAGATATCATTTTGGGAGGTGCAAAGTAGATGGCATGAGGGAGGGGGAATTTGTTTGGTTAATGGTGTCCATTTCACTTGTGGATGGGCACAGATGGATTTTACATATGGTTTTTAATGGAAGTCTTAATAAGAACAGAAGGCTGTAAACATCATCTGAAAAAGAAGCAATATGCCTTCTTTCTCACACATGGAATAGAAAGACAACACATAAATATGTCAAGTTGCTCACTGGGGCAAGACAGTTTGAGCCCATTACACCCATCCTGGCCCAACTGTATTAGCTGCCATTTAGTTTCTGGGCCCAGTAAGTGTTGGCTTTGAACGATAAAGTCTTACATGGCTAACCCATGCATCAGCAGCAGTGAACCCTCTTGGGTTCCTGGCTACCATGAGATGAGTAGACCAAGTTTCTGTGATGTACCGTTCCGCTGAAACATTGGCAGTTTTCCAGGCAAAGGGCCTTTCCTGTTTTATTCTTCTTCCCCCAAGAGTTAAGAAGGTTAAGAAGGGTTAAGAGACAATCCTGGGACAATTTATCATAAGACTAGATCTATGCTCATCCATTAGCACAAGTTAAGCTACCAAGGAGGCTCAGGTTGGCAACTTATCATTAATTAATCTACCACTTAATGCCAATATAGACATTTAAACAGTTTCGAAGCATAATAATAAAAATAAATTATTTATAATTGCTACAAAATGTCACTGTTTCAGTGGAGGTGCTCAAGTTAAATTGATCTTGTATTGAAATTGTGACTTGCCTCACTTTTCAATATAGTACATGAGACAAATGACACACACTAAATTATCCCCAAATCTATTATAACTCATACATACCCATTGGAAAACCAACTTGGGTTGACTTCAGCAAAAAGAAAAAGAAAGGCTTGTGGGTTTGTTCCCTGGTCTTTCTTTTCAGTTAGATGCATGAGCATAAGTGAGTACCAATTTACAGTTGGTTAGACAAGGTGCAGTCATTTCCCAAGCAACTCTGATCCACAATGGTCATAGTTATAGCTAAGGCCCATAATCTTCTGGGCACCATTATCCTGACCACCCTGCAATCATCAACTGAGGCCCTTCTTGGTGTGCTTCCTCCATGAGAGGTCTGGAGGGTGGCAACACGAGAACAGGACTTTTTCTGCAGTGGCTCCTCATTTGTGGAATCCTCTACCCAGGGAGGTTCAACTGGTAAATAAAACCTTTAGACAAAAACATTCCTTTGCAACCAGGCTTTTGGTTGATTGACATCCAATGCCCTTTTAAATGTGTTGTGGGATTATTAGTTTGTTTTTGTTCTTATTTTTATTATGTGTTTTGTCTTTTTTATATTCAAAATAAAAAAAAATTCCTTCCTGTAGCACCTTAAAGACCAACTAAGTTAGTTCTTGGTATAAGCTTTCGTGTGCATGCACACTTCTTCAGATACACTGAAACAGAAGTTGCCAGATCCTTCTATATATAGAGAAGGTGGGGAGGGGTATTACTCAGAAGGGTGGTGGGAATCGGAGATTGGCAGATAGCTGAGATGAGCCTGATGAGCCTGTTGACGACTCTTAACGACTGTAGTAGGTCTTACAGGAAAAGGCAAGGGGTGAGAAGGTGAGAAGTGGCTTAGTCATGTATAATGAGATAAGAATCCAATGTCTCTGTTCAGACCAGGTGTCTCCATAGTTTTAAGTTTGGTAATGAGTTGCAATTCAGCAGCTTCTCTTTCCAGTCTATTTCTGAAATTCCTTTGTAGTAAAACAGCTACTTTGAGATCTTGTATAGAATGTCCTGGGAGATTGAAGTGTTCTCCTACTGGTTTCTCTGTATCTGAAGAAGTGTGCATGCACACGAAAGCTTATACCAAGAACTAACTTAGTTGGTCTTTAAGGTGCTACAGGAAGGAATTTTTTTTATTTTGACTATGGCAGACCAACACGGCTACCCATCTGTAACTTTTTTATATTGTAATTTTATGTCGTAAACTGCCCTGAGATCTTCAGTTGAAGGGTGGTATATGAATTTACTTACTAAATAAATAAAATTAAAAAACAAAGGAAGTATGTGCACAGGGGTGGTTTGTGGGTTTTTGTTTTGCTTCAAAACATTTGTTTATTCATATGCAAATATAATCATTTAATCAACGAATTTAGATTTCTTGAATCAGCTGCCTAGTGCTTAGAAGGGTTAAGAGACAATCCTGGGAAAATTCATCATAAGACTGGATCTATGCTCATCCATTAACACAAGTTAAGCTACCAAGGAGGTTCAGGTTGGCAATTTATCATTAATTAATTTACCACTTAATGCCAATATAGACATCCAAGCAGTTTTGAAGCATTAAACTTGGTTGCACAAACACTGAAATGTAAACATGCACAATTAAAAAAATAAAACAGTTCTTTTAAAACAGTACAAATTAAAACTGAAGACTGCTGAGGTTGAGAGATCAAGGGAATGCTATTGAAAAAAGCGCATCTTCAATAGCTGTCTGATGGGCCAATTTATATCTCTTAAACTTTTTGGGATTTTGCTCAGGAAGAACTCATCCATAATGATAAGTCTTAAATACATGCTTGGGCATATATGCATATGGATATTCTCTTCATCCTCCTTTTATCGTTAGAGATGGACAGATCAATCTTTCTAGCCTGTCCCTGTTGTACATGTTCAACTATATCTTAAATCCATTCTGTTCTGTTTCTGCATCAATCCACTTAAAAAAATAAATGAATGAATGAAAAATTCCCATTTAAATCCATACTTCCTCACAAAATACGCATTTTGAACCACTTTATTTTTAAACACATTTCTGAGCCAAGAACTGCATTGCAAAATCTGACAGATCACTATGACCCAATCCACACATTAGTCCAAGAGGAGTGGATCAGATCAGTTTGTAACAACGCACAGAAAATCAAATCTGAGAAGCCTCCCTATTTTAAATAAACCTCACAGTGTTGCAATATAATTGACTAGGTCTGAACTGCATGTGACAACATAATGCAGATAATTTTCTCCAGTCTCATCACCCTGTTATTAGCTTTGTTCACAGTTTCTGATGCTATGTAGCAATGAACCTGTGAGAATGCTACATACCTTCTAACTGCACAGTTTCTTCTGAAAGCTAATAAAAAGGAAACTGAGCAAACTGAGCAGACAAGAGAGACAGAAGTGTAATTAATAATGCGCTCATTTCAGTTTTGTAACAATAGGAAGAAAAATGGAAAGAAGCTGCTTATTCCTTAAGTTGGCCCACTTTCAATTCATGGTTATTGCTTGCAATGTTGCTGTATGCGAATATTTCACTGTGACTGCATAATAAACAGCAATAAAAATAAAACTTTAAAAAGGGGTTCCAGACAAGCAACAAGAGGGATATATTTCATGTAGTTGCACACCAAGGAAAAGAGACAAGAAGGCAACAGATGACAGATGAATGGGCCTATGATGGACTGTATTTTCGCGGTGACATGAAACCAACTGTCTAACCATTATTCAGGCAGTTTGGAAAGGCACCACACAGCTTGATTTCCAGTTCAGCTGGTACTTGAGAGTGAGGTAGCTTTGAAAGAGATAAACAGCCAGGACTTGTCATGCCTTGATTTCAGAATCACCCCTTAAGCTACAGGTACCTAACTCAGAAATCCCATGACATCCCACAAACAAGGAGCAGGAGGACCATCCTTCTGGACATACACACTCACTGGCTCCACCTCTGATATCTATGCATTAGGTGTGGACATCTGCAGGGAGAAAGCCTACACCCATTGACCATGGATTACAGAAAGTCCCCTCTCTGTGATTTAGCGTATGAAGGAGGTTCAAACCTTAAGAACGTGAGAAGAGCTAGCTGAATCAGGCTAATGGCCCATCTAGTCTAGCATCCTATTCTCACATCGGCCAACCAGATGACCGTGAGGGACCTGTAAGCAGGCATTGAGCACAGAAGCACTCTGGTATTCAGAAGCATTGCTGCTTCCAGCTGCGGAGGCAGAGTATAGTCATCATGGCCAGTAGCCATCAATAGCCCTCTTCTGCATGAAGAAGCTTGCCTGAAGTAGACTCCAAAGAGAAACCTCCTGAAAACCTCTTTGGGGAGAGTTGTCAGTTGATGATGATTGCTTGAGACCTTTCAAGAAATGAGCCTGGATGCTCTTCAACAGAGGCTGGGACTTTTGACCCATCATATATGTTGCTGAACTACAACTACAACTTCCACCAACACCAGCAGGCATAGTCAATGACCCAAGTTTTCCATACCTGCTCTTCAAAGTTGAATCATGAACCACCCAAAATCACTGGCTGAGAAGGCCACAACTTCAGTTGGAAGCCTTCCAGTGGTACTGCGGCACACTGGGATGTGTATCCCTTGCAAACGTTATACCTGGTAGGACCTGTAGAGCTTTTGCTCCTCTCATTTCTGAGTCCACTGATCTATGACCTACAGATCAAGTGTACATCCAGCCTGAAAGCAACTTGTCAGTGCTGGGTTGTGCACAGCAGTCTAGGGTAAGCCAAAAGCCAGCAGGAGCCATAGGACAAGGCAGCAGTCAGTAGTACCAAGTCAGTAAGGGTTGAAGGTCAACCCAAAGTAGCAAGTCAGAACCAAAACAAACCAGGAGGCAGTGCCAAACATACAGAAAGATAGCAGAGCTTAGGAAGGGTCTGAGACTGATGGGAGTTGGAGTCCAACAATATCTGGAGGAATACATGTTCTCCATCCCTTTTGTAAAGATCAGAGAGAATTTACCAAGGTCACATCCATGCCATATCTCCCCCCCCCCAGGATCCTGAAAACTTTAGTTTGTTTGGAGTGATGGAGTCTCTAGCCACAGTTACCAGGATTCTTTGGGGCAGGTGCTTTAAATGAGTGCTTAAATATATGGTGTGGATGTGACTCTCAGGAGAAAGCTTGTTCTTATTTCAGGGGCTCAATGAACATTTTCCAAGAATGATGGAAAAATTCTACAATACCAACAGAGAGCTGATCGAAGAGATGAAGCCCATTATAAATAGTTTTGATTTTCCCCAAATTAAAATCTGAAATCAATGGTGTCCATTGAACTATCTCAAGCAAAATGTTTCAAGCTTAGGGCTGTTTTTAAAGAATATTATTTTGGCAAGACAATTTCAGTGTTGGCTCTTCACTAAGTAGAAGCAAACGAATCTGCACAATGAGAATCTCCCCCCTCAATGAGACGCTGAGAAACCTCACCTTATGTTCATTTAATGGGCATGGCTTTATTGCTAGATTGCATTATCCAAGCCTTCCGGTCAGAATATGTAATTTCAGTAAGTTCACAATCAATGATTTCTACTTATTTGTCAGTTGTTTTCAAGGCATGTGGTACCGAAATGAGAAGAGGGTTGCTGACATGTCACAGCTGAGGAAATAAAATGCACTGATAAAGTGACTTATTAGGCTGCAGTGAGAGAAACTGTCTAAACTCTAAGCTTACAAAATCCAGTCATGATAAATTACATTCCTGCATTTTAAAACGCCCTCCGTTTTCTAATAATAATAAACAACCTCTCCAGATGAATCTGTTTGGCACAAGATATGCTTCTCTTTATTGAAGGCCTGTGGTAGGTCCGTTTGAAGAATGGCGACTCTCCGTAGCCATTTCAAATTCAATTTGTCCCACACTGGGAGATAAATATTTTTACTCATGTTTGAACATTAACTCCTCAGAGAACTAGGCATTGCTGTGTTGCAAGTTTCTAGTAAAATATGCGCTATGGGCCTAAATGTGTCCCCAGCTCTTTGCTTCTCATAAAGGGAGGTGCAAATGGTTGCTAAACAAGGCAACAGAGAGGTAGTTAAGCCTTATTGAGGGAGCAGAGATGATTTTGCTTCATACACTTTGATTGGTACCAGCATGAAACTTGGCAAGTCTATTCCCATTTATAAGTTTTAAAGGTCATGTAGGGGCCCTAGGGGACACATTTGCTTGGTGCTCACTGGAGCCATGATACTTCAGAAGTAAGACATTTTCCAAAATGGAGATGTATTTTATTTTATTTAAGACATTTATATATCGCTTCATTGTTCCCATTTCTAAGCAGTGTGCACACAAATAACCCACAGAAAATGGGCAATTAAAAGTTATCATGCAGCAGACACACCACCTTAAAATGCCTGCTGGAATGATAAAGTCCTTGCCACACACCTGAAATTCAGCAAGGAGGGTGCCTGTCTAATTTCAGTTGGGAGAGAGGTCCTCAGGCTTGGGTCCACTGCACTGAATGCATGTCTTCTAGTAGTTATGAGCCATGCATTTGAGCTATGGGGCACCACCAACAGAGACTGCCCGAAGATCTCAGCGATATAGGGATCAACTGGTCCTTAAGATATCCTAGAACAATGTTGTAAATTACCATATTTTTTGCTCTATAAGACTCACTTTTCTCCTCCTAAAAAGTAAGGGGAAATGTGTGTGAGTCTTATGGAGCGAATGCAGGCTGTGCATCTATCCCAGATGCCAGAACAGCAAGAGGGATCACTGTGCAGTGATCCCTCTTGTTGTTCTGGCGTCTGAGATTCAGAATATTTTTTTTCTTGTTTTCCTCCTCAAAAACTAGGTGCATCTTATGGTCTGCTGCGTCTTATAGAGCGAAAAATATGGCAATATAAGATTGTTCTCTTTGTTGGTGTAGGCAAGCAATATCTGAATGGCAAAGTGAGTGTTTTCTTCACACTAGATAAAGACACATGGAAACCTATTAAAGATCACATTTTGGGGCAAAATCCTCGCCGGGTAAAAACCGCTTAAATTTTCTGGGTGTCGTTGAATGTATTGTTAGTCTGTGTGCCTTCCATTTTGTACTTCATGGGCATGGGTTGGAGACTTCCAACAATGTTTCCCTGTGAATCAAACTAATTAGATACACTGAAAAGTACAGGACTCTATGATCACATTCACACTACAGTGGTACCTCGAGTTACATACGCTTCAGGATACATACGCTACAGGTTCCACACTCCACTATTCCAGAAATACTGCTTCAGGTTAAGAACTTTGCTTCAGGATAAGAACAGAAATTGGGCTCCGGCAGTGCGGCAGCAGCAGGAGGCCCCATTAGCTAAAGTGGTGCTTCAAGTTAAGAACAGTTTCAGGTTAAGTACGGACCTCTGGAATGAATTAAGTACTTAACCTGAGGTACCACTGTATACATTTAAAGCAGTATGATACCACTTTAAACACTCCTGGCTTCTCTCAAAGAATTATGAGAGCTGTTGTTTGCCAAGGGTGCTGAAAGTTGTTAGGACAACCCTATTCTCACAGTGGACACTGAGCATTGCAACTCTGTGAGGGTTGTACAGGTCTCCTAACAACTCAGCAAAGCAACAAACTGTAGCCTCAAGAATTCTTTGAGGGAATACGTGAGTGTTTAAAGTGGTATCATAGTGCTTTTAATGTATGACCCATATCTGCTCAGACTATGACTTACAATGGGAGGGGTGCAATAGGATTTTCTGGGCTCAGTTCATTGTATGTTCATTGGGCCCTCTGCCCCTTTCACAAAAGAGGGCACAAATTTGCACATACTTTCCATCATACACCAATTTATGCCCTTTTTGTAGATGGAGAGGAGGCCCCCAAAATAAACCAAGGACCAAACATAAGTAATATAATAGGTGGAATGTTCCCCATAATTGTATTCCCATATTAGAAAGGGCTTAACTTGTTGAATATCTGCCTGCCACACCTTAAGCTAATTTGTGGGTTCCTCCCCATTGTTTTGGGAAAGATTCCTTCAGGGGATTTACTGGAATTGGAATGGACACCTGCTGGAGTCCAGAACAATAACTGCAAACCCAGAAGTAGATAGGTAGCCGTGTTGGTCTGCCATAGTCAAAATAAAAAAAAATTCCTTCCAGTAGCACCTTAAAGACCAACTAAGTTAGTTCTTGGTATAAGCTTTCGTGTGCATGCACACTTCTTCAGATATATCTGAAGAAGTATCTGAAGAAGTGTATCTGAAGAAGTGTGCATGCACACGAAAGCTTATACCAAGAACTAACTTAGTTGGTCTTTAAGGTGCTACTGGAAGGAATTTTTTTTTTATTTTGCAAACCCAGAGTATTCAGCAAAATATTCTAGCTAAATACAAATTATTTCCAGGGTAGGACAAAAAGAACACCTAATTAAGTCTGTACTCTAACAGCTATGAGTTGCATTAAGTAGAAGCCTTTGCCAGTTATACCATAAAGTTGTGAAATGGTCTTGCATTTCATACTCTCTTATTTCCCCATTTAGCCTTTTCTTTCTGACCTTTCCACAATACAAAACCTAGAGGCCTTACAATAAGTGTTCTGACAATTTCTTCTCTTAAATGATCTCTGTCAACTTCTCTCACCTAGCAAGCAGCTGATCTTACAAAGGGTCTCTCAAGACTGGTGAGTAATTTTGGCTGGTGTATTCTGCAACATGTCACTGACATGCTAATAGTGCAGTAGCTCAATAGTGCTTCAATGTACCCCCCAAGAGCCAAAAGAAATTCACAGAATGGACAATTGGACTCTGTTACACAAAGCTTAGATATTTACAAACAATTATAACCAGAAACCTTAGCAGTGTCTGTTCACAAAACTATCCCCTGTATGGTGGACAAATCTTCAAAAACCCATTTTACTCTCCCAGATACATTAGTGATGGTAAAAATGATGATCCTACCAAAACTGCTGTTTCTATTCCAATAATTCCCAATTTGGATCCTACTCAACCAGATATGAAAGTGGTAGAAGAAGTCAAATTCGTTAATTTTTTTCCTGCAAAACACCCAGAATAAATGCCAAATTCCTCTACCTTTCCATAGTGGAAGGAGCCTGGGGCATACCAAACATGGATCTATATTTTACTGTTACCAAGTAAGACATGTAAGACATGTTTTATTTTAGAAGGTAACTCCAAACAATGGATCCAATTGGAAGCAGAACTAATTGAGGGGATTCCAACCTTAGTA
The DNA here is from genome assembly GCF_965113315.1 of Podarcis vaucheri. Lineage (NCBI taxonomy): Eukaryota > Metazoa > Chordata > Lepidosauria > Squamata > Lacertidae > Podarcis > Podarcis vaucheri. Next base: position 48,356,992 of record NC_138748.1, on the reverse strand, counting down.
TACCTCTTCTTAAGCGGAAAAAATATAACTGGCCTAAATGTTCAAAACAGATTCACACAAACCATGCTTAAAGCATGGAAAGAGAAGACAGGAATCTTGACTCAAGCACTGCTCTCCCTGTCCCCCCCCTACTCACTATTCCACAACACTTCACAACAATTTGATGTGACTGGAGGGAGGGCAAAAGGTCTATACCAATTATGTAACTTTTATAACAGAAATGCACCACTATCAGACCAATAAATATAGACTAAACTAGGAAACTTAGAAACCCCTTGACTGCTACTCCACCAAATCCAGACTTTTTGTGGCTAACCGAGTTATCAGTAAGGCAATCACAAGACCACTAGCCCCATTTGAAAGACTTGTAATATCCACAGGAGGACAAGGTATAACATCTGCAGTCTATAAAATTCTACTCAGTACATTGGTGGGTTCACTTGACCCTATTAAACTTCAGTGGGAATGTGTTTTTGACTATGAACCTGTCCCAGGTCAATTGAATAGACTTTGGACCAACCCTCTCCATTGTCTATTTGGCCAAGCAACAGAGAATTAACCTGAAAACTCATATATAGATGTTACCTTACCATAGGAAACTGGCAATGATCCGCCCTGCTGCCTTATCATGTTACTGGAGGGGCTGCCCTACATTCTGTACATATCTCCACATGTGGTGGAATTGTACAAAAATCCAGCTTTTCTAGAATATGGTATACCAAGAGATTAATAAAATAGCAAAGCAACAATCAGAAGACAAACGAGAATTAGCTTTTTAAAATATATCTTAAGACAACAAAGTGGATTTCCCTAATAAAGACTTGATAAGCTATTTATTACAAGCGGTGAGATAGAACATAACCAGACACTGGAAAGACCTTTCTGGCACAATGATAAACTATCAGTACAAAACAGTTTGGGAAACAGCCGTCCTTGAGAGATTAACAAAGAAACTATGGTTGACACGTGGATGGATTAAGAAATATGGCTTTACCACAGTGTGGTTTAATTACATAACATATGCCAGTATTCCAGAAAATGAGCAACCCTCCTCCATCAGCATTTGGCTCTAGTTGATATAAATGTAAATTTAAACATAAATTATTATCTTTACTTTGAACCCTGCTCCCACATTCATCAATATACCAACATTTTATGTTGTTTCATTGGTAACATAAGCGGAAAAATGACTATTACTCATAAGTAACCAAGCACAATTGCAATGGTTCCTGATTAGGCATTTAGCTATTCAACGTTGAATGTTATCTGTTAACTCTATTCTGTCCTATTCCCCCTTTGTTTTTGTTTAAATTAATTCATGAACCAAGAATTTATACACTGACCACTATAATGAACCATGTGTTGTAGACATTACTGCAAATTTATTATGTTATTTTTGTGATAGACCCAGTCTTCTCATGTCATTTGTATGTTTATTTGTATCACTTATTATGTTCCTTGTTTATAAAATGCAACAAAAAATTATTCAAAAACAAAATAGTTGAGGGGCAAGCCCTAGTGCTCCCTCCTTCCACTTAGCTCTTCCTCTTCCGCATAGGCTTGAGAGACTCCCTGTTTTGACAAACCACTGTTTCCCATAGCACACAATCGAGGATGCTTTAAGCACTGCCTAAAATCTTGGGTCTGCAAACCAGGCTGAAACCATTGTTTCCTATTTCAGACGTCGCAGGAAACTGTGATGCAACCAATTAGGAAGTTTCTTAGGATTGTTCAAGGGAACTTCTTTAAACATCTTTTTTTTTTTTTTTTTGAAAAAATGAGCTTGGCCAAACTGCAGTGTTTGCATTAAAGAAGCCAAGACCTCTGATGCACATTCCAGGTCTTGCTAACATGGCCATTAGCACATTTTCTTTTCCCTCGACCTTTAGCTACTACCTGTGAATGATTATACTTTGGGGAGGCTTCTTTCTGATTCTAGTAGGTCACCATGCCCTAGTGTTCGCAGATTTGATATCCTTGGTAATTCTATTTTAGTTAGTGCCCCTGTGGATGTTATTCTCATTATCATACATTTCTGAAACCAAAAATGCCATCTGTCTCAATATTATGCAAGAGCAGGGAAAATCATAGTTAACTTTTGCACACTATCTCTCCTTTATTCCACTTAAATATGTTGCACCCTAATTAAACCAAACAGCCAACTGTTGCCTTAATAAGAGGTGTGGAAAGGAATATTTCCTGCGTGGTGGCACATAGTGCCTACCAAGCTACTCACAACAGTCGTGCACGACTTCCTTCCACAGACATGAGTTTTTAAAAAATCAATAAAACAGATAATTGAGATGAGGTGCAATGTAATCTCCTCACATGAATTTAATCCCTGACACTAAAAAGCCAGATATCCCCTCCCTAATATCTTACAGCTTTCCTGAAAGACGTACAGGTTCAGCCTTCAAGTCTGTCACTGTTTCCCCTGTGTTATGGAGGTCATAGCTTGCCCTGACTTGGTACCAGACATAGAGTCCTTTGAGGATGTATCACACACTTCCCCACCAACCTGGCTTTAAGCAGCAGGAAGGGCCCCCTGAAACTTCTGCTGAGAATCCCCTTGAGGGAACCTGCTGGAGAACCTCTGGAACTTCTAGAGGAGAAGGTGGAACCACCCTCTGGTTCTCAAGAATGCCAACAGCAAATGGATTGGGTCCTTGCTGAAAAGTGAGGTCTGTGGGCCCAGATTTGTCATGCTACTCATGAATCAGTGGTCTACTCAGGTGTAAGCAATCCCTGAAACTCATTTAGTACCAGCCGCTGTGGTCAGGGCATGGGCCAGGAATCCAGCATATGTAAAGTCTCTCTCTTGATCTCTGCTTTCTGCTTCCCTGCATGCTTGCACCTGGCTCTAGCATTGCCCCCTTGCTGTGTTGTACTTGTGGAATACTCTGTGAAATTGACATTGGACCATTTCCTGACCTCAATTCTGGATCCTGTTTGGATATGTAGTGACTAGCTGTGGTTGACAATGATTCATCTGGACTGTGCAGTATCAGAAACTCTGGTTGTGTTTGTAAGGATTTGATGGGAGGTTTATCCCTCTTGGGAGTGGGACTCAAGCACTGGCTGGAACATGACAATGGAGTGGTCATTGGCACTAAGCTTAGTTGCTGACTTCAAGTCCTACTTTCTCTTGGGATTGGCTGTGCTACCCGGTTCCCCATGTCGTACTGCCAATCCCAGCTGCTTTGCTCATCTGATTGGCAGCAACAAGAAGTCTTACTTGTCAACGCACAATTGGGTGCAACTTTAAGGCTCCCAAATGCTCATTGGAAGTCACAGCTCCCCCTCTCCTAACATCTCATACAATGTCAGGTGTGCATGCTTCGTGGGAAAAGACCTCACAGGCCAAATATCACCTGTCCCTGGCATAATTCAGCCTACAGACCATTGTCTCAGCTCCTGCACTAAAGCGCTTCTGGGGCAAGTGAACACTGCAGGAGAGCTGCAATGTACATTGGGAGCACAGGGCTAAATCTCCATTCCTCCTACGTCTTAGGAGCCTAAGAACCACTATCCTGCCCATGGTCTGCAGAAGGAGTGTTTTCTCATAGTAGACCTTTGAACAGGGCTAGTGTTGGAGCAAGGTGCCTCAGAATTATGATTAAGGTACACAAAACCAGATGCACAGCAAAGGGGATCTTCTGAACTGGGATGGTATCCAGGGGAAGAGAAGCAAGACATGTAATTGCCCAGCATGTGCAATTCTGCTGCAGAGTTGCATTGTTCTACTTTTTTTTCCTACTAGCATTTGAATTTTATATAATCAATTATTCATAAAATGAAATTGTCAGCAGATTGGCTTGCTTCTTGAAAGTGTCCTGGCAAACATGGGTCTTAAAAAGTGGAATATGAATGAGAGCCCAATGTTGGTTTAGTAAATATAGGCAGAGCAGGATCACTGGAGAGTGGAAACGGGACAGAGGTAGAGCTAGTGGAAACAGGCCAGAATAAATAATGGCACACCACATTTCTGTTGGGCATACAGAAGAAGGACTGCTGAAAAACCTATGCACTGAATGTGGAGAAAATACAGCGGGCCAGGTGAGCATTGTTGCCTCACAGGACTCGACCAAAATTAATTAGATTACCTTTGCCTGCTCAGCAGGATCTCTACTTACACATCATAAAAGGGCACACATTTGCATAAAATTTGCATATGCTAATTTTATGTATAAATACACATTTTAAAATAATTACTATAATAGCTCACCATAGCGAGGGAGGCACATCAAGTGAAACTGTATCGATGGACAACTACAAGGCCCACCTGTTCTCCCTCCTTGGGTTCTTCCTCTTTAGACCAGACTTTGGTCAGCCCATGGAAGACTTCCTCTGTGGACACATGGCCACCCTAGTGCTCAGCCTGTTGCCCAGGTGTTATTGGCAACTTCAAGATCCTTGCTCCCCCTCCTTCTGGTTCTCTATTTTTCAGTTGTATTTGCATTGGGCATCTCTTCAAAGAGAGGAGTGGCCACATGGCCACACTCATGGCTGGAGGCAATCCTGAACTAGATGGTATAAAGAAGGTTCCCATTTGTGTGTGCAAGTCAGGGATGGGGAATCTATTTCAGTCTGAGGACCACATTTCCTTGTGAGCAACCTTGCAGGGTGTGTGTGTGTCACATGATAGGGGTGGGTAGGTTCAGAATGAAAAGTGGAAAGAATGATAGAGGTGCCCTGTGCCTTTGTACAGTAAACTACCTTCCACCCACACCTAAATCAGATGTTTCTACACTCAGACACCATCATCCAGGTTAGCAAGAGGCACTGTCACAGCTAAACCCTTGAGGAAGGCAGGGAGCAGGTCTGGTGAGAGGTGTAGGCTGGGAAAAGGTGGTGACTTGGGGGAGCCCTGAGAGCCATATAGAGATTTGGTCCCCAGGCCAATACCAAAACCTTCTGATTTTTCAGACTGCAGCAGTTGTTGCATGCTAGAATACGGCTTTAGTAGTTGGACTCACAATGTGCTATTCTTGAAGGTGCACAGAAAGAGACTGGGATGCATCACGAGAAACCATCTTTCTTCAGGGATCAAGTTGTACCAGGGGGTGGGGACTGTGGAGGAAGCAACCTGGAGACCCTAGATGACCCACGAAGAAATCTAGCTAAACCTCATTTATCTAAATGGCCTGGAGAGAGACAGCCAAATAATTTCAAATAAATTGAAGTGCTAAATGGTATACACAGAATGAATTCAGATTAGGACTGCTGGAGAATATGACATTAATTAGGGCAAATGCACCTAAGAGCTGCTTCTGCCTGAAAATGACAGGACATGCTTGTCCTCTTTCAACATGCTGACAGAAGAACACTTCAGACAGGTGTTTTTCTATATGCTAAGGCCATTGCGTAAGATGATGGGGATCTCAAACATGGGTCTCTAGCAGGTAGAACCTGGACAGCTCCCTCTTGGTAGCCTAGAACAGTGTTCCCCAACCTTGGGCCTCCAGCTGTTTTTGGACTACAATTCCCATCATCCTTGACCACTGGTCTTGCTAGCGAGGGATGATGGGAGTTGTAGTCCAAAAACAGCTGGAGGCCCAAGGTTGGGGAACACTGGCCTAGAAGGCTCTCTGCTGATCATCTGTGCTATAATTGCTACATGTTGTCCCCTGTGGTGAGCTGCATAACTGCAGCCTCTCAAGGAAGAACCTTTCAGATCTTTCCCAGCTCCACCCACTCAGGCTGACCATTGGCTTTACCTGGAAAGAAGTAGTATAAAGAACTTCCTATTCCAACTGAGTTTTGCTTGCTCAATTAATTCTACCTGAGTTGTAGTATGCTTTTGTATTTCTGGTCTCACTTCTTTGGTTCTGACTCTCACTTGGTCCTCTCATCTTGATTGCTTTTCATTCCTGACATGTTCTCTGACCCAGCCTCCTAGTGTATGGATTCTGACTCTCTCCAGACCACAGCCCAGCCCTGAGGTAGCTGGCCAGAGGATGGCATTGCAGTTCACAATTCAGCAACCAACCAAGAGCCAATAGAGTTTCTTTCAGTCCTTTAAAGCTGCTGTCTCTGGCCCAGCTCCTTAGTAACTTCTACAGGTCTCACCAGCTTGTTTTCCTGCAGACTAGTAGCTTTAACAGCTGCCATGCATGACATTCTTTGCAAAATTGTCACAAAAAGAGGAGGAGCAGTATGGACTTCCGGCGAGGCAACATGGCGGCTGCAACAGCAGAGAAGAGCTCCTGAAGCCAGCCAGAGTAAAAGGCTCTGTCTGGCCACCCCAGGTCTGCTGCCGCCAGCACCGCCAGCGGAGAGAAATTGGGGGTGCCCAGGCATCTATCCAAGGAGCCAAAACACCCCCCCCCACGACTTAGATTGAGCCGGAAAGGCACCCGACCACCCCCCCCCAACAGCGGAGAGGAGCTCCAGAACCGGGAGGACAGTGGAGCCAACGCGGAGAGGGAGAAAGAAAGGGGGAGAGAGGAAGAAAAAGAAAGAAAAAGGAGCCCCAAACTTGCCGCTGCCGCCCCCATCTCTGCCAGGGAGAAGGCAGAGGAGAGGTACGTGAGCACGGGAAGGCAGAAAAGGCTCCGAAAAAACAACACGTGGCCGAGCCCCACCGGGAAACACAGAGAAGCCGCATAACAAAGGAGAAACTACCTCTTTTTTTTCCTTCCCTTTTTTTTAAACCCCTTTCCTTTTTTTAACCCCTTCCTCCCCTCCCTCCCTCCTTAATATATATATATATACACCTTTTTTATCCCTCCCCCCATATACCTACTTTTATCTCTTTTCCTTTTAAAAGAGGGTCCACTGCTGCTGCAGCCACCCTTCATTTGAATCTTTACCACTGATATTACTGTACTATCTCTCCCCTATTTTTCAACTCTTTCTGTCTCTCCCTCTCCCTTCTCTTTTACTCCAATCTCCCCTCTTCCCCCGCCTCCCCCCTTCTTCTTTCTCTCTTCTTCTTCCCTTTCTTCTCCCTCCACCCTTTACATATAGCCTATATGTCTGTTTCTGAGCGCACTCCCAACCCCAACTTCCACCTTAACTGGACCCCAATACCCCTTTGGGGCATATACAACCCCCTCCTAACACATATTTCCCCTGGCCCCACCCCTCCAATCTCTTGCATCTCTACCTGCTAACCCCCCTCCCTTTATGTGAACTGTCTGTCCATTAGTCTACCCATCTCTGCTTGCCTGCCCCCCCCCGCCTCGGCGGCACCGCTGGGGCATCTGCAGAAGCCCTAAAGAAGTTCTTAAAACACAGACTAGAAGTGACACAAATGACCACCTAATCAAAACGCTCTGTAGAAGCCACCAACCAACAAAGCCTGATCAGCTCAGCAACCCAACAATACCCAGGAATCACCACTGCCACAACTCCTAACCACCACACGCCCTACCCCAAGAGGACGCCAAGCCAACCTCAAACCAAAATCAGGGAGACCAAGACGACACCAACCAGGGAGATGGCAAACAATGCTAAGACGGTAACTCCCCTTCAAGACGATGACCACCCAATAACGAAACGAGATCTGAGGGAAATGGAAGCAAGACTAGAAGAAACACTGAAAGCCACAATGGCTCCCATGCAGGTACTAATCAACAATCTAACCTCCAAAGTGGAAGCTCTAGAGAACAAGAACCAAATGCAAGAAAGAATAATAGAGCAATACCGGGAAGAGAATGCACGTGTGAACAAGAAACTGGACGAACTGGTAAACCAAATGGAAACAGAACACAGAGAGATGAAAATTAAGCAAGCCGACCTTGAAGACCGCAATAGACGTTGTAACATCCGCTTCCGCAACTTTCCTGAAAAAACAGAGGAGAAAAGCCCAGCAGACCTAATTATACGCTGGCTGAAAAACACAGTCCCAAGCCTGAAACTTGAGGCAGATGACTTGGAGAGGGCTCACAGAGCCCTAAAACCTATGCCAAAACCCAGCGCCCCCCCAAGAGACATCATTGTATGCTTCACACGCTACAAAAAGAAGGAAGAGGTGTGGCACCACCTCAAAAACTCAACCAACCTTCGATATGGAGAAACCCCTATTCTGGCCTTACAGGACCTATCTCAGGATACCCTAAACCGGAGGAAAAGCCTGCGCCCATGCACCCAGCGTCTCCAACAAGCAGGGATCAAATACCGATGGGGCTTCCCCTTCCGCCTCATTGTAACAACCAATACAACGCAACACATGGCTACCAACATACCTGAGGCCCTGCAACTACTAAAGAACCTTGAACTCGACCTCCCACCGGAATGGCAACCGACAAACCCACCAAGTGACAGCCCCAACCACGAGGAAACAACAGCAAACAACTGGACAACGGTACAGAAGACAAAGAAACAACAGAAGCGGCACAACAACGAAAACCAATACAGGCAAGCATCATGCTCAGAACCGTCCCGCCGGCCATACGACACAAGAAACCAGACCAAGATTAACCAAACCAATTCATCGCAGATGGACAACCCTACAACAACAACAACCCCAGCTGAATGAAGCAACCAGGAAAAACCACAAACTGAAGGACTGGTGATTCCCCCCCTTTCCCCCCTCTCCCCCCCCAAAAAACCCATAGATTTAGTTAACACCATCAACATCCCCCCCCAGCCCCGCACCCCCACAGGAATCCCCACCCCAACACCAGTCCAGACGACCTCAACCACATTCCCCATCACCCACACCTTCAACACCCCCATACTCCATACTAGGGAAAAACAACTCCTCCAACCTTAATAACACAACCCACAATCAGGCTAAAATCTGATACCCAACCAGCACTATGGTGGCACCAGAGCGTACCAACATCCACATCCCCACCCCAACACACCAACAATGTTGCTCATAACATTGGCAACATTGCTCATGAACCTTATACCTGACAGCGACGTTACAAAGTCACTTCACACTGTCTCACTGATCACCCCCTATCGCAAACAACAGGGGGGATGGCCTGTCCTTGAACACGGCCTTCCACACCAGCTGAGACCTAGGACCAACTGGCTAAATGCCAGATGGCCTAAAATACCCCAAACAAACACCTATATGACTACATATAGGAAACTCCCTACAACCTACCCCCTACTCTTTAACCCAAATCTTACTCTAATCCCATTAGCCCCCCACCCACCACACCCTAGGTCAGCGCAACCCCACTGGTCCTTTAAACAACACGAAGAGAGAGACACAAGACAACCCGAACGGGTTGGCAGGGAATCGCCCCACATAATAGATAAGCAAGATGGCTAACCTAAAAGCAATTACATTAAACGTGAGGGGGCTGGGAAACCCCATCAAAAGGAAACGCATCACCTCATACATAAACACCATGAAACCACACATCACCTTCCTACAAGAAATACACAACCCACCCAAAGGCAGCAAACTCCTGAGCGACCCCCGCTTCAGTCAACAGTGGGTCGCACGAGGCTCAGGGAAAGCTCGTGGGGTAGCCATAATACTCAGTAGAGACCTGAACTTCACTGCCACAACAGTCCTCAAGGACAAAAAAGGCAGATTCATTTTCGCTAAAGGGACACTAGATGGCAAAATCAAACTGACAATCGGCGCCATATACGCCCCAAACACGAAACAATTGGAATTCTTCCAGAAGACACTAAACAAATTCCTCTCCTTCTCTGAAGGGGAAGCAATCCTAGGAGGGGACCTCAATCTGAATATGAAAGGTATATCTCTGAAAGATATCCACCCCACAACCCCATGGGCAACCTTCCTCCGAAGGAAACCCCCAACAACCAGGAACTCTTACAAGTTACTAAAAATGCTAAAAAACAGGGGTCTCTACGACATTTGGGGTGAGCAAAACCCAGGAGACATCAGCCATACATTCCAATCGGGACGCCATGATACAGTATCCAGACTGGACAGCATTCTACTCACACAGGGTCTAATCCCCTCAGTGGAATCAACAAACATAGGTAACATTAAAATCACAGACCACGCCCCAGTAGAAGTCATTGTTAAAATAGGAGAAGGAACACAAACCACCCCATCATGGTCCTTCAGCCCCATCCTAACTACAAACAAACAAATTAGAGAGAGTCTCACAAAAACCCTCCAAAACTACTTCAAAGAAAACGATGTAAACAATATAACAACCCCCCTCCTATGGGACGCAATGAAAGCGGTCACCAGAGGAGCTTGCATAAAAGAGAAAACATTCCTTAAAAAACAAACCTCCTCAAAAATTAGCAAAACAGAACAAGACATCATAGCCCTCTCATCACGCTACAAACAAACAGGATCTAAAAAACTCCTCAAACTTATAGAACAAAAAAGGAGAGAACTAGACTCCCTAGAAATTAACAAAACAATGATCAACATTCTATACTCTAAACAACGTTTCTACGAATATGGAGGGAAAAACTCCAGATTACTAGCAAATAGATGTAGGAAAAAAGCACTCAAAACAAGAATACACTGCATCACCAAAAAAAACGGCAACATAACATTCTCCCCCGAAGAAATAACCTCAGAATTTGCAGAATTCTACTCCAACCTATACACCTCCCATAACCCACCAGAGAAGGAAATCAGAACATTTCTAGCAGGACTAAACATGCCTACCCTAACTGATGAGGAACAGGAATTCATGGACAGCCCTATCACCCCAGAGGAAATAGATGCGGTCCTCAAAAACCTGAAACCACACAAAGCCCCAGGCCCAGACGGCTTCACAGCAGAATTCTATAGGAAATTCAAAGAACCCTTGATGCCTTACATGACCCGCCTATTCAATGACATCATAAAAGGGGACCCCATCCCCAAAACCTGGACCCACTCCAGAATAGTCTGCATCCCAAAACCACTAAAAGACAGCCTCAAAGTAGAATCATACCGCCCAATCTCATTAATAAACCAAGACTACAAGATCTTCACATCAATCTTGGCCAACCGCCTAAAAATCTTCCTACACAAGTTAATAGCCCCAGACCAGACTGGCTTTGTCCCTGGCCGCAATATAACAGACCCCATCAGGAAACTACTGAACCTGATCGAACAAAGCAAGGCAACCAAACTCCCATTGACAATTATGTCCCTAGACATCCTCAAAGCCTTTGATTGCTTGGAGTGGAAATACATACTAGCAGTACTAACTAACATGAAATTTGGCCCCAACTTCCTACAAACCCTCAAACAAATATACTCCCAAGCCTCAGCACGATGCAGAACTAACAATATGGATTCTAATACTATAGCTATCCAAAGAGGCACAAAACAAGGATGCCCACTGTCTCCCTTCTTATTTATCCTGGCTCTGGAACCCCTAGCAATCCGCATCCGAGCAGCCACAGACATCAAGGGAGTGGAAATAAAAGGCAGAACCTATAAATTAGGGCTCTTTGCAGATGACCTAATGGTCACAACACCAGACCCCATAAGCACAGCACCCTCCCTAACCAGAGAACTCAACACATTTGCAATGGTGTCGGGCCTACAGGTAAATTTTACAAAGTCAGAAGCTATGTGCTTCAACACCCCTCCGCACACCCAAAAAGAACTCACGAAGGTCACCAAAATAAAACTTTGCCACACCAAGTTCAGATACCTAGGGGTACAAATAACCAGAAACCTCAATAAATTGTACCTCCACAACTACAAGCCCCTGTGGCGACAAATTAACAAAGACCTAAAGAGATGGAACAACATGAACTTCACTCTCTCAGACAAAATAGCCCTGATCAAAATGATCACACTCCCAAAACTAACCTACCTATTCCAAACCCTCCCAATCTGGATCCCTTCAACCCAACTTCGCAGTTGGCAGAGAAAACTACACTCTTTCATCTTCTCACATAAAAAACCAAGAATAAACCCCAAATATCTGCACCTCCCCACCTCAGAAGGAGGATGGGGAATCCCCAACATAGAAACATACTACAATGCCAACCAAATACGCCATATAATCCCATATATACTAGAAGATGAGACAAAACAATGGGTACACCTAGAGAGGGACACAATTGAAAACACCTGCACCACAGCATACCCACTCCTCCCAAACAAACTAAAGAAAATTCCCACAACACTTAACAGGTACACACAGACCATGCTCAAAGCATGGAAAACACAAATAGGCAAACTATCCCCAACCCCATCCCCACTAATCCCCCTGGCGTACCACCCATTATTCCACCATGCAGCACAAAACCTCAAGATAAAAACCTGGCGAACCAAAGGCTTATATCGCCTAATAGACTTTTATAAAAATAACAAACCCTTGTCAACACAAGAAATACAAGACAAACTAGAAGACACCCAAATGCCCTGGTTAACAAAACACCAACTACATGCCCTCTTAAACAACCCAACAGTAAAATCAGCAGCAACTAGGCCCCTGACAACCTTCGAAAACCTCCTCCTAACAACAAAGGGAAACGGTAAAGGGACGGTATCCGCAATATACAAAATACTACTCCAAAATCCCGCAAATCCCCTAGACGCAATCAAAAAACAATGGGAGAATGACATAGGCTATGAGATTAACCCCACTCAGTGGACCAGAATGTGGTCTAAACCCCCCTTTAAATCCATATCAACGAAAAGAAAAGAACTCACACTGAAACTCACCTACAGGTGGTACCTAACACCAAGGAAACTAGCGCTAATACACCCAGGAACCTCACCAAAATGCTGGAGAGGGTGCACCTCCACAGGCACGTACCTCCACATGTGGTGGGAGTGTCCCAAAATCCAAGTATTCTGGACAACAACCATACAAGAAATATGTAAAATAACCAAGCAAGTAATAGACATCACCCCAGAATTGGCCCTACTTAACATCTTCCAAGACAACAATGCCCATTTACACCACAAAGAACTCATAACCCACCTACTTTCAGCAGCCAGAAACACCATAACCAGACACTGGAGAGACCTGTCAGGAGTAAGCATGGACCAATGGTACCAAATAGTATGGGAAACAGCCCTACTAGAAAAATTAACTAACAAACTGAAACTGACACGGGGACAAACAGAAGAAGACACCTTCACCCCGGTATGGCTCCCCTTTATCACATACACAGCCCAACAGGACAGTGACAATAATCCACCAACAGCATACAAATCAATATGGCTAACCTGATCCAAAACACCCACCCACCTCACCCACACACAAAAACAAAGATCACCACAGCCAATCGCAAGCAAACAATCACACCCTAGGCCAACCCCAACCTCTCTCACCACCAAAGGAACACAAGTGAACAACACAAGCAACGCTGACACCAAACTCTACATACATTAAACATAATAGAAACACCGCCACCCGACCCCACCCCTATCCATCCTCCCTCCCTCCATCCCCTCTCTTTTTTCTTTTTTCTTTTTTCTTTTCTTCTCCCCCTAATGCCTCAACAAATGAAATGGATTTGTAAAAATGTTACATGGGAAAAAAAAAATACGAGGCACTACACTCCTGTAAAACAAGAAAATCCTGAATAAAAAAAAAAACAAAAAGAGGAGGAGCATAAGAAGTCATACAGCACAGGCTATGCAATATACATATTATTATTTTGATTCGTGTCCTTGAGCTGATTTGACTACAACTTTGCCAAGAAGACCTAAGCCTGCTTTATACATGCAACAGAAGGAAGTGGGATTACGGTGTTAGAATGGACCATGCCACTTTAGATTCTAGGTTTGAAAGCACTTTTTGTTTTCAAAAAATTGGTATCTAAAAAAGAAACCATTGCAACTCCAGCACTCTTTTTAAAGGGGGCGGGTAGCATTACAGGGAATGGGTCAGGCTAGCACCTTTCTCCCTGCTGCACATATTTTGTAATTGTAGAGAGATTTCTTTTTACGTGTGGAAGCATTCAAACATCCACACACCCATTACTACTGTCTGAAGTGATACAGTCCACTCAATCACCTGTGGCCTTCCAGATGGTGCAGGAATACAGCTTCCATCATTCCTGACCTTTGGCTATGCTGACTTTCCTTGAGGAAAGCTCAACACCCATTGCCAATTAAATTTTCACAAAGACTAGAACTACTCCTTTCCTGATAATGAGAAGCAATCTGATCTTTGAATTATTTTGGAAGGTGCAAAGGGCCAAATTCAGATACCATCTAGATGGAAGTATTTCTCCATACTATGGAGCTTTCCTGATTCTTGGGATGCCTTCCTCTTGTGCACAGATGGTATTGTTTCGGCTACATAAGCTAAGAGGCTACTTACTTCTGAATCTTGGAAAGAGATAGAACCACAACTAAAAAGGGATGGGGGTGGTTTTTGTCTAGGTCAAATGTAGCCAAATTAAATAATTTTAGTTTGAAATCTCACTCCGTGCAGAATAGCTCCCTAAATCTACTTAACCTGAAAAGGCAATCATTCATCCTCTGAAGTGATTGTCATCCATCTGCCTTGGGAGACAATGGAAGAGTGCACATTTGAAGGTGAAGTCAAACCATTGGGAGAGTTACAGCACCTGCTGTGGCTATAGAGACCCATATGGGAGAGGCATGTTTCATTGCAGCTGGGGCAGATGAAGGCACCCTGTTGTGCTGATGCAGGTGTACCATGGCACACCTTCTTTCTGCTCTCCTCCCAGCAGCCATTCTGATACCAGAAGGCCCTCAGAGCTGGACCTCAGTGTCTGGCCAGAATGATGGGGGTGGAGACACTCCTTCAGGTATACTGGGCTGAGGCCGTTTGGGGATTTAAAGGTCAGCACCAACATTTGTGCTCGGAAAAGCCTTCTGGCGGTTCCCTCACTTTTTAATCTTTGTTGGAAGCCACCCAGAGTGGCTGGGGAAACCCAGCCACATGGGTGGGGTACAAATAATAAATTATTATTATGATTTTCTCCAGGCGCTGTGGTCATATGAGACTTGGTTACCTTTATTATTTTCCCATCTTTTCAAGTGGTTATCAAGGGTTTATTTGTACATATAGAGCATAACCTTATATGGGACCAAATCCCTGAGCACGACAAGACATAACACCAACACTTATTTTGTCTCTTCTAAATGTACAGCTTTTAAAACCTAGGAATCCACAATCTCCCTAAGCTTCATAAAGGATAAGTACATAAATATCAGGGAATTAATTATTCTTACAGACTAATTTTTATCTGACATTTCTCTAGATGTGGGGATATTTATAACTGACATAGCAACATGACTCACTAAATATATTTGCAAGCTTCACATAACACTTATTAATTAGCATTTTAAGCATCCTCTTGCATTTTGTGACAAACTATAAAGGAGGAATTGATTAGTTTTCATTTTCTTTATTTTGCATACCTTAATCAAGTCTCCTTTCATTCTTTTTCCTTTCAGACACAGTACACAGCAATCCTTTCAAATGGGCAATAAATGGATTCTCGATTATCTCAATCTGCACTATTTCCTCCTTTTTGTAAGTACTCCATGAATCATCTACATCACATACAATTTCAAGATGCATTTGATTCTTACCTGCAGCCCATGGCAAGATCTAAGAGGCTAACATTCGTACGCTAGGAATTGATTCTACATGGCTATTTGACTTTTAGTCTATGGATAATCGCCAACAGCATCTAATCAGAATGATCCTACTGGGTTTTATGAAAAGGTTCGTGCAGTCCAACCAGCTTCAATGGCTAGAGATTTGTATACTGTAATGTTTTATACACAGGGCTGGCTGTGAATACGGTTCTGATACTGCTATTAGTCCAGAACGCAGTTGTAAATCTGTTAACTTGGACTGAGCACTATGAGTACCTGTGCTTTCCAGGCTCAAGTCAACACCTTAAATCCTGTAGTAGATAGGTAGCCGTGTTGGTCTGCCATAGTCAAAATAAAAAAAATTCCTTCCAGTAGCACCTTAAAGACCAACTAAGTTAGTTCTTGGTATGAGCTTTCGTGTGCATGCACACTTCTTCAGATACACAGTGTGTATCATACTCATACCAAGAACTAACTTAGTTGGTCTTTAAGGTGCTACTGGAAGGATTTTTTTTTTATTTTGACCTTAAATCCTGTTGCTGCTTGGGACTATGGGACTTTATAAGACCAGTGGTAACAGCTGGCCCTGAAGAATATTAACTACTCTCAATTTTACCTGTGGACTGCCATCTGTCCAGATTTTAATTTGCTATGAACTAATTTTAAGATGTATTTTAATTAATTGATTGCCTGTTTTTATGTTCTTATGCTCTTTGTATACTGTGTTAGTTTTATTATGTTAACCACCCTGAGCCCGGCTCCGGCAGGGGAGGGCGGGGTACAAAAATTATTATTATTATTATTATTATTATTGCTTATCTCCACTTGTGCCAACCTGGATAATGGGATTTTCAACTGAGATCCTTCTTCAGGTACTTCCACCATTGGAGGTGTGGCATGTGGCTAGTGGAGAAAGGGTCTTCTTGGTAGCACCACCCTGTTTGTGGAATGGTGTTTCCAGGGAGGCTCACTTGGCAGCTTCAGCACCAGGCAAAGACTTTATTTATTCCCCCAAGCTTTTAAATCTGACCTCTTTTTACCTCTGCTGATTGCTTTTATGCTGCTTTGTCTTTGTTTTATTTCGTCCGGCTTTATTTTCATCTGCGTTTTTAAACTGGATTGTTCTGATGCCTTTGTTTTAATTTTGTTTTCGCTGTAATTTTAATTCCTTGCAAGCCACCCTGAGAAATTGTTGAAGGGCAAGTTAGAAATCCTTGAAAGAAGCATATGTCACTAATAGTGTATTGCACTCATTTGTTCACTTCCAGCACCCATCATTCTAGACTCAATGCGAGACATGTCCCTACCCTGACATGTTCTTTGTTTTGCCTGACCTGTCCTGTATTTTGCCCGACCAAAGGTAGCAAAGCCACCTCTAGGCAACAGCTGTGTGTACAGACAAGGCCTTCCTAAAATCCCCCCACACCTTGATTTTGTTTAAGCTATTGGAGCCCATAATATATTACACCATATATTGTGCATAGTTGGCTCACAAGAATTCAAACAAGCAAGCATGTATTGGACCTATCTCCACAGAGGGAAGGAGGGCAGACAACCACAGACAGAAGGAGGATGGAGCAACAAAACAGGGAAAGTCAACCTTTCGTTAACAGGCATGTGAAGTTTTACAAATCTGTGGGCCGTTTACATGGAAGCCTCAAAGCATATGACGAGAATCCTTTTGGTGACAATTACAAACCACAGCGGGTGGCGCTGTGGGTTAAACCACTGTGCCACTTGGGCTTACCGATCAGAAGGTGGGTGGTTTGAATCCCCGCAACGGGGTGAGCTCCCGTTGTTCGGTCCCAGCTCCTGCCAACCTAGCAGTTTGAAAGCACACAGTGCAAGTTGGTAGGTAAACGGTGTTTCCGTGCACTGCTTTGGTTTAGCCAGAAGCGGCTTAGTCATGCTGGCCACATGACCCAGAAAAACTATCTGTGGAAGCGGACAAACACCAGCTCCCTCAGCCTGTAAAGCGAGATGAGCACCGCAACCTCAGAGTCGTTCACGACTGGACTTAATTGTCAGGGGTCCCTTTACCTTTACCTTTTTTACAAACCACCTGCACAGAGTCCATTTTCAACACTCCTTTGCACTCTGGTCCAACTGCCTGGCTGCTTCCTCACTAGAAACCCCTTCATTATAAATATGCCCAACATAATCTTAGAGTTGGAGTAGCAGAGAAAGCCAAGGATATCACTACTCAGTCAGCACAGGAGGGAGGTAGAATGAAGGAGAGGTAGAGTGGAAGGACAGAGGGTTGGAAGGTAAACTTCCCTAAGGAAGGGTGTGTGTGTGTTTCCTTTGGGTTGTGCCCTGGATATGGATGGGTTAGGTATGAACCTTGATGAGCATTTGTGAGGTTCAGTGCTCTTTGGTGTTGTCTTGCCTCTTGAATCAAGCACACACTCCAATTTGAGCCACTCATTTAGCAGTGGGAGAAAGCCCAGAAATTGTATGCATTTAAAAAATAAAACACACACACATAAATAATGCATACATATATGCACAAACCCACAGGTTGTGCATGTGGTGTTTCATAATTAACACAAAACTCTCTGTGGAGTGAATGCATAGAATTCCTTGTTTTATATGACCACTTAAGTTTGATGATGTAGAAATAATCATCATGGAAGGTATGCAAAAGGAGAGGGACTGGTAAAAGACTTCCTTTATGAAGCAAATGGTCCTAGCAAAATCTGTTCAGTATCTCTCCTTAGTATAACTAAGGAGTTGGCTCAGTAGGTGGTTGGTTGCCATAGGAATTAATGGCTTGAAGGTGGGAAGAAATTCTCCAGTGCATTCTCCAGACTCCTTGCAGTCTACTCCAGTTCCACTCCTTTACCTCCAAGTCTTACTCACTTCATTTAGGATGCAAAGGATTGGTTTCAGGTCTTCAAGCAGAGAGTAGAACAGATAAGTTTATTGTTGATGGGTGTGTGTGTGTTGGAGCAAAACAACCTAACCTGGTGGCAAACAGCATTTCCTCCTACCTTTCATAATTGTATCTATTTTACACACATTGCCCAATAGATCATCTCACCACAAGGGGTAAGAGTGGGCTAATCATGGTGGAGGAGCTCCAAGCTGTGCACACACACTGTATAAATTTTGGAATTAAAGTTCACTGTCCGTGCATGGTTTTCTTAGCACTCCCTCTTTGAAGCAGGTGCATAGTTTGGGGATACTGAATGTGGCTCCAAAAGTTGTAGGTGGGAGGAGACAAATAGATGAAAATTGCAATGGCTCCTGTGCTTGAATCCTGTTTGCTGGTTTCCCACAGACATCTGTTCAGCCACTGTGACAACAGAATGCGGGACTAAATAATAGGCTGCCTATTCAAGGTGCCCAATTCAAGGTGTTGACTATAATGCATAAAACCTTAAATGGCTTAGGACCCTTTCCCCATCTCGTGGCCCTATCAGCAGACATAGCCTGTTGATAAGGTGGTTGGGGGTTGCGCCTTCACTAGATGCCCCTCTTTGTGGAACTCCTTCCACCTCAAGGCTGCCGCCATAGTGAAGTTTTTTAGACAGCAGCTTAAAACACATCTCTTCACACAGACATTGGAGGAGGGTCATGCCGATTATGATGCTTGTTGTTGAGCCTGTTATTCAATGAGCCTGGTTCAATGCAAAGCAGAGTGAAGTGCCTGTGGCTCAGGAAGCAGTTTCTGAGTGTCATGAAAGGGCAGCGTGAAAAATGTTACAAAATGTATCGTCATTGTAGTTTTACAATAGCTCAACGCTCGTGAACACCCATTGAAGCTGAATGTTGGGAGATTTAGGACAGACAAAAGAAAGTACTTCTTCGCACAGTGCATAGATACTGTCAGGCTTCAGGGAATCAGATCCCTCCCACTTTGGCAGCAAAGAAGCAGATAAAAAAGAAGAAGAGTTCTTACCAATTAGTTTATTCAGTAATCACAGCGAGAGAATAAGAAATGCGGTCTCTCTCTAGAAATGGCGTTGCTTCAAGTAAAGTCCCCCCCCCACTTTGCACCCCTTATTCTATGTCACTCCTGCGTCAGCTAATCAGAGCTTTCTGCCTCTGAGCTTGTGCTGGGCCTGGGGGTTAACCCAAGCCATACAGTCCAGGTCCGGTCCCAAATCCAAGGATTCCAAGAAGTCAGTCCAACAGGGCCAAGGCAGGAAACCAGGATAGGTCAGGCACAAGGTCTCAGGCAGGTAGCAGCAATGTTGCTTCCACAACCTGGGGCGGGGTCCGACAGCCTTTTCTCTTTGTCGGGATAACGTCCGGTCCTGATCCCCCGGTGACTCACCTCCTTGTCTCGCCCAAAGGCGAGCACTCCTCCTGCGAGTACTCAGGTCTCTCCTTCTCGCAGACCTGAGTCTCTGCAGCTCGGGAGATGTCGGTGGGCTACAGAGGCCGCCTCAACCTCTCCTGACCCAACTGGTAGTGGAGCAGCTGTATGTAATTTCCCAGCAGAGGGCAATGAGGTAATCCCCGCATTTGGAGCCAGGGCAGGCTCAGGCCCCTGACTCGGTCCAGCTGGTGCTTGTTGCAGGGGAACCTGTGCAGACTGGGGCTCTTCAGAACCAGGCCTCAGACTCGGTTCAGATGCCGCCTGAGGCAGAGGATCCGGTGCGGACCAAGACTCCTCTGGCTCTGAGTCTGAGGCCATCACAGAGCTCTCAGTTCTACTACCTGCAATGCCTGCCTGGGAGGTGGGGCAGGGCAATATTTCCAATATTTCCCAGCTTCTGCCCTCTGCAGCCTCTGAACTATGCCCTTCTGCAAACCACTGTTTTAATTCTATACTGTCTTTCTGTTCTTGGGAAGGTTCAGGAGAAGGGGAGGTGGCCCCCACCTTTTCTCCTCAGTCCAGCCCCTGACAGGTACACTATGGAATTTACTCCCATAGGAGGAAGCTATGACCACTAACCTGGATAGCTTTAAAAGAGGATTATATAAATTCATGGAGGACAAGACTATCAATGGTTACTAGCTAGGATGAGATTCAGGTAGGTAGCCGTATTGGTCTGATGGTCAAAATATATTACAAAAATTTAAAAAATTGTCCAGTAGCACCTTAGAGATCAACTAAGTTTGTTCTTGGTATAAGCTTTCATGTGCATTCACATTTCTTCAGATACTGATGGCTAGGATGGTTATGCTGTGCCTCCACAGCCAGGCACAATAAGGCTCCTGAAGAGCAGCTGCCAGAAGCTGCAACAGGGAAGAGTGCTCTTGCACTCAGGTTCCACTAGCAGGCTTACTATAGGCATCGGTTTGGTCACTGTGAGGATAGTGGTTTAGCTGAGTCATACATAATGTTGTTGTTGTCGGCGTCAGGGAGGGGGAAGAGTTGCTTGTGGGATTTTCTCCCTCAGATGCCAAAACAACTTGGCTGGCTTTGGGTATTATTTATCTTGACTTGATGGGAAGAGGGCAACATTTGCGGCTCCACCTCAGACTACAAAATGTCTTGGGACAGCCCTGGTTTAATGTGATGATTTGTTTACATTTTAAACCCATTGTTTTGCTGTTTCATTTTGTGTTCACCATGCTGGGATCCTACAGGATGAAGGGTGGTCCATAAATACAAATAATAAGTAAACTCTGTTGAACACCGGGAGCTGAACTGGTGCAGCCTTTCCCCTCTGTGTTAATGTGCCCTGTGACCTTAGGATTTCTCCTGAAGTTATTGAGACTGGCAAATAGCATTGCCCCCCCCCTGTGATCAGCCCCAAGATGGAGTGGTTTTTAGCTGCCCAGAGGTCAAGAGAAAAGGAGCTGTGCCAGAACTGTTTCTTTTTACCCCTTCCTCACAACCACCACCTCTGTGTGTGCGTGTATACCTCCCTGCTTTTCATAAATCCTTCCAAAGCAGGTTTTGTAGGTGATTTGAGGCAGACAACTTAAGCTGGAGCTCATCTTTCGTGCTGCTGACATAACTGTTCTACAATGGGAAGATGCTGTCCTGGCAGAAGCTGCTGTCCTTCTGGTGAGACATCATCCGTCAGAGAGAACATTAAGTCATTTGCAGTGGAGGCCAAGCCTATTAAAGCTGGATACATTTAGGGAATATAGCATGCACTTTTTTAAAATAAAAAAATTGACCAGTCTTTAACATTAAGAGCAGCAGCAGACTTCCTGCACTCAGCATTTCCATTTGAAAACAAGCTTGCTAAACGACTCTTCTGCTAGCTCTCTCATTTGCATCCCCAAGAGAAGGCCTGCCATCCATGCCAGTGCATTTACTGTATCTGTTGACTGCAACCTCATCAATTTTTCTTCTTGTCAGGGAGGGAAAAAAGTTAACCAAACACATTAATAATTCTGATTAACTGCAAATGGCTTAAGCCCAGCGATGTCCCCATGGTGCAATTACCAGCCTTCCCCCTTCACTGTAATGGAAGGGTATTGCTTTATGCTCATGTCAGACTATGTTTCTGCAGTGACTCAGCTCTCAGCATCTCAATAGCTGGAGCCTCAGTAATCTCCTCCTATAAGACAAAAGACCCACCTTACTTCATGGAGCAATTCATGGAAGAACAAGTCTTAAATATTGTCCTCTTCATACAAAGAGTGTTATCGGGCAAGTATAAACTGAATTTTCTTCCAAAACGGCTGTATTCCTCTTGATATAGAAGCTCTAGAATGGCCTCATTGGACATGAGCTATCATTGACAGATCTGGGTGTTCTCAACAGCTCAAGCAGAAGTTCCAAGGGGGTTCAGATTGGGAACTTTCTCACATTACTTACAGGTGTGTGTGTGTATACATTTTGTGATTTGAACCCAGAACCTCCTGCTTCCCCATGATATGAATATCAAGCTTAAACAGAGATGGCTTTGCTATCTAATCACCACCTCCATTTCATACTGAATAAACAAAAAGTGGCAGTGACTGATGGGGCTCTCATTCCAGGGAATTATTTTGGTGATGTCTTAAATCACGGATGTCAGCCCAGAGTGATTTGTGTAGTTACAAGAGCAATAATGTAGGACATGGAGTTACGCAGCTATTATTCAAAAGCTACTATTTATTTATTTAATAATCAGTAACCAGCTCTCCACACACATCCCAAACCACGGTGGTTGGAAGCTGAGTATAAGCGACACCAAAAAAAGAGCTCAGACACCTTAAGCTTCTCAATATTCAGGTCCCACCATGTGTTTATAATTATTTAACATATACAGCCATCCTGCCTTTCTTTCTGCTTTGTTGGCCGAGGCCAGCCAACAAAACTATCAGTGCCCAGAAACTGCGTAAAGACCAACAAAGTCATATCATCAAAAGCTAAAATGTAAACATGCAAACTATATACAAACTTTCCCCAAACCTCTGCAGTACAGTGGTGCCTCGTAAGACGAAGTTAATTCGTTCCGCGAGTTTTTTCGTCTAGCGAATTTTTCATCTTGCGAAGCACGGTGTTGGAAAAGGTTTGGAAAAGCTTCAAAAATCACCAAAAACCTCAAAAAAGGCTACCACACTGCGTTCTATGAGTTGCTCCTCGAAGTCAAATCGCAACTGTGTTAAGGGTGTTAAGAAAAAGGAAACAAACTTGCAAAAAACGCAAGACGTTTTCGTTTTGCGAAGCAAGCCCATAGGGAAATTCGTCTTGCGAAGCAGCTCAAAAACCGAAAAACCCTTTCGTCTAGCGAGTTTTTCGTCTTGCGAGGCATTCGTCTTGCGGGGCACCACTGTACTAGAATCCCCTTATAAGGAGGAAAAGAACTATGGAAAAATTGTTTCCTGGTTTTTAGACACACATGGAACCTGCGACAAAATGTTGCAGGGTTTTCTCACACCCTAATAGAAATATAGGTTGAAGTTGGCTAACCATAGCCAGCTTTAGAAGGCTATTCTAGCTCCTTCGCTCCTTCGCTCCCAGTTTTCCAGTTTTCATTTCCAAATGACAGTAAGCATTATGTGGCTTTTGAGCATGCTCAGTCATCATTGGGTTATTTTTGTAGGATGTGAAACACAAGAGCAGTCAAGTACAACATTCCTAGAGTGAACATGTTTACACATGTTTGTCCAGCCAGCAGGTAAACTTCCTGTTTCCTTCTGGGCTGGGACAGACTTCCTTTGCATGTGACTAGAGGTGGGTGTGGCCTCACCTGTGCAGGTAACGACAAAAGCACAGGGCAGGGCAGGGCAGCCATCTCTCTCTCTTTCACCACATGCATCGAAGAAACAACATCTACTGAGCCAAAGATGCCCTCGGACTGTCTCCTTAAGAGATAGATTCCAAGTGTATGTTACTTCATTAAGCTAAGACTGCCTTCTGGGATCTGATTGTGAACAGAATGTGAATAAACTCTTTTTATATTTTTGTAAAAGACTGTGTCATCTCTTGTATTTTATGAGGGAATAAGGGGAAATTACCAGAATAGTTATACAGGCTTTAGCGAGCCTGAGCAAACGCAGCCGCTGCAAACTTAAAATAAGGGGAATGTTACTCTGCTGAAATTGTGGAACTTGTTAACACAAGTTGGAGAAGGATATAACACAAGTTGGAGAAGGATATAGACAATATATCCTCTCCTGCATCCCTGAACATTCCCACAATTTTCTTGCTCCAGTTGTTGTTGTTGTTGTTGTTGTTGTTGTTTTTAATGTACTTCTGCTAGGAATGGCCTATCCCATTTTGCTGCCTGAGGAAAAACGAGAAAGTGCTGCTCTCCAGCCTTGCTTACTAGGGTCACGTGGCGGCTTCTGGCAGCAGTGGGTGGCTCCTGTGGTAGTGCTGCCCTGCAGGATTCAGCCAACCAAGGTGGCTGCCTCAGTCTGCCTCATGAGCGGGCTGGCCCTGACTTCTACAAACCTCAGGCATGCAAATGTTCCTTCAGCGTGCTGACACCTCATATATTTTCTCAGAAGCCTTGATTTGGCAACAGTCCTGCTGGCAGTCAGCAGCTGAGTTCACTGTTAGGAGAAATGCTATATTTAAGCATTGTGTGTGTGTGTGTGTGTGTGTGTGTGTTTGGTTACTATTCTTTCATCATATTTTGAAACTGAAACATCTTCTGGGGATTTTGCAGGGATTGGTGCCCATTGTTTAATTCTGTGAGTTCTGCTCTGGTGACAGAGGGCTGTGTAACACTGACAGAACTACATAACGAAAGGCAAAACAGTACTGTCTCTATTTACCATCGTGATTATTGGGAAGGGCATGACCTTCAAAATATTAAAAGTAACATTCTCACAGTACTCCATATCCAGTGCATTCATTCAACCAGAAAATAACTCCTCTGAAATCTTTCCCCATCACAGAGTTGTGCATTTCATTTGCTAAGCAGGGAGTGGGTGGTGTGGTGGTCTAAACCACTTAGCCTTTGGGGCTTGCTGATCGGATGGTATGCGGTTCAAATCTGCACAACAGGGTGAGCTCCCACTTCTCTGTCCCAGCTTCTATCAGCCTAGCAGTTCAAAAGCACACCAGTGCAAGTAGATAAATAGGTGCTGTTGCGGTGGGAAGGTAAACGGCATTTCCATGCACTCTGGTTTCCATCATGGTGTCCCGTTGCGCCAGAAGCAGTTTAGTCATGCTGGCCACATGACCTGGAAAGCTGTCTGTGGACAAACACTGGCCCCCTCAGCCTGAAAGCAAGATGAGTGCTGCACCCCACAGTTGCCTTTGACCGGACTTAACCGTCCAGGGTCCTTGACCTTGACCTTATTTCATTTGCTAATTTCTGGAATGAGATTTATATGTTCTGGTTTCAAACTCCAGTTTGGCTTCCATCTATCCTTTGTGATCATATGTACTAAGTTTTGCACATTTTGCTATTAATTTATGTTTCACATATCTAAAGGGCTGTCACACAGAAGATGGAGCAAGCTTGTTTTCTGCTGCTTCAGAGGGTAGGACCTGAATCAATGGATTCAAATGACAAGGAGCTTCAGGCTAAACATTAGGAAGAGCTTTCTGACAGTAAGCTTTTCAAAAGTAGAATGGACTACCTTGGAAGATGGTGGACTATCCTTCATTGGAGGTTTCTATGCAGATGTTGGATGGCCATCTGCCAGGGATTCTTTAGCTGTGATTTCTGCATTGCAGGTGTTTGGACTAGATATTCTTTGGTGTCCCTTCCAACTATACAATTCTATGATAAAATAGGTTTGTGAAGAATTCTAAATGCATGCTTTTAAAACAGGTTGCAATTCTTTCCCCAGTGAACTATACATTTTAAGTGCAAAAAATATATTCAGCATGCTAGCTCCATGGGGCAACCAGAGAGAATAGAACAGCAGCTTTAAAGGAAGTCCTGTTGTGCTGGTGCTAGCAGGACAGAATTCTCTCATTTCCATTCCCCACCCCACCCCTTCCTCCTGTTCTCATCACAAACAACTTCCTTGGATAAAGTTTGTAGTCAAGAATAGTTGTTTAAAAGATCCATTGTTGACCTTCAACTAGTTAGAGCCTGAAGTGAGTTTACAATCTCAATAAATAATTCCAGTCAGACTCTGGCAAAAGTAAGCATCCTCTAGACATTACAAAGAATTAATGGGAATCTTAGCACCAATATTTAAATCCAGTGTTTATTTTAAATATTAACATCAAATATAGACTTAAAAGTTACTGCTATGGAATATCCCTATTAAACAATTAAAATAATCGGGTGTTCACATTCAGTGTTAAGTAAACAGACATGGGCCCTTCAGGGACAAGAGTGCTAGCTCTGCCCCACTTGTTCTTATCTTGCTCTCCAAGTTGGAGAACAACTTTCTGGAGTCTCTTGTACTTGAGAAGATTCCCTATACATTTTAGAAGACTGGGCAAGTTGTTATTCTTTAATGGCATGGATCATCATCTACTGCTTCAGGCAACAGCTTCACTGTCTTCGTAGGACTGGAACATATAGATGATCTAAGCCACAAAATCTGCAGAGGAGGGTCTTGTGAAGGATGCACCCAAATATGTTTCATTTCTCCTTTTATGCTGTATGGAATATGCTCATATATCTTCATAATAAGGCCTCCTTTACATTGCACTAGCTACATAAAGCAATCTTAAAATGAGGGCAGCAATGATTTGCCCATGTTTTGAAGTTCCTTTGCACTGCCAGTTCTATTAAGGTCTGCGAAGAAATCTTAGCATAAACGAGCACTGTAACAACACTGATGGGCAATTTATGCAGTCATTTTTGTATATCAGCATGAGCTGACTTCTAAGCCCCCGTCACACATTCTGCTCGTGTGAGCAGTGAGAACAGGGATGAGTCCTCTAAACTCTACTGTCATAAAACGGAGTACTAAATCCTGCAGGAAGCACTACCTGGACCAGAAGTAGCTTATTCTCTAAGAGAGTGACCAAGGTGGGAATCAGGTCTTAGCATGTTCATCCTCCTTACTCTCCCCATCTGTGAATAATGTCTGAAGAGGCCTTTTGTGTAGTCACAAAGTGGACAAGTGCTGAAAATATTGGTTCAAAACACCATGTTGACACCAGCATGTAGGTCTGTGAATTAGTTTATTAGGTTTGTTTAAGCATACCTGCTACCATCCTCTTCTTAGGCTAGACTGACCAGAACTTTACACCTGAACTTGAGAAGCTGGTCTGTTTATTTGTCAATTTAGTGGGTGCTCATGGTTGCTTTCTTCATCTCCAGGTAAATCAAAAGGCCAGTGGTAGACTTTGGGCTTCTGAATTATACAGGCAGGACCTATAACAAAATGCTGCCATGTATTTTCATCTCCTAGAAGGAATGTTCCTGTTTAGGGTGCCAGCCAGCTGTGCCTCCTCCAGGAAACTCTATTCCAACCCCAGGTCTTCCATTTTTCTTTTCCAGCTGTTAAACAATATTCCAAGGCTATTGAGCATTCTCAGTTCTGACAGGGTGATTTGGGGGTTGTTCTCCCCAACTTAAAAAAAGCATTTTTGAACTTTTGCCCACCTTGGGGTTCTCCCAGTCATGCTAATACCTTTCCTTTCCTTCTTGGCGATCCTGTTTTGGCTCTAATATTGTTGGCACACACCAGCAAGGTTGACTGTTAGGAGTGCTTATAATTACTTATTAATAAACAGGTGTGTCTTCAAGAACAGAATGCCAGTATCAATGGAGACAAAAATACCCTCATATTACAGCAATGGTAGCAGATTCTAATAGAATCACTATGTAGCCAGAAATAGTACAAAGGGTTGCATGGAACCTTAAGAATCCTAACTGTGTCTGTCTCAGACAATGGAGGAGTGTGCCTTTGAGAGAGAAGTCTCACATTGCCACAATCACCTACTTCATTTGATGCATGGATAATAAAGATACTGAATATACAATGTTGAGTACACAAGAAGAAGAAAAACCCCAAATTTACATGATGAGGCAAATGGACACAGCAAGATAGCAGAGAAACAATGCTTGAGGCACTCAGCTGAAGTAAAAAAAGCACAGTGAAATGTTAAGTCCTTCTTGGTATTAGTATTAAGATCAAAGATCTTTGCTGTGATAGGATTACTAATAAAGAGACACTTTCTTCCAATTTGTTTCATATGGTTTTCTTTGTGTATCCATTACATTGGAACTCAGCTGCTACATCTCCCTAGCATGCTAAATCCTAAAATAATAGTAGTGCACTTGGAAGGATCAAGGAGACTATATCTAATCCGGGGCAAGAAATGATATGCTTTATTTACACAACAATGTATTTTGGAGTTTCTTCTTGAAACATATTTTTGAGTATGCACTATTTTTTTTAAAAAAAGCACACCTAAAAATGCAATGTGCAAATGCAACAATATTTGCAAACATACGTATCATGCAGGTACAATAATTGGAGAGATAGGATTGCCCACAGCTCCCTGTTGAATTTCTGTTCTGCAGCAAAGGTTAACTGCCACATAATGTCAGAAATAGCCCTTTATAACCTCTAATGAGGGAGATTCCACAACTTTTCATTGCAACTGGGGCCATGTTCAGGTGTTCTAATAAGAATCTCCCACTTTCATAGAATTATAGAATCATAGAGTTGGAAGAGACCACAAGGGCCATCGAGTCCAACCCCCTGCCAAGCAGGAAACACCATCAGAGCACTCCTGAAATATGGTTGTCAAGCCTCTGCTTAAAGACCTCCAAAGGAGGAGACTCCACCACACTCCTTGGCAGCAAATTCCACTGTCAAACAGCTCTTACTGTCAGGAAGTTCTTCCTAATGTTTAGGTGGAATCTTCTTTCTTGTAGTTTGGATCCATTGCTCCATGTCCGCTTCTCTGGAGCAGCAGAAAACAACCTTTCTCCCTCCTCTATGTGACATCCTTTTATATATTTGAACATGGCTATCATATCACCCCTTAACCTCCTCTTCTCCAGGCTAAACATGCCCAGCTCCCTTAGCCGTTCCTCATAAGGCATCGTTTCCAGGCCTTTGACCATTTTGGTTGCCCTCCTCTGGACACGTTCCAGTTTGTCAGTGTCCTTTATCTTCAGCTATGCTGATTTCTCCCCCAATTGATCAGAAGTTGGTGATTAATTTTTTTGTAGACAATTAATACTGATAATCAATTCTGCCGGTAACTAAAACTGCTGCCCCTTTGAAGGTCTATCATCAACAGCCACATGAACTATGCAAAACGTGGATATTCTCCTCAATAATGCAATATGCTTCTCTGTTGACAGGGGAAAAAAAGTTCTGTACAAAAGCAATAATCCACCCTGAAGTATCGGTGAATTTAGCCAAGCCAAGGAATAGGGTCCTTATGGTCTTTGTATATTCCCAGACAGCTTCCAATTAATACCTGCTGTCATCTCTTATCAGCTAAACGACACACCCCTCACCTGACCATTGCAGATGACATCTGTAAAAAAAAGGAAAGCCCCTAAAATCTGCATGGAGTGATTACTTCCAAATAAATCTATATTTTCTATTCCAGCTCATTAAGATGGTATCATTTTATATAATCTGACAGCAATGTGCTGGAAGAAAGACCAGAGGACAATAAATATATTCCATCTCTAATGCTGAGATTTGGGTGAGCATAGGCATGTATGGTAGAATGTGTTTCCTCTCTCTTAAGTCCATTGTGTACTGTAGAACATCCAAATACAGTTTGGGCTTTTCCTGGTGTGAGCACTCTGGCACCCCACTGCCCGCTTCCTCCAATGCAGTCCCAGATATGGCGGGAAAGAGAATAAACAGTATGACAGCTGGTACAGTGGTACCTCGGGTTACAGACACTTCAGGTTACAGATGCTTCAGGTTACAGACTCCGCTAACCCAGAAATAGTACCTCGGGTTAAGAATTTTGCTTCAGGATGAGAACAGAAATCACACGGCAGCGGCACGGGAGGCCCCATTAGCTAAAGTGGTACCTCAGTTTCAGGTTAAGAATGGACCTCCAGAACGAATTAAGTTCTTAACCTGAGGTACCACTGTAAGCACTGTATATAGCATTTTCTCCATAGGGATCTGGGAATTTTACTAAAGCCACATTTGTTAGTCCATTGCCACTGGAGGATCTATGTCCATTATACTCCTGATTTGGTGACTGCAAATAATGGTGCCACAGACCACAAAGCTCCTCACATGCCAGCCATTTGGTTCTACAGAATAAAGCAGAGCAGCAATTTGCCAGTACCTTTTGGTGTAGGAGCCACTGAACTTTTTGAGTTCTGTGGCCACATTTCAATTTCTGAGTAAGTGCTGTTGGCTCCAACTCCTCTGGTCAGTTTTCTCCCTATGCCCCAGTTGGCTCCCTCACAGTGAATCAGAAGGTAAGCATGCACAAGGGATGTGGGCAAAAGTCAAATCTAACAGAATTGAAATCGTCATGGAGATGAAAGAGGAAGTAGGAAAGAGTGTCACTCTTCCTCCTTCAGCTCTATGTACATAATTTTATTTGCATGCTGCTTTCCCATCGATCAAAACATGCTCCCGGTGGCTTACAACTTGAAAGAAAATTACATAATTGCAAACCTAATAAAAGTAGTCCTAAACAATAAATAAAACATCAAAAGTTCACAACCCAATTAAACAATTTCTACACAAATTATAATATGATCTTAAAAAATACAAAAAAATAATAATATCATTAACAACAACCCCCTCTAAACAATACCTCAGCCCAAGAGTCTGTGCAGCAACCTCAGCATTTGTAGCTGGAGTCAGTCAGGGCCCTGCCCTCCCAGGCCAAGTGGGAAAAAGCTCTGTAGGGCAGGGAGCAGGTCTTCCAGGATTCACAGCCAAGATGTACATTCAAGGGAGAAAACTGGCTTTTCTGCACATGATCCTCTCCAATTCGAGAATATCTCTAATCCATTTCACTCTCAGCTGCCTGCTTTTAAATCCACAGGATCACTAAAAAGAGTGTTGGTTCATATAATAAATCTGGAGTAACGCATAGGTTAGAAGCAAGATAGCTTGCTTTAACTTTTACCTCAGGAACATCCGCCCCCCCAAAAAAAGGACTAGAGTTACCCGCATCGCTGCCACCTTCCCCAAGTTGTTTCATACCCATTCAGGCTCACTTATCTGCCTTTTCTCAGGCTCTGTAGATATCTGTGAGGCAAGTACAGTAAATTACACTGTCAGACGGGATAGTATGGAGGGAAGTCTCAGGGAGATGAGTGCCAGAGCCTCTACAGATAGCACTGAGATGAAAATGGGTTATAAATTAGGAAATAGGGAGTGGGGGTGGGGTGGGGGGATGGCACATTTAAAATTCTGCCCTTGACATTTTCGCAGAAGCACCCCTGCCTTGGCATCCAGTAGATAATGTCTCCTGCTGATTTATTTTTTCAAACAGCTAAGCATGTTATTACTTTCCAGAATGGAACTTGTGACCCACCAAGCCAAACAAAGCCCATTAGCCATGTAGTCTGTCATCCATGTGCTTAACAACTTCTCTAGTTTTGCAGCTCCAGGCAGGTTCTTAACATAGGAAGCCAGTGCCATCTCTTGTAGGGCCACCAACGGACTGCATTAGGTGTGGTCAGTCACAAGTGGAGCCATCTTATTTCAAACATGCCCTTTCCCAGTGCTTAATGTCTGAAAAAGGAGCAATGTGTCGGCTCAGATCTTCCCAAAGCACACTCCAGACCTAGAAGTTATTCCATGTGTTGGTGAGCTCTTACAGGGGCTGGGGACCCTGTGTTCTCAATGTTTTTGGGCAGCTTGGAGGAGGATGCTGGGAGCTCCAGGGAGGTAAGGAAAAATCAGTAAACAGCATCTACCATGTTATTCTGCTGATAGAAGCCTCTGTTGGATTAATGAACCTTTCATTTATAGAGGGGACCCCATTAGATACAACTCTATGTAAATTTTCTTCCAGTGTTTTCAAAACCACATTGCTCTCCAGGTCCTTTCAAAGCCCTCTTTGAATTATATGAGAAAGTATAGGACAATATGAAATGATACTACATGTATGTGATTTTCCTGGTGTTCATCTTTGAGGTTAGGCAGTTGAAATGGAGAAGACTTTTGCACTTCTTCAGCACCTTCTCTCAGTTATGTAGAGAGGGCTGGGTGAACATTGTCTCCTTGGTACAGGTGCATACATGAAATCAACAGAAATTTGAATGGAAATTATAACATTTCAGGGGGAAAGTTTCTGATTGAGAGAATGGAAAAGTCAAATGGATTTCCATTTGTGGCACAGACTTGGGTACCATGCACCTCTCTTTCCTCATCATGCCATATTCTCCACTGCTGGATTTCAGAAACTACACAACTAAGCTGTTCCCTATTAATCAACTGTCTGTCTCCTTAATTGTTTTTCCTATACACATCTCTATAAATAGATTCCAGCAACACTCAATCACTGTGTTCTTTAAGCTTAGGATTTCTGTTGCCTTGGAGATTCTGCCCCCCCCTTCCAGCTGAATGCAGAAGGTTAAGCTTGTATTAGATTGCATGCTCCTTGGGGCAGAGAATGCTTTTGTATTTGGAAAACTTAAAAGGTAAAGGTAAAGGTACCCCTGCCCGAACGGGCCAGTCTTGACAGACTGTGGGGTTTGTGCGCCCATCTCACATTTATTGGCCGGGGGCCAGCGCTGTCCGGGGACACTTCCGGGTCACGTGGCCAGCGTGACATCGCTGCTCTGGCGAGCAGCCAGAAACTTACATGGCCATAAACCACACCAATATAAATAGATGGTGTTTATTGACTAGGACTGCAATCCTGTGCTCAGATCATTTGCATAAAGCCTACAGAAACATAGAAAGGAGTATTATACTGAATCCAACCTTTAGTTCAACTTGTTTGGAATTGTCTACACCACTGGCCCCCAATTAGCTAAGTACTGTGAACCCCCTGCTTTTCAAAAGCCAAGCCATGGACCCCCTACTTTTGAAAATCTCTGCAGTAGTTTTTGTTATGTGAATGGTGCCACCATACCCTCCAACACATCCTAGAACAAAATCAGCATTTGTGTTTTCTGGGCCATGCTCCTGCATGAGTGACATGACCTGTGCAAGAACATGGCACCCCAAAACATGCATTTTTGGGTGCCATGACCCCACATGTTTTGGGGCACTGTGCTCTCCCATGGGACCCCCCCCCCCAAAAAATGGGATGTCTCAGACAGTTGACAAGAATGTGTCATAGATCCCCCCGGGTGGGTTCTGCAGATCCCCAACTGGGAACCACTGTTTGACACTGATTGGCAGCAGCTCTCCAGAGTTTCAAGCAGGGGTATCTCTGGAGATGCCAAGGACTGAGCTTAGAAGCACAATTTTGTACCCAAAGCATGTGCCCTTCCATGGAGCTACTGTCCTTCTCTTGAACTGAAATCAGAGGGAGCTAAATGATCTAATCAAGTGTGAGACATCAGCCTAGGAATTCCACTAGCATTCCACTAGGCAATGTTAACCCTAATGTTCACATTGGGGAACCTGTAGTTCTCCAGATGTTGTAGGACATGACTATTGGCTTTCCTGGTTTGGGATGATGGAGGTCCAACATCATATCGAGAGCCACAGATTCCCCATCCCTCCCCTAAGGTCTATCCCATGGCAGTGAACCAAAACACAGTTGTTGCAGCAACATTTCTCCCCATCTGAAACTGAAAAATTGATTTTGCTGATAGTAAACAATGGATAAATATGAGTGGTATGGGGATTTGCAAGGAAGTCTCCTTCAGTTCTCTGAAAAACCATTGCTATTGTCAGCCTGGAGTATGGCGGATCTCATGAGAATTGAGGAATGGCTGTATTATTAAGTCTGAATTGAACACTGACTTCAATTACTGAGTGTTAATAAACTCTTCAGTAAATGGTAGGGGAATCTCATTCTAGCTTGAGCACCTCCTCAACTTTTTGAAACAGAGAAAGATTAAGATGCTTCTTTATTTCGAAGTGTTCGGAAGTCAGTCTATACTCAACTGGGAACCACAGCCAATCCCCGTGAGTGAACTTCTGTGAAATCTCTGTGCCCATGCCCTTCATTTTAAGCCCCATTCAGGGAACAGTTCTCATTGTCTGCACATTTAAGGAGAAAGGCAAAGTGGGTAGGCATCAGGCTCTGTTCCTGACATTATGCGCAATCAAATAAATGTCTGAAACATGCTTCTAAAGATGGATGCATCTCACAATTTCATTTTCTCATTTTCCCAATCATAAGTTTATTTCCATATCAGTTTGCCCTTAAAAAAGTGCGTATTGTACTTTGTAATGAATCCCAGATGTGTTAAGGCTGTTGGTATCAAAGATAGGGGTGTTATGAGTAGCTGAATGTGTGTGCAGCTGCCCTATGTGGTGGACCACTGAACTGTAGGTTTCAGCCTTCTCAGTGGATAACCTTCTAGCCCTGGACTGACTCTGCTTATTGGATCCTTCTCAGCAGAAAGAAATATAAAGATCTTCCAGGTTTAGGTAAATCTAGCTTGAGCAGCATGGGGTTCCTGAGTTCTGGGGTGCTCCTGTATCCTTGGTTGTTCTTTGGTCTTGGCTTGTTCTTTGGTCATAAGAAGAGCCCTGCTGTTCTCACAGTGGCCAACCACCATGGTAAACCCACAAGCAGGACCCAAGTACAAGAGTACTCTCCCCTCCTGTGGTTTTCAGCAACTGGAATTGCTGCCCCAAACATGTAGAAAGAACACATCTATCCGGCTAGTAACCATTAACAGCCTTCCTCCATGATCCTCCCCAAATGGTGGTCCTGCCTCCTGGCTTGTCTTCTTTGGTCCTAGTTTACTTCTCAACCTTCCATCCCAGTTTGTCCTTTGGTCTTCTTGATTTGGTTTGGCTTCCCCTAAAGAATCACGGGAACCATAATGGCATTGAGAGTTTTTAGGAGACCCCTGTTCCCTCACACAACTACACTTCTCGTAGTTCTCAATCACTCTTTCCATCAAAAACATTGCAATGTGTGTGTATGTGTGTGTCTTTAAGGAGGTACATGCAGGGTTGTCGCAGTGGAGTTGCAATGTGCAAATTGGGTAGCTTGACAAACCGAGTTATAATTACCCCCCATTCCTAGATCACACTGCTACCTATAACCCAGCACTGACTGGCAGCCAAGTGTACTAACAGAATGTAGGAGCTCATCGGGCACAACTGCCAGGTGTCAGGGCTCCATCTGCTTTGTTTGTGATTTCTCCTCCCATCTGTTGCTTGCCTAAGGTAACCAAGCTACTACATCCCTTTTGGATTCCTAGCAGCACTGTTCCAGGCTTGTTCAGGAATCCAGCTATGCAGATAGATGGGGAAATGGAAATTATTAGCCTCTTCAACTCTCTTGTCTTCCATTCACTGCTCTGGTCTCTGGGGGGAGAAGTGTGCTGTAGGTCTCCATCTGCTTCTGTAATAAAACATAAATTATTTAAAAAATAAAATAAAATATTGATGAAACTGTTCTCTATAACAGAAGGATGTTCAAGTATTGACTGAGAATTGAGAAAGCTATCATGGGTTTTAGCAAGAGGAATAATTAGGATATAATTCTGTGCTGTTCTACTTTGGCATGGAACATCTGAGGGAGACTTGGAGGCCACGCTCATCTGTTCAGCTAATGCACGGTAATAATTCATGCTGACATCAAGGGTTTTCTCATAGCCTTTTACAAATAGTTGCGACATCATACCTTTGTGTAGTGGGCAAATATTGTTATAACTATGTCACAGTCACATCTCTAGGATTTCACCCAGGAGAGAAATGGGTACATAGATGGATGAGCTGTATAACCCCCTCCCCTCCATTTCTTTTCTTATCTACTGATTTTCCACTTATGGAGAGGAGAAGAGATTCAAACCTTTACATTCTGAATGGAATCAATGCATTTTGGGGGTGATGGTTGTGATGAACAGCAGGTTTGTATCTCTTGCCTCTGCTTCAGACCTTCATGTGTTGATCTTAGTTTGATGGCATACCACCTGCTTTGGATGTAGGGGGTCCATGGTTCAATCCCTGGCATCTCCAGGTAGGCAGGGGTGGATCTACTATGAAACTAAGGAAGCTTAGCCTTAAACTCCAGGGCCCCTAATCCCAGAGGGGCCCCATAAGTGACTTTAGTCCACAGTGCATTAAAAATGGGTCTTGTAGTCCCAGTTTGAGTCACACAACTCAACTTTCTCATTGCATATATTACAACAATCCCAAAGTTTGAGGGTCAGTAACACAGACATTGTAAAGGTTGTTGTAAACAACCCCACTGAAGAAGATAACAGTAGTTACCCAGACCTTGTTGCTGGTTGCGAAGGGGCCCCTATAACAGTTCAAGCTTCAGGGTTCAAAAAATGTAAGTTTGCCACTGCAGGTAGGACTGGGAGAGACCTCTGACTGAAACTACTGCCAGTCAATGCAGACAATACTGAGCTAGATGGAGCCAGTTGTCTGATTCAGTACAGTGGTACCGCCGGTTGCAGACAAGTTCCGTTCCGGAGCTCCAGTTGGATTCTGAGTTTTTTGCAACCAGAGGGACTGCTTTTGTGCATGTACGCGTGACGGCAGACTGCTTCTGTGCATGCGTGCATGGCAAAACACTTTCTGGTTTGCCGCCTCCACAACCCAAAGTCTACATTAACTGAGGGTAATGTAAGCTGAGGTGCTACTGTATATGGCAGCTTCCTGTCTCCTGTCTTTGCAAGAACAGAGCCTATATACATACCCTTTCAGGCACATAAACTCCAAGCAACTGGGAGACCTGCTGTTTCTGTGTGAAATCTGAATGTCTGAAAAAAGGGCTAGGAAAGGTTGCTATCTCAGGTGAGATATGCTAACGAATTTCATATCTGACGTAATTGTAAAATGTTCCCTCAGGCTGTCAGTAAGAACAGACATTGCTACTTACTTAATGTAGGAGTTGTCAGTATGATGGCAATCACTGACCATTGACCTTCCTGATTGGGGCTGATGGGAGTTGGTGTCCAGCAACATCAGGAGGGCATCATGCTGGCTAGGCCTGTGCTGATGAAACTTAGTGTTTTATTTTACAGCACAACCGTGGCCTAGAGCCATCCTGTCAAAAACACAAACAACAATAGGTTCTTCTTCCCATGCTGTGTCTGGAAGGCAGAAGTCCCCTTGTACAATGATGAACTCTGTTTTCTAGTATTGTTCCATGCACTCTACCATAATCTCAATCAGAATCTCAGGCAAATCCAGAGGGACCCACTCTCATCAAACGTATATTGCAACTGCAAAAGAAATCAAAATAATTTTGGTGACTGGAGGGGTGTTTCACGGGGGCAAACTCAAAAAAGGTAGTCAGCTGAGGGATGCCCCAAAATGTCCTGTCTCAGCAGCCCCTCTGGTATGGCTGTGAATAGGATAGAATTCTGAGGTTGGATGAAAATGTGTCCTATGATTTCTCTCATCAGCCATAAGGGGATGCTGGCAGAAAACAGCAAATGCAATGCCTTTGCAATGAATTCTAATGTGCTGTACTTAAAAGGGACCTGCATGCTTAAACGTGGGCATAACTTGAAAATAAAAAACCTAATGTGAGGGGTGTCATTTTGATCTCTGCAACAACCAGCAGTTATTACTTGTCTGAGCCATCTGGATTCTTTTTGACTAAATCCATTCCATGCCCAGCAGGCATTTCTGGCAAGGCGTACCTTGCTCCATCTTGCTTGTGGCACAAACAGGATAATCTACATAATATGGATAATCTGTTTGGAGCATTAGAGTACTGAGGTGTCTGCCTTAGTGCAGAAACTGGAATGTGATCATCTCCCCTTAAGCCCAACAGTTTTAGCCTTCCACAAATTAGAGAAAAGCACAACTGCTCTAATTGGTTCTCCTACCAATTCAAAAGAATGAAAGAGGAGACTGGGCTCGGGCCCTTGTATAAAAGAGCACAAGTCTTCCCCAGGGGCACATAAGCCCCTCCATGAACACAGGTGTGGCAGTGGGAACATATGAGGACTGGGGAGGCTATGAACCTATGTAATTTCAGTTAACTTTGAGACATTCAGTTCTGTTTTGTGTGCTCACTATCCCCAGTTTGGGCTGGGGTTTCTCTTCCATAACGTCTGAATGGGTCTTTGTATTATGTGGGCCTGGTTGATAATGGAAGGGGGCTGATTTTTGTACAGTGGTAGTACCTTGGTTTTTGAGTGTATTGGAAACTGAACGTTTTGGTTTTCAAATGACAAAAACCCGGAAGTAATTGCTTCCTTTTTTTGAACTTGCTTCGGAAGTTGAATGGCTTCCACTGAGGTTTCTCCCCTCAATTTTTTCTATTGAAATTGCAGACCACCCTTTGCACCTCAGTTTTCAAACATTTTGGAATCCAAACGGTCTTCCAGAATGGATTACGTTTGAAAACCGAGGTACCACTGTACTGGGTTTATTTTGAATGATTTTACTGTAAATTGATGTGTGTGTATTAATATTTGCTGATCAAATTGTATATTTGTTCCATCTGTTGTTAATGAAAGGTAGCTTAGAAATGTATGAAATAAATAAATAAATAAATAAGAATAATATGTTGATCTGCTCTAAGCTTAAGACATCCCTCACTCTCTCAACATCTCCCACTGCATTTCACAGCAGGCTAATGCCTAATATAGCCATTTATAACCTGCATTTTATTTTAATTGTTTATATGTGAGTCCCCCCCCTCTTTACAAATATATGTTTTTCAATTCATATTCTATATCCAGTTTATATAATTGTGGTTTTGCACCTCTGAAGTGCAAAGATATCTCATTAAAGGATTTGGCATAAGGCTGTGCACGGAAGAGAACAGAATTTGCATCATTAATCTGTCCTTACTGGGATTTGCAATATTTCCTGATGTAGCATCATCTGTGAATTTCATTAGCTTGATCTTTAACTCTTGTTCCAGATCATTAATATAAGTGTTCAATAAAACAGAGCTGAACATGGATCTCTAGGATGCTCCATTGGACACCTCTCCCCCAATACATTGACCTTTATTATTATTTGTTTACTTAAAGTTCAAATGGCAATACTTGTGTCTTTGCCAATATGAATAAAAGGCCATGCCACCCTTATCTCATCAACCTTGCAATTTGATTCTGGAGTGATCAGGTTAATGGCATATGATTTGTTCCTCATAAATCTATGTAGTTAATTTTTCATGGCTCCATTTTCTTAGAGATTCAAGTGGGTCCTTTTGATTTAATGATGATGATGTCGGCAGCTGCTCCAACGTGGGGTGCCAATATTAGAGTCTGGTTGATTTGTTGGCCCTACAGAATGTAAGAGGCAAAAGTAGGGAAGCAGATTCATTTGCTCCTGGAAGCTTATCTGAATGAAGAAGAGCTACATGAAGTTGTTGATACAGCAAAGGGTTGTGGGTCAATATGAATAGTGACCGATCCTGAATATTTTACATATCAAAAAAAGGTTGGCACCCACTGGAGCAACCCATAAGCAGGAAGGGAGAACCTGATGATGGTGGACTCCAACTCCCATCAGCCTCAGCCAACAAGATCTGTAGGTCAGGGATGATGGGAGTTGTAGTCCACCAACAGCTGGAGGTCCACAGATTCTTGCTGTAGATGGAGGACAGGCAAAAAGCAAGCTGCAGTGAGAAGTAAGTCTTGTTGAAAGTTCTGGTTCAGTGCTAGCTTGTCACCAGCAGATCACCCAGGACCAAGTTTATCTCTTAGGCCACTCCGTATATCTACTAAAGATGGCACTGCACATCTACTAAAAAGTCGAGAGTTTAGAATCAGGAAGCAAGGGTGATCAGGAAGGCAGATTAAAGTTGATAGTGCAACTAGGCTATCTTGCACCAAAATATTGGACCTGTCAGGGTGGTAAAAGGCAGCTCCTTCAGAACCGTGACCAGATTCCCCCCCCCCATGAAAGCCTTGTATTAACTGAGCCATTCTACACCTCCCACACTTCATACCATTTCTGAGGAATCAAGAGCCTTGAAAGGGCAGCCCTATGGCTTCGTGTCTGGTCCCGCCACATTTATCTGCTCTCTCGCGCCAGGTGCACTGCTTGCAATTGCAAATGCGCTTGA
The DNA here is from genome assembly GCF_965113315.1 of Podarcis vaucheri. Taxonomy (NCBI): domain Eukaryota; kingdom Metazoa; phylum Chordata; class Lepidosauria; order Squamata; family Lacertidae; genus Podarcis; species Podarcis vaucheri. The sequence goes on along the minus strand of NC_138748.1, from coordinate 48,317,204 downwards.
TGGGGTGTGAAGTCCTTGGGGAATGTCCTCTGTGATATCTAGTTTGGGGATTAACAGAGTTCCAGCATGGGGGCATCTATTTCAGGGGTTTCTTGCAGGGTGGCTGAACTTGGAGTTAGTGTCAGGACTCCAGTGCAGCACTCTCTGTGGTCTGTGCAACTTGCTATCTTGACTAACTGACTCTTCTCCTTCAGCAAAGAGAAACCAAGCCGCCAAGTGCAGTTTCATCTGGCCCTGACATACTGTAATAGACATACTGAGTTCTTGTTCTTCAGATTTGGCCATATGACTGCATGTGGAAAAGGATTGGCAGGCCTTGTGCCCCCTGCAGCCAATGGGCCTTCTTTGCACTGGCACACAACCTGACATGAAGGTTGCTGTTTTGCCAGAGAATCTGCTTTGGATAAATCCACCATCCTGGCTGACTGACCATGACTTTGGCTATACAGAAGAACAGCTAGATGGATGTGAAAGCTTCAATGGGCAGCATTACTGAATTTAGTTACCTTTGGATGAAAGAACATGAAAGGCTGAGGCATTGTGGCAACATACAATTGTTTTAAATATATACCAGAAAAAATGGAAAAGGATGCCATTATGTACAATCACATTTGTAATACTGTGTACGGTTCTGGTCACCACACCTCAAAATGGAAATTCTAGAGTTGGAAAAAAAGTTCAGAAAAGCGCAGCCAAAATGGTCAAGGGGGTAAAGGAACTCTGCTATGAGGAAAGGTTGCAGTGTTTGACACATTTTAGTTCAGAGAAAAGGCAAGTCGGAGGTAAGATATAGAAGTTTATAAAACTATAAAATTCAAAGTGTTGGTGCTGACCTTTAAAGCCCTAAACGGCCTTGGTCCAGCGTACCTGAAGGAGCATCTCCACCCCCATCGTTCTACCCGGACACTGAGGTCCAGCGCCGAGGGCCTTCTGGCAGTTCCTTCACTGCGAGAAGCCAAGTTACAGGGAACCAGGCAGAGGGCCTTCTCAGTAGTGGCGTCTACCCTGTGGAACGCCCTCCCACCAGATGTCAAAGAGATAAACAACTACCAGACTTTTAGAAGACATCTGAACGCAGCCCTGTTTAGGGAAGCTTTTAATGCTGGATGCATTTCTGTATTTTAATATTTTGTTGGAAGCAGCGCAGAGTGGCTGGGGAAGCCCAGCCAGATGGGCGGGGTATAAATAATAAATTATTATTATTATTATTATTATTATTATTATTATTATTATATTGTATGCAGAAAGTGGGAAGAGAAAAACTGTTTTCCCTCCCTCATAGCTGTGGAACTTGTGGACATGCAATGAAGCTGGAATATTCAGGACAGATATAAGAATGTGCTTCTTTTTGCAGCTCATGGTTAAATGATGGAGTTTGTTCTCACAGGAAGCAGTAATGGCCACCAACTTAGATGGCTTTAAAAGAGAACTAACAAGTTCATGGAGGATAAGGCAATCAATGTTCACTAGCCTTGATGGCTATGCTCTGCCTTCATAGTCGGAGGCAGTAACGCTTCTGAAAACCAGCTGCTGGGGACCGCAGGGTGGGGAGAGAGGGCTCTTTTGCTCAGGTCCTGTATGACTGTTTCCCAGAAGCATCTGGTTGGCCACTGTGAGAACAGGATGCTGGACTAGATGGGCCCCTGGTCTCATCCAGCAGGGCTCCTCTTACGTAAGCGCACACTCCAGACACTCCAACTGCAGACAGAAGACCACCAGAGAGCAACGTGAACAGTAGCACATGGATACGTCCATGACTGGCCCAAGATGTTTTGCTGCTCAAGGCAAAGAACAAGATGGTGACCTCGCAGTAAGAGCTGTTTGACAGTGGAATTTGCTGCCAAGGAGTGTGGTGGAGTCTCCTTCTTTGGAGGTCTTTAAGCAGAGGCTTGACAACCATATGTCAGGAGTGCTCTGATGGTGTTTCCTGCTTGGCAGGGGGTTGGACTCGATGGCCCTTGTGGTCTCTTCCAACTCTATGATTCTATGATTCTATTCTATGATTCTATGATTCCCTTCATTTCATGTACAGAAGCTGATCAGCCTGGCAGATGAATTCAACACTGGTGATGGGACTTCCTCCTTTACTTCCCCCAAGAGGCAGTAAGGCAGGTCATGAGGCAAATACAGCACTGTCCACTCTGTGCTTAGCAACATCTAGGATATAGAATGCTGTTCTCAAGAGTTAGGTGGGTCATTTCTCTGTATGGTGTGTTAAATATTTCATTAAAAATATTTAACAACTATATGCAATCAGAGTCCTGTCTCCGAATACTGCAAAGAGCTTTGTCAGTGTGTATATGCTAAAATCCTCACAATCTAAACAAGCACAAAATGATACACAAGAACCTCCATCCCTTGTTTACAAATGAAAAAATATATTTCCTTATTTTAAATGTTTTTCTCTGTCTTTTGTGGCTATGTATTTGTACATGGCTTCAATTCACTTTGGGAAACAATTTTGCCTAAAAAAAGCAATCTAAAAGCCTATTAAAATAAATACAACTGCCACCTGAGGCAACCACCTCACTTTGCCTAATGGGAGGGCTGGCCCTGGCTACACGCCCACTTTGGGCTAACTCTGGCCGGAATGCTCTCATCTCTTCTTGTTCCAGCTTCAGAACTGCACACTGCTGTTCCTCACGCACAGCCTGCCAAGCATTCATCTCACACCCGCTACGCCTGCAGGTGAATTGGCCATTTGAGGGGACATCTAGAACCCTTAAAGAGCATAAAGATTCCTTTCTTTCAAATCTCAGGCTCCCATCCAGAGACACTTTCAGCAAATCATAGCAACAGACCCATTCAAGGTAATCCAACAGCACGGTGCACAACGGTATCTAAAATGCCTAATTGAATACTTTGCATCCCATGTGGTCTGTTACTTTGGAAGATGACAGCAATCCCAATTAGGCAAATGTGGCTATGTTTATGCTTGAAACGCTTTTCATAGCAACGAGCCGAGGTACCAAGTAGTGGTTGGAGTGCTGGATTTGAAAAGGGGAGGTTTGGGTTCACATCATTGCTCAGCCACTGCACCCATTGGATGAGGCTGGACTACTCACTATCTGTCACCCTGGTCTGATCTATGATCTAGTCTGCCAGCCCAACCTGTTGTGTGTAGACAGAATGGGAGGGGCAAATGTGCCCTGACCAACTTGAGGAAGGATAGGAAACAAACCATACAATGGAACCTGCTATCAGAAAGGTTTGATCCGTTCTATACATTATGCAGCACCCACAGCTAGCAGGCGCTGTCCACTGCACTACAATCTCTAGCCTCTTTGGAGATTAGCCCTAAACAATTTGTGCAAATATTGGGGCTACTGGATACTCATCTTGAATGAAACTGTTGCTCCACAGCCAGCAGGGGGAGCACAAAACACTGCTTTGAGAACCACAGAAATGAGACGCTGTTGTGTTTCTTCAATCCCGTTAACCTGTTTAAAAACATTTGCGATGGCTTTCTTTAAAAATGCTTGAGGGCCTTCTTCAGAAATCATATGATTGCTACTATCATGAAAATGCCTAGTATTATTTCATGGAAGTATTAGCAGATTCAATGAAAGTAGTATGCATGGCAGGGCGCAGATTTGAGAGAACCGTCATACCAGAGACTAGTTGTCTTTTGTGTGTGTGGATTTCCGTGACTGATCTACAGTGGTGTAATTTCTGAGGTGCTGCCCCTCAGGGGAACAGGGCTGGCTTCAAGGTTTGGGAGCTCTTGGCAGGCTGCCATCCTGGGCTCCATCCTACTTGGGCGTTAGGTGGCAACCATGTTGCAGCACCTACCATATCTATTGCCCCAGTATGCAACCCACTGAAAGTTCTGGTGCATTATGGGTAAAATAAAAATCCATGCTCTCTCTCACAAAAATGTGGTGTGCTCCCTAGCAGTGTGCGCCCTGACATTTACCTGATTGTGCCTCACAGGGAAATACGTGCCACTCTCATGTCTCCAACCCAGAACTGATTTGGGTTGTGCTTCTGTCACCTATGCTGGGGCTACAGATATTGTGAGGCAAGTTCCTGGCACTCTGGGTCCAAGTGAGCCTCATTGCTCTCAAAGCCAATATGGGCAAGCTTCTGTCTGACTCCCTCTGGGCCCTGGGGCTTAAACCTAGTTATTCTGAGATGCAAGCAGTCTAGTTCATTGATAGAGCATATGCTTTGCGTGCAGAAGGACATAGGTTCTGTCCCTGGCATCTCCAGGTCAGCCTGGGAGAGGCCCTAGTCTGAAATCCCAGAGAGCTGCTGTCAGTATAGACAATACTGCGATAGATAGACCGGTGGTCCGACTCTGTGTAAGGCAGCTTCCTGTGTTAAGCTTCTCTCATGCATTTTCTATCCTGGTCTTGAGGAACTCAAGCAAGGCCAGACTACCTGCCTTCAAAAGTCACACAAAGCCAGCCCCCCCCCCCCGTTTAAAAAGACACATCACCTCTGTTGAGCACTACAAAAATTGGCCAGTACACTTAAGAGATCTGGTGCTGAACAGAGAAGCAGAGGGACTCCCAAGATGACTGCTAACTGCTCATCATCCCTATTTTACACTTTGGGGCATGTACGACACAACTCCGGCACCATTCAGCCACCAAGGTTCCTATCCTCAGAGGATGGAAATGTGTGGTTTTCATGAAAAGCACACTATAGCATATGCTAGTTTAACCTCTGCAGCTTTCCTCAAAAGCATTGGAGGGAAGCCTGGCTGTATTATTAATAAAATTGGTCTCAGCCATGTCCATTGCAAGGGGAGAAGGAATAAAATCAATAAGATAAACGCTAACTCCGACAACCTTGAACTCCCATTGATGGCTAGGAGCATGGAGACATCTGAGAATCGATATAGCTATCTCTAAAATTTAAAGATAATTGATTGAAAAACTGTAAAGAAAACAGAAAAGAATCCACTCTTGCTCCTGAAGTAAGTGTTAGTCTCACTCTGCTGCCTTGATTTAGGCTCTGGATGCTGACTCTTGCACATAGAAACTGCATTAGAAGCAGGGGAAACAGCTGTACTTGGGGACATTCCTGTAGCTCAGTGATTCCAAGCAGTGATCTGTGAGCCTGTGAACTCACATCAGCTTCAAGCATCACATAGGCTGGGGGCGGGGGAAGATATATATCTATATATCTATATATCTATATATCTATATATCTATATATCTATATATCTATATATCTATATATCTATATATCTATATATCTATATATCTATATATCTATATATCTATATATCTATATATCTATATATCTATATATCTATATCTATCTATATCTATATCTATATCTATCTATATCAACTATATCTATATCTATATCTATAACCTTATTTATTAGAAAAATAGCATATGCTATATTATTATTGTTATTGTTATTATTATTATATGCATGGATCTTCATATGCCCATGTATCCATCCTACCCCCACCCCACAGACTATGAAGAATGATATTTGAAATGGAGAAAAGAATATATACTGTTCTTTGTACACTGCAAAGGCATACCCTCCAACATTTCTCTGATGAAAATAGGGACATCCTATTCGGCTTTCTTTTGGTTTGAAAATGGACAGGCTATTGATGTGGGGAATAAGTTATGGTTACTAATATGCTGTTGGCTATTCCAAGTATCTGTAGGAAGCTTTTGCTGATGGATGTCTCCCTTGAGTAAGCAACTCTGAAAGTATTTGGGACCAAAGAACAGGCTATAAATATGTGCAAACAAACAAACAAACAAAATAACTCTTCAGTGCATATATTTAGAGACAAACACAATTAGAAAAGCACACCATATGTCTCTAGTGCTCTCACTCCTCCAAAGGAACTTTATGCTGTAGAGGCTGCCATAGAGAAGGAAAAGTGCAAGACTTTACCCTGTGCCCTGATCCAGCAAAAGTTGTTTTTAAGACCCTTTGATTTCAAGGGGCAAATGGTTGAGTTAATCCAATTGTATCACTTGGTCAATTCATGTGAGTGATAATCTGGGAGGAGAGTATGAACGTAGGAAGATTACTGCTGGATCAAGCCAAAGGCCCATCTAGCCCAGCACCCTGTTCCTGCTGTGGCCATCCAGATGCCTATGGGAACCCCACAATCCACTTAAGGTGGAGACAATTCAGGAATGTGGTGTTGCCCTCATTTTCCTGCATTATGTTGCATTTTTGTGGCTGGGGCTACTGCAATGCGCTCTACATGAGGCTACCTTTGAAGGTGACCCGGAAACTACAACTAATCCAGAATGCAGCAGCTAGACTGGTGACTGGGAGCGGCCGCCGAGACCACACAACACCGGTCTTGAAAGACCTACACTGACTCCCAGTATGTTTCCGAGCACAATTCAAAGTTTTGGTGATGCCCTTTAAACAGCCTCAGCCCAGTATACCTGAAGGAGCATCTCCACCCCCATCGTTCAGCCCAGATGCTGAGGTCCAGCGCCGAAGGCCTTCTGGTGGTTCCCTCACTGTGAAAAGTGAGGTTACAGGGAATCAGGCAGAGGGCCTTTTCGGTAGTAGCACCCGCCCTGTGGAATGCCCTCCCATCAGATGTCAAGGAAATAAACAACTATCTAACTTTTAGAAGACATTTGAAGGCAGCCCTGTTTAGGGAAGTTTTTAATGTTTGATGTTTTATCATGTTTTTAATATTCTGCTGGGAGCCCCCCCCCCAAGCTCATATCTTGAAATATGTCAACCCTATTGAATGTCTGCCCAACTTCTTCTTTCTAGTGAAAAATACTGCTTTCCAAAAACTATGAGGTCTCACCTTTCAGACAAAACAGTTCAGAATGACTGTAGCACTTTGGGGCAACTGGAGTGATAAATGCCTTCAGTTTCAGGTTTTCAAAATATCCTCTGTGGTATTGAAGAGTCACTTGGCATTTTGGGTCATGCCAAGGGCTGTATCTAATCTTAGCCATTCTCTGAGTAGACCAGCTACTCTGAGAAGAACTTTGTTGGATAAAACGCCGTACCTTTTTGGTTTCTTACAATTCTGCTTGATATGCCTACCATGTCATCAGAATGATAGATGCTGACTTCACTTGTACAAAAGCTTTCTGACCTCAACTATCATTTTTACATTTACAGATTGTACAAAATATTTGGCTCAAGCATACTGAGAAGATTTAACAAGGGGTGCCCTGGAGAAAATGGGCAGACATTTAAACATACTACAAATGCACAAAGGAAAATTTCAAGCAGCAGGGACAGCCACGTTGATCTTGCAGTCCCGCTAATCATGAAAGCCCTGTACAACTTTCAAGCCACCACTCTAGATAGCATTTTGGCCCCCCCTCTGAAAAGTTCTGTTCATTTTTGCCATTCTTCAGCTTTTCAATTCCAGGCCTCCTAATGATCACTGAGAAGTAGACAGACCTACACCCAAACATGTAGCTGCTTCTGTTCTTTATTCTTATTTTATTTATCTATTTCATCAGATTTGTACACTGCTTTGATTGTAAAAAAACCTCAGAGTGGTTTACCAAAGATCAGCCAGTAAAATCAAGAAAAAACACAGCCATACTTTAAAGAATACAAAAGTTAAAATACTAAAACAGATTCAAATTATCCCATTTCTAAGCATCTGGGTAGGCTTTCCTAGCTGATGCCAAAAAGTGTATTGTGAAGCCACCTGCTTGGTCTCAATAGGCAGGGAATTCCAAAGTGTGGGCACTACAAGAAGAAGCGATCAAATTCTTACAAATGCAAAACAGGTAGTATGTGGCACCTGCAGTGCACCCCAAAAAGAGCCAAGTGTGTCATAGGGATTTTGCCTGTGACTTCCATGGAAAGTTAAGTGTGTTTTGGGGATATTTCCATTGAACAGTATCATAAAACCTTTATTAATAGGGTAGATGGAGAGCAACATGCCTATTCACAGAACTTTTCCTAGGCTCAAGATTAACAACAAAATGTGTGTGTAGGACCTCAGGGGTGCCCAAACTTTTTTCAAAGAGGGCAAGATTTGATGAAGTGAACATACATGAGGGCATGAGCTTTTTTAGGATTGATGTTTACCCCCAAAATTTTCAGCTTTTTTTTTTTTTTTAGGATCTTAGGAAAGGGAAAATAACATACATTGAAATTGTTGAGCTTTTTAAACAAGTTCCCCCCAAAATTGTTGAGCTTTTTAAAGGATTTCACCCCACGGCATATACTGCAATGGGGACCAGATTAAATCGACCTGTGGACCGGATTAGACCCCCAAAATGGACTTTGGACATGCCTGCGGTAGGATTTTAGAGAACATATGATTAATACTGCACTTTGTAAGCAAGATGATGAGATGATGTAGAGTACTCTTTGCAGACTAAGTAAGTTTGTACTTGGTGCAAAAATATTACTAAAAAACTTTTTTTTAAGCAAAGTGCAAAAATCCAGGTCTCTGCCTTGAGAACCTTACCATCTAAAGTTCAACGGTGTGGCCTTTGTTGCATTTAGACATAGTGGATTAACTATGCACTGGACCTTAAAGCATAAATAATCCAGACTACCCATTCCATCTGTTCCCTTGGCCAGATGCAGAATGGCATCAGACTGTCCAGGACGTGGTATATAACCTTGTGAATAAATCACTTTAGTTACTAGCACCTGTACGTAGTCTGAACTCATTAGTCAAACAGATAATACAAGGGAGACAAAAATGGGAGATAAGGGAAAGGAGAGGCAAGGATAACAAGCAACACAGAGAGAAGAGGAATAGGCAAGGCAAGGGCAACAAGAATGGGAGTGAGCAGGTGTACAAAGATACTTACAAGCTTAAGCCTGGATAGCTCATTTGGTTAGAACGTTGTACTGCTAATGCCAAGGTTGCAGGTTCAATCACCGTATGGGGCAACTGCATAGTCCTGCATTGTAGGGGGTTGAATTGAGAGCACCCTCAGGGTCCCTTCAAACTCTATAGTTCTACTATTCTACAATTCATTTTGGTTGAAAAGGAAAGGGTTTAGTTGAAGTAACAGTAGATTCAGGCTGGCATTTCATTAAAACTCACATGGGAAGTAAATCCCATTAAGTATAATGGCACTTCCTTCCAAGTAAAGCTAAAACAGGGAGAGGGAATTTATGGTCCTCCAGATGTTGTTGGATTACAACTCCCATCAATCCCAATCTTCTCCCCAGTAGTTAAACTTGCAGGAGCCCTGTCCCCCTTGAGAACTGGCTGCCCCTGACCAGTCAGTCTCACAACATGAATAGTAAAAAACAAATGAACAAAAGCAATAAAACAGTACCAAAATCATGATGATAGTATTCCATGATATCACACAAGAAGCTGCCAGGGGTGACACAACTCTGACTCCTGTATCCCTTTCTGGGCCTTCTGTTGCCAGGCAAAGTCACTCTGTGCACAGTTCACACCCAAAACGAGATGTACCGAATCAATACATGAACCAAAACGAAGTCATCCTTTGAAATTTGCATGTCTCCAAATTTTGCAGGGCAGTTCTCCAGCCAAGTAATGTCTGTAGAAATGCATGTACTAAGGTAAAGTGAACATAAAAACACATACATAAGGCAAAATAACACACATATAGATGCATTTTATTAGAGAACATGGTTTTGCAAAAAATTGTCTATTACGCAAGTTGCACACAAAAATGTGTACATTAGGAGAAATTTGCAAAAAAATGCTGGTGAATTTTCAAGGTGCCTTTGAAAAAAATTCAAACTGATGTTGACTTGTGGAGAACTGAACTTATGATTTGAACTGAGGGAAACCAAAAGGTGACAATTGCCCCATCCTTGCTCTTCTGCCTGTAGACCTGCATGCTAAGTATTTCCTTGCTGAGGAACGCAGCCTACACAAGACTTATTTATCTTTATCTGATTTTTCTAATTTCCCTAAATCTACTTTTTAAAATAAGGACTGACCTTTAAACATTCTTTTCCATCAGAATCCGGAGTAATTATCTTTCTAATTAAAGAGTTAGAGAGGGAACTTTGAAATAAGGTCCCTTTTGAATGACTAATAGAAGTATTGAGGAGATCTGTTCGCTTTGATCTCTTATCACATAGTGTTACAGGTACACCTCCCCCCCCCGGTTTTCTTCCTCCCAGCCTCTCTGTGTCTAATCAGACGTGTCACACCTCCATGGAGGTAAATTGGGTTTATTTGAGAAGGAAAATTAAATTAAGCCTGTTTAGGAATTAATTGACAGCCTGAGTTTAATCTATCACATTATTCCAATGGTGTCACACCAGGATAAAAAGATCTACTGACCCAATTTTAAACAAAACGAGGGAGGAAGAAGACAGGCGTCTCCCTAGCACTGGGCCAACAAAATAGGACACAGATATTGGGGAGAGTGCAGAGGGGGAGGGAGACAACAGGATGTGAGGTTAGTATTTAAAAAATGGCAAACCAACATTAGGAGTAAAAAGTCTTTTAAGAGAGTGCTACTTTCTTATTGTGTGAATGTCCCTAAGACCAATATGGCACAGCGGAGGATGGGGTGAATGCATCCTACATGTGAAATGTAGGAAGCTGCCATATACTGAGGCAGATCAATGGTCTATCCAGTGTCCATGCTGACTGGCCGCAGCTCTCCAGGGTCTCAGATTGGGAGTCTCTCCAAGTCCTACTAGAGATTAAAGACCTTCTGCTTGCAAAGTACATGTTCTATCACTGAGCGATGGCCCTTCCCCAGGGTTGTGCAGGTGAGGAGAGCCCAGAAGGAGAGAAGAGACACAGAAAGAAGGGGATAATTCAGTGGGGGCAGGCGGGGCTGAAATGGATGGAGCTTGGAAATGGATAGCTACTGGAATTCAGTAGAGATGGCCAAATTGGTCAATTACATTTTCTCTCTGTCTCATGTTTTTCCAATGTTAAATTCAGTTCTCCACACTTCTGCATTAATTCGGTGGTTGTTTTCTTTTAAACTCATGTATTACAAAATTCAGAGAAGTGTGAACTTCAAAGGATATATGTCTGCATGTTGTTTTTGAGAAGTGAGAATTAGGTAGGTTTGCACTAAAATGCACACTAAGCAGAATTTCTCACCCTCCCTTGTTGATTTCAGTGGGACTTAAAATAAATGTGTTTCAGACTGAAATACCAGTTAAGTGCTAAGGTTATTTGTTTCACAGCATGACTCCTACTTTGCCTCTATCTTTTCCAAAAGGGGGAACTGCGTACAACCCCACAGAAACAGGGTTGGTACCCTACCACTACCAACTGGTGAGGGGGTCAGGACTGCAACTCAAGACTCATAAGGAGTTGATGAAGAAACACCTACCTACCTTCAATGAGGCCACATTTTTAGTTGCTAAAGGAACTTGCTGGTGTACTCTGTACTCCCAAGTCGTATAACTAGTTAAATTCAGTGTAGTTAAGGCTGGACCTCAGGGCTGAACTCCAGGATGCTGCAACCTGCTCACTACCCAAATGACACCCAGTAGTCGATGATAGGAACAGCTGCAAACCAGCTCTGTATCAATATGAAAGCCCGCATGGACATGCCAGAGCCCATTGTTGCTGGGGCTCATCACAGTACCATTATTTCCTTTTATGCATTGTTAGGGGCTGGCTGACCAGGCACACACTTGGTTGCAGATCCGCATAATATTTATTATCATTTTCTACAAGAAGATGGTTTTTATTCCCAAATAAATGTATCTAGTGCAGACCAGCAAAAGCAAACTCCATTTTATTAATTCAATTGTGATGGTGCTATGATTTAAGTGAGTTTTAATACAAATCTGCACACACTTAAAATCTTCCATTATTATTTTTTAAATAACAACCAGGGCTGTTGGATTTTGCTATAACATGTCAGTTGTAAAGTAGGGAGCACAGAAGTTATAGAAGCATGGAATGGTGGTGGTGGTGGGCGAGCGTGAGAAGAGAAATATGTGTTTCACAAGTGAAGTATTTCACATGGTTGTCTAAAGCCCTCCCTGCCCACCTTTAAGATCATTAAGCCCAGGGTCTAAACTAAGCCTAGCTGTACCACCAATCAAATTGTGAGTCTTTTGGGAACAAACAAGTGTGCTTTGGAGGAAAGAAGCAGAGTCGGTAAATGAAACTGACAAAATATCAAAGGTGGGGAGGGGGCACTTACGCCAAAAAGAGGACACAGATGTGCATTAAAAATTAATATGCTAAGTTACATTCACTGGTGCAATTTTGTATTTATATTTTTACTATAAATGAAATAGGAATAAATTACATATCACCATAGTGGGGAAGACTGCAACCAAGTGACCTATGCTCAATTTGATGGACATCTTCATGGCCCCTGCTCCGTATCTTTAAACCAGACATGGACTGGACAAGCTTTCAAATGTACTAGGACAGTGGCTCCCAATTAGCTAAGTACTGTGGACCCCTTGTTTTTCAAAAGCCAAGCCATGAACCTCCTACTTTTGAAAATTTTGGTATCTTGATGGTAGTTTTTGTTGGCCACGGGCCATTCACTAACTGGCAACCACTGCACTAGGAGACATGGCCACCCTTCAGTGGTTATTATTTTTTCTAAGAAGAAATGTGGGTAAATGGATTGTAAATAATTTGAAAAGATGCTGTAAGGAAACAGGAATCCAAATAGCAGCAGCCTTTTAAGTTAAGAATAAATAAACTTGATTTTATTGGAAACTATAATCACAGCCTCCTTTGCACTAAGCCTGTGATGTTTATAGTTTTGGTTCTTTCTGACTAGTCTGCTTTGAATATTTACCCAATGAACTGATGGCAGCTGTAATGCTAATAATACAACCACTATTATAAATAATAGCTGATTGGGACTAATAACAATAAACATATGCATTAGCTTAACATTATAATCAGTGAGACATTTTTACAGGCACGTTGTAAAAGAGTGTGCCTGCCCTCCTAGGGACATTCCAGGCCAGAGAGAAAACTATCATTAAAATCCACTTTACCTAATTCAGGGGCAGCTGTCACATTTGCGTGGCCTGTTAAAAGACCGAAGGAGGCGCTAGATGCTCGTAGTGAACTGAGATCCATTGCTCCTGCATCTATCAGCTGGGAGAGGAGATGTAGAAGAACAAGTCTGATATGCATGGTGATAAACGGAAAAGATGGGCAGTGGAGGTTGCAAAGCCTGAAATATGGCATTGCTATCAGTTATCAGGCTGGTCCAGTGGGAGAGCATGGGCTCCACATACAGAATCGCCCAGGTTCAATCCCCAGCATCTCCAGGTCTTCTTCTTTGGCTATCACTTGTAGCTGAGTAAGTTTGTCTTCCATGAACATGGTTTTAACAGTGAGTCTGTAAGTGACTGTGGAGGCCAATTCTGGATCCACACACCCTTCCACAGTGGGGACAAAGGTTTCCCAGTGGGAGTTGATCATGGTGAGGGTTTGCCAAGTGTGCCCTCCTCTTAGCACATTTCTCCCTTTCGTCCTGAGCTCAAGCATCTTCAAAGCCCATGACACCTTTGGTAAAGGCTGTTCTCCAATTGGAGCGCTCACAGGCCACTGTTTCTTAGTTGTTGGTGTTTATACTACATTTTTTTAGATTTGCCTTGAGAGAGTCTTTAAACCTCCTTTGTTGACCACCAGCCTTATGCTTTCAATTTTTAAGTTCGGAATAGAGCAGCAGCTTTGGAAGACGATCATCAGGCATCCACACAACATGAGCAGTCCAAGGAAGTTGATACTGAAGAATCACTGCTTCCACACTGGTGGTCTTTGCTTCTTCCAGTACACAGCATTAGTTCACCTGTCTTCCCAAGTGATGTGTAAAAAATTCCAGAGACAATTTTTTCAGAGCCCTCCAGGTAGGGCTTGCATAAGACTCATTGCCTGAAACTCTGCAGAGCTACTGCCTCTGGGTGTAGAAAACACTGAGCTAGATGGACCAATGAGACGACATAGCATAAGGCCCTATGCTCCTAATGGAACAGTTCAGAGTCTTTTACTGCCGCAGGTGGAACTCTTGAAGCTGTGAGGTAGGAAATGTCTTACAGCAATGACTCTTTTGCTTAGGCTAGTGCACTATCTGCACCCATTCATAGAAAAAAACAGGTCTGGTCAGGGAGATGGGTGTCTTAGTTACCTCTCTTTGGGACTACTAGAACACGCTTCGTATGGGGCTACACTTGCAGAAACTTAAGTCTTAACTGGAACCAGTCCACTGGGTCATGTAACCCCCCTGTGTTTCTAGCTGCACTAGCTGGTGATCCATTTCTGGGTTCATTTCAAAATTCTGGTTTTTACCTTTAGAGCCTAGAACAGGTGGTTGTCGAGGGACTTCCGGGTTGGTGCCTCTGGTAATGGCGGAATTCCTCTGATCGGGAGGAATTTGCCCCGTGGGAATCTGGGTCTGGCCGCCACGGCGAAGGCGGAGACCCGCTAAAAATCACAGGTGGGAGAAGCCTGTGAGCATGGGATTCGGTGGGCACCCTTTGCGCCTCCCCTACTCACAGGGAAACCCAGTTTCGGGGGTCCGGAGCGACGTGGGGTGAGCGGCGCGGTGCTTCGAATCGTCTGCTTCTTCCATGGAGCGAAGCCGCATAGCTGTTGCCAGAGAGCACTGACTTTTTCCTGTGGACAATTTGACTTCAAAGTAATTACCCGTGAGTAGAGCTGAAGTAGGAGAATTGGATTTTAAACGTTTAATTTGGCATCGAAACGGGGAGGTTCAATACAGGAAGTCCGCCTCCCCCTTTTGTAAATAGACTGAAGCACTGGAAGGACAGATCGTGAAGCTGAGGCTCCAATACTTTGGCCACCTCATGAGAAGAGAGGACTCCCTGGAAAAGACCCTGATGTTGGGAAAGATGGAGGGCACAAGGAGAAGGGGACGACAGAGAATGAGATGGTTGGATGGTGTTCTTGAATCTACTAGCATGAGTTTGATCAAACTGCGGGAGGCAGTGGAGGACAGAAGTGCCTGGCGTGCTCTGGTCCATGGGGTCACGAAGAGTCGGACACGACTAAACGACTAAACAACAACAAATTTCCATCGGCAAAGAACATTAACCCCCCCTTGGAGACAGGAGAAGAGGGGGGGGAGTGGTGGACTGAGTATGCCTGTAGGAGAGAGTGAAGAGAGCTAAAATACCGCCGCTCTGACCCTGGAAACGGGCTGCTAGCAGGATTGATGTCTTTTGGAATGTTCATTGACAGCATTTAGAACGTTCATTGACAGCTAGCCAAATAAGAGAATACATTGTTTCTACTGTCTCCGGCTGCTTTTAAAAAGGAGTAAAAGTAACTAAAAACTGAAACTAACTTTGGATTATCTGAACTGTGTTTAAAAGAGCACATTACTGACTAATACAAATAGAAACTGTTTCCCCCTAGTGGATGCCTTTGAAACTGGTTGCTTTACAAGAGCTGGGCTAGGGGAATTTCCAGCTGCAAGATAAAAAACTGTGGGACTCTGGGATTGACCTTGAATCTTTTAAATGTTATGGCAAATGGAAAGGAAAAAACAGACCAGTCATCTGTTGAAAAAACATTAAGGCCTGGGAGGACTTGGCAACAACCCAGAAGAGGTTCAACATCAGGCCTTCCTGCCTCTTCTGCTGCTGTTTCTGTACCAGCATACTCAAAACCAAGAGGAATGTCGACAGAAGAGGCCTTAGCGGTTGCATTAATTAAGATGAATGATTCACTGGAACAGCTTCACAAGAAAATAGACATCATAAATGTGAAAATGGATGCTGCAACTATTAAAGTCGACTCAAATACAGAAAGTACAAATAATCTGGGACAAAAGGTGAATATTAATACAGAAATCATCCAGAAATTGATACAGGAATCTACTTTGATACGGCAAACTGTGGATGAAGCCAGGGAGAAAGCCGTTGCTGCTGAATGTAATATAATATAACTGGAAAGGGAGAGAGTCCCAGCCCTACAGAGGCAACTTGATGAACATAAGTTGATGCTTGCTATGATTGAATTTAAAGAAAAACAGACGAATCTGAGGATCAGAGCCCTACCTGAATTGGAGAAGGAAAGCTTGACAGAGTTTCAGGAGGAGACAGGACTAACATTGGTTGAGAAAGTGAGGTATCTGGGGGTTAGCATGACTGACAAAAATGTGAATCTATTTAAGGATAATTGTGAAGGACGTTGGATTGAAGTGAAGGGGGATTTGGAAATATGGACAAATTTGTAGTTGTCATTGTTGGGCCGAGTTGCTGTGGTGGGGTTGAGTGTTGCTGTGTTGCCGGGGATGTTGTTTTTGTTTCAAACATTGCAAGTTTTGGATGGGATGGATTGTTTCAGGAGGTGGCAGAGGGATGTTTCCAGATTTGTTTGGCAGGGCAAGAAGCCTTGAGTAAAATTTAAGATATTGACTGATGCCAAAGAAGGAGGTGGATTTGCCCTGCCAGACCATAAACTTTGTTGTGAATCAGCTGCTTTTTGCTGGCTGAGAGAATGGCTGCCTCTTGAAAACACTGTTGGATAATGGCAGATGAAGGTGCTGGATAATGGCAGATGAAGGTGATGGACTATATGGAATTGGCGGAAATGACTGGCAGAATCCGAGACCAGGGAGAAGAGTCGGTGGAAGAAGACTGGAAAAAGTTTAAAGATTATTTACAGAAATACTGTAAAATTAATGAATGTTAGAAGAATGTTGGAATGAAGTTATATGGCTTTAGTAGAAATGTTATAAGGAATTAAGTATAAATAGATCAATAGAATACTAAAGGAAAAAATAAGGCTAGAATGTGTTAAGATAATTTTAGGATAGAAAACAGAGGAAGATGGAAAGGAATTGCTGAAACAATTAACAGAAGTGGAATACAAAAAGGGAGGTGTGAGGAGGTCGTGGAAATAAGTGAATGAAAGATAAGATATTGAAAATGTTTGAGGTGTTTTAAACTGTTTTTGTTTGTTTTTGTTCTGTTTTGTTAGTTTAATGTGTTAGTGTTTGTAGTGTTTCTGTATTGTATTGTATTGTTCTTTTTCTTTTTGTAGTGTTTAAATGGTTGGAAAAGTAATAAATATTATTTTTTAAAAAAATAGAACAGAGGTTGTCAACATGGTGTCCTTGGGATGTTTTTGGAGTTCAGCTCCAATCAGTATGGCCAAGAGTGGGGTTGTGCACCAGATTCAGTCGAGGGAGGCCTGAGCCAAATTGGGTCTATTTGGAGGGATCCAGGTATTGGTTGAGTCAGGATGAGATATCCCTGGATCACCACAGATTGAACTGGGTAGCTCAGAGCAGTCCCGTGCTGTTGGGGGACAGGACATCAATCAAGAAGGAGAGGCAGGTATGGGGAGGAAGAAGGTGAAACTGAAAAACAGAGGGACCTACTGGGCAGCTGCATTCTGAGTTGTTTCCAGATTATGATTATGATTATTTATTAAATGTCTATAATGACCTCCATTCCAATATCACAAGGCAGTTTACAATATAAAAGCACAAAAATAAATACCCGATGACCAGTTGTTGTTGTTTTTTGCATTCACCCTGATTTGTTTGTAGGGAGTTAGACAATGTTGCATCAAGTTTGTGTTATCGCACACGTTCTAATGCATTTTCCTTTTACTTTCCATATCTCAAACAGCCTCACATTTGGGTGGAAGTGGGTTTGTTGCAGATAAACATTGTTGCAAATAAACTTGCATTGCATATATCAACATCCTGCAAGTGCCCCAAGTAATTCAGAAGTCTACAGGGTTGAAATTCAGATGCACTTCTCATTTAGTTCCAGCTGTCAATGGTCTGGTGGATTACCTCCCATTGAGTGCTCTTGAACCCACTAGATTTCGTACCAACTGGAAAGCAACTGAACCATGGCTTCCTCTCTATTTTACTACAGTACCTCATACAAATGCTCTTGCTATAAATCAGGATTTGAATTCTAGCCTATTTATTTATTTTAAAAAACTGTATGCCACAATTTCATAAAGAAAATGAAAGTGGTTTGCAACAATTACAATACAATAAAAAACACACAAAAATTACAAGCTCTCCAGCTCTTGCAGAAAATGTTATTTTCTTCATTGTGTGCATAAGCCTGGTAGCAAAGAAATGCTTTCAGCAAACATTGGAAAGATAGTGCAGAAGGCTATAGGAAGACCATTCCACAGGAGAGGACTGAAGAGGCTCAATGAAGTGTAGTTTATATGCTGATGACATTACACGATAAACATATGGAGTGAGATAAGAAATTCTGCTCTATTTCCACCCTAATAGTCATTAGGTACCTTGTGCCACAGTAGAAAAAGGAGATGCTTGCAGGCAAATAAATGTGCATATTCTTGGATATTTTTGCTCACCCCTTTCCATTTTTGGCCCATTTTTGCAGCTGATTCATTGTCCCAAAATCTTTGCTGCTGTTCTCATTTGTTGCCTAATACCCTGAAACGAGATGCGCACATGCTTTATTTGCTTTGCAAGTTTGTCTCTGCCTGCTGCTCATCCGGCTAGAATTACTCACCTTTTTCAATAACACATTCCTGCAAACCCCATCTCCCCACCCCCCACTTGCGATGACACTGCTTCTATGCTCCAACCAGCCACATGCGAGTGCCTGTCAATCATCCTGGCATGGTTCAAGTGCAATGCCTGCTGGGGCTTCCAAGTGGCAAGAAAACCGACCACCAACAGAAAAGGGGAAATGGTAGCCCTGAGCTTCTGGAAAGCAGATTTAGAAGAGTAGTGGAGTCAGGATGTCAGGAAGAGGAAGACAGAGCTTGGGGCAGCAGTAACTAAATCCACCAGACCTGCACTGCCGGGTGTCAGTTGTCTCCTGATGTGCTGGCCAGTAGCAGTGTCCTGTCTCCTTTGCTTTTCTAAAACTGTTCTTGCCTCATCATCAGTCAACTAACCAAGTGCACAGCTTCTTGACAATCTCTGGATTGCATTTGCTTGAGGAAACACATCTGTCAAAGCAGCTTGCATGCAAGTAGGAGCGAGATCGGGGCTGCTCAGCTGGGGAGTGTGAAGCTTGCCCTTCCCAGCTGAGAGAGCCCCAACCCTGCCGGGCTGCACCTTTCCTCCCAGAAAGACAGAAACCACCCTCCAGGTAGAAGCCAGCCAGGAAGTGTAGGGCCACTTTGATGCTGCTGGCGGGCCCAGTGCTCACCAGCAGCCCCTCTCCACAAGGCGCACATAGGGTGGCTTTGCACCCCACGCCTTGTGGACTTCACCTGGGAGGGTTATGCTGTGTCATTCCTTCTGGGGTGAATGACCCCCCCCCACCAGAGGAAAGAGATAGCACACCCGCACGGGCTAAGGCAATCAAACAGAGAGTCTAACAGGTTCCGTGTGCTTGGCTACTGCCACTTGGTCTGTCTTTGGGGAGTGGGGGGCAAGCAGGCGAGGAAGCTCGCCTGCCCCCTATGCCAGCAAAGGCAGAAGGAATTTGGCCAAGGAGCCCCAAGTTCCTTGCGGCTCCAGCACAAGCAGCAGGGTACTTGGGTCTGTCTCCGCTGGGGGCAGGAGCTCTCCCGACCCCAGAGGAGCCAACGGGCCTGGGGCCTCGCTCAGCTGGGGGCAGGAGTTTTTCCACCCTGCGGCTGAGCAGCAGGCTGGGGCCAGCTGCAATGGCCATAGCCCGCAAGGCTCTTGGGTGAATGTGCCTCAGCTCCCACAATGAGAACTGAGTTTCACCTGGGATCTCGCCAGCTGGGGCCAATGCAGTTTTTTTCAACATCACGGTATATCGCCAAACCGCGACGTCTGGCTGGTGATACACCTCGATGTTGAAAACCCAACCTTGCCCAGTCCTACTGGGCTAATAATGCACTTGATCTCAAACTGATGACTGTTTGCTGGCAATCTTTGCTCAATACACCAGGGTGGGTGGCCTTGCAAATCTCACAGTGGCAGAGTCAGATCCCCAGTGTGGCCAAAGTGTAAGGTAGGTCAGGATTTCACCTTGGTGGAGGAAATTTATTTTTAGGAGTGACTAAATGAATACACACTCACACACATATCTACACACCTTTTATCAGAAGGGCCCAGGACTGGTCACAACAATTAAATATACAATTATAAAACCAAATAAAAAAGTTACAGTTCTAAAAGGATAAAAACAATTAAAAACTTTTCTATATATAAGAACCAGTTTAAAATAGTTCCCATACGGATACACACACATATATGTGTAAATAAAATTCATATATTGCAAATGTGTGCAGAAAGAAGTCTGGTAAGATGGCTGGTTGAAAGGATAATGAGAACATAAGTGTTAACAAAACCATTCTGACTGCAGGCTTTATATGTCACCCAAATGGAGCTGTTAGCACATCTTACATCATACTGATATTGACGGGACTTAGAAGGAAGGAAGCAGGAAGGAAGCAAAGCTTGAAAGGAAGTGATCTACTTTACCAGCAAATAGTTACTAAAAGAAGGAACTCTGTGAGATATAAACTACAGTTCCCAGGATTCTTTGAGAAAGCCATGTGTTTTAAATGTATGGTGTGGATGTAGTGATTGTGAATTGCAGTAAAAAATCGTGGTGTGCGCTTTTGCATGCAAGCCAGAATCCAAACAAAGCTGGATTTTGGGTCAGCAGACTGTGATCTGAAACAGGAGAAAACCCCTTCATGAAGCAATAATGCCTGAAAATACATGAACCGGCCTCTTCTGTTTGTAAATTGGAAAACAAGGGCCCTCCGGGATCGGCTCTCTACCAAAAGTCACCTTAAACTGACCTTAGCAATACTTTGCAAGTGCTGAATGCATTTGCTCTTCAGGTGTACTTTTAAAAGGACCTGATGTTTAAGATGTTCTGACGTTTAGTGTTTGATATATAGTTATATATTTCACTGTAGAGATGTGTGGAGCCCTTCCTCTGGGAATTTTCTTTGCTAATCCTATTGAAGTCCTTTTAACTCCCTTTGAAATTCCTGCAGATGTTTTGCCTGAGCAGGATCTTACAAATTAATGCAAAATAGGAAATTGGGGGGGGGAATACAATCCTGAATATATTATCGCTGGCTGTCACTGAAGTTATCACAGGGAAGGGCACAATCCAGACTCCCACATCTATGTACAGCTATAATCTCACAAAGTTCCATTTTGCTTCTGTTGTTGTAAGTAATTATCTGACTTTAGTCTGGGTGCTTTCCTCTAAAAGACAAACCCAGTAGCCACCATCCATTCTGTGACATAAGCAACATAAAAAAGCCAGACACTGTTTATCTGACACCTCTTCACTGATCGTGGATACCTATATTTGTTCCTGGTTTTAACAACAGAGAAACGTGTTTATGTGAGGCTGACGGTCACTTAAGAGGCGATCGTTTTGACAGAGAATCATAATCTGATGATCACTACGGATGGTTCCAAGCAGCAGAGAAACTGTTACAGTTAGGAAAAAGTGAATGAGAATCCACTTTGAACGTTTCATACGGAGGCTGATGAAGTTCTTTAAAGTGCTGCACATTTGTCTCATGAGCAGTATCCTTCTTGTTTTGATCCCCCACCCCAAAGTTGGTCCTGTGGAAATTACGTCTTATATTATGGGCTCTGTGCTTTTCAATTTTTTAATATTTTTTTGCTGCTGGCATATTAATTGTGAGGGGATTATACTAGTTTTCATTCTGCTATTGTACTGTACTTTGTATTTGTTTTTAATCTTCATTAAGCAAGCTTCTGTGAAAGTGTCGTTACTCAGATAAGAGGTCTATAAGTAAACATCTCAAAAGAAGAAAATGAATGTTACCTTTACTGAAAACTGATTAGTAGATCAGTCCCTCTCAGGCTTTATCAACTGATCAGGCCAGTTGCTCCCAGGGCTAATTCAGTACAAGAGGAATGCATGTATACGGTTCATGCCAGGGGTCCTCATAATAATAATAATAATAATAATAATAATAATAATAATTTTATTATTTTCACACTGCCCATCTGGCTGGGTTCCCCCAGCCACTCTGGTCTGCTTACAGTACATATAAAAGCATAGTAAAATGTCAAACATTAAAAACTTCCTGATACAGGGCTGCCTTCAGATGTCTCCTAAAAGTTGTGCAATTCTTTATTTCCTTGACATCTAATGGGAAGGCCTTCCACAGGAATGCATCCATGGATACATTTGGATTTTTGAACACGTACTAAGAAGATTATCCCTATGGCCACTTCTCTCTCCCAGATCAGTTTTCCCGCTCCTCCAACAAGCAGAAATAGAGAAAGTTTGTGCACTCCTGCACACTTCTCTTTCCCAAAGGATCTGTATAATAGTTGGACCCAGGAGACTTCATCTGAGCCTTGGAAAGCACACAGAGCTGAAAAAAAGGAAGTGGGAAAGAACAGCTTTTCAACTTCCTGCTTTGTCTCTATGGATAAGGGTAAACCCCCCTCACCATCTCATAACCAAAGGGGGAAATGGGGGTGCCATGTCAGAGGCTATGTGGGCACCAGCCAGTGGAAGATCTCAATAGCAATTCCCATTCAAAGGCTTGATGGATTTGCTTGAATCGGAACATATAACAATTACTTGCTTGCTTTCTAGGTATCATTTGGGGGGGGGGCATTGAGCGCTTAATGGTGTGATCCTACCAGGAATTAACTCCTGTATGCTCAATAGTGCAGCAGAACCGTTCCTGAGCTACCCCTTCACTGGATGTCACAACCACTCAGCCCACAATACAGGTCACCACCAGACAAACTAACGGTCAGGCTTCAGGGAATTGGCTTCTCTCTCCCGTGGCAGTGGATAAGAAGATGAAAGAAAGCAATGTCTTACCAGTTAGAAACTTTAATAATCACAGTGAGAGAACAAAGAACACATCTCCTAGAAATGGCGGTGCTCCCAATTAAGGATCACACCCCCTTCCATCCCTATTAATCTACGCCACTCCTACCTATGTCTTGTAATCTGAGCTTGTACCCTCGGTGCTTTCTGTTCTGAGACTTTCTGAGCTCTTCGTAGCCTTGGGGAGAGCGGAGGAATGATGTGCAGAGACTGTGAATCTGCTAACCCTCGCTGTTCCAGTGCTTCTTCTCCTAACTGTTCCCCATCCAGTATTTCCCAGCTTTTGCCTTCTGAACTATGTCCCTCTACAAACCACTGTTCCAAATCTAAACTGCCCTCCTGCTCCTGGGAAGATTCAGGATCAGGGAGACGGGTTGGCTCCCACCATTCTTCCTCAGTGCAGCCCTCCTCATCATGGTCCCTGACACTAACCAACTAACTAAAAAAAAAGAAAGAATAGCAACCAGGACTTGAGTTTAGCTTACTCATATCATTTATTTATTTTTGCCAGGAATAGTATTCATAACATCATAGAATCATAGAACTGTAGATTTTGAAAACACTACCTTGATGCCACGTAAATACTCCAGTGCCATGTCCAGTGATAAATCTTTAATATCAAATCCCAGAAGTAATGCCAAAATGACCTTCAGATCTCAGCCACCATGCAAAATTATGATAGGCTTACAACCAAGTTAATATGTTTTCCTTTTCAAATGTACGTTTTCAGAACTGAATCAGAAAAATGACACACTCTGCAGATTATTACCAGGTTGAGTGAAAACCAAAGCCATCACTGACAAGATTAAGACAGCAGCAAATATCCTGATTTCGATTCATAAATTCTATTACGGTGTTAGTGGTTAATGGACTGAGCTGTAAACAAGGAAATTCTATATTAAAACCTCAGGCATCTTTAAGTGAGTTGCTGTCTCTTAGTCTCAACCCTGCAGTGTTGGGATAACACTGAACTACCTTATAGGATTGTTGTAAGAATTACAGAGATAATGTGCTGTGAAACTCTCTGAATATTATGAAGTGCTTTATAAATGCTAAACAGTATCATTAATCAGAAACTTCAAAGACAAAATTTGGCTTGGATGCACACAACTGAGCCATCTTCTTTTTCTAATTCTAGGAAGTGTCCCCCCCCAGCCCCATCATCATATGTATAAATAACTTCCCCTCTTTCAGAGTTGTAAACTTGAATGAGGGTAAACCTTCCGTAAAGATGGAAATCATTGAGGAATTTTGTAATCTGGTAGAAATGAAAGATCCTCTTAACCCTTATTAAAAAGCCATAATCTTAAACTTATTCGACATTTTAAGCCTGGAAATTAGCCATGGTATTTAAATGAGCTGGAATCAAAAAGATTGCAAAAACGACTGAAGTCTCTCCAGACAACTGAAGAGTAATCTCCCGAGATTAAGACAGTGACAGTGACCAAACCTGCAAGAGAGAGAAAGGCTCAAAGCTAGTTGCTAATTAGACCCTATTTATAATATTCATTTCCCCCAAAGCCTAACACAGAGAAAAATAAAATATAATAAGTATTTAAATCAGAGTAACATTATCCTTTCCACTCGGCCAGAACTGGAACACTGGAAGAAGTATACTACTGCTACACTGTTAGCACCATTAAAAGATGTTAGAAATCACATTTCCCTACTTTATAAATTATAATATTTTGAGCCTTTAGCACATTGCAAGCATAATAGTGGTAATAATGAGGACTAGCGACTTCCCCCACTTCCCTGCTTGGGATAATTCTTGGAAAGAGCTCATGCATTGTATTATGGTTATTAGCTTCGTCAGTTTCCTCCTCACAGAGATACAGCTGGCACCTTCACTGTACAGCTTTCTGTGAATTTTGAAGATGCATTTCTTTATGCTGGCCTTTGGCACCCAAGATCAGCAGTGTAGCTAGCCACTTGGGTTCATGGTGCAGGGGCGTGTCCTCAGGTGGGGGCGGGGTGAACCACCCATGGGGGCGGGGCAAGCCTCTCCGAAGCTTGGAGCCTCTCTGCCACCTCCCCCTCAGCTGTAGGGTGGCTGAGGGAGAGGCAGTAGGCAGACACAAGTCCCACGCTGCTGTTTCAGGCAGCACGGATCCTGCAGGCACCTAAGCCATGTCACTCCTAAAAAGTTTTGTGAGTCCATTTTGTTTTTTAAAAAAACCTCATTTTGTCACCCCCCTCAGTGATGACACCTGGGGTGGGCCGCACCCCCCGCACCGCCCTTCCTCCGCCACTGCCCAAGATGTCCTGTGACTTTAATTTGTTTCAGCTGTTTTAAATACAGTGGTACCTCGGGTTAAGTACTTAATTCATTCCGGAGGTCCGTACTTAACCTGAAACTGTTCTTAACCTGAAGCACCACTTTAGCTAGTGGGGCCTCCTGCTGCTGCCGCGCCACCGGAGCACAATTTCTGTTCTTATCCTGAAGCAAAATTCTTAACCTGAAGCACTATTTCTGGGTTAGCGGAGTCTGTAACCTGAAGCGTATGTAACCCGAGGTACCACTGTACTGAGTTTATTCTCTTTTTCTGAACGGAGAATTTGCTTCAGAATATTTTGCTCCACAGTTTTTTTTCCAGATATTCTTTACATTGTAGAGAACTGCAGCTTCATTCATGGCTATTGCATGGCCCTTTTGATATTGGTTGCTGAACAAGCTGGTCTGGTGGAGACATGGTGTAGTATCTAACATTAATTCTCCTCAGAGTAGACCCACTGAAATTAATGGACATTACTAACTAATTGAAAGAGTGCAAGATATCTCAGTCTATTAAAGTAGATCTGAAAACCCCCAGAATTTAATGAGATCACAGCACATTGTGTCTACGCTTTGCAGGCATCAAGATGATCTCCTCTTAAAACCAATGCTAAATGCCGTATTAGATAATTTACATCTTTTAAGAACTTACTGGTTGTGGTTTCCTCGTTTTTGTTGGCAAAAAACTTGGATGTGTGTTGCCAAGACAACTGGCTTTGGAGACAAAAGGATTTGAAAACAGTTTCTGTATATTCTTTTAATCCTCTCTTTAAGACTCCTAGCATAGTTATTTCTTCCGCTCCTTATTAAGATGTGTAACCTAATGCATCTTTTAATGATAGACATGTAGGGAAGCTGCAAGTTATATTCCGTTTCCCATTATATGACTTTTGCGGTTGGCATCTGTGTGTCTCGAGAGACAATGGAGTGCGCCTCTGGGGGTGAAGCCAAACCACTGCATAACCAGCACTGAAGTGACCTCCCTAGGGCGCAAGACTGGGCAATGTGTATGGAGCCTCTGGGAAGCTCACAATCAGTGCCTGGATGCAATAGTTCCTGGTGTTCAGAGGCATGGTGTCCCTGATCCTGAAAATAGCAATCAGTCATCATGACTTGTAGCCATTGATAGCCTTTCCCCCAATACAGTGGTACCTCAGGTTAAGTATTTAATTCGTTCCGGAGGTCCGTTCTTAACCTGAAACTGTTCTTAACCTGAAGCACCACTTTAGCTAATGGGGCCTCCTGCTGCTGCAGTGCCACTGGAGCATGATTTCTGTTCTCATCCTGAAGCAAAGTTCTTAACCCAAGGTACTATTTCTGGGTTAACAGAGTCTGTAACCTGAAGCGTATGTAACCTGAAGCGTATGTAACCCGAGGTACCACTGTCATTTTTCTAATCCCCTTTTAAAGCCATCCAAGTTGGGGGCCATCACTACCACTGGTGGTAGCAAATTCCATAGTTTAAGAATGCACTCTGGCTGCGTAAAGAGGTCCACAACAAAAGAAGAAGAGTCCTGATAGATCAGACCCACCAGATGCCTATAGGAAACTTACTTCTTCTTGTCTGTCTGGATTCATCTACAATTCAGACCACTGGGTTCAGACCCCAGGTTTGAGTATTACGCGAGAGGGAGAAAACTGTCTGTGCATGATTTTATAAACCACTCTCATGCTCCCTTTGCTAACTCTCACTGTTAGCAACAAGCTATTCAGGTTGAGGAAGGGCAACACATCTGGAAACAGTATTTCAGGCAATGGCATCTGGGTGATGCTTAGCTCTGTAAGCCAAAAGAGTTGCTGAATGTCATGCAGCATTCCGGGTCATGTGGCCAGCATGACTAAGCCACTTCTGGCGAACCAGAGCAGCACACGGAAACGCTGTTTACCTTCCCGCCAGAGCGGTAACTATTTATCTACTTGCACTTTGAGGTGCTTTCGAACTGCTAGGTTGGCAGGAGCAGGGACCGAGCAACGGGAGCTCACCCCGCTGCGGGGATTTGAAACGCCGACCTTCTGATCGGCAAGTCCTAGGCTCTGTGGTTTAACCCACAGCGCCATCTGTGTCCCTATAAGGTCCATAGTCCTATATAAACCTTGTTCATGCTATTAGTGGCATCTACCTGGTGCCTCCACTATTCTTTCTGCTTTAGCCCCTGCTTATTGCTCATAGAACAGGTGTCTTCATTCAATTCAAGGTAATGCTGCCAAGATGTTTTCTTTTCCCTGAGAAGTTACAGCTAATTCAAAATCCATCAGTGCGTACAAGGAGTTTAAATTGTTCCTTCCAATGTGTATTACCTTGCGCTTGTTCACAGTGAAATTTAATCTGCTATCACATTGCCTAATTATCTCATTTGGTTGGGTCTTCTAGAGATCCTAGCAAGCCTTATGCCTGTCTTGTCCTCATGGAATAGCAGCCTTTAGAATGTCAAGGCTGAAAGATACATTTCAAGAGACCATCTGTGGCCTCTTAAAGGAAATCTTAGCTGATATGAAGGTTAGCCTGCAAAGGACTGGCACTTCACTTGTATTTGATACTGCTACACACACCCCAGTTGCAAAGGGGTGAGGTATTTCAGGGTTGTCAGAGTATACCTGAGGTTGGACTTCCTTAGAAGGAAGGTCACTGGAAACTGTGGTCTCTATGTGATGCATGTGTCCCACCCTCCCAGTTTTTTTACCTATACACAGGCTGAGCAGAAGATGGAAAGACTCACAGATATCAGTCCAACATTAGGTTTCTAGAGGACTTCCAAATAACACTGGATTCTCACAGAATCAGGCTCCTCTGTCTTCCCAGATGCAAGTTACCAGTCTGACTGTTCTTTTCTACTTGGAGACCCACACCTTGATGGCATCACCTCCAGACAGGGAAGCAGGCAAGGTCTTAGAACTAGTTGGAGGAAAGTATATTATAGTCGAAGAGTAGCAGAAACTTCTTGATGGTAAAAGCAGTTTGACAACGGAGCCAGTTATCTAGATGGGGTTGTTGGAGGTCATAAACCTGAAGTCTGAGATACCGTGACATGTATTTTTTTCTTTTTATGTTGTAAACCTGTGAAATTTGGACGAAAGGTGGTATAGAAATAAGAATAAGAATAATAGAAGGAACTGCTGAACTGGTCAGAACCGTTTCTTTGTCAAGTTGATGGCCAGTTAAGTACCCCCATCTCCATAACTAAAGGGCTGGCCATGTTGCTATAGTGACAACTGGAGATACTTCCAGGAGGACAAGGATGGGTGTTATCCCACTTCACCTGGATGGATGGCATGATATGCTAGGAAGGAGAACAGTAGGCCAGTGGGTTCTAGTCTTTGCTTGCATTTTAGTTGATGCTGAGAGCTGAAAGAAGACACAGAGAGGCTTGCCTCTGCAGGCAGAATCCAAAGCTATGTCTTGTGGTGGGGAGGCTTCCCTGGAAATCATAGAATCATAGAGTTGGAAGAGACCACAAGGGCCATCGAGTCCAACCCCCTGCCAAGCAGGAAACACCATCAGAGCACTCCTGACATATGGTTGTCAAGCCTCTGCTTAAAGACCTCCAAAGTAGGAGACTCCACCACACTCCTTGGCAGCAAATTCCACTGTCGAACAGCTCTTACTGTCAGGAAGTTCTTCCTAATGTTTAGGTGGAATCTTCTTTCTTGTAGTTTGGATCCATTGCTCCGTGTCCGCTTCTCTGGAGCAGCAGAAAACAACCTTTCTCCCTCCTCTATATGACATCCTTTTATATATTTGAACATGGCTATCATATCACCCCTTAACCTCCTCTTCTCCAGGCTAAACATGCCCAGCTCCCTTAGCCGTTCCTCATAAGGCATCGTTTCCAGGCCTTTGACCATTTTGGTTGCTCTCCTCTGGACACGTTCCAGTTTGTCAGTGTCCTTCTTGAACTGTGGTGCCCAGAACTGGACACAGTACTCCAGGTGAGGTCTGACCAGAGCAGAATACAGTGGCACTATTACTTCCCTTGATCTAGATGCTATACTCCTATTGATACAGCCCAGAATTGCATTGGCTTTTTTTAGCTGCCATGTCACACTGTTGGCTCATGTCAAGTTTGTGGTCAACCAAGACTCCTAGATCCTTTTCACATGTACTGCTCTCAAGCCAGGTGTCCCCCATCTTGTATTTGTGCCTCTCATTTTTTTTGCCCAAGTGCAATACTTTACATTTCTCCCTGTTAAAGTTCATCTTGTTTGTTTTGGCCCAGTTCTCTAATCTGTCAAGGTCGTTTTGAAGTGTGATCCTGTCCTCTGGGGTGTTAGCCACCCCTCCCAGTTTGGTGTCATATGCAAATTTGATCAGGATGCTCTTGAGTCCATCATCCAAGTCGTTGATAAAGACGTTGAATAAGACCGGGCCCAAGACAGAACCCTGTGGCACCCCACTAGTCACTCTTCTCCAGGATGAAGAGGAACCATTGATGAGCACCCTTTGGGTTCGGTCAGTCAGCCAGTTACAAATCCACTGAGTGGTAGCATAGTCAAGACCGCATTTTACCAGCTTCTTTACAAGAATATCATGGGGTACCTTGTCAAATGCCTTGCTGAAATCAAGGTAGGCTACATCTACTGCGTTCCCTTCATCTACCAGGCTTGTAATTCTGTCAAAAAACGAGATCAGGTTAGTCTGACATGACTTTTTTTCAGAAATCCATGCTGACTATTGGTGATCAAAGCATTCCTTTCTAGGTGCTCACAGACTGTTTGCTTAATGATCTGCTCCAGAATCTTCCCTGGTATTGATGTCAGACTGACTGGGCGATAATTATTTGGGTCCTCTTTTTCCCCTTTTTGAAAATAGGGACAACATTTGCCCTCCTCCAGTCTGCAGGGACTTCACCTGTTCTCCAGGAATTCTCAAAGATGACTGCCAGTGATTCTGAGATCACATCTGCCAGTTCTTTTAATACTCTTGGATGCAGTTCATCTGGCCCTGGAGACTTGAATACATCTAAACTAGCCAAGTATTCTTGTACTATCTCCTTAGTTATTCTGGGCTGTGTTTCCTTTGCTGAATCATTTGCTCCAAATTCTTCAGGTCGGGCATTGTTTTCTTTATCGGAGAAGACTGAGACAAAGAAGGCATTGAGGAGTTCAGCCCTTTCTGTGTCCCCTGTTTGCATTTCACCATCTTCTCCTCTGAGTGACCCCGCTGTTTCTTTGTTTTTCCTTTTGCTACGGACATACCCATAAAAGCCTTTTTTGTTGCTTTAAACCTCTCTAGCAAGCCTGAGTTCATTCTGTGCTTTAGCTTTTCTGACTTTGTGTCTACATGGACTTTGGAGTGTTAATACTGTGAGCCCTTCCAGCTCAGGTTCTGTATGTGTGTAAGGTACATATCCTAACAACACCACAGTCACCATTGACCTTCATTCCATGGAAACCAACCCCTGGAGTCTCTCACTGCTTGAAGATTGGGGTGTGCACAATAATAATATGAAAATTTATTATTATGCCACTGATTCATTTGAGCATGTTTAGGACCACCACAGTCTTTCTAATAGTTTAGGCCTGTGATCAAATTGTTGCATTGCCTTCAGTCATGTGCAAGCGAGTTCTACTGAGTTTAAACTCAGGCAGATTACGTTAATCAGCTGGAGTCTTTTAAAATTTATTTCTCTCTCTTCCTGTGTGAAGCGTCTTACTGCGTATAATCTAATGTGCAGCTATGTTTGAAAAGATTTCGATAGTCCTTCAAGGAAAACCACAAAATATAATAAATATGATAAAATAGTTTCTAATGGATTGTTCTAAGGAAAATTGCAACTAAATTATGAGTAGTTATTTCTTTGAAGTGCCTTTATAATAGGATGTCAAATCAGTCAAGGTCATATAGGTAAGAATAAAGGGTTTAGGTCACAATTACAAGGTAGGGGACTGTTGTTTGCAGAACAGCAACCCCGGAAAAGATTTGGGGATCATGAACTCTCATTTACTGCTCCAGCAAGGAAAGTTACCATCAGCACTCAACATACAAGCAGGAAAGAGCTGCCTGCCCAGCACATGCAGTTCTCTAAGTGTCCCTGTCATAACTTCAAAACCAAAGTGGAAAATCTTGCAAGAATAGATCTGGAAGCAAACTAGATGCGACGACCAAAGCTCCATCTAGTCTAGCATTGTCTTTCCAATGGGCAGGGTGGGAAAGGAATAACCCTCTCACACTGTTCACCCCAAGCATCAGATCTGTTCAACAATCATTGAAAAATGGAGCAAGCTCCACTTCAGGGTTCTAGCCAGCAGCCAGCCATGTCCTCTCCCAAGGTACCTTATTCTATTCCATTCCCCTTCCTCCAAATTCCTCTTCCACCCTCAACAGTTAGGCAGGCTTCCATACCCACTGTGCTCATTGCACTGTGCTGGGTACCCATCCCCTTATGGCTTTTTCTCAAAAGACTTTTTTTGTCCTTTGGCAAAACTTGGGGTATCCCCAGGCTTGTCAACATCTCCCCCTTGGGCACAGATGGTGCCAATTTGTCTACATAATGATGAACACTTGAATAATGAGTTTGCTATTAGTATACAGCTGGGAGTGGGGAACCTCTGGCTTTCTGGATCTTCTTGACTCCAACTGTCAACAGCACCAGCCAGAATTTGGCCAATGATGTAGTCCAGCAACATTTGGAAGGCCACAGGTCCCCCAACCCTGATATATAGAAAATAGACCTTTCCATTAGAGGGCCAATAAATGTTTGGGGAAATCTCTGGAAGATGGAAGGACGGCCTTCACAGGACATACTTTTAGTCACTTTGAGCTAATTCACAAGACCGAAAGTCTTACTGGTGTGTAGAATGCAGGTATAATCTGGCTGTGTGGCGAAACAATAGCCATGCGGCCAAACCAATTTTTTAGCCCACAGCTATGGATGTGGAGAATGTTGCTACCTGATCATCACCCACCGCTGCCCCCAGATGTTGCCTGTCGTAAGGATTTTTGGGATAATGTATGGGAAGTTCATTGCATGTATTAATGGTAAATAACAAGTATTACCATTTCTCCCGAATGTAACAGCACAGTTAAAAGAGAACTAAGCCTTGGAGAAATATGTAGTATTTACCAGAGCACTTCTATAAAAGCCACCTGCTGTTCTTTTTGTCTCTCTCTGCAATTTCTTGTGTCTTTAGCTGCTTATCTTGCTTTTTGTTCCTGGGATATAGTTCCTGCTCATATTTGTCATGACAATGGCAAAGCTCAGTAGGTTACATGCAACTAGCTAACTCCTATCAGTAGTTATTTTAGGTACTTTAAATATGGCTTTTTTCTCCCCTACAAGTTTTTATAAAGTGATGCCCCCACTCTTTGGTTGTGCGCAGTTGCAAAAATGAAATGATCACAGCCATTTCCATTTTTAGCTTTTGCTCCCTCTTGGAAAAACAGTTTCCTGCCCCAGGAGGCTCCCTGTCCTCTCAGTCATTTACACCTGTACAGAACAAATTCAAAACCACCTCTTCATTTCTTTTCCCAGCCTCTTGGAGCTATATTTAATACTGCAAAACGCCACCTGCAATAGCAGTAAATGGCAGAGAATATGGTTAGAGGACAGTACCGGTCAATTTACTGCCTCTCACCCAGTAGCTAAGTTTGTACAGAATAGATATCCGTAATTCTCATCCTTGCTGCATTTTCATTAAAGCTGAAAACTTTCATCAGCAGATCACCCACCAACTAGAAGTGACTCTTCAGGTGGGGCACCTCACAGTGATGGCATGCTGCCACGTACCAAGAGGGAGAGT
Organism: Podarcis vaucheri; assembly: GCF_965113315.1. Lineage (NCBI taxonomy): Eukaryota > Metazoa > Chordata > Lepidosauria > Squamata > Lacertidae > Podarcis > Podarcis vaucheri. The sequence goes on along the minus strand of NC_138748.1, from coordinate 48,284,557 downwards.
GGCAGGGGGCAGCGGGAGGGATAAGGCAGCAGGGAGCTCAGTGCAGTGTGGGCACACCACTGGAGTCAATTCAGCACTCATCCATGCTCCTGCACCTTGCCAAATTCCCCATCACCTCGCTTCTCTCCCTCCCAATAAGTAGCAGCGATGCTGCTGCAGAGATCCCAGTGCTGTGTCTCCACTCCAACAGGTGAGCTGCTTCTGCCATCAACTGAAGCATTAGTTGGTTAATTGACAAGGGCTTGGAGAAAACTTGAAAGATTTGCTTCTCTTGTTTTAAAGGTTTGCTTCTCTTCAGGAAATCATGGCTTAGAAAAATCAGGATGTTTTCCACAGGCTTACCACTTCTGGGGTTCTTTCTGCATTCTCTTTCCTTCCTTTTCCAGAACCATTTAAAGCACATACAAAAAAAGAGGAATAATCAAAGTGTCTCTCTGTGGATGCTCTGTAACATTCTATGTTGTGTTAACAATACTAAAAGGAAATTCATCAGGAAACAACCTGCTGTTTCCACTCAGAAGAGGAACACGAGAAAATGGGAATGGAGTTAAAGGAGTTAAGCTGTTTTGTCACTTCAAATACAACTTCCTTCTATGTAGTTTTTAACTGCAGTTTTCAAATCTTTCAATCAACTTTGTATGTTTTCAGGAAGAGCCTTGCACATTTCCCTGCTGATATCCTTGCATGTATGCATATAAAGGGTTTGCATCGGCTCTGTCTGTACCCCAAACTACAAGGCAAATAGTGGTGATGGGGGAAGGTTCTCCTCACATTTCTGAGTTGGTTTGCATTGTTAACAAGACATCTTGAGGTGTACCAGGGCCTCCCTATGTTTTTGAGTTGCTCTGTGTCTTCAGGTGCCCAAAAAGTGTGTGACCATTTTTAATCCCTGAGAAATGAAACCAAGATGAGTGGGGAAATGCCCAGAGCTGAAGACAGGAGGGGACAGAGGTACAGGATATTTCACTTTCATTCAGAGGTGCAGGTCTACCATTTATTCATGGTGGATTATCTTTCCAGGGCTCTCCAAACAGAGTGATTTGCTTGTTTTGCATGTGGATCCCTGTCTTCCCCTACTGCATGTTTTGCATGTGGATCCCTGTCTTCCCCTACTGCAAGTCAGTGAAACTGTTCAGGAAACAGCTGATTGTTTCCTGAAAAACATGTGGGAGTGGGAGTCCACCAGACCCTCAGTTTCTTTGTGTGTCTACACGTTGCCCAGTCAAAACACACATTGGCAAACACAGAATATCAGAAAGGATCCATAAGCCTCTAGCCCTCTCCTGTAAAAATGGACCCTTCAAAGACTGCCTTGGATTTTCTATTTCTCTGGCAGAGAAGAGGTCCATGCAATATCACACAATGGTGTAGACTACACAAAACACACATATTAGGAAATCTGCCAATACAGAGCTGTTCACTTTCCTGCCTGATTTCTACAAATGCAAGTAGACCCAACCTTGGCATTTTTTTCTGCGTCCATTCACCCTGCACCTTCTGCTGATCTCTTGGTACTTATTTTCCAGGTAGCTTTCACACTAGGCATCATGGTATAATTTTCGGCAATGCAAGACCTTTTGTAACACCTTGACTCTCTTGTTCAAATTGCCATTCCACTGCTCCTAACATGTCCTCCTGTTCCCTTCTCTTCTATTCTTCCAGATAATAATAATACAAAAAGGTGTGGGGGACACACAGCAGATTTCTGCCTTCTGGGTCAACTCTGTAGCTGGTATGTATTGTGCCTTGGTTCTGCTAATAGCTAGGGTGGATATAAATCACACATATGTGTTTCAAAACTTGGAAACATAAAATGCCTACCATCAGTGCACACCACAGAATATTATAGGAGAGGGATAAGGAGATGACCTCTAGCTGTAGCAAACCCAAGCCCTTAAAATCAGGGGTAATTTGGTGGCAGCAAAAAGCCTAATTTATTTTATACCCTCCATTGAAAAGAGTAAAATTGCATTGCACAGCTGGCTGAGCCGTCAGGGACTTGAGGCTGCCACACATGCAATCCACACTGTATTAGAATAAAAATGAAAAGCTTCTTTTTCTCCCCAGGTTAAGAATATAGCTCCACAAAGAATGTGCCAAGGAGTGAGCTATATCCTCAGCTGCTGTCAGCAGCACACAGGCATTACTGACCCAGAGGAACTGGTGTGTGTGTTTGGGGGCGGGGGCGGATCTTCACAATAGAAAAAAGAAAGGATGACCAATGTGTGTCTTCTTCTGCACTGGAGGCAAATTTTCCAAGGCTGGGTGCTTAATCCGTAGAGTGTGGACTATGGAAAATGAGGTTTGTACAGAGTCCAGGATGCACACTGAAGATGCAATGGCCAAAAGTGATTCCTAAGACTTTCCTATAAGCATGTGGCTGGACTAAAATTAATAATGCCAGTGCTCCTGATCTTGACCAGGTTCAAACCACCACATGGAGAAAAGAGAGAGAGGGAGAGGATGTTTCTTCTGTCTTGAAGAAGAACTACACCTCAATAGCTTCTTTCTTTGGATTTCTTCTGTAGAAAGAAAGAAAAAGGATTCATAAATGTTCAAGCCGGCAAGAATAGGACTGAGGGACACTCCTTTGCAGTGGGAAATGATCCAAGAAGATGATGGGGGACTCTTCTTGGTGACGGGGTCCTTCGGGGATTGACTCTGTCCCCCGAGTTATTCATGAAGCCACTACAAGAGGTCATCCAAGGTTTTGGAATGTGCTGTCATTAATATGGGGATGACACAGCCTATTTCTATTTTTCATCAATTGCCAGTGAGCTGCCAATGAGGGCCAATAATCCGAATATCAGTCCAGACCATACAGATGTGCTCCTGATCAGGAGGAAGAAAAAGAGTGGATAGATTCATTGTGCTTGCCCTGTTTTTGTGCTGCTTTTAAAGGGAAAATCCTTAAAAATCCACCTGGATACACAATAGTTTTAAGTAAAAATAGGAAAGCACTTACAAGGTGGTTTGCAGTGCTGCTTCTGTTTCAGAAAAAGCTCTTTTTTGCCATTTAAAAACTTCATAGTCAGGTTATCCAGCTGCCCACAGGCTGGAGAAACTGGTGTGGGGCATGCAGGGCACCACTTGCTTTGAACACTGGGAGTCTCCTGGGAGCAACAGGACTTGAAAAATGTGTTCCTTCACTCCCAGGGAGAATTGTCCCCTATGTAAAAACTGGGGGCAACCATGGGTTGCATTTTTTTTGTACAGTTCCCCCTGAGAGCAACAGAATGTCAAGAAAACCTTGCTGCTCCTAGGATTTTTGCAGTACCAAATTAAAAATGTTGCAGCAATAAACTGGATATGTGGCTGGATGACCTGTTTTTGGATTTTGTTTACATAGCAAGAAGAAGCATTTACTAGAACCAGTGGTGTGCAGTGAAATTTTTCATAGGAAAACAGTTAGGGCCAGGGGCGCCAGCTTCTAAGGGTGATGGGGGCAGGGATGGACAATGTTATGTTGCAACAGCCCGATGTTATACGTGTGAGCATTGTGCCTCCCTCCCTCAGCTGGGCAGAAGTTTCCCAGGCTTTGGGAAGGAAGCCCCAGTCCTCTGTCTCCTCCCCAAAGCCTCAAAGAGCTTTGAACCCTGGAGGGCTCTTGAACCCTGTCAGAGAATCCCGCCTCCCTCCTTAAGCCAGGCAGAAGCTTCCCACTCTTTGGGGAGGAGGCACCAGGATTTAATACTTTAATACTCTACTTTACTGGGAACATTTATGGGACCAGCCTAGTCCCCCATGTCCACTGACTGCATGCCACTCACTAGAACAATGTTGCCATCCTCTGACTGCCTCCTAAAGGGATCCTGCAGATTCTGAGCTGGATCCATGATCTGATCTGCATTATGACCCACCAGGTGAGTCCACATCAGATTCAGGTTCCATAGATTCCACACCCATCCCTACTCCGGAATAGGATTTAACCTGCTTTGGTTGGGGTTGTACTCTCCTTGAAAAATCAGGTTCCAAAAACTGTGCTCCAAGATACAGTTTTATGTCTGAAGGGTGTGGTGGCAGAAGTGGCCAGGATTGCCTTAGGTTGATGTGCCAGCTGCAGCTGTTCCTGAGGAAATGAAACCTGGCCATGGTAACACATAGCTTAGTGAGATCAAGACTTCTTTACTGCAGTGTCCTCTACATTTGGTTACTTTTGAGGAGTATTTAGAAGCTTCTGTTGGCCCAGAATGGAACAGGAAAGATGTTAGTGGGTGTGGGATTACGTTACAAGTATACTGCGGTGTCTGAACTAGCTGCTGATTTGCTTCTGGGCACAATTCTGAGTGTTGGTGATCACCTTTAAAATCCTAAAAGGCTTGGCCCAGGGAATACCTCATTCTCATTCTATTCACTCCCTAAAATCAGAAGTCCCATTCTATGTACTACCCAAGATGGAGGCACAGTTGATAACAACAAGAGATAGGGCCTTTTCTGTGGTTGCACCAATATTGTAGAATAACTTGCCACATGAAGCATGGGTGGGGCACACTCTGGCTGTCTTTTATCAGTTGGCAGCAACATTTTTTATTGTTTTTTTTTTTTTTACTTCGGCAAGCCTTTGCTTGCTCAGGACATGTTTATTTGTCATTGTTTTAAAATGTTGTGCACTTTATTTGCCTTGTAAGTATTTTTATTGTTACTTTGCTGCATTCTGCATATTTGCACTGTAGTGTGATTGCAAACCTTTCAGAGTTGTTCTGTGTGATACATGGGAACTAGAAGGGCAGACTGACATTCCCCCCCCAAAAAAAGTAAATCGATAAATAAAGCTCTACCCTTAGGAAGTAACCAGCCTGAGTTCCACACGGAGCTGTGCAAATGCTTGTTCTTGTGCCATTCATCCTTCCGTCAGCTAGGAAAACCTGATTCCACCTTCTGCTGTTCTTGCAAGTATTTAGGGCTGGGCATTCAGACAGGGAGTGGGGGATCTCTGTGGAGAGCTTGTTGTGCTGTTGGTCTTGCATGTTCCCTTAGTGGACCCCCACCCTGTATGGGAAATGCATCTGGAAGACAAAAATGTATTGAGAAGTTAGTGGTCTGACACTGTTACCCTTCCTGCTTCTGTTCCTTCCCCCTCTCTCTTGTTAAGTTTTTTGATGGTGTGAGAACAGTCTTTAATGTCCTGAGAACTTTGGGAGGAGGTGAACCTTAATCAGTTGTGGAGGATAATGTTGGGTACCTTCTTTGATGCTGGGCATGTTTTGAGAAAGTGAGGTCTTGGAAGGCGGTGGCTAATGGACGATCTGCACGTAACCAGTCTTGGAAGCCACACAGGCTATCTATAAAATTGGACGGTTTGGGCAGAGTTTCTTTGAAGCTTGTGCATGGACTGATTGGCTGCAGGGCCGTGCAAACTGAGGCTACCTGGGGGAGTCTCTTTGCCTCTTCTTTAGGGCTTCCAAGTGGCAGATTGAAGTGCTTGCTTGCTTTGTATACGTTGCTTGCTGTCTTGGAACAGAATCTTTAATCTTCTCACTCGTGTATTTTGCATTACTTCTGAATCTCATTTTAAAAGAACCACCTTGCCTTGGGCAAGACACACCCCCACCACAGAAACTTGGGCCAGAATTCCCACACTTGAGGCTTTCATTTGGAACAGACTACACAGCGTCATATGCTCATTATGAGACAGCCACATCAGACTTGGGATTTTTTTTATTGGAATTAACTGACGACCTTACAGAGCCAAGATTGCTCTCCACCCATGCAATTCTATCAGCAGGATAAGTGTGAATCACGTCCCAAATGAGAGAAGCAGTGCACCAAAGGATAACAATCCTGCATTAAAATACACTCTTAGCAGGTGATTCCATGAAAGATGCTGATATTATAAGTGAACACTATTCTGGGCATCATCAGGTGTCACTAATCAGGCTGCTGGTATGATTAGAAATGCCTTAGCAATATATATGCTTTGAGATCTGTTCTGTCCAGTTTACCAGTCAATCCCTAAAAGCTGTTAACTAATATGCCTTTTACAACATGGCCTGGAAGGCTGTTCCTCATTTAAGACAGCTAAGAAAGAGGGAAGAAAAAAATTGTTTTTGCAGCTTAAGGCAGCACCTTATCCAGGCAGCTATGCAGGAACACTGATAGTGACAGCTCAGAGCTACCAGCTATGTGTGGCATCACTTGGGAATACATCAAAGGTCTGTCAATTCCAGAACTACAAGCTGTCACTCATTCTTTGGGAATGTGAAAAACGCCCATGAGAAATTTCTTTCTTTTTATTAAAAATATTATTATTGTTATTATTTTTACTCCCCTCAAAATTCCTCAGAAGTTCCATCCAGACATTTGCCTTGTAATTCATTGGAGAAATTTGGTGCCATGTGCAAAGAAACCTTGATGCTCCAATTTATGTATTTATTTATTTTAGTGAGCCTTTGCAAAACTTATTTTTGCTTTCCTAAAAATTCCTTAGATAGTTTGCCATAACAATGCAGCTCAAACTTTGCTTCAGATGCATACCCCCCCCCCAAAAAAAAAGCATAGGAAAGAGATTGCAAAGCCCACTAATAAATATTTATAGGTAAATGGATTCTGGGAAGAACTGAAGCTGCCTTAGACCAACTCAGACCACTGATACACCTAGCTCCGTCAGCATTGCTAGTGATTGGCAGTGGCTCTCCAGGGTTTCAGATAGGATCCTTTCCCAGTCTTTACTTCAACATTCAAGCTATTGAATCCAAGGCCCTTGGCATGCAAAATGTGTGCTTTGCTGTTGAGCTGTGGCCTTTCTCTTCTGAACTTATCCTCTTATGTATATAAAGAACTGGAAAAGGACAGGAGACCTTCTTCTAGAAAATGCTGGTACAGGCATTCAGGCATTCAATATTGTCCAGCCTTTGGCATCTTGATGGCCTCCAGATTTTTTGGACTACAACTCTAGATGTTTTGGTGCTGGTGAGATCTGGAGTCTGAAGTATCTGGAGGGTACCAAGTTGACCTAATAAAATATATCCAGTGGCAGGATTCCCCAGACCCAGGAGAGCTGGCCTTCTGCACTCAATTGTCTTTGGTGTGTGAAGCCTTGCCGTGAAGGCCGGCCGACATGGGATGTTTGTTATGTACACTGTGACCTTGGACAGGGGAGTATTAATGCAGTGGTTTTCTCTTCTTGGGACTCCCTGGCCTCTGGCAAGCTGGGTAGAACTGGGTGGCTTCTTGGGCTGAAGGTGAGGGGCACATAAGCAAACCATCATTCTCCTTTTTGATCCACAGGACATACTGAAATCAACAGGGGAGGGGAGGACAAGCTGCTGAAAATGCACACTATGCAAGTATCGGATAAGATAAGGTTGCAATCCTATATACACTTATCTGGGAATAAGTTCTATTGAACTCAATGGACCTTAATTCTAAGTAGACATGCCTTGGAAGATGCCACTAGTACATAATTAAGCACCAGCTTAATTTATTGGGATAAAAAAAGGGAGAGTTCCTTCCATCTTTAGCTTCTGTAGCAAGTTTCTTCAGACGTTCTTCATGCATGTCAAATCCTGTGTTATTTTTGTAACTCTGTGTTCAGTTGACATAAGTACAACTTAAGAAGCAGTGATCCATGCAGATGCAAGATTCTACAAGATCCCAACAGTGACCTAACCACTACCTTGTTTCACTTGTAAAGAAGTCTCCTGTTGATGAAACTCAACATTTCATAGAATCATAGAATCATAGAATCATAGAGTTGGAAGAGACCACAAGGGCCATCGAGTCCAACCCCCTGCCAAGCAGGAAACACCATCAGAGCACTCCTGACATATGGTTGTCAAGCCTCTGCTTAAAGACCTCCAAAGAAGGAGACTCCACCACACTCCTTGGCAGCAAATTCCACTGTCGAACAGCTCTTACTGTCAGGAAGTTCTTCCTAATGTTTAGGTGGAATCTTCTTTCTTGTAGTTTGGATCCATTGCTCCGTGTCCGCTTCTCCGGAGCAGCAGAAAACAACCTTTCTCCCTCCTCTATGTGACATCCTTTTATATATTTGAACATGGCTATCATATCACCCCTTAACCTCCTATATCACCCCTTAACCACCCCTTAACCACATTTGAGTTTTGTTTTTTCCTCCAACTTCCAGAAACAGTTGGTTGGCCAATATGTGTCTAGTTCTCCAGTGACTGAAAGTCTGATGTTGCTTTTATTGATCAGTTATAAGGCTTCCAAACTTCTAGGTTCTTGATGTGCTTCCAGGTTTTAAGAACTTATCATGACCCATCAAAATAGCCTTTATAATGAAAAGCTTAGACGTTATGTGTATTTGACCTTACACTGACATAGTTTCGAGTCACAGCATGGAGCCTTAGAAAAGTTGGCTGAAACAATATTGCTTTGATTTTTTTGCAGTCTGGAGGTCAGGTGTTCAGTTCTGGCTTATAAAAAGAACTTGTTCAGTCTAGACCCAAACTTGAGTTAGGCACATAAATTCACTTTAACTCCAATGAAAACGTGCACTATCGAGAGCAACATATGGGACCATAATATGCTCACACAGCACAATCTTGGAAGTGTGTCCCTGTGAGTTTACCTGCTCCTATGCTTAAGATTGAAGTTTTAAGTGTATCCATACTTAGATAACATTGTTATCCATTTGTCTCTCTCATGGGGTGGAAGGCTGAGAAAAATGACCATAGTAGTGGTACCCACAGGATTCAAAAATTTCCATGGGCCAAAACTTAGAGAATGCTCCCCACCACAGAAGTTCTCCTCTTGTTGATTACAGCAGCAAAGTCCCATGCATCCTCTACAGAACTTTCTCCCTAGTAAATGGGTTTAAGAAGGTAGCTTCCATAATTATCTGATCATGATCAGAGACACCCTTTTTGTTACTATGTCCCATCTTCTGGGTCCACATCTCAACGCTGACCAGTTCTAGGCTTGACTAACCTCTGATTACCTGGACTAAACTGTTGATGATCTAATTATTTAGTATACGGTATTTCATTTGGGGACATTTTGGCGCTGCTCTTTCAATGGAGTCATAATTATTTTATCGGGGAACTGTCCCACAGATTATTCTCAGTGCTCATATATCACTTAGCAGAGACCATCATCTTCCATAATAACCCACATGGATCTTTTCTCCCACATTGGGCTGAAGCTGAAGGCTCAGCTGGAAAAGTTGAAAGGAGCCTCATGTGACATTTGCCTTTTGTTTTCAATGTCTGGCAGCCCCAGAGATGCCTTTGTGCAGATCTCTGCTCTCCCTTTAGGTGCCCTTTCCCCCCAAACCTCTGCTGTCCCCCAGGTGACACACAGGCCTCTTTAATTAGAGAGGGAAGCAGTAGCTAATGGTCCCTGGCTTCAGTGCATGCAGGGCTTGTTCTACAAAGCCTCCAGTGATTCTGCTAGTGCTAATGAGTTTTTTCTGGAGGGCTGCAAAAGATCATTAAAAAGCAGTTTTTGCAAACCCAATATTAGTTTTCATATTGTGAAATGGAAATACATCCTTGCCACTCATTGTTAAACAATGCCAGGGTGACGGCCTGTCACTCGTAGCAAACGCCAAGTCCCAGGATCTTCTTCAAGAAATATCCTGCCCATGATGCACCACTGAGAACATAAACCTGATAGTATTGTTCTAAGCTGATGGATATGCATGATAATGATGCCCTGCTAAATTTCCATGAGGGTCATACCGTTTGGCTATTGGACCGACTCTCTAGCAAGACTGCTTTCAGCTGAATCTTTTCCTCACTTTTTGTATCCCCTTTCTTACTTTGGCTTTAAAGCTGATGAATAGGCAATTTGAAATTTGCATACACTGAAATGCAGTGACATATACAGTGGCAGGGCCCCCTGCCTCCATGCCCTCAGAGAAAGGTAGCAGTCTCAGGCTTCATTGAAAGGCAATTTTAAATGGCTTTTAGATGTGCATATAATGAAATTATTTCAGGTATGTAAATGAGCAATACCTCTCCCTCACCATAAGTGAAGTGTCAATCTTAGACTTGACAATGACTGAAAGTTCCAGAATTGAACTCCAATCATCAGTATGTTTACTGGAAGTCATATCAAGTTCGATGGGACATTTTCCCTAACAGTTGTGCTTAGAATTTTAGCCAAAAGGCCTATTTCCCCCCATGACCTTTTCAGCACATGGTAACCATTAGTAAAAGCTACCAGAACGCATCAGGTGCCATCCATCACCATTGCTGCATGCCATATAAGCCACAGTGAGTTTATAATAGTGTGAGAAAAGATTGATTATTTGCCTTAGAGTGGCTCAAATGACCATCCAAATCATTTTTAAATCACTGGGTTGGATTCTTTAGGTAAATGCATAATTGGTTATATCTATGTGCATCCAAGTTCTGCAAAACTTTAACATCAGTTAAGTTCAATAAGATATATACTTGTATGCCTGTTTTGAGCATGTTTGCTGGTGAGTAATCAGAGCCCAGTGGGCGGCGCTGTGGGTTAAACCACAGAGCCTAGGACTTGCTGATCAGAAGGTCGGCAGTTCGAATCCCCGCGATGGGGTGAGCTCCCCTTGCTCGGTCCCTGCTCCTGCCAACCTAGCAGTTTGAAAGCATGTCAAAGTGCAAGTAGATAAATAGGTACCACTCTGGTGGGAAGGAAAATGGCGTTTCCGTGTGCTGCTCTGGTTCACCAGAAGCAGCTTAGTCATGCTGGCCACATGACCCAGAAGCTGTACGCTGGCTCCCTCGGCCAATAAAGTGAGATGAGCGCCGCAACCCCAGAGTCGGTCACAACTAGACCTAATGGTCAGGGGTCCCTTCACCTTTACCTTTAATCGGAGCCCAAACTCTAGGGTGGCTAGATGTTCTTCATTTCAGAAACATCCAGAATATCTTTTCAACTTCATCAATAATACTTTATTTCAAATGCTTTCATAAAATCACTTAAAAATTCTAAGCTGTGCTTATGACACAGGCAGATGTCTGCACGGCACGGACACCCCATTGATATTTTGCTTCAGTTAACTTCACATCAGCTCACATGAGCTTGCAGGATCTTCACTCGTGCTTGTGATCTTCAACAGACGTCTCTTTGCAATATCTAACAAACACAATGGTGATGTTTTGGGTACAGCATGTGGAAATGTACTGCTAACCAGCAGCCCTGGTGAAGTCAAGCTTCATATAAGACAGATTTCACACACTGCTGGAAGTCCACGCAATTAATCACTTTGTAATTCAGTGACCAAATTCACCTCATCGAGCTTCACATGTAAGAGTCTTTAAACAGAGCAGCTGGTTCATATGTAAATTCATATTTGAGGTCATTGGCAGTCTTTCCATTTCTTTCTGCTGTGAGAATAAGAAGCCAGAACAGCAGTGCACTCAGACTGTGGTAGATATGAAGGGTTTTTGTAGATATATTAATATTATGCATCTTCATATACAATTATATTGCAGGTTCTAGTTCTTCTTCATCATAGCTAACACCCTGTGTGGACAGATCAGATGGGCCATGTATCAGACCCTTGAGATAGCATGCAGTTGTGCATGGAGAAAGAAAGAGAAAGAGAACTAAGTTTCCAGAAAGTGTCATATATGAAGGGCTACGCACTTATTGATTAGTGTAGTGATCAGCAGCAAGCCGCCACTGCTTTTGAGTGGGAATGAAACACATGCTGGCCAATGTAGATCTTATATAGTGGATTGGGAGGTCTTGCACAACAAACCCACTTCTCCAAAAGAGCAGGCTTTCTTCCATAAGGAAAGTGGTAAGGGAAGTATGGGATTGGATATACAGTGACATCTAGCCTCCCCTCAAGCAAATCAGGATGAATGATACAAAAACAGCTCACCAGGAAGCACTCTTATTTTTACAAAACAAAACAAAAAACCACACCCAACCCCAACCTTTGAATGCACATATCTAATCCTAACAGCAGGGCTGGGGAACTCTGGCTCTCCAGATCTTGCTGCTACAAGCCTATGCTGGCTTGGGCTGATGAGTTCAATGACATCTGAAGGTCCACAGGTTCCCCAACTCCACCTTATTGAATGTGAGGCCGTGAAACCAACACCACCTTCCTTATCAGGTGACCTCATGGGTGAATTCTGCTCCTGGTTCCCCATAGCCTCCATGTTCAAGATGTACTGAAGAAGGTCTGTCAGAGTCACCACCTGCTAAGTCTATGTGGCCTGGGTGGATGATGCGGGGAGGACCCAAGGAGTTCCCATTTCACAAGCCAAAAAGCTTAGACAGACGGATTTGAGGGAAACCTGTCATCTTTCCAAGTGAGATCTTGGCAAACACATGAATACCTCAAATTTAATCCATTTTTAAAAAAACTGCACTGACCTGCTGCATGAATATCCATACGTCTGTGTCTCCTTCACCCTCCCCTCATGACTACATGTTTAATTAGGGACTAAACCCACAATTAGACAATTAGGGCCATGCAAGGCCTCCAGCTGACACACTGAACTGGGCCTAGAACTGGATAGGGAAGCGCACAGCCCTAATGGACAAGAAAGCATCAAGTTCAATATTGGCACAGAAAAGGAAAGGCTGCTTTCAGTCAAGTGCAGAGCTAAATCTTTTTAGTGGTTTGTTTTAACTTGCATAGCAACCTCCCTGCACATATCGAGATGTCATTCTCCTCTTGTTGGCAAAATCTCATCGACACGTTTTGTGGATGAACTTGATTGACTTTTGCACAGATGAATAGCACACATCCAGTGACTCCGCCAATTGGCTGTCACATCACGGTATGATGCTCTCTCTCAGACTGTCCACATCTTTCTGTATCATCTTTTCTTTACTGTCACTGCATTATGAGTTAACCTCTTAGCAAAGAAGAGTGCAGTAATTTTGGATCTTTGGAATGTCTGCTGCTGCAGCCTGCACTGTCCACTGCTGATAACTGTTTAGGGAGCTCTGTCTCCTAGATTTCTGTGGACCCTGAAGTTGTATAACAATGGTAACAAGAACATGACCTCCCCATTATATTGTTGAAATAAAGAAGTCTTGGGGGAGGTAACTGGGGATTTGTGTGTGGAAGGACTGTGAGCTCAGTATAGTTTTGGAACTCAGGGAAAATTCTCATGTTTGGAATTCTTTAATTCTAAATGGATGCCTTTGCACCAGACTCCAACTTGTGCACTTAATTGTTTTTAAAAACCCATGTAGAACCCACAAGCTTGAAGTCTGCCCTCCCCTACCTTAGAATACAGCACAGTTATTTATATTTTACACCTGTGTTTGGGTAATTTCCATGCACTTCTGGAACACAAAATCTGTCTTTCTGGTTTTCCCCATTGCTTTCAAGGCAGTATTTTCCTACCAGATGAGATATTTTTGAGTGGTACTTAATAAAATTGCTCTCTGAGCATTTGCCTTGTACACAGGATTCCTAGAAGTGGCATTCGTTTCAACAGCAGCATACAGGAAAGTAGATTTATAAGCTTTCTTCTTGTAGGGCCCTCCTTTCAAGATGGCTCAGCGCTGATACCACAAAGAAGACATGGATCAGGGTAAGTGGTACTGACAAGTTGCTGAGACACACATTTTGTAAGCTATCCCCCCATTTTTATTTTTATTTTTGGATGGTGATTGAAGGATTATGGGCAAATAGAATTTTTCCCCCCTTGGAAAATCACTTCTTTTTGTGAAATTGCAGAGTATTTGAACATTGGTGGTGGAACAGAGCTACACTCCTGACAGCATCACCATTGCAGCTTAGTTGGGTGCGTCAGAATAGTGGCAATGTCAGCGCTGTGCAGATGCATTAGTGAAACCAATTGGGCTCTTCCAGTGGTGTGTCATTGCCAATTCACACAATACAGGTCAGCTGACCACATCACATATGGCTACTGTAGATAAACTAATCACCTGTCTGGAGCACATGACATTGGTAGAGCAGGGATGGACAAATCACTCAGTTTTGGTTTCTCTGAGTTTCTCATTTCTCCAAACTTAAATTCAGTTTACCCCATTTTTGCATCAGTTTGCAGGGTTTTAAGCATTTCAGTGTACGTCTCTCGTAATATATGCATTTTCTATACAATTCAAAATGGACAACGTCTCTCAAGGTTGATTTACTGATCAATTTGCCACAACACATAAATCTTGTATGCATGTAGCTGGCATGGCTCCCAGCTTTAAAGACAAAGCAATTGCTATGCTTAACGGAAAGAGGTGGGAAAACCCTCTTTTCTGTCTAGTGCTTTCTAGAACAGTTCTCCAGGACCAGTCCTTTAATTAACTAGTAGCAAGTCAAATGTAAAAGAAGAGAAATCCGTCATACTGGAGAGGAATGATCTATCCATAGCAAGTGTGGGATGCTATATATTTTAAACCAGAAGGATGCCTTTAGCATATTGCAAACAAGCTTCAGTTCGGCGCCAACATGCACATCTGCTTTCATCAAAATGTGGCAGGTGACAAGCTAAGAGGCACATCCACAAAAGAGGGAAAAGCTAAATAGAAATGTTAGTAGCTCCTTATGCATGCCTGTGTGTGTTCATTCAGCATTATCTATGATGCACTCCTATGGCTGTGTAGCCATCAATCTAGGCGTTCCTGCACAGAATGCATCTCGCACAGCTTCCCTGTTTTTGCCAATCTGCGGCATTTTAATGGAAAGGTTTGAAGAGAGGATGAGGTGTTTCTCTTGTTTGAAACAAAACAGGGTGCCTGGTTTGAAATGGAAATGAGCCCAGCAGCTGGCAACTTCTTTGCGCTGTGCAAACTGCCGTAGAAAAGAGCTCGGCGGAAGGAACATGGTGCGGGGGAGACAGCAGGGGAGCAGGGCGAAAGGCTCTCATTTGGCGTCAAAGCGAAAGCTGCTTGCTTTTGGCCTCAGGATGCTTCCTCCAGGATGCAGAGATCCAGGAATGCTCCTCCCCTCTCCCAGTACACAGTTGATAGTCCTGTTGGCTCACTTGATGGAGTCATCTGGATGCATCGAGCTCTGTGGGTCACGTGCCATTGGCAGATGTTGCGCCCTCAAGTGAATTGTTTTATGAGTTGAAACAGGGTGGAGGGACAGATACCCCAGGTGTGGCCCAAGTTACTTTGCTGTCTGAGGTGAAGGACAAGATGATCCTGTCCCCTCTGCCATTCCATGCATGGAAGCTAATCCGATGGGCAACTGAATATTACTTTAGTACTCATGGAACAGCATTCTCCAAGGCTGCACTCATACGATACATTTAAAGGCCCATGATGTCACTTTAAACAGTCATAGCAAAACAGTCAATGCCAAAGCATTCTGGGAACTGCAGTTTGTTAAGGGTGCTGAGTGTTGATAGGAGGCCCCTATTTCCTTTAAAGAGTTACCATTCCCTGGTAATTACCATTGTTAAACCACTCAGGGAATTGCATACCCTCTAACATTTATCTGATGAAAATAGGGACACCCAATTCAGTAGTAGTAGTAGTAGTAGTAGTAGTAGTAGTAGTAGTGATAATATTTATACCCCGCCCATCTGACTGGGTTGCCCCAGCCACTCTGAGCAGCTTCCAACATATATAAAAACATAATAAAACATTAAACATTAATAAACTTCCCTATACAGGGCTGCCTTCAGATGTCTTCTAAAGGTTGTATAGTTACTTATCTCCTTGGTTTGGGGGGGGGGGCTGCATAACTTCATACCCTCCAACACTTCTCCAATGATAATATGGATGTCCTAAAGAAAAGTGGGACATTCCAGGATCAAATCAGAACCCTGGACAGCTTCTGCAAATCTGGGACTGTCCCTGGGAAATAGGAACACTTGGAGGGTCTGGAATTGTAGCATTATATTGTCAATTGGGGGTGGCTGAGGCAAAGAATGAGGGGCCATGTCGTGAGTTCATAGTAGAGGCAAGATCTGAACTAGAGACTTCCTGCTTTGTAACTCAGTCTATTAGCCCTTGTGTGACAGCAGCTCATAGGTGAAAGATCTGTCCAAATTACAGCACTAGAATGACCACCTTTGAGTAAAGACTGCCTGGCAACACATTTATTTGGGCAGCTGAACAATGTAATATTGCTTTCACTGCCACGGCCAACCCTTACATGAGAGGTGGCTAAGCAGGGCACAGGCAGCAACAGCAAACCATGCTCAGTGCCTTCTCCAGTTAACTGAAATTTCCGCTTTATTTCCCTGAGCCCCTTAAAGGACAAACCCAGTGCTTCATCAGGCAAAACCTCAGGTGGTGTGGCATTATTAGCCTGTCACTGTAAGTAATAGAGCCGTTTGATCACCTCCACATACCATACTTGGGATCATTTAACAACCCTAAAGAGTAAACCTCTTTACTCTGATTTAGAGTTCACATCCCTGGCATCAAATTTAACATCAAGATATCCTCAACTCTTGACCTATGCTGAAAATGTGCGTACATCTGAATGTAAAAGCATACCTTTAGAGCCAAACTGAGGCTGCAGTCCTATGCATGCTTACCCAGGAGTAAGTGTCATTGAACTCAGTGGGGCTTGCTCCTGAGTAATGTCCATGCAGCTGCTCTGTAAATTAGTTAAGTTTAACTCCCTTTGAAATCAATGTGAATGAAGTGCAAATACACAGCAATTCTATCCATATTTACCTGGGAGTAAGTATGGCAGAATTCAGTGGGCCTTATTTGTGAGTAGACACATATAGGATTGTGCTGCAACTGAGTCTGGATCCAACCCATTGACTGCAGCTCACAGCTGTGTACACACTATACGTTTAAAAACCCCCCAAGGAATCCTGGGAATTGTAGTTTGTTAAGAGTGCTGAGAGCTTTAGCTCTGTGAGAGGTCAACTACATTCACTGGCGGAGGAAGAGGAGTGTGGGAGGAGCGCACCACTCCCAGCAGCGCTATCGTGGCTGCCCCCCCACCCACACTGGACGCCCTGTCCCCAGAACGTGTGCCCCTCCCCCACCTGCTCTCCGCCCCACCCCCCTGGTGCCGGAGCATGCAGCTCTGCCAATGACTACATTTCCCAGGATGCTTGGGGAGTGGGATGTGATTTAAATGTATTGCATGTGCACAGCCTTATCTCATTGAAGTTAAAGGGAAATCTCCCACTGATTTCAATAGTTGCAGATCACAACTAATTGGAACAATGTGCATTTCTCTATATCCATATATTAAAGCTGAAGAATAGATTTAAGACTCTTTGGGATCTAGCTTTGTCGCAGAAATATAGTTATTAGATCTTGGAAAAGGATAGGCAAAACTGTAGGTTAATAAAGCTAGTAACATCCTTTGTTTTTCCGCACTTGAGTTGTTTTGAATGGGCCAGCGTCAAGGGTAAGAAAAATAAACACTATATTTCTTCTCTACATATTGAATTCTCCTGCACTTTCACCGATGCTCATTTCACCCTTAGACTTCTTCCGATAATTTACTTTCACACAGATTCTTTATTTACTGCGATGCAAAAAGAAAGAAATAAATGTGTAAACAGTAAATGCATCCAACATAGGGGCTGCTATCCGTGTAGGTTATGTCTTCTCCTTGTAGTTATCATAGTGTAAGAAACAAAAGTATTAGACTTGGGAGAAATTTATTCCGGCCTTTGGTAGCTGAGCTGGCCTCTTCTATGGTGTTCATCTTTTAGTGGGGTAGGGACTGACATTTTAAGGATTGTGTATTGTACATGGTTTTATATGCTCTAGTTTTCATAATTGATTTTATTCTATCTCTATTTTATCTTGTTAAATTACTTTGAGACTCTTTTATGTGAGGCAACTAATAAATGTAATGATGCTGATGCTGATGATAATAATATTTATGATACCAAAATTTAAACACTGTTCTGTAATTCCAGTAAAATGACAGCAAAAAAATGATGGCCATGAATCCCTTTGATGACTGTAGCGTCAGGCCCAGCAACATTGGCCTGAAAGGGATGGATGCCTGTGGGGAAATAAAAACTGACATTTAGATTGGAGTCTTGTTAAATGAGCACTTCACAATCAAGTTCTGTGTATTGTTTTACATGCTGCACCTCCCCTGGGGGATGAATGGAGCTATCTTTCCTTGTAATATACACCAAGCACCAGAAAGTGGATTAGACAGAGTGCAGAACTGCAAGGCCCTTCCTTTCTTCCGTTTTTAATTCTCTTGTTTAGTTTGCAGAATTGAAAACTATTTAAACCTTATCCAGAATGTTTAAGCTGTAGCTGTTTGATGAAGCATTTGAGGGCTTTGTAGAAAAGATTTGCATGTGAACTCAGTCGAAATAGAGCTCGCTTTTCAAGATGGAAAACACAAAGTAGCAATATTTACTTATCTCACGCACACAAAAATAATTTCAGGATTCAAAGCTCCCAAGTTGAGATTCATTTATTTTCCTGGCCTGCACTCTTTTTCAAAGAGTTGCCTAAGAAACTTGGACTGCAAACTTATTCCCACTTACATGGGAGTAAGCTCCACGGAACACAATAGGACATGTACCTCTGAGCAGACATAATTAAGATTGTGTTGGGTTTAAGTATTCTAAAGCTATAGCAGATAGCATTGTGGGGCGGCAGCATGTACCTGATCTCCCAGCAGCTAAGTCTTTGCTGCTTACTGGGATGGTGAGTTAGTGGAAGTTGGCATAGGGCAAACACACTGGCAAAAGTGCTGGATTGGCTCCTTCAGTGCATTTGCCCCCCACAATCTCTCTGCCAGCTCATCTGCCTCCCTCGCAGTAAGCAGCAGCTACTCAGCTGTCAGGCGGTCATAGAATCAAAGAATTGTAGAGTTGGAAGGGATCCTGAGGATAATCTGGTCCAGCCTCCCACAACCTTGGCATTGTCAGCATAAAGCTCTAACCAAAGGAGCTGTTCAGGGTCCTGTAAGTGCCATGATAGTAAACCTATGTTGTTTGTTGGGAAACTTCACATACCCTCCATTTGCTCTTCTAAGAAGCATCTGGCTATCCACTGCTGGAAGCTGGACCCTGCAGTAGATGAAAGCTGGGTCAGATGCAGCAGAGGTCTTCCGATGTTCTTAAGCTGCTTGAAGCTCATTGAAGCAGCTCTTGAGAAAGATTGCCATAGGGTGACGATGTAGAGAAAGCTGCCATCTGCTTGTTAAAGAACTATCTGCTCTTTCTGAGGTTATTTCTCTCCATAGGTGCTGTGTACTGTGGCTTGACTGCTGAAAAACTATGCTAATTGCTCCACTGTCAGAAAAACATACGTGTTCGCTTTCCTTGAAATTAAACTGCCATGTAAACCGGTCTCTTGGGATCTGTGGTGAATCACTGCTGAGAGAAATGGAGGCACGGGGGAGAAAAGGAGATCACTAGATTCGGTCACTCCTTACCTGTCTGGATACAAGAAAGCTGATTAAGACTGCAATCCTACACACACCTACACAGGGAGTAATGAACTCAAGGCATTAGTGGATGTGCATGGGATTGCATTGCTCTAATGAGCACTTCTGGTGAAGAGACAATATGTTTGTATGAATGGACAGAAAGGCATGACTTGGGGTCATACTCAACTAAGAAGCATTGAAATTAAGGAACCTAGGGGCAGAACCACACAACAAAGCACATTCAATGCACATTTAATGGACATAACTTCCCCCCAAGAATCCTGGGAACTGTAGTTTCTTAAGAGTACTTGGAAGTGTACTTCTGAGAGTGGGAGCTAGAATTCTGAGGGTTCTCTGTGGGAAATCATATACTTTAAATGTGCATTGAATGCTTTAAATGCATGGTGTGGATTTGTTCTTGTACATTAATTTCAGTGGGTCTAATCTGAGTATAATTAGCAATAGATATGACCCTTGAGTTTTAGTGGATTCTTTGAAGCTAAAACCGAAATGCATCTTAACTGTGGCAATCACTTGCTACCCACAAAAGTGGTAGTTTGCAGATCTTAGTGAATGCATGAAAGGAAGAGTTAAGACCTGCTCAGTGCATCCAGACACAGAGTATATAGATACACAGAGCCAAGCACATCATGCAGTTTCATTGCTCAGCCTATAAATGTGTCTGCCTTTCATTCTGATTCCAGCTGCTTTTGACCCTGGAAGTCATAGCTTTGAGCTAGGTGCCACCAGGTGAAGGCTACTTAGCTGGAATTGAAACAATAGGGGCCTTAGCTACTAAAAAGATAACACTTTTTTGTTTTTGTTTTACCACAGCATGTATGTACCTAATCTCTGCACTCACAAAGGTTGGTAAAAGCATTTTTCAGTAGTCACTGCCACAAAACAAAGCCTAGAGACATTTGGAGGCTCATATTGTACTTGGTTTACTAAACCATGCCAGTGAGAGTAGATAAATAGGTACTGCTGTGGCAGGAAGGTAAACAGCATTTCCGTGCGCTCTGGTTTTTGTCACGGTGCTCCATTGCACCAGAAGTGATTTAGTCATGCTGGCCATGTGACCCGGAAAGCTGTTTGTGGACAAACAGCGGCTTCCTCAACCTGAAAGCAATTTGAACACCACAATCCCATAGTTGCCTTTGACTGGAGTTATCCGGGGATTCTTTAGCTTTTACCTTTACCTCATATTGTACTTGGATTTCTCAACATTCAAGGGATTCTGAGGTAATCAATATATATATATATATATATATATATATATATATATATATATATATAGTTGATCAGCTCATGGAATTTTGTTCAGCCATGCCCTTACTTTTATCCAATACTGCTTCTTTTGGGATTTCTATACCCTTTTTTTCACAGTACAGTTACCATGCATGCCTCCTGGCAAGACTGTGGAAGGAAACTCTAGCAAGGATCACCCTTGAGGACTTCTCAAAAGCTTCATTTTGTGAAAAGAATGACAGTCCTACCTCCTGATGGAGATGGAGTGACAATGGCACATTATATAAACCCCAATTAATTTTCTGCGGTACATTTATCTCACCTTTTCTTCCAGGAACTCAAGGTGAATGTATTGCTCACCCATTCCCCTTTGTATTCTCACAACCCTGTGATACCTCACAGGTTGGGTTGAGAGAACAGAGTGAGTTTCATGGCTGTGTAGTGATTTGAATATGGATGTCCAGTTTCCTAATCTCACATTCTAACTAACATACATATGCAATAACATGCAGGCTTGTGAGTTGATGGCTGCAGACATTAATAAGAGCACAGTTGTGGATCAGTGACATAATGCTTATTTGGCTTGGTTTGTTTCTGTTATACGTTTCTTGTAGATATAAACAAATAAAGGGGAAATATAGAACCACTTATATTCTCCTTCTTCTCCTCCTCCCCCACAAAAAGCACCTGGACATGTTGTCTGCAATTTGGCAGGCCTAATCTTCGCCAGAAGCGACTTAAGTCATGTTGGCCATATGACTGAGAAAAACTGTCTGTGGAAGCAGACAAATGCTGGCTCCCCTGGCCTGTAAAGCAAGATGAGTGCCACAACCCCAGAGTCATTCGCGACTGGACTTAATTGTCAGGGGTCCCTTTACCCTTTAATCTGCTGTAGAAGGGCTCCAGTGCCTGCAAATTTCATCCACTTTGGCTAAAGGAGGGGGAATTATAACCATTTTTAGATTACCCAATATAGCAAATGGGGAAACACAGAAGCACAGGAAATTGCCTTATGCTGGTTCAGACTAGAGCTCCATCTAGTTTAGTATTGTCTATAGTGATTGGCAGTGCAGAGGGTTTTGAACAGAGCAGCTCAGAACTCAAAACACAGACTGCTGTGAAGATAGCACAGAGCAACTCAGAGTGATATTGGATTTATTTTTTTAATGGCCACAATGATAATCTTGGGGCCTGCTCTGACCCTTAATAAACAGTCTTTTGAGCACATGCTTGCAGAGTGATTTTCCCCCATCAGGTATTAAGGGGCAGAGCTTCCAGGCAGTCTATAGGCCAGGAATGCTCTTTAGGATGGAAGCTCTATGCTTTTCCACTTAGGTGCACATATAATTTCGCATCAAGGCTGGAGAGATGAGGGACAAATCCTATAATGAGAGAAAGTGTTGTCGGCTTTCTTTATATACAGTGCGACAAGATCTTTTGTTCCTTCACAAAAATTTTGTTCTTTCCCAAAATTCCTGTACTTGAACACAGCTTTTCCCAGTGTTATGCTTTAGAGCAGGGGTCTGCAACCTTTAAGACAAAAAGAGCCACTTGGACCCGTTTCCGAAGAAAAAAACACCTGGGAGCCGCAAAACCATTGCGACATTTAAAGCATGCATGCCGCTGCCCTCCGATTTGACAGCGGGTGGGAAGGTGACGTCGGGACGGTGTGTGACTAATGCACGCACTGCCCCCGTGCAACGTCACAGCCAGTACAGCGCCCGCCACAGTGGGGAGTGTCGGGGCGCACAATGCACCTCCTCCCCTCGCTAGTATCCACCCCGGAGCCGCGGCAAAGGTGTAAAAGAGCCACACGTGGCTCCGGAGCCGCAGGTTGCAGACCCCTGCTTTAGAGGAACATGTTTCATAATTCTGTATATTTTAGCTGGCACAATGTACCATCTGGACATGAAATTAATTTGAGTCTCCTGAAAATTAGTACAGTGAAGCAAGCCTCAATTCTATCAGGGAGAAGAATATTTGCAATCAGGAAAGACTGAATTCTAGCGTAGAGAATGTTGCTTATAATGCCATTAACTTTTCTCATCAGATCTGCAATGTTTAAAATTTATGGTTGTAAACAGCGAAGTGTTGAGCCACCATATATTTGAAGCACTGTTATCACAGCGAAGTGTTGAGCCACCATATATTTGAAGCACTGTTATCACTTTAAACAGTCATGGCTTCCCCCAAAGAATTTTGGAAGCTGCAGTTTCTGAAGGAAGCTGATGGTTGTTAGGAGCTTTTGTTCCTCTCTAAACCCCCTGAGTGGTTTAACAGTCAATTCTGCTTCATAGGGAACTCTGGGAATTGCAGCTCTGAGAGAGGAGTAGGTGTGCCCTATCTCCATAATATGGGGAGTCTACTGGTAGACCTCTTTGTATGTAGACTTTAGCTTTTGGAAGCAGGCTATCCCTACATTATATATTAGACATATCTTTATGTTGGACATACATGGAGGTACCCTCCCAAAGTATGGCCAGGTCATTCTAAATGGCAAAGGTAGCCAACATAGTGGCCTCCAGATGTTGTTGGACTTCCCACCAAGTGTTACCAAGCAGTTGCTACCCAGCAGGTAGCTGTGTCTGTAGGGCAAGAGACACTTAATCACAGGGTTGTGGGTTCAAGCCCCATGTTGGGCAAAACAGAATTCTGCATTGCAGGGGGTTGGATTAGATGACCCTCATGATCCCTTCCAACTATACAATTTCAGGCTTCTAGACTGGAGGTCTATGATTCTAGACCTTATTCATGAAAAATATGTGCTCTAGAGCCAACAGTTCCATCCCACCTTTTCTCCAGAGCATGGAAGTTGTCTTCTTTCTTTACAAAGTCAGACTAAAATCCAGAAAGTTTCAGATTACAGTGGGGAACTTGTCAGTTCTGAAATCGTGTATCAACATTTCAGATTTCATCTTGATAGCTACCTTCTCGGGAACAAAGGGATCATGAGAGCTCAGTTCTTTGCTACTCAACTAGATATGCTGGTGAATTAAAAAAGAAAGAGGAAGAGAAGAGGAAAATGAAAAGACCTCTGCAGGGCTGTGTGTGTGTGTGTGTGTTGTTTCTCCATTAATACCTATTGTGGGAATGGATAGAAGGGGATTAAAAATGTCTGTGATGAGCCAACACTTTGTTTAAATCCACTCTTCGATCTAATCTCCTATTGACCGGGAAGCATCACACAGGGACGTCTTGGAGGAATTATCACAAATCCCTTTTAAACTCTTCAGTGCCTTCCCTTCCCCCTTCCCTTTGCATTTACACCCCTTGATGCTTTATTAGTAGCTGAGGACTTGGCCAGAGAGCATCACGGGTAATCAATTAAGATGCAAACTTTCACCATTTGAGATGTATTATCATGGTCCCACTGACACTTTCTTAAATGCAAACGAGATCTATCACATCTCAAATGAATTCAAAGAGAAGATTAAAGATTCCTACTGTCTCAGTGCAGCATTCAGTACAAATGAGAGAGAAGAGCAGGAGAGAAGAAATGAACAGAGGTAGGGAACCAATCTCATCTGCAACCACTCTAGCATGGTTCGGTGGTTGGAGCGATACCAATTCAGAGTTTTGACTTGCGTGTCACATGGTGTTGGGGTGTTGTCCTCATGTGACATCTGCCCTATGGATTCTATAGCGAGGATTGAGTCTTGTCTGCTTAAAAGCTGTATGTGTGCCTTTTATTTTAAAAATCATCTTGTATTACTAAAGCAAACCAAACTAAACCAAACTGAACATTTGGACTGTATCTGCATTACGTATGAAAATATTACAGCATTCAGGTTTTTGGGTTTCGGTGAAGAGTAAGGAAAGGCAAATCTATCAATTTTGCTTTCTCATTTTTCCAATCTTAAATTCAGCTCTCCACAGATCCCTATCCATTTACTTTTCTAAAATAAAAAAGTCACCATAAAAAACCCATTAGCGTTTTTGTGTATATTAAGCAAGATTGCGTAAAAAATGTGCATACTTTTAAATGCAATCTTGCTTAATGTACACAATTTCCAAAGCAATATACTCAATTTCCAAAGAATGTTTATTTTCACTATTTTTATGCACACTCTACCATTGCATATGCATTTTTGCACACATTACATATTTGCCTTGAGAAGTGCACAGCAAAATTCAGAGAAGTGAACATTTCAGAGAATGTCCATGTTTTGGTATGGTTCCAGAAAGTGTGAATTGCGTAGGTTTCCCTTTAAAAGCAAACAGAATCTCATTTCTCCCCCATTACTAGTAGAGAATTTGGTTACTATAAGCACAACCACATGCTCAAATCCTTGCATGAAAAGACAGGGCAATCCAGGGCCTCTAGATCAGGACTCCAGAGGTGTGCCACATCATGCATGGAGCTGTCGTGTGAGTAGGCTACCCCATTCACTTCAATATTGGGGGAGGTTGCACATGTGCAAAAGAGTCACGTGTCCCTTCCATTGAAATGAATGAGGAAGTGCTTGATTGCGTAGGAACTCCATATATGTATCAAGGCTCCCATGTTCACAGCAGGCATAGGCAATCTTTAGCCCTCCAGATGTTTTGGACTACAATTCCCATCATCCCTGACCACTGGTCCTGTTAGCTAGGGATCATGGGAGTTGTAGGCCAAAACATCTGGAGGGCTGAAGGTTGCCTATGCCTGTGTTACAGGAACAGAGTGACTCTGATTCTAGCCATTCATTGCTATCCTATCTTAAATCCTAATGCATTATGAACCACCTGCTTCAAACTTGTGTATTTCTTTCTGGAGAAAGGATTCAATGGCTACTCTGGATTTATTTATGCTGTGCATGGAACTGGGTTTAAAGGTATAAGCAGTACGTATTCAGAGATGAATCCTCCTTACACAACTGCAACTCCTTACACAAACAATTATCCGAAATTTATGGTTGCTCCTTTCCTTGTCCTTCATGTTAGAGGAAATTCTGTGTGTCAGAATCTCTCATTTTTCCCCAGTCTCTGATTGCCTTTGATGCCCTCAAGGCAACTTGGATAAAAGAGGTTAGTAGCATAGGCATAGAGTCACTAGTTAGAGAAACTGCCAGTAGATGGCACTCCATAATATGTAACTTAGATTTTGCCATCAACAAGGAAGAAAGAGGAAGAAAATATCGTTCCCCTCAAATGGATTCCAGTATGCTTTTAAAAGGAAGAAACTGAAAGAATCCAAGATAAATATTCTTTAGCGTTTCCCTTTTCTGGGATTTCTTAGGCAATGGCTTTCATTTACATTTTAAGGATTAAAGTTTATTTTAAAATTTAAAATGAAGTGGGTAACAAGGTAAGTTGGTTTCCTGCTACATTGCTGTACTAGTGGACACATTCATAAGTGCCCAGGAACAGAATCCATGATTTCAAGGCTACCATCAGCACAATGTACTGAATAGACAAATGGGAAAATACTAGGTTTCCAAAGAAGTGGTTTTCAAAATTTTAGTCACTGTTCTGATCACTGGATGGAGTTTGGTGGGCAAGATGTTGGAGCCTGGAATGTTTGGCGAGTTTGGTGGGCAAGGCGTTGGAACCTGGAATGTCCTGGTGGATTTTGCTATGTTGGGAGCAGAGATGCAGAATCAATAGAAAAGAAATTAACTTTTACTCCAGCGGTGGGGAACCTATGGCCCTCCAGATGTTCTTGAACTCCAATTTCCATCAGTCCCAGTAACAATGGCTCAATGGAGGGGTGGGGAACTTGTAGCCCATGGGCAGAATCAGGCCCGTAAGACCTCCTAGTTTGGTCCATATAACCATTTTGTCCAAGCCAAATCCACCTGCCTATAAAGACCAGGTTCAGCCAAAGAGGTGTGTGAAGACACCACCTATCAGCTGTTCAGTGATGCCTGGAATGCCCTGCAAAATGAACCGTGCACAGAGCTTTGCAAGATCCGACAATCACCTGATTATCAGTCTTGTGGAGCCCCTTGCAAAGTGCTCTGCAAAACTCTTCCGAAATACTTTGCAAGGGGTTTCACAAGACCCGACCGTCAGCTAATTATTGGTTTTTATGGAGCACTTTGTAAGGGATTCTGCAAGACCCAATCCTTAGCTGATGGTTGGTGCTTTGCAGGCTGTTCTTTCGCCTGCATAGTTTGATATCAAAGCATGACAGTAAAAAAGCATCATCTCATGTCATTGTGATGTCATCTGTGATGGACAACTGGGCATCCATGCCCATCTGTCAAACTTGGACTGCAGCGGGTAGAGGAGCAAAGATAACAGTCTGGCCTGTTGGCAAGATCCTGTTCTTTACCCCTGGCCTGTCATCAGGGATTTTGGGAGTTGTAGTCCAACACTGGAGGGCCCCACATTCTCCACTCCAAATCTATTACAGTGGTACCTCGGGTTAAGTACTTAATTCGTTCTAGAGGTCCGTTCTTAACCTGAAACTGTTCTTAACCTGAAGCACCACTTTAGCTAATGGGGCCTCCTGCTGCCGCTGTGCCGCCGGAGCATGATTTCTGTTCTCATCCTGAAGCACAGTTCTTAACACGAGATAATGTTTCTGGGTTAGCGGAGTCTGTAACCTGAAGTGTCTGTAACCTGAAGCGTATGTAACCTGAGGTACCACTGTACCAGGTTCTGCTTCAAAGTATCTAGTTTCTTCAAGGAAATACCTGATACTGCCCAAGGCAGTACAAATTGCTGATTGGGCAGGTTAAATACTTGGCATTTGGCAACCCTACAAGTGCTCATCTAGGAAATGTCAATTTCTGAGCCTTTTTTGTAATCTGCAATCATATTCCCATGTCCCTGTGGCTTAAAAACCTGGGCTTCTGCTTTTAATAAAATCAAAGCTGGATTTTTCAAGTCAGTCATACCAACCTGAGCAACTTTAAGATCTGTGAAGCAATCTTATATTGCTGTGCCAGCTACAGACTCCAGTCTTCTTAAACTCCTAATGGAGCTGAAGAATAAACCTGCTTCACTCATTCTACACTGAGTGGTGAAAAGTTCAAGGCAGTATTTACAGGGTCCATTTTCTGTGGGGGAGAGCACTGTGAAGATATAATGTGTCTTCATAACAACACACACAGAGATACACAACCCTGCTTATTTACTTTATCAGTCTAGGCAAAAAATAAAAAATAAATATGAAAGAACTGTAGCTACAAGAGAAGGCACAAGACAGAGCTTAAACTAATGGGTGGAAATCAAAGGGAAGCATATTTCAGGTAACAATTAGGAGAAACTTGCTGTTTGATACGGTAATACCTTGCCTTGGATAATGATGGGCTCACCTGCTGAAGTTATTTACACAGAGACTTGACAGCCATCTGACTAACCTGCACCCTTCATCGTAGATCATGCACTTAGCAGGAAATTGGATTAAATAACCTCCAAATAAACTCTTCCAGTTCTAAACATCTGAGTCTATAGTTTGAAGCAGGGAAAATACTAGTTCTAAAGCCACAGCAGGTCAAGCCCTAGGTTTAGCCAGAGCAAAATAAGCAGCTTATATTGCTTATGCCTCATTTTTTTTAGAGAGTAAGAATGAGTTTATGTATGGATATTATTCTGAGGCCACCTGCCTCTTGCCATCAGGTCCTGATCTGCTTTCTTTGGTACTCAACCTGGTCTGTTTTCAACCAGATCCATAACTGCACATAAACAAATCAACCAATTTACACTCCCCACTCCAAGTTTCATTGCAAATAATCGATGGTCCACATGGAATACAGTGGTACCTCGGGTTAAGTACTTAATTCATTCCGGAGGTCCATTCTTAGCCTGAAACTGTTCTTAACCTGAAGCACCACTTTAGCTAATGGGGCCTCCTGCTGCTGCTGCGCCGGTGGAGCACGATTTCTATTCTCATCCTGAAGCAAAGTTCTTAACCCGAGGTACTATTTCTGGGTTAGCGGAGTCTGTAACCTGAAGCGTATGTAATCTGAAGCGTATGTATCCCGAGGTACCACTGTATAAATATAGGCAGAGGTCTTTGCTGCTTTCTTTGTTGCATGGGCTCACACAAACCCTGCAAGAGCCAAGTAAAAATGCTTTCCACTAGCCATTCAGATGTTTTCCAGCAAATGCATGTTGTCTGTTTTTCCAGATCAGGTTATCAAACATTTCTGTTTGTTTTCTCTTGATAGCTATTTAATCAACCTGATCTACCCCACCAGTCCAAGAGAGAGAAAATGAGAGGGGAAAAGCAGTGCCTTCAGCATAATCCAAAAACCCATTACGTTACTATACACTTTTTCACCACCGTCCATCACATCATCAGTGAAATATTTTTTTAAAAGAAATATTAATAAATTTAGCTTCAGAGCAGCCCTATGAAATTAATTATTTTCATATATTCTTTTCTAAAAAGAAAAAATATAACTCTTAAGGCACAGTAACTGGTGCAGAATCACACAAAGGACCTTAAAGTCAGAGGTAAGAAACTGCATGTTATGAAACCGTAATGATGGTTTACTCTCAGGGCCACCCGTCCGCTGATGAATGACAGTTCTGCTCTATAGGAGCTCCACTGGCAGAACCCATCTCTGCTTGCATATATTAATTTCAGAAAAGGCACCGAAGGAAATGCAAAGAAACGTCTGAGTTCTAACGAATGCAAAATTCCTAATATGAACTGAACCAGTACTCCCTCTTCCATACATATTTGCAGTGGGTTAAGAAATAATTAATGCACAGAATATCTTGTTGGAAATTTGTTTTGCCTTTTGCATGTGTCTTACACAGATACATGATGGGAAACAGCTACACCATCTCAAGCTCTATGGCTTGTTGTGAGATAGGAAAGGCCTTGTTCCTTTTTCGGGGGACAAGGGCTTGAAACAAGGCTCCCATCCAGCAAGATATAACTATAGTTTGCATTATCGTCATGTCAATGAAATGATAAACAAAAATAAAAATGTCAATGAAATGATAAACAAAAATAAAAATAGATTTGTACATAGCAATTCGAGATTTGAATTGGAATTGCTAAATAATAAATTTAAAATACTATCCAAAATGTATAGATTACTATTGGAATGACATTTAAAAGATGAAGTTAAATCAGTTATGATACATTGGGTTACAGACATAAGCCACAATATACCAATAGACGACTGGGGGAGATTATGGAAAGAGGGAATAAACTTTACTGCCTGCAGTGCGCTAAAAGAAAATATAATGAAAATGATGTATAGATGGTATATAACACCAGTAAAACTAGCCAAAATGTATAAAACAAATAATAAATGTTGGAAATGTAAATAAAAAGAAGGCACGTTTTACCATATGTGGTGGGAATGTAAGAAAGTAAAAGACTTCTTGGAAATGATTTAGAATGAAATTTTAAAAAATGTTGAAATATACTTTTCAAAAAAACCCAGAAGCTCTTTTACTTGGTATGGTATGTTCAGAAATCCATAACAATGATAAAAACATGTTTTTATATGTGACCACTGCAGCAAGAATATTATTAGCCCAACGTTGGAAAGAAGATGAAATATCAACAAAAGAAGAGTGGCAAACAAAACTGATGGATTATGCTGAGCTGGTGAGACTAACAGAGAAAATCTGAAACCAGCAGGACCAGATTTTCCTAAAGGACTGGAAGAAATTTATGTTGTACGGTATTTAAAAGACAATTGTAATTATTTAACATTGCTTGTGGGGTTACAAGAAGTTTTGTAAGGAGGACTTTATAAATTATTGTGGAAAGGATTAAAAATAGATGATGTAAAAGTGGATTTAAAGCAATAAGTATAGTAATAAAATGCAAAAATAGAGAGGAATTTAGAAAACCATTATAAGGGGATTCTTAGGCTGTGATAGCCAAATATTTGTTATGATTTTATTAAGTTTTCATGCAAAAAAACAATAAAAATCTATAGATATAGATATACATATAGATAGATATAACTATAGCTTCTTTTGACTGCTCCTCCCCCAATATACTGTTCTAAAACATGTGGCAAAAAATATCATCTCTCTCTTGAATATGTAAGGTAAAGGTAAAGGGACCCCTGACCATTAGGTCCAGTCGTGACCGACTCTGGGGTTGCGGTGCTCATCTCACTTTATTGGCCGAGGGAACCGGCGTACAGCTTCTGGGTCATGTGGCCAGCATGACTAAGCCGCTTCTAGCAAACCAGAGCAGCGCACGGAAACGCCGTTTACCTTCCCGCCAGAACGGTACCTATTTATCTACTTGCACTTTGACGTGCTTTTGAACTGCTAGGTTGGCAGAAGCAGGGACTGAGCAACAGGAGCTCACCCCGTCACGGGGATTTGAACCACCAACCTTCTGATCGGCAAGTCCTAGGCTCTGTGGTTTAACCCACAGTGCCACCTGCGTCCCCTTGAATATGTAGTTGGCTCTAATTCATGGCTCATAGACAAGTCCCATTGGGGGATGGGGAATCTGTGGGCATCTGGATGTTGTTAGTTTCCAACACTATATTATTACTTTTAAAACTTTGGACATAGTTGTTGATTCTGTTATGTATTAAAAAAATAAAAAAAGACCCACTGACCCTCACTGAGAAAATGATGAAGCCAGATCCCATTGGCTGTACATCGGCCATTTTTCTCACTGCACAAAGTCTGATTTCACATTATGAGTTCAGAAAGAAGAGGCAGCAGGCATAGGTGTTTATGTGGGGAATAGCACAGAAACAGCATTAGCCGTAGCACTAGGAAATGTGGCACCACTTAGGACTGAATATAATTAAGCATTCCATGTGCCCCCAGGAGAAGTAGTAACATAACTGAAAATCAAAAGTGGTGAATATTTAGTGCAAAATTAGAGCAATAATAAGGCGTAATATGAAACAGTGGCCAACAACAGTTATAAAAGCCTATTCCAGCAAAATACAGCAGCACCAAATACCAAAACCTTCTTCAGCAACATTACAACAGCAGGTACAGTCAACAAAATATCTCCCATCAGTCTACCCAAAAGCCTGGGAGATATGGCTAAATATAACATCATTAGTATTTCAGAAGTCCCCATTGTTGTCGTTTAGTCGTGTCCGACTCTTCGTGACTCCATGGACCAAAGCACGCCAAGCACTTCTGTCTTCCACTGCCTCCCGCAGTTTGGTCAAACTCATGCTGGTAGCTTCAAGAACACTATCCAACCATCTCGTCCTCTGTCGTTCCCTTCATCTTGTGCCCTCCATCTTTCCCAGCACCAGGGTCTTTTCCAAGGAGTCTTCTCTTCTCATGAGGTGGCCAAAGTATTGGAGCCTCAGCTTCACGATCTGTCCTTCCAGTGAGCATTCAGGGCTGATTTCCTTCAGAATGGATACGTTTGATCTTCTTGCTGTCCAAGGGACTCTCAAGAGTCTCCTCCAGCACCATAATTCAAAAGCATCAAATCTTCAGCGATCAGCCTTCTTTATGGTCCAGCTTTCACTTTCATACATCACTACTGGGAAAACCATAGCTTTTGCTATACGGACCTTTGTTGGCAAGGTGATGTCTCTACTTTTTAAGATGCTGTCTAGGTTTGTCATTGCTTTTCTCCCAAGAAGCAGGCGTCTTTTAATTTCGTGGCTGCTGTCACCATCTGCAGTGATCATGGAGCCCAAGAAAGTAAAATCTCTCACTGCCTCCATTCCTTCCCCTTCTATTTCCCAGGAGGTGATGAGACCAGTGGCCAAGATCTTCGCTTTTTTGATGTTGAGTTTCAGACCATATTTTGCGCTCTCCTCTTTCACCCTCAATAAAAGGTTCTTTAATTCCTCCTCACTTTTTGCCATCAAGGTTGTGTCATCTGCATATCTGAGGCTGTTGATATTTCTTCCAGCAATCTTAATTCCGGCTAGGGCTTCATCCAGCCCAGCCTTTCGCATGATGAATTCTGCATATAAGTTAAATAAGCAGGGAGACAATATACAGCCTTGTCATACTCCTTTCCCAATTTGAACCAATCAGTTGTTCCACATCCAGTTCTAACTGTAGCTTCCTGTCCCACATAGAGATTTCTCAGGAGACAGATGAGGTGATCAGGCACTCCCATTTCTTTAAGAATTTGCCATAGTTTGTGTGGTCGACACAGTCAAAGGCTTTTGCATAGTCAATGAAGCATAGTCAATGAAGTTCATAGCCAATGAACTCCCCATTACACAACTACATAGATGCATCTCTGTTTGTTCACATTTGCCTGTTAAACACATTTTTGCACATTTCTCCTACTAACTCACACTTTTGACTATGGACTCCAAACAAAAGCTTACTCCCCTCTCCCAAATGCGGCTGCAATTTTCTTTAAGCTTTCCTAGTGCTCAAATCCAGCAATTTTTTTGAGGTTTCACCTCTCCTTTTTTTAGTTTCATGTTCCTTTGGCACCAAGTCCCCCTTTTCTGGCTTGATCAATATGGGTTCCATTCGGAATGCACATAGATCAGTTACCTGGGCTTTGCTAACAACATAAAACAGTTTCCAGCAAGCAAAACTCAGCATTTATCTTGCTTTATTCTGATGCTGGATGATCTGAATAACACAAATGGTGCATTGAAAATTGCTCAGAGTAGAATTTATCTGCCAGCGCTGTATCTGGGCTGTTGTCTAGTAACCCACTGCCTTTGGCAGCACAGCGTCTTGCATTGGTGATTTTCTTGTCAGGTGGAACTGTCTGAGATTGATTATAAGGCTGGTCAGGTTCCTCCCTTTCCCCAACCTTGAAAATGCTTGTCTGCCTGTGGAAGCCCCATTCCGTGTGTTGGACAGCTCTGGATTGACGGGCTTGGCAGAAGGTGTAATTTGTAACTCCGAGGGAGGCTGACAGGGATAACTAAGCAGTCTGAGGTTTCAACTTTTGGAATGATGTTAAAGGCAAATTTGTTCTTTCTTTTCAACTGGTATAACTATGTGTTTGGGACATGCAGAACCAGGTGCAAGCACCAGCTAGCTGAATGGGAAGAAGCAGAAATAGATAAAGCAGAACATTGATCTAAATGACTAGGTGGCAAGCCAGTGAAGAGGTAAATGGTGATGTTGGAGGGGGAAAATAGTAGAAATTATTACTGTTAACCAATGATGTAGCCTATTCAGGCCTGTTTTCATGATCATTTACCTCTAGAGTATGGGACTGTCAATGTGTGGTCCTCCAAATGCTTTTGCTGGACTACAACTACCTACGGGACCGCCTCTCCTGATATGTCCCACAGAGGAACTTACGGTCTTCAAATAAAAACATCTTGAAGGTCCCAGGCCACAGAGAGGTTGGGCTGGCCTCAACTCCTCAACTAGAGCCACCAGGGCTTTTTCGGCTGTGGCTCCGATCTGGTGGAACGCTCTGTCACAAGAGACTAGGGCCCTGCGGGACTTGACATCTTTCCGCAGGGCCTGCAAGACAGAGCTGTTCTTTGGTCAGGGCACAGCCTGACTCCCTCCTTTGGCAATCTACACAGAATCTCTAGCCCAATGGTTGCCATCAATTTGATTTGAATTAATTTTATAATGAATGATTTTAGAATGTTGTACTATTTTATTTATTTTTTATTGTTGTTAGCCGCCCTGAGCCCAGCTTCGGCTGGGGAGGGCGGGATATAAATAAAATTTATTATTATTATTATTATTATTATTATTATTATTATTATTATTATTATCATTCCTGACCATTAGCCATGCTGTCTGGAGATGATTGGCTTTGTAGTGGAAGAGCCACCACAGAACAAAGGGTGTTGGACTATCAGCCCCAGCAAGCATGGATCATGGTAGTTCAACAACACCTGAAAGACCATTAGAAGGTCTAGGGTAGGGGCGGGAATGTGTGGGCTTACAGATGGTATTGGACTACAGCTCCCACCAGCTAGTGTGCCCAATGATATGATCTGAGCTGTAATCCAATGTTTACGGGCCTTTTTTCAGGGGGAACTCACAAGAACTAAGCTCCAGCCCCTCTCAGGTGGGCACCATCTAAGAGAATAAGGGAGGCATTAATGGTGAGTTCCGAAACCTCTTTTTTCTAGAAAAATGGCAGACTAACCTGATCTCGTTTTTTGACAGAATTACAAGCCTGGTAGATGAAGGGAACGCAGTAGATGTAGCCTACCTTGATTTCAGCAAGGCATTTGACAAGGTGCCCCATGATATTCTTGTAAAGAAACTGGTAAAATGTGGTCTTGACTATGCTACCACTCAGTGGATTTGTAACTGGCTGACTGACCGAACCCAAAGAGTGCTCATCAATGGTACCTCTTCATCCTGGAGAAGAGTGACTAGTGGGGTGCCACAGGGTTCTTTCTTGGGCCCGGTCTTATTCAACATCTTTATCAACGACTTGGATGATGGACTCAAGGGCATCCTGATCAAATTTGCAGATGACACCAAACTGGGAGGGGAGGCTAACACCCCAGAGGACAGGATCACACTTCAAAACGACCTTGACAGATTAGAGAACTGGGCCAAAACAAACAAGATGAATTTTAACAGGGAGAAATGTAAAGTATTGCACTTGGGCAAAAAAAATGAGAGGCACAAATACAAGATGGGTGACACCTGGCTTGAGAGCAGTACATGTGAAAAGGATCTAGGAGTCTTGGTTGACCACAAACTTGACATGAGCCAACAGTGTGACGCGGCAGCTAAAAAAGCCAATGCAATTCTGGGCTGCATCAATAGGAGTATAGCATCTAGATCAAGGGAAGTAATAGTGCCACTGTATTCTGCTCTGGTCAGACCTCACCTGGAGTACTGTATCCAGTTCTGGGCACCACAGTTCAAGAAGCACACTGACAAACTGGAACGTGTCCAGAGGAGGGCAGCCAAAATGGTCAAAGGCCTGGAAACGATGCCTTATGAGGAACGGCTAAGGGAGCTAGGCATGTTTAGCCTGGAGAAGAGGAGGTTAAGGGGTGATATGATAGCCATGTTCAAATATATAAAAGGATGTCACATAGAGGAGGGAGAAAGGTTGTTTTCTGCTGCTCCAGAGAAGCAGACACAGAGCAATGGATCCAAACTACAAGAAAGAAGATTCCACCTAAACATTAGGAAGAACTTCCTGACAGTAAGAGCTGTTCGACAGTGGAATTTGCTGCCAAGGAGTGTGGTGGAGTCTCCTACTTTGGAGGTCTTTAAGCAGAGGCTTGACAACCATATGTCAGGAGTGCTCTGATGGTGTTTCCTGCTTGGCAGGGGGTTGGACTCGATGGCCCTTGTGGTCTCTTCCAACTCTACGATTCTATGATTCTATGATTCTATGGCCCTGTGCCTGGAGGGTATCTTGCTGACTGCCCTTGCCTTCCCATTGTGACAGCCTTCAACTGGATTCTAGCAGGTGAACAGGCTGTGACCTACACTTGCTAAATTAATGACTAACTACTTCCTGTTATACACACAAACTCTTGCCTACATAGAAATCACATAGTGCAGAGTTGACTTCTGTATGGCTTCCCAAAATCATTGTTAAGCTTATTATTTATCATAATTTTGTAGACAGAAAAACAATGTTTGAAGTAATCCAGAGATTCAGGGATTTTTCTACACCTGTGCTGAGGATGACCAAGGTGTTGGTGCTGAGTGTTGGGCCACCTGTGTCTCTGGAAATGTCTAGGTGTATAATTATGCTAGATTCCAAATACAACTGCAAAAGTTCTCCATGTTATTTGATGCGATCCCATCCAAAAGAAGTAGTTTATCTGAAGCAGTCCTTCCTCTGCTAAAGGAGCATTCTGTTCAATACAGAAGAGCTTTTGAAGGATAAAGAGGACTCAAGGTGAAGAGAGGATCAGCTTTGTAGGGACTATGGTGCATCTGGAAGGCAAGGTACAAAGACTCCTCCTCCTCAAAGGCCATTTGGTGCCCCCTGAGGCTCTTCTAACCTCAAACATATAAGCAGTCATTGAGCATGACTCTAAGCTCCATGGGGACTCCAGTGGGGTCATAAGCCCCACAGGCCAACTGAGTTGGGGAATGCTTTGTGCATTCACTGGGGGCTCTTAATTTTCAGGACAGCAGACCAAGCTGCAGTGGAGGTGTCAATGCACACCTAACCACAAAAGATAACCAGCTTGCTCCATATGTGCACCATGCACACTGGAGATAACCAGCAATTCCATAGCTCCATATGTGCACCATGCACACTGGAGCTCCAGTATTTTGTCATCTAAAGCCTTTTAAAATTAAAAGCCCATCTTTTACAATGGCGAGAGCTATAAGAAACTGGAACTTAAAAAAAAAGAAAGCTGGGATTCTTGAGTATCTGATGGAGAAACCGGAGCCTCTGGTGGAAGCTAAATCCCTACACTTTTTCTGTGCAATCACAGCCGTGTAGCTCTGTGGCAAGCCATCTAATGGCCTTTTTTTTCACTTTTAAGCAATATCTGTACTACGATTCAGTCAGTAAGCACTTTTTTGATGGGTTATGGTGTTTTCTTCATAGTGCTGACCACTGTTAAGTAAGTAGATTCCAAGCCCCCAGGTTGTATAGAAACTGCTTTTGAGCGCACAATGCCCGCTGCGTTTTCTCCTTGTAGTGTCCAGAAACCTTTTTGAAGTTTACTTTCCTTTTAAAGTGCTGCCAAGTCTGCCGCAGCTAAGTGGGACACCAGCCAGGGCAATGCTAATGAGGCAAATTGACATTTAGCAAAGGATTTGTTGTTGCTGTCAGCCTGCTGTATCCATACAATGGAAACAACGCATGAGTCATCATTACCCATAACTGCATTGTATCACATTTCAGATCAATATTCAAGACATTAAAAGGCCAATAATGTTACAACAAATGAGCCGGAGAGAGAACTGAAATGCCACGGTTAGCCTGCTTCCCCCCCCCCCGCCCTCCTGTCCCCTCCTCTCCATCAGTAAGTGGCTGCTTATTCAAATGCTAAATTGTTTTGCATGCTTCAGGAAAAAATGGGCCTGATCAGGAGATGTGTTTTTATTTTTTTTATTTTAGCACTGACGCCCACCCTTCATCACAAATTCACAGGGTGGGGCTGTAGGGCTTACAGCGTAATCCAAGACACACAGTTAAGTAACACCGGAAATATATAGCACAACCCAACATGTTAAAATCAACATTTCATTCATTCTTTGGGCTGGTAGCTCATTGAGAGTGGGAGGTCAGAAGGCAGGGAGACCGACAGCAGGGGGACCCAGAGTCAACGACGGGCAAAGGCAAGTCATTCATTTTCTGTCTCCATTCTCTTCCCTGCTGAGTTCTGCAAGCCTCAATGCTGAGGAGGGAGCAGAGAAGCAGTGGATCATAGAATCATAGAGTTGGAATAGACCACAAGGGCCATCGAGTCCAACCCCCTGCCAAGCAGGAAACACCATCAGAGCACTCCTGACATATGGTTGTCAAGCCTCTGCTTAAAGACCTCCAAAGTAGGAGACTCCACCACACTCCTTGGCAGCAAATTCCACTGTCGAACAGCTCTTACTGTCAGGAAGTTCTTCCTAATGTTTAGGTGGAATCTTCTTTCTTGTAGTTTGGATCCATTGCTCTGTGTCTGCTTCTCTGGAGCAGCAGAAAACAACCTTTCTCCCTCCTCTATGTGACATCCTTTTATATATTTGAACATGGCTATCATATCACCCCTTAACCTCCTCTTCTCCAGGCTAAACATGCCTAGCTCCCTTAGCCGTTCCTCATAAGGCATCGTTTCCAGGCCTTTGACCATTTTGGTTGCCCTCCTCTGGACACGTTCCAGTTTGTCAGTGTGCTTCTTGAACTGTGGTGCCCAGAACTGGATACAGTACTCCAGGTGAGGTCTGACCAGAGCAGAATACAGTGGCACTATTACTTCCCTTGATCTAGATGCTATACTCCTATTGATGCAGCCCAGAATTGCATTGGCTTTTTTAGCTGCCGCGTCACACTGTTGGCTCATGTCAAGTTTGTGGTCAACCAAGACTCCTAAATCCTTTTCACATGTACTGCTCTCAAGCCAGGTGTCACCTATCTTGTATTTGTGCCTCTCATTTTTTTTGCCCAAGTGCAATACTTTACATTTTTCCCTGTTAAAGTTCATCTTGTTTGTTTTGTCCCAGTTCTCTAATCTGTCACATTGGACTGATTGTAAGCAGGAAGACAGGCAGGTGGAGGCTGACTGGGGGGCAGATTGAGGCAGGTGGGGCAGTGCCCCTGTCACCAAAATTGACTGGTCTCCACTGCATCCATTTCAAAATACCTCACCTACTTGAATGTTAAGCAGCCCATGTTCTTCTATAATGTAGGGTTTTATAATAATAATAATAATAATAATAATAATAATAATAATAATAATAATAAAGATAGATAAGATCCCAGTTTATTTCCCAAGTACTTCTTCTGCATTTGGGGAACCCGGTAAATTATATTTCAGTTTTAATGGTAGACTCCAGCCCTAAGATTACAGAATGAAGAAGAAGAGGAGGAGGAGGAAGAGGAGGAGGAGGAGTTTGGATTTGATATCACTACCCGAAGGAATCTCAAAGCGGCTAACATTCTCCTTTCCCTTCCTCCCCCCACAACAAACACTCTGTGAGGTGAGTGAGGCTGAGAGACTTCAAAGAAGTGTGACTAGCCCAAGGTCACCCAGCAGCTGCATGTGGAGGAGCGGAGATGTGAACCCAGTTCACCAGATTACGAGTCTACCGCTCTTAACCACTCTACCACCCTGGAAAAGATAGTGATGTGTTTTTTTTGCTGTAGCCATCAAAACTAGGCCTCAATTATTAAAGGGAAGATGAGTTCAGAGAGTCAAAATTGTCTTTTTGAAAAACTATTTCTGATTTTTGTTGCACTATTATTTTAAAAAGGACAATCTGTGTGTTTTGATATATTTTAACTGTTGAAAACTGAGTTGTGAATCCAGTGGGGTAACTAAGTTCTGATCCAAACACAATTCCATTTTATATATTAATTCACAAAGATCCTTACTTGGGAGGAGGGCTCAAGGAAATAAAGTCTATGCAAGAAACATAGGGTTGCCTTTGCTCCCGCTGGTCAGCAGGTGAGGACAATGTAAGTTGCATTTATCTCTAGTACAAAATGCTGAACATTTGATGCACTGTGGAAGTTTTGCAAGGCCACATGCATAGTCATCCAAAAAGTCTCCACCAGAGCCTGTCCTTTGACCAACAGCACTCTCTACCATTAAGTGGAAGTCCTGTCTATTTGTGGGGTCGAGAGGCACCTCGTCTTTGCTTTTTGTGTTCTGTTTCTTTCTCAATATTCCTTTGATGCTGATAAAAGCTGCCACTTTCCATGGCCAATCGAATAAACTTTCATCTACCGTGTGCCAGTTCCATTCACTCCATTCCTCCTTTGATCTAAAGTAGGATCTTTTTCTGTTTTGCTCTCCTCTATTGTATGTGTTTTAAAAATGTTTCGATAATAACAAATCTCAAGGACAGGAAGATGTGTGTGTGTGTGTGTGTGTGTGTGTGTGTTTGTGTGTATTTAAAAATGGGGGGTGTTTCACGTCTCTGTATTGTCACATAATACTAATAACTGAGCTGGCTGGTGCACCATCATTAAAATCTCATTTCTCTCTTGATGAATAATAGGGTCAACAGGATGGTTGCTTTTAATGAACAGAGAGAAAGGGCAGGCATAAAAATATTTATATATGACTGATTAGAAAAATGTTGGCACTGCTAAGCATTTAATGGAGCATTGTCAGGCATTTCAAATCACTGGATTATCTTATGGGAACAGAGGGCAGGACCCGAACAATGGATTCGAATTTCAAGAAAGGATGTTCCTGAATAAACACTAAGAAGAACTTTCTGGGGGTAAGAGCTGTATAACAGTGAAATGGACTACCTTGGAAGGTGATGGACTCTCCTTCATGGGAGGTTTTTAAACAGAAGTTGAATGACCATCTGTCAGGGAGTTGAATTAGATGTTAAAGTTAAAAGTTTAATATGCTTATAATGTAATGTTTGTAAGTAGTGAAGTTTGTTGTTGTTTTTTGCAAAGGTTTGCATTTGCAAAGCAAAGAAGTTAACCTCAATCAAGAGGTTTCACTCTAGGTGAAAGCGGAAGGCTGGTGTTTTTCCATTTCACACTGTTAAGCTATCTGATGACTCATCACCAGAAACTGAGCTGCATATCTCTCACAATGGGAGAGGAAACTTGAGAAGTCAGTGATGGCTAGTAATTGCAGCAACAGATGAAACTAAACTCTGCAATGATGAATAAGCTTAGAATCCCACTCTGGGACCAGAGAAAGTTTTCTGAACTGCATAAGACACTTACTTAAAGGACTGAACCACATTGCCTGCTACTTGAGTGCAATGTGTTACTTTGTTTCTTTGTAACTTTTATCTTTTGTAACTTGTATTTAATTCTGTTCTTCAGTAAAGCTTTGAAACTCATTTTTGAAGTGGGAAGCTCATTTATTTCTACACAAGGCCCAGATTATGGATTCTACTGAAGAACTCTTACCCTGGAATCCTTTTCAGCTCTACAATCCTACGGTCATATGATCCTATGAGTAACCTGAGAACTATTCCATACTGTTGCAGGTGCCCCTTGAACCTCTGAATACGAAATACTCTGGACAAACAATCAGCAGAAGGCTATTGCCTTCATGCCCTGCCTTTGAGGAGCTTCCAGTTGGCTATTGTTTGAAACTGAATGCTGGACCAGCCACATCTGATCTAGAAAGGCACTCTCCGCCCCCGCCCCTTGCTACATTTGTATGCTCTCATGCACTCTTAGACTGGCTTTGGGCAAGTCATTAACTCATAACCTCATTTCCCCTGTATTCATAAAAAAACCCAAAAAAACCCCAGCCCACAGGGTTATAATGAAGATGAATGCAATAATTATTACATCTAAAGAGAGAGGTAAAAGAAGAGATTAATATTCATGGCCAGGATCATTCATTGGCAAGATGACACCCTAAAGCATTCCCTTAGGGTCTGAAATCTATACCTCCTTTATCCCCTTAGAAAGGCATGGGATACAGGGGGATGTAAGCCTCTCTAGATGATTACAAATGGCTTTGGCTTTTCAAAACAATGCTGGATGTTTCCCTTACACCAAGGATTGATTTTGACCTGAGGACTATATTCATCCATAGCTCAGCCTCTGGGAGCCGCAAGCCAGCAGTGGGCATGGCCACTTCACATTCCCATGCACACAAACAGAGGACACTCACACAGTCCCTTTTCCAAAGCTGATCTGTGAAGCTCAGTTTATCCCCCTCTGTGCTCATTAGATGGGGATGGGATAATGTGCCTCTTCATCAGGGCAATGGGTTTTGCAGATCATCTCCGTATCTCAGCATTGCATCTACTTTTGTTTCCCACCCTGCTTTTTTTACTCCCACAACCAAAATTTGTGGGGCCTGGAAGAGTGAGGGAGATACATTTGCTTAGGGGGCTGATCAGAGTCTCTAAACCAAATTCCAGTACCAAGTTAGTATATGGCCATTTCCGTAATGCACAAACCCTGAAGCCTTAATTAAAGCCATTCCCTCCCAGGTTACAATAAATGGAGTTAGTTGGTTATAATGGTACAAGAAATATTTGTGCAGAAACAAAGGTATTTATTTGTTGGCACTTCCAGAAATGTTTTCTTTGCCTCTTTGAGGAGGGTGTAAAAAATAGTCATTTTAAAAAAGGAACTTGAAATGTATCAACATTTTCGTCCTTTTATTCTTAAGCAGCTTGAGGTTCTCTGGGAAATTTGCAGAGCAGGACAGCGAGTGGGGCAGGCTGGGGAGATAGGGCCAAATGCAAATTTTACAAAGCCCCAAGGGGTGGGGGAGAAAAGAAAAGATGTTAATGCAATTACTGTTGATAAAATTCTGTGTGTGGGAGAGAAATTAGCACATAATCTCTGTATCCTTCATTACAAGCATGCTAATTACACAACAAAGTTATCCCTTTCTAATGAAAGGACGGGGGGGGGGGGGGATTAAGAAGAGCTGTGCTATTTAATTCAGAAAATGCATACTAAGGGAGGGTGGGCAAAAATGTGATCTGATGTCAATGTAAATCAGGAAGAAAGCCTCAGTAGTTAGGCTAATTCAGCCCAAGTTTACATTGCTGCAGAGGTGGGGAAACTTTTTGGCTCCCATGGGCCAATTTTGAAAGGTGGGCGGGAAAACCCACCTGTCACATGGCATGATTATGACACCACATGGTCACGTCAAAATAGAATTCCCAAGTGGCCAATAGTCAGCTTGCTGTCTGGTACTCGTAAACCACATTGCAAGGTGACTTGCCAGCCCTGCACTTGGCATGTGGAAAGCACTGAGCATAGTGTGGGATATCTAACCTCACATAACCAACATGCTTAACTCTAATCAATGCATGAAGGGGTTAAGACCATAGAGTAAGTTGTCCTGCTAGGGTTAGCTACATCAGTCCCCATCACCTTGGGGAAAAGGGTTACCAAACTGCTCCAGGCTTGAACTGTGTGGTCTAAGCAAACCATCATTGTGTTTTTATAGAAATCATTTAGAAACGTTTACCATTTTGGAATCTAAGTTATACTATCTGCTCTTCTTGCTGCTGTATGGAAAATCACATAAATCTGACCTTTGAAGAGTTTGTAAGTAAGCCTCTTTAACTTAATACATATGTGGTCTCTTCCTATGCTAAGGGAAGTGGGGAACTTTGAAAGCAATGTAGAAGGAGATATTTTAAAGTTTTAACAGTCTATTTTCCACACTTTGCTTTGCTGTATATTCTGTGATTTTAAATATCTGTGGGGGCTCTCTCAACAAAGAGTACTTGCTCCAAACCTGGATCTTAGACATCCTGGGAATTCTCCTTCTTTCATTATACCACATATATTATTATTTTCCTTCTACCAAACCAAACAAAAACCAACACATAGGGCTGTCAAAGCGCTTCTTTCTCCCCTCAACATCACTTGATGCAGAAGGGAGAAAGCAGCACTTTGACAACCCTATGATCTGTGCTTCCCAAAGTGGTATATAACTGAAAGATGAAGTTCTGGGAAAATGCACAGTGCCTTCAAATGCAGTAGCGTAATCTAAGGGGATATTAACTAGTAATGCCATTTTCTGAAAAATCTTGAGCTTATCTGCACAGATTTTTTTCTATTCCCTTCTCACTCCTTGTTCTCAAAAAGTTGTGAAGTTTCTTTTTTTTTACCAGTTCCTCTAAAAATATGAAACATTTTCACATAATAGGCATTAATAGACACATTATTTTACATATATTATAATATGCATTTTTTATGTGTTTAAACTCCAGATCTCCTAAAATAACCAGCACATAAAGAAATGCATACAACCATACATAGAACTGTGTAAAAATACATACGGTATGTATTAAGAGTTTTTAAATTATGCTGCAGAAATATAGTGCCATGTGAGGATAGACTTCTTATATGCATTATATGCATAATGCATGTATCTTTATCCTATAATTCATGGGATCCATGAATATTTGGCATCCATCTGTCTTGGGAGACAATGGAGGAGTGTGCCTTCGAGGGTGAGGTCAAGCTGTTGTATGGTTGCAGTGCCTGCTGTGGCTGTAGAGACAGATTCTTGCAGCTGGGGCAGATGAAGACGGCCCCCAGGAGACCCGCCTCTCCTGGCCTTAAGGCGAGCACTCCTCCTGGGAGAAACCAGTTCCCTTCGCCTCTCTGCCCTGAGCCTCTGCAGTTCAGGAGAGGCTGAAGGGTTACTGGACCCAGGGGGAGACTCACCTGTAGGCACTGAGTCCTCAACCACCCCCGGAGCCAGAGTGGATTTACCTGGTGCCTGCTCCTGAGGATCCGGCACAGGTGCAGGCGCTTCAGAATCAAGGCCCTGCCCCAGTTCAGCCGGCCCTGGAGGCGGGGACTCCTGTGCAGGCTGAGATTCCTCCGG
The DNA here is from genome assembly GCF_965113315.1 of Podarcis vaucheri. Lineage (NCBI taxonomy): Eukaryota > Metazoa > Chordata > Lepidosauria > Squamata > Lacertidae > Podarcis > Podarcis vaucheri. The sequence continues at coordinate 48,240,349 of NC_138748.1, read as the reverse complement.
TTCAGCCTCTGAATTGGAATCCCAGGCCATCACAAAAAGGCAGTGGGCAGACCATTGAGGCAGCATGCAGCCTGCGGGCACTCAAGCCACCGTGTCACTCCCAGGAGAGACATGTGGCTCAGGTGTGCTGCAGGCCCTGCAGTGAGTGCCACCTGGCATTTTGTCATCCCCTCAGTGGTGACACCTGGGGTGGACCGCCCCCACCACACCCTCTTCCTGTCACAGCTTGACTACAGTGTGGTCGTCTGTAAGGGATTCCCGCATGGCAGGGGTGATGTTGTCAGTCTTCATATCACATATGCAGACATCTTTGTAATGCAAAGTTGGGCTGCCAGTTAGCCTGGTGCCAGAAGGCCCCCGCCCCCCCATCATATAATGCACAAGCAACTCAGAAATAAGTGGGTGCTTGATGCAAGAGGCGGTCTGAGCTGGGCAAAGCTTCATAGGGTTGGAAATGTCAAATTCCATGTGTAAATTGGTTTAGAATGAATCCCTCCTCCATTCCTAACCAATTCATCATGATGGTGGTGGGGTTGGGGAGATGAAAGGGCTGAGAGTGCCTATCTTCATTCACATTGGCCTCTTCACTGCATACAATCTAGGGGCCATAAGTTGCATTGGACATGCTTCTCGGATGTCAGAGAGGAAGATCCGATGAAGAATTGTTATTCCCCACTGTCAGTGAAGCCTCTGATGTCCTAGTTGAATCAATATGGGAGCTCTAATGTCAGTAAGAGCAAGGCCAGATCTAGACACATCAAAGAAGCATTTCAGTTTAAAGTGTTGTAAATTTAAACAGGGAAAACAGGTAGAGGAAAAAACAGGACTCCACATCACCATCTGGTGGCACAATGTTATACAGTGGTACCTCAGGTTACATACGCTTCAGGTTACATAGAAGAGTTTGGATTTGATATCGCGCTTTATCACTACCCGAAGGAATCTCAAAGTGGCTAACACTCTCCTTTCCCTTCCTCCCCCCAAAACAAACACTCTGTGAGGTGAGTGGGGCTGAGAGACTTCAGAGAAGTGTGACTAGCCCAAGGTCACCCAGCAGCTGCATGTGGAGGAGCGGAGACGAGAACCCAGTTCACCAGATTACGAGTCTACCACTCTTAACCAGTACATCACACATACGCTTCAGGTTACAGACTCCGCTAATCCAGAAATAGTACGTTGGATTAAGAACTTTACTTCAGGATGAGAACAGAAATTGTGCGGCGGCAGCGGGAGGCTCCATTAGCTAAAGTGGTGTTTCAGGTTAAGAACAGTTTCAGGTTAAGAACGGACCTCCGGAATGAATTAAGTATGTAACCAGAGGTACCACTGTATCGCATATACAATGCATATAAATCACTTTTTCTTTACCAGTCTAGCTGATTCCCAAAAGGAGGGTGTTTCAGTGGCACTGGGGGGGGGCATGGCGTGTCTGTGTGGAGTAGGATGGGGAGGACCAAGCTTTGGCAGGGCTGTAGCTCAGTAGTAGAGCATCTGACTTTCATGCTGAAAATCCCAGGTTCAATTCCCAGCATCTCCAACTGGGGTAGGGTGAGACCCCAGCCTGAAACTTTGGGAGCCACTGTCAGTCAGGAGTGCCAGCTTGGCCACGCAACTGTGCATGCCCAGGGCCATGGGTGCCATGCAGCATGCATGGCCCTGGCACTGAAATTTGTGGGTGCCTGGCCCTTTCACTGGGAATTTTGTCAGTGCTCGGGCACCCAGGGCCCCAGGGAGTTGGCACTTACCCTGTCAGTCACTGTAGGTGTTCCTGAGCTAGATGGTCTAATGGATTGACTCAGCATGAGGCAGCTTCTTAACGGTTGAGATCTGAAGGATCCAAAGTCACTCCAGTCCCCTGGCAGGAGGGAGAAATGTAGATGTGCTTCTGAGCATGTCTAATTCCACGAGAACAACAGCCTCAAAAAGAATTAAAACCAGGAAATGGATGGTGGCATACAAGAGCATTCTTTCACCCTGACTTCTGCCCTGCCAACTTGAGTCTGGCAGAGCTTCAGCTATTGCCTATGGTCCCCCTGCCCTTTGCTGAGAATCGCAGCCTTAATATACAACCAGGAGAGAAAGTTTCCTGGCTTGTTCCATTCTTTCCTTTCTTGCACCAGAGTCTAAGAAGGCTTTGTTGGCTCGTCATGCTGTACAGCTGTGGGTACCCTTCTGTCAATTAGAAACCAGAGGTAATTACTATCCAGACGAGCATGCTTCAATGTTTTGCTAGTGATGTATAGAAAGCTCGCCAGTGGATCTTTTGGTCTGATACAAATTAGGTCTCTAATTAGGCTGCTGCAACAAAAGACAGGTCTCCTTCCAGCTGACCTGTTTACCAAGGCATGGAAATTAGAGCTGCAAATGGCTAAGAAATAGCATCCTCCCATCTCCTTGATGAATTCATAAGGCAGCAGCAGCAGCAGCATGGCGGCTCTGCCATCTGACACAGCAGCCCTCTGGCTGCTTCTCCAATAGGGAAAGGTCCTATTTTGCTAATCACATGTCCTCGTTGTTTGCCCAAACATCTCAGGAATAAAAACATGAGCATATATGGAGATCATCAAGGGCCACAGTTTTATTGCAACACCCATGGTTCTGTAATAAGAGCCTTCCTGAAAATAATGAACTCCATCCCAACAAAGTGGACTTCCTATGGTTTAAGGCAAGAGGTGGGAAATCACTCTCCTGCTGTCTACTTTTAAATGAAGAAGCTTGCTTTGCTTTCAAGTACCAAGGCCAGCCTGTTAAGTGATCTGCACTTTTCTTTGTCTGCCCACCCAAAGATGTGCTAAATCCCTTCCCCACTCACTCCAGCCAGACAGCCTTAAATGGGACAAAGCTCCCAAGTGCCAGGGTCACTCCATCCCATATCCCCTCTAACCGAATAGCAGGGAGATGTAGCTGGGGAAACGATCCATCCCAATCAAGCCACCCCAGGATCGTCACTGTGTCACATGCAGACAAATGCTTATTTGGCAGAAAAACAATGATGGCTGGTGCCCATCAAGAAGGGAAGGGCAGAAAGCAGGGAAGTGGAGCCAGAGCCAATTACAGGTGGAGACAACTTATTCTGGTTCTGTCCCCATCTTCGTCCCTGTTGAATTCAACAAAGGCAACACTGAGGCTAAGAAGGGGGAAACTGACAGGTGGTGCCACCCCCTGGACTAGATTTATGTAGGTGGGGGCTGGCTGAAAGCAGACTGAGACTGGTGGGAAAGTTCCCCAGTTGCACCAGCCTTCCCTGCAGAGAGGTCTGCAACATATCACTTTCCCTTCTCTGAAGGCACTAAACTTAGATTATGCCTTCATAAACCACATTGAGATTGTCTTGGTATTGTGTGGTATGAAAGAAACAAATAAACCTGCACTGTGAACCTTCCACTGGTGACCAACATGTGAAATCAAATTCACCAAAATGCAGTTATCCAACCCTCCAACCCTGTGGTGTGGAATAGCCAAAAAAGATGCTCCCTTTGTTCAGCTATGGAAATGGCCCTACAAATTCTGATTCATATCCCATTGATAACTGGCTAACCCTACACTACTGGATATATGGAGATGGGTGGACTTGACAATGCCACTAAACACTTTAGGGGAGGGATGGCACCATCTTTTTGAGGGAAGCCGCCTGTTCCCTCCTGATTGGCCAAGAGTTCCTGCTACACAGCCAGAGTGTGAGTCTCCTGCCTGGGGCAAATGCTCATGTCTTATATGTCTATGGACTTACGTTGGCTTTTCTCCATGCAAGATCCCTACCAAGGACTGTTTCTGGCCCCTGGCCCTGCCTTGGCCTTTAGAGGATGCCTTGTTAAATTTTGTGGTATGATTTGCTAGAGTTGTTCAGTCATCCATTCATGTTTATTACAGTCAACAGAGCAGAGATAAAAACAAACTATACAACCAATGAGTTTTGTTAAGTTTGTTAGTGTCACTGACTAGAATTGTCATTCTTCCTGTTTCAGCTCCATTCCTCAGGATCTCTAGAAGGTAAAACATGGAGGAAGGAGTGGTTGACTCTTAATTTGAAGGAAGGACTGTGGTACCTGTGGACCTCCAGAAGTTTCTGGACTACAGTTCTCATCACACTTACTCAACAGCTGTGCCGGCTGAGACTGATGGAAGTTGGAGTCCAACAACATCTGGAGAATCACAGGTTATGAGCGTACTGTACCCTGTTCTACAGCATGCTCATAAATACAAAGCACCAGGTTTTGCACGGCTTGCCATTTCAAAGTCTGCAGCTGTTAAAGTATATTTTGACCAGCCTTCACTAACTTGGTGCCCTCCAAAATTGTTTGGGGCTACAACACACATCAGCCCCAGGCAGCACCAAATGAACACCAGGATACTACTGTAGTACGTCATTGGAGTAGTGGTGGCTCAGTGCTGCTGATCAGCATTTGAGGGTAACAAAACCTGCCTCTTTTTTCATCTGTGAAATTCTTATTTCAGAAACTAATCACAGGATTTCGTATAAATTTCTTACACATTTTCCATTAGTTTGGCATGCATTCAGTCATAGCCTGTTTGCACACATTTTTCCTCAAGTACATATTTTGTATGCATTTCCCCCCAAATACACATTTGTGTATGCACTTTTCATGCAAAGTACACACTTCATGTCCATTTTTAAAAAACTTTGTAATCAGATTGATAGTCGTGTTCCAGTCTGCTTATACATCCAGGGCCAGCAAATTAAGTTGCTCCATTTTAAAATGCAGATCCCATTGAATTTATCCTCCATACCCCTATTCACATCACATCACATTACATTTAAGCATAAAAATGCATCAATAAATTGTCACAGATGTTCTATACAAGGGCATCCCTGACAACGCACAGCTGGGAAGGGGGAGTGGCACTGAAACTGAAGTCTAAATGCTTGCATGTCCCGGGCATTGCAAGTCATAGCCAAACTGGCTACAAGCCACATGGCCTGTCAAATGGAGGAGAGTCATGCAGAGCAGCTCAGTGTGTCACCTGGAAACTGCATATGCCCTCACCCTTCTAACATGTGGGCAGGTTTTTGGCTGACACAATGTTGTCTGATCACAGCTTGCATTCTAGCTGTTAAGTCAAGAGGCTGCATCATATGTAACCACGGGCAATAGAACAAAGCGGGTCTGCTTTTGCAGAAGCAATCTGCATTCACTTTTTATCACCCCCTTTCTCAGGCATTGGTTGTTTGGAAACTACAGAGGACATCGGCACGAGAGGTTCCGATTAATCTTGGAGCAGTTTAATTCTTGAGAGAGGCGGTTTCCCCTTTGTTGTGTGCTTGTGTCCTCCAGTGAAATTATTAAGAGTAATGTGCAGCTCAAGGACAGCACACCCTCATCCACGCCCTTCATGTTAGTGAGATGGGCAAAAGAGATTAGGAGGAAATGGAACAGGCCTAATTGCTGGATGGTTCTGGCTAGCGCTGTGCCAAAAATTTATCTCACATTTCCCTCCAGCCATTCTTCATCAGTGTAAGAAATTACAATGGAAAATTATCACATGGGAGAGAAAATGTCAGTGAAAATCTTATGGTTGGGGTGCAGGGTTCTGCTTTTATTTTACTGTGCTTACCTTACGTTGGAGGAAGCTGAAGCACCTTTTCCTGCCCTCCACACCTGATGTCATGATGTAGAAAGAGATATTGCATGACTTGCATGAATCAGATGACCCTATCCAGACCCCGATGGCAAAACTCTGCTGAAAATATGCTTTTGGTTTTATTTACTTATTAAAAGATTTTTATAATGCCTCCCACAACAGTCTTCAGGCACTATTGAAAACTAAAAATACAATACATCAATCTAAACACAACCCAGTAAAATAAATGCAGCTGCAAATGGGTAAGAATAAAATGGGTACAGCAATAAGTTTTAAAGAGGCACAGAAATGTGAACTGTGAAAGTGCCTGCCTTGGCTTGGTGGGAAGGGAATGCCACAACGGAAAGGAAATAGCAGTATTTATGTATTTATTTAATATATTTATATACCACCTTTCAAAAGGAAAACTCTTCCCAATGAGGTTTGCAACTATATCAACATACAAAACAGTTACGGATAGGTAGCCGTGTTGGTCTGCCATAGTCAAAATAAAAAAATTCCTTCCAGTAGCACCTTAAAGACCAACTAAGTTAGTTCTTGGTATGAGTGTGTATCTGAAGAAGTGTGCATGCACACGAAAGCTCATACCAAGAACTAACTTAGTTGGTCTTTAAGGTGCTACTGGAAGGAATTTTTTTATTTTGAACATACAAAACAGTAAAATATAATTTAACACCTATTTATCATTACTTGTTAATTAATGAGCTTCTTAATTATTCACCCACCCCAGCATGATCAATACTATCAAGCCCAGCCCAATATATATAAAAAAGGCAGCATAACACAACCATCCAAACCAAACCACAAGTATCAGAACCACAACTAGGCCACAATTAGTTTGTGATGTGCACTTTCATAGCCAGCAAACTTGCTTCATTAGCTACATGAAGTGGACTGCAAAAGCTCCCCACCCCCTTCTGCGGCTCTTCCCTATGGGATTAGAGACATTCCAATTTATGTCAAGCTGAAAAATATTATCTCGGTGCCCTCTTGCTGTCTCTTGGCTATATTCCTAACTGCAAATGCATTTCTAGCTCTTCTGCTTTCACACTGCAAATTAATACATCGCTTTGCTATGTTGCTGAGCCTGCAGCCAGATGGACGGAAATAACCACACTTAGAGAGGCGGCAATTACTCTTCTTTCTCCGAGGTCCTTGTACTAGGGCTGTTGACTTGGAGAGGCTGTCGCCCAAGAAGTAAGGGCTATTCACCTTTTCCTTTTCTGCTGGATCATGCAGCAGATATAAAGAAAAAACACTCAAAAAATGACAAACTGGCTGCATTCCAGATGTGCAGAAGTTGTTAGCTAAGGAGGTGGGGCCAAGGCAGGTCCAGATGTGAATGGAATTCTGTAGCTTCAGGAAGAGGACACACAGTCAAGCAAGAAGTACTGGCACACAGGTCCATTGTGACGATGAAGTCTATTTTTAGGCTGCCGTCTCTCTCGCCTCCTTTCTGATAATGAGCACATTGTTTTGACTGATGTACAGGTTAGCCAAGATGGAGCCATGGAAGGCTTTTTGCTAAGGGTGGTGGTGGTGAAACATATCTTTGTCCTTTGCAGTAATAGCAAAGAAGAAACAATGTGCAGAACACCAAGTTTCTATGGACACAATCTAGCTCACACTGAGCATTTTTATTGGCCCATTGATTTCAGGGAGCTTAAGCAAACTTTTAAAAGCAGGGCACCATTGGCACAGTGCCCTTATTGTCCTATAAAAGAGTAATTTCCCCATGCATTGTATTACAGACAAAACAATACATCTTACCTTATTCCAAATATCTGCTATCAAGTGCAGATACAGTGGTACCTCAGGTTACATACGCTTCAGGTTACATATGCTTCAGGTTACAGACTCCGCTAACCCAGAAATAGTGCTTCAGGTTAAGAACTTTGCTTCAGGATGAGAACAGAAATCGTGCTCTGGTGGCATGGCAGCAGCAGGAGGCCCCATTAGCTAAAGTGGTGCTTCAGGTTAAGAACAATTTCAGGTCAAGTACGGACCTCCGGAATGAATGAAGTACTTAACCTGAGGTACCACTGTATAAGCATAGCTGGGTTAAAAGTGGCCTCAGGGTGAGGGTGCATGTGAAACAAAGAAAGGTGCCTTATCTGAGAATGCAACTGGTCCATCTAGCTCAGTATTGATTACAGTAGCTTCTGCCAACCTGGCGTTTTCATCAGGTGCTGACTGGGGCTGCTGTGAGTTGTAGATCAAAACAATCGGGGGGGGGGGGCAGCAGGCTAGTGAAGGCTGATTTACATTGCCTGACAGTGTCTCTCCATGATTTCAGACAGGGGCCTTTCCTAGCTGTACCTGGAAGTGCCAGGGATTAGATCTGGGGCATTCCTCAGATGCTCTCCTCCTGACCTATGGCTCTTCCCCAAAGGGAAGCAGTGGGTGCAAGAGGGGTCCTCCATGCACCCACTCTCACCCATTGCTTTTTTGCTTGCAATCACTCCCAGCCTCATTTCATAAGCTCTTGGATATGTAGCTAAATTTGAAGGTGTAGCCATCCTGTTTAGTTCTGCCCTAAGAAAGCTAGATAGCATTTGCAATAGCCTCCCTAGATATTGAATGACCTGTTTCAAATGTGATGCTTTAGTATGGCTTACATGAGTAGTGGTGAGTCTTGGGTTCACACCATCAATGCTCTCTCAGGAGGAGGAGATTGGAAGAATCTGCTTCAGCTTTTAAATTTACTATAATTCCCTGTCACATTCAAACGTGAGGTAATTCTGAGTTAGTTCAAAGCAACCTTTAAACATAACCTGGTGCCTCGACACATGCTATACTTTTAACTCCCACCATCCTTGACCATTGTTTACCGGGGGTGATGGAAGGAGTCCAACAATATCCAGAAGGAAATGGGAAATGCCATTTCACTCTACGGTTTGCTAACATGCTAGGATTATTGTAAACCATAGTTCAATACTGGCTTGCTTTGCCGAACCATAGTTCAAACCAAATCCTTCGATTTCGGATGGAAAAAAATCACTTAGAATCATAGAATTGTAGAGTTGGAAGGGACCGTGGGGGTCATCTAGCCCAACCCGCTTGCAATGTGGGAATCTTTTGCCTACAGCCCTGAGATTAAGAGTCTCATGCTCTACCAACTGAGCTAGTTCACAAAGCAGAACAGAAACCTTCACTTTTCCTGCCATGGGATTTTGAAGTCTACCCCTTCTTTGCTGAGCTGTTGTTACTGGGCACAGGTCTGCTTTGTTCTGGCCTCTTGATTCCCGTCTCCATCGGGGAAAGCATAGGCAGCTGTATCCACGTACACACAGAGCATACCTTAACCCCAATGGCTGAGCTCTCTCTACATCACTGTAGGCCTGACAGGAGTCAGCCTATATTGTTTCCAGCCCATCTCTTCCCAGCAGGGCTCTCTGAGTGAGACTTTTGCCCGAGGAACTGGGGAATTTATGGGAGCCTAGGTATTACATTCAGAGACAGATCAAATTTCTCCTTTGAAAACGCTTGTCCCAGAAGGGATTTTCTCCTCAGGATATTAAATAATTGTGTTTCAAGGAGACCTCCTCCTCCTCTTTTCCTTTCATTTGATGTTATGTAGGACAGCGGCTATAATAGTATGGCATGGGCAGTGACCCTTGCTTGCTCCATTCACCAAACCCCCTACGCTTCCCATGGTAATGCCTTAGATATACCCTTTTCCATCTCATGCAGTTATCCCCCATGGAAAAGTGTATATAACAGCAAAATCCCCACTGCCACTTTCCCAACCTTGTTTCTGAAGCTGCTTCTCCCTTCTACTCTGCAACACCCCTTTGTTTCCCCCTTCACCCCCATTTCCATGCCTCTTCCTCCCTCTTTCCCACATCTCTCCTCATTTCTCCAAATGCCCCCTTAACTCCCAGCCACTTTCACTAGCTCCCTCCCCAGTTCCTCTCCCTCTCCAGTTTTCTCCTCAGCCCCCCATGGTTACTTACTAAATTCATACAACTCTCACCCACCCACAACTCCCTCCCTCTCCCCCATTTCACCCCATCTTCCTCTGTTACTTCCAGCCAATTCCACCTGCCTCCTCCTCCTCCAATCCTCCTCTCGCCCTTCTTCTGTCCCCAGATAACTTAAACTGCCACATGGCCACACACACACTCCTTCCCTTACACCAGAGAATTTAAGCAGATGTACAAATAGACAAAGGAGCACACAGACACTTCTGCCCCTTCAACCTTCCCTTAACCACTCACACCTCCCCCAGGCTTTCCCTTAACATCCCTCCAAGTCATGGCAGCCTCCTTAGATTCAACAACAGCTTCAACCTGGCTTTTATTCTCCTCCCCAAAATAGGTTAGCATTCCATGGCCATCGAGCATGTTCAGTCCTTTCTGGGCTGTTTTGGGAACTCTTCTTTGATTTCTTCCCTCTGAGGGGGGTTGTTGTTGTTGTTGTTGTGGTACTTCTGCCAACCTTTGGAGTCCCCTCAGCCTGATCACCCTTTGCTTTTCTGCATGGCTAGAGCTGTTTTGGCTAAAAAACACTGAGTTTGCTGTTAGCATATAAGATGCTCCCCTTTGCATATTGAGGTATAGCTGGAATAGTTAAGAGTCACTAACACCTCCCTGTGCACCCTGAAAACTGGTGCAAGGAACTGTTAGTGGTCATACTTCATTACGCAGGGTGGCTCCCCCCCCCCAGCTTTCACTGGCATTATGCTGCAGCTTCGGCATCTCACACATAAAATGAGAGAAATGAGAGGCAGTTACAGCCCTCATTACTCCGCTGACACTGACCAAAATGATTTATTGTGTGTGTAGCGTTGAGCACCCAATCCTGTCAGAAAGAGGGGGGGGGGCAGGAGAAGTGTGTAGCCTCCCAGCAAACAAACCCAGGCAATGATGGACTATTAATATCTCTTTGGCCAGATGTATTGTTTAGTGGCAAAAGGTCTGAGAAATTAATTAAAAAACCTGGGCGGGGGGCGGACGATTCCTTTGCAAAGCAGATTGCCGGGATATTGAGTCAGAGGAAGGATGCATGGCAGAAGAAGGAGAAACAGCAAGCGAGAGGAGTGGGATGGAGAGAGCTGTCAGTTTGCAGCGAAAGCACACCCATGCAGAGCCGTCTGATTTTAATAACACCAGCTGTACGGAAAGCCAGATTGCTGCTTTGTCTTCAATCTCTCAAACAAACTAGTGATGATAAACGGCTGAGATGTGAATCAGTATAATCTACATTTGATGCGCAGGATGTGGGCTGGTGCTGTGATGGAAAAGGGCAAGAGGAGACCAGGGGCACCTGCCACAGAAGCTAGGAAGACAGTCATTCCACACCAACAGCCCATCAATACCACCATCCTCAAGTGGTGACCTTTCACAAGGAGGCTGTTCGCTGCCTTATACTGAGAGAGAAAATCAACCCATCTAGCTTAGCCAGTATGGCAGGGGTGAGGAAGCTTTTCTGGCCAATGGGCCAGGTTTTTATCTCCTCAGTCCCCTTGGGGAATTTGACAGGTGGGTAATGCTTTGAAGTCTTGGATGTCAGGACTTCAAAGCCAGAGCAGTGAGGTTTGAAAGCCCTCTTGCTGATTGCAAACTACATTGGGCTCACACCCCTGTTTGAGCACCTGAAGGTGCTGTCTGAAATTCCTTTCTAAAAGGGAGAAGCCCTGGGTGCTTTCGAAGAGCAGCTTTTTCCACTCCCTATCCCAATGGGACAGCCCTCCCCCCTGTTTCTTGAGCCCTGTACAGAAGTGATGCTTCCAAAAGGCAGATATTCCTCCCTTCCTGGTGACCTGATGGGGATGTGAGGGGGCAAAGGTGCAGGCAGGCCACTTCAGTGGGGTGTATGTGGCCACATCAGGAGGCATGGCTGCAGCAACAGGAAAGCAGGAAGAAGCAGTAAGTCCAGTGCCTGGCAGTGGTGCGCTGCATGCACAGCTGGTTCACAGTGGTGGCAATGCCTTCAGGAGCCTGCCACCCTGAGGCAACCACCTCACCATGCCTCATTCATGCCCTGATTAAACATTGCTCCTTGCTGTATCACAGTACTGTGTTGAAGATTCAACTGTTTGTCCAGTTGGCCTCTGTACATAGAAGTTGGGCATTTTGGCCTTTGCTTCAGACAGCAAAAGGTCTTGCTCTGGACCTGGTGGTGCCAGCAACTGATCTGAGCTCCTTCCTGAGACCGCATGGTCAAAATTCCTTTCTTTTAGCTAGCAACAAACTCTGCAGTGTTATTAGACTGGGCGTAAGCAGCCATCAGTTTAATCAGAGATGGGGGAGCTGTGGCCATCCAGATATTGGTGGACTACAACTCCCATCAGCCCCAGCTAGCATAGTTTATGGTCAGGGGGATGGGAGTCGCAGTCCCCTGCTCCCCACATCCCCGAGATGAATGAAGAAAAGCTCAAGCCTATAAGGGAACTCGTTGGAAAAGGTGATATTTGTACTGTGATACAGCAAGGAGCAATGTTTAATACCACAATCTGGTAAGACCTTTCAGCGCATGTCCCCAAGATATACTTAATCCACCTGCTCTTGCCTTTCATCCAAGTTACAAGGAGCAACTTGACAGATAAAATCATGTAGAGAATGAGAGTGAACAGCTGTTGCTTGTTCCTATTTTTTGGGCTGGAAGGGAAGTTATAAAGGTCTGTTCACCTTCAAGACCTATTATATTTGCACCTGCTAAGGATGAAATCTAATATACTGTTCAGAAAGTCCTACAGAGCAGACTCCGCTGCCTCCCCAAGTCCCTAAGTAATTTCTCCTATTGCCCACTTATGCATATGATCATAACATTATTGACTTGAGATCTTTTACACTTTGCTCAGTCAGGTAAGGCAGAGCTCTACAACATTAAGTATTCAGCTTCGATATGTAGCCACTTGAAGATTGCTCAGATATTTGAAGGGTAGTGCAATCTGCAGGCTGAACAATGGTATAGTTTGGTGACAGTCTTGACTCTGTACCCCCTACTTAAATGGTGATATGTATTGCTTCACTTCAAAATCTGAAGTATAGTTTTGATGCATATCAGACAAATATCATTAACTACATAACCCGTTTCACTGTCTTGACTTATTTATTTTAAGAGCTTTTCCTTTTATGAATTAGCTCCCATTTTGGGGTGTGTGTGTAAACATGTACTGGTGTAAATGTCTATTCCTTTAAAGTGTCACCACTTGCCCTTGCTCTCAATTGCCCTCATTTGTCTCCAGTGATGTAAGCATGTAGAAAAATCCAGTTGTTACTGACATTTAGTAGCGAGGATGGCGAAAACCAATGAATCGCGTCAAAAATCGCGTGATGACTGGCCAGAGTCATCACCTGTGCATCCAGAACAAACTGCAAGCTTGATCGACCGACACTGAACTTATGCTTTCAGTAATATGATGGCTCCCATATCAGAAGATCTGTTCACTCCCATTCACCTGCTTGCAGCCTTCAAAAATCAGACCTAAACTGCTACACCAGGGTCAGATGTCAACAAAAAAAAGCTGGATGATTTCATCCTCAGTGGTGCTATCAGGACTTTGAGGCAGACGTCCAAAGCCTCACTCAGCAGAATGAACAGGAGGCTTCCCAACTGCATATGCCAGTCTGGTAAGGAGGCCGCAACACTTTGCTTTCATTTTCCATTTGGGATGATGTGAATAATACAGCAACCTCCTTTTGACGGGAGTGAGGATTAATTAATAGTAGCAATGTGCTTTGAAGATAAGATCTAAGTGTTATTATTAAAAAAAAATTACCTGCAATTTGCACTGTAGCTTAGAAGACAGGAGTAATTTACCATGTAATGATGTGATATGTACCATGGGCCAAATTAAGCCCTTGAATGCATGTGCACTGCCCCCATGGACATTAATGAAAGTTCCTATTGAAATAGAGGGGGGGCGGGCAGGTGGCATGCTTATGTAAGCATCCTTCTATTGCCTGGTAAATTGCGTAGAATTAACAAGCAGTTAAGAGATGAGTGTCTTGCAATCTGTTTGATACACAAGCCCTTGCACATAAAATACATACTCCAAACAATGAAGTGGATTTATAGAGTAATTCTTTTGGAAGCAATTTAAAATCCAAATGAGAACATCAAAGTTATGAATACCTTTGGAAGAGAGGTTCCTTGTAATTCTACAGCATCTGTAATTCTTCTACATTCTCCCTCCTTCCGTAGCCAGATGACAACTCGACAGTGTAGTCTAAAGCTGAAGGGGGAATAATATTTCAAATCCATAATTTGAATATCAATGGTTCTGGTGTAAATCCAATCATTTTATTTGTCTATGTACTTATGGGCTGCCTTTTAGCAGTATTCAACTCACTTTTGCTCAAACTTAATGGAAATTAATGGACCTCACTTAGTAATGTTCATTAATTTCAGTGGATCTACTCTTGAGTAAAATTTAGTTGAATATATTAAAAACAAGAAGATTCAAACCATTATAAAACAGCAGCATCAAAACTAAAACACAGGTTAGTGTAACAGCAGCTTCAGACATAAGACAGAGCAAAATATTTTAAAGATGTCTCAGCAGTTGAAAGCAGCAGTGTTAAAAGAGCTCAGGAGAAGGCAGCCTGATACAAATGTGTTTTCAAAAGACTTCAACAGCTGTGGCCACATAAAAGATCTCCGAGGGCTTACATAATGGGGACTCGGCAGGGAGGCTTCACAACTTGGGGGCCACCACAGAAAAGAATATGGCTTGGTTGTGGCATTTGGCTTCTATTTCACATTGCCACTTAAGCTATATTACATCTGCCATTTGCAAAGTGTTTTATATTATCTCGTTCCAGGGCTCACTACATTAACTGGATGTTAAGCCCCATTAGCTTTACTGGGATGCCCTTCAGTTAGAGTGTGCACGGGATTGTGCTAAACTCACTGGTTTGTATCTACTAAGTAAAACTCTGGAGCAGGTTCTTTGAAATTAATGAACCCATTAACTTCAATCGGTCTATTCTACATAAGGCCAGCATTGGATAGAGCACAGCACACTGTGTAAAGCAGGGATGGGAAGCAACATGGCCAATGATCAGGGAAGATGGGAGCTGGAATCCCAGAACATCTGGGGGGCCACCAGTTCTGCATACTTGATGCAAAATCACTTTACAGACATGGAGTTGAAGTCAAATGTTCCTATCCTCTAGTGGAAGAGGTTCTGTGTTGCCTTCCATGAGTGGAAGAGGGCTTTTGAATCCAACCCAACTGCTCACATACAGAAAACCCATGACTTCATTCCCCACATAAAATTTAAATCATATATGGGGGGGGGGGACACCGAAGGAGAGAGAGAGATTAAAAAGATAAATATTAAAATAGAAAATCGATGGTGGCGGGTGGGAGGAACCCCATCTATAAAGACAGACTTGACATGAATCTATAGCCAGTGTGGGCTTTGAAGGCAGCCCTGCCAGGCAGATGTGGTCCCTTTCATGCTATATTAACTTAAAAAAGGAGAGAAAGAATCGGAATGGTTGACAACAGTATCTTATTTGCAAAATTATATTTTCCCCCTACTACCCCAACTAACCCTTGAGTCAATTTATCTCCTGCTGTTTATCCCATTCATTATCCTAACTAGACAGTAAATGCGTACATCACCGCCAGCAGTTGTTGCACCATGAAAGAGCAAGCTTAAGCTTCAAGGGACTTGGATTTAGTGCTGGGAAGCCAGGAGGCCCATAAACCTAAGTGGCTACGGCAGGGGAAATGGAGAGAGGAAAGCGGCCAGTTTAGACGATGACATCCTTAGTTTATAGGTGAGAAAGCAGCCACCTTTACTTATGCCTGACTGCTTATTTGCTGCTCAGCACTGAATGAGGCTGGTTGAAGACACACACACACACACACACACACACACACACAGGCTGTAGGGGAAAGGAAGTTGCCACGCATCTGCCCAATGTTAACCTAGAGCGAAGCAGAAATGACTTCATTGCTATCGTAAACCAACAAGCATCGCTTTGCAAGTCTCTGTTTTATCTCTATTCGAGAGCCTCTGGTCACGTTTTATTTCAGTGGTTTATGAAACTGTAGGCTGAACAGCTTCAAAGGTAGGAAGAAATGTATCTCCCTGAATAGAGCAGTCTGGGGATGCAGCCAGAGAGAACCACCACCAAATAAGGAAGCCTTTCTCGCCTAGTCCCCGGGAGTGCAGAGATGAGGCACCAGCATGAAGCAACATTCTGCAGCTGTAAAAATTACAACTTACAAAATGAAGTAAAACAGGTTAAAAGGATCTGAACCCACCAGCGTGGTTCCCTATTAATCTGAGGCACTGGAGTATTTTACTTTATCACTCAATGTTTGGAGGGGTACAGGCTTTCTTCTCTTATGAGGGAGTGGAATAGCTGCCTCCCTACTCCTAGCTCTTATAGTCATGCACTTTAATATACCAAAGGAGTCCTGTCAGCATGATGGCTCTGACCCAACTTTTGAGCTTTGAGCAGGCCTCAAACAGAGTCCTTGGCCCAACCTGAAGCTCTGCAGGTCTGAGGATGCTCCCATCACCCGGCCATGATTCTTGAAAATGTGTTTTTTTTCTTCTGTGCACCAATGCCTGTGAAAGACTTAGCTTTGCTTGGTTTCCCTCACACAACCACCTAGGGAGACCCTCACACTTTGGACTGACTCTACCCACCTGTCCACCCAGGCTGCTGACTGGATCCTTCCAAACAGGAAGGAGTATAAGCTTCCAGTTCCAGTTAAGCCTTGCCCAGTTGCGTCCCTCGGCACACAGGCAATTCACAAAAGCCAAGAGGGGGACAGGGTTGGAGGCTCAATCCAGCTCCCCCTTTTTGTGCTCAGACTTAAAAAAGAGGCATGTCTTTTAAAAAAAGAAGAACTCCTGCAAGAAAATGCAGGCTGCCTTAGCCTATGCATTCATGTGGGGGCAGCGGGGTGGGTGGGTGGGTGGGGGGAGAGAGAGAGAGAGAGAGAGAGAGAGAGAGAGAGAGAGACTGTGTGTGCAGCTCCTGGAAGCTTGGCCATGAAGGAATGTGTCTCTTAAATTGAAAAAAGGTGTGTGTGTGTGTCCGTTCTGAGTCTTATGTCTAGATATGCAATATATAAAGATAAGATGCATATGGATTTTTAAACTTTCCGGCACTTCAACCATTTTGAATGCATTGAATTTTATTAGCCCTCTGATTCCACACAGAAGTTTCCTTTCCTTCAGCCTTCTGCTAAATCTGTCTATTCAAAGGCTTCATTATGTCTCAATCTTCGTATTGTTGAAATATTCATTCAGAGAGATGTTGCTAGCCAGTTGGTATTCACAGAGGTGCGTCTGCAGGGATTTGAAGCGATCTGTCTCTTGTAAGAAGCGGTTCTGAATCTGACCTGGCTAGAATTCAATGGTCATCCACAGAAATGTCTTTCAGCTGGTATTTAGAGCTGATGCCCTGATCCTAGCAAAGTCCTCTGGCTGTACAAGTTTCAAAGGTCACACCAATCTTCCCTGCTTTCCCTGAGTTTCTCTGTGCACTTCATAATAATGATTTTATTATTGATACCCTGCCCAGCTGCCTGGGTTGCTCCAGCCACTCTGTGCTGCTTCCAACACAAATAAAAACATAATATCAAACATTAAAAACTTCCCAATACAGGGCAGTCTATGCTGAAGAGGGCAGTGTATGCATACAAAATATGTATGAACAGAGTTGTCTTCTCCATTGAAATGAATGGAGATTCATGTGCCCATCAACAGAAGATAAAAGCTCTGGACTGGAGCATAACCCTCCTCCTGCCTTGTTCTTCCTCTCTAGGTAGACTAGGTAAAGGTAAAGGGACCCCTGACCATTAGGTCCAGTCGTGGCCGACTCTGGGGATGCGGTGCTCATCTCGCTTTACTGGCCGAGGGAGCCGGCGTACAGCTTCCAGGTCATGTGGCCAGCATGACTGAGCCGCTTCGACTGAGCAGCACACGGAAACGGCGTTTACCTTCCCGCTGGATTCCCGTTGCGGGGATTCGAACTGCTGACCTTCTGATGGGCAAGTCCTAGGCTCTGTGGTTTAACCCACAGCACCACCCGGGTCCCTAGGTAGACTAGGTAGTAAAGTAAATCTTCTTTACTACCTAGTCTTCCACATTCCACTCTTATCTTGACTTGTTAACTAACACACCCTCCATACTGTATTAGTCTTTATCTCTTCACCTGTCTGTGCAATAGGAACTGAGTATGGTTCAGGCACCACAGGGTATGAGTAGCCTGTGTAACTTGCAACTGCTAACCATGTTGTTACTTTTGAAGCATCTACCTGATTTCAATCACTGTCAGGGCTTATCCACACTTCCTCCGGTCCCACTGCTTTCCCCTGGGGAAATGGCTGTGTAGTGCTCCATCAATCAGAGCAAATGGCAATTGAGGTTTTCTTCTGACTGACGTTTGCTCCAGCCCCAAAAAGTGTGGGTCAAGCAGAAAAGCACTTGACTAGACACAGGACAAATGGAAGTGTGGGCGAGCCGTCAGTCATGTTGCGTAATAAATATTCCTAATCATCATAGCTGTGTGATTCTTGCTAAATTACCCTAAGTACACAAGGCAATTATTGACATTTTTGAGCTAATCGGGTCCATTGCAGTCTACAACCATAAAATAGAACAGTTCCTAAAATCTAAAGCAGCATAAAAACACAATGCAAAACCAGAATAAATCATCAGCAGAGGATGACAACAGTTTTTAAAAAATGCATTTCTAAATAGCTGGGGAGCATTATTAGAGATAATTCTAAAATCACTAGAACTGAGGGTTGTCCAATGAAGCTGAATGGTGGGAGATTCAGAAATAGGTATGGGGGTACCTGTCCATTTTGGTTTTTCTCCATGTCTCATTTTCACCAATGTTAAGTTCAGTTCTCCACTTGTCCATATTAGATTGTGATTTATTTATTTATTTTTTAAAAAGTTATTATGAAAATCCATTAGTATTTCAATGCAAATTTATGCACTTTAAAAAAAATGCAACTTTACATAATATAATGCATTATTGCATGTTATTTAACCCACTGCACTTTTGTATACAAGACATGGCTAGGAAACTGCACTGCAATATTAGGAGAAGTGCAATTTTTGAAAGATGGCTGTGTTTTGGTCTGTGTATTGTTTCGGATGGTGAGAATTGAGTGGCCTTGCTTTTAAAAGCAAAATGAATTGGATTTCTCCCTACCCCTATTCAGGACAGGCAAAGAAAAAGCAGTTCTTCACAAAAAGCATGGTCAAAACTGTGAAATTCGCTACCAGTGATACAGTGATAGGCACCACCTTGGATGGCCTTAAAATGAGATCAGGCAAATTCATGGAGGATAAAGTTATAAATGACTACTAGGCCTGGTGGTTATCTCCAAGAGCAAAAGCTGTCTGCCTCTGAATACCAGTTGCTGGGGAAGAGCAGCAGGAGAGTCATTGCATCCTGCTTGGAGGCTTCCCGTGAGTATTTGTTTGGCTGCTGTGAGAAAGTGGGTATTGGATCAGGTAGGCTTTGGGTGTGATCCAGGAAGATACTACTTGTGTTCTTAATTAATATTCCTTGTTTGCAGTGTAGTTTCCTGGCAATGAAGAGGAATACCTGTCATGAGATTGATGTTTCCACTGGAAATAGTAAAGAGAAGCCCAGCAAAACATACATTACTAGGTACAATTTTTCACCACGCATTTGATACTATAACATCTTTCAAATCATGCATGTCCCCAGAGTGCTACAGGGAGTTGGACATGTTCTGACCCCCCTGTTCTTTATACAAAGCTAGCATTTTTCAGTAATTAATGCAAAAGATTACACAGACACTTGAAAATGTCTGCTATTGTTACAGGGATTGTATAGAGGAGTCTGTAGCTAAGTTGTAATAATATAACATTTAAATTAGCAGCATGGTGACAGCAGTAGAGGTGGGGGAAATTAAGACCAAGTTGAAACATAGCGGAGCCTGAGGGGCATTTTTCTCCCCAAGTTTTGCAATTTTGAGGCAGTCTAGAATGATGTATGCCTATTACTAGGGATGGGGAACAATTTTGTTTGGTCTGCTTTTCACAGCAGAACATCACAACCTGATGGTCTCAAACTTGCTTGCAGATTAGAATTCAGCTCCTTGTCATATTGTATACTTCTCTGGATTGTAAATGCATTTTTGGTGCACAAAAACAAGTATTTTATGTAAAAGGTGCATGCAAAATACATATTGGGCTGGTGATCGCATTGAAAATGTGTATATCTTCACACATACAAAGACACCTATAGACATACATATATAAATGTAAGGCTGCCATCGTGCTGTAGGTTGTGTCGTCACTAACAAGCACCCATGCCAAGTCTAACATGATGAGCAACAGGCAGCCAGCCCAGACAAGCTATTTAGCAGAGGTACTTCACAGAACAACTTAGAGAAAATGTAGTGAATGCATACATATCGCTGGATCCATTTTTCTCTTCCTTGCTTTCTACATTCTTCCTGATTATTATAATTTCTTTTCACATTCAGAAAATGTCACCTGTCTGCATTTGAAAGGTAAACATCTTAGCCTGCATTTACAGCTTGAGATATAGCAGCATCCTGTCTTTGAAAACCTTTTTGAATGATTTGATTTTTTCGATTTTTTAAGAAAAAGAGAGTGGGAGGAACATAATATGCATTTTGCTCACTACAGTGTCCAGAATGTTCAGGGTGAAGGGGGAGATAAAAGCTCAAAATGAATATAAAATGACAAGCAGTGAAATCAACTTTTTAATTACAACTGGTATTCTTGGCCATGGCAGTAGCCATCTTGTGGCGACATGATTTGCCATCTTGGCACTGCTGGAGCCCTACATCACAGACTGCAGGCGGGTTTCCGTGCTGCACTGAGTGTCGGCTTGCCAGCTGAATAGTAAGAAACCCAAATGCCAGGAAAGCATGGCTTGCCAAGATTTCTCATTTTGAGGTTGTTGTAAACATCACTTAAATTGCATCATGCCCAGAAAGATGCAGAGAGCCGTTTGTAGACACTGTGTATGAAGAGAATTCTGTGTACCCAAGTGTTTACAGCTAGAGGCCAAAAAATTATCTAATAGCCCATTGATCAAAATATTCATATTCATATCATTACAGTGGCCTAGAATGACATGAGCTCTACACTGTGACTAATGGATGATCAAGGGATGTTCCCTCTGGCTGTGCTGCTCAAATGACCCAAGCTGCCTTCTACTGAGTTATTGGTCAATCTAGTTCAGTATACTTTGTTCTGATGGGCAGCGACTCTCCATGATTTGAGCACACATCCCTTCATGCCCATGGCTTAATTGCTTGAAACCATTCCTATAGCTATTGGGCATGAAGGAACCTAAATCTGAAGATACAGATTTGCAGCAGTCATGTTTAGTTCTGACCTAAGAAAGCCCGATAGCATTTTTGAAACCTTTCCTAGATTTCCCAATGCAATGGCCTGTTTCATACATAACTGATCATGACATGCAGGAGGAAAAGCAGTGAATCTTGGGCTCACATTCTGCCTTCTTCTCCTCTGACAAGAGGTAGAGACTGGAGGCATGGGCTTCCACTTTTACATATACTGGAATTCTGAGTTTGGGTTATCTTAAATCAGCCTTCCCTAACCTGGTTGCCATCATTTCTGAAGCGAATTCATTTGTTAGGGGTTTAGGAAGCTGCCTTATAATACTGAGTCAGACCAAACTCATACTGTCTACACTGCAACCTTACCTGGAGATACCAGGAATTGAACTTGGAACCTTCTGCATGGAAAAAGGATGCTCTACAACTGAGCTACAGTGCTTCTTCAGATTCCACAGCTGAGCCAGTGCCAGAAAGTGTGAAAGACCACAGGCGGTCTTTTTAGTGCTTTCCTTATCTAGTTTTGTGTGTATTTTTATTTATTTCTTATCTTTGTTTATCCTTTTTACTTTATAAAACTTAGGAGGGGGGAGACTAGGGGAAAAGCTGCCCCTGTGCTCCATTAAACTGGAAGTTAAAGGACTCAGGAGGCAAATTAGCAATAACGCATTAAAAGAGAAATGATGATAACATCTAGTTAAGGCTGCAAAATTGCTCCTTTGGCTCAGTTAGTAAGAGGCTGGATGGGGGAGTTCATGAGTTTGTAAAGGATTTGTATTTAACATAAGAGCAAGCACTAGCCGCGGCATAAATAACCTCAGAGAAAATGTGCATACCTGTAAATAAGATGTGGAATCTATTCTATATGTTAACCTGGAGTGGCATGCTGACTGCTTGTGGTTACATGTCATGCTATCAGTCATGTCAGCTGCTTACCATGGGAAGCCTTACTACATGGCAAAGGCTCCAGAATTCACTGCATGACAAAAAGCAACCATATTATATATATGCCAATCTAGATGACCAACCAACTCATGTATTGTGTATGCTAATGGATTGTTAGTGCTTTTTGACCTGATTGGGCTCCTGTAGTTATTTTCCAGTTTTAGCAGCTGGATGGAGCATTTCCTTCAGTCTAGTTGCATTGCAATAAAGTAACGATGTGTTTAAAGACCTAGCTATGTACTGTTTTCTCCTTCAGCCGCAGCACAACACCATGTGTGTTGCTGACTTACCATGTAATAAGCCGGTCATCTCTATTCCCTGCATGTGTTTGGCAAAGGTATATATTATCTGGAGTGGCATGGGAGCAACCACAGAAGCGGCAGCAGGACACGTGGAAGTGTGGATGAGTCTTTTCTGGTATGAATATATATGGTATATAACTATATGAAATAAATGAGTAAATATTATGTGAGCAGAAAGGACAAACAAATAAACATCACATGGAGCAGGTTGCAAGGCAGTAAAGTATATGTAGCAAACACACATGAACATTTATCTCATTTAGGAGTAATTGGCCATGTGTGGGTACATGTGTGTGAGGTCTGGTTTCCACTGTACATGATGCTGAATGGGGTGCAAAAATGGGCAGCATTTATCAAACCCCAAAGAACTCTTAAAAGAAGAGCAAGAAATCCACTGCAGTAATAAAGCAGTACAATAAAACATACCAGGAGCAGCAAATAAAACCCACATGTTCTAGGGTCTCTAATTATGCCCACAGAAATAAGCTGAAGCTAATGTCATGAGAAATCTCATGGGCAATGAACAGTATTGCAGCTGTTAATATTGCTGTATTAATTCACAGTCATGTAGGTTTCCCCAAGGCTTGATTTTGATGCCCATGCATGTCTACTCAGAAATAAGCCCCATTTTGTTCAGTGGGGTTTACTCCTAGCTTAGTGCATATAGGATTGCACCCTGGATCCTATCATGTGAGGGACCGTGCCTCAGATGATGTGCAGGAGCAGGGCTTCTGTGACAAGGTTGTGATTTACCCAAATATGTGCTTCAACACCTCCTGGGTGAATTATGAAACTCTGTCACTAATTCCCTTACCAACAGACTGCTCCTTTCTAGAATGAACAAGGCCTACTGGTGCCATCAGTAGGACAGACAAGGGCAAAAGTGGGTGCCGTAACTGATATGAATCTTGTACATTAATCTACATTCCAGTCATGCAAAAGTCAAAGGTTCACACTAGGGCTGTGCATGGCCCCAATCACCCCCTGATCTGCACGGTGCCCCCCTCCCAGGTCAGGTCATTTCACTGTTCCACCCTGGGATCTGTCCCTGAAACAATTCAGGGGGCAAATCTTTTCTTTCTTTCTTAAGGATACTAAAATCATTATAAAAGGTCAGGGGGAAGCATGGTGCTGGCCAGTGGTCTTTCACAAGTGCCAGTGTGCTCTTTCAGGGCCAGTTGGGGTGTTGTCTGGGGAGATGGGGCATGACCTGGGAAAGTCCTGAGGGCAGGATAAGAGAGGCTTAGATGGTCAAAATTGGTGTCAGGCCTGTAGGTTACCCCACCCTTGACCTTAGAGGGCTACAATGTGGTGTAGTGGTTAAGAGCGGTAGACTCATGATCTGGTGAACCGGGTTCGCGTCTCCGCTCCTCCACATGCAGCTGCTAGGTGACCTTGGATTAGTCACACTCTTTTGAAGTCTCTCAGCCCCACTCACCTCACAGAGTGTTTGTTGTTGGGGAGGAAGGGAAAGGAGAATGTTAGCCACTTTGAGACTCCTTCGGGTAGTGATAAAGCAGGATATCAAATCCAAACTCTTCTACAATCAGCTCCCAGCCCTGATGTTCCTCAACCTCGATCCCTGGTATATAGCAAAGCTTGAGGAAACGTGATTGTTTTGAATGAAAATAGGAAGCTTTGTCATATCTACTATTTGTCCATTTAATTCAATATCATCTGCTCTGACTGGAAGTAACTTTTCAAGGTTGCAATTAGAGTTTCTTCCCATCACTGGGAGCTACTCGGAGCTTCTGCTTGTAAGCATGTGCACTGGACCTAAGCTACTGCATACACATCAGTTTCACCATGTCCATGTATGGTGGAAAGTCCTGATTTGCCACAAATTCCAAGCATATATACAACACTTCTGGGGTCATCACCCACCAGTACCACATTTCAATCACCCACATCTACTCCTGGTTCTTTCTACCAATTTAGGTCTGAATTCTTGATCCATACATTAACCCCAAATCTCTTTGGCAGGTGTAAGGCAGGCCTCCACAGAACCTTGCATGGAACCACTGCTTGTCTATCCCCTTCCTAAACTCAGGGATGGATTAAGACCTTTAGAGGCCCTAACCACTTAAAAGATTTTGGTTCCACCATTTTTAACCCACCTGGCAACACTGCACTGAGCGCCACTGCACTCACTTTCAGTGGATTACTGAGCAGGACAGCCGATATGACCAAGAGAAGAGTGATCACATGACCCTCTGTGGACCAAGTGGTAGTTTACCAGTTAGCAGATTCTAATTTTGGTGTATTCCCAAGATTAATGGCTATCGTTACTCTCTATTATTACTATTGTATTACTTGTTTTGTCTCTCTCTATGTGTGTTTCATTTATTGTGGGAGTTTTTTTTGTGTAACCTGGGTCAACTGCATCATATGGTCTGTGGTAAATATGGCAATGGAAAATTTCTGTGGTGCTCTGCTTCCCTCAGTGCTTTAAGCATGTGCTTATTTTGTTTAATGGTTAATCCAGCCCTGCCCACTCCCCTTCTCTCTCTGTGACCGACTGACTCACACATGCCTGCCCAACTCAACCAATTGCAGAAGTCCTGCTTTTGATGTATTTTTAAAATTAGAGGGGAAGGGTGAGATGCTAGCTAAGTCTACTGAACTACTGCCATTAAGCAGAACACCCCCCCCCCACACACACACACCAAAAAAAGGGTTTACCTGTCCTCTGGAATTTTGCTCCATATAAAATTTGTTCACCATCATCAAAATGAAATTAGTTGATTGCGTTTCCCCCTTGCCCTGGGCCTGCATAATTTCTAATGCATATCTCAGCTATAATTTCCATTCTGAGGCCAATAAGGCAATTGGTAATATGTAAATAGTGTGCTACAAACCAAACCATTTTGCTTAGCAATAACAGCTCTGGAATGTGTTCATGATAAATCTGCCCTTTGCAATATAGCTTTCAAATCCATCATAAATTTTCTTCTAACAATCTGTTTTGGATTAGTTAACAAGCAATACAACTGCCACTCTCTCCAGCTTTACTGAAATAATTCCCTTAATATGGGACATGGAATAGGAAATCATTTTGGATCAAACTGTACTTCCTTGATTCTTTCTCCTTAGATACCCATTTGTTGTCCTACCAAATCGCTGCTGCTTACTTTCAGTATGCAGTCCTCCTGACTCTACTGCTTAGAAGCACAACATTCATCCACTTTTCCACACTCTGACCCTCCATTCTCCTCCCATAGTTGGTGTTTTAGCAGGTGGCATCATTACTCCTGCTTTGAAAGGCACCCCAGAATTGCACACAACCCTTGTCCCCCTCTCAACCATGCCATTGTGATTCAGAAAATAATGGAAAATAGCTTGGCTCATTGCCAATCCAAATTCAATTGGGCCACCACAATCAACAAGACTTGTGAGTTGCGATCTCACTGCTTGATGCCTCTGAATCCCATCAGGCGGCTTCCCTCTGTAGCAAGGAGTGGACCATATAAAGAAAACTGGCTCTGCCTTCTTGCCTAGCCACTGGGGAATGCCAGCCCATGAGATACTGTTTCATGCCAGAGAGAGGAGACCACCAGCTCCATTCCCATGGGGAATTTATCCCTCTCTGTCTCCTGTTACGTCTCCATGCCGTGTAATGACTTTTGATTATTTATACCCCACCCATCTGGCTGGGTTCCCCAGCCACTCTGGGTGGCTTCCAACAGAATAGTAAAAACATGATAAAACATCAAACATTAAAAACTTCCCTAAACCCGTCTGCCTTCAGATATCTTCTAAAAGTCAGTTTATTTCTTTGACATCTGATGGGAGGGTGTTCAACAGGGCGGGCACCACTACCAAGAAGGCCCTCTTTCTGGTTCCCTGCAACCTCACTTCTCTCAGTGACGGAACCATCAGAAGGCCCTCAGAGCTGGACCTCAGTGTCCGGGCTGAATGATGGGGGTGGAGATGCTCTTTTGGGTATACTGGGCAGAGCCATGATGACTATAGCTCTGTCTCCACAGTTGGAGGCAGCAATGCTGGTGGAAACCACAGGAGGGGGAGAGTCCTCTTCTGCTTGGATCCTGCTTGCAGGTTTCCCATAGGCATCTGGTTAGCCACTCTGAGAACAGCTGATTGAGATGGGCCATTGGCCTGATCCAGCAGGGCTCTTCTTATGTTCTGCTGGCTTCTATTTGTGTGGCCAGATCTAACACTCTGGCTGCTGTGCACTGTTGTTGTTGTTTTTCAAAGAGATCTTATTTTCCTGTTTGCAATTAGTGTTTTGAGCATTTTGTGTTCAAAATGGGCAGCATCGTTTCTATTGGGCATGTAAAAAAACCAAACAAACCCAGAAATCCGTCTTGTACTGCAGCACATTATACATTCGAGTGTATAGGTCTATCTTGCTCCATATTGTCTACACTGATTAGCCAGGGTTTCGGGCAGCAGTGATGGAATTTGGGACCTTCTGTAAACAAGGCAGATGCTTTACCACTGAACTATGGTCCTTTGCCAAGCATCCCATGGGGTTTCCTGCCTTTTAAGAAAGGAAAAGTGAACTCCTCTTGGCTTTTTCTAGAATAGGGCTCAGCAAAGTGAAATATTTTCTGTCGCCCAAGTGGGAAAATAGCTCAATTCCTCCCCCCAAATTGATCTCTTTTAAAAGTTTTTTGTTTTTGTTTTTTAGTTTTGAGCTCAATTCCAAAATTTGGATCCTGTCATGCCTGATCCCTTAAATCAAGCTGAATTGCTGAGAGAATCCAGAGGAGAGTTGTTGGTTGTTCCGCCATGTTACAGAGGCCCAACTGGCCTCAACTAAAAACAAGGCATTGAGTGTCATTGGGTGTAAGAACATAAGAAGAGCCTATGGGATCAGGCCAAAGGCTGCAGATGAGGCTGTTGTTGTAAGAGGATGTTAAACTTATTATTGTTATTATTTTGCCAGGTTTCCTTTTGCTCTAACTGCGCAGAAATGTAACTAATGATGACAAACGTTCATAGAAGAGGTTTCCATTTCTCAGGCTTAAGTTCTCAAGCTGCATGTACTCCCTGGTAACAAAGATGCTTGTTCAGAAGACGAAGAGGGGAGATATTTGTGCGCATAAATAACAATGAATTGCTCAGTATACTGTGATGGCATAAATAAATCCCTAGGGAGCGGCTGAAGTGTTAGCAAAAATACTCCTAGCAATACATCCCGGGTAAAGAGCTTTCTGGAGAGTGAAGCTGCTCAGCTTCCATGATATATAGGGTCTGAGAGGCTGGGGTAGTGTGGTTGTAATTCAGCCCTTTTGCTCAGAAATAAATCTCGCTGAAATGAGAAAAGGGGAGGCCTAGAGGAGTGAAGATATTTTATACAAGATCATTGCTGTTTCAGTCTTAGTTTATCTTAATTCTGTCCCTGCATTTTACAGATGTTCCTCTTGTGCTTTTTTCCAGTTCTCCTTATGACAGTTGACTTATCAGAGCTCCCATGTAGAAGCTACTTGACATTGCTTTGTGCAGCTAGTTATTTGCTTACCTGAGCTTCCAGCACAGATTGGGTGATTTTCATCTTGTTCCTGCAGATGTCCAGTGAGTAGGCTGGGCTGAGCAGCAAATTTTGTTCCATTTTGGTTTCACAGGCACCCATTCATAGTTCTGTTCTATCCCCTGGCACCCCCTGCTTCCCGTTCTGGGACTGCAACTCAGTAGCAGAGCATCTGCTGTGCATGCCGAAGGTCCCAGTCTCAATCCCTGGCATCTCCAGGCAGGGCTGGGACAGACTCTGAGCTGAAACCCTGGAGAGCTGCTCTCTCCACTGAGTATTGTCTACACTAATACTGAGCAAGATGGACCAGTGGTCTGACTCAGTAAGAAGGCAGCTTCTTAAATTCTGTTGGCTCTATTTCACTCTTCTGCACACATTTTGTACACATTCAAAATGTGCACTTCTACGTGAAATTCACTTTTCAAGAGCGCAACCCACCCTCAGAAATTCAGGAAGCTGCACCCCAGGGGAGGAAATTCTCTATGATAGCCCCAAAGCTCTGGAATTCCCTCCCCACAAATGTGTATCAGACAATTTCATTGTATAGCTTTTGCTGCGTGCTGAAGATGATACTCTTTATCTTGGCCTTAGACAGCTGAGATATTTATTTTAGGACTCACCTTCTTCTAAAGAGGATCAGACCTATTCATAGGGTTGTTGACAGGGGCTGGACTGAGGAGGAATGGTGGGAGCTGCCGCCCCCTCTCTCTGCACCATCCCAGGAAGAGGAGGACAGTGTAGATTTAGAACAGTGGTTTGCTGAAGGGCATAGTTCAGAGGCTGATGAGGGAAAAAGCTGGGATATATTGGGGGAGCAGCAGGAAGGAGCAGCATCGGGGGAGAGACACTTAACAGACTCAGTGTCTCTTGAAAGCATTCGTGATCCTCCCTCTCCCCAAACCAGACGGGCTGTGAGAGTAGCAGAACAGAAACTGAGAGGCAGAAAGCACTGGCCAGCTGGTGCAGGGGTGACGTAGATTAAGAGGGAATGAAGGGGTGGGACTTTACTTGGAGAACGCTGTTATTATAGAGACAATGTTCCTTTGAATCTCTTTGTGAATACTGAATAAATTACATGGTAAGAATTCTCTCGGTTATCTGCCTTTTGACTGCCACCGGGGGAGGGATCGTAATTCCCTGAAGCCTTGATAGAGCCTTGGCAATTGTAGAGTTGGAAGGGACCCTGAGGGTCATTTAGTCCAACCCTCTGCAATGCAGGAATCTTAAGTAAAGCATCTATGACCTCTGCTTTAAAATCTCCAGTGAAGGAGAGTCCATCACCTCCCGAGGGAGTCTATCCCACTATCAAACACCTCTTACTGTCAGAAACCTCTTCCTGATGTTTATTCAGAACCTCCTTTCTTGTAACTTACAGCCATTGGTTAAGGCCCTACCCTCTGGAGCAGGAGAAAACAAATTCGCTTCACCTTTCATGTGACAGCCCTTTAGGTATTTCCTATCAGTCTCCTCTTAAGCATGGAGGCTACTAGCCCTACTTGCTATGTTCTCCCTCCACAGTCAGAGGCAGTATGGCTCTTAATAACAGGTGCTGAGGATGACAAATGGGGAGAGAGAGTTTCACTCCTATCCTACTTTCAGGCTTTTCACAGGTCACCAGGATGCTGGAGTTGATGGGCCTTTGGCCTGATCTAGCAAGGCTCTTGCTTTGTTCTTAGTTCCTTTTAGGCCCCACACCCTCAAGAGGAAGCTTCTCCCTTTTTCAGTCTTCTCTTCTGCCTCCTTTCTTATGACTTCCTATGAGGCTTATATAGGCCATTGAGAGGTTTTGGAGGTTTGCAGCCTCTCCTCTATCCTTCCCATACCCACCTGCAGCCCATCCAAACTGATTGCTAGTTGAATTATTTGTGAGCAAGTAACCAGACCAGTAGAATCATACCTTGGTTTTCAAACAGCTTAGTCATCAAATGTTTTGGCTCCTGAACACCGCAAAGTGACTGTTCTGGTTTGTGAGCTATTTTTGGAAGTCGAACGTCCGATGGGGCTTCCGATTGGCTGCAGGAATGCTGCCAAAATGCTGGTCCTGTTGGTTCTCCTCCCCTTTAGCAAGCTGTCACGCTGCTACAGTGCTCGAAACATATATGGTCTTACTTCTGCTTGCATAGGCGCCGACTCCATGGGCGCCCTTCTCTCGGGCGCCCTTCCAGCAGAGCGCCGCCGCCGTCCCCCGCCTCCTCCCCACCTGCTCCCTCGCCAGCCAGCCAGCCAGCCGCGCGCCCTAGTCGGAGAGCCCCGGCCGTCCCCCGCGAGATTAGGGAATCCCCGGGGGCGGGGGCTCCTGCCTCGCTGCATCGCAGCACCACCGCCACTGCCAAGGCAATGCCAGGGGGAATTTCCTTCCTCCTGGCGGTTTCAGCGGTTTAGGGCCGGAGCGAAGGGGGCTCGCCCTCTCTTCTCCGGCTAGCCCCACGTTTCCCGCATATCAGCTGTTCCGGAGCTGATTAATAGGTGCAGCACGCTCTCCCCTATTCGCTCACGAGGAGGCGGCGCCACTTTATTTGCATATTCATGAGCTATTTATTATTCATGAGCTTTCCCGGGCCCCCCCCCAATATTTTTTATAAGTCCGCGTCCCTGTCTGCTTGGTTCAGTTGGGACCTGATTCTAACAGATTTGTTCAAGCCGAATAGTTTATAAATGGTCTCACTGCAGTAAGTAATAAGGCATGACTGAATAATGATGCCAGAAACTAGACCTTCAGAGGAAAGTGCCGCTAATGCAGAATTGCAGCCTTGACAATTATTGCATCTCATGGAATGGTGACAACTGTCAACAACTGTTGTTCCTGGTTGATGCAAAGAAGAGTTTGAAAGTGCAAACTGCAATCCACATATCATTCCCATGAACATGAGGGATACTCAATAGGGAGTGCACTGTAATCTTGTCGCTGGGGAAAGTTGATGACAACAGTATTCCCACCATGAATTTTCCAGCCCCCATAAGCTTTTTTTAAAAAAACAAAAAACCACTATCCTTAACATTCTACTAATCCTACCATCTAGAATCATTTCCTTCTTGCTTCTCACACTGGGCTTGATGGATTGGGCTGCAATCTTAACTCCGTTTACTGGGGAATACCCACCATTTAACCCAATAGATATAGTTCTAAGTGGATATGGTTTGGGTTGTGCTGTTAATCACCCGAGAGCTTGTCACTGAAAATGGGACTTCCAATCAGAAGCTGGTCAAATCAGCACTGTTGACAGGTATGCAGTTGGAGTCCAGCAATGTCTAGAGGGCCAAACATTCCCCACCCCTGCCATAACTAAAAAGGCAGGGTGGTATCATATGTCTGTCAAAATGTTTCCATACGTTTCCGAGCACAATTCAAAGTGTTGGTGCTGATCTTTAAAGCCCTAAACGGCCTCAGTCCAGTATACCTGAAGGAGCGTCTCCACCCCCATCGTTCTGCCTGGACACTGAAGTCCAGTGCTGAGGGCATTCTGGCAGTTCCCTCGGTGCAAGAAGCCAAGTTACAGGGAACCAGGCAGAGGGCCTTCTCAGTAGTGGCACCCGCCCTGTGGAATGCCCTCCCACCAGATGTCAAAGAGAAAAACAACTACCAGACATCTGAAGGCAGCCCTGTTTAGGGAAGCTTTTACTGTTTAATAGAATATTATATTTTAATCATTTGTTGGAAGCCACCCAGAGTGGTTGGGGAAACCCAGCCAGATGGGCGGGGTATAAATAAATAAATAAATAAATAATTGTTATTGTTTTTAAAGGCCAGACACTCTAGACAAGCCTTCCTAAATGTGGCTCCCACCATCCCTAACCATTGGCTGTGCTGTCTGGGAATTGATGGAAATTGCAGTCCCACAACATCTGAAGGGTACCAGGTTAAGGAAAGCTGCTCTAGGCAAACATTTCCAGTGATATTTGCCTTAAATGATGTTCAGATGGAATATGTGGTTTCTTCCTCTTACTTTGAGTAATGGCAAGAGGAAGCCAACAGGTATTCAGTAATGCCACAGAAATTTGTCAGGGATGAGCTTTGCAATGAATACACAAGCAGCTGCCACCATGTGGCAAACACTTGTTTGCAGCACGATTTCTTCCTTGTGTGTACTCAAAATTAATCTTACTGAATTCACCACCCCAAGTAGATGGTGAATATGGGGGGGGGGGGTGTGTCAGCAAATCTTCCTGTTTTTGCATCTCCCGGAATATTATGCGGACTGACACTCAGCTATTCGCGCTTATTTGTATTTTGCAATCCCATTCTCCAATGCAGCATACAAAATGCATGTATATGGGGAATGTGCATACAAATACACAACACACACAAAATGCATTATATTAAGGAAGATTGCTTTCCAAAATGTGTGTATTGAGCATAAATGCATACAAAACTGTGCACAGAATGCATAGTAAAATGCTAATGAATTTTCATGAGGACATTTAAGATAAATTGGCAAACCGTTGTGGGAAATGTTTTGAACTGAGGACTGGAAAAAATGAGAGAACCCAAACTGACAGCTAGGTTTATCTGTAACCCCTATTTACCTAATGTGTAAACAAATCAGAGTTTAAATTGGTTCAGGGATTATCAGTCTAGGATTACTGACCTTGTAAGTAGAATGCTATCACTACCATCCATCTAAACATCCTTAACCTCCTCTTGGTTTCCACTAAATTGATACAAATGTGAAATACCCTGCAAAGCTAATAAAAGCTCCCATCTATCAGATTTTAAATGAGCTAATGCATTTTAAAAGGGGTCAGTAATTTATTCCCACCTGCCGCAATCAAGTACAGTGTAAACCTTCCCTTAACTTGCACCCCTCCACACACCCATCTAAAGCAATTCCGGTGCTCTTTAGGATAAGCCTCGAAGCTCTCTTGAAATAAAAAAAGAAAAGGATGGACCAAACCATTGTCTTAGTCACATTCAGTAAAAGAAAACGTGAATCTGATTTCTGTCACTTCAAGCTATCTTGTTGGTTGGAGGACTTATAACCACTGTTACTTATCTGTTATTCTGAAAGGCACAATGCCATTTCATCCATCTCTTGGCACTTGCATGCTGTCCAGTTTGTTATAAAATAAAAATAAAATCTAAGTGATTCCTGTGCCCACATTGCTTCACCATTCACACTCCATTGTTTGCCTAGCCTTTCTCCTATATCCATGTCGCTTGCAGTCTTTAAAGTATATGATGA
Organism: Podarcis vaucheri; assembly: GCF_965113315.1. NCBI lineage: Eukaryota > Metazoa > Chordata > Lepidosauria > Squamata > Lacertidae > Podarcis > Podarcis vaucheri. Next base: position 48,207,527 of record NC_138748.1, on the reverse strand, counting down.
TTTGATTTTGGAGGATGCATGGATCCAATTGCATATGCTGATTTTATTTATTTTATTTTATTTATCATGTTGCAAACCTGTGCCATTTTATCTTTGAAATTCAGCCAGGTGCTGCAGTTGTACATCATTTCCAATCTAGTCAGATGCAAACTGGAAGTAACTAACAATTAAAAAGCATTTTTAAAATGAGGGCTGCAGGGAGCAGGAGGTTTTGGGGCTGCTGTGCCCTTTTCATATCCAGATGCTTTGGCTTTGAATACTCCTTTGGGATACAAGGGAATTAACCTGGATGGGCTCAGGCTTATGTCTATCATAAATATATTCTATAGCTTAGTTAAGGCTTCCCTCCTTTGTTCAAAATGAAGCACATAAAGTAGAACCAGATGCCCCCATTTACACTGAGCTGACTCTCTACTAGAAGCAAAATTTGAGGCAGAGGAGCAGTTGGTGCTGGAAGGACCTTTCTATCTCACTTACCACCAAAGGAACACAAGCAAATAGCAAAGAGAACCCGCACAAACGACGCTGACACAAAACCCCACATATACATTAAGTAGAATAGAAACATTGCCACCCAACCCCAACCCCATTTACCAAGCCCCCCTCCACCTCTTTCCCCCTTTTCTTCCTAATGAAGCACTAATGTCTCAACAAATGAAACTGATCTGTAGTAAATGTAACTTGAAAAAAGACATTGCACATACTTTTGCAAACCAAGAAATCTTTAATAGAACTATGTTAGAAAAAAACAAACAATGGCCTCAAGATTGTTTAATTTTATTTCTTTTTCAAAAAAGGTGCCTGTACAGTAAAGAGATGCCTTGGATGCCATAAGTATATCATTATTAAATAACTGCATAATGCAAGAGCAAGAACAAATATTTACACAGGAGTAGCCTCTATGAACACTCCATTGAAAATCATGGGGTTTACTTCTGAGTAGACATGTATAGGATTGCACTGTCAGGTAAATTGAAAGGATTCATATTTATTCTCCCTCTTCTGCGCCTGCCCCTCAAGGACAGTATATCTCTCTTGTTTTGGTCTCATATGTCAGTGTTTGCAACAATCCTGGAGGACATGCCAGAAAAGGAAGAATTTGATGCCTTAGTCAGCATCCATGCTCAAAAAAGTTCATTTAATCACAATTCTTTTTTCTAAGACAAGTACTAATTTGATGTATTTCCCAACCCCCAGCCAAATGGCTGCAAAGGTCCAGTTTGTCCACAGAGCTAATGAGCTTTGTATAGATTGGTTTCTTCTGTGATCAAAGTTAAGGTAGAACTGGGAAATAATTGACTGTTGAGAGGACCAAGTGTGTGTTAAGAAGAGGCCAGTAGTAATATAATTGTGCTACTTTTTCTCCCTAAGAGAAAGTAACACAAGGGTACCATGAAGGAAAGGAGGCCATAGTGACCATTTCTGGGCATAGATGGTCTGACCACAGTCATTCATGCTCTGTGCTGACTGTTCCTCGGTGACTTTTGCCTAGGCTAGCCACTCACTAGCTTGCCTACCTCCCTACCTCCCTGCCTGCCTGCCTGCTGTTCTGTCATCATGCTGCAACATGACAACATCATTACATTTTTAGTATATAGCAAGACAAGGAACTCAAGGTGTCTCCTTCCCATTTTTCCCTCCCAATAGTGACTGATTCAAAGTCATCCAGTGAGCATCATCAATTTATGTAGTGTTTATCAATGTTCAAGAGAGCAGAAACTTGACCTGAGAGGCTTATGAACCTGATAAAAAGACAAATTTGGAAGAGGGAAGAAATATTGATGGGGTAAAGAGGGGCAGACACAGAATACATTTAGTTCCATTACACATACCTCATTTTGTGGACTGGGAGTCAGGGAACTTGTGGGTTTTTGTCAGCTTGATAACTGTGTGTTGCGATTGGGGGGGGGGGGTGAGATGTCATTTTAGGTTTTTGGACTCCCGTTTTAAGACCAGAATGCTTAAGTTCCTAGTATGGCTTGCAGCTAAGCTGGGAAATGGTCTGATGATGATGATGATTAACAACAATAATTTTATTGTTTATATCCCACCCATCAGGCTGGGTTTCCCCAGTCAGTCTGGTCAGCTTCCAGCAAAATATAAAAATAATAATAAAATGTTAGACATTAAAAGCTTCCCTGAACAGGGCTACCTTCAGATGTTTTCTAAAAGTTGTGTAATTCTTTATCTCCCTGATATCTGATGGGAGGGCATTCCACAGGGAGGGCGCCATTGCCAAGAAGGCTCTTTCCACTGAACTGTTACATTTGTCTGTCTTTAGAGAAAGCAGTGAAGGCTTCCAGCTGAGTCCATGACTTGAAGGAAGCCAAAAGAACTGTTTCCTTAAGGAGCTGGCATCTGGGTCTGTGCAGCAGTCGCAAGCGAAGAGCTATCTATGCATGCATATTTGATAAGTGAGAGCAATGTGGGAATGATAGCAACATCCTCGCAATTTACTATGCTAGGTAAGAACAAGACGTGCTAAGAATTCAGGGATGGCAATTAAATATATGCAAAGAAAGCTAAAATTTTATTTTGGATCATGAGTCGTTGAAGATTTTTAAAAGCCTGTGCTTCTGTTCTTGCAAGACACAACTTGCTCTTTCTAATTGCTGCAGCACCTTCGAAGGGTACTGATCCCTCCCAGAGCTCCCAGAATCAGCGAAACGTGATGGAAGCAAAGCTGCAATGATTTTAGTGCATAATTTATGTTTTTTTAAAAATAAAATAAAATCTGCATTAAAAGTTCCAGTCTATGAAGTCTAACTCAATGAAATATTCAAGAGACAATAAATACATTTTCAGGTATAAGATGGCTCTGGCACTGCAATAGCTCCTTGGACGTCAAGCCAGAGAGTTCCCAGTCGTGTTGGTGACTCTCTGCCAAATGACTAACGTACTGTAAGACATGTCTTGCACCAGCTGCCGGGTAACTAGAACTGCTGAGCTCTGACAGCTTGTTTGCACATTTGTATAATATGCTGGGAAGAGGTGGTGATGCTCCTTTGGGAACCTCTTTATTAAATAATGTGCTTCTGCCCTCTGCATGCCTGGTATTCGTTGAGTAATTCTAATTTTTTGGTACTTAAAAAGGACTGCACAGCAGACCCATTCACTACAATACACAATCCCAATGTGTTACACTGGGCTGATGAGCATTTTTTCCAGACCGAAGGCCACCTTCCTTTCTGGACAGCCTTCTGGGGGCCATATGCTAGTGACCCAGAGGCAAATGGACGTGGAGTGATGAATGTAATTTTTACCTTTGTATAGGTGGCTAATTTCAACACACATATTCACACAGTTCTCTGTCCTCCATTCAGGAAAGCAAGAGGCATCACCAGAGTTCAAGGACACATTCCAGCCAAGCAAAAATACTCAAGGAGGGCATAGGCTCTGGTTCAACTAGCTCCCTGCCATGCAGGTAGCGCTGACCCAGGGTTCCAGCACAGGTCAGCCAAGGGTGAACACCTGGGTAAGTGGAAAGCCAGGAATGGGCTAACTCCACCCCCAAATGTCCCCCTAGACTCAGGCACAGGCACAACCCCCTCTCAGGGGTCGACCAAACCACCGAGTCCCTAGATTCCTTTAACGGAATACCCTTCACATAGGGATGGCGAGAGTGTTCTCCCATCCCTATCATCTTAACCAGAGCCTATCCGCAACCTTACAAGTTGTGATGATTTGCTACGCAGCAGGCGAAACCCAAATGGCAACAGCCAATCAGCCAACTGGGGAAAATTCCTGCCGTGCCCCTGTCCCAACGACAGACGACACACAACGGCATAGCAAGGTCAAGCACAACAAGCCCTAAAAGTAGGGAGAGGTGGGCAGGTGTTCCGAATGCACACACCAAAAGAGGAAGCTCTGGATCACATGCATGGGCATAAATAGGTCCCTCAAACCGTTTAGACTGCGTCCCATTGGCCAGATTGCACCTAGCTTTGAGGGACCTACCAATCGGGTATTGTGGCTGACCAGTGTACCCACCCACAACACAGGGTGTCAGTTGTCCAGGTTTCACTGCAATACATGCCCTCTTTAAGGGAGGACCCGATTTGCATCAATGTAAATCCTAGCTCAGTGACACACCAGTGCAAGGGCCATGGGATCATCTTGAAAGTTAGGTATCTATTGATGCTGCCTCATCAAACTTGTGCTGTCAAAATGTTACCTCTCAAGCATTGGGTTTCTCTTGATTTCACCAAGATGGCTTGTTAAGCACTGCTCCGTTTGTGTTTGCGTGTGGGTGTAACACTCCTCCAAGAAAGCAATAAATAAATAAATCTGTTTCCATGGATGAAAAATTTGGCCTTGAGGATGTTGAGAGTGTGCTCTCCATGTCTTTGAGGGAGAAGGTCAAAGGATAGCTAAATTACAAGAAAGTAGGTCTGATCCTCGCCTTCATATTCTCTCCCAAACGTTGAGCAGTTCATAACCGCAACTATTGCACTCAGAAGTAAAAGCAGGGCCCCACTGTCTGTGGAAAGAGAAAACTTCAATCTTTACAACCATTCTAATATACCAATATGATTATACTATGATCATATGAGAGGGACTTCAGACCAGCTGTTTTGCATAGGTTGCAGAAAAAGGGACACAGGGTGTGAGATAGGCTCAAGGCACAAAAACAAGAATAATTCAAGGATTATAACTATAACTATAAACAATGATTATAACTATAAACTTCCCAGAGTGAGTCATAGAAAGTGCCAGAATGTTCTTATGCACTAACTTAGTTGTTCACTTGTCAAAATGTTACAGGAACTGGTCTGTAGTATTTGGAAGGGGCTGGAGAGCACAGTTACATTAAATACACAAAACGCTGACAGAGAAGTCGATCTTGGGATGAACGAGTTTTTCTGATTGCCAGCTCTTTGTCTCTTTTTGCACAATGCTCTTACTCGCAATGGGACTTACGCTCAAGTAAGCGTGGATAGGATTTCCATCTAAGTGACACAACCAGAGCTCTCTGCAAAGATTTCCCATAGTTCATTACTTCCACGAGCCTTATAGCAGCAAACCATAAGGGAATGACAGCTTTAAGATGCAAAGAGTGTATTGCCTTTGTGCACAGCTATATGAGAGGGGGGGATATATACATTTCAACACAAAACTCTGCCTTAATGTAACGCAATAGGCTACTCAGCAAAATATGGAATGTAAAAATCATCCGTCATCCTGTGGTAAATGCTCTAATGTACTTGAATCCAGCAGTAGCTGCAGGACTCCCATCAGCAACTTCCCATTTACGTTGTTGTTGTTGTTGTTGTTGTTGTTGTTGTTGTTGTTGTTGTTGTTGCTGCTGCTGCTGCTGCTGCTGCTGTGTTATTATGGGAGAGTTGTGAGTGTCAATTTCACAGACGGGTGTATGCGATAAACAGAATCTCAGAGCCAGTGTTCTTGATTGAGAAGATGAGGAAAGAGCAAAGAATATAATCTAGATTCTAATCAAATCAGAAACTAAGGAAAGAATGGGAATGTGTGGAAAAATACGTGGCAAAACATTGTTCCAAAATTAAATTATTGATATGCATTGGGGGAAGTTCGTGAAGTTAAGGATGTATTATGGAAAGATGGAAAGTAGGGAATACGTAAAGTATATTTACAACACAAAATAAAAGTAATGAATAACAAAAGAAACCAAGCTTTGGTACAGGGAAGCCACAAAGGTAAAAATAAGGAATATATATATATACTATAGATAGATAGATGATAGATAGATAGATAGAGAAAGACAGATATAGATAGATGATAGAACAAACATGCGACTTTGATGATTCTAAAGAGCAAAAAGGGAGGATATATCAGAGACAAAAAAGGAAGGACATCTTCCCTGGGAGAGAGGGATATTAGATTTAATGGAGCTCTTTTTTAACACAAAAAAGTGAGGGAAATTTGTGGGGAAGCAGCAGCTGTGGGGATTGTTAACGATGAGTTATAGTAAATCTTTCTTGTGAACTCAGCCCCTGAGCCTTTTTTCTGCAACTCTGCATGGGATCAGATCTAGAATATCAAACATTTCCTGTCTGGTTGCCAGTTATGACTAAATAATAAACTACATTTCCTTCCATGCAGCCCAAGGGAATTGCTGAATGGGGTAAATTGTTGATTATGTGAGGAAAGATGGTTTTGGAGGCCAGTATCCAGAATACTGAGGACAATGACATGCTTCCTGCATCTCTGATGTACTAAAAGAGAAATAAAGACTGTGTTGAAGATGGTTCCCTTTCTGACTTTGGTCATTTTAGAATCCCCCCCCCCATGAATATAATGCTCTCTGCATTAGGTTGCTATTGGCACAACATTCCTGCTCCTTAAGATTTCAAAGGTAGAATGAGAGGAACCAAAATTATAAAGCAGCCAAAGCTCTTTCCCTGTGAGGAAAGCCTATGATACCACTTTAAGAGACATGGCTTCGCCTAAATAATCCTTCCTGGGAGCTGCAGTTTGTTTAGGATGTTGACAGTTGTTAGGAAACCTCTAGTCCCCTCACAGAGCTGCAATTCACAAATTTCCCTGGAAAGAGAAATTGGTTGTCAAGCCACACCAGGAATCGTAGCACAATGTGAGGAACAGGGATCTCCTAACAGCTCTCAGTACCCTCAACAACCTCAGGATACTCAGCTTGGTATGGAGTTTTGACTCATGTACACATCTGGGCAAGCGATGTCACCTAATAGAACACAATTTTGTATGTTGTTAACTTTTTGCACACTTTCCCCTAAAATATGATTTTTGAAAACATTGGTTGGGGAATTGCATCACAAAATTCAACAGAAAGCAAATTTTGAAGGATGGCTCTGTTTTGGTCCTCCTATTGCTTTGGAAGGAGTGAATTTGATAAAGTCATTTTTTAATCCAAAACTTTATCAAATTTCTTCCCTATCCCTAAATACAGGTCCTATTGTAGTCCAACAGCATCCAATAAGGGCCATAGGTTCCTTAACACAATTTATGGATTTTATTAGAAGACTGAGGGAGGGACTCTAAGTCAGAGGGAGGCGTCTTAATTTACCTTTTTGAGAGGGTAACATGCTACAGGTAACAACAAGCATACTTTTGATGTTTAAGGATTGTGTCTGATAATGATTCCAGTCAGTAGAGCATGAGACTTAATCTCAAGGTTGTGATTTTGAGCCCCACATTAGACAAAAGATTCCTGCATCACACGGGGTTCAACTAGGTGATCCTCATGGTCCCTTCCAACTCTACAATTCTATTATTCTAAATATTAGTGAAAGAAAGACTTCAGTTGCTTGCCTTGCTTCTGAACATTCCCAAGCACAATAAAAAGGCAATGGAAATATTGCATTTCTTTTTAATACTATCACATTTCCAGCATGCAGGACTACTAAAATACTCATTAGATAGGGCTCATTTTCTACAAGCTAGTTTCACAACCCAAGCATCTCAAAGTAGTTTATGAAGCAATGTGCTATATGATTCACAATAAATGGCTGTGTGTGTGTGAAATTAGCTACTTAGTGTTCAAGTATTCACAGCCTTTAGTGAGAAAGGAAAGCTAGCCGGTACATAGTAAGATTTATAACAAGGTGGTGTAGGCCTTCAACTGTTTTCCGAGAGACGCTCTATAGACACATCATCAGCTTGGAGAAGTGTGCTATATTCACTCCTGCTGTCTGCTGGCAGCACATGGTGGATTGGATTGCTTGGCTTTTTATATTATTCTGTGTCATGCTGTTCTGGGGTGTTTACTTCTGCACTCCCCTTTATGCCTTCTGAGCCTGTGCATTTGTAGATACAATGGATTATCACATAGACACCATGCATTTGCAGGGCTGTCTCTCAGACAGTGTTTGTACCCACCACTTGAGACAGGTATGGCTTGCCTGGTGGGACAGAGCTTCAGCAATAATATAATAATAATTTATTATTTGTACTCTGCCCATCTGGCTGGGTTTCCCCAGCCACTCTGGGCGGCTTCCAACAAAGATTAAAAATACACTAAAATGTCACACTTTAAAAACTTTCCTAAACAGGGCTGCCTTCAGATGTCTTCTAAATGTCAGGTAGTTGTTTATCTCTTTGACATCTGATGGGAGGGCGTTTCACAGGGCGGGCACCACTACCAAGAAGGCCCTCTGCCTGGCTCCCTGTAGCTTTGCTTCTCGCACTGAGGGAACCGCCAGAAGGCCCTCGGAGCTGGACCTCAGTGTCCAGGCAGAACGATGGGGATTGCAGATGCTCCTTCAGGTATACTGGGCCGAGGCCGTTTAGGGCTTTAAAGGTCAGCACCAATTCTTTGAATTGTGCTCGTAAACATACTGGGAGCCAATAGCCTCTTAACAGAAGCATCACTGCACACCAGCAGAGCCATTCTGGGAAATCCCTTCCATTCCTCAAGTCAAACTCCATAGGTCCTGCTTGAGGACTTCTAATAGGCATCTGGATGGCCACTGAGAGAATAGGATGCTGGAAATAGATGGACCTTTTGGTCTGAATCAGCAGAGCTCTTTACTATGTTCATTGTACCCAAGGCTGACTAAGTTATGATGGCACCTGAGCAGCCATTATTGATCTCTACACATTTATGCTTTCGATAAGAAGAGGGTTCCTTCTTTCTTTCTTTCTTTCTTTCTTTCTTTCTTTCTTTCTTTCTTTCTTTCTTTCTTTCTTTCACTTCTTTTATGGAATGAGTCCCAACAGCATTTTGTAAAATAAAAATAAAAATCACTGCTTTGCATCCAGCTATTGGCAAGAGTGCTCTGTGCCTGAATAAAAACACTTCTTTAAAATCCTCCATCCAGTGAACGAAGCTGTGTAGAGAGACCCCTTAGGATGTGGGCCAAACCCCAGCACTATTTCAAACAGGTTTTTACAGGAGACCTTAATCAGCTAGCCATCTATCTGCTCTGCCACCGTGCTGTGCGTTCTGGATTAATGCACTTGATGAAGGAGATGGATCAGCTGCTCGAAAATGGCAGCTTTATTGGGTATCCAGTACCTCTAGGGAGCAGGAGCTGATTGGCTGAGAGAACGACATAATGTGTTTTCTCATTTGTCCTTCCTCAAGGTCACTGCCGGCTCGCAGCAGCTGTAAAGATCCTAGACCTCGCTAATTTACCGCAAACCCCCATGTTCTCCACACATGACAGTTTTTGCTCTTCCCGTTGAAAGTTCTCTTGACTCCTGCCGAACTCTGCGGAGGGAAAGTGAGTGAAGGGGCCTCATTATTTTAAATGGGGCTTGACAGAACCTAACAAAGAGCATAAAACAGAGCAATTTTCACAGGCAATAGCACCAAGGCAGTTAAAGCAAGGCTGAGAACTCAATTACAGCCCATTACTGTCGGAGCTGTCTGTTTCTTTCCAGCACATGCTTAGTCTCTCTGGCCATTGCCTTTTGCATCGTGCAATCCGCATGGGCAAAGGTTGCTCACTATACTTCTATCTCTTTGGTTAATGATATTCACCAGCTCTCAGGATTCCTCTAAATACTGTTTGTGTGTAGTAGCCTTAAAAGGACTGGATTAACTGTTGCAAAAATCAGCCGAAAAGACAAGGCAGAGTTATGTTCCTAAGAGAGAAATTTCATCACTCATCAAAAGGTAACATTGAGATTGATAAAGCTTCAAGAAGGAGGCAACTTGTGCTTCCTCTGTAGAGTTGCACAACTTGTGATTGCCCTTACAGTTTGGCTGCTACAATCCTGCTGAAGGAAACACCTTTCATTAGATGCTGTCCCATATCATTAAAATTAAAATCTGGCCACATGAGGTACAGGTGGGTTTGCCATTATGAACCTGGTTAAAAAGTGGGGATGAGTGATGATGAAGATGATTTCTCACCTGTCCTTTAACCTCAGATCCCAGCATTTAATTTTTTTTTTAATTGCCATTGCAAGAAATGAGTGGGTCCTAAAATATGCCTCTCAAATGTTGACCATGAAGTCAGGCAGGGCTTGGGGATAATCTTACAGAGGTTAGTTATATGTAGTCTATGACTATAGACAGTGGTGGCTGCTGTCCATTGGAACTAGTAGGATGGAAGGCAGGGAGATGCTAGAGCAGTATAGGGGGTGCTAGAGTCAATAACAGACAGAGACGACTAATTCTAGATTTCTCCCCATCTTCCTCCCAGCTGAGTTCTGTAAGAGCAGTATTGAGACCATGAGCAAGGAAGATGACAGGCAGCGCCACTCCATGGAGTCAGGTGGGGCGAAGGTAAGCAGGTGGAGACTGGCTGAGGACAGACTGAAGTTGGTGGGGCAGTGTCCTCTTTTCCTTCGTGACTAGTCTCCCCTGATTACAGAACTAGTTTAAATAGCAAAGTCTCTCTCTCTGTGTGTAGGGGTGGGACGAGAACAAAATAAATGAGTACTATTTAATACAAAGTTATTCAACACAGCACCACTCAAAGTTAATTGATGGGAGATAGAAGAGGAGTAAAAGACAGAGCCTGGTGTAGGAATACATCCGTTTCCACCAATAATTCATTTCTTGAGAAGTGGTCATGTTAAGCTTTCCTAAGGCAGACATAACTTCCATCCTTGAATCCCTGCACTCTTTTTCCCGTTGCAAGGAGCTGGCAGGGAATATTTTTACTTTAATTTTATTTATGTACAAAATATTTTTATAAAGCATATTAGAACCACAGGACTACAAAATGCAACGGATAATTCAAAGGACACTATTAATTCATTCATGACATTAAATACCGGTAAAGGTTTGTGTACACAGGTATTTCTTAAACAAGGGCCAGGATGTAATCATTGATGCTTGTTGGAGCGCCAACAGGAGGCAATTCCATTGAAAGGGTGCCACCACAGACAAGGCCCTTCCCCTCATTGCCGCTAACTGAGATTGAGGCATAACCTGCTACTGAGCACTATGCTGAAACAGGGCATTAGAGATAGAGGTATGTCTGAAACCACCCTGGTCTCAAAAGTTATTCAGGGCTTGACAGTTTATAACCAAAGCCTTCAGCTTGGTGTTATAGATTATTGGTGAAGCAAAGGCTCTCTGTGCATGCTCAGAGTCACTCTTATTTCACAACTTCCAGAATAATACTCTAGCATGGTTCTGGAGCAGATTGAGACGTGAATTTTAAAAAATCTCTTGTATGTTTCCTATGAAATTTCCAATGCCTTACAAACTCTGGGAAATGCATGCATCTATAATATTCTACCGCCTCGCCTAGTTTGCAGTTCAGCTGAGCTGACCCTGGCACAGGGCCCAAGAGGTGTGTATCACTGGCCTAATTATTCCTGATCATTCCATTCTGGGGTCAGCTGCAGTCTCAATCAAAATTTTAGCATAAATTGGAGCAGACTGAAAGGCTGCTCTAATTTACAGCCAGCTGCTCACAGCATTTGGCTCAAGCTGCAGGTGAGAATATCCAGAGTTATGGAACACTTTAGCCACACCCCCATTTGCACACATGGCGGGGGAGGTAGCAGAGGTGGCAAAGAGCCCATTGTGCACCATCTGGCGGGCTAAGAGAAAGTAGCTGAAACCGAATAGACCCTGTGAGTGCCAATTGTTTTACAAATGGGATTAACACACCACAGTTTATTAAAGGGCTTTTTGAGAAGATCAGTTCCTAGAGCAACAAAAGTTCTGAAATGTCTTTTGTTTAGTTTGTTGGCTTGTGAGTCAGAGGTCTCCTCTCAACAAAACATTTCTGTTGCAGGAATATTGCATTTGCCCAGCATCCAAAGCACAATATATCAGGCAGTAGCCAGCTAAATAGATCTGCTGGTCAAGGATTTATGCTTGTGCAGTGGAACTTCTCCTCCCTCTCTCTTCCGGCACACCTTTTAAATTTGTTGTGGGTTTCCCCCAGACCTCTGGAGCAGCTTTGGGGAGGGCATGAGGGTGCATGGCACAAAATGACACAAAAGGAAAAGGAATGGAAATATAGGAGGGGGGAAATGGCGCATAAGGGGCAGGGAGAAAAGTTGTGCCATTTCCACTGCTAATGGTGAGCCCCAATAATTTATCCTTCCCCTTGAGATATTTGATAAAATAGTTCTTCCAATTTCTCTTGGGTAGAGATTTCTGAGAGATCATTTGCACACAGCTCTAAGAAAAGTTTCTAAATACAAATCCTAGACTCTTAAGCACCTTGCTTTTGTCATTTGATCCTGTGTAAGCCCCTCTTGCTTTTGTGAAATTCTGAACATATATGATGAAACAATCACAAATGTTTCCAGAGAAGCTGAGCACTACAGTAAAGAATTGTTTCAAACCAGAACTACTTCTGTATGGATATCCAGTTTTGTTTTCATTTGACTGACAACATCATAGGGTATATGTGGCACCTGAAAGCACCCTCTGAGTTGACTTTCCCTTCATTAGATGTCTTCTAAAATCTCATTTTCTTAGACCATTGAGCTAATAAATCCAAGGTGAAGCTTTCCTGCCCTGTCTAATCCATTGCAGGTGGCTGAATCATAGGTTTCTCCAGCTTGTCAGATCAATGTACCGGTATTTGCACATAAGAAAGAGGCAGGTATCCTTGGAAATATGCTTAGCTATTCTGGTGAGCAAGCCATGCACAGCATTCATTTTCAGAGAGTACAAGGACTACTAAAGCAAAGCACTGATTGGCCGGTTGGAGAGAGCGCTGCCTCTGATGTGACCCTTGTATTGCTGTAGGCAATCACTTATCCCCCGTCTTCCAAGCCCTGAAATGTGGTACTAATCTCCCATCTCCCCTTCATCTCCCATCTTCCAAGGCCCAAAATCAAAGGGAGTCCTTTCCTCAGCCACCTTTGGAACAAAAGGAATTATACTGGCGATGCTGATGATAATGGTACAAAAGTAATGTAGTAGAAATGTGATTGTACAGTTGGAAGGAAGTGATAACAAGATCTAGAATTTTATGTAACTAATAGCTTTAATGAAACTTGATGGCTGGTGTCTATTAGCTGCACCATCTGTTCAGGTGGGGCAACAGGAATTAAGAGGCAGCCATTGCCAACAAAGTGTGCAGCAAAAAGGAACATGCTTTGGAGATAGTCTTCAAGAGTATGCTGTTTGCTTTTGTGTTTCTTTAAAGACTTGACCATCTGGATGCTTGCCCATTTTCCACACTTAACTTTTGTAAATAAAGACTGCTGGACTCCTTCTTCATCGCAAGAAAGCTGACCCCAGACTGATCGCAGTCTTGCACAACATTCCCCAACCTGGTACCCTCCATGAGCTTTGTACTGCAACTCCCGTCCAGAAAGCATGGCTTTGTTGACTGGGGTTTATAGGAGCTGTAGTACAAAGCATCTGGAAGACAGCAGGTTCAGGAAGACTGGCTTTTTATTATTTACTTACGTGCACACACACCTGGAATCCACCAGTGATCCACCAATGTGATTTTAAGGTTACAAACAAGAGTGGCTTTAGCACACATAGCTCTGTCCACCAACACTTCACCTCTGATCCCCATCCCTGCCAGCATGTGCCTCTTGAGGCAACTTCTTCACTTGCCTAACGATAGGGCTGGCCCCAAGTAACACAAAATGCCATTGCCACCACTAGGGAATCTGGCGGCTGAAGCCCACAAGCCTCTTCCGTCTGCCTCAGCCATTCTTTACTCAGCAGTATAGTCAGAAACCAGCAGGAAAGGAGGAGTGCAGGCTGACAACAGTGGCTGAGGAGCTGTGTGGCCTCTGACCCGCCTGCTTGTCTGATCTCCTAGTGGCAGGAAGCCAAGAGCTTTTGGGGGATTTGGACAGCCATTCTGTCTGTCATTATCCGGGTTGATTCAAAGAGCTAAGGGCATTCTGAACAAAGCAACAGACACAGCAGCTCTGTGTTTCATTTAGGAGAGGGCATACGGAGGCCAGTTTTGGACTGTTGGATATCACATTCACTGAACAGGAAGGCAAAATTTGGCCTAGGACCAGAGCTGCTTAATTGGAGGAGGAGCAAAAGATGGCTCTCTGTAAGGCAGTGTTTGGCTGTTGATGTCCATTGGGACTGGTAGGATGTAAGGAAGGAAGGCAATAGTAGGTGCAGCCAGAGCCAGTGAGAGAGAGATGGGAAAACTAATTCTAATTTTGTCCCAATCCTCCCTGCTGAGTTTTACTATGAAACATGAGGCTAAAGAGGAGGAAGCTGACAGGCAGTGCCACCTTTGGACTGGTTGTAAGAAAGAAAGCAGATAAGTGAGGGCTGACTGAGGGCAGATTGATGCTTCTGGGGCAGTGCCCCCTTTGCCTCTTCTGCCCTCAGGACTCACTCTTTCTCCCATTTCCCTGCACCTACCTTTCCTCTTTGTTTCCCCTCTTTCCCTCCCATCATCTCTCCACGTCTGAGACTCTGGATGTTGTCATCCAAGAGCTCCTCGTAGTTCTTAACAGGGATTATATGAGACTTGTACAGGAGATTAGAAAGACTGTCTTGTGTTTATCCTTCTAATTTATTGAGCCCTCTCTTGCCTTTTATGAGAAGGAGTTATTTCCTTATGGTTACATTTCTAATTTTCAATTTTATTCACTGGGTCTATTGAGGTCTGATTTCCTAATAGATGAGGTGATTGTGAATGGATTGGCAGAACAAGGAAAGGGAAATATCTTTATTTTTGGTGTTGGACCAGGACCAAAATTGCCTTCTGAAAGGAGGGGAGAGGAGAGAATCTCCTACAGTTTATTGAGCAAAGGACTCTTCCATGCTCATCTGTTTAAGCATCACAAAGCTCCTTTTTGCCCAACTCCAAGTTTCCTGTACAGTGGTACCTCGGGTTAATAACTTAATTCATTCTGGAGGTCCGTTCTTAAGCTGAAACTGTTCTTAACCTGAGGCACCACTTCAGCTAATGGGGCCTCCTGCTGGCACTGCGCCGCTGGTGCACAATTTCTGTTCTCATCCTGAAGCAAAGTTCTTAACTCGAGGTACTATTTCTGGGTTAGCAAAGTCTATAACCTGAAGCACCTGTAGCCTGAAGCGTCTAACCCGAGGTACCACTGTACCTTTTATTATTCCTCTCAATACCAGCTGTTGGAGAACATCAGTGCTATTGTAGTCATGTAATGCTTGTGGGCTTCCCAACAAACATCTGTCTGGCCTAGATGAATCATTGGTCTCATCCAGAAGGGTTCTCCTTGTGTTCTTATGGAAGCAGAAGCCTCCATACTGAAGGAGAAGTGGGAAGTGCAGGAGTCTGATGCTCACTTAGGCTCACTCAGGCTATAGCTCAGAGCATCTGCTTTGCATACAGAAGGTTTCAGGTGACATGGGGAGCTGACTTCAGTCACCAGGCCCATTGGCAAACCAACTAGGCATTACAAAGATATCTGCAAACATGACATGAAGGCTGGCAACATCAACCCCACCATGTGGGAATCCTTGGCAGATGACTGCAGTGCCTGGAGACAGACAGGTCACACATTGGTAGCAGTGACCCAAGGAAGAATGACAACACAACATGTCTCTCCCATATCAATTTTACTTCACTCCTAAAGGTGCACTCCTCCACTGTCTCCCAAGACAGACAGATGCCAACAAGGGTAGCACTCCCTTAAGACTGAAATGACGTTTCTGTTTTAAATTGTATGAATTTATATTCTGCCACCCCAAATTATAACTATTTAGGTGTTCAGTTCTCAATCCAAGCATGGATTTGGATTGTTTGGTCTCTAAAAGCTGCCACATTAAAATTGGCAAGAGGCTCTTTCCTTTGACCGCTTTAGGCTCCACCTAACTCAGAACAACTTTACTTCAAAACTTCATCCTTGGAGTCCTCTCAGTCCTGCATGATAAACTGCCTTGTTTGAAGAAATTTGGTTTGGAAATTACTGTGTTATAAACATTAGAAAACTGCCTGCTGAGCATGCACAATCCATTACCTTCTTTGCTAATTTAAGATTGCACCCCAAGTGTGATTAATGTCCCCAGGTGTGGCTATTTGTTAGTGCTCTCAGAGAAATTATAAATGGGAAAAGATCTATAGCATCTAATTCATTGAAGATATCCATGGTTAAAGGATTCTTCCTGATAAAAGGCATACTTGTCAGGTGGCAGCGGAGAAAAATTACAGAGCACCATTCTTCAAGAATGAAGGAATGTTTTTCTTTCTTCTCTCAATCTGTTTTACTGCGAGCTTGACCTCTGAATCCTTCTCCTCTAACCAGAAAATCTCTGGCATCGCCAGGTAGGCCTGGGAATGTCCCCTGCCCGATACCTTGGAGAGTCACTGCCAGTCAGTGTGGACAACACCAAGCTCAATGGACCAATTCGGTATAAGGTAGCTTCCTATGTTTTTATAAATTTTGGGACTGAATCAGCTTTGGACAACCTGTATCAAAAGCAGGACAGTGGGAGTGTGACTCTGCTTTTGCTTTTTAATTTTTTTCATTGGCTTTTGATGAGATTGACACTCCTGGACCAGCTGTGGGATGGACAGTGGGGTCAATGTTTTACAGTGGTCCCACTCTTTCCATAGCGACATGTCCAGAGAACAGCCTTGGCAGAAATGATAGCGGTGTTGTGTGTTCCAAGTTCTTGAGTCCAGGAGCTGGCCTGTCCTGGATATGGTTGCACTTTGCTGGAAGAAGGTTCATAGATCAGGGACACTCTTGGATTCAACACTGTCACACTTGTTAGTTCCACCACCCTTGGAAGTTTGGGGGGTGGCCCGACAGACAGCATTCTAGTGGCACCCTTGAATTGTGGAATTCCCTCTCCACAGACGTGCATCTGGCACCTTCACTATATGTATTTCAGCAAATGCTGCAGGTACACCTCTTTATCCTGGCCATTGACACCTGAGACATGCATTTTCAAGACCCACCCTGTTCCTGCTAATTAAATTTAACTGTTTTTAATACTGAATTTTAAATTCATGTAAGCCACCTTTGGCTAATAATAATGATAATAATAATAATAATAATAATAATAATAATAATAATAGGAGACTGTGTTTTGAATCTATTCTCCTTGTGCTATGGTGTACCACGGGGTGCAATCTTGTCCCCGATGCTGTTTAATAACCATTGCTAGACCAAGCCACAATAAATTTGCATTTAAAGCCATAAAGTCCTGTCATTACATCCTATGACAGTGAATTCCATATATTTATTAAAACTGTGTCTTCTTCTTATTGCAGCCTTCAAGAAAGGATAAGGCAGCAGCCATATTTACTTGCCTCTCTTTCAGACTCCCTCTTTCATCAAATAAATATCTGTGTAGGGTAGTGGGTGCATCTTTCTGGAATGCACTTGTGTAAAAATGTGTGTGCATCAGCATGAAGTGGCTGTGTATTGCTCCCCTCCTTTCCCACCATAACTGCCTATCAAGATTGCAAAAGCCGCTGAAAGTAAAAATAACAAAGAGTGTCTTTCGACTCTTAAGATTTACTGTGGCAGAAGCTTCTGTGGACTGGAGCCCACTTCATCAGATGTGC
Source organism: Podarcis vaucheri (assembly GCF_965113315.1). Lineage (NCBI taxonomy): Eukaryota > Metazoa > Chordata > Lepidosauria > Squamata > Lacertidae > Podarcis > Podarcis vaucheri. The sequence continues at coordinate 48,190,164 of NC_138748.1, read as the reverse complement.
AATAAATCTGTGAAGTCTTTATGGTGCCACAAGACCCTTTTGTCATTTTTGTTGCAACAGACTAACGCGGCAACCCCTCTGGAAGCATGTTGGATGCCTTCAAGCTTTAGCTATTCTGCCAGATCCTTTGTGAGATTAAACTTTCTTTGGGGTGTTTTCAAGCATGTTGCAAACTCTCAAACTGTAGCACTCACAAAAGCTTAGGTAATTGCAAGCATCCTTGAAGCAAACTCCCCAACTCTCTTGATGCTGTGAGTTTGTTATGAGCTCTCCCTGCCCAGAAGAACAATAACTGAGCTTGGAGTGCTAGAAGGAGGCAGGTGGAGGGAGTCACAGAATCCTTGGCAGGATAAGATGCTCTGCAAGGGCTCCAGGTGCAGTCACAATTACTGCTGGATTCATTGCTGGTCAACTGCTGGGCCCTTAGGAGAAGAGAGTGGCAGAGGTGGCAGAATTGCTAGAATAGGACACTTATAAGAACATAGGAAGAGCCCTGCTGGATGAGGCCAAAGGTTCATTCATTTCAGCATCCTGTTCTCACATTAGCCAACCAGATGTTCATGGGAAACCTGCAAACAGGACTTGAGTGTAATAGCACTATTCCCATCTGCTATTCCCAGCTACTGATATTCAAAAGCATACTGCCTCCTCTGACAGTCTAGGTACCATTTTGGGGTTGATCTTGAGAACATTTCCATTCCAATCCAGGGGTTAAACAAATAGCCAACATTCTGAATGAAGAACATCCAGTAGTGGTGTGATAATGATGATGTTCCAATTTTAATTAACAAATATAATAGAAATACATAAGAAAGAAACTATATCTGCCCACATTAACAGTAACAATAACCTATCAATTCATATTTAAACGTAAGTAGTCCAAACGGCGCTTCCGTGCGCTGCTCTGGTTCACCAGAAGCAGCTTAGTCATGCTGGCCACATGACCTGGAAAAACTGTTTGCAGACAAATGCCAGCTCCCTCGGCCTACAGAACGAGATGATTGTGCAACCCCAGAGTTGTCCGCGACTGGACCTAATGGTCAGGGGTACCTTTACCTAGTCCATATGCCCAAACAGATATCTAAATAAGACTGATGATTATTCAGGTATAGAAAGGACAGTAAGATCTTCAGAACGTGGAGTGGTGGGTGCTCATCCTTCCAGCCTTTAAGTATAAGTCTCTTTGCTACTGTAAGGGCTCGCAGGAGCCACTTTCAATATTTGTCTGTTAGTTCCCACATCACAATAGTGTAATTCCAAATACCAATGATTTCCCTCCCCAAATGAAGCTAATATGAACAATAATCTTTTCTAATAAAAAAATAAGACTTCACATGACATGCCCACACCATCTCCTCCTTCTCCTCCTCCTTTTGATTTCTTACCAGCCCTTCACCATTAGGTGCCAGGGGATGTTACATACTATATAAGAATTCAATATTAAAACCAGTCAAAGCAATTTACAACCATAAGAACAGAGTTGGTACACACACACACACACACGAGACCAGGGTAAAGCAGTAACTCATCTTTACCCAAAAGTGCTATGCAAGTTTACTCAGAGGTCAGTCCCATTAAAGTTCAGTGGGGCTTAGTTTTTAGGAGCATGAATAGAACTGCAGCCTTAGACTAGGCTGAATGTGCCCCCCAGATCTCACTCCCTGCCCCTGGCAGCTCTCTTCAGTAATTCTGCCTGGCATCCTCATTGAACTGTGATGATGCCTCTTGCTTGTGTGTATGTGTGGAAACCAATGAATTCTGTGTGTTTGGAATGCAGCCTGCTGCCTACACTACAAAGCTAAGAATCACATCTGTTTCTTCCCAGACCTCTGCCTGTGGCACCACCCACTTCTGGCAGCCAGTCCCTGGAAAGTTGCAGCTGAGGGAAAGTGGGTCCCAGGGCTGAAGCAGATTCCCCAACCCCCTGCTCTACATTTGTACTATAGGGGAAACCTCTGGAACTTACTTCTGAATAAACATGGATACCATTGCTCAGTTATTGTAAGAATAGCGATGTTATGAATTAGACATGCCCCTGTTTTTGCCCGTTGAAAAAATGTTGGAAGGTTTCCAGGATGTTTTGTGAACCTTGGGTGCACCATTGTTTACAGCTCATGTGGGCTTTTATCCTCCTGCAATAACTAGGCTGCTGCTGTTGTTGTTTCTTTATTTGAAGACAGTTTTAATATTTTCCTTTCCTTTCCTTTCATTCACACACCAGATGTGCAGACAGTCAACATGTGCCTCTTCAATACTCTGATGAATTTGTTTACAAAATCAGAAAAACAGAGTGAGGTGACTTTGAAAAGGCATCTCTGCAAGAGATTGCAAAATATGAAGGCATGTGAATAACCAGGGTAGGCAGACAATAAGGGTGGGTAGAAAACATTGGGCAGAGGAAATTAGCCTTATTAGTTAAGGTGGTTCAATAACCAAGCTGTGTTAAGCGGCAAAAACAACAGCACTGTGGAACTTTAAAAGCAAAGGCATTTATTTTGGCATCAGCTTTTGTAGTGTCATTCTTCACCAACCTGATGCCCTCTAGATGTTTTGGGCAATTCCTGTTGTAGTCCAACTGGCTGGAGAAGATGGGAGTTGTAGTCTACAGTGTACAGTGGTACCTCGGGTTAAGTACTTAATTCGTTCCGGAGGTCCGTTCTTAACCTGAAACTGTTCTTAACCTGAAGCACCACTTTAGCTAATGGGGCCTCCTGCTGCTGCCACGCCGCTAGAGCACGATTTCTATTCTCATCCTGAAGCAAAGTTCTTAATCTGAAGCACTATTTCTGGGTTAGCAGAGTCTGTAACCTGAAGCGTATGTAACCCGAGGTACCACTGTATAGAGGTTGGCAAGGACTGGGTCCTAAAAGTGTATACAGTGGTACCTCTGGTCACAAACTTAATTCATTCCGGAGGTCCATTCTTAACCTGAAACCGTTCTTAACCTGAGGTACCACTTTAGCTAATGGGGTCTCCCACTGCCGCTGCACCACCAGCGTATGATTTCTGTTCTCATCCTGAGGTAAAGTTCTTAACCCGAGGTACTGCTTCCAGGTTGGCGGAGTCTGTAACCCGAAATGTTTGTAACCCGAGGTACCACCGTATATCATCAAGAGACTAAGGCATCTTCAGCATTTGCCATGAGCTGTATAGGGAGGAAGTCAGATATTCAGGGTCACACTGTCCCACATACGAATACATTGCAAATGGGATGTACTTTTGCCTTATGAAAGAAGCAGGGTGGTTTCCCCCTGTTAAATTACGACAATCCAAATATATAAATCATATATCACCATAATATATAAGCCATCCTATCTTTAAATCAAAACGTAATATAAATTTTACTGCTATGGACAGCAGCAACAATGCAACTCAGAATTATATCAGTGATGAAAGTAATACATATGGTGGAATGTTATCTTGATATTTCACATTCCAGTGATTTATGAATAAACTCCACTTTTTAATGAATTTGCCTGGTGAACATCCTTTCTGACATCTCTGATGATATGTCTCGTTTGGCTTACAGAACTACTGTCCAAATGTGCTTATACTAGGAAAGAAGCAAGGCTTTAAGCAAGACCGTAAAGAGATCAAGATTCACAGACGTTCTGGTTGTTCCCATCTTAAATGAAAAAAGAAAATGGCATATATCCGAACCGGGGTGGGGGTGGGCCACTGCCCTCTGTTGGTGGGCTAGCCTTACCTGGCAGCACTAGATGGTAGCTGAGGGCTGCCATTTTAATTTCCACAAAACTGGGAAGGCCCAGGGGAAGTGTCAGCAGTAGATCCTAATTTGCTCTACAATGTTCAACAAATAAATTAAAAAATGCATCAACCCTACAAGAAACAGGTTCAAAAGACTGGAAGGACATTGGAGCAATTCTGTCTTCACATGAGATGAATACTGACCATTTAGAATATCATCAGACCGGGGGGTGGGGGGTGGGACTTGAATTGCACTTATCTCAATGAAAAACAATTGATGATATTAACCAGCAGAAAATTAGGCAAAAAGAACAATATTGGCAATAAATCTTAGAACACTTGATTGCTTTGGTCAGAGTTCTTGGCAGGCTAAACTTGGCATTATGTGGTACAACTGAAACATTGTACACTGCTAGGAATAGATTTTTTTTTGAAGTGTGTATAATATCTGGGCCTTTTTGATCCTATCATGAATGAATTTTAGCACAGAGTTAAAGATCAATAAACAAGAATTAAATACCTAGAAAAATATATCCAAAATGAGCTTATAAAGCAGAAAATTTTAACACATGCAAACTCAGCCAAATACTAGTTAATTATTCTGCACTGCATGTCTGATATAAGTCATACTGGACAAACAACCATTTTACTGTGTTATGTTGATGTAATCAAACCATCAGATAATGAGATGTTCTGAGCCTGAGGTCAGAGAGCACGTTTCTTGGGAGCTTGAGCAACTGGGATGACCAGTTGAGAATCTGCATTGTCAAGGTTTTGATAATGGGAGTAACAGTAAAGGAAAAGGAAATGGCATACAAAAGAGGGTTCTGGACATAAACTCATGTGTCTTTTTTGCACCCAGTAATGCATATACTTTAAACTTGGTAGCCAATGGTGCTGCTAAATGTTGTCTGGAAGCAACTAGTTTCTTCAGTTTCATTCAACAGATCTATATCTTTATGTTATTTTTTTGCACCGACTCAGCATTGGCAAATTCTAACTAGCCATGTACCAGATTTAGGGAAAGCTGTTAAGTCATTGAGCAAAACAAGGTGAGAGAGTTGGATCAATGCTGTGAAACCACTGAGATATCATCTTGGCAGTATATATGATGCTTTAATAGAGATCTTTGATGGCACAAGCTTAAAAGGTTTACCTGGAAATTCTTCCTGAATTGAAGCTCAGGCCCTTGCTGATGCAATTTTAAAGTTCAGGTCTGTGGTATCCTTTGTTACATGGTACAACTTCCTTTTTGAAGTCAATCTTACAAGCAAGCTACTACAAAATAAGGAAGCTGATTTAAATTCAGCTACAAGCCAATTGCAAGTGACCCAGAATTACCTTGTGGGCTGCAGGTATGATGAGGGTTTTCAACAAGTTTTGATAGATGCTACTGAGATTGCAAAGGAGCTAGAAATACTACCAAACTTTGAGACAGAACAGGTTAGGAAAAGGAGAAGCAAGCAGCAAGCACTGAAAAATCCAAAGCAGAAATTCAAAGTAGGTTTCTACAATGCTGTTTTAGACATGGCCATACAGACTGTTGAAGAGAGATTTCAACAGCTACAACAATATAATTCCCTATTTGGCAGCAAGAATTTTGAAAAATCATTGATGCACAATGGAAACAAAGATATTGATGCTGGAGATCTGTGCTGTGAACTTATAGCAATACAGTGGTACCTTGGTTCTTAAAGTTAATCTGTTCCTAAACTCTGTTCCAAAACCAAAGCGTTCCAAAACCAAGGCATGCTTTCCCATAGAAAGTAATGAAAAATGGATTAATCCATTCCAGACTTTTAAAAAAAAAACAACCCTAAAATGGCAATTTAACATGAATTTTACTATTTAATGAGACCACAGATCCATAAAATGAATGCAATAAACAATGCACTGCAGTCGCACAATCAATCAGTCAATCAGCAGCTGTACTGGGTTCCACGCAGTCACAAAAACAAAACAAAAAAGCTGCAAAAACAGAAATGCAAAATACATAGCAAAAACACTCCTAGCCTAACACTCAAAACGGAAGTGTGGAACTCAAATTGGAAGCGTAACACTCAAAACGGAGCATGTTCAGCTTCCGAAAAAGGTTCGCAAACCGGAACACTTCCTTCCGGCTTTGCAGTGTTTGGGTTCCAAGTTAAAATAAAAAAAATCCTTCCAGTAGCACCTTAAAGACCAACTAAGTTAGTTCTTGGTATGAGCTTTCGTATGCATGCACACTTCTTCAGATACACTGAAACAGAAGTTGCCAGATTTCTTCAGCGTATCTGAAGAAGTGTGCATGCACACGAAAGCTCATACCAAGAACTAACTTAGTTGGTCTTTAAGGTGCTACTGGAAGGAATTTTTTTATTTTGACTATGGCAGACCAACACGGCTACCTATCTGTAACTGGGTTCCAAGTTGTTTGAGTACCAAGGCATTTGAGAACCAAGGTTCCACTGTAGTTCGAAGACTTCCAAACTCTATGCCACCATAAGGAGTACTTCTCTTCATACTATAACCAAAATCTCCTGGATAACATGCCTAATGTTTCTCTTGCTCTAAAGATCCTTCTCATACTTCCGGTGCCAGTAACAAGTGGTGAAAGCAATTTCTCAAAGCTCAAGCTTATAAAAACGTACAATCACCCAACAATGGTGCAAAAGAGACTAGTTGGCTCAGCAACTATATCAGTTGAACATCAGCACTTGATCTGAAGGAATTGGTGACAAAATTTGCAAAGGAAAAGGCATACAGTGAGATTTTTATGTGCCTGAAATTGAAACTTTTAAGAGACTTAAATATTAGCATCACAATTCACAAGATTATTCAAAACTATTTCTGTGCTGAAACATTTTCTTTTATATTTGAAAAAGATAATTTGATTGCTGTAATACTTAGTCTTGTGATTTAAAATAAATTTAGCAGTTTCAAGTTTTACGCTTTTCATTTTTTCTGCAAGAAATCTGTTTCTGAAAATTGAAGTTGGCATCTTTCTTTGGGCTAGCCTGGCACTGGTACTGCTTTCAGACTTCCTATAGGCATCTGGTTGGACACTGTGAGAACGTGATCTGGACTAGATGGCATTTTTGCCTGATCCAACTGGGCTCTTCTTATGCTCTTATTTTTATGCTTGTAAACAGCATGCTTTATTTTCCCCTAATTGTCACAGATCTGCACTATTCTGTGCTGCTTTTCCAACCTTTGGATAAAAGATCCACATAAGAATATAAAGAGAAGCTTGGAAAGACCTTGTCATTAAAAAAAGAAGATAAATAATTGTTTTAAAATCAGGTCATGAAATTCAAAAGGTGATCTATCAGAATAGAAAATGGAATTTATTTAATTAGCTTTAGAAATTAGAGTTGACAGTATCCCTCCAAGCTCATTACATCATGTTCTGTCCTTGTTCACTAATGAGAATGATTGGTCTCTGTCCTTTCTCTCTCTCTCTCTCTCTCTCTATATATATATACATATATATATATGAAGACATAGTTCTATGTTGATATGACTAGGTTATTGGGCTTTAGTGGTATATTAATAATCCTCCCTGGGGTTAGACAGCAACCTGAATTGCAGACTATGCTAGCTATTCTTTGCCTAATGTCACATCATACCACCATAAAATATTGTTCAGAAGGAAAATTCTTAACGCAGTGTGTGTCTATGGGGAACAGGCACCAGGCACTAATTTTATGTATTGTCTCCTGCAAGGTAAAATAGTTTGCTCAGAACATGGCAAACAAAGGAACAAATCAATGTCAGTCTAGTCCAGGGAGTAGCCAACTAGATGTCCCTGGAAAGCTCATGTGCAGGACCTGAGTCCACTAACGTTCTTCATGGGAAGTACATGAGCAGGACACACACACAATAACCTTCTCCCACTTGCGATCACCAGCAACTGATATTCAGAGACATACTCCTTCTGAAACTGGAGATAGTATATAGCCACCATGAGCAGTAGTTATGCATTGCCCTTATGTGCCATGAATTTCTCTAACTCCCTTTTAAAGCCATTCATGTTGGTGGTCATCGCCACATCTTGTGGTAGCTAATAAAAGCTGAGTGAGCCAGAGAAGCTGGTGGATGAGGCCTTTGGGGACCTGTTAGCGGTATCTAACTGGCAGGGTGACATCTGAATACCTCTAATTAGTAGAAAATGGGAATCAGAAGTGGCTGTTGTGCTTTTGTCCTGTTTGTGGACTTCCCAGAGGCATGTGGTTGGCCACTGTGAGAACAAGGTGCTAGACGAGATCTGCTCCAGCAGGGCTCTCCTTATGTTCTTACAGGTTGGAAAGCAAGAATCTTAGGAACACAATTAGCACTGTTGCCATGGATATGGATACAGTTATTCCTGTCAAGAAAGCTCAGGGGAAATTCAAAGTCAAAACAGCGAATAAATAGGAACTGCAGGAGCAAATGATAGCTTAGCCGGGAAGACACAACCTTTGCCCTTTGCTATGTTTTATGATTGAGAGGGCTATCTTTACAATCAAGAAGATGGCTGCAAACTTAATATACAGCACAGGCACATCCATATTTCTGCCACAGAAATTAGGGAGGGGGAACTTGCAGAAAAAGGCAATTTGTCAACAGGTTCATAAAGGAGGAGTAAAGAATGGAGCAGATGGGGTCCAATCTTCCATTCCTCTTGCTTTCTAATGGAATTGCCAATGACTTATGATGTAGTGGCACATCAGGAGTTTAGATGGGCAAAAATTATTGGGAAGCTTTGCTCTCTGACAGAAGGGAGGATTGGCATTTAATGGCACATGAAATCCACTCCATCTGGCTTGAACAAAGCTATTATTTTCTAAAGAGTTGTACAGGCCCAGAAAGCATTTTCTTTCTCTCCCTCCCTGCTTTCCGGTTCTCAGTGGGCCCATGAATCTTTCTTTCAGACATCAGGTGTGAAGCAAGCTCACTGGGAAACAGACTAGCTCAAGCATCCTGGTGTAGATATGATTCACTGCTTCAGGAAGTTTTTCATCTGGATTTTGGAGATGCTGCCCAAAGACTACAGGCAGATTGTCTTTTACCCTGCTAGTTATACTGAAACTGAGTTGCTTGGAGTTATGCCTGAGGCGGTGTGTAGCAAATAGGGTGGTCATGTGCCCTGATTTACAGAGGACATCCCTCTGTTTGAAGGAGTCCTCTATTTGAAGGGTTGTCTTATTTAAGAACCATAAGAAGGGAGAGCAGGCACCTTGAAGTTGCCTCTTCTCTCCTCTCTTTTGGTGATTCCTTCCTTCCTTCCTTCCTGTGATGTGTGGATGGTCACCTTAGTATAAAAGCAAAACAAATAGCTGATCATGTGTTTAATCAAATATGTAAAATATGGACCACCAGCTTCCTTCTTCCAATGACAGGCCAGCTAACATCCAACAACTTTGTCCAGGATACCTTAGGAACATCTTTAGTTCTTATATCCCTGTCTGCTTTTGAAGGTCTTCAGGGGAGTTGTTGCTATTTACTTACTTGCTTGCTTTCATATTTATATGCCATACTTCTAAGAAACATATCAAGGCAGTATCCAACACATGGGAGTAAGGTCAACAAAGGTATTTATAAAACCCTCATTAAAACATCAACAGATACTACCACTACTAATACTACTTATCAGTGCTTCCCCCCCAGGGGGTACTCAAGGGTACATAGTACCAGCACCTCATTTTGTTGTTGTTAAAAAGTGTGACACTTATTGTAAGAACTTTAAGGTGAGTACCTGTACCTATTTTTCTAGAAAAAAGAGCTGCTACTTACTACTACTACTACTACTACTACTACTACCACTACTATTTAGACTTGCTTGTTATCTTAAGGTCTTCAAGTGAGTTAAAACACATTTAAAAATACGATTTGTTATTGTTGTTGTTGGTGGCATCCATCTGTCTCAGGAGACAATGGAGGAGTGCACCTTTGGGAGTGAAGTCAAACCATTGGAGAGCTACAGTGCCTGCTGTGGCTGTAGAGACAGATATGGGACAGACATATTTTGTTGCAGCTGAGGCAGATGAAGGCGTCCAGTTGTGCTATTAATTTATACTCATATAAATACATTATAACATTAAAAAAATATCCAATCACCATAACAGCCGCTGGAAATTCGGGCAGCACGCTAGCAAAAGAAATGAATAAATAAAAATCAACATCTCAGTCTATCAAACAGATGTCAATACGGGCCAACATAAGGGGGGGGTGCTATGGAGGAGAAGGTCCAAAGGCCCCTTCTGTGTACATCCAAAGTTAACAATAATTAAATAAATAAAACACCAGGGTTGTGCATGCCCTTCCCTGGTCATATTTGGGGCCTGATCCAAGATGGTCTAAGGACTGACCAGGAACCTAGATCTGGGTCCTGAACTGTTTCAAGGGCCTTGCACAGTATTTAAGATTTAAAGTAACATGCAAAATTTCTGAGGGGTGGTTACAGGAGCAGGGGAGTTTTGTTAAATGAAAAAAGACAGCTTCAGGCTTGTGCTCTGATCAGCTGGTGCAAAACATCACAGGGAAGCTGGACGCAGAGCTGATTTGACAGGAGTCGATATGTGTGCATGTGGCACAGGACTTGAATGTCTAGTCTTTTCCAGGAAAACTTCAGTAGCGTAACTAGCAAAGAGCACAGCACATACAAGAGCAAGATCATACATTACTACCACAAAGCACTGTCACTAGAAAGCCATGGTAAAGCTGGACACATAAGGAAAACCATTTTTGCAAGCACACTATGAATTTTTTTTTCCTTAAAGAAACAACAATATGTGAAGTGGCCCAAAGCACTTCAATGGTTCCCACGTTGGTTCAGGGTGTTTCAGAGAGATCCTACCCCAAATCTGTCTGCAACAGCCATGCTTCAATTCTCAATTGGTGATTCACCCAAATATTTAGCGCACCCCTAATTGTAACATCTTCCGGCACTTGTGATTATACTAGTGAGTATGGAACCTGCCAATCCTGCTATGCTTGGAGGGTGAAGGATGCCATAATGTCCTAAACAATTTGAGAAATTCTGAAGGTACTAATTTCTTTGAGAAAAAGTTATTTAAATAGATTTTGTTGGAAGCCGCCCAGAGTGGCTGAGACAACCCAGTCAGATGGGTGGCATGTAATTAATAAAATTATTATTAAATTGATTAATAAGTATGAGGAATAAACAAATATTGAATAAAATCAGTTGGGAAGAAAACAAAGCAGTCATATAACAAGGTAGGCACTTATCAATTAATTGCAAACAGTAGGGAGGCAGCAGGATGATAGACAGAGCTGGTCTCACACCCAATGGATCAATGTAACTGTCTTTTTATTTTGTTTTTATAAGGATGACACTGAAAGCTGAAAGTAATTGGCTCTCAGTTTTGGAATCTGGAGCATCTGGAGAAAGCTCAGTAACATCCAGCTAATCATATTAGCTGGATTGATTTCTGTTGTGGATATGGGACAAATAAGCAAACACTGGCATTTTCTGCTGCTCTTTTAATTTTTGTCAGAATTCTCCTATGTCCATATAAATCATTAGTTTGTGCCTCTTGACTCAGGCATGGGATGAACTATTTCTGTCCCCGTGGAATGGAGGTGTCCCCCTACCTCTATGACAGTTGAGCTGTAGCAGGTCAGTCTACTAGACTTGGGTCTACATCACCATAAACCCACAATGCCATTTATCAATGTCCATCCACAAAGTATCAGCATAGCACAGGGATGTGGATCTGCCGGATTCTTTCGATGGCTACAATATGCACCCAAGAGCAACAAAACAGAATGATGGATCTGAAAATGAGGAAATTTGCCCATCTCTACTTTTAAGCAGAAAGGTGGAATACTGGTAGATAGTTTGCTATGTTGACAGTGTATTTTAATCTGAACCAATGTTTTTTTCTTAAAAAATATTTTGGGGTACTCTCATTTTCCTACTCACATTGAAATACTGCCCCTCAATGAGGCTAAACTAAGATTCACAAAATGTTTAGGGGTATGCGTACCCCTGCGACCCCCAGAAAAAAGCACTGGTCTGAACCCCCTCCACAACAGTGGCTTGGGGGCATTTTTATTTTAATGAAGTTCATTTACTCTCCAAATTCTGTTTCTTTCATTTTACCTTTCTTCTTCCTCTTGCATTACCAATAGCTGTTCACATATTCTGCAGTACCAATTCCCGAATCCTTAGCATATCCTGATCCTTGCTTTGGGATAAGAAAAATAAAATAAAATCTAATTTCCATGCATAAAGGCATTTTTGCAGTGCTGCAAATAAATCCCCCACCTCCGTCTGCACTACATCTATTGTGGATGCTGTTAATGCTCTAAAGAGAAGGAAAGACAATGATATTCAAAGTGAATGCACAAACATGGAATTTAAATAGAGTTGCTAACATTGCTTCATTTAATAAATCCATATCTACCTTTTTGTGAGAGCTTTACAACAAATGAACAATATCCAAAGAGTTAAAAACTAAGATATAGCAACTGAAACAGCAGGAGGCTCAAGCCAGTAAAAAATCTCATTATGGAGTAGAGTGGAATAAACATGTTTTTGATGCCCACTTAAAAGAAACCAATCAAAGGGTTTTCACCCCTCCAAGCTCAGGGGATTTCATAGCTAAGAGGCCACCACCAAAAAGGCCTTTTACCTGGGATCCACCAGCCTAATGGTGTGCTAGAGAGCAGAGCACCAAAGGCAAAATTCAAGGCCAAGGCAATTTCATATGAGTGAAAGCAGCCCACCAAATAACAGCATTCGTGAATTATCCTGATCCTATATATGCTTCCCTGCATGTAGTACTAGTGAGTACGAGGGATAAAAGAGAAATTATTTCAAATACAGGAGGGAATTTATTATTGTTGTTATTTAACAAACACAGAAAAAACCTTTTGTAAGCAACAGCACATCATGCCATATTTCATACCTTTAGATTTGACAGAGATGGTTAAAAATAATTACTTGCTTCTTTAATATAGTTATATCTCACCTTTCTCCCAAAGTGGGATTCAAGGCAGCTTACAATGTTTAAAAACAAAATTATACAGTACAAGGTAATAAAATCAACTTAGCTTAAAAGCAATAATTAAAATACCATACCCTCCAACACCTGGACAGCAAAATCCAGAACATCATCTTCTGGGGTGCCATCTTCCTGTTTTTTTCCTCATGACAGCACAGTGGCCATTTGGGGAGCTGTGATGTCATGCAATTTTGTTTCACAATTCTGCCCTGTCCCCCCAAAAAAGTGATTTTTTGGGCAAGTCACAATCTTGACTTTCAGCAGGGATAACAGCACAAAATCATGCAAGATCACGGCACCCCAAATGGCCACTGTTCTTTCTGGGACATTTCTGCAGTATGAAATGCATCAAAACACATTTTAAACCAGCAATTAAATGCCAGCAGTCCAGTGATCAGCATCACCTGCACCTTAATTTTCAAAGGCCTGTCTGGCCTTAGCCTGCCAGAGGAAGGATAACAAAGAGGGAGCCAGTCTTCTTGGAAGGGAATGCCATAATATGGGAGTAGCCCTTGCTGATGTTGATGGGACCGAGAGAAGGTTAGCACCCAGGCATGTTTGCATATTAAAATATGAACTTTCAGGTAGCCTGGGCCCAAATCACATGTCCTTTATAATGTCCTTATAAAGGTCACCATCCCAATGTCAATCAGAGCAAGCAAGGCAGTTCCAGTGCCATGACCAGGCCTGAAGTCACATGCATTTCAAAAACAGGGGAGTGGAACCTGTGACCATCCTTATGTTGCTGGACTCCAGCTCCCATCATCTCTAGTCCGCATAACCAATGGTCAAGGATGAGGTAGTCCAGAATACCTGGAGGGCCCCTGATTCCCACCCTGGATGTAGCGGAAGAGAGGTGCCAGCTTATGAGAATGATTGAAGGTGGGGACCAGTGTCTCACACGCGACATCCCAACATCCTAATGTCCTGACGTTGTACATGTGACGTCAGGACATTGGAAGGAGCCAGGAGCAGAGCCAAACATGGCGGCCATGTGACTTCAATGGCCGATGACTCCTCCTCTGCCTCCTCTTCGTGCTAACATCAACAGGAGGCTGCTTCAACCCTCCTTCCCCTCTGTGGCAGGAGGAGGAGGAGGAGGAGGAGCCTCTGCACTTTTCAAACATGGGGGGGCATTCATGGGGGGGGCAACCCCAAAAACATAGGGCCCCAAAAGGGCTCAGCCCCCTGCAGTTTGTGTGCCCGTAGTGGAATCTCAGAGGATCCATTGCAAATGTGCCTTCTCCCGGGAAAGGATGCCATAATCTTCAGTTCTGCTAGTATAAGGGCTACCTGGTGGTGTGTGTGTGTGTTTTACTTACTCCTGTTCTCTTACAAAAGAATTGTGAATCCATTCCAGTTAGCGTTAGAGACAAGTCTGACTAATTATACTGATGAACTGTATTTCTAAAAGGCGGTTCTCCAATTGCCTCTCTGTCCCAGCACGCCTTTGATCTTTTGCACGGGTCACGGTTGTCTAACCTAATTAGACTGCAAGGGCTTCCCCCATCTTTAAGACTGAAACAGTTTGCAAGCAAGGCTTAACACGGTGCCCTCTCTCTCTCAGACATCCTCCTACCTCACCATTTAATTTCCTTTTAACATTCAGCCTGAAAAGGAGTTTTTTGCAGCTCAGAAATCATGCCATTCCATGAACATTGCTTTGTCTTTATTCTTTACTAAGATGCTACATTCATAGTATACCACTGGCACACTGGAACAAATGGATGGATGAACGAATCCCGTTACAGTGAATTGGATAAATGGGAGATATGGGCAACTGATCTTGAGATCATGATAGTTCACTGGTGCCTCCCTTGACTGTGTGCTGGGGTGCTGATTTTGGCTTTCTTGTCCACCTCTTCACCTTCTGTGGATCTGAACAGGAAGCAAAGGAGCTCAGCAAAATTGGAGAGGGTCAGAAATAAAAAAAGATTCAGAAGTGTCATCCTATATAACGAAGCCTTCCTTAAAGATCAAGTCTCTGCAGGTAACCATAGAAATAAGTGGCAGTCAAGACTCAGGTCCACCAACACTTGCAATCAAAGGAAAGTGATAGCCTGAGATAAGTCTTTTTGATCCACACTTGCAGCTCTGATAGAAGCCGGAAAAATCCAGGCTCTGTTACAGGATGTCTCTTCCGTTACATTTCATCTTGTTTCAGAAAACAGCAGAAAAAGAAATGACAAAAGCAGATGGGGTTTGGATCAATGTTTCAACTTTCCAAATGCTCTTAGATTGGTGTGTTGCACACATATAAGGCTTCCAGTCTTCTTGCTAATTTTAGCCATTTCTGCTTGCCTGGAATGATCACTACACATCATTCCCCTTGCAATTTTGTTTTACATCTTCTCTCAACACCTATTTATTTTGGCAGACTTATCCAAGATAACATGCCTTTGTAGATTTCAAATGCTAGATTTTATCTTAAAATGTTGCCCAGTCTGGGGTGTAATTGCTTTGAAAATAGCAGTAGCAGTAATAATAATAATTATAATAATAATAATGCACATCAGGTCCTGTGATCTCTTTCTTTGAGATAAGTTATTTAGGCTTTTGAAGGCTTTGCTGCTGCTGCTTCTTTTGTGGCCTTCATTATTGCTGACTATGCTTCTGTTTGTTTATATGTTAGGATTTTGTGATTTTACTGCCCTATTATCCATGATTATGTTATGTCTTTTGTATAATGCTTTGGGGGCCTCGGGGCAAAAAAAAATCAATAAATCAGTCATAAACACTTCAAATGAATGACTGAACAAACACCACCACCATGCCTGGAAACAAAATTCAAGATGTTATACATTTTTTTAAAAAAAAAACCCGAATAGCTCTTCTTTTATTTAGCTGGGAACATGCTTGTTGCATGTCCTGGTCCCTTCCATTGGGTGCTTAACAAAATGGTATTCCTGGTTGAGTCTTACACCCATCTTTGTGTGTGCTCTCTGCAGGCTTCCTGCCCAGGAGCTATATGGGTGCTGTGTTGTATGGGCTCCCTGTCATGTTCTCTGACCTCAATCCCCACTCTGGTTCAACAAGAGACTGAGAAGGATTGCCTGGGCAGCCATTGTCACTTGCTCCGGAACTATATTATGTTCAGAGGATGTGGTTTTGCCCAACTCATCAGACTCAGAGGGCACTTCCCCAAGGCAATCCTTGCTTCTCCTTTGCCACAGGAGTCATCAACCCTTTGAGAAATGGACAGCTCCTTACAGGGCTTCACAAAAACAAACAAAATATACGAAGAATGGAATTCACCAAAAGTTAAGCTTTTTTCAGCTATTTAATCCCTTCTATTTAATCAATTGTCTCCGGACAGCGCTGGCCCCCGGCCTATAGATGTGAGATGGGCGCACAAACCCCAGAGTCTGTCAAGACTGGCCCGTTCGGGCAGGGGTACCTTTACCTTTACCTTTATATTTAATCAATGGGATTGAAAAGCAGCTTGATTGGGCCCAATTATTCAAAACACCTTTACCTGTTACTCAAAAGAGATGTTTAAACTTGGTCTTTGTCCTGTTCCTTTCATGTTCCTTACATCCAATTGCTTGTTTGTTTTTGCTACTGTGGTCAACCTTCCTGCCACAGTATGGAATATTTGTTCTTTGTCTTTCCTCTGTGTGGCCAACATTCATAGAACAATCTGGCTATGGACAACTGTGGAAATGACTGTTAACAGTTATTTTTATGTATGATCTTGATGTATACCTTCTCTATTCAAAAAGCATTAGAAAGTTCAACAAGAACACTTTCAGAGTTGTTCTCTGCATGTGAAAATTGGCACAATGCAATTGTTCATCCCATTTATGCTTGATGACGCATGTGTGCAATGATCATGGATATAGCTGGGAGCAATGTTTGTGATTGTGGTAGCTAGGAAGAAGTTTTAGTCTCAGGAAGAGCTGTTGTTGGTATCTGTGATATCCAGGTTCACCTTGACCCAAGTCTGGGGAGGATTGCCCAAAGATTTTGCCTTGTCTGTTTTTTTTAAATGTGCTGATTGATTTGCACTTTCTGGACTAATACCCAGATTGAAATACCATACTTTCTCAGAGGTCTGAATTTTGCAATAAAGTATTCTGCCCAAAAATAATACTGAAATGCATATAAAAACATTTATAAATGTTTTTAGAATTCTAAAATTTCTTTAAAAATTTAGAATTTAGAATTTTTAGTAGGAAATGACTATTTTAGAATGATGTGCATATAAAAATGTGTGTCAACACATGGAAATACAGTATGCACATTTTACAGAAAAAAATACCAAAAATGGCATGAATTCTGTGAATTCTTTTTTTTTTATTTCTAATGCAGTTGATGTGGAAACGAGACAGAACCGACTTATGAATACATGTGAAACTCACATGGGCCACCCATTCCTGAGCCCAGCTGTAGTCATGCTTCAGTTATTGGGGCTTATGTTCCATTTAGATCAGTTGTACACCTGATTTACATATGTCAATAGGTTTTAGGCATGACTAATATTTCCTCCACTGAGGTCATTATGTTTTTTTGTAAGTGTGCAACCTCAGGAATGACTGGAATTTCTTGTATGGACAAAGTATTTATTACAAAATATATACTCAACTAGGCCTTACTGAGGGTTTGATTTCTTTTTTCTTAAAAAAATAAATCCCCAGAAATAATAATTTATTATCAAAACTCTAAACTTTATCTGATCTGGAATAAGCTTAGCAATGATTTGCCTTAACCTTTCCCCAGTCTCCTCAGCTCAACTGGGAGCAATTTTTTCCATAATCACCCCAAATTATTGAATGAATGAATAAATTTATTCATTCATTCATTCAATAATTTGGGGTGATTATGGAAAAAATTGCTCCCAGTTGAGCTGAGGAGACTGGGGAAAGGTTAAGGCAAATCATTGCTAAGCTTATTCCAGATCAGATAAAGTTTAGAGTTTTGATAATAAAGTTGGCTCTGAACATCTAGCATTTATGCTGTATTTATCAGATACGCTTTTCAATTGAATTTTAATGTCTTGTGAGGGTATCTTAACTTTCTTCAAGACTGCTTTTTATGGCTATTTAATCTTCTCCAGGTTTCTTAATGAGCTAGCCCCGCCTTTCATGCCAAGATTTATAATTGTTTTTTAATTAAGAAGTCATCAAACAGCACTTGACAGGCCATTTTCTGCCTCAGTACAAACGTTTTCTTGATTAAATTTTAGATACAGTCAACATCCTGTAAATCAGAAAGGTTCTGTGTTCTCCTTCCCATAGTCCCTGAATACATGCGACAGGTTTATTCTCTGTCAATAATGTCTATTTATTTTCTGGTACAATACATATTAACAATGAGCTGTGGGGCTTGCATGAGCTTAGTTTACGATGCATGAGCCTAGCAAACAGGGGGAGGGGGAAAGAGAGAGCTGCATCCAACAC
Organism: Podarcis vaucheri; assembly: GCF_965113315.1. Classification (NCBI taxonomy): domain Eukaryota; kingdom Metazoa; phylum Chordata; class Lepidosauria; order Squamata; family Lacertidae; genus Podarcis; species Podarcis vaucheri. The sequence goes on along the minus strand of NC_138748.1, from coordinate 48,172,067 downwards.
AATCATAACTGTGCTGTGGATAACTGGCAACTCGCATAAGAGAAAAGGGAAATGCTTATTAATGCCCAACAGACTTTGGTTGAGCAAAGACTTTTCTATATATCTTCACATGTCAATGGGCTTGGAACAAACCTTTTAAAAAACTTCTTTTATCAGATTTTGAACAAGGCAAGAAAAACATGATGACACAAGAATCAATGAAGCACAAAGAATTGACATATATTTCCTTTATAATACAGAAAATCATTGCAAAAACCAGACTGGTATGTGGATGTTTCTTTTCACTTGGGTATGCTTAGGGTGAAGGGGGAGGGTGGAATATGCAGGTGTCCTCTCCATAAAGTGATCTGGGTCATTGTTGGATAGAACAGAACTCCATCTCTATTTAGATAAAACAAAATGGGTCTCCAGATGCACTCAAAGTTATCCCTCCCATTTAGCTGCCCCTCTAAGTGCATCAAACTGATATGCCAATCGTTCAGATAAGGCTGTGTCCCATGTTTTAGCTCACCATCCTTTCATAGTGAATCCAGATGTCTTCCAGACACTAGCTCTTTTCAAGAGGGCTGCTTCAATGAATAAATGCAAAGACGAAAACAGTTAAGCTTGCTGGGCAGCTGTTCTGTGCAGTGGGTAGGGAGGAGCAGGTTGTGCCCTGTCATGCTCTAGCTTGAGGAAAATATGGAGCCCAAGGATGGAAACTAGGGCAGGCTCATTCTCAATGTCCCACATTGAGTTCTATGAGACATTGTATTGAGCTCCAATTGGCAAGTAAAGCTGAGGCAATTCTATCCCATGCCAGTGTTAGGAAGTGTCAGACTTCAGGGAATTGACTTCCTCCTCCCTTGGCAGTAGATACACAGAACAAAGATGAAGGAGTCTTCTTAGCAGTTAGAGACTTTAATGATCACAGCGAGAGAACAAAGAATCCATTCCTAGGAATGAAGGTGCTCCCAATTAAGGGTTCCACCCACCTCCTCCCTAATCACGTCACTACTGCATCTTGTAATCTAAGTTCGTAACCACTGTGCTTTCTGTGATGCCACCTTATCTGCTCTTCTTGACCTTGGGCTGAGTGGATGAACGCTTTCCAGAGAAAGTGTCTCTTAACTCTCTTTCCCCCAGTGCTTTTCCTCCTAGCTGTTCCCCATCCAGTACTTCCCTTCTGAACTATGTCCTCTGCAAACCACTGTTCCAAATCTATACTGTCCTCCTGCTCCTGGGAAGATTCAGGATTTTAATCAGGAGCAGGTGGGGGGAAGGCTCCCACCATTCCTTCTCAGTGCAGCCCTCCTCAGCATGGTCCCTGACAGGGAGCAGGCATGGCCCCCACTCACACAAAGAATATAGAAGCTGATAAACTATTCAAAACTCAACATCTCAGAGTTATTCAACTCTTCTTCTTTGGAGGTTTTTAAGCAGAGGTTGGATGGTCATTTGTTATGGATGCTTTAGCTGAGATTCCTGCATTGCAGGGGAGTTAGACTAGATGACCCAGTAGGGTCCCTTCCAACTCTACAATTCTATGGCTATATGAAATATTAAATCTGCCTATATCACTATTTCTCAAGGCCTACGAAGACGTTCACACAGTACAGCATTCCCTCCGGGGTATGAACTGCAGGGATGGAGCCTACACAGATTCACTTCTAGAGAGTTAGGTCAAATATTAAATATTGTAGCATTATCAAATTCTGTCAAATATGAACTACTGTTGCATAATCGCCATCAAGTAGTGGTCAAATACTAAATACTATTACATGGCAAATATTAATAATGTCAAATATTGAAATCAAATATCATCAACTATACATATCAAATATGTGGTGAATCTTTGGAGAAGAGCTGAATACTCTGGAATCTGTCAGTCAATATTTGACATTAAAAAAACAACAACCATAGAGGAGAATTTTGAGAATTTTCTTTCAGTTACAGCTAGCAACCCACAGGGTGACTCCAAAAGGAAAAGGTATTTAAACCATTATCACACAACACAAAAAATGCCTTGGAGCCTCTCTGGGGTGTTCATGTGTGACATGAGTGAATGAGGTGAAGAAGAAGAGGAGGAGGAGGAAGAGGAGGAGGAGGAGTCTCAAAGCAGCTAACATTCTCCTTTCCCTTCCTCCCCCACAACAAACACTCTGTGAGGTGAGTGGGGTTAAGGAAGGACACATGATGGAAGGGGGTCATTTTAAAACTGAATGTTCATTCTTCCCCATGTAGTATCTACATTTTGCATGACTGACCGCCTAACTGCAAAAAGCACTTTTGTGTCAGCCATGAAAACAGCTTTAGATGGAATGGAAAGGTTTTTCTTCCTATTTGATCCATTCTCCTAATGGACAGTATAATACTTCCAGGCGACCCAAGAAAACATAGTCATATATTAAAGATTGTAACATTTATCAGGACCAGGTTACTTGAAAGACCACCTTAGTTCTTATATGCCCAACAGATCCCTGTGGTCTGCAAGAGAGTAATTCAGAGCAGGGCTTTTAGCAGGGCTGCCCTTGTTTCCAGCATTTGCATTCCTGTCAATATATGACAGCTGGCCACCATCTGCACTTTCTGGAAACAACTGAAGACATTTTTATTCCAATACTCTGTCCCAGCTGGATAAATGGGTCTTTACTATGAGTGTTTGGCTGTTAGGGTTTTAGGCTTGTTTTAAATGTACTTGTTGCTTTTCTGTTTTTAACTATTTTTAATTATTTTATATGTAAATTGTCTTGAGATCCTGGTTTAGAAGATGATTAATTAATCAATGTTCACCACCATCATCAAATACTGTCATATACGTGTGAATGCATCACAGCAAACAGGAAGCTGTCAATATTATTGAAGGACAAATAATGCTGTAAAATACTGAAATCAAATCAATATTTCAAGTAATGAAATTTAATTAAATGCAAATATCAAAAGGAGGAAAGGGAACAAATGTTGTTTCCCTGAGAGAAAACATCATGCTTTATAGAAAACAAACACAACTGTAATCTCCCTTCAGATATATTCCAAAATATTACCAGGTGACAATTTCATCTAGTTGATTGCCTTCTGTTTAAAACTCCTCTGATCTTTTAGAGTTTGTATTGTTTGCTCTTTGATATTTGTGGATCATAAAAGAGATCAAATGAGAATGATGTGATGGCAATTTGACAAGATTGCTCAAAAAAGATATTAGCTGGGAAAATGCAGATAAGAACATGTTTGATAAAAGCAACTGGTGGGGGATTTTTCTCCAAATGGATAATATCTAGGGCAATGTTGCTGTCCCTGAATTGGGGGCAGAATTTTGGGTGACTGTTTTCTTAGTTCTTGCTCCTCAGCTGAGCCAAAATCTCTCAGAAAATGTGCTTTTTCTGATATGCTTTCTGAGAATTTGTTTTCGAATGAGGGTATGCCTTGTACCTTTCAACTTCTGTTTCTTCCCTCTGCCTATTTCGTTCTCTGGAGTACAGAAAAACAAGCAGATTAGAATCCCTAAATCATAGCATGGGAAGCCAGCTGATAGACTAGTTTGGCCGGCTCCATGCTTGTTGCAGAAGTTCAGAGGGACAGCATTCCCAATCAATGGCTCTCCAGCTCACTAATCTCCAGCAAGAGCAAGCCTGCCCACTCCCTTCTAAAACATGGCTTCCACCATCAAACTGCTGTGGCCAACAAGGAATGTCTCCTGATATTCAGCCAAAATGTACCCTTCTGTAACTTAACTTGCGCTGTCTTCTGGGGCTTCAGAGATCAAGCCCTTTTCTCTCTGTGTGAGACAGTCCTTCAAGTATTTGAAGAGTGCTATCATGTCTCCCTTCTCTCTCTCTCTCTCTCTCTCTCTCTCTCTCTCTCTCTCTCTCTCTCCCATGTGATACATAGCCTTTATGTCAACCTCCTCCCTCTAGGACTTGTTTGCCCTACCACTTCCCCCCTCTGAACCTATTCCAATTTGTTGATATCATTGTAAAGTGCAGCACCTCAGACTGGACACGGTACTCTAGAGAAGGTCTGACTAACAGCATCTCAATGTGGTAATGGGGGGAAGTTATATGAAACTAGTAGCAGAGATTTCTGCTGGGGTATTAGCTGCCAGGGGAAATCATGGAGAAAAATGGGCCATTTAGACATTATGGAGGATCAAATAAAGACACAAGGAAGTGGGTCAACAGTTCCACTAAACCATCAGACAAAGTATAATAATGCTCATGTTTCAGGGTGTAAATGATTGCCTGTCATAGTTCCTGTCTTCTACAGCATTACAGTATACTGGGGTTTTTTTTTCTTCCCTCTGAAGAGATAGTACCACTTCCTTAATTGCATTGCTTGTAAAATTAATACAGATGAAGAGAATGTGGGTATGTGGATCTGCTGCTGTCAGACAGCCAACATGAAAAGTTAACCTTTATATGGAAGTTTTTATTACATTGCCTACAGGATTCAATATGGCAGTTGTGTCATCATTTCCTGTTGGAAAATCTAGCAACACTGAATAAAGGAGAGTGTTAAGAATAATTTCCATAGCTCTATGATGGCAAAGTCAGTGATACCGAGTTAAATGATGGATACTCTCAAGGAAGTATGAAGAGGATTATGCAATCGTGCTTGTACAATTTGGGGACCATCTAAGTCCAACTGCCTGCTCAATGCATGATCTGCAGTGCTGAATGCATCTATGATATACTGACAAATGGATGTCCAGCCTGAGATTCTGCATAAATATCAGCAAAGGAGAGCCAGCTCCACACCCAAAAGACATTCTGTTCCACTATTGAAGAAACCATGCCATTAGAAAGCATCTCATATTGTTTTCTGAAATCTGCTTCTTCACATTAATTCTACTACTGTTCTCTGAAGTAGCAGAGAACAAGTCTGCATTACAGTCTTTCAGATATGCAAAGACATGATCTCATCCGTCATGACATCAATCTGACAAGCTGGTTCCTGTTTCTGAAAACGGAGGTTGTGAGACAATGGTCAAGAAAGGGTTGAATCCAGTGCTCCCAGGTCTCAGCCCAACCATATGGTGACACCATCAGATGCTAAAGGACATTTTGAAGGATTTTTCTTTGTTATTCCAGGTCTGGAAGATTCAAGAAATAGTATTTCTATGCCTCTGGGAGTTGAGAGAACATTTTGACAAAGTGTCTGCTCTAGCTACCTTGACATAAATCCAGTGCAATATAATGCCAAAAATAGCTAAGATTCAATTTTATTGTGTGGCTAGGGATTTAATCCATGAATGCAGATTGGAAGAATTAATGGCTGTTTGAAAAGGAGTAGTGGGGAAAAGTACCCAAGAAGATATGTGGTGACATCCACAGGCCTGGTAGTACATGCGATACTGCGAGATTTGCTTCCCTAAATGCCTTACCTGTGCAGGAAAGGGCTTCAGAATAAGAGCCCAGTTACTTCACTGGCATTTTTAATAAACTAAGTTTGGAATTCTGCTCTAGACGTAGACTTGTCATCAGCCCCGTGGAGATGTCTTGGAGAGGCTTGTCTGCTTAAGAATACGGGTGGGAGGAGCTTGAGGAGCTGGAGTTTGATGAGGAACAGGGGTCTTAAAGAATCTAGTCCAACTCTTTGCCATCACTCTTCCTCACTCAGCCCTCAAGTAATATTCTCCTCTCCTATAGAGCTGTGCTAACCTCCTAGAGCTGTGCTGCTCGTCAGACAACACTATGTTCTCTGTTGTATACAACAGACCTAAAGACTGATTTTACAAGAGCCTTTTGTCCTAACACTCTGGAAAATCAAGCATCCTGTCAATTTTATTCTGCAGCCTGTCACAAACATTGGAAAGTGCAGCAAAAGTGTAAGGGGGCGGAAAATGATATTGTAGAGGATTCACTGGGTGGCAACAGAATGACAGAACAGAAAGCTCATTGCAATGTATGTCAAGACATCCACTACTGCACTTCCATCCTAAGTTGATGTCTCCAGTGCATACCCAGTCAGAACAGAGCGTTTGAGAACCTTCTTCTAACCTCCATTCTGTGTTGCATCAAAATTTTCCTTCTCCTAGATGGGCTACCTTCCCAGGTTGATGATGCCCCTTGCTTCCCTCTACAGAAACAGCCTTCTTGACTGTTGGACCTTGAGCCTAGCCTGGCAGTATCAGGGCAACATCCACGGAGAAGCACTCTGGTGCATGCAAACTCCACAAACATGCGGAGATCACAAACAGTGACATGCAATGAAATTTTCTGTAAGGGAATAGTTATGTCTAGAGGCGCCAGCTTGTGAGGGTGATGGGGAGGGTTGATGTCATACATGTGAGCATCATGCCTCCCTCCCCAGCCAGGGCAGAAGCTTCCACTCACCGCACGCCACTGCTAGTAAACATAGAGGAAGTTCCATCCTGGAATAATTCAGTAAAGCAAGTACAACAGAAACTTCTTTTTCCCTTGCTGTTTCCACAACCCTTCTATTCTCTTCAAACCAAGTGCATTAAACTTCAACAAAGCACCTCTTTGTTCTAGTCAGCCTTGAAGCTTTAGTTTCTGAAAACAAATGGGATACTACTTTGTCATAATGGGGTTTCATTTTCATACTGCTTAGTTGGATAGTAATTACAGTGCGGTGTAGGTGGAGGAGAGAAAAAGAAGGTATGTCCTAAATGGTTAATGATCCTCGGCAAGCAATCTGTCCAAAGAAGGAAAGATTTCTCCCGTACTCTGGAAATTGATCTATAATCTTGTTCTGCTTCATTGGTGTTCTTGGCCCTTCCCCACCTTTCCTTGTAGGGTTGCAAGTGCATCTGATGAAACTGCCTGGTATTATTTATCAGCACATCGCCAAGCCATCAGGCAATACTTCTGTTAATTTCAATGTATTTTCTTGGCTATATAGAGAGGAAAGCAACCAGGGTTTAGAAATGTATGGATGAGATTCTCCTTACAGCCCAGGGGGTGTTAGCTCTGATAAGTAGTGAAAACTGGAAGCAAGAAAGAGTTTCCAAGTGATTCTGAAATATATTGCTTTCAGACATTCCTGATTGCAGGGAGCAGCCTGCTCTTCAGAAAGGACAGGATGGTTGCAAATTGGGATACGGTGGGAAATGAGTTCTCATTTTTATGTAAAAGTGCCAAATCCACACTTCATGGACCAATACAAGGACCAAAATGCAGCTATACTTCAAAGTTTTGTTAATATGTATAAAAATGAATATATTTGGGGAAATGGAATACAAAAACAAAATACATTGCATATCGGAAGACTGGTAACAAAAAATTTGTACATTAGGCAAAATGTGTATTTTAGGAGATATGTCCACAATGTGGAAATGGGGCAAACTGAACTTAAGACTGGAAAAAGATGAAAAGGGGGAGAAACTGAAATTGATGCATAGAAACTGAAATTGACAGATTCATCCATCCATGAACAAGGGCAATTTTGGTTGTATACCCAGTCTCAAAGCATTATTAAATTTGCTCGGTAAGGGGGATGTCCTGTTGTGTTTTCTTTTTGGTCAGAAATTATTTCTTGTATCAACTTGGTCTTGGGAGAAATCCTTTATATTTGTGGATGTTTACGTACTCTTAAATTATATTCCTGCGGTATGGAGGACAAAGAAAAGGACAACAAAAGTGGGCTCTGCAAACCTTTGTGGTGGCTAAGAGACTTACACAACAAAGCTGGAAGGACATAAATCCATCATTCAGTAGTTTGAAGATCTCACCACCCTTTCGACATTTGAATGTATGGCTTATAATCACCAATTGCATTTAAACACCTAATTGGAATGCTTATATTAATGTACATGTTTAAATCATAATTGGTGCAGTATTCTTATTGTCAATGTCAGCTGGCAATAGATTTTTTTTTGTTGCTATTTTGTTCTCATTATTGCTTTGTTTTTCTTTTCCTTTTTCTTACAATTGCAAATTAAAAATGGGGGGAGATTAAAAAGAATTTTTGGAAATTGCTTAGTAAATGCTATAAGTAACTCTAATAGTTCATTTTTAAAAAAATGATGGTTTACAAAAACATTGTGAGAACTCTAGGGATACGGCTACATCTATATTTCTAAAAAGAGTGTTCCATTCTTGGACAACATTCATCAATTTAGCACCTGCCTCACACTTCAGATGGTGCTACCCACCATCCCTCTTTCTTCCCTCAAATATACTGATGGGAAAACTTCCCTGGCTTAAACAAGAATTGGCTTGGTTTTCATGAGCTCTCCTAAAAACATATTGGGAAGGAAATCTCCTGAGAATTTTCTTCCAGTCCATAATGTTGGTGCATGCATGTTGATGCACACATGAACCTTATTGGACCCTTTGCTGGAAATTGTAGCATTCAATTTACCTCCTTACTTTCTCCCAAAAACCATATATAGGGAGAAGATGAGTCTTTTAATCTGGAATAGGAGGAAATAATCGTGGAAACTAACCCAAGCAGTGAAAACACCAACAAAAGACTACTTGGTCAGGTGTTCAGGTTGCATAAGGCATGTTCAGAAATATGCCTCAACAAATGAACACTGTATCCAGGGATGGGAAGCAGGGATGTGAAAGAACTGTGAGCTCAATTCAGTTCTGATACTATTTTTACCCTCTTGTGCTAAGAATTATTTCATTCTTTTGAGCCAAGTTCCAACTGGTGTAACTTGGGGTTCTATTAAATAACAAAAATGGACCCTGAAAGCCTGGAGACTTCTCAGTCCTGGCATCCACAAATGATGCTAAACAGGTCAGTGGAACAGCACATACGTTTCATGAAGTAGATCCCACATTCCAATTCCTGGCATCTCCGATGAAAAATGATCAGGCAGATGGAAAGAAGACAAAGTCCCAATCAGAGAAGAATGGCAGACCAAGTTGACAATCTATGCTGAAATGGCAAAAATGATGGGAAAGATCAGAAATCAGGAAGACCATTTTTTTTTTTTTTTGTTCATTAAGGACTGGAATAGTTTTGTAACATATCTTAGAGACCACTGTAAACAGTTGAGAACATTAGCAGAAATACAGTAACACTTGTAAAGTAACATGAACTTTGGATACTATTGATAGATTACAGTAAGAGATACAGGAATAAAATTTAGAAATGGAACCCATGGAAGGAGGGAGGGAGGTTTGAAAGTTCGAGAGAACCTTTTGTTTTTTCTTTGGAATTGTTATGTTTGTTGTATATGATTATTATGCAAAACTAAATAAAGAAATTACAAAAGAAAAGAAAAGAAAAATGATCAGGGAGCAGACCTCTGCCAAAGACCCTGGAACCACTGTCAATGCTAGGCTAGATGAACAAATACTCCAACATGGCAGGATGCAGCTTCCTATACTCCTAAGTAAGTAATAGCAACCTCACTAAGATTGATAATCATTGCCTCCACCAGCTGCATTTGGAATACTAACCTTACGCCCCGCCACACACACTAAATATTACTTCCAAATTTGGGCTGTTTTATGTGCATATGCCAGGCTTAACAACTGCTGTAGTTTGTATTCCCTATGGGCCTATTGAATCCTCAGAACTGCAGTGTCCTCTGATTTCCTTTTCTCCTCTCAAACCCCGTAAGGAATGAATGAGACACAACTTTAGGTATGGTTCACAGCCCTGCTAGTCACCAGCTTGTGTGTAAACAAATAGATTTGATTGTAATCTGTACAATGCATCCTATCAAAAGCATTGTTTCCCCTATACAATGCCTACTTCTGATTTTGTGGAATCAACAAACACTTTGAAGAAGGGGAACAATGTAATCAAGGGAAGCGTTGTAAAGGATATTAATTTTGAATTTCATTCAAAATGTGAATTCCATTCTGTGTCTGTTTTTACTTCTTTTTCTTTTTTGCTGTGAGCTAAAGGTTAACCACTCTCCTGTGCAATGGGCAGTTCCAGGAAATGGACATTGTAATCAGCTGCTTTGAATGTTATTGCTGCCAATAAATCCAGGTTAATAAGAAGGTCTGCACTGTTTACTGCAAGCACTGAAACTCATGTTCAGATATACAAAGAAAAGTATGTATGTATCCATATCCACACAGACACACATGCACATTGGAGGGTATGGATACTATGCACTGCCTCTGGCCTGGCCAGGCCAAGTGTAACAAAAGTCTGCTCTTGCTAAGCACCCATGCAGAGTTTCAAAAAGAACTAGCTTTATCTATTATCTACCCATGCAGAGTTTCAAAAAGAACTAGCTCTCTTAATGGAATGGCAGCAAAGTTTAAATGGCTGGAATGATTTTAATGGCTGCTGCTTAAGCATCATAATCGAAAAAGCAAGCAAGGACAACTAAAATCAAATTCCTTTAGTTGTGGCACAACCAGGATATTCAGGCCTATGAACATTGGAGCCTAAGCCTGAGGCAGTTGAGGAGATAGATATCTGGTAAGGTTTTCTCCTGCCCACTGGGGAGCAAGTGGGGAGGCAGCAAGGAGGTTGTCTGGTGCAAATGCAGAAGAGCTGCATTGAGTTGGCCAGTGCATTTGGACCATGCTGGCCTTTCTGTCTCCCCTCACCTCCCCATCTCATAAGCAGCAGCGACTCAGATATGTGCATCCTACCAGTGTGCCAATGCCTGTCCCACGCCAGGTTGCCGGGAACAGATAAGACAAAGAAAAGTTCTTACCAGTTGCTTTTTATTCAATATTTACAGAGAGAGGCTTGGAATGCAGCCTCTTGGAATAATGGTGTTGTATTGAGTGACTGCCCACCCTCTTTTTCTCCCACTTCCTAATTTTTCATCATCTCCTCTATGGGTGGCGCCGAGGGCTCTTTGCTTCTGAGCCCTTTGCTCTACTACTTTCAAGACTCACTGGGTTCTGCGAGAGGGGAGCTCTGGAATGCTTTCTAAAGACACTGTGTCTCTCAGCTGTTGCCCTCCTGGTGCTTCCTTCTCCTCCTTTCCATTATTTCCCAGATTTCCACCTCATCTGCCTCTGAGCTGTGAGCTCCCTCAACCCCCTGTTGTAATTCTGAACTGTCTTCTTCTTCTCTGGAAGGGTCATGCTGGGGAGGCGGTCTTCACCATTCCTCCTTTGCCCGGTCCCTGACAATGGTTACAGGTCAGAGCTGAAATTCAGGCAGGAGTCAGGAGCAAACCAGACATAAAATCGTAGAGTTGGAAGGGACCCTGAGGATCGTCTAGTCCAGCCTTTCTCAACCTTGGTTCCTCAGATGTTTTTGACCTACAACTCCCATCATCCCTGACCACTGGTCCTGTGAGCTAGGGATCATGGGAGTTGTAGACAAAAAACATCTGGGGACCCAAGGCTGAGAACCACTGGTCTAGTCCAATCCCCTGTAATGCAGGAATATACAGCTGCTCCATACTGGGAGCGAACCTGCAACCTTGGCATTATCAGCATCATGCTCCTACCAACTGAGCTGTCCATATAGTGGCCATGGCACAAAGAAGCCAGCCAGATTGGGAACATCATTTTGGGAGGCTCCTCTAACCACTATGATGCAGTTGGCCTTGCCTTCCTCTCCATCTCCCGACCCTCATCATGATGAGGTGCCTTCCTCCTGAGCCCACAGCATTTCCTTTTCTGGTTAAGTTCTATTGCCATGGCAAAGCACCAGGTATTTTTAAACATCAGGCAAGTGTTCTGTCTCAATTTAATCTAGGGAATCCCCACCTTCCCAGCTTCAGAAAGAGTGTTCAGGATGGATTAGCTTAGAAAGCAAAGTCCAGATGGCTCTATGAAGTGTTTTTCATTATAATTATGCCATGTCCCACTGCAGAAATAGTTTTGCAAAGCATTCTGGTGTTATTGGGCCCCAGAGAGCATGAGGCACATACTTATGCTGCTGTCACCTGCTCTGAAAGCCCCAGGACCACCCTCTTGTTCCCCGTGAAATGGTTTGAACTATTAACAGATGGCTATTATGGGATCAGAAAGGAACAGATCAGAAGTTCAGTGGTCCTAAGGGGGGGTTAGCAAATGTTCCCAGCAGGAAGGTGTCAATGGAGTTTTAATTTCCACGTGTATTGTAGCTTGCCACTTCCCAGACGTCACATAAACTGGAGCCTCAGCAGACTCACAGCAGGACCGGGTTATCAGATTCCATTCAAAGGCTCAGTTTGAATCTGCAAGAATATTAAGTTAACAGCAGTAGTTAACCATCAGCAACTGCTATTATGAGTCAGAATGGAAGCAGTGGGTATTTGCTCCACAGCAAAGGAAACACAGTTTAAGCGAGCAGAAATGTAACCTGCATTTTTTATATAACTAGGTAGAGATTCCAAGATTAGCAGTAGGGATGGGTGGGGAAGACCTACGAGAAATGTTGCCAGTCCAAATTCTGGGACATGTGTTGAGGGGGAATGGACCTTGTTGCTAACATATAGCACTGAACAATGTAGTACCACGTTACCTCAAGGACTGTCTGTCCCTGTGTTGACTTAGTTCTTCTCTTGAACTTTTATTCATGGCACCACAGTTTACAGAAGATCATAGGATGGTGATCCCCAAATGGGCATTTTCTGCTGTTACCTGCTAAATTTTGGGATGGTTTTCCCTCTGCTATACCTGAAGCATAATCCATTATTTGCTTTAGATGTCTTGTAAATACATTTTTTGTGTATTTCCCCCTGATCCACAATAATGAATAATGTATCACTGGATTTCTGTTTTTGTGATATTGTTTTCATGTGGATTTGTATTGTTTCTACACTACTTAGATTTTTTTTTAAAAGCAACAACAACTATGTGGTTTAGAAAGATTTTTAAATAGATTGATAGACCGTGTTGCTACTTTGGTACAAGGATTGCATCATTTAATTAATCCAGCATGGATGTGTGTGCCCAGCACATCCTGTCCCTTTCAGAGTGGCTGTACCCCACCACACTATGAACCCACCAATGGAACTGGGACATCTCAAATTAATTTTAGGCTGGGGGTGGCAAGATTAGAAAGTCATATGGATGGAAAATCCTGGTGGATTGGATGTTTTCCAAAATCAATCACGTCAGTGATGGACTTGGGTAATATGGCACCCTTTGTGAGACCAAAAAGACACTAAAAAATTGGCTGACCAATTGCCCACAAAACTACCCTAGATTAAGATATCTTACCCTAGAGTAGCTTGGTTGTCTGCACAAAGAATTGTAAAGGCAAAGGTAAAGGACCTCCTGGACAGTTAAGTCCAGTCAAAGGTGACCATGGGGTTGCGGCACTCATCTCGCTTTCAGGCTGAGGGACCCAGCGTTTGTCCACAGACAGCTTTCCGGGTCATGTGGCCAGCATGACTAAACCACTTCTGGCACAACAGAACACCGTGACGGAAACCAGAGTGCATGGAAATGCTGTTTACCTTCCTGTTGCACCAGTACCTATTTATCTACTTGCGTTGGAGTGCTTTCAAACTGCTAGGTTTGCAGGAGCTGGGACCGAGCAATAGGAGCTCACCCCATTGCGGAGATATAAACTGTCGATCTTCTGATCGAAAAGCCCAAGGGGCTCAGAGGTTTAGACCACAGTGCCACCCGCATCCCTGATACGAAGAATTGTGTTGTGCATCAGGTGCACAAGGGCAAAAGGGCCATCCTCCCAGCTACTTCAAAGGGAGGAATGGAGCCTGTGCACCCTGTAGCAGTTGTTTGGACCACACCGATGAGGTCTACCTCTCCTCTGAGAACCATGGCTCTAGCAATTTATTTTTGGTTAACTGAATATTTGATGATCTGGCATCCTAGGGCAGTTGCCATAGTTCTAGAACTGTGACAGGGCCCACCAGTGCAGATGCTTTCTCTGGGCACACCATTGCCCACGGCCTGGGTCCCAGCTTACCAAATGGCAGCTGTGGACAACTGGGAAGCTACCATTCAAAAGTGCCTATAATGCCCCAGAGTGCAGCTATGTTGCTGGGGCATGGGGGGGAAATCCTATGAAAGGTGACTTGCAGCCAGTCACTGCAAGTTTAGGTAAAATCATGGCTGCCCTTGCTTGTAAGCCTGCTTTAGGAGAAGGGAGTTGTGATGTTGAAGGGGGCCCACTGGAATGCACTTTGATGGCAGTGCCCTCACACCTTGGAGACAGGTATCTACTGCACAGAACCCCATGGTTGCTGGAAGTTGCTGCTGGCTGGAAGACAAAATAAGCCAGATGAAGATTGAAAGAAAACAAAAACAAAAAAAACCCATGAACATTAGACATTCATTCTTTCTCTGTTTTCCCCAGCAGGGAATAATTGCTGGTCAGGCCCAGGCAGGAGGTATACAGTAATAACGAGTGTAGCTGTCAGCATAAGTGACAGATATTTGCTGCTGTTCCTTCTGTTCTGTTAACACAGGAGGGACATTTTTGAATGAGAAACATTGCCATTACAATCATCATTTATGTCCACGTGTTGCTTTCACTGCAAGCCACGGACCAAAAGAGAAGAAAGCAGACTGAGTGTAGGTATCAGAATTACAGGCTCTTTTTTCTATTGTGCATCGAGGCCCCGTGACCACCCTGTTCCCTAAAGTGTAAATAACTAGACACCACACAGGATATTAGTTTGGGATCAAATAAGGCCACAACTTTATTGGTTAGAGAAGTGAAGTTTGGCCATAGGCATTGTGGTAAGCAACTGTGTATATCACTCCTGCCCATCCGCTGGGAGTGTTTCTAAGGGTGAAGCTGGGGGGGTGCCCTATGACCTATGTAAAATTGGGGTGTCTTCCAAGTGGTCCCCATTGTGAGGAGTGGTATGGCCCTAGCCCCCATCTAGGCATTGGAAAGGAACCACTCCTCCCGGATACCCTTACCCGTGGAGGGACAGGCAGAGACTACAACCTCCCCTCCAACCAAGACTAGGCTTACCCAATGCCTATCCACCTTACACAGTTGTGACGATTGCTACAAGGTAGGCAAAAGCCCAAATGGCAATGCCAATTAGCCAAGTGGAAAAAATTCATGCCCTGCCCCCTGAAAATTAGACGACCGACATTGTCTATAGCAAGGTCGTACCATCCATGAAAATCCTAATCTGAGGGAGGGTGGGTGGAACGCCTGCTACCTCTTGCCGCCATTGGCCCATTTAATGGCAGGAACATGATACAGTCAGTGATAGGCTAGTTTACTAGGAAGGCCCGGGGCCTGCTTGCAAAGCCACCCACCCACAAAGGGGGCAAACAGACATACTAAATTTTGCTGGCTGGCATCTCAGGACTTTCAGGAACTGCTCTGCCTCCATGGTTGGAGCCAAGGAATGTTTCTGAATGCCAGTTGCTGGAAACCGCAGCAACTGGCCACTGTGAGAACAGAATGCAGGGCTATATCAATATTTTTATAAATAAAATAAATTAGTAAGAGAACCCTGTTCCCCTTGCAGAGCTGTGGTTCCCAGAGCTCCCTGGGAAGAGGGATTGGCTGTTAAGCCACTCTGAGAATAGTAACTCTGTGAGGGAAATACACCCTGATAGCTGAAGATGACACTTCATGGCCAAGATGAAGTAGACTGCAGTCAGTTATAAGTCTGCTGCAATACTTTTTGATGTGTTCATTCACAGAGCATTCCTTGAGATGGGCATAAACATGGAATCCCCTGCTTGTGTAGAGCTTGCAATGTTTACCAGAGTTCCCACCTAGCACCCTGGAAATACTGGACTGAAGCAAATATAATTTTCTCAGAATACTTCAGTACTCCTTATTTTCTTTGCTCTGGCTGTGAATATATATTCAGTCTGTGTTGTATGCAGTCCTTTATCCCTTCACTCAGGTGGTAAACAGTACAATATAACATGGCAATGGCTGATTCCGAAGGGGGATCACAGTCCTTTTTAGAGACACCTTCTGGCATTTGAGAAGCACACAGGCTACTCAGAAGAGAAGTGTAGGTTTCCTGGGATACTAATGGAGCCAGATCTGTCCAAAATTGCCTTTGGGCAGATGAAAATCCAGTTGCAAAGGTTGTAGAGGTTCAGAAAATGTCCCAATTTCTTTGGCTGATAGGGAAAGAGATGTCCCTGAAGATCTGGATCTTTAATCTCCAAGGAGCAAGAGTACAGTAAACTGGCTGGCAGGCTGGCAGAAGACATGTAAGGGTTTGTATCTCCTCCTGCTCAAACCAAAGGTTATAAATGCTTCCCTGTCAGAAGCTTTCCCCATGTAACACTCATGCACACCTAAATAGGGAAAGTGCAGCCTGTATCTCTGCTGGCAATGCTGCAGAATGTATAGATGGAAGTATGAATTTATAGGCCAGGATTTCATTTTAAATCAGGGTTCAAGAAACTCAGGCCTGTGGGCCAAATGTGCCCCAGCAACTATTCAGCTGGCCCTCTTAAGTGCCCCCAGGCAACCCCCCTCACTGGCCCTGCTTCATATCCCATGCAGTGGCATAGAGTGGGTTGCCAGTGTCTAGGGCCACACGGAGTGGGGTGGGAGGGAAACAGAGTACGCATACACATTCAACCACCTAAAGGCATCCGCCAAACCAGGAGATCGCAGACACAGAAATAAGAAAAGAAGAGTTGTTCCATTGTCTGCAGAGATCAATCCCTGGTTTACATGGAGAAGCAATTTTCAATGGAGCCCAGTGAAAGAAGAATGCAGCTGTATTGAGGCAGCACTGGGTGTTGAAATTTTGCACCTCTAACAATTTTGATCCTGCGGCAACTGCCCCAGTTCCACTCCATGCTATGTTGCTAACCCCACAGGCTTTTGCCTGGCTGGAATTTGTCCTTGAATGTGCCTATAAATGCCTGCTGCATCCATGGATGGAGATAGAAAAGGGTATGTGAGTCTCTGTGTGTAGAAACGAGCCTACTGTACTAAGGTAAGTTTTTCATCCATTGCTCTCCCCACTTTTGCCTCTGGTGCTGCCCACCCCTGGCATCTGGCCCTAGGCAGATTGGCCAGAAGGGAATGTGGCCCCTGGGATGAAATAAAAACCCCTTCATTATCCCCATTTTTTTAAAAAAAACAACAACAACTCTGGCTGTCAGCAGAAAGGTATATGTCATGGATCGTACCATGATATTAGGTGTGTTACAAACATGTCCTTATTTTCGTTTGTGAAATGTTGGAAGGTACATTGAAGTAGCAGTTTTTAACTAAATGTACTCTGCAAAACAAACCACTGTTGAAAACTTATGTTAAAACACAGATAAGGACCCAGATGTTGATGGATTCCAGTTCCCATAAACTCTGATCACTGGCCATATTGCTCCAAGCTAATGGGATTTGGAGTCCCTAATAGCATATGCAGAATCACAAGTTTCCCATTGCCATGTTAAAATGTTTCTGTTTGTTTGTTTTTAAGTGGGAAATTTTGTCTAACCTCACTCTGGCAAACATATGCTGTAATTTTTGCTTTGGCAAATCAGGCATACTAGATATTTCTCTCTCTCTCTCTCTCTCTCTCTCTCTCTCTCTCTCTCACACACACACACACACACACACACACACACACACTGCAATGTGCCTTTATTTTGCTAACCCATTTGCACAGCTAACAATTTTCCCTTCATCTCCATGAATGTAATAAACAATTTTGACCAATGAATGCCTTTACAGAATGGAAACGTCTGGTATTTGGAGCTTGACAAATAGCATATTTTCTTATATATATCTCCCTCTCGTTGAAAATATGACATTTTTACAACAAAGAGAAAAACTCAGCTTTCCACCCGAGGGTGAATAAGACATGCTGAACTTTATGTCATCTTTCTTGTGAAGACTCCCATCAACTGGATTGTATGAAACTTTTGGATAGAACGTAAGTGTATAGTTTGATATAATCAGACTGGCTATAGAATTTTTTAAAAAAAGCAAATAGAGGGAGCACCTATTTCCCACATACTCCGTGTTTCAAAGACTGGACAGCAAGTGCCGTTTGGGGTTATTTCGGGGAATGATAAGAGCAGGCTATTTCTAATACCTTGCAAATCTTGATAGACACTGGAAGGATTTCAAAACATTTCTTAATCCATTTCAGCTGCATTGTATTATGCACCAAGATAAACTAAGCCATTACCACCCAGAGTTAAATCTTAGCCTTGACTAATTCAAGTCCAGTTGATTTCAATGTGTCTACTCTAAGTATGATTAAGTTTGGATCCCATCCTGTGTGTGCCTTTCAATGCTGAATATTTATGTAAAGGAATCAATAGTCTTGTAGCCCCTTAAAGACTAGCAGAGTTATTATGACACAAACTTCTATGAACTGCTACAGTTTACTTCATCAGCTCCATCAGATCAGCTATGAAGTTTGCTGCAGATCTCAGTTATGACTCTACTTTAACCCAATCATTGTTTCTGCCTCGTTGTTTTGTATTTGGGGTTCAAAAGTCTTGCCCTATTCAGAGGTGGATGCAATGCCCCACAACCAACACATCTGTACTAACAACTGTGCAGAGCTAACAACTTGCTCATAAATACAAGGAAGACAAAGGAGCTTGTGGTGGACTTCAGGAGACAGAAGAGCAATGTCCAGCCACTTTTGATTGATGGGGTCTGTGTGGAGAGTGTAACAACATTCAGATTTTTGGGCATTGAATTACAAGAGGATCTGTCCTGGAGTGTCAACACAAGGGGGCTTGTGAAGAAGGCGCAGCAGAGACTGTACTTTTTGGGAATTCTAAGGAAAAACCATCTTCCACAGAAACTGCTGCTTGCCTTCTATCACTGTGCCATTGAGAGCGTGCTCACTTATGGCTTATGTGTGTGGTACGGAAGCTGTACTACCCGGGACAGGTTGGGGTTGTGCAGAGTTGTTAAGGCAGCAGAGAGCATTGTTGGCTGCCCACTCTCGACCTTAGAGCAGATTTATGCCACAAGGTGCCATAGGAAGGCACTGGACATAGTAAAAGATCCATCGCATCCTGGTCACTGTCTCTTCGAGCTCCTGCCGTCGGGACGGAGATACAGGACGATGAAGACAAGAACGAGCCGTCTTAAGAACAGCTTCTTCTCCAGAGCGATCTCGGCCCTGAATGGGAAGCCCGGACTTTGAAAGTCATCTAATCTTCCTTGCTGTATTATACTGTATTGTTTTAATTAGTGTTTTTATAGTTGTTTTGATTTTGTGTGGAGTGCCCTACCTGGGTGGATGGAGCAGCCAAGTAATTTCGTTGTCCCCGAGAGGGGGCAATGACAATAAAGATATTATTATTATTATTATTATTATTATTATTATTATTCAGGAAAAAGGAAGGAGAGATACTGTGTCCTCTTCCACCTTCTCCCTCAGAGTTTCCCAGCGATATTCTGTTGTAAGGCTATGACGTGATGTCGAGTCACATTAAATGAGACGAGATGGGAAAAGACAAACTCTAATACTCCTTGATTGCCTTCAACCACTGTTAGCTTTGGCAATTAAGAAGACAGTGTTTCGTGGGCAGCTTATGCCTTGACTATATGAATTCTGCTGTTGGAAATTCCCTGCCTTGTATAAATACCCACCTCTTGGACTTCACAATCTGGGTGAATCTGCCTGTTTGGTTTCTCTTAGTTTCTTATTTTTCCAATCTACGGTTCAGTTCTCCATATTTCCACATCAGTTTGGATTTGATAGAAAGAAGTCCTCTTGAAAATCCAGCAGTATTTTAGGGTAAATTACTCCTAATATACACATTTGCATGTCATTTTGCGTAATATATACATTTTTGCAAAGCTATCTTTCCATGTCATTTCCACTAATACCTGCAATTTAATGCACATTTTACCACAGTACATTGCATTTCTGAACATTTTATTTGGCTGGGGGAAAAATAGTTAGGAGGATTTGCTTGGTATTTTAATGCTAATAAGAAGCTAGATCATAACACTGTAGATTGGTGGGATGAATTATGCTGTACTGAATCCCTGCCACCCATTTTATGAAACTTTTCACCAACCAGCAAAAATGAGGCGCACTTTTCTGCCACTGTGTGTGTGTGGACTTCAACTTTCTTGCCTGCTTGCTTTGCCAGGGCTTGGTGAAAAGCAAAGGAGGTGCAATTTCACTCCCCATTGTGGGTCTGAGTGGTGAAGCTTTAACCAGCCCTGCCATGTTACCCCTTCCTCTTCTTTTGCTGGAAAACATCAGAGCAGGTCAGAGCACTCTGGAAACAGGAAGTACTGCCATGTTTATTGAGCTGTCTTGAATCATAGTTCCTGGATGTATTAGCTGGTGCTCAGGCCCTGAAAACATGAGCACCATGAATGCAGAAGGGATGAATTCACAGAAAAAATGCTGACAGACAGCATATATCTTCTGCAGCTGGAAAAACCAAGGGGGCAACTGGTGTGCCATTTCAAAAGGCTTGGAGGGATGGAACTGGCTCAAAGACTAGCAGATTACTACTCCTGCTGTAAAGCAGGAACAAATCCTATTCCCTTCTGGACAAGCTTCTGATGGCCACATGTCATGGGTGGGTGCGGCTAGAAGCAAAAGATGGAGGAGGCAATTAATGTACCTTTTACCTTTGTACAGTCAGCTGGTTTCTGTACATGTTCACGCACCCTTCTGTACTCCATTCAGGGAAGCAGGAGACATTATCAGAGTTACAGCCTGAACTCTGAAGCCGCTGAAGAGGATATGAAGTAACATAGTGGAGACATGTCTGGGGATGGGTGTCTGCCTTAAGGAGAATTCTTAGGGCCAGATAGAGGGACCTGGGGGGGACCCCATTCAAATATCAGTCCTAAGGACCCCTACCTGCTGTAAAATAAAAATAAAGGGAAGATTACACAACTCAACCACCTCATAAAATTATAACTTGGTTGTGAAGGTAAAAGCTGTGAAAAATCTCACTGAAGTTCTCCCACTCAACTCCCTCCCTCCGTCCGTCCCCCCCCCCAAGTGTTCAGGGGATGAAGGGCAAATACCCAACAAAGCTTCCAGAGTTTTCTGATTTGAAACTCTCTCACGCTATCTACTTGTCTACGGATCAAGTATGACTCATCTCTGTTCCTGCACATCTCCCACTTCTAGCAACTAAGTTTCCTTGAAAAGCTCACGCGCATGCTATATTTAAAGAAAATAGGTTGCAATTAAGCAAAGTTATTAATCACCATTGTGATTCACTATAATGAGGGCAATTTGAGCATTCAATTTTTTCCCCTCCCCGAAAGCATTAAGACAGATGTATGCTTCAACAGAGTCTAACTAATGCTCAAATCCAATCTTACGCTTTCTGTAGAAGAAACCCGAGGTTTCAAAAGAAGACCTTGGAACAGCAAACACTTTGTTTTGGTTGTTTCGTAGCACTTGTATCTTTCTTTGTCATTCTCCACCATCTCAGAGGCCAGCTGGTTTGGTGACAGAATTATTCTGCCTCAGCTGTCCTCTTCAGCAGCCATTCCATCAGGCTGCAGGAGACAGAATGAGATGGGAGCAAAGGGGCTCTCCTAGCGGCTGCATTGAAAGACCAGTACCATTCATTCATTCATTCATTCATCCACCTCCATAGTTCCGCCCGGACACTGAGGTCCAGCGCCACGGGCCTTCTGGCGGTTCCCTCACTGCGAAAAGCCAAGTTACAGGGAATCAGGCAGAGGGCCTTCTCAGTAGTGGCACCCGCCCTGTGGAACGCCCTGCCACCAGATGTCAAAGAGAAAAATAACTACCAAACTTTTAGAAGACATCTGAAGGCAGCCCTGTTTAGGGGAGCTTTTAATGTTTAATAGGTTATTGTATTTTAGTGTTCTGTTGGAAGCTGCCCAGAGTGGCTGGGAAAACCCAGCCAGATGGGCAGGGTATAAAAATAAATTATTATTATTATTATTATTATTATTATTATTATTATTTCAGATTATTTGGAATTTCATCCCATTCTTCACCAAGTCCCTAGGGCGGGTTACAAAAATAAGTAGTAAATTAAGCACAATGAGCATTGCAATCATAAAATAAAACCACAAAAACAACCAAGATCAGAATAACAAAGCAGCGGTGAGGCATAGTAATTGACAGAGGTGCAGGAGGAGAGAAAACATGCACTCAACCAAAGGCCTGGGGAAAGAGGTGTGTCCTGATCAATCATACATGGATGGTGTATTCATTTGTGTAATTTGAGCTCATAATACTTCTTCCTTTCCCTTCACTCTTTCTATTCCATTGCAATGGCAATAGTATCAGAGTTTCCCTTTTTTTTCTTCCTCCCTCCTACGGCTCAGAAAAAAGTGCCATGATGAACTCTTTCCTCCATTTTTTTTCCTTCCCCTGGGAAAGAGGATTCCATCTTTCTGCCTCATTCTCAGGGCACTTACTTTATCATTACTGAGGGCTGAAGCTGAGGGTAAACCTTTCTTCATCATTCTGCAGCTTCCACATTTCCTGATCTGAAAAGCCTAATGATGTCTTCCCTAGGTTGTAATGGAAGGGTAGGAACTCAGGAAGGCCACAGTTTGCATACCATTGGTGAGATGCTTGAAAGAAAGGACGCTAAAAAATACCCCTTGTAAAGTAAGCATGACAAAAACCCTGTAGCCCACCTGTAAGGAACTTCACTGATTTTTTCTACTCTCTTTGATATTTTCAGATTATTATTTTATTTATTTATTTGTTGGATTTGCATACAGCTCTTCAAATTTATTAAAATTTATTAAATTTGTATACAACTCTTCGTCCAGTTAGCAACAGGAAAATACAAAATGGGAACACAATTTCATAATAAAACAAAAACAAACCAATAACACCTCCCCCACAAACACATTTTTAAAAGCCATGAAATGTCAATCAGCCAAATGCCTGGTTGAAGAGAAGCACTTTTGCCTGGTGCATAAATATATGTAATAAAGGGGTCAGGCAAGCCTCCCTGGGGAGAGCATCCCACAATTGGGGGGCCACCACAGAAAAGGCCTGTTCTCATGTTGTCACCCTCTGGACCTCTTGTGAAGGAGGCACACAAAGAAGGGCCTCGGATGGGGATTGCAAGGTCTGGGTGCAACAGGGTTCTCATTAATTGATGGAGGATGGATGAAAAAGCATAAAAGTCTTTGGCACAGCACTAACAGGACCATGGAGAGCTCCAAGGGACCTGCAGGCTGAAGCATTATCTTTTTACAGCAGCTACAGGGAAATGTTATAATCAACAGCGGCCTAGAGGCAAAATAAGCCTTTCATAGAATAGTGAAAGCTTTCATAGAAGCTACAGTTAGAACTGGATATGGAACAACTGATTGGTTCAAAATTGGGAAAGGAGTACGACAAAGCTGTATATTGGCTCCCTTCTTATTTAACTTATATGCAGAATTCATCATGCGAAAGGCTGGACTGGATGAATCCCAAACCGGAATTAAAATTGCCGAAAGAAATATCAACAACCTCAGATATGCAGATGACACAACCTTGATGGCAGAAAGTGAGGAGGAATTAAAGAACCTTTTATTGAGGGTGAAAGAGGAAAGCGCAAAATTTGGTCTGAAGCTCAACATCAAAAAAACGAAGATCATGGCCACTGGTCCCATCACCCCCTGGGAAATAGAAGGGGAAGAAATGGAGGCAGTGAGAGATTTTACTTTCTTGGGCTCCACAATCACTGCAGATGGTGACAGCAGTCATGAAATTAAAATGCACCTGCTTCTTGGGAGAAAAGCAATGACAAACCTAGACAGCATCTTAAAAAGCAGAGACATCACATTGCCAACAAAGGCCCGTATAGTTAAAGCTATGGTTTTCCCAGCAGTGATGTATGGAAGTGAGAGCTGGACCACAAAGAAGGCTGATCGCCGAAGAATTGATGCTTTTGAATTATGGTGCTGGAGGAGACTCTTGAGAGTCCCATGGACTGCAAGAAGATCAAACCTCTCCATTCTGAAGGAAATCAGCCCTGAGCGCTCACTGGAAGGACAGATCGTGAAGCTGAGGCTCCAATACTTTGGCCACCTCATGAGAGGAGAAGACTAACTGGAAAAGACCCTGATGTTGGGAAAGATGGAGGGCACAAGGAGAAGGGGACGACAGAGGACTAGATGGTGGGACAGAGTTCTCGAAGCTACAAACATGAGTTTGACCAAACTGTGAGAGGCAGTGGAAGACAGGAGTGCCTGGCGTGCTGTGGTCTATGGGGTCACGAAGAATAGGACATGACTAAACGACTAAACAACAACAACAACAACAACAACAGAACAGTGAGACTGAAAGGTTCAAGCTCTCTAGAGGAATGTCTGGGTGATTAAATGTCCTCACCTTGTTGAGTGGCCTTTGACTTCTGTGAGACTGGGAAGGTAAAAGTACTTCATGGGACACATATTATGTGTCAAACGATGGTGGCAGGGCTATATCTTCCAACAGGGCTGCATCTTCTGCTTTTTCCACTGAGGAAGCAGCCTGAAGGCCATCTTCATCAGAGTCTATCACCATGCACTGAAACGTCTGCCACTCATTGATCATGATAACCTCCGGGTTCAGAAGCAGCAGGTCCCTGAATACCAGTCACTGGGGAACAAGACTGGGAGATGGCTCTTGTCCTCCTTCTCTATTTATTGGAAAATAGGCATCTGTTTGGCCACTGTGAAGACAAGGATGCTGAACAAAACTGGCCTATGCGTTGATCTTCTTGTGCTTGTGTACTTTGTGTCTATGAATTGTTAGCTTCAGAAACATGCTAATTTAAAAAGAACATTTTTTTAAAAAAAAGTTCAGAATATTTAACTTATTTATAATGGAACATCTTCCTTAATTAAATAAACACTTCATGCAAAAAAGACAGATTTATGAATGAGTTTGTGCAGGCTTATGTGAAAGCTGAGAGTAACAGAAAATCAATTAAAAACACCTTTGACTAAATGACTGGGGTGTGTGTATTCCTAAGGATTATTAAACAAAAGTAATAATTAACAGTAAACAATGAACGCAGTGCAAAATAAAACAGAGAGTGAGTGAGAGAGTGGTGACAGTTGCTCTTAAACTTTGTCTTAATTAATTTTATGTTGCACACCAATATAAATAACAGCTCAAGAACAAGAGTAAAGGCACAATCCAACCCAAATATAGCGTTGTTCTCAATGGGGGGGAGTGAAGCTGAGCATGTTCTTCCCTTTGCCACTGAAATCGATAAGCCGTTTTTAACTGGGTGCTGGAGATATTTTTCTGTCCAGCAGTTTTGATGAAGCTGCATGCTGCTGGGTACACATTTTGGAGTATAATTAGAGACAGCAGGGGAAGCAGTGCATATCCAGGGCACTAGCAGCCTTCAGGGATGGCAGGGGAATACACAGGCCTGCTACTTAATGTATGCATCAGTCTCCTTGTTTCTCTTCTCAGGACTCTCCCTTTGATTATGGGCTTGGAAAAGAAACAGCATTTTTTTTCCAGCTCTGAAAAGGAAGGATAAAGCTGCTGCATTGGTTTACATCAGGAGTGTGCAGCTAAGGATTGCTCTGCTGGAGTAGACGTCTGGCTAGCCACTAGCCAGGACCCATGCACAAGAACACTGTGTCCCCCATGCAGTTTGCAGCAACTAGCATTGTTGACTCCAGCAATGGAAGCAGAGCATCACCACCATGACTAGTAGCTATTGATAGCCTCATCGTCCATGAATTTGTCCCATCTGCTTTTAAAGCCATCCAAGTTGGTGGCCATTACTGCCTCTTGTGGGAGCAAATTGCATCGTTCAACTGGTGGTATGTTGAGAATCAGTTGTGAAACAAAACCAGGGGAGAATAGGAGTAGATGGCTGGCAGAGGCTGACGAATAGGGAGGAATAGCCATCACAGCCAGGGGTAATCAGGTGGCAGGTGGGCGGGAGACACTAGCTGAAAAAGAAGACATAGGAAGCTATCTTATGCCAAGCCAGACCTTTGGTCCATCTAGCTAAGTATCACCTACATTGATACATGTATGGTTGGCCACATGTCTCCATCCTGGACATTTGCTTAACTTCTTTCTTCTTTGGTGATCACTCGTAGCCGAGTAAGATTGTCTTTGGTAAACACGGTTTTAACAGTGAGTCCGTAAGTGATGGTGGAGGTCAATTCTGGATCCACATGTCCTTCCACAGTGGGGACATAGATTTCTGGGCAGGAGCTAATCATGGTGAGGGTTTGCCAAGTGTGCCTTCCTCTTAGCACGTTTCTCCCTTGCGTCCTGAGTTCAAGTGTCTTCAAAGTCCATGACACCTTTTGTAAAGGCTGTTCTCCAATTGGAGCGCTTGCAGGCCAGTGTTTCCCAGTTGTCGGTATTTATACTACATTTTTTAGATTTGCCTTGAGACAGTCTTTAAACCTCTTTTGTTGACCACATGCATTACGCTTTCCATTTTTAAGTTCAGAATAGAGTAGTTGCTTTGGAAGACGATAATCAGGCATCCGCACAACATGACCAGTCCAACGAAGTTGATGTTGATGTTGAAGAATCATTGCTTCGACATTTGCTTAACAACACCCTAGACGTGTACAGACATTCTCGTTCACCAAGGCATACACTGGATTCTTTTTAATGTGCAATTCCATTCAGAATAGTTTCCACCGAATAGTGATACATTTCAAATGCAATTAAGGAAGATCATTTAGCACATTATCTATGATAAATGAGAGCTTTAGATTACTAATGGCTTTGTGTGAACAATTGAGCTTTGGTAGGGATGTTGATTAGGAGGCAGTTGCATAATTAAGGTTTGAAGCAGGTTTCCTTTATTTTAAATCTTTTTTTAAAAAAAGTTCCAATTATCACATTAATTAACATGAAGGCACTTCAATGATATTCATCAGTAGAGATAGATAAAGTGGGGGCAGTCTAACATTTCCTTCTCATTCAGTATTCTGAACTGCTCCATCCATTTCAGCTATTTATTTTTGGCCAGGTTTGAAGACTATCAGAAGAGTCTCTGGAATGTGCAATTTGAAATCCAAGGCATATTCGGAAGATACCTTCTTTGCAATTTTAATATTATTATTATTATGGACATACCATAGCTCAAGAATAGTTTGCCCTAGAAATTTCAAGTGTGGCTTTTTCAGGGGGTCTTATTTATTTATTTTACTCTACTTAGTGGATAGGACTTCTGGTGTGTTGCTGTTTTTATTTTTGTTAGTTATTAGCTGCTGTGCTAGAGAGAGAAACATAATTTGTCACCTGTTGAGATTCAGCATACCTGATTACTGTCACCACAGTTGCATTGGAGTTGCATAGACTTAAATGACAGGTTGGCACAGAATTTTTTAATGGATTTTTGAAGGGTCACCAGTGGTTTCCCCCACCTGACAGGACTCCCTTGCTCTTACATGCTCCTGTCAAGCAAACATTTCATAGGCAAAGCTTTTGCCTGTATTTGCAATATGCATTTAAAGAGGTAGTACTTTTGTAGTAGGAATATTATTCCATTTGTCATATTGGTTCCCTGGCCGGTTTTCAAAAATGCTGTTTGCTTGTTTGTTTGTTGTTATATTGCTGTTGCTATTGCTGTTGTGCTTTGTTCATAGCTGGGGAAGCAAGTAATCAAGAGAATAAGATAATATATACAATGAGTCTTTCCTCAGTGGAGATCAGGGTGGGGTGCATCCCATTTTATTCTGTTATTACACTGAGGGAAACAGTGATTTACTCAAGGTGCTGAGCAGGGATTTTTGAACTGAGGTGTCCAAGGTCAACACTCCAGCTACACAGCACGGCCATACTGGTTTTACTTATTTAGCAAAGCATTTTCTAACCGAAAAGAATGAGATACAGCCAGGATCCTGTAAGGGTTGCTGAGTTAGTACATTGCAAGGCTAACAGTGCCCCTTCCTGCTTCCAATGTGTGTGACAGCCATGCCCCACACAAGTGATCCCTACAGAGGCTGCCTGCAAATACGAGACTTACTCCCAGGTAAGCACGTAAGCATGTATATGACTGCTGTCTTAACACACTTATTTTCCTTTCCCTGTTTCATTCTTTTGTGCCATGTATGGCAACCTGTTCTGGCTGTGCCCTGTTTATTCTTCATACACCAGCCACATAATTTTGCTCCTACTAATCAATCAATCAATCAATCAATCAATCAATACTACCAGTGGATGAGTGTATATGGAACACCTCCATACTTCCATACAGCCTTCTCTGGAAACAAGTTCCAGTATGAATTTGATTCCCAAACCTTTACTGGAGATTACAGAAATCACAGCAGTTCAAGTGTGCCTTTGTTAATTTTCTGGTCACTCAGTTCCATTATGTCACTGTGGCTATCAACACAACTGCTGACATCCTGTGGATTTTTTATTTTTTTTATTTTACATGCACATGCAAATGGGAGTACTTTAAGGCAACTGGAGAGCTAGAAGGGTTGTGGAGAAAGCAGTTCAGTTTGTATTTGACCCTACCTAATTTAGGGTTGCCATTTTTCAAAAAGTAAAAACCAGGACACCCCAAAAGTTGTTGACATACACCAAAAATGTTGAGCTTCTGCCCCCCATGCAAAAAAATATATGTGATTTTTCAATTGACTTGCCTAAGATCCAGGACAAAGCACCGCATATCAAAAATTCCCCCCAGATGTCAATTCCACCTTTGAAATCCTGGTAACGTCCGGATATTTGGCAGTCCTACCTAATTTGAACTGGTCAGTATTTGAACCAATATGCAGTTTTCCTTTGAAGCCGGCACTTCTCTGATTTTTAACAAAGCAGTACTCTGACTTAAAAATGCATGTTAAAAAAATGTGCCTTTGGGGAAGGTGTGCCAAATATGCATATATTAGTGAACATAAAAATGCATAATCTTGAAGGAAATTGCTTGCAAAAATGCATCTTTTTATGCACTAGGGTTGTCTATATATGTATATATGTATGTACAGTGGTACCTTGTTCTTGAGCAGCCCAGTTCATGAACTACTTAGAACCTGAACGTCACAAACCAGGAAGTGAGCGTTCCAGTTCTTGAATTTATTTTGGAATTTGAACATGTCCTGAGTCCTGAACTTCCGTTTTTAGTGTTGCGCTTCCGTTTTTAGAGAGATCACGCTGATTGGGAGGTGAGAAGCATCCTGGAAGCGCTCTGCAGCCCAGCCACTTTGAAGAGAGAGAGAGAAGAGAGGACAGAGAGAGAGAGAGAGAGAGAGAGAGAGAGAGAGAGAGAGAGATTGTGCTGAAGAAGCGTTTTAGGGGTAGTTTTTCAACAGCCAGGAACAGATTAATCCATTTTGCATTACTTTCTATGGGAAAGTGGGCCTTGGTTTTGGAATGTTTTGGTTTTGGAACAGACTTCTGGAACAAATTAAGTTTGAGAACCAAGGTACTACTGTGTTAGGGTAAATGCCCACAATCTTCATGCAGAACTTTAAAAATATATATATCACAAAGTGTTGGAGTGAACTAAACTTAACAATGTGAAAAAGGAGACTGAGGGAAACTGAGACTGACAGATTCATTCATCCCTAGTAGCTGGTGGCCATGAGAGGAAAAGTTAGGACCTGTGGTTTCAGAGCCTGGGAGAGAGTTGCCTATGGAGAGACACATGCATTCCACCACTGCATTCACCAATGTGGAAGAAGAATTCATTTCCCAGAGCTACCGCCCAGAGGAAGGCTCATCCTATGCACACTTTTCCTGGACACAATGCAACCATAATGCAAGTAAGTGGGGCTTACTTTTAGTAGCCATGCATAAGGGATGAGGCTATGAGCAACATTGATATCCAGATTATGTCCCAACATTATGTCCTAACATAAATTATATTTTATTGCCATGCTAGCAAACATTTGTTCAATATGCCAACATTAAAATGACTGTAATTGAAGAAGCTGGAGCTTTTGTCAAGTGACTGAGTGGCCTGCATCCCAGTGCCTCAGAGTCCCTCAGAATCTGGAAATGGAAGAACAAATGATCTATGATGTTGCACTGAGTGCAGCACTCAGTACCCCTCCCCTAAATTATTTATTTGATGGCACCTTGAGCCTAAGGACTGAGCCATTACAATCTTTCCCTTGCAGTTATGGAAACTGATAGTCCATTATAGGCTTCTTTTGTCAGTTTGAGTGGAGCTGAGAAGAGTTTTATGGGACAGGCTTAAGATGGCTTGAATTACTTCAGTGAGCCTGATCAAAACAATACATTTATTTTATTGTATTTTGTCCACGCTAGAGTGGCGCACAAATGGCCTCTCAAAATTCTTCACACTATTTGTAAGTTAAAGGGGTGGGGGAGCATTTCACCAAATTTCCACTGGCAGGGAGAGAGTAATTCTCCAACCATTTCTCAAGGGTAGGACTCACAATTAGCAGTGGCATTAATGCCGCTTCTTCCTTTCCCCCTATTTTTTGTCTTTCTTAATTGTTACTTCAAAGGGCAGTAGGAGCAGCCATGTTGGCAGGCCACCAACCATTGTGCATCTTTCACAATTTCTCTGAATCTAGGATCATTCCAGGGCTTTGGGTTGAGTCAGAGGGATAGCCACAGCAACAGTATAGGAAATGGTGGAGGATATGTAAAGAAAATTTAGTAAAGTGGTCATATTTCATTTTTATTTTTTTCTGGGTAAGGGGAGAAAAAAAAGAATCTTGACTATTTCCCCAGGAAAAAAAGTCTTTTGAGAAATGTTGACTTGACTCTAGTCCATATACAATCTCTTGCACAGATGAGAAGCAGTAGTGGATGGTGTGGTGGGATGGAGGTGTCTACCTGCCCTTCTGGCATGTGAGCTGATGCTTACCAAGAGGGCAAGGGGGAGGCACTGATGCACTGCAAAGACTCCAGTGGAGCTGATCTGGTGCTTCTGCATGTGCCCTTCCCCACTCTCCAGACAGCCTGGCTGCTCCTACTAAGCAGCAATGATTCATCTGCTGGGAGTTGAGGTAAGCACCTCCATCCCACCATCCACTATTGGTGGAAAGTATCTCTAAAATCAAGGATATTGGGTTGGGTTGTACCCAATGATGGTTCTACTCAGAGTAGACACATTAAAGCTATCGAACACAACTAGCTTAAGAACATAAGAAGAGCCTGCTGATCAGGCAAGTGGCCTATTCAGGCCAGCATTGTGTTCTCACAGTAGCCAGCCAGATGAACCTCAAGCAGGTTCATTAGGTTCACTGATTTCAGTGGATCTCTTCTGAGATGCAAACTATAATATCTATCATCACTTGGTTGACTCATTACATTTGCCCATTTGAAGATACACACAAGATGGACAAGAACTGCTTGTTGTTGTATTTTTTTGTGTTTTTTTTTAAACTATTGTGTAAACTTCTCTTCTCATTTCCTACTTTCAGTGTTCTTTCTTATCATACATTATTGTTCTTCACTTGCGTAACACCACTGATAGATATGATTATTGCTGCCAGGCTGCGGGTGAGAGAATCCACACACACACCCCTTACCTTTAAATCTGCCGACATTTAAATCTGCTTCTAAATCAGGAGATAACACAGCCATGGCCTCTCCTGTCTGCAGTCAGTCCTACTTGGTAGAGGAGGGTGAAGATGAGAAGCAAACCGTAACCTGATTCTCTAAGGTTGCAAGCTAGCATTCCCACACAGTGCTTATGCATTGCAAGTATTCATAATCAAAGAAGACAGACCTCTGCCTCAAGGAGCTTGCAGTCTAAAGGTCAGCAGAGAGAGAGAGACAACAAGGACTGTGGAGGAAAGGAAGAAGAAAGTGTTATTGATTTGTTAATTTTATATAGCACCCTTCATCTGAAGATCACAAAGTGGTTTACAGTATAAAGAAAAGAGGAATAGGAGTAGAGGGGTCACTTAAACATCACAAAAAAGAGAGGAATGGCATAAACAAAACGGAGAACCAAAGAGGACATAGATTTGCATCAAATGTACACATAGAGATTGATGTTTAGAAATCACTATTATTATTTGAAATGCAGTGATTTTCATCATAGTGGAGAAGAATGTGTCCAAGGGCCTATATGCCTGCTCCTTCTGTTGTCCATTGATAGGCAACTTCAAGGACCTTGTGCTCCCTTCTTAGGGTTCTTTATCTTCTTTGATTTTTAAATCAGACTTGGGCCAGACAGCCCTTCAAATAGAGCAGGGGTGGCCAACTCCCAAGACACTGTGATCTACCGCAATTGAGTTAAAAGCTGGCAGTGATCTACCCCCTTTTTTGGGGTGCAGGCCAACACTGTTGAACTTTTTTAGGGGAACCAAAGTTGTTGAGCTTGTTTGGGGGAGCCAGTGATCTACCACAGACATCAAGTGATCTACCGGTAGATCATTATCTACCTGTTGGATGAGCCTGAAATAAAGCATGCCTTCAAATGGGAGGCGTGACAGCCCTTAAAAGAAAGGACTCTTGTTTAAATTAGGACACTTCAGCACCCTGAATGAGAGGTAAATACAATCATTTCACAAGCATCATTTCAGCATCCACCAACCAATTTGAGGTTGTTTGTTTATATAAAAGTAAACATCACAAGACAAATTAGATGTTACACAGCATAGCAGACACATAGCAGGGCATTTTGCATCAGCCTTCAATGGAGGAATATGAAGGCTGCTCAGTCCTCTCCCTTTTGAGTGTTCTCCTCCTCTTCAAGGTGCTGTTCCACTTACAGAGGTAAAGATAGGGAGTTTTCTTCCACCCCTGGGTGAAAAAACAGTTTAGGGGGTGGTTGTGATTTAGATCAGAAAACCACTGGAGGTAAAAGGATTAAGCAGTCCATTTTCTTACCCTGCTTCTGCTCAGATGTACAGCCTACTGTGGCAGCTTTTCATATTAAAAAAATAAATAAATGTGAGGAAGTTGTTACATGTATCTTCTGTGGAATATCTAGCATGTCTCCCAGCTCACAGATTTCAATGCTTATGTGCTCAAGAAGAAGAAATATCGCAGTAACACTAAACTTTTGCATGCAGTTGCTTAATTAACCCAAACACATGTAATGGCTTCGTGTTTTCTTCCATTTGTATGATATGACATTGATCTTTGCCTGTAACATGCTTTAAAGACAGCAGCACTGGTTTGCATATGGACAGCTTCAAATTACTGAATGAAAAGAACAACAACACACACCATCCAGTACTCTATGAACTACCTGACAGCAAATGATATTTGAAGCTGCTAATTGGTAATTATCAACTGACATTCATGCTTCATTCTGTTTCATGTCAATTGATATTAAGCAAGGGGAAACAGCGGCGAATTGGTGCAGAATAGTCTGGAGAGTAGAACCTGCTTTAGATTCAGTTTCTTTTTAAGGATGGTAAAACCCTGCAAGGTGCCGTTAGAGGTGTTTAAGCTGGTTGGATGGCTGCTATCAAGGGGTAATGTAGCAGTAGATTTATTGCATTGCGGGGCAAGATCAGCGTTTCCCAAACAGTCCAGCTGTTTTTGAATTACAATTCCCATCATCCCTGACCACTGGTCTTGCTAGCTAGGAATGATGGGAGTTGTAGTCCAAAAACAATTGGAGACCCAAGTTTGGGAAACACTGGGCTAGATGATCTTTGGGGTACTTACAACTCTTTCATTCCGTGATTTTATCATGTCCATAATCTGCTGTGAAGTCACCCTCTCGACACTGGCATTGCTGCCACTTAGCAGGATGGTATGGAGATCGAGAATGGCAGTGCTCAGATTGGGCCTATGCAGGTACATCAGTGGAGCAAATTTGGCACTCCCACCAATGCACCAAATATTCCTCACCTTGCTGCTGCCCTACTCTGTCCCCACAATGTTCTGGTAAATGGCAGAGATGTCTGTGTTGAGAGGGTGGCTCCACAACACTACCCACCATGTCAGCTGCTCCTGGAAACATGAGGGCCATGCTAAGGGCTTCTAAGAACAGGTGGGTTTATGTATGAATGAAGTAAGCAGAGGTTCTGGGAGGCAGTTACAAGCAGATGGGGCAGCAAGGGAGACATCCCTTGTTGGAATGGAAATACCACCGGCTGACATGGGGTACTTGAAGAGCCCCCCTCCTCCACAGTTGCAAGAGCTGCTCCAGAAACAGACTGCCCATCTGAAATGATATGCTGAGTTTTGAAGCAACAGACCGAAGTAAACAATGGCCCGTCAAGTGTTTGATGAAGGGAAAACAGCAAGGGAGGTAGAAGTAACCAGAGAGAGATGTATAAAAGTGGACAGAATCGCTAGGCACTAATAACATCTATTTATAGCTACTGGAGGCTGCTCCAGTCATAAGCAGTTCAGGTTATGCTCTGTGACAGTCAGATTTCTAGATAGCCAGACCGACACCAGTAATAACCCGCAGGTGTGTGTGGAAGGCATCTCAGAGCACAGCTAAATGATTTGTGATTTTATGAAACCATATTCCTCCTTGAAATCTCATCATCGAAGCAGCAAGGGAAACACACGCACACTATTTTTTCTGGAAGACGATCGAATTCTGCTCCATTCTCTTAACCCGTGTGGAGTGGAGAGTGAGCTGACTGGTTACAATAAGCACATGCGATGCTTGATACCTTGAAAGATGCCACCAGCTGACAGCATCCAAAGTTCATTGTCAGACCAAATTAGGCAACGTCTGCCATGTCAGTGGAAAGAGGCAGGAAAGCGTGCAAGATGCTAAAACATCTGAAGGGAAGCAGGCTCCCTCTCTTTTGTGCTTGCCTCTGCCTCCCAATGACCTCTATTTGTGGGGCCTGAAGACACAACAGTGTCGACAACTATTAGCAAGCACTGGAGTTGCATTCTAGCTCATGAAACCCAGCTTGCCTTATTCTGATGGTTCCCAAACTTCTTTCTCCATGGACCACTTGAAGATTCCTGAGGGTTGACCACTTAAGGATTTTTCTGCCTATTGCAGTGATCTTAATGTGCTAGGTGCTTGGGGGGGGGGGGAATTATCTTCTTTATTATATATTGCATTTTATTGAATTTTGCAGAATCCCACCATCAAGCACAGATCCACATATGTGTGAAAGAGTATCTGAATGAAGCTTGCCGACCACTGATGGCCTGTGGATCATGGTTTGGGAAGACTTGCTTTATCCCAGAAATTGGAGACTATAGAATCTCCAGTGTTGGTAGACAACAATGGGTTGTATCCATAACTAGTCATACTCAGAGTAGGCCCACTGAGATAAATGTACATGACTATCTTAGAATTATTCATTTTAGTAGGTTTGCTCAGAGTAGCATTTAATTGGATATAGCTAAAAAGATTCCTGTAGAAGTAGCCAGAAAAGGTTCCTCTCCTCATTTGATCCTTATTTTTACCCCCACTAGAAAAAGCTGTATGTGCTGAATCCTTCAGATGCTGAAACTTTCTTTTGACCCTCACTAAAGAGTCATAAATAATTATTAAATGGGTAGAAAGCGCAGTGTGATGTTTTGTTTTGTATTCAGGACTGGCTAAAAAAAGTCTGTCTGTCTTTTTGTTTCAACAAGTCTATGCAGGCATGTAATTTTAACATACCATTTTACCAAGTAATTGTAATATGTATAATTGCTTTAGATTCTGCACAGATTTGAAGAGCAGATGAACAAGGTTTAAGAACATTGTTAGCTTCATAAACAAAACTATAACATCCACCTTTCAGATGACTTGAAATCAGGTTTGTGGTGGAATTCTGTGGGGAGATGAACATGCCCAAGAAAGCACCATGCTCTTCTTAGAAAGTGGTGGTCACTCTTTCACATTACACTACCCCAAATGATGTTACATCAGCACATGGATCATTTGGAGGGGCATTATGGGAGGAAATGATGGCTCCCCAGTCCTGGCATGGGTCACAATTTCCCCCTCTTAATGGCCCACTGAATGACACTAAACCAAGCCATCTGCCCCATAGGATAGCCAAGTGAACACTTAGAAGCAGAGTTTCGAGCTAGCTGGTACCCCATTCTCCCTAGTAACTGTGTTCCAGGCATTTGAGGACATTTGGTTAACATCATCTTTCCATCCATGCAGCTTACAGCATGTGGGGCTCTGCCATATTCCTCGCCTGAAGAACAGTGGTTGGAATTCTTGAGCAGCAGATGGAATCTGTCTCAAATACCCAGAGGCAGCTTCTGTCAGGCATGAAGGGAAGTAGAGCAATGGAAGGAAAAATAGTACAAAAGGGGAGACTCTCCATTGTTTTCCAAAGCTCTCCTCTGTCAGCTTGGCTGTCAGTCCACCCAATTACACTGCAAAGCTTTATTTTGGGGGGCACACTATGATTGCTTTCATAAGGCCTCTCAGTCGATCTCTGAAGGCAGGAAGCTATAGCAAGGTTTACTCAATTGTTGGTGATTTTATTTGGAGCAAGTGTTCGTTGGACAGAAGCAGTTGCTTCTAGTAGCAACCAATTAAAGTCCACTTTGTCCCCAAGTCCTCTTGTTTCCACAGGTGCAATTTTCAAATTTCAGGGGTGAACACTTAAAACAGATTGCTGTGGGAGGAAAACATTCGCAACAAGATTTACTGGGCCACTCTTCAAGATGACACTGCAAACAAACAAACAAACAAACAAACACAAGCTACAAATTATGAGAAATGAGAACTTTGCTGTGGATATTTCTTAATACTTCATTAACAGTAGCAGCAGAAGTGGGTCACTTGGTGGGACAGACCTGTTACGCTATCTTCCTGGCAAGTGAGTTGCTGAGGGGAAAGAAGATTGGCAGGGTGGGACCCCCCCCCATCACCTTGCCCCCTCCTCTCTCCCTCCTGATAAGCAACAGAAGTCCACTTTCCAGGAAGCTAGCTAGCACACACACTCACACAACTTCTGTATAGCAGTATTATTAGTTATCAGCACAGGTCAAATGCTGTATATAGGTTGGATTGTGAAAGGCATGTGTCTGAAACCTTGGAGACCTGGTGCCAGCCAGTATTGACCAGAGATAGCTAATCCCCTTCCCTGGGGTGTGATCTGGTTCCTAAGTGAAATTTATTGCCTTTTAGATCCCACCAAGTTTGGCAGCAGCAGCAACAAACAGAAAAGTAAATGTTAAAATAAATGAAGTGTTAGAAAGGTCAGACATCTCTGCCCAGCCCAGTAGCCTGATGGGGGAAGCAAATTTCCCAATCTCTAGTCACCAGATTGATCATTTGATGGGTGGAAGGGGCCAATTACTCTTTTTCTCAGTTGATAATTATAGATGAACTGAGCCAGGGTGTGTGTGTGGTATTGTATGTCCTCTAGTTTTAGCATCTGTGGTAAGTGTAAGCATGAAAGTGTGAGGTGGCTACATCGATTTTAATCAGATCCACTGGCATGAGGCCCTCTAGGAGGTTGGTCAAAGGTGAATGGTTAGTTCCTCCTCAAAAGTCATATATAAATAGTTAGGAAGGAAGGAAGGAAGGAAGGAAGGAAGGAAGGAAGGAAGGAAGGAAGGAAGGAAGGTGGACACACAGACAGACAGATATTCATTTGAACTCTGGGATTTACTTTTAAGGAAACACACTTTGGATTGGGTTGACTGAGTACCTTACAAAATCACCAGCTGTTAATAACATGCAATGCAGCATAATATCACTCAGAAAGTCCCAGGCAAAGCAGGGCATTGTCCTGCATTGGCACCATAGCTCACGGACCATACATTTTCTGACACAGCTTTATACACTGCCCAGCAAAAATAGAATGAGCAGGAAGACTTAGGTGTGATGCACTCCATCACCTTCTCCAACTCTGATTCCCTTCCAAATCCATTCCAGCACTCCAAGACGAGGAAGTTGGGTGCCATCATCCCTCTAGCAGAAGTTTCCCTTTGCAAAGCACTGCACACAAGCTGAGAGGCTTTTCAGAGAGTCCTTCAGGCATCATCTGATGTCCTCGGGGAGGTAGAAATTAAATGGGATGTATTTTTAAAAGAAAAGCTAGCAAGCCCTCCTGCTGCAGCTGAATAAAGTTGAGGCAGTTCTGTCAGGCACATGTCTCCACAGTGCAGGGAGGCTGTCAGTAAGCTCTTTAAAGTTGGGGGAACTTGTAGAGGCAAAACAATTGTGTGTGTCACGAGTAATCTGCATGCACAAATTACAGTATATATCAAGAGCTGGGAGATTCATTATTATTCATATAAATATATCTTGTAGATTTCATTAAGATACGGGGCAGGCTTTTGGAGTTATCACATTCGGGCTTGTTTGCAGTTGTGTTAATCTTCATTTGCAAATGCTGATTAACAGCGTAAAACTCTTGCTGTTTACCGCAAAACGTCTTCCGCTCCTCTTTTCTTCTTGTCAGGGAGACTCAGGGAAGGAGGATTTTCAAAGCCGGGAGCAGCAGCCAGAGGGAACTTGAGACCAGGCCTGCTTAAATCAGAGAATGTGGGTTAGAGCGAAGAAGGATTGAAATGGGTTTCAGAACACTGGGTGTGGGGGGGAGGACTACAGTTGTTCAGCTGTTTCTGAGCTATGTGATCACTGAGATGCAAATGAAATGCCATGATGAAGGTTCGTTCTGTTCCTCCATCTACTCATTGCAATGCTAGTTCTGAAGGAGGAGACTCATAACATTGGCTGCACAACATCCTCCACACATTTCCTTTGGCTAAGAAGTGCCTTACTGGTTTTGACCAGGTATTATCAATGGCTACTAGCCACTAAAGCTATGTTCTACCTCCACTGTCAGAGGCAATATGCCTCTGAATGCTAGTTTTTGAAAATCACAAGTTGGGAGAGTGCTTTCCTGCTCACGTTCCACTTTCAGGCTTCCCATAGGCATCTGGTTGGTCACTGTGAGAAGCGGATGCTGGACTAGATAAGCCATTGGCCTTAGCAGGCTCTTCTTATGCTCTTAAAGGTCCATCTAGTCCAGCACTCTATGCATAACAGAGGGACTAAAGCTGCTGCCCATTTTAAGGGCTCAGGACCCTCCTTGGGCTTAAATGACAGCTGGCAGTCGCCAGCTAATCAGACCTCATCTTGGAGGTGGGCATGTCTGACACCTTTTGGAAGCTGGGATAGATTGGTGTTTGGCATTACCATTGGGTCTCTTTCATTGTTGCTATCAGGCCCATCTTGTTGGTTGCATATTTGGGAGCTTGACAGGAAGGATGTGACGTCTTCAGTTCTACATGATGAAGGGCTGGGAAATCCTAAAATGACAATCCAGGGGAAAGCATAACTGTGCCACAACCTCAAGTTCTTCTATAATGTTAACATGGAAAAGTGGGAAAACCTCCATTCACTCGTATCCCACTGTGTTGTTATAAGCAATGGCCAAGATCTATCTCTAGCTGCACTTCGTTGCATGTAATTAATGGTCCAAAATAAGGCTGCTCATCTCCTTCTGCATCAGATGTTTGTATCATATTCACTGGGAACTTGGTAAGCATCACATAACTCACACCTGCAACATGCTGGTTCATGTTGTTTGCCTCCAACTAAGTTATACTCAGAGTAAACCCACTGAAATTATTGGACTAAAGTCAGTAAGTCCATTGATTTTACTGAGTAAGTCCATTGATTTTACTGAGTCTACTCTGAATATGACTTAGTCAAAAGCAGCACTTGATAGGAAGAGACACAAAACAAATCACACAGAAATCAATGGGGAACAAACAACTTCGATCTTTCTGGAGCTCTCTCTGAGCATTTCAGATTTGCAAAAATGGGGAGCAGTGAGAGTGAGATGCAACAGAATTAGAGTTCATTAACAAATCTGACACTATCTCTTGTTTTAAATCAGGATTAGGGGTGGTTATCTCACTACAAAAAGTGATTTTCCCCAATGTGGCATTAATAGCTATTGTTCAGTACTCTGTGTGCTGATCTTCCAGGAAATGCAGATTATGTTCAGATTCTTAATTGTAGCTCTGCTATTCAGGTTGCCCTCCTGACATTTCCAGTATCTTTGGGTCTCAAGTTCTTCATCTAAATTTTTGCTACACCTTACCACTTCCAGGAAGGCAAATGACAGGCTGCCCAAGTCACCCTGGAGAATGTAATAGCTCTGGAAAGGCTTGCTCCAGAGTCTTGAGTTGCTCACCACAAAAAGCAGGGAACTAACTATCCAAAGGTTTCTAGCTCTGGTTTGAATGGCTCTTGCAGGCAGGATGCCCCAAACTCTGGCACATCAGAAAGAGTTTAAGAACATCAGAAATGAGCCTGGAAATTTTAATTCAAAAATGTTGCCATGTCACTTTGAATAAGAACACTCTGTACTATTTAGTCCTGCATCCAGTTCTCACAATGACCAACTGGATGCCTATGGGAAGCCCACATACAGGATCTCTGTACAACAGCATCTCCCCAGCTGTGATTCCCAGTAACTAGGATACAGAGGTATTCTGCCTTTGACAGTGGAGACAGAACCCAGTCATCATAGCTGGTAGTTATTGATAGCCTTGAGCCATCCAGGTTTATGTCCATTATTGTTATCATTATGCTATTCATTACATTTTTATCACAGCTTTCCTCCAAGGAGTTCTCTTCCTCCTCATTTTTTTAAAATAAAATAATATTTATTACTTTTCCAACAATTTAAACACAACACTAAGAAGAAGAAGAAAAAGGAACAATACAATACAATACAAAAACACTACACAACACTAACACATTAAACTAACAAAACCAAACAAAAACAGTTTAAAACACATCAAACAATTTCAGTATCTTATCTTTCATTCACTTATTTCAACGACCTCCTCACACCTCCCTTTTTGTATTCCACTTCTGTTAATTGTTTCAGCAATTCCTTTCCATCTTCCTCTGTTTTCTATCCTATAATTATCTTAACACATTCTAACCTTATTTTTCCTTTAATATTCTATTAATCTATTTATACTTAATTCCTTATAACATTTCTACTAAAGCCATATAACTTCATTCCAACATTCTTCTAACATTCATTAATTTTACAGTATTTCTGTAAATAGTCTTTAAACTTTTTCCAGTCTTCTTCCACTGACTCTTCTCCCTGGTCTCGGATTCTGCCAGTCATTTCCGCCAGTTCCATATAGTCCATCAACTTCATCTGCCATTCTTCCCGGGTGGGTAAATCTTGCGTCTTCCAATACTTCGCGATGAGTATTCTTGCTGCTGTAGTTGCATACATAAAAAAAGTTCTATCCTTCTTTAGCACCAATTGGCCGACCATGCCCAGGAGAAAGGCCTCTGGTTTCTTCAGGAAGATATATTTTCATTTCGTTATAAATCATCTCCCAGAATGTCTTAATCATTGGGCATGTCCACCAAAGTGAAAGAATGTCCCTTCAGTCTCATTACATTTCCAACATTTATTGTCGGGCAAATGGTAAATTTTTTCAAGCTTGACTGGTGTCATGTACCACCTATAAATCATTTTCATTAAATTTTCTCTTAGGGCATTACATGCCATGAATTTCATACCTGTGGTCCATAACTGTTCCCAGTCAGCCATCATTATGTTATGTCCAACATCTTGTGCCCATTTAATCATAGCTGATTTCACCATTTCATCCTGAGTGTTCCATTTCAATAGCAAGTTATACATTCTTGACAAATTCTTGGTTTTTGGTTCTAACAGTTCTGTTTCCAATTTTGATTTTTCCACCTGGAAACCAACTTTTTTGTCCAAATTGTATGCCTCCATTATTTGGTAATAATGGAGCCAATCTCGCACTTTGTTTTTCAATTTTTCAAAGCTCTGCAATTTTATTCTGTCTCCATCTTGTTCCAGAATTTCCCAATATTTCGGCCATTTGGCCTCCATATTGAGCTTTTTCTGTGCCTTCGCTTCCATTGGTGATAATCATCTTGGGGTTTTCTTTTCTAACAAATCCTTATATCTTATCCAAACATTAAACAATGCTTTTCTAACAATATGATTTTTAAACGCTTTATGTGCTTTTACCTTATCGTACCACAGATATGCATGCCAACCAAATGCATTATTAAAACCTTCTAAATCCAACACTTCAGTGTTTTCAAGAAGCAGCCATTCTCTCAGCCAGCAAAAAGCAGCTGATTCATAATAAAGTTTAAGGTCTGGCAGGGCAAATCCACCTCTTTCTTTGGCATCCGTTAATATCTTAAATTTTATTCAAGGCTTCTTGCCCTGCCAAACAAATCTGGAAATATCTTTCTGCCACTTCTTGAAACAATCCATCTTATCCAAAATTTGCAATGTTTGAAACAAAAACAACATCCTTGGCAACACATTCATTTTTATCACAGCAATTCGGCCTAACAATGATAACTTCAAATTTGTCCATACTTCTAAATCCTTTTTCACTTCAATCCAACATTTTTCATAATTATCTTTAAATAAATTCACATTTTTGGCAGTCATGTTAACCCCTAAATATTTCACTTTCTTAACCAATGTTAGTCCTGTCTCCTCCTGAAACTTCTCTCTCTCATTCACAGTTAAGTTTTTCTCTAAAACCTTAGTTTTCATCTTATTCAACTTAAAACCTGCTACCTGCCCAAATTCTTGAATCAGTTCCAATACCCTTTTAGTACTAGGTTCTGGCTCCTGTAAAGTCAATACTAAGTAATCAGCAAATGCTTTCAGTTTGTACTGTTTAGCTCCCACTTGTATACCTTTAACCTCTTGGTCGTTTCTAATCATATTTAACAAAACCTCAAGGACCGATATAAAGAGCAATGGAGAAATTGGGCAACCTTGTAGTGTCCCTTTCTCAATCTTAAACTCTTCTGTCACTACATTGTTCACAATTAATTTTGCCTTTTGTTCTGAATAAATTGCACCTATACCATTTTCAAAACCTTGACCTACCCCCATCCCCTGATTCTTCTTCATGAAACTCCAAGAAATGTTGTCAAAGGCTTTCTCTGCATCCACAAATATCAAGACTGCCTTAGTAGTGATATTCACTTGTAGTTTTTCTAGAATATTAATTATATTCCTTGTGTTGTCAGACAAATGTCTGCCCGGGAGAAAGCCCGCTTGGTCTTTATGAATTTCTTCTGCTAACACCTTTTTTAATCTTTTAGCCAAAATATCTGCAAAAATTTTGTAATCCACATTAAGCAGCGATATAGGGCGGTAGTTCTTGAGCTGTGTCTTTTCAGTCTCTATTTTCGGTATAAGTGTAATGTAAGCTTCCTTCCACCCTGGTCTCCCAGGTCCTAGTCCAGCACCTCTACACTTGCCGATCTACTATTTCCCAATACTGGATCTGCAGAAGTTGATCATAATTGGAGGTGCTTTGAAAAGTCTCACCCGAATTACTCTGTAGCTTTTGAGTTTCCAACGTATTTGGCCTTGTTTTTCAAATGGAAGCAGTATTTTAAGACTCCTCCATCACTTCATTTTCGTGGTGCATTTATTCATATGCTCATATTAAGTAGTAATGATGAGCAGTTGAGTGGGGTGCGGTGACTATGGCAGTAGCATCTTCTTGAGAATTGCAGTGCTGTGCTCACTGTGGCAGGGCAAGACTGTGGTGAGGTGGTTGGATCTCGAAATTGGTGGTGTCCCTCCACCCCTCCTCATATGTCACAACTGATATTGATACTGGTTTTCCTACAAGGAAACACAAGTAACATAAAAGGGGGAAATGAAGCAGAACTTAGTTCAGTCCCATAATTTATTTGAGAAGCTCTCCTAGTTAAATCACAATCCAGGAGCACTGGAACTCAGGGCAGAGCGATTCTTTGCAACAGCAAATGAAAGGATTGTTCTCATTAGCTCAAACCTAATAATACCACCTGCCAGAATGAAATTAAATAAAGACTTTCCACTTTGTTGTTGGACTATAATTCTCACCAGCCCCAACTAGCAGAACCAACAGTGAGGAATAATGGGAGCTGGAGTCTAGCAATGATCGGAGGGCCACAAGTTCCTCATTCATGTGCTTTGAAACATCAGGGGAAAAAATACTGAAATATTTGAGTAATTAGATTCAGGGATGGTAGCTACTGCTAGCATAGCAGTTCTAACACACACTAGTTCTTCTTTTCTCATTGTTAAGTGAGGCTTTACATTTCCCTGTTGGTTAAGCAGGATCCTGCTGGAAACCTGAAATACTATTAACAGGCTGATAGAATGAGTCAGCCTTTGGTCTGGCATGTTAAAGATTTAAATTTTAGCTTTGGCTGTGGTATAATCTGATCTCTCTGTTAGCTCATTTATCTGTAGCACAGAGGAATGGCAAACTGGAAAACAGACAAGGGAGAATGACATATAGCCTGATCCCATGCAATCCGATCTGATGCATATTAACTCAGAAGTATATTCAGGTAAGTGAGCAGAA
Organism: Podarcis vaucheri; assembly: GCF_965113315.1. Taxonomy (NCBI): domain Eukaryota; kingdom Metazoa; phylum Chordata; class Lepidosauria; order Squamata; family Lacertidae; genus Podarcis; species Podarcis vaucheri. The sequence continues at coordinate 48,128,179 of NC_138748.1, read as the reverse complement.
AATATACTAAATATTAAATGATTCCCCCCCCAACCGCTTTAAACTAAATCAAGGTGTTCCACAGCAGGAAAAAACAAAGGTCAAAATTACAAAGAAATAAAAGCTTATGAATGCACTAAAAGTGGTCATTCCCCAAGCAGTAACACACACATACCAGGATCACCATAAGTTAACCTACAAAAAAAAAATCACAAAGCAATAGACTGAAAGAGTTATGTTTGGAGCAGAGGAAGCCATTGCCTGGTGCCAAAGAGATGCTAATGATGCTAATGTCTGCACCAGATGAAGCTCCCAGTATTTGAACATGCAGCAAGATCCTGTGTATGTTTACTCAGATTTAAGTTCAATTGAGCTTAATGAGACCTACTTCCAGGTAAGTGGGTCACACTTCCCCATGGGCAAATGTCTGGGTGTCACATGTCAGTAGTGGGTGTGGACAGAAACTAATGTGGGTGGGGCAACATATATAATTGACCTTAGCTATATTAAAGGTAAAGGTAAAGGTACCCCTGCCCATACGGGCCAGTCTCACTGAAGAGGCCGGGGGCCAGCGCTGTCCGCAGACACATCTGGGTCACGTGGCCAGCGTGACAAGCTGCATCTGGCGAGCCAGCACAGCACACGGAATGCCGTTTACCTTCCCGCTGGTAAGCGGTCCCTATTTATCTACTTGCACCCGGGGGTGCTTTCGAACTGCTAGATTGGCAGGCGCTGGGACCGAACGACGGGAGCACACCCCACCGCGGGGATTCGAACTGCCGACCATGCGATCGGCAAGTCCTAGGCGCTGAGGTTTTACCCACAGCGCCACCCACGTCCCTTTTTGCTATATTACACCCATGTAAATGCCAGGTGTTTCTACCTTCCCCACTTATCCCTCCATCCTCCATCAATGAACCACATTTCCCCAGTGCTGAATTATGTAAGCAATTGTGTACTGCAATGCTCACTAGAAATTGGATATTATAGGACTGTGACATCTTTCTCCCATGTATTGTTTTTCAGAAAAACAGGCTGGCTTGTTTTGTTCACACAGTAAGAAAAATACCTTTAATGTATAGCTGAAACTTATGGACTGTAATATTGTGTAAGCTATGGTGTTTCCTGACACTGGAACTTGTGTCTGCTGGCCCAGCCAACTCCTGGTTAACATAGAACAAGGACAGGTAACTGAAACTGGAAGGTGTAAGATTTTTTTGGGTGGCATTACTGTGGATACTGGTACTGGGCCCATTAAACAAGAGACATTATCACAGTTCATGGGCACATTCCTGACAGGCAGAAGTACTCAAGGATGCCACAGAGCAGAGCTGCAGAAGGGTGTGGCCTGCTGAGAGATTTGAGGACAAGCTATGGGCTTAGGAAAAACATAGGGAAACATAGGAAATTGCCTTATACCACCAGCTAGGGTATACTGGAATTATACTCTATCCTGGTATGGTCTATGGACTTCCATATCACCTTCAGACCTTCTGCATGCAAACTGAGCTACAGCATTTTGATGTTTGCTTGGTTTTATTGATTTCATTGCAGGTGCCTCATGCCTATGCATATTTTAATGCATTACCACCCATGCCAAAGTTCCTTCTGCACCACACGCTGTTTCCAAGGGAAGGTGTCTCCACTGGCTTTTTCCAGTCCTAAAATAAAATATGATCTTCCTTACACATCTTTCTTTAGTTTGCAACCAATCCTTCTTTCCCATAATGTCTCCATGAGGCATCGGTTTTATCCCTCTGCACTTGTCACATCCTTGTATAGCTCTTATTTTTATATATGGGAGCCACTGTGGTTGGGTGATATAGTTATTGTGCTATACAACCAGCATATTTTCTTCTCAAGTATCGCCATTCATCAAAGTCAATAAAAAGTCAACTCTCCCTGACCTAAATGGCTCTTTGTGGCTCTACTGAGATTTCATCAGGACCGGGGGCCTTGACTCTTTTTGTTTCTATCTAATGATTCTGCCATTGTCTTCTGTCTGAGCTCCTTCTCTGCTTGGGGAAATTTCTTCCAATACCACTCTGTCATTTTCAGCATTCTGCAGGTGATGAAATTATCTTGCCATTGGTTTGTATCACAGCTCTCCCTCATTTTCTTACACACACACACACACACACACACACACCCTAATTGCTATCACTCTCATCAGCCTTTCCTCTTTGTTTTATTATTTCTGCCATTGTTGTTGTTGTTTAGTCTTGTCCGACTCTTCGTGACCCCATGGACCAGAGCACGCCAGGCACTCCTGTCTTCCACTGCCTCCCGCAGTTTGGTCAAACCCATGTTACATTCCAATCGTGGGACTTATCCCACCAGGTTTCAGTGATGCCTATTATGTCATATTTAGTTGGCTGTACCAAGAGCTCAAGCTCATCTTGTTTATTTCCCATGCTTTGCGCATTAGTGTACAGGCATTCCTTTCTTCCATTGTTGTAAAACAGCATGAGGCGGACTCCATCCAGCTAGTGTCCATCCACTGTCAAGAGCCATTCATTAGTGGAATAGAGAGAGAGGCAACTTTTGTTATCACCCCATTCCCTTGCACTCCCTGAATCCCTCAACCCTCCAGGACACATCTGAAGGAGTTGCAGAGGGGTGGAGGAATTGCCTGACTTCCTCTCCACTCTACTGATGGATGCTTTTCAACAGTGGAAGAACAGCAGTTTGATACCATCCATAGCTTGCAGAGAACCTAGTGAAGGAAAGAGAGCATGGAATCCAAATATAAATGTAGTCCAAATATAAATGGGTTGACTAATTAGTGAAAGACAGCTCAGTTGGTTAAAGCGTGGTACTGATAATGCCAAGGTTGTGGGTTTGATCTACATATTCCTGCATTGCAGGAGGTTGTACTAGATGACCCCGAGTCCCTTTCAACATTACAAATCTATGATTCTATTATTCTCTGTATTGGGCTGTACTCATGAGCACATCGTGATCATGTCTTCACAGAGGCACACAATATCAGAACCATGGACAGCACCTTGGAAACTGTGTGGAAGCTAAGAAAGGAACATCTATTGGCTTAGTTGAGATTATCTGTACAAGCCTCATGACCCATAAAGCCTTGGCCCTCATCCTCTCCTCCCCTCGCACTTCATTCCTGGCTTGCATTAAATCAGAAATCCCTATTATGTCAGAACTGAGTCATTTAGTGTTGGTTAACTTACTAGGATAATGACAGAGCAATCCCAAGTATAGGAAGCAGGTGGAATTTACTCCAATTTAAATTAAGATAGAGTAATCACGCTGATTCCAAACTCTGTTCAGGAACAGAGCTAGTGCTGGCTGAGCTGGCCTCAGGCTGGCAGAAGGAAAACAAACCTTTAAGATAGAGTTTGACTGTCATAAGTTCTGCTGCATCCTGTGACAAAAATGAACAGAGTTAGGATCCAACATAAGTCTCTCCTGCCCAGTCCCAGCCCTGCCACTCCTTGGAATGCCCTCACTCTTGCTCATGTAAGGTCTGGCTGAGACTCGGCTTAGCCCTGGCTGAGCTCAGATGAGGGAGTTTGCCAGCATATTTCTGGCTGAGCCTAAATGTGAGGTGTATACTGGTATGGCTCAACTATGTTGGGAATTGGCCAGCTTAGCCAAAGACCCACTGGATCCTTATCCCAGTGGATCTTGGGTTTGTACTGCTTCTTTAGGATCCATGGCTTAATACCCTGGTTAATTAACCAAAATCAAACCAGAGTTCCACAGTTTGGATGGAACAACGAATTCTGATTAAATGCAAGTCAGATATGAAGCACCGAAGCTGGTGTACAAGGGAATGGATGAGAGAGAAGAGTGTGAGTCTGGTGCTCGTTATTGACTTCATAAACCATGGCTTATGAAGCTGGAAGAGGCATCTACACCCAGTCAATATGTGATCACCACCACAAGGTGTTCACCCCATTTCGTCCTCTCTAACTTTGAACCATCTCACGTGTATACCATTTCACTGAACTGTCGTATATAAAAGATTGTCAATTGCCTATAAAACAAAATACATGTTTGGCAGAACAATGTCATGATTCTGAATGAATTTATAGCTTATTCATTCTAAAACCCAAAGATCTAGTTTAGGGTGGGCCAAAAATTTATGCACATCTTTGAGCAACAGACCCTTGTGTCAGTTCTCTTCAATTTCAAAAGTGTTGTAAAAAAAAGAAGAAGAAACAGCGAGTGGTTACAGCTGGTCATGGACTTTGATGGTCTTAACAAGCAGGTTCCATAAGGCTAAGACAAAAAGATGGTTCCATGACAATTGACATACATCTACAGCCATGCATTTTATTCTTTACCATGTCACAAAAGAGCAGAGACTCCCTCCAGGAAATCATAAATAGGAGCTTATATCCCATTTACCCTTACACTTCCCAATACCCAATAGCATTTCCAGCAAAGCAAAATAAAAAAATAAAAAAATTACAACAACAGTATCTGATAAGTGGGTTAGATGTTTGGCCTCTAATTGTAACACACAATCAATACACTGGGGAATTTAGCTAGAGAAGAGGATTTGCATAGTCAGCAAATTGTTTGCCTAAAATAATCAGCCCAGCTTGACCTTACACTGATGGAGATGTTACCTGGAGGAGAAGTAATGAAGGGAAATGAAACTGCTTTGTAAAGTTCCCCAGTGTAGGGCTGTGGGAAGTGTTTGTGCATATTTCTCAAAGAAAATATTAACAGCAGGGTCCTCTCCTACCCTCCCTTCAACCACCCCCTCAATGAGTAATAAGTTATAAGAAGTTATAAGTAACAGTACAAAATTAAACTTGGTGAATATGCTGAGAGGTAATCCTGAGAGAAACCTTATCGCTCCTGAATATACAAACACACCATCTTTGTCTGCCTGATGTCAATTACTGCACTACATCTATTCAATTTGCTCTTGTACATACAATATTATCTTCTATAAGGAATGGTAAACTGCCATACATATTTCAGTAAACACCATTCTGAATCAACAGAAATGGCTTCGGTGAGCACTTCCCAGCATAATAATGCTGAAATTTAATATCATTTTGGGACAGCAGTTGAGCACAGCAAAGATCACACTCTATTCAGTAGTGTATTACTACTTAATAAATACAGCCCCATTTTGTTATGTGTGCATGCTGTTGGAGTGCTTTGATTTCATACCAAATGCAAGAGCTTATCTGCCCTGCCCCCTTACTTTCAGCAGACCCCACTGAAGGTCTTAACCAAGAATGGGGAACGTATGTCCCTCCAGATGTTGTTGGATTCAAATTCCCATAATCCCTGACAAAAGGAGAGCCTACTGGATCAGGCCAATGGACCATGTAGTCCAGCATCCTGTTCTCACAGTGGCCAACCACTGTGGGAAACCAGCAAACACAACCCCAGGCACAAGAGCGTTCTTCCCTCCTGTGGCAACTCCCTCAATGCCTATTGAGAAGCATTACTGGAGGGCCATAGGTCCCTGATCTAAAATACTTTAGAATGATCCAAGTGTTAGCTGAGTAATCCTTACAAGAGCATCATCTCATAGAACAGCATATCTATCCTCAAAATACAAATGGAAAAACTGAGGCCAAGGCTAGGTGCTATTGGGACTGTTTCAACAGTTAAAAAATAACAACCCCTGTCTACAATGGAATCTAAAGGTAAAGGGACCCCTGACCGTTGGGTCCAGTCACGGACGACTCTGGGGCTGCGGCGCTCATCTTGCTTTACTGGCCAAGGGAGCCGGAGTACAGCTTCCAGGTCATGTGGCCAGCATGACTAAGCCACTTCTGGTGAACCAGAGCAGTGCACAGAAATGCCGTTTACCTTCCCGCTGGAGCGGTACCTATTTATCTACTTGCACCATGTAGACAGAACTGCTAGGTTGGCAGGAGCAGGGATCAAGCAACGGGAGCTCACCCTGGCGCGGGGATTCTAACTGCCGACCTCCTTCTGATCGGCAAGTCCTAGGCTCTGTGGTTTAACCCACAGCGCCACCCGCGTCCCTACAATGGCATTTAGAACTGCTCAATTATCACATCTCAAGCAGTAGTAGCTGGTGCAGTGGGAAAGGCAGGGCTGTGTTGCTCAACTGGCTTCCCAATGCTGCACATCACTGTCAGTTCCTGAGAGTGAGAGGGACAAGGCAGCAGGGAGCTCAGTGCATGTCAAACTCCCAACTGCTTTGCCTCTTTCCCTCTTCCAGTAACTGGCAGGCAGTGTTGGCAAGGCAGGTTAGCAATGCAGCCAGATCCACTTCACCCCTCTATAGTTGCTGCTGAGCTCAAGATAGATACAATGGGTTTCAATAATTCTTGACCTGAGATAGCTCTGCATCCACTCTGGACCCCCACGCTTACAGCCAGAACTTACGCCACTTTGGCATTGTTTGATGGGGGAATCACATAAAACGTGTGTTATATCACTTTACGTTCTGGTATGAGTTCCGTCATTTGAGATTTGGCCACAGGACAACAGCAGATTCATTTCAACAAGAACGTACCGCTTGGGCCACAGCCTGCAATTCTCAAACTCCAGGGAATATTGGGATAATGAGCATTCATCCTGATTTGCTTGTGGGGTGTTTACACATCTTCCCATTAGTCATTTGTTCACCCCACACTTTCCAGGGAATTTCCCTGTCTCGCAACCACAAGAAAATCCATTTTTTAAAAAAGGAAGTGTATTTATTGTGCTTAATAGTGACGGTCGAAAGGAATCCTCAGATCATGCCACTTTTCTCTTAGTGCACTGAATACTAAAATTCTTAAACTCTTTCTGGGTTTAGGACACATCATGTAACAATATATATATATATATGCACGTATGAAAAGGACTATAAGGAGTTGTCAGGAAGAGATGTAAGACAAGGTTGCCTCTTGGCTCCTTTGGTTTTCAACTTTCAACTTTGATTTTAATGGAGTGATGGATGGTCTGAAAGAGGATCGATAACACCCTCCAAGAGTTATGTCTTAGATATTATTATACACTGATGATATGATTATCTCATACTCTTGTACAGATGGATTTTTTTTGTACTCAGGAAAATGTAGTGGTATTTCAGCAGCAAACCAGTTGCTTCTTATTTGTAAATTTACATAAAGCTTACAAGTTGTTCACACCGGGACATCTAATTGAGAAAGTAAGATCTTTTGCATGGGGGGGGGGGGTTATTTCCAAAATGATAAGGTCATGAAAGCATATGGGAATCTGCTGTTAAAAATTCTTCAAGCCGTGCTTTCTATTTCTCACATTATTTCTGTGCTATTTGGTTTGTGCTTTGACCCAGCAAGCGGCCTTTGTTCAAGAATTGTGCTCATATGCCCCCCATTGTGTGAGGGGTAAAAGAGCAGGGACTTGCTTATTGCCCCCGCCTCCTCCATAGGGATAGGGAATAAATTCAATTCTGTTTGCATTTTCATGAGGAATTACTCAGTTTGCACTTCCTGAAGCCATATGCAACCAAAATGCTACCCTTTGAAATGTGCATTTATTCAAGCAGTCGACAGTAGTGAGTTACTCAGTACAAGAGTTCTTATGTTTTCTAGGGTCACAGCTAGGGATGGGGACGAAATTCAATTCAGCACCCATTTAAAGCTAAGTCTATCAAATCCACACTTCCTTAAACAACATGTGAACTTAAACACTGTCATCCTTCTACATCTGCACTTATCTGCTACATCTTGCAACTCAGTTCTCCAACCAAACGATGCATACAAAAATGCATATATTAGGGGGAACTGTGTGTAAAATGCACGTGCCAGTTGAATAATATACAAAAATGCATTATATCAGGGAAAATGCTTGCAAAAATATGTGCATTCAAAACTGTGTTTATTAGGAGAAATTCACACTAGAATGCAGATAAATTTCTATAGAAATATGGAGACCTTAATGTAACAGTGGAAAAAAGAGAAACAGATAAGCTCTTCCATCATGTTCTTGGCTGCCCCGTCCCACCTCCTCCATGTGTTGGGGCTGAACCACTGCAGTGTTCTATTTATGCAGAATCCCTACACGATGTAGGGTTCTGAATTGTGTGGGAAGCCTATATAAGTAGAGATGTCTCCCCACTGCAGAAGTCCAGCCCCAATGTGTAGAAGATGGTGAGGCTAAGCCTTGAGGAACAGAGGGGATGGGATTGATAAACAGGTTCCTGTTCTCTCCAACCATCATGTGATGGGACGAAGGGGAAACGACTATATGAAGATAATAAATGCTAGTTTACTATTAATGTTTTTATTCAAAATCATTATAACCCGCTTTTCACCATCTGGGTCCTAAAGCAGCTTACAAAATAAAAGCATACTTAATAGGCCTTGAATTCATCTTGATTCATCAATTACAATCTGTGGTTTTTATCACTGATAGTAATTTACTCCCCATCTCACTGGGTCACTACTTACAAAATTCAAACTCTGACTTGAGAACCCAAATAACACTGCTGCTTTGGAAAGGAATTGGTAAGGTAAGGACTAATATCCAAATTAACATACATGGATTGTATGTTCTTCGGACTATAGGCAAGGGCTGACATTCTTGGGCAAGTGCTGATGCCCCTGTACTGCCACCGATATCCGATCCACCATAGCTCTATAGCTCTTCACTGTTATACCACTCCCACAGAGAGCACTTGGTCACATGCCTTCTCATTCTGGCAGGGGATGAGGACTGGATGTGCTCAGTCCAATTCCCAGAGTTGCTCAGGAGGAGGAGACAGCAGGTGAGTGAGCAAGCAGTGACTGCTGGTCCTCCACACTGAAAGCTACCCATTTGTTCATCTGCCAGTTCATTGCCACTGCTGCTCACTAGCTCAGAGGAGGACAAGTTGATGCCATCTCCTTTGTTGCTTGTCTGCCAGATTTCTTGGCAGGAAAATATAGAGGCAAGAAGGAGAGGCCATAGCCACAGATGATGGCAGCAGTGCAGAGCCCACCAAGGACAGCTTGCCAGTTAATGTGGCTCTGAAGGATGTGAAGGAATTGCTTGACTGGAAGGAGCTGGGAACTGTGCAAAGCTATTTCTTAAGACAGCTGTTGATGTCATGACCTTGTATTCCAGCTTCTCTTTGAAGAGCAGATGCCAAAGAAGATTTTGCCAGAAACTAAAGTTCTCCTATGATAAAATTTAACCAAGCTGTCATGTCTGGATGACTGCTGATTGCAAGAAAAGGAAAAAGTAATTGGTAGAAAAGTGCAATGCTTTGAGTTGAATTCCCAAATGTCTGCTTTTGCTGAGCCCATGAGCTTGGGTGTACACAGTAGCATTTTTCCTTTGTACAGCTGTCTCCTGGGTCGTAAGCTACTTTTGAGACACCTCTAGGTTTCATTTTTTTAAAAAAAATGATATTTATTGAGAATTTAAAATTACAGAGAAAAAAAGAAAAAGGAAAAACAAAAACAAAAAAGGAATTAAACAGTACAAGTCAATAAAAAGAAAAAGAGAACAAAACACACAATACATCAAAACCAAAAACAAAAGCAAACAAAAAATTAAAAACAAATCCAATATTCCCAAATATTTATCTTTCGTTAACTTGTTTCATCGACCTCCTCGCACCTCCCTTTTTGTATTCTAGTTATTAATTATCTCAGCAAATCCTTTCCATCTTTCACTATATTCTGTCATTAAATTGTCTTGATTTATTTTAACCTTATCTTACCATAAAAAGCCCTAAAACTTAAAACTTATTTGTACATAACTCCTTATAGCATTTCTACTAAAGCCAAATATTTTCATTCCAACTTTTTTTCTAACACTCATTAATTTTACAATAATTCTCTAAATGAATTTTTAAACTTTCTTCCAATCTTCATCCACCGTCTCTTCTTCCTGGTCTCGGGTTCTGTCAGTCCTTTCTATCCATTCCATCTAGTCCATTAACCTGGTGATCTTCTATCCGAGGCTCTTAACTCTTTTCCATGTCCCTTCTGCAGATCTTCTTCATATTTATACCTGCACTTTACTTTGTCTTCTGCTGATCTTGTTCTTAATTTCCTTCCTTTATCGCTGAGGAGTAGATCTCGGGGAAACTCCTGTTGTTATTGCAGAGTCCTGTGCACAACGGAATGACGAACAGTACGTGCCACATGCTTAAAGTTGCTTTATTTTCAGTTCAGAGTTGAGAAATTACAAACATGCATCTTGCCTCTGCTGGAGCAGAGAAGCAACCGTCCTTCTCCTCGGAATAACGAACACCGAGAGAACAGTGAAAAACAGGAAACCAGTGTACGTCACATCCAGCTTCCCATTCCCGTGGGAAAACCCAACAGTGCTCTGACTGTGGAATGTAAACATTGTCTTGTGACAAGCACTTTGCTGCACAGTGAAGAGAGCAGAAACCAACATCCTCCCCCTTTCCGTGAACATCACTGGGCAGCGTGTTCGTACAATATCAGTACAAACCCAACTTCTGTACATAGGTACAGTGTTGATCCCTTGATACAACCTTGGACAATACATCAGCAGGAATTTCATTACCTGGCATATAGGACACCGTTACGAGTCCCTTCTGAATATGTTCCCTAGCATGTTGCAACTTCAATTGCAAGTGCTTCGTGCTTTGCTTACAACCTTCCGAATTCAGCAAAGCCAAACATGCTTTGTTGTCCTGGTAAACCTGGATTGGACATTTGACAGGAATTTTCATGTCTTTGCACAATTGTAACAACCATTCACAATCCTTAAGTGAATAAGACAGTGCATTTAGTTCAGCTTCACAAGTACTTAAGCTAATTGTTGTTTGCTTCTTGCATGACCAATCAAATAGACCCTGATTGTACATGTAGCAAACTCCAGACGTACTTTTCCTGTCTGTAGTGTCACTTCCAAAACTTGCATCTGCAAATATCTCAAGACCACCAGACTTCTGATTGTTAAATCTCAGTCTGTAATGCATAGTGCCTTTCAAATAGCGTGCTATGCGTTTCAGAGCTTTCCAATCCTTAACAGTAGGATTGTTGACTTGTCTGCTTAGCAAATTACAGCTAACAGCAATGTCAGGTCTTGAACATCTGGCAATGAAGTTTAGCTTACCTAGCACACTTCTGTACAGTGTAGTGTCAGAAAATACTTCTTCAGTGTCTTCTACCTGATAACCTGTTGTCATCGGTGTGTCTACAGGGTTAGCATCCATCAGGTTTAGTTTGCTTAACACATCAGCAATTTTCCTTGACTGGTGTACTAGAATGTTACCACTTTGATCTTTCTCTATTTCCAGAGATAGGTAGTTGTTTACCTCACCAAGATCTTTCATGTCAAAGTGCTCTTTCAGTTGAGCTAGGGCGTTATTGTACATTGTGACATCTTTCCAAAAGAATAAAATATCATCAACATAAAATAAACAATACAGTTTCTTTTGCCCCTCCTCTTTGACAAATACACATGGATTAGCTTTCCCTTGCTGAAAACCTAGAGAAAACAATGCTTCAGTGAGTTTTGTGTGCCAACACCGTGCACTTTGTTTGAGACCATAAAGGGACTTTTTCAGAGCACAAACAAATCCCTGTTTTACCTGTACGCCATCAGGTGGAAGCATATAAAGTGATTCACCTAGAGATCCGTACAAAAATGCTGTATTTACATCGTGGTGACTAATGTGTAGATTCTCCTCTGCAGCTAGCTTGAGCATAAGCCTTATGCTCTCATATCTCACCGTGGGTGAGTAAGTCTCGTGATAGTCTTCACCTGGTACCTGTGCAAAACCTCTGGCTACCAATCTGGCTTTGTGTCTGACTATCTTGCCATTCTGATCAGTCTTTGCTTTGAAGACCCATTTGCTTCCAAGCAGTTTCATTCCTGGAACTACTGGAACTAGCTCCCAAGTTTTGTTCCTTTCCAAGGAATCAAGCTCAGCCTTCATGGCATTTAACCATGGCTCAGCTTCCTTAGAATCCAAATCCTGGATTTCTTGGAAACTTGAAGGTTCAAATACCTTCTTGGAGCTTTTAACAGCTGCTACTGCTGTCTTAGCAAATTCATCAGCAAATCTCTTTGGAGGTCTGCCTTTTGTGGCTCTTTGTGACCTGCGAATTAGCCTTTGGTCTTCAACACTCTCCTCTTCCTTCTTAGGAGAAAAGTGACCTATTGTGAACAATGGTTCTTCCAATTCCTGATCAGAGCTTTCAGAGGGTCGCATAGAGGCTTTCGCACTCTTGAAATCCTCTGAAGTATCCGATTCAGTTTCAGACTCAGAATCAGAACCTTCATCAGTGGGTGTGGGTTGTTGTTGCTTATCCTCAGTCTCATCACTGTCATCAGGATAACATTGGAAAATTCCCACATTCTCCCCCCACTTGGCATTGTACTCAACACTTCTTGTGAGCTTAATTGTCTTAGAATCAGTCATCATTATTCTGTAAGAACCTTTCTGATAACCTAGAAAAATACCATGCAATCCACGTTTGCCTAACTTGGAGCTTTGTGGTGAGTGAATCCACATGTCAGAACCAAAAATTTTCATGTGTTTGATGTATGGTTTCTTGCCAAACATCTTCTCATAGGGGGTACAACCAATCGCTGAAGATAACCTGCGATTGTAACTGTAAATAAAACACGAGAGAGCTTCGGCCCAATAACTCTCTGGAAGATTGGCATCATGCAGCAAGGTTTTTAACCCTTGAAGCAATGTTTGATTTGCCCTTTCGCAAAGTCCATTCTGCCATGGCGAGCGAGGACTGGACAAATCGTGTTGAATTCCTTTCTCAGTCAGATAAGCTTCAAACTGCTGAGAAGTGAATTCTCCCCCGCGATCTGTGAAAAGAATTTTTATCTTCTTACCATGCACATTTTCCAACCAAGCACAGAATTCCTTGAACCTTGGGAAAGCCTCTGATTTCTGCTTGAGATTGTACACATAAATATACCTGGAAAATGCATCAATGAGAACCATGAAGAACCTATTGCTACCTAAAGAGGGCGATAGTAGACCTACTAAATCAGCATGAACAATCTGGTATGGTTCTGTAGCTTGCCTACTAGACACCTTACCTTTCGCAGTCATTTTCACCTTGTTTGCTGCGCATGCCTTGCACTTCATGTGGTACCTGCAGGGTTTAATAGTCATACCTTCAACCAAGGCAGGCATTTTAGATACTGCCTCAAAATGCAAATGACCAAATTTCCTGTGAAAATCATGAATACATCCTGCATGCAAACTTTTGTTAGAACCTGCAATGCAACAAGTATCATTCTGCACAACATCATCATAATACAAAACAAACAAACGATCAACACATTCAGCATGCAATACATAATCGTCTTTCTTTGTGATGGTGCATTTCTTGTTCTTGAAGGAAACGTCAATGTTGCGTTCATTCAGCTGCATCACACTTAGAAGATTGTGTGTGGCATCTGGAACATACAGTACATCCTGTATCTCTAAGTCCAAACTGTGAAGAACAACAGTTCCGTAGCCTTGACTGGGAATCGTGTGGTCATCCGCCTGGTGAATCGCACCTTCCTGCGGTGTAAAAGACACGAACAGTCTCTTGTCGTTGCACATGTGGTGGGTAGCTGCTGAATCAACAACGAAGAAAGATCTAGACGTCTTCTGGACCTTTGCAACCTTTGGAGTGAAGCGTGAGACCATTGCCTTGTGCTGCGTTGTCCTGGACACTGGACCTTTGCCTTTGCTTTGGCCTTTTCCACGCGATGAACTTCCACTGCGCTGCTCTGTCTTGGCCTTGGGATATCTGCATTCCCTCTTCATATGGCCTAGACGTCCACACGAGTAGCATTTCACTGCCTTCAAAGCTTTGGCGCCCTCTGGTGGTTCCACTGCACTCTGGGATGACGTCTGTGAAGACTCCCCCTTATCCATGCAGCTAGCACCCCGGCGATCTGCTTCATTCTGGATCACGGCAGTAACATAGGCTACTGTGAGCTGAGCAGTTGGTTGAACAGCAATCTGAGTGGCAACGGACTCCCAACTTGGACCCAAAGAATGTAGTATCATGAAGGAATACACAGCCTCTGGAAAGTTGAGTCCTCTCTGTTGCAGCTCGTGTCTCAGATTCTGCATCTCCATCAAGTGTTTACGCACATCTCCACCTTCAGCAAGAGCCATATCATGCAGCTTGGCATAGTAGTACATTGAGGAACCAGCTTCTGTCCTCAAGTGAGCCTCTCTTAAAGAGTCCCAAATTTCTCTGGCTGTGGTCTTTCCACGCAACAGACAGAGCTCTTCTGGGGATACTATCAACGTAAGCGTTCCCCTTGCTTTGGAATTCTTAGCAGTCCATTGAGCTGTAATTGGAGCTGGGGGGTTGTCTGTAATAACATTAAACAGACCTTCTTTCCGCAGAATTGCCTCTGCATATAGCACCCAGTTCGCGTAATTATTCTTATTGAGCTTAGGAATCCCAAAAGCATCAACCAGCTTTGCATTAGCCATCATTGCTGCTTTATACAAGCTGCGTCACAGTACTGCAACTTCTTCCAAAAGCACTTTTAAAAAGTACTTTCGCTTTCTCAGCCATTGCCTTAAACTGTATCGCGGCAAAACGGCTTTAAAAGTTCAAAGTCCAGCCATAAAGCCATAAACTAGAAACTGGCAGGCTGGCAGGCTGCTTCGGGCAGCATGAGCACATACCTTCATCAATCAAACTTGACGCGCAGAGCAGATAACGCGATCCGTTCCTCTGTACCTCTGCCGGCATTCCTCAGTTTGATTTACGTCTTTCTGGGCCCGGAACCAAAATGTTGTTATTGCAGAGTCCTGTGCACAACGGAATGACGAACAGTACGTGCCACATGCTTAAAGTTGCTTTATTTTCAGTTCAGAGTTGAGAAATTACAAACATGCATCTTGCCTCTGCTGGAGCAGAGAAGCAACCGTCCTTCTCCTCGGAATAACGAACACCGAGAGAACAGTGAAAAACAGGAAACCAGTGTACGTCACATCCAGCTTCCCATTCCCGTGGGAAAACCCAACAGTGCTCTGACTGTGGAATGTAAACATTGTCTTGTGACAAGCACTTTGCTGCACAGTGAAGAGAGCAGAAACCAACATCTCCAACCTAACAATGTCTTTGTCCCTTCTCGACAGGTCAGCCCATTCTCCATAGTCAGCACTAAAATCCAAAAGGTATTTGAAGGCATGTTTCAAAGTCCCTCCAGAGTTAAAGGCCCCCACAACTCCAGACTCCCCCTGGCCCAAAACCAGATCCCAAAAGCCAGAACATACAAACCAGATCCCAAAAGCCAGAACCCCTGCATAGGGGGATCTATCCAACTTCCCATCTCCAAACCAAACGAGACTCCATCTCTCCAAATCTGACTTTCTCCAGATTCAGTCATCCAAGACAACAGCTTATGTTCCTGCAAGGCCACGGCTCTTTCCACTTGTATTACTTGAGGTTCGACAACAACCTCCTCCTTTGTCTTCTGCACAACTTGCCCTGTCAAAGCAGATTCCTGGGTCGGTTACTGAGTGGTTTCTATATAGGTATTCACTGTTTGTCCAAAATTATTAACTGCAACAGTCATCAAATCCATCTTCTCATGTAGCTGTTCCAGTAAAGCGCTTGTCTTGCAAAAAGCAATCACTAAGGCTTCTTCTGTGCACATTCTTGTTCAAGGTCAATGTCTGGTTCTCACGATCTTTAATCTCTGCAGCTGGAGAATTCCCCAGATCGACTCCAACAACAGTTTCAAAAGCTCCCTCTAGGGGAAAAACATCTTCTATTTGTATCCGTCCTTTTGAAAGCAGATCCAGCAACAAAATTACTTTCGTTTTTCAAATATTTTGTTCCTTTTAAATGCAAAAGGAAACATTGGAATCAATATGTTTCTCTTTTTTAACTATCTGTCAAGAAACGTTTTATTCACAGTCAATGAACTTTCCCAAAACGTCTGTCTTCCTGGCACCCCGTTCCCAGGTTCAAGACGGTGAAAATTTACTTTTATTTACTCTCTCTCCTGCAGGCTTAAACCATCTAAGATTTCCCCCCTCTTCTGCTGCTTCCAAGGGGGGTTTAGTAGTTCTAGCCGATGGAGATTTAGTCCTTTACAAAAGACTTTCCAGACTTTAGCTTGCAATGTCTTTGCTTCAATCTATTTACAAAAGCAGAAGGCGGACTTCCTGTTTAGAACCTTCCCGCTTCGGTACCAAATTAAGATGTTTCATAGTCCAATTTTCCGTTCTACTCACGGGTAGTTGTTTAAAGTCCAATTGTCCACAGGAAAAAGTCAGCGCTCTCCGGCAACAGCAATACGGCTTCACTCCGTGAAAAGAGCAGTCGATTCGAAGCACCGCGCCGCTCACCCCACGTCGCTCCGGATCCCCGAAACCGGGTTTCCCCGCAAGTAGGGGAGGCGCAAAAGGTGCCAGCCAAATCCCACGTCCACAGGCTTCTCCCGCCTGTGGTTTTTGGTGGGTCTCCGCCTCGCCATGGCGGTCCAGACCCTAATTTCCACGAAGCGGATTCCTCCCGATCAGAGGAAATCCGCCATTACCGGAGGCACTAACCCGGAAGTGTGATACCTCTAGGTTTCAAATTTGATTTACCATGGCTAATATTTATTTATTTATTTATTTGTTTGTTTGTTATTTTTAACAACCATAATAGTTTTTGTTGTTGATGATGATGATGACAGAGCACTCAAACACATTATCTTATTCATTCCCATTAAGGGTTTGGAATAGCAACCACAATATTGATCCAGACAGTTCAAATTTTTGTATCAAAGTCTGTATTTAAATCAATAATGGCTTTAAAAGATTCTCTTTCTCCAAATCAATATTTGTTCATTAGGTGGGCCGAAATAAAACTATGTTCTACTGCTGAGCATCCTCTCTTCCAATTAGCTTTCTCTTATGCTTTTAGATCTAGGCTACCAGGCAGCTCTTCAGCACATAGCAAAAGGAAGTCAAATCACATTATATGCACTCGACAACATTAAGAAGTGACAATTCGCTGTATGTAATTTTAAAAGTGATCAGTTCCCCTTTAGTTGAGAAATAATTTCACTGGATCCTTTTTGCTGTGATATTTATTGGCCTGATTTCAGGGTATTGTTTTTCCCCCACGTTGTCTTGAAATGCGTACTGTTAATTCAATTACTGAATCCCCCTCAGACATGTTTTTCATAAATTTTATACCACTGAAATGACTCTTGCTAAAATACCTAATAATTTATTTGTGTGCCTAACCAACTTTCTTTTGTTCTCTTTCATCTTTCTGCAGGCGTTGACAAGGTCAACCATTCTCTTGCTCTTTGTTCTTTTTACACAATTATTTCAGTTACCCAGCCTCCTGTCTCTGTTTTCTAGTCATGTATCTCCAGAAGCAGATGATGTGGGGGCACAGCTGCAGAGACACCTTCCCACCATTAGCATTGCTAAAGCTTACCTGGATGGGATCGGGGCAGGGAAGGAAAGGGTGGCAGCAAGATTGGGGCTGTGCAGGCATACCATCAGGAGTACTGAATTGGTTCCACTTGTGTGTTTCTGTAGCCCTGACCTTATCTCCCTGCCTGATCCCCATTCAGGTAGACTATAGTGACACTGGTGCTGGGAAGGTGGCTCCACAGCTGTGTTCCACTGCACCAACTACTACTGGGCAACACCAATAGGTTTTCTTTTCATTGGCTTACTTTACCAGCCCACATTCATTATAGACTTCATTTTGGTGTTTCTCCTAAATCATCACCACCGCCACTGCCACCACCATCACCCAATCAGCCCATCAGTGGAAGCCCTGTGCAAGGACATCCAATTGTGCAATGGGGCTTTCCCCCATCTTCTCCCCCACACATATCCCATACATGACAAAATAGGTTTAGGCTTGGGAGAACCCTGGAAACAGGGGCAGGAAGGAGAGGGGAGATTGTTCTGTCTGATAAGCTGGAATGACCGGAAGAGTGTGCCAGTGAAATCCACCTATTAGATTTATTAACTGCCCTTCACCAGAAGGGCCAAGGAAGGGTTCCAGCAACATAAAATACTGCATTATAAACAGTTTTAAGAGTGGACTTAAATATACATATCTTAAGTGTCAAAGGCCAGGGTAAAGAGATGCGTCTTCAACTTCCCTCTGTAGGGAAGGAACACCACAACTTTGGACTGCCACAGAGAATGTCCTCTCCTGGGTCACCACCTCGTGATCCTCTGAGGGTGCTGGAACTACTGCAAACACCTCCTCTGTAGAGCCTAACACCTGAGAGGGTCTGTAGGGAAGGAGATGGTCTTTGAGATATTTTCAGACAGACTTAACCCTTTGCCCAAGGGGAGGGTGTCTGTATGCTTGGTCAGCTGGTGAGGAGACAAGAAAAAGTCAGCCAGGCTAAGGCTTATGCAATCTGACTTATTAGAAGGAGGGGCGTGGCTGATTACTTAAAGGTGGAAGCCCCATCTCAAAGCAGCAGTCAACGGAATTCAGTACTCACCTGCCCAGCTTTGTGGCAGCAGCAACCGGTGCTGGGGTATCCATTTGAATAGGATCCTCCCATCTATTCCGTGGTTCCATATTCATAAAAGCATTTGTTGTTATGGATCAGAATCATTTGCTAATATTTTTAAATTATTGTAAATATTATTGAGCAAAGAAATCACTCCTGTTTCTCAAAATCACCCTGGTTTCGGCACCAATATAAAAATCAGTTCATTTGTATGCTTTTATTATTTATGCTATTTCACTGAGGCTGCTTTTCCGTATCAGTTTCTATATACCAGGAAACTGACATGTATTGATATGGATCTAATCCTTCTGAGCCTGTTGGTGCACTAAAAAGACAAGAAGTGTGCACAAAATTAGCATTTCTGTGTGAATCTCTCATTTGACTATCATGTCTTGGTGTTTGTTTGTTTGTTTTTAAGTCTTTGTTAATAGTATGTTAACAGGGTGTTAACACATACTCTCTCTCTCTCCCCAAGCTATCCCCCCACCCTTTTAGTTTGCAGCAAACGTCAGAGTGGCTCTGAAGCACTAAAAGAAATAAAGGTGGGAGCAAAGCAAAAGAAGAAGTCAGCTTGAACTAGATATGAAGGATATTTTTATTTGGTTTGCCTGCTAAAGCAAAGCAACCTAATGTGCAGATCAAAATGCATGTCTATAAGTTTTGCAGTGGCATTTTGATTCTATTTAAAAATAAATAAAAACAAAAATGTATACAGAAATGGGGGGATTCGGGTTTACACATGAGAGAGAGAGGAGAAAATGGAATGGAACTGATTTGACTGAACTCATATGAAGCTGACATGGAATAGAAATAGACTGTTCCATCTATCCCAACTTGAAGTGATCTACCATGCATTTTGGAAAGGCCCACCCCCCTCCTCTCTTGCGTTTCTTTGCTCTCTATGCATTTGGAGGCTGTAATGCAGAGTTTATGAGAAATGTTGTCTGGGGAGGTTCTGTCCTTGGCGAAAATACTGACGGCCTGATAGATGTGAGGGTCACAGTTAGGCTCCGGGTCTGAGTTTCCCCACCTCCATTGTGCAGGAAGCTGCTATCTCATTCAGTGCATCAGGATCCTCAACTGAGAGGTGACATCACACCAGGACAGGAGCAGAATGTGCTAGCAGCCAAAGGCTGCTGGCCAGGCCAGCTGTTAGGTATTCAATTTTTATAGTTGGCATGACATGAGTGAAGTACAGTAACTGCTAGGAGCAGGCATCAGGGGTGGATTTCAGTCCTCCAATTGCCGTCTGTCTTTATGCAGCCAGATGAGGCAACAGCTATTTGCAACACACATGCAGAGGCTTAAACAATGGTACATGACTTGAAGCCATCCCAATTTTGTGTTATTACCAGTCCTACTAAGTGGCCTTTATTGCCACTGAATGGTGCCAGACTTACATTTAATTTGCTGAAAGAGATGTCCTGATTAAACTGATTTCCTGATTGAATTACAAGTGATTTGTGCTGAAATGTGCTGTGCTGGAGTATAGTCTTCTTGACTGTTTGTTGACCCCCAAGTTCCAGATGTCACAGCCAACCTTCTATGAAACCCTTACAATCAGTTGCGTGTGGCTTATTGAGGGGTCAGGGCCTGCTGTTGCTTCCATGTCTCTAGGCACCTCCTTCCCTGCGCATCCATATCCCACCCCGCTTTCGCTCTTGAAACTTTGCCTCCTGCTGTGCTGTGTAAGGCTTTTTGCAACAGCAGCAAACACAGCAGCTGCTCCTTGCCTTCAGGAGAGCCAAACATTCTTCCAAATCAGCTCTTTCCAGCTTAACCACCTGCCAGGCTCTCCCTCTGGCTACTGAAGGCAGCCTCTCCACCTTCACCAGCCAGCCTCTCCAGGGAATAATAGTCCTGCAGGCTTTTCCCTTTGAGGGAGACTCTCCAGAGCCCTTGACTTCAGGGTCCCCAAGCCTGAGCCTCTCCTCCCAACTTGTCTCTCTCCCCCCATCTAACATTTCTCTTCCTTCTTTCAGCTCCTGTCAACTCCTGTGGCTACATGCCTTTACCTCCTCCTCCAGGATTTTGGCTCCAGGAATCCATATCTCAGTCCCATAAAAGTGATAGTCAGTCCCAGCTGAAAAAGTTAGAATCATAGAATCATAGTGTTGGAAGAGACCACAAGGGCCATCGAGTCCAACCCCCTGCCAAGCAGGAAACACCATCAGAGCACTCCTGACATATGGTTGTCAAGCCTCTGCTTAAAGACCTCCAAAAAAGGAGACTCCACCACACTCCTTGGCAGCAAATTCCACTGTCAAACAGCTCTTACTGTCAGGAAGTTCTTCCTAATGTTTAGGTGGAATCTTCTTTCTTGTAGTTTGGATCCATTGCTCCGTGTCCACTTCTCTGGAGCAGCAGAAAACAACCTTTCTCCCTCCTCTATATGACATCCTTTTATATATTTGAACATGGCTATCATATCACCCCTTAACCTCCTCTTCTCCAGGCTAAACATGCCCAGCTCCCTTAGCCGTTCCTCACAAGGCATCGTTTCCAGGCCTTTGACCATCTTGGTTGCCCTCCTCTGGACACGTTCCAGTTTGTCAGTGTCCTTCTTGAACTGTGGTGCCCAGAACTGGACACAGTACTCCAGGTGAGGTCTGACCAGAGCAGAATACAGTGGCACTATTACTTCCCTTGATCTAGATGCTATACTCCTATTGATGAGGCCCAGAATTGCATTGGCTTTTTTAGCTGCCGCGTCACACTGTTGGCTCATGTCAAGTTTCTGGTCAACCAAGACTCCTAGATCCTTTTCACATGTACTGCTCTCAAGCCAGGTGTCACCCATCTTGTATTTGCGCCTCTCATTTCTTTTGCCCAAGTGCAATACTTTACATTTCTCCCTGTTAAAGTTCATCTTGTTTGTTTTGGCCCAGTTCTCTAATCTGTCAAGGTCGTTTTGAAGTGTGATCCTGTCCTCTGGGGTGTTAGCCACCCCTCCCAGTTTGGTGTCATCTGCAAATTTGATCAGGATGCCCTTGAGTTCTGCTCTGCCTGTGCCATTCCCCTTCCCTTCAAGCCCAGGAACGTTGAGTCAAAACTCCCCTGCCACCACCTGTATTTTCAGCCTCCGGCAGGCCATTCCCCCTCCTTCTTCCGGGGAGGGGACTGGAAGGAAACTCTCAGGAATGGTTAAAATATGTATGGCATGTTCAATCCGGAGAATAGATGGTTAAATAAGAGTATCACTGGGTCACCTGGATGGGAAGCATCAAAACCCATCACGGTCTCACTGTAAAGTTCTCACAGTGTGTTCCTTAAGGTGAGTATTTCTTTGTCTTTACATTTGCTTTCCTGGGGTTACAAAACATATGAAGAGTCCCTGCTTCTACAAAAATCCCAAAGAAATTGTAAAACACAGATTTAAAAAAAAAATGAAGGAAAAGTCAGAAAATTGCTGCACAAAACTGTTCAGTACTGTGGTCAACATTTTGTGGGGAGTACTTCCCATTTGTTTGTTTCCCACCTTCCTAGGAGTTATTTTAAGATTTGCCTTCAGTTAATCAACCTTCAGGGACGCAGGTGGCGCTGTGGGTTAAACCACAGAGCCTAGGACTTGCCGATCAGATGGTTGGCGGTTCGAATCCCCGCGATGGGGTGAGCTCCTGTTGCTCGGTCCCAGCTCCTGCCAACCTAGCAGTTCGAAAGCATGTCACAGTGCAACTAGATAAATAGGTACTGCTCCGGTGGGAAGGTAAACAGCGTTTCCATGTGCTGCTCTGGTTCGCCAGAAGCGGCTTAGTCATGCTGGCCACATGATCCGGAAGTTGTACGCCGGCTGCCTCGGCCAATAAAGCAAGATGAGTGCCGCAACCCCAGAGTCGGCCACGACTGGACCTAATGGTCAGGGGTCCCTTTACCTTTAATCAACCTTCATGGGTTATGTATTGCTGTGCTCACCTGACAACTGATGGAGCAGAGATGGAGCAGGGGAACAGTTTTTAAAAAGGCAGATCTGAATCCAGTGCATCTGTTAAGTGGGGTGAAGAATGGATTGATGTGAAAAAGACTCCGTCAATACCCCCCTTATACAGTTGAGTGCACAAGAGACGTCATCAGCCATGTGGTGTCCCCTTCTTATGTTAAAAGGTAAAAGCAAGCAAAAGTGTTGCTTGTGTCGCCTTAAAAAATGTACTTATTTTTATTATGCTCATGCCAAATTTATTAGGACATAAACTTTCATGGGCTTAATTCTCGGGTGCATTAAATGTTATCCTCAGAGTTACAGCTATTTATGCATGAATTGAGGTCAGAATGGAATGAAAAGCCGAAGTTCAGTTGGTGAACATTTACTGAGGCCATTCATTAAAAAGTTGGGCTTTTTTTGTTTGTTTTTTAATCCTTTATTGAAGTTCATAGATATCATACAGTATCTTAAATCCACACATACAAAGAAAAAAAAATAACCTTACATAAATTTACAGTTAAATATTAAATTACTCTTTCCCCATATTTTCTAAATAAACTAAGATAAAATAAAATAAGACAAAGCAAAATAAAGTAAAATAAAATAAAGTAGACTTCCCGTCATTTCCCAATGTAATTAACGTTTGTAATATTGAATGTACTTATAATTATTACCTTCCTCTTGATATATTTTCTAATACTTTCTTACAGCATGTCGTACCATTTTTCCTTATTTCTTAATATTCACTTCACACGAGGGTCATTCGAATGCTGCCACAGATGTTATATCACTGTTACATTTTTGTAAATAACTCTGAAACATATCCCAGTTTTGAATAAAGGATTGTTTTGTATTCATTCATAAAACAGTTGTTAGTGAAAACCACACACAGCCTTTATTCCCATTTGAGCCACAGATGATAGGTCAACATCAGCGCCTGCCACCCATAATGGCTAGGGTCTACCTCCAGTGTCAGAGGTAGCAATGCAAATGAATGCCAGCTGCTGCAGGTGAGAGTGCTCTTCTGCTTGGGTCTTGCTTGCAGATTTCCCATAGGCATCTGGTTGGCCACTAGGAGAACAGGACGCTGCACTAGGTGGGCCATTGGCTTGATCCAGCAGGCCAATCTTATTTTCTTAACTTGACCTCTCGATTAATTGTAATATAACAGTTTCAAGATGCCGTCTGCTTTTGAAGTTTCTTTGTTCAAGGATGGACATTTCAAGATAATTAAATAAAATGTCCTGGGAGGCTGCAATACCCCCCCCCCCACTAGTTTTTTGAATATTGCAATTTCTGGTGTCAGATTTGTGTCCATTTATTAGCTTGGCCTCTTTGTCCTATGAAGAATACAAAAGGGCATTGCTGGCAGATGATGGAATATATTACATCGGAAGATGAGCAGATGAATGGACTATTGATGTCCTGGCTGACATGATTAAGTTCTGTAATAGCATTGCCAGAGTAGACATGATCTTCTTATTGTGCTGATGAGTCCCATTGCCTTGAAGCAGCACACCATGAAAATGAGCCCTGTATCATTCTTTACGCTTTCTTTAAAAAGGGGGAACTGGTGAATATTTTCCATATAATTTCACCATGCATTTATACATCAGCATTTCCCCATTTGTTTGTTTTTTAGCTATCATATAATTAAGATCTCAAAAGGCCACCCTATTCAGATAATAATAGGCATTAATATCCATTACTTTGGCCAAACAGGGTTATTATTTAAGTTCAGCAGCAAAGGGTATTGATGCTGAACCCTTGCTTTGGGGATATGTTGTCACTAACACCCTCAAAAAATAAATATTAAAAATCAATAATAGCCAGAAGCTTGTAAAAAGAGATTGAATATACATAAGTCAGAATTCAGCACAAAAGTATATGCCTGTAAGCCCTATTGATTTACGTGGGTTTCAGAACTGAAAACTGTGCGATGGATTGGAGCTACAGTCAGCAGACAATGATCAAGATGCAATATCCTGGTAAAACTACTGTTAACTGAAGGATGGTATCCATATTGTGAGATGATGAGAAAGGGGTAATAAGATCATAAAGACTCCCAGAGTTTGGATAATGTGCAGAATCAGTAACAGTGCCAATCATTCACTTGCAAGAAGTAAAATCTGGACATGAATATGTTTTACAATCCTGCAGTTCTGCAGCTGTAAGTCCCTGCCTGTTGACATCTCTCTACTCTTTCCAGCTCCTCCTTTTTTTTAAAAAAAAAAATTATTATAAAATTTTCAAATTTAACAGTAAAGAAAAACAACAACAAAAAACCCATTCCATTTGAATTATACATCCAGTTCTAATCTTTCCACTTTTGGACTTCCTTCAGTCTATCTGGAAATTTTCTTGTTATCACAGTTATTCACATTTCTTGGATCTATATTGTTTGGTGTGATTTTTTAACCAGATTGATCTTAACAATTATTATAAAACAATGTTTCTTTCCATTATTATCACAGAGCTTCTTGAAAACCTACAAACGTTAATTGGCCTTCACATATTGTAATAGGTATGAGTTACTCGTGCGTAAGCTGGTGCCTTTCTCGGTTAATTTGCCTTGTTAAACCTTTCTGACTACACAGCCCCTTCTCATCGCGGCTGCCTCAGTCACTGGCAGAATCCGCCAGTGGGCGTTTCTTGAACCTCTTCCAACATAAAAGTTGTTTGACACCCAGTCTCCTCCCCCTCTCACTGCGCGGGAGTCTTCTGCGCAGGGAAGGCGTGGGTAGTGGAGGACCTGGGCTCTCCTCACTGATGTCCAGTGAAGAGTCCTGGAGCCCTCTCTCCAATTCCCCCGTCTGCCCCCCTTTATCCCTGGTGTTGCGCTGATTGGCTTCCCCCTCTCCTGAGCTGTTTCTCTCCCTGGTGCTGGGTCCTTTGCTAGCATCATCTGGGAGCCTCCCCTTCGCCTCTCCCTCTGATGTCAGTTCCCTGACACATATATTCTTAATATACTTTGTAAATGTATTCCAGTCCTCGGTAAATCTCTGGTCTCGCCGGTTCCGAATTCTCCCCGTTAGCTTGTCTAATTCTGCGTATTCAATAAACTTCATTCTCCATTCTTCTTTCGTCGGGATTTCTTCCTGTTTCCATTCCACTGGAGTACTGTGTCCAGTTCTGGGCACCACAATTCAAGAAGGACACTGACAAACTGGAACGTGTCCAGAGGAGGGCAACCAAAATGGTCAAAGGCCTGGAAACGATGCCTTATGAGGAACGGCTAAGGGAGCTGGGCATGTTTAGCCTGGAGAAGAGGAGGTTAAGGGGTGATATGATAGCCATGTTCAAATATATAAAAGGATGTCACATAGAGGAGGGAGAAAGGTTGTTTTCTGCTGCTCCAGAGAAGCGGACACGGAGCAATGGATCCAAACTACAAGAAAGAAGATTCCACCTAAACATTAGGAAGAACTTCCTGACAGTTAGAGCTGTTCGACAGTGGAATTTGCTGCCAAGGAGTGTGGTGGAGTCTCCTACTTTGGAGGTCTTTAAGCAGAGGCTTGACAACCATATGTCAGGAGTGCTCTGATGGTGTTTCCTGCTTGGCAGGGGGTTGGACTCGATGGCCCTTGTGGTCTCTTCCAACTCTATGATTCTATGATTCTATGATTCTATGATTTTTGTGCCACCAAAATTCTTGCCGCTGTTACTGCATATAAAAACAACTTCTCATCCTTCTTTTTTATGTCATTTCTTAGTATTTCTAACAGAAAAGTTTCTGGTTTTTTAACAAAAGTATATTTCAACATTTTTTTTAATTCATTATAAATCATTTCCCAGAAACCTTTCATTTTTTTTTACATTCCCACCACATATGGTAGAATGTTCCTTCTTTCTCCTGACATTTCCAACATTTATTACTCACTTTATACAAGTTTTACTGGTGCAACATACCATCTATATAACATTTTCATAACATTTTCCTTTATTGTAGTACATGCAGTAAATTTCATTCCTTCTTTCCACAATCTTATCCAATCATCAAATTGAATATTATAACCAAAGTCTTTGGCCCACTGAATCATTACAGCTTTAACCTCTTCATCCTTAGTATGCCACTCAAGTAGTAATTTATACATTTTTGATAAAATTTTAACATCGCATTCAGTTGGAAATAGTGTAACCAATCAAACACATATTCTTTAACTTCATCATATGGTTTCAATTTCCATTTATTTCCTTCTTTTATAATTAAGTTCTCATATGTAATCCAACTCCCCGTCATATTGATCTTCTTGACACTCATTACATCCAATGGTGACAGCCAAAGTGGAGTTTTAAACTCTAATAAATTTTTGTACCTATTCCATACTTCAATCAACGGACCTCGGAAAATGCGATTTTCAAAACCTTTATGCACTCTTTTTTCCTCATACCATAAATATGCATGCCAACCAAATCTATTATCGTATCCTTCTAAATCCAAAAGTTCTGAATTTTTCAACTTTATCCATTCTTTCACCCAGCAAAGACATGCTGCCTTGAAATATAACTTTAGGTCTGGCAGGGCAAAGCCTCCTCTATCTTTTGCATCCGTTAAAATCTTAAATTTTATTCTAGGCTTCTTGCCCTGCCAGACATATCTTGATAATGCTCTTTGCCATTCTTTAAATATCGTAACACCTTTAATTATTGGTATTGATTGAAATAAAAACAACATTTTTGGTAGCACACTCATTTTTACCGTTGCAATTCTTCCCCAAAATGACAACTTCATTCTTCCCCACACTTCCAGGTCCTTCCTAATCTTGTTCCAGATTGGTACCTTTCCAGCTCCTCCTTAAAGCATTTTTGTTGAAACAAGACTACCCACACATGTAGATGTTCTTATGTTTCAATCTCTTTTTCCTGTTGATTTTAGTTATTTTGAATTGTTGTTAACTGTTCTTATGGATAATTTTAACAGTTCTGGTAAACTGCTCAGAGGTTATACTCCAATGAAGTGCTATATAAATTAGGTTAAATAATAAAATACTAGACATACAATACTAGGAGCAAACCCCAGATTAACACATCCTCCATCCAGGCAAGCAAGAGGCATGATCAGAGATCAAGGACACCTTCCAGCCAGGCAAAAAACACTCAAGGAGGGTGCAGATCAGGGCTGCTGATTAATGTGGCTCAAGAAGGAGTGTGGCCTGGGAAGAGTACAGTGTTGTTGTTGTTTAGTCGTTTAGTCGTGTCCGACTCTTCATGACCCCATGGACCACAGCACGCCAGGCACTCCTGTCTTCTACTGCCTCCCGCAGTTTGGTCAAACTCATGCTGGTAGCTTCGCGAACACCATCCAACCATCTCGTCCTCTGTCGTCCCCTTTTCCTTGTTCCCTCCATCTTTCCCAACATCAGGGTCTTTTCCAGGGAGTCTTCTCTTCTCATGAGGTGGCCAAAGTCTTGGAGCCTCAGCTTCACGATCTGTCTTTCCAGTGAGCACTCAGGGCTGATTTCCTTAAGAATGGATAGCTTTTATCTTCTTGCAGTCCATGGGACTCTCAAGAGTCTCCTCCAGCACCATAATTCAAAAGCATCAATTCTTCGGTGATCAGCCTTCTTTATAGTCCAGCTTTCACTTCAATACATCACTACTGAGAAAACCATAGCTTTTACTATACGGACCTTTGTTGGCAAGGTGATGTCTCTGCTTTTTAAGATGCTGTCTACTAGGAAAGGGTTAAAGGCTGGGTGGTGTGGGTGTGTCACATTTGGCCCCTGCGCTTGAAGTTCCCCATTCCTGCTTTAGACAGACTACTAACAGTAGCTTTTTATGCAGCAGGGAGCCTAACACAATTTTAAGCATGTAGCAGAAGCATGGCTGGAAAACTGCATCCTCTCTGTCTTGGTCCAATATGAGGCCTCACCTTCCTGTTCTGAAGCTGACTCAAACAGCTCCGGATAAAGATAATCGAGCCTGTTGTCAGGTTCACCTGTCCCATCCCTCCACACATGCACTGCCGCCACACACCGCTCAGTTCCTACGCTCGCTGCCATGTTTGCCTATTTTTACCTGTTAAATGTTGAAGGGCATAATATACCTGACAGTGACTAACCCTTGGCCGAAATTCACATGGCACGATCATTGTGGGTGTTTGTGTGAAAGCCCACAGAGGCCTGTGGGAGAAGGGGTGGGCTGGCTTTGTGCGTGCAGGTTATTAAACTCTGCATTGGTTTTCTCCCTATTTAAACAGCATTTTCATCACTGTTTAATGAATGAATTTAGCAGGCAGCATTGTGCAGATGACGTTTTTATATGCTGTGTGTCTGCTTCAATCTTATTTATTGTGCTTATCTTGTCTCCTCTGCTGTGGTCATTATTCACAGTTGGGTAACTCTTCACTGTTGGCAAACCCAGAGTCAATCAATGAATGCAGACCATTCCTTTTTTTCATCTGCTCCTGTTTCCTTCCAGCACCTTTGGCTGCCTTTGTGGCAGAGCGGAAGAGACAAGGCGAATGCCTTCGGAGATTGGAGCCGGGGCAAATAATCAGCAGAACTGGAGGGATTTCTTCACGAAGACTGAGGACGGAAGCAGATGCTTCTGTTAATATTAAATGAAATTGGATGGGTTTTGAAATAATAAAGGAGGGGATACTCCAAATGTATGACCTTGTTCATCTGAGGGCATAGGAGGCATTCAGCTCATTCTTCGTTAGGAAGCAGCTGAAATATTTGCAGAAATAGAGATTAAAGCTGCATGTGAATTAAGCTGCTGTTAAAAAAAAAATCAAATCCCAAGGAATGCTCATTCGAATGCACACTCCAGTTTTTAATGAAGTTTATGTTTCTTATCCAGTTTTGACAGCTGGGTCCTCTAGAATCAAAAGAATGCAGATGACATGGGTAAACTCACCTAAAAAGTCTTCTGGGCAGAGAGGGAAGAGATTTTGGGAATGCTCTGAAGCTCAGAGGAAGCAAGGCTGAACAAGGGAGTGAGCTGGGGGAGGAGTTAGCAGCCAGAAGCCATTTTACTTCACTGCTTGGAATCTCTGGGAGCTTCTGATGAGAAGCTCATGACCAGGACTTATAAACAGGGGAGTCTGCAAGGGACTGATGCAATAGAGTGAGCTTGTGGCTCTTGGATTAAGGCAGGTTGCTTGTCTGAGCTGTTTGGAGGTTTGATTGTGAGTTTGTGTCTCTCTCTTTCTGGGTGTGACCCTGTGCTCTATTAGAGTATATGATCGGAGAGGGAGGGGTTATGGTTGAGAGGAAGCAAGTTGACCAGGACTTGTAAACAAGAGCATTTGTGAGGGCATTTGGATGGGGAAGCCAGGAGTGCTGTCTCACATAGGGCCAAGAGACATGGATGGTGAGGGAGCTGCTGCAGTGACCCGCAACCCCTGTTCCATGTTTGTCTTCCTGCCTGATAATGTGCAAAACTACACCTGCAGAAACTACAAGGTGGTTGCCTTGCCGGAAGAGAAAGTACAGCATCTTGAGGCCTGCCTGGAACAGCGGCATGGGGCAGGGAGGGGTGCTAGGGAGGAGGAAGACTGCCCATTGCAGGAGATTAACCCCTGGAGGAGCAGGACACACAGAAGCAGGACTGTTAGGAGCCATGCAGCGTCATTGGAGATGGAAAAATGATTCCATGCCCTCATCTTGGACACCGGTTCTAAGCCAGAGGGGCAAGGACAGCAGCTGCAGACTTCAGAACACACTGAGGTGGCTGTGGAAGATACCACGTAAAGAACAGCTCCTGCCACTCCTCAGAGGAGGAGGAAGAGATGTGTGGGGGTGGTAGGTGACTCCCTATTGAGGGAGACAGAGGCACCAGTGTGCAGAGGTAACAGGATGCCCTGTGCTGTCTTCCAGGTGCAAAGATTCAGGATGTGACGGAGAAGTTGCCAAGTCTTATAAAGCCCACTGACCACAACCCCTTCCTTCTGATTCATGTGGGTACAAACAATACTGCCAGACACAGCCTTTGACATATAGCAAGCGACTATGAGACTCTGGGTTGGAAGTTGAAAGGCTTGGGGCACAGGTGTTTTTTTCCATCACATCTTCCTATTGAAGGTTGTGGCCCAAAAAGAGAGAGGTAAACACTGGAAGTAAACCATTGGCTGAGCAGGTGGTGTTGTCAGAAAAGGTTTGGCTATTGGAACATGGTCTCTGCTTCATTGAGGAAGGACTTCTGGCAAGAGATGGGTTGCACCTCACAGCAGTTGGCAAGAATGTGTTTGCTAAGAGTCTCATAAACTTATCAGGAGAGTTTTTAATTAAGTGACGGGGGAGGACAATATTATCTACAATAGGGGAACACCTGGTTATAGGAATAATAGCTTCATTGATGTACAGGAAATGGAGGTGGTGCTACAGAAACCTGCTAAAGGGCAGAAAACTAGAAGAAGGAAGCAGGTGGAGGGAATTGTTCATGGCTTTGGTTGTCTCTATACTAATACACTGAGTATGGGAAATAAACAAGACAAATTTGAGCTCTTAATACAGGATGGCAAATAAGACCTAATAGGCATTATCAAAACCTGGAGGGATGAGACTCATAACTGGAATATAGAAACAGAGGGGTATAACCTATTCAAAAGGAATAGACCAGACAGAAAGGGAGGAGTAGCAGCATTATATGAAAAGGATTTGTATACCATGGCTTGGTGCATGGAAGGCAGATGAGAGTATCTGGGGAGAGGGAGACAACAGTGACTTTATTGTGGGTTTATGCTAGAGACCTCCAAGCCAGACTGCAGACTTGGACGATACCTTCCTAAAGCAAATTACCAAACATTCAAAAAGGAGGACTTCAGCTACCCTGAAAACTGCCAAGATTGCAATGATATGTAGGGGGGAGTATGTGGACATTCCCCCTTTCCCACCTGCCTTGTACTGAATCAGACCTATCTAGCTCAGTATTGTTTATGCCAGTATTTCTTGGGTCTCTAGCTGTTGTTGAACTCCCATCATCCCTGGTCACTGGACCTGCCAGCTAGGGATGATGGGAGTTGTAGTCCAACAACAGCTGGAGACCCAAGTTTGAGAAACACTGGTCTACACTGACTGGCCATGGCTCTACAGGGTTTCAGGCAGGGGTTTCCCCCGCTTCTGTCTGGAGGTGCTGGGAATTTAACCTGGGAGTGGGACTTTGTGCATGCAAAACAGATTCTCTACCACTGAGCAGCAGTCCTTTCCCAGAGTGGCAAGGGTAGCACAGCACACCCACCCTTGCTTCTTTAGAGCGATTTTCTCTCAGCCTTGTTACTTCAGTGATCCCCTCTTCCCCTGCCCTGCTTAAGCAGAAAACCAAGTTGTCCCCTTTGCCTCCTGCTCATTTGGTTTAAAAATAAGCACCCTGCGCTGAATGCTGACCCTCGGTCTGATTGCTGGGCCCCTCTCTTTCCCCACTCACGGTGGCTTTTCTTTTCGGCCCTCGTCTTGTTTATGATTTATGAAGCTTTCACTCTATTGCATTTAACAGGCTCAGTACAGAGAGAAGAAAGCTTTTAGCTGGGAGGCAAAATGAGGGAAGCAATGGTTCATGCTGTTCTTAATGTAATTTAGAGGCGAATTTCAAGTTAAGAAAGCCAGAAAATGAAACAAGGCTAGGGTGACAGCCTAAGAGCGGCTGCAAGCACCTCTCCCCCAACTCCCCAAGAGCCCCCAGATTTTTCCCAGAGGAGAACATTAGCAGCATTGACAACATAGATGGATTTCCCCTCCAGCCACCATGGAGGGTTTGCCTCTCCAAACATGGGGAATTGCTTTTGTGCCTCCACAGAGACCTCTAAACTGGGTCTCAAGGGGCAAAGCTACCCTCTGTTATTCTCTTCCTCCATCCCTTATTATAGCAGTCAAACTGACAATGGGATTTGTGAATCTCTCAGTTCTTATCTGAGAAGCCTGGGCAAATCTTGCCACCTCTGTTTGATTCAATAGCAGGTAAATCACGTACAGATATTGGTTTCCAGCGGAATTGCATAATGTTTTTCACCTATTTCTGCCATTGAGCGTCACAGCCACAACAACTCTCCTTTTGTAAGATGTGCAAGTCTCCAAATAAGGGACATCTGTCTGTTGGCTCATACAGCCTCTGAGTTGCTGGCTTAGCTGTGGATGGAAGAAAACAGAACATGTGCAGAATGCTTAGCAGTCAACAGGATGCACTCTGTGCATACTCAAAGGCAGTGCTGCTTAGGGATGTGTGAATCTGCCCATTTCTGTTTCTCTTGTTTTCTGGTCCTAAGTTTTTCTGGTCTTAAGTACAATACATTTCCTCATTAATTTTAAAAGCAGTCATGAAAATTCATCAGTGAAGTTCTCCTGATGTATGCAATTTTGTCTAATATACATATTTTTGCAAAGCAATTGACCCTAATATAATGAATTTTGTATGTTTTCCCCATCAATATCTGCATATTTTAGCCTAGTATCTATATGTGTGTATTATACTTGACATTTTGCCTTTAGTGTGCTTTGATGTAGCATCAAAACCCTGATAAATTTTCCTGCCCTGAATCTTAAGTTCAATGAACAACAACAATAATAAGAAATGTAGGTGCGGAGAACAGCAAGACAACTTTCTATAAGCAGTAACATTGCAAATAGGGATAGATCTGTCAAATTCAGTTTTCTCATTCTCCCAATCTTAAATTTAGTTCTCCACATTTCTGCAATAATCTACAATAATAACAAAAATCCTCATAAAATTTTGGTGTAAATTTCTCTCATATATAATGTTTGCCTCTATTATGTGCACATTGTTTCATTTGAGAACTGCATTGCAAAATTTTGAGAAGTGTGAATTTTGAAAAATTGTTGTATTTTGGTTTTCATATTGTTTCAGAAAGTGCAAATTAAGCAGCTTTACCTTTAAATGTAAACTGAATCAAATTCCACCCCATCCTGCAATAAGACCTGCAGCAGCAGCACCTGGTGCTTCCAGGAAACTGGAGAAGAGACTTGTCATCATTGCCCTCACGAATAGTGGGGTAGGAGAGCTAAAAAAAAAAATCATCTGGCAACTAATGCATCCCTTTGGTTTCAGATAGTAAATGGGTAGACAAATCTAAAAAGCCCAGAACACAAATTTTCACGGCCCCCTAGTAGTTATGGTGGCTCGTTTATCAGAAACAATGTATTTAACCTTAACTCTGGAAGTGTATACTTGATTCTGACCAAACAGCCTTCTAGACATTAGCAAGAAATGGCTCTCTCTGTGGTCTAGCAGAGTTGATAATTAACTGTAGTTCTCTACTAGTCTCATGTGAGTGTTTAACCTTAGCACACATGGGGTATTCCATTGTTAATCTCAGTCTTGAAGGGAGTTGCCGATTTGTCATTCTCTGGATGCCACAGAGACAATAAAGGATGTGATAATGGCTCTCAAGAAGGTGCATAGCTTCAGGCTGGAATGCATGCTGATGGAGGCTGTAAAAAAAGAGAGACCTTTGATTCTAGGTTTGTTTGGAATTATATTTCTAAGAAGATGTTGGGCCTTTTGAAATTATCTGGGTGCATCATCGGTTGTTGTACCTGTTTTGAAGAAGTTCTGGTTAGTAAAGCTAGATGGGCAGGGTATAAATAATAAATTATTGTTATTGTTATGGGTCTGGGGGGGAATTCCAAAAGGAGTCCATTTTTTTATGCATTCTGTTGCTTCAAGCTAAACAATATTAATAACTGCAATATCCCTGTGGTTTGATTACTGATAGCTAACTATTATGGTTATGTTCTACCTCCACTGTCGAAGGCAGCTTGCCTCTGAATACCAGTTGATGGCAATCATGAGGTGTCAGGGACAGCGCTGAAGAGGGCTGCATTGAGGAGGAATGGTGGGAGCCTCCCCCTCCCCTCCCCCTGCTCCTGATCAGGATCCTGAATCTTCCCAGGAACAGGAGGACAGTATAGATTTGGAACAGTGGTTTACAGAGGAACATAGTTCAGAAGGCAGAAGCTGGGAAGTACTGGACGGGGAACAGCTAGGGAAAGAAGCACTGGGGGAGAGAGAGAGTTAACAGACTCACTGGAAAGCGTTCATCTGCTCAGCCCAAGGTCAAGAAGAACAGATAAGGTGGCAGCACAGAAAGCACAATGGTTGCATGATCAGGTCACAAGACGCAGTAGTGATGTGAGTGACTAGGGAGGAAGTGGGTGGAACCCTTAATTGGGAGCACCGCCATTCCTAGGAATGCATTCTTTGTTCTCTCACTGTGATCATTAAAGGTTATAACTGTTAGAAGACTCCTTTCTCTTTGTTCGGCTTATCTACTGCCAAAGGGCGGGGGGTGAGGAAGCTGATTCCCTGAAGTCTGACATGTGGGGAGACAATGCTATTGAACTCAGGTCCTGTTTACCATCTTCCTGCAAGCAACTTTGAGAACAGGATGTTAAACTTGATGCAGCCTAATCCAGCAGGGCTCTTCTCATGTTTGGCGAGAAAAGTAAAGTAAAAAGTAAAACTTCCCAAAAGAATCATAGCACAACAAGACAGTGATTTTGGCAGAGGGTGGAGATAAATACATAAGCTGCAG
Organism: Podarcis vaucheri; assembly: GCF_965113315.1. Classification (NCBI taxonomy): domain Eukaryota; kingdom Metazoa; phylum Chordata; class Lepidosauria; order Squamata; family Lacertidae; genus Podarcis; species Podarcis vaucheri. The sequence continues at coordinate 48,093,410 of NC_138748.1, read as the reverse complement.
TTTTATAGTCAATTATTACATGGAAACTTTAATGAGAGAAATGGGACTCCTTTGTGAAGAAAAGCTAAGAGTTCCACTGTAGATTTTACGTCTCTCGAAAGGACATTCCACTCACTCCCACCCCTCAAAAAAGGTTATTTTGAAAGTTCCCAAATAAAGGTTGAGGATTAAAATGCCTACCCAACCATAATTCATTTTAATTAGTTCATGAAGGTGACCATAATATTTAAATGAGGCTTAATTATAAAGATTGAAGAGATGATTTCATGAAAGTGAAACTTAATCTCCAAGAATTAAGACAGCCAGAACAAGCCAAGTCACTTTCAATTCAGAACGTGGGCTCTGAAGTGAGCTGTCTTGGCTTGGATTTGTGCTTTATCTGAGGCTTATGCACATATTTAACAGTCCTAACATCCCATTCACTATGTGATCCTTGACTGGTTGGGATCACTTTAGGAAGGAAAAGGAAATCCTAACCAGGAAAAAGGACATAGAAACAAAAGCAGTAAAGAGGAGCAGAAAAAGTGAGCATTCTCTTATAGGCTTAAAAAAACCGAAAACAAAAAACTCCCTCTCCCCATCCAACTGGAACATAGCTGTCAAGCGTCCCTTATTTGGCGGGACAGTCCCTTATCCCAGCGCCATGTCCCGCTGCTGTCCCTTATTGATGATGTCTCTTAAATAAGCTACTGAAGGTAATGGGGCCCTTTCTATGTCCAGCTGTCCTTTGTTAATGACAAATTGTTGCTGGTTTTTTGTGTTGAATATATGCTGTATGGTAATTTATGGACCTGATAGGTATCTAAAGCCATTTGCACGCAATGAAATATGTATTTTATCAAAGTAATTGTTGATCCCTTATTTTGGCTGCTGATCCCTTATTTTAGAGGCTGCTGGTCCCTTATTTTCAAATCTGTAAATTGACAGCTATGAACTGGAAGCAGTACTTTCCACTTAAAAACTGAGCAGGAAACCATTCTGTGCAGCTTTTGATTAATTTGAGTTTGTATCACTGACAGTTATTCTACTTTCTCCTTTAGTTTTCTCTTTTTAAACTTTCATCTACTTGGTTTTGAAGATTCCTTTGGAGTGTCAGTAAATAATCTTAACAGCAGAGCTGAACAATCATTGTTTGCCTGCAAACCACAATGAAGAAACACTTCAAAACTCATTTGACGGGACAGAACTTTGAAAAACAACAATGAAATGGCAACTCCTAAGGCAAATTGTTGTTAAAGCTGGTCATTTTAAGAGTTTGGCCATAGAAGTTACTCCACTGTTTTAGCATAACATGCTTTATGCACAATATGCTATGATATTAAATAACATTACTAGAATAGGCACTATGGGGGGTTATTTGTATTGATAGCTTGCTCCAGAATAGACAGACAGGCTGCCACCCAGGTAGTGTTTTACTAGTTGAACCAGTAAAACTGTCTTGTGTGAGTTAAATTCATTATTAAATGAGAATGTTTGGACAAAAAACAACAACCCCAATTTACTAAAATTCATCATGGAGCTCAGTGCTACCATACTAACGGCACATTGCTCTGTCTCTTTCCCCCATCATTATCTTTTTTTTATTTTGACAAAGTAATAATCATAAATAAATAAGAATAAAAATGTGCACCCCACCACCAAGACCATTCCATTGTAACCTCCCAAAATTTCAACACCTCTTGCGATGCTGGGTGACCTTGGGCCAGTCACACTTCTGTGAAGTCTCTCAGCCCCACTCACCTCACAGAGTGTTTGTTGTGGGGAAGGAAGGGAAAGGAGATTGTTAGCCGCTTTGAGACTCCTGAAGGGGAGTGAAAGGCGGGATATCAAATCCAAACTCTTCTTCTTCTTCTTCTTGCGATGGTTTCACCCCTTTCCGTTTTAACAGTACAAATTTTACAAATATCTCCCCAAAATCATTTCTCCTGCATAGTCCCCATCTTACCTTAATAGCACATGTTAATTTATCATTAAAAGGTATATCCCACACAACATTATCAAGAGAGGAAGAGGAGGTGCATTGCTAACCCCTTTGCTGTTCAGCAACCAGAATAACTGAAGAGGAAGTATGGAGAACATGAGCTGTTCCCCCAATGAGTACAGTGTGAGACTCCTCGTGTCTGGCAGATGGTCACAGTTGTGCTAGATTTGCATGCTCGTGCTTAAAGAACAAAACCCAGAAGAAAACATTTATTCCTTTTTCTTTTCAGAACAGCAATAAGATTTGGCCGGGAGGGAGGGCTGCTGTGTTTTACGAAGCAGAAGTCACTTCATCTCCTCCTCTCTGCCTGGAACACCCCCTAAGGGTATGGAGTGTACAAAGTGACACAAACACAGCCTTGTGAGGCATCTCCTGCAGCAAATTTGGAAACGCCATCAAAAGTCGAGCCTTCTAAGACTCTCTCAGTCACCTTCAAAAGTTTGGTCAAAGACAGCAGCTTTGGTAAAGAACTTTAGTCCTTACCTGCTCATGCTAGAACAACTGGCCAGAGTCCCTCCGTATGTGTAAACATAGCTATGTGTGTAACACACTTCCCCAGCCTGCTCATTGTGAGGAACAGGGCGGGAGGAGAAATACAATTTTGCTTGCAGTTTACTTAAGAAACTACCTAAATCACATTGCTCTGACCCACATGTGAATTGAAACACAGCTCTCCTAAAGAAAATTTCACTTCCCCAAATTTTGCAGCACAGTTCTCCAAACAAACATTATTAGCATTATTTATATTTATTAGTTGCTTCCCCCCAAAAAATGAACACAAAGAGACTTAGAAAAACAGATATAAAGACAAGAATAAAGGCAACCTAAAATACAGTGGTATGCATAAAAGAGCAAATTCAACTCTGCCTCAGTTCCCACTAAAAATATGCAGAGAATTATTCTCCAAAGGCTCTGGGTGAATAAAAATGCCTTCACATAGTGCCTAGAAACAGATAGTGAAGGCCTTAGATGTGCCTCCTGGCAAAAAAAAATGAACATAAGGGGAGGTGGGGGTGGAATGTGAATAAAATGCATAGATTATTTATTTATTTGAATATTTATGATCCTCATTTTCATAAAATATACCAAGATGGCTTGCAATGTAAAATATAATAAAATCAATCAATAGGCATTCAACAATTTAAAAAATAGCAATAAAATTGCAGTTGATGAAATCAGTGAACATATTTAGTCGGGAAAAACTTACAAATCTACATCATATTACAGAGAATTGCTTGCAAAAATCTGTACATTATAAAATATGTACAAATAAATGTGTACATATAAAATGTGTTTATTAAGAGAAATTCAGACTAAAAGGCTAGAATTTTCATTTGATTTTTTTTAATTTTAAAATTCACAGATTGCTGCAGAAACGTGGAGAACTGATTTTTTCAAAATTAGATTATATATATTTTTACAAAGCTAAACAGCCCTATATCCCCTCCCCCCCCCAGCTCTCAGTGATACAGTTAGGTTACCAGTCAGTTAAGAATTCTAATGCTTGTCAGTTTTATTTCATGGTGCAACCTGGCGTGATTGGAAGGAGTCTAGGTGGAGAACTGATTTTAAGATTGGAAAAATAAGAAATTGAGAGAACTAAAGCTGTCAGATTTCTCCAGCCTTAGTGTGGAAGAACTTTTCCCCCTGTGAGCAGCTGTGGCAGAGGCAGGGGTCTGGTTTATGGTGGGGCTATCCCATGCAGCCTCTTGGCTTGCTTTCGGTGTTCTTTCAATACATGGGTAAGTTGTATGGGACAGTCCCTCAGCCATTTGAAGCTGGCTATTCTATCACCTCTTAATTGTCTCTTCTCCTGGCTAAATTCACTCAGTTCCTTGAACCTTTCCTCAAGACCTATTAAAAACGGAGTCACCCACTGCCAGGCTTCGGGTACTCGGCTCCCCCCCTTGGCTGTAGATGAGCAGGACAAAGCAAAAAGAGTCGCTTACCATTTAAAGAGTCTTTAATGATCACAGCAAAAGAACAAAGCAGCCATTCTTGGAATGTCGGTGTTCCCAATTAAGATTTCCACCCAGTCACTTCTGCCCCTTGCAACCTGATCTCACAACCACTGTGCTTTTTGTGTAGCCACCTTATCTGCTCTATGTGACCTTGGACTGATAGGCTGGACACTTTCCAGTGAGAGAGAGTCTGTTAGCTCTCTTTCTCCCCAGTACTTCTTCACTTTGCTGTTCACCCCCCAGTTCACCCCAACTTTTGTCTTCAGAACTATGCCCGCCTGCAAACCACTGTTCCAAATCTATACTACTCCACTGCTCCTGGGCAGCTTCAGGATCCTGGTCAGGTGCAGGGGGAGGGGGAGGCTCCCACCATTCCTCATCAGAGCAGCACTCCTCAGCCTGGTCTCTGACACCCACATGCTATGGCAAACATATGCTGCACCTTGACAGATATCCGGAAGTCCAATCTCTGATGAGTGGCTGATCATGCTATGGGAGTCCACCACCCATCTCTCTCAGAAGGTTGTTCAGGGCCACCACACATTCCTAAACCCCATACCAAAGAACCATCTTTCCCTTGCTCTTTCTTCCTCCCTCTCTGTCTTGTGGGAATCCAATTCTGCTGTGTGAACTTCTGCACTCACTCCAGGCTTTGATTCATCATGAGTTGTCCCAGAGGAAAGCTTTGACAGATGCATTTCAAGTTACACAAATAAGCCTCGAAGATCTCTCTCTCACACACCCCTTCCCCCGATATGCCCTCTCATATTTATGACAACTGTTTTGATTTATATCATGTTAACATCTTGCATCTTCATTATTTGAAAGCAGCAGAGAATTGGATGAGGTTCAGCCCTGCCTTAGCTACAGATTCAGCAGCCTCGAGGCAGCGTGAAATATGATGCCACCCTTTCAATGCATAATATAGCAGAGATGTTCATCCAGTTCACATTTTAATGGGAAGCTACCAGATTTCCACTTCCCAATCCAATTGATAAATTGAAACACAGCTCTCCTTTGGGAATTTGACCTTTCGCAATGCAGCCGAAGCATCGAATGCTTTGCTACTGAGGGTTCCCCAAGGGTTGCATTATCATGTATATCCAAATCGGAGTGACACAACCTACTTCCAAGTTCTCTGGCCTGGCCCGTCCTCTTCTGACTCTTTGTTTCCTGGTCACTGCTCAAAACTAGCCCTTAACAATAGGGGTATATGGATCGCCAGCATGTCTGCTGGCGATGCAACACTGAAAAGGGTACTATGATGCATATATGGTGGAATTGTTTAAACATCAAACAATTTTGGGAAACAATATATAATGAAATGAAAAAAAATGTCCAGATATTCATTTAGGAAAACACCAGAAGGTTTTTTATTGAGAATAGTATCAGGAAGTCTAAAGGAAGAAGACAAGACATTATATCTATACGCAACAGTAGCCGCAAGGCTGTTGATTGCGAAAAATTGGAAAAGTGGTATAATACCGACAAAAACAGAGTGGCTTGCCAAATTATTGGAGTGTTACAATATATCCAAAACAATGGGAGAAATTGGAAGGATCTCAAAAGAGAAGATAGACAAGGACTGGAAGCTGTTTAAAGGATACTTGCAAAATCATATTGAAAAATCAGAACTCCTATTAGAATAAACAAGTTCCGTTATAAATACTGAAATACTAAATAAGATGGATGACAATGTGTAACAGAAAAAGAAGTAGAAAAGTTGGTTTAAAAGTGTGTGAAAGAAAGTAATAGAAGTGGAAAGAAATTGCAATTGAGTAGATTGGAAGTCTAACACAAGGGTGGGGTGAGGGGTGAGGGATGGTGGTGGGAAAAGAAAGTATCTGTGGGATTGAGTGTGGGTATGTATGAATATTTTTAAAGATTGTATGAAATGTATGTTTGTTTGCATATTTGTAATATATATGTATTAATGTTGAATTATTTTAATAATAAAGATTAAAACAAAACAATAGGGGTATATGGAAGCTGTTCTCAGATGAGAATGCTGGTTGTTCACAGTAACCAGTGAGGCCAGAATGTCTAAGGATGGGGGGAAGAGTTTCTAGGGAATCAGTTGATTACAGGAATGGGTTTGGGATTCACTAAATGTTTCCAAAACTCTGGGGTCAAGAAACTTTTCTGTTCACTATTGAGATCCTAAAGTGTTTGAATCCACGGCCAGATGCCGCATTTACAGAACTGCAGGCTGCAAGCTGGGGAATCAGGTACAGAGTCACAGATGATGAACCACCTTACTTATGATTCTTAGCAATAAAAATGGATCTAACTTTCTCTGGGGCACTGTGCTCCTGTGGCCTCATTTCCCAGTTCAGGTGGCCAAAGACACTGATCTTGCAGACGAGCATCTTGCAATGTACCTGCGGCACACAGTAATCCCTCTGACTTTAGATGCTCCCCGTTGAGTTTCACAGTGCACAAGGTATACGGTATTATTACCAGATCAGTCTCTCAAGTCCAATTGATTTCCTAACTATGCCTTACTGACATGGATGAAGAGGCACAGCATTTGCCCTCCAGCAGCAGAGAGGCAGGCGTGTGTGTAGGGGGGAGTCTTTGTGTTGGAAACGGGTGGAAGAATACAGAACCCCAGAGAATGAAATGATCCTGGGTGGATTTAAACGTTAAGCAGCAGAGTGAATCATTGTGTGTTTATTTCATAAGCACTTAATCTCCCCCTCCCAAATAGCGAAAAACAAAGATAAATGAAATATTTTTTAAAGGATCACTACGCCTGTATTGCTGGCAATTGAAAGTCAGCCACTGGTGGCAAGCATCCACTTCAGGATGCTAATTTATAAACTAATGAAGTCTTGCTGAACATAAAAAAGGCATTAGGCATCTATTAAAGCATGAAGCGGCAGGGGTGGGTAAGAGCAGCTAAATGCAAGATGCTACTCTTTCTTTATTCTTTCTCTTACAACTACAGTACATACTGGGAGGCTATAGCAGGGCCAATTACAGGCCAATTTGTCTGGCAGTCATTGGGCCGAGGGTAGCTGCGTGAAGTTCCATGCAGTGGGTCTCCTTGCACATGGGCAGCCAGTTAAATGCAGCAGCCCTCATGCCACCACAAATACTGTTTAAAGGGGCATTTATGCTGTCATTCGAGGAGCTTAGAATGAAAGAGTTGGAAAGGGCCCTTGGATGCCATCTGGTCTAAACAGGATGCAATTGCAGCATCCCAGACAGATCTAGCCTCTGACAGCTTTCCAGCAGGTGGGTCATTATTGCTCAGCAGGAGGGAGAGGTCCAAAATAGGGGGAAGGTTGGTGTGGTGCAACCACACTAGCAAAAGTACCCAATTGGGTATGTCAGTGTGCTCCTCCCTCCCTGTAAGCAGTAGCAACTGACAGGGGTGTAGCGTGGGGGGCCATGGCCCCAGGTGCACAATTTTGAGAGGGGTGAACCAGGTGCTCCCCCACAGGTGCCGGTTTCTAGGAACCCTGTTCTCGGCTCCCCATCCTTCCTTGCCTACCGGCGGGGGTCTCTGGGCCTGGCCTCACTGTCATATCCGCAGTCCTCTCACTGAGTGGCTGCTTGGTCAGCGCTCACTCGCTCCTCATTTGGCATACTTCATGAAAGATGAGTGGGTGTGGACGGAGGGAGCTGGGCAAGGGGTGAGCCCAACACAGCATGGCCCTGCACTCCTCTCCACAGGTGAGGAGGGGATTTGCCCACCAAGGACTGTGTCAGCTGGCCAGACTCCCCCCTGGGCTGGCAAGCAGGTGGTGCACTTGGCTCCAGTGGTGTCAGATGGATTCCGTTCACCCTCTGCCCTGCCTCAACCTGGCATGCATGCCCCGGACACTGGCAAACCATGCTACAACACTGGACCTGCTGGACTCTCCCTCATTTTCATCAGGATGCAGAGCTATTTGATACTCAATTCCTTGCTTTATTTATTTTTGTTTGTTTGTTTGTTAACTTATTGCAATTATTTCCCACCTTTTTCTCCAATGAACTCAAGGTGGCATACATGGTTGACTGCAACCTCATTTAATCCCCACAAAAACCCTGTGAGGTAAATTAGGCTGAGAGGCAGTGACTGGTTCAAGGTCACCTAGTGAGTATCATGGCTGAGTGGGGATTTGAATTGGTCTCCCAGGTCCTAGTCCGACACTCTAACCACTACGCTACACTGGTATGTTATCAGAGAACTTTACAGATAGATGCCCTGATGCTACATGGGAAAATGCACATACCAGTGAACACTGCACAACAGACATACTTGTCTGGGCAACATAGTTCCAGCCTGGTTTGCATTGCTGGTCAGTTGTATTTCTTGTCTGTTTTTAGAGTAAGAAGCAGCGAGCTGGATTTGGTCTCCTTCTTTGGGAAGATAATCAGTATGCTTGAAGATAATGTGATGAAAACACATGCACTGCTTCTCTTTTCAGGCAGAGGTCTTCCTGGTGTATTATCAGGGGTGACTGCTAACAGTTTCATGCTGTTATTTAAAGGAACATGCTGCCACATTTCTCTTAGGACTTAATTGAATCTAAAACCCTGTGTGTGCCATTAATCGAGATCTTGGCCATAGGTGTATTATATATATCATCTTAATCAAATTCTGAAATGTCAAACTGATATTAAAAAGAGTTTGTTTTGAAAAACATTTCCATAAACAAACATAATTTCCTAGCTGTTCCCCTGCAGACATGGGTTTCTTCCATATCTGCACCATAATGTCAGGACAGCCCACTTCTACACATGATTTCTCAGCCCACAGGATATGTATTCTTCACACATTTAATCTCCCTCCAAGATATCTGTTTTATTTGAAGGCCCCAAATAAAACTTTTCATTCTATGCATGCTTTCAAAATGTCTTAAGTTATTTATCTATCCAAGTGGGTCGGTGGGGGTGTTTGGACATGGGGGCTCTGCGACCAGGTGCCAAGCCTAGGGGGTGCTATGGGGTGTCAGAACTCCCCATATTGTGAATTGAGCAGAATGAAAGGTGAGAGGTTGTCAGGCATGGAGAGTCCTCCTCTCCCTTTGGTAACTTCACAGATAAGAATTAAAGAGCAGTTGATATATCTATAGTCCTTTTACTATGGCATCATGTTGCAAGCATATATACACAGCTCTCTGCAAGGAGGGCAGTTGGCTACTCTAAATCCTCCTTCTGACTTCCACAGCATTTTAGGCGCCAATGGGAAGTTCCTCCCTCCCTCTGACTCCTTTGCTCTCTGATACATTTGGACCTCCAAGTCCGTGGGGAGGGGGGGTCCCACACACACTCAAGTGATGTCTTGACTAGCTGCCCCCTCCCTTCTGGTTCCCTTGCCATTATCTCGAAACTGGGCAACTCCTGCCTAAGCTGTTCAGCTTCTGTCTCTCTCTCTCTGCTTCTGAACATGCTGTGGACAACTCTTCCCACCAGCTCTCCATCAGAGAGAAGCTGGTCTGCCATAGAATGCATTCCCCAGTCCTCATCTTCAGACCACCACCATTTGTCACCCCATTTGCAAGTGGTGCTTTAGGAGCAGATACTTTGGTTTCATCTTTGTGCCTTGCTATTTACTTTTGTGTGTATTCATTTTATTTCATTCACAGCCCATCTTCCTTCTACCATGGAACACAAAGCAGTGGGCATGTGATTTCTGGGCGGTCACCCATCCAAAATGTTGTCCAGAGCCAGACCTGCTTAGCTTCAACACAGCAGTGGCCTCACGTACCTTCAGGCCATGCCATATGGTCAGAAGCAGCTTGCCCTCTACCTTCTCATCAGGTGGCTTGCTACTGCTTACTGGGATGGAAAAGGGTGGCAGGGAGACTGGCACAGTGCAAATGCAATAGCAGCAGCAAAAAGCAGCTTCTGCTCATGGTTTGACAGTGGTTTTTGATCTTAGGGTATGGGGCTGGCACAGGCAAGGTTTCTTACCCTGTTCGTTTTGCTTTTCTTATCTCTTCATTTTGGCTATTTTAATCTTTTCTTCTTCTTTTTTCTTTTTAAACAAACTTTTGCTGTTTTAAATCCACCAGTTTTCCTGGTGGCTTTGGTGGCATGGCAAAGTTCTGGCCTCTGCCATTCATCGTCCACAGGAAAGGGAAATAAAACAACAGGAAACATGCCAAGGGACAAAAAATAATGAGAAAACAGCAGAGGGGTGGTAAGAAATAGATGGAACTCCCTTCCTATTGACATCAGACAAACACATTCACTGCACTCTTTTGGTGCCTGCTTACAACATTTTTGCTCAGGCCAGTCTTTCTGGCCATGTAGACGAGGACCTGTTTCAATTTATTTTGCTGTTAATTTTAATTTTCTTTACATGTTTTCCACTGGTTTTTTTTACTGATGCATTTTAATATTTCCCATAAAATGCTTGGAGATTTTACTACAATCAAGTGGTGCCAGAATAAAAATAAATAAAAATATGAAATGACATCGCTACACCTTCCCAAAGGTGTCTCTTCCCTTCCCACTTCTCATTCTTGTCATTCAACATGTTACATCCCTTTTGGTGCAATGTTTGCATAAAGCATGATTTTTTAAAAAACCAAAAACCTTTCTACCCAGCCCTGTATTCACAGATGGATGCTGGCATGGTGCTGAAACTGCCATTATGAATAAGTACGCGAAGATTTATTTTCATAACTGCATAAGGGTTTTGAGAGTTTTATGATAATTTCCCCCTAGTGCTAACATTTAGTTTGATACTCTCGGAATTTTTCAGTGCCTGAACATCTCTAAGGAGATTTAAGTGAGCCAAGCAGACAGGGTCATACATATATTCCTTTGTCAAAGTCACGATTGGGCTCTAAAATGTATCCCAAAATTCTTATTTGCCTATCATTTTGCCACTTTTCTGCAGGAAATTCTGCAAGGCCTAATAAATTGTACTGAGCTGCAATCCAAGAAGTCCTTTTATTTTAACGGTATGTGAGGATTTATATATGGGCACCAGAACTTCTTTCTCCCTCAACCCCACCAGCAATTTCTGGCACCGTGTCAAAGACTGTTCTTGAAAATGCCCCAACTTCTGTAATGTGCTGCAGTGCTGCTGGAAGACGGAAACTCATAAACACTGCTGTGCCATAGACACTAGGTGTGGGGAAACTTTGGCCCTCCAGATATCGGCCAGGGATGGTGGGAGTTATAGTTCAGCAACATCTGGAGGGCCAAAGGTTCCCCACATCTGATCCATAAAAACCATGGATTTCACTTCCACAGGAGGCAGTGACAGCCACCAAAGGATGATTCAATAAATTCATGGAGAAGAATGGAGCTATTGGTGGTTACAAGACATGATGGCTAAGCTCTGCCTCCACAGTCAGAGGCAATAATTCTTCTGCATTGTAGATGCTAGAAATCACTGGAGGGGAGAGTGCTGTCTCTGAGTTTCCTACAGGCATCTGGTTGGCCATGGTGAGAACAAGATGATGGACTAGAAGGGCCATTGGCCAGATCCAGAAGGCCCTTCTTATGTAATCCACATATTTCATAGATCTATAGATGCATCTATAAGCTATGGTTTTCCCAGTAGTGATGTATGGAAGTGAAAGCTGGACCATAAAGAAGGTTGATCGCCGAAGAATTGATGCTTTTGAATTATGGTGCTGGAGGAGACTCTTGAGAGTCCCATGGGCTGCAAGAAGATCAAACCTCTCCATTCTGAAGGAAATCAGCCCTGAGTGCTCATTGGAAGGACAGATCCTGAAGCTGAGGCTCCAATACTTTGGCCACCTCATGAGAAGAGAAGACTCCCTGGAAAAGACCCTGATGCTGTGAAAGATGGAGGGCACAAGAAGAAGGGGACGACAGAGGACGAAATGGTTGGATAGTGTTGTCGAAGCTACCAGCATGAGTTTGACCAAACTGCGGGAGGCAGTGGAAGACAGAAGTGCCTGGCGCGCTCTGGTCCATGGGGTCATGAAGAGTTGGACACGACTAAATGGCTAAACAACAACAACAACATAGATGCATCTGGGAAAATAAAGCTGACTTGCAGCCTTATTCAAAGGAAGGGCTTCCCAGTCACCACTAAGCGTCACCCACTCAGGGTCCCAGCACGGAGAGCAGGAAGTGGTGTCACAGGCAGGTCAGACCAGCAATGGGCTCTTTTGAGGCCCTGGGCTCTGCCCAATGCTGATGCCAGTCCTGCAGGTAATTACAGTCTTTAGCAACTTGAGAGGAAGTGCAAAGCTGAATGGCAGAGCACATGCTTTGCACATAGCCTGGGTTCAATCCCGAGTATTTTCAAGGAGGGCTTGGAAAGACTTGTTTGAAACTGGAGAGCCACTGCTAATCGGGATGGACAATGCCAAGCTAGATAGACTGACCTGATATATAAGGCAGCTTCTGGCCTTCCTAACATCACGATGCAGAAGCCCAAGAAAAGAATTGATCATACTATAGATCCTTGAAGAATTTTGTGGTGCAACTGTAGAACTCAGAAATTCAGCGCACAATGTCAGAGGTGAGATCATTAGTTTCTTTTGCCACGGTGTTTTAATTCCCTGGCACCTGCTGACTCTGTAACAGGAGGATGACCAATTATTTTATGGGACCACAATACCAGTTCCTCTGTCCGGCTTGAAAGGGATCCAAGAGGGAGTGCATTTATGGTGGCAGCTGGAAGTCTGGCAAGAAGCCAACTCTCGTGCATCATGAGCGTGCATGCCTGTGCTAGGCAGGAGAAGGTGGGGTCAGGGCTGGATTAAGACCACTAGAGGCCCAAGCACAGGGAAGATTATGGCACCCCCTCTATGTAATTCAAAATAACTAAGTGATAAACAGAACAGAAAAATGGGGGGAGAGTGTGTGAGGAAGTTTTACAAAGTTCTGATCTGTCCAATGATAACTACTTCAGTGTTTGTTTTGATATATCAAATGCCAAATTCTTGCAAAAGAAAAATTATCTCTCTTTTTTTCTGGTGCCCTTGTTTTGCTGGTGCATTAAGTATGTGTTTAGTTTTCTTACTAGGTAATCCAACTCCAGGTGGAGGATATTTAAGATCTTCCACTCACTTCCTTTGTCAAACGTGGGTCCCAATGCACCTGTCTGGTACGCAGTGCAAGATTAGCTGGTCACCATAGTTGGGGTCAAGTAGGATTTTCTCTTTGTTCTCTTCTGCAATTAACTAGAATGAGAGATTTTTTTCATCTACTCTGTACTGTTGCACACTACTCCATTCTCTGAGTGGTGCAAGGTTTGAGTGGTTCCAGGTTCTTACCCAGGCTTCATGTTTCTTTTGGAACGAGGGACAGAGGAGACTGTGGTGCCTTTACGATATATGGTTTATTTACAGATATATATAACCTGAGCCTATGATGGAGGGGTTCACAGCATTAACACCCCATGAGGGTGCTGCTTCTCCCATAGCCACAGCTGGATTCCATCAGAAATCAGGCATGGCTCTGTCTCCCAGCTGCCTAGCCTCCAGCCTTGCATTTACATTCTAGCTCACATCACTAAAACTCTCCACCCTGGCCTTTATCTTTCTAATCACCAGACAGTTGAGGGAGGGGGTCCCCACCCATTTGTCATCCGGCACAGAGCCACTTCCTTCTGCTCTGGATCCATTCCAGTCCGGCTTCCGCGCTGGTCATGGGACCGAGACGGCTCTGGTCGCCCTAACAGATGATCTCCACAGGCAGCTGGATCGAGGCGGGTCGGGGCTGCTGATTCTTCTAGACCTGTCAGCAGCCTTTGACATGGTCGATCATGAACTCCTGGACCACTGCTTGGCCGACGTGGGGATCCAGGGCACAGTCCTTCAATGGCTGCGCTCGTTTCTCTCTGGTTGGGGACAGAGGGTGGTGCTTGGGGGGGGAATTGTCATCGCGCCACTCCTTGGTGTGTGGAGTACCTCAGGGTGCGATACTCTCCCCAATGCTTTTTAACATCTTTATGCGCCCCCTCGCCCAGCTTGTCCGGAGTTTTGGGCTGGGTTGCCATCAGTATGCTGATGACACCCAACTCTATCTGTTGATGGATGGCCATCCTGACTCGGCCCCAGACACACTGACCAGATGTTTGGAAGCTGTGGCTGGATGGTTACGTGGGAGCCGGTTGAAGTTAAATCCTTCGAAGACAGAGGTCCTCTGGCTGGGACGGGACGATATGGGATTGAGGGGGCGACTCCCATCTCTTGTGGGGGTGCAATTAGTGCCAGCACCGTCCGTTAAGAGTTTGGGTGTAATCTTCGATACCTCCCTCTCTATGGAGGCGCAGATTACAGCTATAACAAAGGCGGCATTTTTTCATCTCCGCCAAGCTAAGCAGTTGGCCCCTTATCTCTCTCGCCCTGACCTAGCCACTGTGATCCACGCGATGGTCACCTCCAGACTGGATTATTGTAACTTGCTCTACGTGGGGCTGCCCTTGAGACTGACCCAGAAACTCCAGCGGGTGCAGAATGCCGCGGCGAGACTCCTTACGGGGTCTTCGCTACGAAATCACATTCATCTGGTACTATACCAGCTGCACTGGCTCCCGGTGGAATACAGGATCAGGTTTAAGGTGCTGGTTTTAACCTTTAAAGCCCTATACGGCCTAGGATCCTCGTACCTACGGGACTGCCTCTCCTGGTATGCCCCACACAGGAACCTACGGTCTACAAATAAAAACATCCTGAAGGTCCCAGGCCTCAGAGAGGTTAGGCTGGCCTCAACTAGAGCCAGGGCTTTCTGGGCTGCGGCTCCAATCTGGTGGAATGCTCTGTCACAAGAGACTAGGGCCCTGCGGGACCTGACATCTTTCCGCAGGGCCTGCAAACAGAGTTGTTCCACCAGGCCTTTGGTCAGGGCGCAGCCTGACTCCCTCCTCTGGCAACCTGCACAGAATTTTGCTGAACGGTTGCCATTAATTTGATTTTAATTAATTTTTATAATGAAATGTTTTAGAATGTTGGATTATTTGATTGTTTGATTACTTGATTGTTGTTAGCCGCCCTGAGCCCAGCTTCGGCTGGGGAGGGCGGGATATAAATAAAATTTTTTTTATTATTATTATTATTATTATTATTATTATTATTATTATTATTATTATTATTATTATTATTATTTTAACAACCTGTACTTAGGCCATTACCTCACCAAGAAGCTAGCCTGGCTATTCCAAGTATTTGAATAATTCCTTAGATTTTAACACTGGCTAGGAATTAAAAAGGTCTTGGCATACAGCCTACCACCCACCACCACCCCATGTGCACCACTACCAAAAGTCATAACAAGGCTGCGATAACTTCCTGTAGCCAATCAGAAGCTGCGCTTTGGTTTCCAAATGTTCCAAACTCCTGGAACGGATTCCATTTGACTTCCAAGGTACGACCGTAATTAGATTGATTGGTTTCGGCAGGTGAGTATGGGAAAGAGAATAGCATGACACAAATAGTTAGCACCCTCAGGCTACAATGGGGTGTGGCTTCCTCCTCATCTGAAGAGCAGGAAAGAGGAATTTCCTCCCTGCAGTGTAGGCTTGCCCATTTAAAACAGACTTGGGATCCTGATAGATTATTGGAATCTTTACTGCACAGGATCTCCTTTCCCCTAAACAGTCCACAAGTTTTCAAGTTGTAACTAATAAAGTGGACGTGGTTACACACCATACCTTGTGTTCTTGCCTCTTTATTTCCAGTCTACTGACAGAGATGTTGTTGCAATTGACTGATGGTCACTAGATCCAGACAGTAAAAGCTCAAGATTTGTGAAAGTATTGACTGCATAAGCAGGGAGGCATATGTAATTCTCTGTGCTTGCTCCTGTAGCTGACATGAATGTGAAATCTCCACTTTTGTCGTTTGATTTTATAAAGGATGTTCGTCAATTGAATTCCAGCCACATTTATAGTCGCATCCCTTGAGTTCCTAGGAGGAATAAAAATACACCTCCTCTATCAAGTCAATGCTCAAGTCAGTGACTGATCTTCACTCCTAACAGTAACATCATTTAACACATCTGGGTATAACCAGCTCTCCAGTTGTTCTGTTGCGCACTGCATAGATCATATCGTGACATCCCCAAATATGGAGTTTGCAAATGTTAACCAGTATTAATGAAAAGCATATCTCAATCCAAACTGTAATTATTAGAAATTAATTTTTGGAGCCAATTCAACTTGCTCACATACAGATTTTCACTGTGATTTCAATTCAACTTGCTCACATACAGATTTTCACTGTGATTTAAAAAGAAAAAGAAAACAGCAAACCAACCAGCAAGCCTTACCTCTTGTCCCAAGAGGTATTTGTATTTAGGTGCAAAACCATATGTATTCCTAACTCTGCAATCCATGTAGCCATATAATAGGCAGCTTCATAAACAGCTCATAACCTGAACCACACACAAACCCCTCATCCTTAAGAGCACAGTGATAAGGTATGAGCAATGGCAGTTCACCCTGACATTTCTCTAGGATGCATTCAGTGTAAACTATTCACTGTGCCCTTTTCAGATCTCACCACCAATCACTCTTCATACACGCAGATATCGCCAATGTAAGTATGCTAGGAATATTTCTTTGCCAACAGCAGGTGAAATTCAGATAACAAGGAATAAATATCAATAGCGTACACTGGACCTGGGAAGCCTAAGGTGTTTCAGCACCTGAGGCCAAACACCCCACAGATTTAGGGCTGTGTGAGTGGTGTGCATGCCCTGGGTGCTGACTCAAGGGGGTGCCACCTCAAAACTTGGGAAGCAAGGTGCTGGGCTTTGGGAAGGAAGCATGAGGCTCTGACAGGGTCCCAGAAGCCTCTCTCGTCCTTCCCAAAGCCTAGTTAGTGCTCCCCTCAGCTTTAGAAAGAAGGTGGGAGGACTCTAGCACCCTGCCAGAGCATCATGCCTCCTTCCCAAAGTCAAGTGCTTCCTTTCCCACCTTTGGGAAGGCAGCGCGAGGGCTGGAGGGGTTGCCAAATTTTGGTTTCACACAGGGCATCATGATGCCCAGGTCCACCACTGCCTGCTGCCATCCCTACAATATGGGGGGGGGGGCAAACTCTATAAGGTCTTCTCTGGAAGAAGCCCTGCCACAATGTCAGGAACAGCGGGCAGGGGGACGAGGAGATCTCCCTCCCACAGAGTGGCACACCTGGGGGGTGGAATGTGTCCTCCCTCCCAGGCGGGAAGGCATTGCACAGTTGCTTCTAGTCCCTCTCTGCTCCTAGAGACCAGGGACACAGCTAGGTGGCAAAATGGTGTCCCCACTACCCCATCTCACTTGACTGCTCCATAGAGTAGACTATCATCACCATGATACACCGCTGCAGAGAGAATTGCAGTGGCTTCCAATTAGATACCAAGGTGCTGGTACAAAGCTTTGTATGGCTAGGGACCAGGGTACCTAAACAATTTTCTCCCCATTTAAATTGATCATTGCATCCTGCCGGCGAGAGCACGCTTCAGATTCCTCTTTAAGTTTCCTTTTTCAACAAATGGGGATCTTTATCCTTTTCTGTATCTGCACTGGATTTTAAATAGATTTTGCATGTGAAGCTGCTTTTAATTGCTTTCTGAATCACCGTAATTGTTTTTAATATGTGAAACGATGTCATTGTTTCATTACTTATGTTTTTTTATCGTGAAATTGCTTCGAGATACTTAATGGGAAGTGATTTTAAAAATGGAAATAAATAAGTTAAAGAGAAGGAAGAACTGTGGTGCGATCTGGAGCAAGAACACTCAGGTACACATCTTTCTTACTAGCTGCAAGTGGACAAGAAACGCATATTAGATGGTCAACAATGGCTTTAGAATGCTGGTTGCTGGGAATCACAGGAGGGTAGAGTGGTCTTGTGTTCGAATCCCACTCACTGGTGTCCCACAGGCAACTGTTCCACAACTGTAAAAACAGCTTGCTGAACCACATGGGTCATTGGCCTAATCCAGAGGGCGTCTTCTTATGTTCTTGTGTTCTTAACAAGGTTTTTTGTTTTTAAAGAAATGCTACAAAGCCATGAGCTCAGCCCACCAGTTTTTCTGATAACATTTGGGTTCAGATGTTGAGCATCCTGGATAATTTGTCTTTACTGGTTAAACTGATTTTATTATGTGAGCCTTCCAGGGGAGGGACAGTACAGTAGTGGTATCCCGATTGTGGAACCCCTTCCTAAAGGAGATTCAGTTGAACACATCTCCATTTGAGTTTTAGGAGTATGCCAAAGACTTTTTAAAATCTCACCAGTACTTCAATCTCTTTTAACATTTATTGTGATGATGTATTTTCAAACTCATCCAGCTGATCAATGCTGCTTTTATGCTGCCATTTTAATGATTTAAATGTTATATGGTCACCTCGTTATTTTTATTTTCCTCTTTTTAATTTCGACGCCACCTTGGCAGGTAGAAATGTTCATAAATAGATATATGCATAAATAAGTAAAATATCTCCCCTTCTTTACAAAGAGGTGATTAATACGGCCAAAAGTTAGACGGCATATACCATGCCTATCATATTGGATGGTGTATTATTCATTCACTCTATTTCTATCTCCCATTCCTAGGTGACTTTCTCATATATAATACATACAAAGCCACAGTAAGGCCCCAGTAAGGTATATGCTTCTAGCCTCTGTGCTTTCATTGGAGTCACAAATATCATCATGCTTTTCTCACCAGTTTGCTCAGTTTGCCAAGTGGTCTTATCTAGTGAAAGCAGATCTTGCCGCAGCAATATATGCATTGGTTACATCCAGGCTGCTGTGAAACTGAGATGCTCCCTTAGAAGCTCTTTGCACTTCTCCTCTGTTTGGAATGAAAGAGAGGGCGGGCAGATGTCCAGTCCTGGCATCCAATGAAATGAAGTCAAGTTTAAAGGGGGAATGTTCAATGCAGGAGAGACTGAGCAAGTGCAGAAAGGAACTGAGCAGGAAGAACAACAGTTTCCTGTGCATTTTAGGTGTTTGAGGGGATATTTACGGAAGCTTTTCATGGGCATCGTAGGAGGTGCTGGCAGGTGCAACAGCTGCTGCAGGCACCATTTTGGCAGCCCCTGGCCTAAAATAATTACTGTATTTTTCGCTCTATAAGACACACCAGACCACAAGACACACCTAGTTTTTGGAGGAGGAAAACAAGAAAAAAAATATTCTGAATCTCAGAAGCCAGAACAGCAAGAGGGATCGCTGCGCAGTGAAAGCAGCAATCCCTCTTGCTGTTCTGGCTTCTGTGATAGCTGCGCAGCCTGCATTCGCTCCATAAGACGCACACACATTTCCCCTTACTTTTTAGGAGGGAAAAATTGAGTCTTATAGAGCAAAAAATACGGTATGTGCTATATGAAGAAGTATTTTCTTCTTTCCTATTCTGGCAGTGAAAAGCCCTGAGGTCTAGCAATATGAGAGAGGAAGAAAAAAGAGGGCATTCTCTGTGGTGGCCCCTTATGCCCCTCCTCACAGAGATGTGTCTGGCACCTTCATTATACAGCTAGTATGCAGAAGACATACTTATATACCTTGGCTTTTGACACAGAATCGTAGGATTGTAGAATTGGAAAGGACCCTAAGGATCATTGAGGTGTATTTTTTTAAGGACCCAGTTTATTTTTAATTTTTATGATGTTAAGTTATTTTAAATTGCTTTTAATATGGTGTTTCCGTGCTGTAGCCCATCCTGGCAATTTAGGATGAAGAGTGAGGGGGGGGGATATTTAATTTTTTTCTTGCCAGGCATCATTGTACAGATGTGACACCACCCAAAGTTTATGTAATGACAGCATTATAAATATTCATATTTTGCTGTGCCCTGCTACAGAAGGGGAGTTACATACAGACAGTGCTTTTTTAAAAAAAATAAAATGTTTAGGGGTGCTCTCATTTTCCTACTCATATTGAAATACTGCCCCTCAATGAGGCCAAACTTAGATTCACAAAATGTTTAGGGGTATGCGTACCCCTGCGCCCCCCCCCCGAAAAAACCATTTTATACAGAGATACATTTCCATGCACGAGTCACCCTTGTGTGACTGAGGGGGGGAAATATTCATATTGTTGTGAAAGAATAGTACAATATCCAACATTTAACTAAATTAAGGCAATTTTAGTAAGACCAAACTGTTCAAAAGGCTATTTTCTTAGTTTAATTTATTCGCTTTTAAAATCTAATGCATTATGGAGAGAGAGGATTATTGTAATATTACTGTACAAATTTTAATAAGAGTACGTCTCAATTTAATAACTGATGCACCCTCTATTTTTAATATAAAAAATTAGTACATTTTAAAGTGTATCACAAAAATATAATGAAACATTTGGAAAAGGCATATCAAACTAGTCTTTCTTTTGCTGTTCTCTGTAGCTGAAGAATGTACAAGTTCAGATTTTGGGTTTCCACAAATCCTTTGTTTATGCAAGTGTAGGAAGAGGTTGACATGAGGTAATATTTTGACATATGCTCCCACCCCCACCACATAAACACAATTTCTGAATAGAATCTTGTCGCGTTGTATTCAAACTGACTTTGAAACCAAAAGCAAATCTGGCTTTTGGATAGGTTCTATGATTCCAAAATGTCTCCTCTCAACCACCCCTGCCAAAATCTGCACAACTCAGGCCTCCTTTGAGTGGCTCTTTCTTTCTTCACTAATTGGTCCCGTTTGTTTGTTTGTTGCAATTACATCTCATATTTCCTCCCTGATGACATACATGGTCCTTTCCTGATGTTATCCAGTAAGGTAGGTTAGCACTCAGTTAGCTTCATGGTTGAGTGGGAATTTGAATCTGGCTCTCCCCAGGCAAAAGAAGAGCCTGCTGTATGAAGCTAATGGACCATCTAGTCCAGACCTAGCAGTTTGAAAGCATGCCAGTGCAAGTAGATAAATAGGTACCACTGTGACAGGAAGGTAAACGATGATTCTGTGCACTCTGTTTTCCATCACGGTGTTCCGTTGTGCCAGAAGCGGTTTAGTCATGCTGGCCACATGACCCAGAAAGCTGTCTGTGGACAAATGCCGGCTCCCTCAGCCTGAAAGCGAGATGAGCGCCACAACCCCATAGTCACCATCCAGGGGTCCTTTACCTTTTACCTTTATTCTCACAGCAGCCCACCAGATGACTTTAGGAAACCCACAAGCAGTAAAGCATTCTAACATTGGCTGATGAGTGCCATCTTAGCACCTGGACCTTTTGTTGTCTGCCAGCCGTGTATCTTTTGTACAGACTTACACACATGTTCTGCAGAATCAGAGCCTGAAAATGCTCACAGTTGAATGTGAATTCATGCCTGCAGCTCTTTGAAATGCATAGAAAGACCCACTTCCACAGAATGCTTTTCCTGCACTGCATGTAGCAGATGTTCCGGTAAGTGACAGCCTCGTTCCTTTGCACTGTCTCCTCACGGCAGGCAGAGAAGAGCCCCATGGCTGAGCATGTCAAGTCAAGCCAGGTTTAGGAAAGCCTTGGGATTGAGATAGGGCTTCCTTGACTCAGGAAGCTTCAGAGTGTGCATCAGCTCAGGGGTTCAGAGGCTTCATCGTGACTCTTGGAAGGGATGTCACCCTGGGAAGCAATGATCCTTTGGGGTGTTCTGGGAGCCTTTGTTCTTTTCTAAACACATGTCTTGTCCTTTCAGTTGTTTGTCATGCAGGCGGCTGCCTAGAGGGAAAAGCTGCAGACAACAAACAATCTGGAGAGGCGAGCAAGGGGGGAAGGGTCGGTGGTGAAACATACATTAGTTACAGTTTCTGTTGTGTTGCAACAGCTGTCTGTCTTGAGTTATAGGAGAACTCTGCACTGGAAGGCATAAGGATCTATGTCTTCATTGTCCTACAGGACAGATGGCAAGATATTGGGATGAGGGCAATATGGGGCACTGGAGGAAAGGGTGCTGTGGGGGCCTATATGCCAAGCCACCTCTGCTTTCTGTAACCACAGAGGAGCAAAATAGCTGCAGAAATTTGTGCTGCCCAGACTCCATGCAGTCTTTTTATAGTATAGGAGCATGGAACGCAAACTCAAAGAGGTGTTGTCATCTTGATGCTTGCTTCTTCAAGGTATGAGTTATATGTTATTTATTTAATAATTATTTATATAAGTATTAGTAATTATTAGTAATTATTTAATAATTATTAGTAAAAACAATTATTAGTAAAAACAATTTAAATGTTCAAAAAATTAAATCAGCGATAAACTAAAAGCAGATAAGTGTTCTAGATATCAGGGTTGACTTGTCTAAAGAAAAAAATGTTTTTAGCTGGGTCCCAAAAAGCACTGCTTATCCTCAAAGAGGAGCAAAAGTTACCAGCCCATCTTTCCATGAAGCAATGGGAAGCTTTTGCTTCAGAGAGAACATTTCAGAAAGATGGATGCATTCCTGCACCCAACCCCCATCTCTGTGCTTTGTTTTATTGCTTCTTCGAAGAAAGAGGAGGAGAAGGAGGAGAAATAAATAATAGAAATCATAGAGTTGTAGATTTGGAAGGAACGCCAAGGATCATCCAGCCCAACCTACTGCAATGCATGAAGGAGAGTCCATCATCTTTCAAGGAAGTCCATTCCACTGTTGAACAGCTCTTATTGTGAGAAAGCTCTTTCTGGTGCTTAGTCAGAATCTTCTTTCCTGTAACTTGAATCCATTGGCTCAGGTCCTGCTCTCTGCAGCAGGAGAAAACAAGCTTGCTCCACCTTCCACATGGCAGCTCTTTATATAGTTGAAGGTGGCTATCATATCACCTCTCAGACTTCTCTTCTCCAGAATGATCATATCCAACTCCCTCATCCATTCCTCATAAGGCTTAGTGTCCAGACCCCTTTTTTTATATACCTGAAGGAGCATCTCCACGCCAATTATTCAGCCCAGAGACTGAGGTCCAGCTCCAAGGGACTTCTGGCAGTTCCCTCACTGTGAGTAGTGAAACTACAGGGAACCAGGCAGAAAGCCTTTTCGGTAACTGCACCCTCCCTGCAGAAAGCCTTCCTCGCAGATGTCAAAGAGTTAAAGAATTATATAAGTTTTTATAGACATCTGAAGGCAGTCCTGTTTTGGGAAGCTTTTAACATTGGGTGCTGTTGTTGTTTTTCCTGATTTTTTGTTGGAAGCCACCCAGAGTGACTGGGCAACACAGTCAGATCAGATGGGCAAGGTCTTCTTCTTCTTCTTCTTCTTCTTCTTCTTCTTCTTCTTCTTCTTCTTCTTCTTCTTCTTCTTCTTCACTTTCCTCTGCAGACGATTCAGCTTCTCAATACCCATCTTAAAGTGTGGTTCCCAGAACTGGGCACAGCACTCCAGGTGGCTCTGGACACTATACTTTTGTTGTGAAATTCCCTCCCCACAGAGATGCCCTCTGGCTTTTTCACTATACAGCTTCAGTGAATGACAACAATGCAGTTCTTTACTCTGGCCTTTGACACCTAAGATGGGTGATTTCAGGACCTGCTCTAATCTTGTGAAAGTAACGCATTTTAAATGTTTTAAATTCCAAATTCCAAATTGTTGTAACCTGCTGGTGAAGGGAGGGTAATAATAATAATAGCAATTTGCAATGTGGCAAAGTGCTACTTCCTTGTACTTATAATCAGGAGGAGGGGGAAGAAGGAAAGCAAAAACTAATTTAGAAATCAGAGCTAAGGTGCCATTTGCTTTGTTCCACCACCCCCTGTCACTTTCCACATTAAATTTGATTCTGGTTAAGTTCTGAACTGCAACTTTTGTCCCTTTGCATAAATACATTAGAAGGCGATATGAAGGGAGGGTGAGGAACGAGAAGTACACTTGATCTCAGAGGAGACAGACCTAGGTGAGGACGGAAGTAATTATGCTTTAAATCTTAATAATAATCAAAGAGGACTAACTCATGGGGAAATCTGGTGACTTATGGGGTTTTGGAATCACACGAATGCACTAAATGGATAGCACATGCCCCCTGCTCTCAGAATTCGCTGCTTCATTAGCAGCCGCTCTGCTCAGCCAGGGAAGTTAATTAAAGTCTGCAGCCAGGCGTGCACAGAAGGAAGCAACAGTGTTGCGGCACTAAGAGAATATTCTTCCTCCATGTGAGGCTGGCAAATTAGATTGTGTCCTTCCTTTCATTTCCACATCTGGCAAGAGGAGCGTCGAAATAAGCTCCCTTAGACGAGGCATGGTTCTTTTTCTTTTTAATGCAGTATTGATTCCTTAGGACCACTGACTACTTCTTGCAAAGTCAGAGGTGGGGAACTTGTTGCTCTTTGGGTGTTGATAGACCCCAACTTTCAACATGGACAGTGATCAGGGACAATTGGAACTGTAGTTCAACAGCATCTAGAGAGCCACAGGTTTCCTTTCTCTGATGTAAGTAATGCTCAAGACAATAGACATTTTGGAGGCATTGCAGGGGTTGAAGAAGATGACCCATTCCAACTCTACAATTCTGTTATTCTACGGAGCAAATTATGACTTCTTCTATATAGCAGGGCTCTTCATATAACATAAGGAGGTTGTTTTATGGCCACGTTAGTGAGCCTTCAACGCTATGGCTCAAATGGCAACCCAAAATGAATTCGACTCCCTCCTCTCAAACCATGCATAAGAAAGCATCCTTGTCAATTTGCCTTCTCAGTGGTTTGACAATGAATGCACTGGGGACTGTGACAAATCCTCACTTTCCAGCCAAGTCTGGATGTCACACAGTCTTGGGCAATGTAAACCACTGGCTTTGTTTTCTCAAGAGCATAAAGTACCTGTGATGCTGAAATGGAGAAGCATTTCAGAAATGGGAGGCTTAGAAATGAATTCTGCTAGTTTTCAAATCCCCACGTGATTCTTAGAGATGAAGTCAACCCACCTGCGATTTTTACTTTGGATCTTATTGGCTTCAGCCTCAGCCCTCTCACCTGTCAGGTCAATGCCCAGTTCCCCCTCTACATTTTTGCGAAATTTCAAAATTGTAATTGGCCTCATATAAAACCTAAATTTGCTTCTAATTCAATCCTAAGCCTGAAATTCACCACATCATCCTGCTCAAGATGCTCTTAGATGATCAGGTGAGGCCCTCTTATAGGTTATGCACATTCTGGAAGTTTGTTTAACAAGTATCTGGGACAGAACTTTTACAGTGGTGGCACAAGTAGTGGATTATGGGAGCACCATATTACCAGATGTTTTTGCACTGTATAGATCTCTTCATTGCCTTGCCCATTGAGTTCTCCTGGTAAGTAGGAACAACTCAATACTTTAGAGGTCAGGTGATTGCACTGTCCACCACTGGGCAGCACCCACCCACTGGAATACACTACAGGCAGAAATTAGGGCAGTGCTGTTCAATCTGTTATTTTTGGATGATTTGTTTTATCCAGTTAGGTTTTCTGTTGGACATCACTACACTTAGTTTTACATATTGGTTCTAATTGCCTTTCCTTTGTAGTCTGCATCTTGCTTTCATTTCCTATTTTGTGCACCACCACAATATTTCTGAAAGGTGGGTATTTTATAAATTCTTTAAGCAGGGCTGCCCCCCCCCATGAGGCAAGGTGAGGTGGCCACCTCAGGAAGCAGAACCCACAGGATCCAGCAGTAGATCCAGCCTCGAATGAATGCATTGCCTGCTGCTGTTGCCATGATGGCAGTGACAGTTATGACACACTCCTTGGAGGCCAGATCTGCCATTGTTACTTTTATTATTTATTATTATTTATTGAGTTTATTGAGTTTATATACCACCCTATACCTGGACATCTTAGGGTGGCTCACAGAAAAGATCACAACATATATAAACAGAATAAAAACATGAAACCACTAACACCCCCCCCCCCAAAAAAGAGCCACATTTTAAAAGGGTACAGGATGTCAAACAGATCAACCAAAGGCCTGGTTAAAAAGGAATGTTTTTTGCTTGGTGCCTAAAGGGGTGTAATGAAGGCACCAGGCAAACTTCCCTGGGGAGAGCATTCCACAGACGGGGAGCCACTGCAGAGAAGGCCTGTTCTCGTGTTGCCACTCTCCAGACCTCTTGAGGAGGAGGCACATGAAGGAGGGCCTCAGAAGGTGACCTCAGGGCCTGTGTAGGTTCATATGGAAAGAGGCGGCCCTTGAGGTATTGCACTCCTGAGCCTGCCATCACCTCGGCAGCCTTTCCACTATGCCTCTTCTACAGTGGCTCCTTGACAAATATGAGGTGCTGCTGGTCTCTTCCCATTCTTGTTCCTGATATAAATCTTTATTTCCCCCTTGTTCCTGATGTAGACCTTCTTCCTTGGTGGTGGAGGGCACTCTTTTGCGCCTCACTTCAGATGCCAATATGTCTTGGACTGGCCCTGTCTTTGAACAAGTAAGCATAATTGACATTCATTTAATTTCTATACCTCTTTATATTTATTTTTAACAAACAGTCTCCAAGTGGTTATTACAACACATTAAAACATCAAATGAGACAATTCAGAATAATGCATTACTGAAGAAAATCAAATACAAAGCATACTTTCAAAGTCAGAAGTTAGGGTGAGGCTGGTCTGTATTCCCCTTCAAAATTCCCCCTCCCCCATCTCAGGTTGGCCCCCTCAAACCCTTTGCAAGTACAAGTACCATGTTCCATGGACTAGCATGCAGACCACTTGTGCCTGTAAATGTCTGGGGTTGTTTTTTAAAAAAAAATAAATTTTGTGTTTGAAGACCCAAGCTAGAGCCATAGTCTCAGGTAACACATGTACCAGTGATATGCAGCAGCAATTTGTTATAAGCGCCAATTTGTCTTATATTCCATTTCTCTTATTCAGGAGAGGCTGCCCTTGCGTATGTCACGTAAACAGCAACGCTCACGCACAGTAGGAAATTATCAGCAGACTCTGAGGGTGTGAGGAAGAGAATCATAAGGTTTGTAGAAGTACAAAGGGGGGGGGGGCTGAAGGGAGAAATTCCATAAAGAGCCCTATGACTAATTGTCAAGTCCAGTTGGCACAGAACAATAACTGGCTTTTAAGTGAAGGAAATGTAAAACCAGGGGGGAGTGGGAACAGAATGGGGTCTTCTGTGGGAGTGAATATTTCTGTTGCCAATTAATTGAAAAAGATACCTGTTTTTGGAAGCAACAGTGTAACCTGATGGCCATAGGAGTCAATTCCTAGGGAATGAGGTCCCTTTGCCCCCTCCCCCAATAAAATATCTGAGGGAGCTAAGTCCCCCCCAAAGTTGATAGGCATTGTCATTCAAATGGGTGGTGTATGCTGTGTCATGTGATCAATTATGTGGGCTTACCTCAACACCCCCCCCCCAATATTTTATTCATGTTAGCACCCCTGCTGAGGGTTGTCTGGCCACTCTTTTGTGAACACCAAAGATGAGGTAGGAACTCATGGGGGAGGGTGGACTCAAAATGTGGACTCTCAATTAGCACATCTCAATTTGAGTCAAGTCCCCTTCAAATCCAGCTGCACTCAAAATGTGGTTTGCACCTACTCCGACTGTTACTCCCTTTACCTTTTCAAAGCCCCATCCCAAAAGAAACCTAGCTTCCTCAGGCTGGATATTACAGAGCATTGAGGAGTTTTCAGGAAATGGCTGAACTTTATCAACAAGTTCTCTAGAAATCATCAGAACTCACAGCATTCCACATCAAGACAAGCAGGGGTTCTCTGCATAACCCTCTTCCTTCCTTGTTAAGGAACGGGTTGAAGCAATCACTCCAATTTAAGAAATATGGGGTGAGATTGTTCCACTTGGCAAGCTGAAATATTTGGCCTGGTGTTGACTTCCATTAATTTTTTTAATGAGGGGTTCTATATAGCAATTAGACATTTACAGCAGAACAGGAAAACTTTGGGGAAGGAACTGCAATGTCCCAATGGTGATGAAGTATAGACTTTTCCCGAAACCTTTGTTTTCCCACCCCCAGCTCAAAACCTCCTGGGGCTGCGAACAAAACATCAATCCTTCTTTTATCTTTTCTGCTGCATCCTCTTTTTTTTTAAGAGAACAGCAGTTATTATGTCAAAGAGTGTCTTTTCACAAAGCTTGGATTCAATTAAACCAAGTGTGCGATCCGATGCACACTTAATTTAAAAAGCTTTTTTTATCCCTCCTCTCAAGGCAGCAAATGCAAAAGAATTACAAAACTAAGAATGAAACAATTTTTTAAAAAATAAGAAAAATACGCACAAAGAAACCCTGCAGTGTTAATATAAACCAGCCACTGATCACAACTGCCAAGTGCATGAGTAAATTGTGTTTTTGTTTTTAAAAAAAATCAGGCTTCTAAAATAAATCTTATGTTTGCTGCCAGGCAATTTTGTTTGGGGGGAAGGACATTAGGAAGTTGGGGTGTCACCACAGAGATGTCTCTGTGTCTGAGAACCACCTATTGAAACTCCAAAGGCAGAGGCATTCTGATAATGGGCTCTGTAGATATCTCAGTTTGTAGGCAGGTAGTAAGAAGAATTCAACTTGGTGGGACCTCTGAGAAAACATTCATAGGAGTGGTCTCCATATGTAATGGTTCATCTATGATATCCTTCCCAAGGTGGTGTTCTCCAAATTTTCTGGATTACAGATTTCATCATCTCTGGCAATTGACCGTGCTGATTCGGGGTGATCACAGTTGAGGTCCAACAGTGTCTGGAGGGCACCAGGTTAGGGAAGGCTGATCTACAGAATGACTGGATCTATCTCTCATTTGCATTTCATTTACTGCTCCTGTCATGCCCAAAGGCATAGCTGTCAGTGTTTCCCTTTTTTAAAGGGACATTCCCTTATTCTGAATAGGATTCCTCGCAAGAAAAGGGAAAAGTTGACAGCTATGTCCGAAGGTCATATGCACATACTGCTAGGGAACCATTCTGCAAAGAAAAAGTAGTCATTTTGGACTCACAGCTGTCCATGGAGGTACAGGTCAATTCTGTGTCCAGGGCAGCTGTCTACCTACTCCATCTGGTACACAGGCTGAGAACCTACCTGCCCGCAGACTGTCTCGCCAGAGTGGTGCATGCTCTGGTTATCTCCTGCTTGGACTACTGCAATGTACTGTATGTGGGATTACCTTTGAAGGTGACCCAGAAACTACAACTAATCCAGAATGCAGCAGCTAGACTGGGAGCGGCTGCCAGGACCATATAACACTGGTCCTGAAAGACCTGCATTGGCTCCAGTACATTTCCAAGCACAATTCAAAGTGTTGTTGCTGACCTTTAAAGCCCTAAATGGCCTCAGCCCAGTATACCTGAAGGAGCATCTCCACCCCCATCGTTCTGCCTGGACACTAAGGTCCAGTGCTGAGGGTCTTCTGGTGGTTCCTTTGCTGCGAGAAGCCAAGTTACAGGGAACCAGGCAGAGGGCCTTCTCGGTCGTGGCACCCGCCCTGTGGAATGCCCTCCCATCAGAGGTCAAAGAAATAAACAACTATCTGACTTTTAGAAGACATCTGAAGGCAGCCCTGTTTAGGGAAGCTTTTAATTTTGATGAATTATTGTATTTTAATCTTTTGCTGGAAGCCGCCTAGAGTGGCTGGGGAAACCCAGCCAGATGGGCAGGGTATAAATAAATTATTATTATTATTATTATTATTATTATTATTATTATTATTATTAAGTTTCTAGAAGGTTTTTCCTTTAATTTGGGAGTGGCACCACCGTTGCCTTTCTACTTGCAGCTCTCCACGGAGATGCCCATGGGTTCTGCCACAATTCCCTCCAAACCCTCCTCTTTTTGTGAAGCTAATGCGACAAGTCATACTCCTTTCTCCTGCTTGCACCTACAGAAGAACAGCTCCAAGAGGAGACGCAGGGGCAAAAGAACTGATTGCCAGCACTACCATAAAAACTGGAGAAGGGCCAGTGACCTAGGAAAATTCCATGGGCCCAAACAGAGAGGTCTGGGGTATTGCAGTCGCTGCTTGGGCCTGAGGTTCTCCACCCCTGGTGGACACAATAATTTTAGTTCCGCAAATCAACAAGTGCCCATCCTTTCACACAAACGCTTGTACAGGCACAGTGACAGCCTGCACTCACCGTATCCTGAAAACGAACCTTTATGGAGACTGTCCACTCCAACGTTGCCAACTGGGCGACCACCTGCCAAGCTGGGACCCATTCCACGCAGAGGCTCGCTATTTGTCAAGTTGAGCACATGGCTCCGAGTCGTTACTTCCTTCCCCTTAAAGGACAGCCTGGCACTTCATGTTCACACTGCAAAATTACATCTGACGTGTAATTTAAAAACCCAAGATGCCTTGATATAAAGCCTTACTCCAGTAAATGGGATCAAACAGCAGGGCATTTCCATTTGACAGAATGGATATTTCTAGTTTTAATATTACATTAACTTTTCCTCCCTTTGCCTCTCATGGATTTTTCATCCGTAGGCAGCAGCGCTTGGCTGATAACTGGAGCTGTAAGTCTAGCGGAAGGTTTCGCAGGAGTACGCGGCTGTTTCAAGGCTTCCCTTGCCAAAGATGAGAGGGCTACTGATGCAAGAGGATTGCCTCCTTCTCCCTCCCTTTCTCACCTCCATGTCCTCATGCCCTGCCTGGAACTTTGCCGTTAAGCACATGCTGCTCACCTCCAACCCCTCTAACATCTTTGCTCGTAGGTGCAGACCTGCAATCAGTGTATGCAAGTTATCAGAATTTATCTTCAAGAAATCCCAGTGACCTCATCACTGGAGGCTGGGGTAGCTTTAACTAGATAATAACTGAAGGGAGACCCCAGTCCAGCACAGACCAAAAGTCTAAAAACCCTCTGTACAGTTACTATATATTCTCCGCACATGGTGGTGATGGCTATGAAGTTGTTCTGATCTTCTTAGGAATACACACTGAGCTAGAGGCGGAGGAGAAATTCAGTTCAGTTTGCACTTAAAGATGAACCTAGTTAATTCGCCCCTCCTGAAATTATACAGGAAGCGAAACACAGCCAGCCTTAAAAATTTGTGCTTCTCCAAATTCTGCAGGGCAGTTCTCTGGACAAGTAATGTGTCCAAAAATACATATGTTGGGGCAAATTATGCATATAAATGCACACATGAGTGAAAAACTAAGCTGCTATTAGCCATGATTGCTTATTTTAAGGAGCTCAGCGTGGCATACATGGTCTCCACCCCCACCCCCATGCTTCTCATTTACAACAAGCCAGTGAGGTACGTTAGGCTGAGCAGCAGTGATTGACCCAAAGTCACCCAGTGAGTTCAATGGCTCCATGGGGATTTGAACCCTAGTCTCCCAGGTCCTAGTCCAACACTATGTCAATAATAATATTTATTATCTATATGCCGCCCATCTGAGTGGGTTGCCCCAGCCACTTTTGGCATCCAGCAAAATATAAAATTATCAATAAGAAAATTAGCATCATTCATTTAAGTATTTTGATAAATTCAGAACAGACTGAAACAGATTAAAACTTGCATCAACTTTCTAAACCTCTGGGTAGGCTTATTTAAGCAAAAACATTTTTTGCAGGCACTGAAAAGAGTATAGTGAATGTGTCTTCCTATCAATAAGTGCTGCCTCCCTATAAGATCAAGCTTTTAAAAATGTGGAACAGGTACTCTGTGGCACCAGTAACAGTGCCAGTTCCACTGCTCAAAGTTATGGTCTTAATTTCTTCTTCTTTACCCAGAAACCTTCAAAACAGCAGGTCTCCTCTCCTAATTGAAGGACTTAAAGATACTTGATGGTTAACTGCTATATAGAATAGATTCATTTAAATCAATGCACCTTAGTCACAGGGGTGCCAACTTGAATAAAATATTGATCACAAGACGCAGTGCGAGCCTATCATTTGAATGACAGTACCCATCAACTTGTGGTGGAGGGGGGCTGTCTCCCTCAAATATTTTATTGGGGGGCCAAAGGGACCCCAGCCCCTAGGAGTTGGCTCCTATGCTTAGTTATGTCCATTAATTTAAATGGGTCTACTCTGGGTAGGACTAGAATTGAAGGCCAACCACGGTTCCTGAAATTACTGGTTGAGAGAACGCTCTCAAATGTTTTTAGAATGAGTTTTCAAAACATTTTTAGCATTGATGTGTTTGCCACCCTAGGCTCCTGCAAGAGTTATGGGCAGGTTATAAGTTGAATAAATGGCAATGATCGTCTACCACCCTGACCCCAGTCCCACCAACTTCTTTGACAAACACATTCTCCTTCCATGACATCCTGCCCTCCTGCAAGCTCCCCCTCCTTCCTGCCTTAACATTTCATCCTCCCCGCAATTCCCGCTCCCATCTGGTGCCACTCCAGAGCACAGTTTGCTACAAAATGATCAGAGCCAGCGCAGCTCTGACAACCAGATGCTAGGAACGAACAACAGGAAGCAGGCATTTGCTGTGATACCTGCCTGGGAGCTTCCAAAAGCATCCAGCTGCCTACTATTGGAAAGAGAATGTGTGGTCTGGTCCAGCAACACTGTTCTTACTTTGTCAGGTATTTTGCTGGAACAATTTCTTCATGCCCTATTTTTTAAAAGAAACATTCTGCTGTGCAGTAACCTGTTCCAGTTAAAACCAGGGGGCCTCAGAAATATCATGGGAAAGGAGTTCCAAGTGAAGGTGCTGTTACACAGATGGGTTGATTCCTTGCAAGTGCCTTATTAACATTATGTGGCACTCTTAGAAATTATTTCCCATTTTGCATTAAAGAATATGGACGCTGTCCTTTAAACAACACCATAAATGATCTTTACAAGTCCATGTTTTAATACCCTTGTTATAACGGGGCATTTTCAAAGATTTCTATCCCACTCCTTCTCATACTTCAGCTCAGCTCTGTTCCTCTTCCTTCAGACTACAGCATATATATTTTTTTTATGAAAGCTCCTACACCAACTCTCTCTGAAGAAAAATAGTTGCAATTAGAGGAAGTTACATTTGTTAAAAAGTTGTCATTTGCCAACGCTAAGCATTTTAAAGCAGGGAAATGACTGGGTAAGGACATCATGCATCTTGCTTGCCCACTTAATAAACAAAAACATTTGTTCTTATTAGGTAGGAAAGCCTGAATGTGCCAGCGTAGCTCTGCAACTTTCATCCTCAAATTGAATCTATGTTGTGTTCATCAACAGCTTAAGTTAAAACTCAAAGTAGCGAGGACAGGGGTGCAGTGGGTGTGGCCTGTCCCAGGTGTCATCCCTGAGGGGGGTGACATCGCCACGCTGCGCCACCCCCCTGGGACACTCACATGTGCACCACTCCAGGTGCCGGAACAGCTAGCTCCGCCTCTGGCAAGGCCTTCAGGTCAACGGTTCAGAAGAGTAAATCAACATATTGCCAATGAGCCAGAGAATGAGTCCTGAGAATGCAGCTGGATGGAGCACAAGGTTCAATGGAGACCAATTTCAGGAGCTGGCTCCTCGTAAGGTAAATTTAGGTGTCTGTCACTTGTAGGTGGGGGATCTTTTTGAGGTCAAGGTCTGCATCCAACAATGGGCAGCGTCAAAGCCACAACTCCCACCACATTCATACAGAGTTCGTTCATATGAATCCATACAAATACCACATTCACATGGAACCATACACACACCACATCCACAGGGATTCATGCACACGCACAATTCACATCAAATTACACCTCTACCCCATTCACACAGATCCATACACACACTCCATTTGCACACAGGAATTTAAATTCTCTCTTTCCCCTCCCTATTCTGCCTCTCCTTCTGATATTTCTCTTCCCTGTTCCTCCCTCCCTCTTTTCCTCCCCTTTCCTTTCTTCTACCTCTCTCCCCACTTAGCAATTAGACTTGGGGGAAATATCAGGCAGTTCTTCATTCATGCTGAAACTCCACTGACGTTTGAGATTGGCCCATAGCATGCTCTCTGCTAGCCAGTCCCCTTCCCTTTCCCAGGGACACCTGAGCAATGACTGAACAGGGAACAGATTCTAGAAACCAGAATCCCCACACATGCTAGTAACAATATACAGTATGTTTCTAAGCACATCCAGGCTTCGGTAATGAAACTTATAAGACCACTGTTGTCTAACAGCTGGGTCTCCTTAACAGTGGTCCCCCACTTTATGGATGGGAAGGTGAAGAGGAAAGGGCAAAATGGCAGGCAGTTCCCTAGATGCGCTAGCACTCAATAACAAAATACAATACAACCCAGGTGGAATCTAGACGCAAATAAAAACACTGTGAAAATGCTTTTTAAAAAAGCCTTTTGAAAAATATATTATATTTGCCATAAGCTCGCCATTGCTATCTAGTGTCACATTTGTATAATTAACTTAAAACGCACTTAAAATGTTATATTTGCAGCTGTATAGCTGAGTCCCCAAACTTAAACAACAACAACTTCTTCTTCTTCTTTGGTGATTACTTGTAGCTGAGTAAGATTGTCTTCCATAAACGTGATTTTAACAATGAGTCTGTAAGTGACTGTGGAGGCCAATTCTGGATCCACACGCCCTTCCACAGTGGAGACAATGGTTTCCGAGCAGGAGTTGATCACAGTATGGATTTGCCAAGCGTGCCTTCCTCTTAGCACGTTTCTCCCTTGCGTCCTGAGTTTGAGTGTCTTCAAAGCCCATGACACCTTTGGTAAAGGCTGTTCTCCAACTGGAGCGCTCGCAGGCCAGTGTTTCCCAGTTGTCAGTGTTTATACTACATTTTTAAAGATTTGCCTTGAGACAGTCTTTAAACCTCTTTTGTTGACCACCAGCATTATGCTCTGCATTTTTAAGTTCGGAAGTTGCTTTGGAAGACAATTAGCGAGTGGGACAACAACAACAACAACAACAACAACAACAACAACAACATGTTTTTCAAAGTAGTTCTCAAAGAATGCTAAGAAAACCTGAGCTAATATACTGGAGGGAGCTAGAGGGAGACCATCCATCATTAGGAATATCTAATTCTAACAGTTTTTAAGTTGCTTTTCTCACAGTGACCCAAAGCAACTTATCTTAAAAACAATTAAGAGAAATTAAGTATAAAAAACCCTTTAAAACCCACCACAGCTAAACAGATAAAAGGCAGCACTTACAGATCCCACCACACCAAGAAAGGCACCGTGCCACCCTTCAAATTAAGGGCCCAGAGCCTGAGTAAAGAGAAAAGTCTACCAAAAGACAAAGATGGCACCAGGCATGCCTCTCTGGAGAAGAGAACATTCCACAAGCAAAGGGCCACCACTGACAAGGCCCACTATTGTGTTGCCACCCTCCAAAGCTTCCACGGAGAAGGAGCACAAAGAAGGGCCTCAGGAGATGATTGCAGTGTCTGGGTTGGTTCACATGAGAAGGGTTGTCCTTGAGGTTCTGCATGTCAAGCATAAAGCAAAAGTTGAAGGAGAAGAATCAGCAAGGAGACTTGGAACAAGAAAAAGCACTGAAAAACAGCAGAAATTGCTGGGCACTAGCTATGCATGTCACATCTGCATTCAAAGAGAGCTTGGCTGCTTCGATTTCTGGATATTGCTTACTGCACAGCCCCAGAGATGCTGAACGTCAAATGTTCAAGAGGTAATCCAAATGGTTCTTTAAGTTTTGTTGATACCTTGTAAACTCAGATCATGTTTCACGGAAAGATTGCTAATCAAACCTGAGCACAGTCTTGTGAAGACTGTGCCAATGTATTGTTCCAAACAGAAACAGAGTGGAGGAAGGTGGGGAGAAATACATTATGCCTTATTGGAACAGAATGAAAAGAAATGGGATATTGCTTTAAAAGCCTTGGGGGGCCTTGGTGTTCAATTTCACAAACAGGAAAAAATCCAAGTGGCTAGGGCTTCCACATGTCCAGATTTTCCCGGACATTACTGGGATTTCAAAGGAGGAATTGATGTCCAGGGGAATTTCTGAAAGGCGGTGCTGTGTCCTGGATCTTAGGCTAGTCAATTAAAAAACCGTGGTTTTTATTTTTATTTTAAATATGGCAGCCCTACAAATGGCAAGGGGGAGAACACCACCAACAGATGTTGCAGATCAGTGATTATAGATTCTATACATTCATATAGTCAATTAGTGTGGTGCTTAAAAACCTCCAAAGAAGGAGATTCCACAACCTCCCAAGGGAGACTGTCAAACAGCTCTTACTGCCAGAAAGTTTTTCCTGGTGTTTAGTCAGAACCTCCTTTCTTCCAACCTCATTTTCATTACTGTCAGGGGTTCAGGAGCAGAGGCGAGGGCAAGGGAGGAAACAGAGAGCGAGGGGGAGGAGGCAGAAGAAAGGATGAGTGATGACGACGACCCGAGATCTCCGAGTCTTTCCAGTGAATCAGAAGATTCACAAAAAGGAGCACCAGTGGCCAGGGCAAGGGGGGAGACTAGGGGGACACCCCAGGAAGATAGAGCCAGAGGGGACTCAGAGGGGAGCAGTTGGAAATCGGGACCAGCGTCACCGCCAGAGAGTAGGAAAGAGGAAGAGCGCCAGGGATCAAGCGCTGGCAGCTCGCAACAGGAGGGAGGGCACGAGTCAGGAATGGCCACACCTTCATCGGGGAGCGAAGTGACGGTTAGACGGAAAGTGGAAGGTTGGGCGCGCGCGCCAAGTTCAAATGCACAGGAAGGTGGCGCAGTAGGCAGCCCGGAAAGGGAGCCAGGTCCTAAAGCCCGGCGCAAGGAGACAGGAGAGTCAGGGGGGTCAGCGTCAGAAGAATCCCGGAAGGAAGAGACCCAGGGGGGCAGAGGGACCCAGAGGAGAACTGTCAGGCGGAAAAGGTGGAGCAGGGCTAGGATATTAAGTTGGTGCGCAAGGGGCGGAGACTCAGACGGAGCTTCGCCGATCTAAGCATAAGACGTAGAGTTGCGCGCAGCAGCTTGAGAATGGAGACTGTAACTCAATAAAGACTTTTATTTAATGATCGCTGGCTGGCGTGATCCTCTGTGAGCTGGGATCTGGAAGCAACCCTGACAATTACTAAAGCTTATTGCTCTAGCATAGGATTTGTTCTGTTGACATAAGTGGATATATAGGGGGTAAAATAGTGGTGGATCTTGGGGTCTCAGATTTTAGCAGCACCCTGTGTGACACCAAAATTCAGTGCCCCTCCACCTCTCAGACTTCATTCTACACAATCATAGTTGCGGTGTCCCCAGCAATATTCCTGAAGCTCCATGCCTAGTGCAACCAAACCAGCCGTGCTCCCCTAAATCTGCCTCTGGATAAAAAGACAGGGTCAGGGGGAACAGGACACCAGCCTCTGGCCTGGGGACATGAGAGGCCTGCTGCCTAGTGATGAGGAATTATGGGGATTTAGGAAAATGACTTCAGAAAATCTCAGCCAAAGTGAACTGAGTCCAGAGGGAAGTGTTAAATGATCCTTCCCCCTTCCTCCATTTTACCATTGCAACAGCCTTGTGAGGTTATATTAGGATAAAACTGACCCAAGGTCATCTAGTGATGATAATCACTGAGCAGAGATTCACAGCTGAGCTTCTCTCACCAACACTTTAGCCACTACACCATCCTGTCTTTCTAAAGAGGGCCTTCCTAGTTCACAGCTCAGTTTCTTAGCCAAACATTCAACACTCACTATTCTGCACCAGCTCTAGGCCTCCAGCCCTGACGCAGCCGGGACAATCTTGGTGCCAACGCTACCCAAGTCTTGGTGTTCCCTCCAGCCCTTATGCTGTGGCACTGTTGTGAGAGGGAATTCAAACCACTGCATCGGGGCATTGTGGAAGAACATGAATAAAAGGACTTGTGCACCGAATATGCAGCAAAAATGGATATTATCCCTTTATGTACAATTTTATACCCAGGAACCAGGAATGGGGTCGCAGTAAAAAGGGTACCCATATTTTGTGTGAGGCAGAGAGCGACAAATCTGCTCCATTTATTAAGTACGGAGTGATAACTTGGCAGCTGGCAGTTGAATCTGTTAGCTCATTTTCTTACTCATTTGTATGTTGCCAGCTCTTCACCTCTCTTGGTGCAGAAGTACATTTTACTTGGGCAGAAGAGTCATTATCTGGAGCTTTGCTGGCTGGCTGCCTGCTGCAAACATACAGATGAACATATATTTATTCCAATAAAAGTATAACACTGGAGGTAGAGGGCATGTGGCTCTCTAGATGTAGACGGACTTCAACTCCCGTGAGCCCCAGTCAGCACTACAAATGAGCAGCGATCAGGTGAGTTGCAGTCTAGTGACTTTTGGAAAGTTAGGGGTTCCCCATCCCCGCTTTAAATTATAATTGCCCAAGGCTGTGGTGGAAGTGGCACAGACCGTGGGTAATTGGGACATTTTTGGATGGGAGAGAAAAGGGCCTATACAGTTGTACTTCAGCTCCCAAATACCTTGGGAGTTGAATGCTATCAAACAATCGCAAACCGGAAGTGAGTGTTCCGGTTTTTGGAACTTTCTTCTTCTTCTTCTTCTTCTTCTTCTTCTTCTTCTTCTTCTTCTTCTTCTTCTTCTTCCTCCTCCTCCTCCTCCTCCTCCTCCTCTTCTTCCTCTTCTTCTTCCTCCTCTTCCTCTTCCTTGGAAGCCAAATGTTTGGCATGGCTTCTGCTATTGTTGTGATATGTTTTGTCTTGCTACTCAAACAAGCATAGCATTCATGTCTAGATTCACATCTGGACATACAAACTAGCATATGCAAACTTTGTCAGGTCTGTGTCCGCTTCTGGGGACAGATACAAGTTCTTAAAGAAATGGGAGTGCCTGATCACCTCATCTGTCTCCTGAGAAATCTCTATGTGGGACAAGAAGCTACAGTTAGAACTGGATATGGAACAACTGATTGGTTCAAAATTGGGAAAGGAGTATGACAAGGCTGTATATTGTCTCCCTGCTTATTTAACTTATATGAATTCATCATGCTAAAGCCTGGACTGGATGAATCCCAAGCCAGAATTAAGATTGCCAGAAGAAATATCAACAACCTCAGATATGCAGATGACACAACTTTGATGGCAGAAAGTGAAAAGGAATTAAAGAACCTCTTAATGAGGGTGAAAGAGGAGAGCACAAAATATGGTCTGAAGCTCAACATCAAAAAAACTAAGATCATGGCCACTGGGGCCATCACCTCCTGGCAA
This sequence comes from Podarcis vaucheri, assembly GCF_965113315.1. NCBI lineage: Eukaryota > Metazoa > Chordata > Lepidosauria > Squamata > Lacertidae > Podarcis > Podarcis vaucheri. The sequence goes on along the minus strand of NC_138748.1, from coordinate 48,054,618 downwards.
ATAGAAGAGAAAGAAATGGAGGCAGTGTGAGATTTTACTTTCTTGGGCTCCATGATCACTGCAGATGGTGACAGCAGTCACAAAATTAAAAGACGCCTGCTTCTTGGGAGAAAAGTGATGACAAACCTAGACAGCATCTTAAAAAGCAGAGACATCACTTTGCCGACAAAGGTCCATATAGTTAAAACTATAGTTTTCCCAGTAGTGATGTATGGAAATGAGAGGTGGACCATAAAGAAGGCTGATCGCTGACAAATTGATGCTTTTGAATTATGGTGCTGGAGGAGACTCTTGAGAGTCCCATGGATTGCAAGAAGATCAAACCTATCCATTCTTAAGGAAATCAGCCCTGAGTGCTCACTGGAAGGACAGATCCTGAAGCTGAGGCTCCAATACTTCTCATGAGGCCACCTCATGAGAAGAGAAGACTCTCTGAGAAGACCCTGCTGTTGGGAAAGTTGGAGGGCACAAGGAGAAGGGGATGAAAGAGGACGAGATGGTTGGACAGTGTTCTCGAAGCTACTAACATGAGTTTGACCAAAATTGTGACAGGCAATGGAAGACAGAAGTGCCTGGCATGCCTTGGTCCATGGGGTCATGAAGAGTCGGACACGACTAAAGAACAACAACAGTTGCTCTTTTTTTGGCAATACGTTAAGCATCCACCCTATTCTCTAAGTCCCCTGGAAAATGAATGAGAAAGGGCCATTTGGGTAGCAGCAGAAATTCACTTGGCATGTTCTTTGTAGTGCCAAAAGACCCAGGTCTTTTGAATAACTAAGTTTGAAAGTCCAGGCCTCTCAGTTTCCAGCTGAGTTTGAATTGCTTTAATTGTGTTCTCAAAGGTGGTTGTTGTTTTTTAAAAAAATAATTAATTAGTAATTGTTTTGATTGTTTTTTAACATAAACATTTATGTAAAAGGAAAAATACCCATGGTGCCATGGTCTAACCTGCATCAGCGTACACTGCAAGCCTGCTTGAACCCAGAGATGGTATCTTTTGAATTGTCGAATTGTCATTTCAACAAGCAAACAAAATAAACGAGACAATGGCAGGATGCATGTTAAATGCCTTGTGATTAGATTTGCAGGAAGGAAAACAAAGCCCAGACCTTGGAGCTTGTCCAGAAAGAGGAGGAACGTAAGGAGAAGTGCAGCAAGGCAGAGAGAGAGGGAGAGAGAGAGAATCACCCATAAAGGTGACTGTGTTTGTTGCAAGCACCATGGTTTCCATTAAATGCATTGATATGAAGGTTTGAAATGAAAAGAAGGAAAGATTCCTTGCCACTAATTTGTGTTTTCGTGATTCATTCTGCTTGGCACATGGAGTGGCATTACAGAAGACTCATGCAGGGCTCCGCTGATTAATGGATCTGGCTTGCTTTGAAGAGATTTGGTGGGTGGCTTGCAGATCCAGCACATTAATTAGCAAGGCACAAGGATGCAACTGGGTTCCATGGCACCAAAAAGAGTGTGCAGATTACTTCTCTCTGGGATTTTGCTTTCCTGCAAAACCTTTGTGTCCATTTCCAGAACATTTCACAAACGGATTGCTGTCCTGGCCCTAGAGATGCTCAACACGGCCTAGACAGCCAGTGTGGTGTAGTGGCTAGAGTGCTGGACTAGGACCTGGGAGACCAGGGTTCAAATCCTCACTCAGCCAATAAGTTCTCTGGGTGACTCATTCACAGCCGAACCTCCTTCACAGGATTGTTGTGAGGATAAAATGGGGAGAAGCAGAACTATGAGTGCCTTGGAGGAAAGGTGTGATATAAATGCAACATGCTATTGGCTGCACAAGGTCAGGGTTATCACTTCTCCCAATGGGATGAAAGTAGGGTGACCATTTATGCATTGCCACAAAAGGGGGGAAATGCATCACACAAAAGAAGGGATCAGATTTTCATAAATATTTGCATATGTGTATTTATATATATAGGGACGCGGGTGGCGCTGTGGGTAAAACCTCAGTGCCTAGGACTTGCCAATCGTATGGTCAGCGGTTCAAATCCCCGCGGCGGGGTGAGCTCCTGTCTTTCAGTCCCAGCTCCTGCCCACCTAGCAGTTCGAAAGCACCCTTAAGTGCAAGTAGATAAATAGGTACCGCTTTATAGCGGGAAGGTAAACAGCGTTTCCGTGTGTTGCGCTGGTGCTGGCTCGCCAGAACAGCTTTGTCACGCTGGCCACGTGACCCGGAAGTGTCTGCGGACAGCGCTGGCTCCCAGCTTCTTAAGTGAGATGAGCACACAACCCTCGAGTCGGACATGACTGGCCCATACAGGCAGGGGTACCTTTATTTATATGTATAGATGTAACTGCTGATGGGCCCTTTTTTCCATGCCACATTGGTCAAGCATTATGTGGTAACATATGAGAGGGAGTTGTTTTTATATAGGCACCCCAACTATTGAACTCTGCCTCCTTCAGATTCAAAGGGCTTAAAATAAAAAAAATAAAAAATCATCAGTTACACACAGAATTATTCAACCAGGCTTTTGGTTAAATTGCCATACCATGTTCTAAGCTCTCTTTGGACTTTCTGCTGTTACTGGTTTCACATGATGTTAACTGCATATGCACACTATACAACTATTTGATGGATTATTTCTACTGGAGTCCTGAAGCCCATCATCCCTGACCCTTGCCCATGCTGTCTGTGGCTGATGGAGCTGGAATCCAGTAACATCCAGAGGACCATAGGCTCCCCATCCCTGGGTTAGATGAATCGTTCAGTATAAGCCAGTCTCAATCTGATGAATGCAAAATCACAATCCCACGCTCTGTGGATGAAGTACTAAGGGCCAGAGCACTCCTGTACTAAAAGAAGCCATACATTAAAAGAAGCATCCTCTTTATTTTTCTTCTTTCATTTTATAAAAAGCATTTAGTGGATGAAAATAAGCACGGGATTTTTTTAAAAAAATTAAAAAATGTAGATTCATTTTCATTATGTTTAAGGCATTGTTTATCTCTCAGAAAGATGTTATACCTTTGTGACACTGTGTGATTGGGTGGAGGGTATAAATTTGAATAAATAACATGATCAGACTACATTAAATATTACGTTTGACACAAATGCAATCTAAATTTGTTCTTCTTGACTGAGTAACACAGTGGGGAAATAATAAATGTGGATTATTATGCACTTATCTACCATAGAGATTTCCCACAATAAAAGGTGGTGGTTCCTTTTTCTCATTGCAATCATGAAGTAACTGAGCTAATGGAGGGTGTGAGGAGAGACCGTAGCTTGAAATGGACCATTATCTGGGGCTGCAATGTTGGTTTTAATTTTAAAATCCCGTACATGAATTGGGACCATGCCTCCTCTCCCCGTATTCAAACTTCAGATCCCCTTCAGAGATCCTTCTCTGATAGGGTGGTCATGTGTCCTACTTTATGGAGGGTGGTCCTCTCTTAGAAGAATTCAGGAGTTTCTCTATCAGGGCTGGGCTATAGGCAGCAGTCTGAGGTGAGCCAGGAGCCACTGGAAAAGCCAGTATTCAGGATTGGAGAACAAGTTGGTACTAAAGGACAAACCAGGAGGCAAGGCCAAGAACCAAAATAGCAGGCAGGTCTGAAGAACAACCAAGGACAAAGGAACACATCTGAGCACAGCTCAGGCCCAGGAAGCCTTTTCTTTTCCTTCCTCTATTAGACAATCCAATGGCCAATCAAGATGGACAGAATCAGTCAAGGTCCTGAACATATTTCATGGAATAGCATCCACCTGCATTTCAGCAAGTGCCCACAGGAGGGAGATGCACACAGATCCAACAGCTCTTAGAATCCCTTCACTCTTTCCTCTGAAGAAGGGTCAGCGCTATTTTTCTAGAAAAAGGGGTGCCAGAACTCACCATGAATGCCTCTCTTGTTCTCTTATAACGGTGATACTGCCCATCTGAGAGGTGCTGGAACTGAGTTCAGGGCTGAAAAAAAGCCCTGGGAAGGACGCTTCTGGAAATT